>NC_136059.1:1766601018-1767893300 GCF_964261635.1 Lissotriton helveticus
TGGGGAACCTCTGCACTGTGGGGCCCCTTTAATGCACCCCTCGAAGACTCATGCAGTTTGATGCTTATGTGAAACTGGATACGTGGTGCTGTAGCACTGCATCCAGCCGAGTGACATTCTGCAATGGTAAGTTTCTCTCAACCCCAGCAGTATTTTAATGGCTAACTCTGCAAGCTTTAGCCCTCAGTGAAATGATCCCCACTGTGCCTCAAACGCCTGCTTGGATCAGAAAAGTTCTCTATAAGCCAAAAATGATCTTCAAAAAGCGCAGAACAAAGCCAAATGTTTCTGAAGCAAAAACGTGAGCGTAAAGACTCGCATTTTCCTTGGAAATAGTGAAATGGATGTATGACGTTAAAACGCATACATTGACAACACGTACCTTTACAACGCGTTCGTAACAACGAAAGTTGTTACCACGCATTGCGCTGGGGGGGGCGCAAAATTGATTAATTTAATTTACTATTCCAACACCAGTCCCCGTGGATAGTAGGGAAGGTGTTGGGGTAGTAAATTAAATCATTTACTATCCTTGAGCGCCCCCCAGCGCAATGCGTGGTAACAACTTTCGTTGTTACGCCCGCGTTGTAAAGGTATTCCGTGGTAATGCTTGCGTTCTAAACGCTGCATACCGTGGTTCAATGGCGGGCCCCATTATCACAGCACTCCCAGAAGGAGGTTTGACAATAAGTAAATAAAAACGGAGTCAAGCCCAACTTGAAACTGAGAGACTTTATAGCACAAAGGGAGACAGGCAACAGAGGTCGACAAGCATGCTGTTAACCACCAGCCTTTCCAAGCACTATGAGATAGGAAGAACTGTAGTTTATAGTCACATAAAGGCCACATTCTCCCACACATATTCTTTCCAAAGGGTTTGACAATGGACATGGAAATTCAACCGCAACATTTCCGTGATAAATAGAATCATTCATACAGGAGTGATGTGATTGGTCAAACTCCACGCTTTACTTTGATTGGAATTTGTTGTATGCACGGCTTGCTGCACCTGCTCAATGGAGATCACAACGGAACAAGGTCCACTGAGTCTGAACAAACAAATACCTTGTGTAGAACTGGTTGACCCAACGAAGCCTTGCGCTTAGGCCTAGTTTTCCCTCCGCATCTAATATTCTCCTATCTTGGTTCAAAGTTTTTTATATGCTTAGCATTTTTGGTCAGTGCTCCTGGCAGAAGTTTTTTTTTGTATATGTAACACTGGAGGCGTCTTCAACCAAATCCAACTTCTCTACTCCTTCCCTCATGTTTTGTTTGTTTCATTAAAGTGTAGGAGGTTAAATGTCACAAGAAAAGAAGACAAAATGCCCATTGGATAAGTGGATGCAATCTGTACCTCCTGCACTTAAAAGTAGTGCCAGGTTAGACTTTTTTTTTAATGATTTGCTATATCCACCTAATTTGTCCACAACAAAGTTTTTGCACCCACAAACCAAGTCATTTATAGATTAAACCCCCTCACACCACCTCCAATTTAAGTAGTTTAAGGGCCTGCTAAATCAGCCCATACAGTAAACAACAGGAATGGAAAGATTTAGGGGTCGAGTAATCTTCAACCCTATATTTTAATGTCCTGCGTACTTTATTCAGGGTGACAGCAAGATATTTGTAGCCAAATACCGTGATTAAGATTCCCAGCTCATTGTCCTCTAAGCTTCTCTCATTCTTGTATGTTGGTTCCCTCCCTTTTGCTTAAATACCTGAAAGTTGACTGACTGGTAAATCATGTTTAAGTTGAGTCTATATGAAAACACATATTGTGGGCTTACCAAGAACACACAGGTGATCTAGTTTCCCGGAACATTATATTCTTCATGTTCTGGTGCTTCCTCTTTGTTATTACCTTATCCTGAGGTTTATAGACACTTTACCAAGTTCAAAAGACTCGTAGTTTTTCTACCACTCCGTCCTTATGGTTTATAAAGCTCTATAAAAATCCCTTAGGGGGCATTTTGGTTCCTACGTATAGTGATTTGAGGTTTTCATCAAATCCTCCAATTGAGGTTTACTCTGGGGACAGAGCAGGCTGTCATCAAGATATGTGTATGTTTTCTGCAACCTTGATACTTTCAACGCTGAAAAGGGTGATTATAGTGAGTACTAATCAAGGGACATAGTATGGCTGTCTTGTTGTAGTATTTTCTGTGTTGGAAATTCCCCTGCATTCCCTTTTTTGCTACACACATCAGAGTTTCGGTGTCCTGAACTCTCACAATTAACGCCTCACTTTCCAACCATGTTTAAATTTATAACAAATTCCCCTGGTCCCCAGCTCAAAACAAAAATGTCATGGCTTTATTCCTCTCAGTTGACACATTTCAAGTAAAACCTTCAATGGCACACTTTAGTTCCCATGGACTTTCACCCCTACGCCATATTTGTAGAAACCTGCATCACTCTTCAGTTTCATCAAGACTCATTTTTACACACTCACCCTCTACAAGTGGAGGATGTTATGCTTTTATAAATCTGCAAAGGACCTCAATACCTTTATCGCTCGCCTCAAAACCCCACCATACAAGAAAAAGACCATAGGTGATACATCTTTCTCTGTTCAAGCAGCCAAACTATGGAATTAATTCCCCCAAAGATAAGATCCATGGATAAGTATCTTCAGAAGACTACTCAAGAGTTGGTGCTTTCCTACATAACGAACATACTCAAACACAAATGTACAGCATTTCCCTATATATATAAACATTTAGAATTTGATTGTATGTATACTCAAAATGGATATATATATAAACATCTATATATGTATATATATATATATATATATATATATATATATATATATATATATATATATATATATATATAATTAAGGAATTGAGTTATAAAAATACACAAATAAATTTGCTTTAAGTACAGCAACACTTGAAAGACTGAGTTTATACAATACAACTTTCATTCGCAAGATATCTTCCTTTTACATGTATACTCTTTCTATGTAGTTATTCATCTATATATGTATTACTCTACTCCTACGGTAGAATGAAAGAAAAAAACTTTAACTTTCTGCAATGCACTACCATGTCTCACCCCATACTTCTGTCAATACACCCTCTTCCTCCACTCTCCGACACAGTCCAAACCGCAATCTACTATTATAACCTCCAAAATATATCTAATTTTATTCATCTCATACCTCATCTTACTACAATGGTCTCCCAACTAACTTGGAGTGGGTGAGGGGGATTGGATTGGAGTGGGATAGATTGGATTGTGCTGGATTCGGTTGGTGTGGGGTGGAATGGATTGGAGGTATGAAGTGGGATGGAATGTGGTGGATTGGAGTGTGACAGATTGGAGTGGGGTGGATAGGAGTTGGGCGGATTGGAGTGGGGCAGATTTTTTTCATTTGGGTGGGGCAGAGTGTTTGGACTAGAGTGGGTCAGAATGTTTGGATTGAAGTGGGGCAGATTGTTTTGGATTTGAGTGGATTGGAGTGGGACAGATTGTTTTGGATTGGAGTGGGACAGATTGTTTTGTATTAGAGTGGGGTAGATAGTTTTGGATTGGTGCGGGGCAGATTGTTTTGGACTGCTGGATTGGAGTGGGGCAGGTTGGAGTGGGGTGGGTTGGGAGGATTTGAGTGTGGTAAATTGGGGTGAATGGGGTGGACTGGATTGGTCTGGGTGGATAAGGTTGGATTGAATGGGGTGGAATGGATTGAGTGGATAGGTGTTGGGTGAGGTATGGTGGATTGGAGTGGGGCAGATTGGATTGGAGTGGGGTGAATTGGGGTGTACTGCACTGCGTAATTTCAAATATTACTCACAACAAAGAAACATTGTAGCTTTGCAATACATCAAACAAAATAATCGTCAGCTTTTGAGAGCAGCACCCATGAGCAAAAACAAAACAAACCATGAGTGCAAAGAGAGAAAAGAAGAATTGACAAAATAAAAGAAAGTTACCTGTAGAAAATATAATTTTGCAATTGTGTTTGTCCTGTTGGGCATGTTCTTTTAAGTCACATGCCTTCTGTTTGCATAGCAGTGGAAGTTAAAAAGAACAAAATAGAACCTCAGTCACGTTGTGAGCAGCGGACGGGCACTGATTAAGTTGAATCAATCAGTACTTCGTCCCGGCTCCACAGAGAGGAATGGAAATGACGTTAGGCCTGCAGTGACCAGTTACAAGGCTGTAAAGAAGAGTGCCATGCAAGTTATCAAATTGTAAGAAACAGGATGGGTTCCAAACCATTTTTGTTAACAACAGCGTCTCACAAGCGATACGCATGTGCTAGTGCAGTGATACTTAAAGTACAGCCCGGGGACATCATGCAGCCTTCCTGACCATTACATGTGACCCCCTGGTGAGGTGAACGGCAGCACTGGGCTGGTGTTTATTTGAGGGAGCACTAATAATAAGAAAGAATAATTAAAGACTATTGATAAAAAATAATTAAAGGGGCAGGCATTTATTTCCAACTGAACTACCCTATTAACTAAAGTAAAAGAAAAGTAGTTAAGGTACCCTGCACCACTTAACTTTAGGAACACTTTCTTTTTTAAAGACATCTTGCAAAAACTTGAAAAAAATTTGAAAGTCTCTGCAAAAATCCAAGAAAGTGCATTTCTTTAACAAGCAGAAGCGTTTCACCTTAGTAAAAGAGTGCATTGAGAAGCATTTTTTAAGTGATAATTTGCAAACATGAATTTAGAAGCATTCATGCTTCCCTCAACCCTGGCAACAATACAAATAGTGAACTAAGATGTAAGTCAGTTGGTATGTTTACCATCTGAGTGGCCTGGGTTGCAGTTATACATGGAAAACATCTGCCACTCTGCTGGCATCAATGCGGCCCTCAGTCACACGACAGGCCAAAGTTTTTGGCCCCCTGAAAAAGTATTGCGAGCATCTATGCGCTTTTGCATGCTAAGGCAGGCTCGACCCTAAAAAAGCCTGGCAAAGCCAGTAAGTGTATTAAATAAGAGCTGCTGGCTTCGCCAATGCTTGTTAATCTGAGAAATGATGAATACGTAGACAATTGGCACAGAGTGCACTACATTGGCTACTGGATAGCATGCAACTTTGCATTTCTCATTTTCGATGTTAACTAAGAAATTCTTTTGCTATTTGCAGTCTTGATTAAGATGTAAAAGGCACAAATATCCACTAATGCAAATCCACCATCCAAGTACATACACAAATGGACCATAAATTATCCAGTATGAACTTGCTCGCGCTCTCTTAGAAAGGGTGTTTCTAGTTTGATGCAGAGATTTGAAAGTTCACTTGCTAACAGACAATCATATCCGTTATGCCATTTTGACAACTTGCAAAACATTCCAAAGACCAGATGGATTTTTGATTGATGGGGTCACGGGAAGGGAAGCCGGGGTGCAGGCAGGAGCACAGGGGTGACAGCTGCTACACCTGGCGAACCCTAATAATGTCCATGTCAACCCCTAATTAAAGTCCTTGTCACGAGGCACAGGAATGTCGTCAGCAGACACATGAGAAGGACATTAGAAACCAGAGCAGGGCTGAAACTTAGATATCGAGTTTAAGTACCCTTCGTCCGTGTACATTACAAAGCAGAGATCTTGACAGACAAGCACTAAATGAGAAACTTAGAAACATTATCAGGCTGACAGGCCCTTTCTGCTGGAGTACCCCTCAAACCAGTTTTGCAAACCTCAGCCATTTGGGGAAATCTGATTGTCTGTTAAGGGAGCTAAGCATGCAGTGACAATTTTCAGGAAACAACGTACAACAAAACCCTATTTAATTGGCCCATTTATGTCCAAATTCAAAGATTTTTCTTGCTAATGGGCCGGATGTTTTGAAATGCTAGCTATTTTCGAGGCAGTTTGACAGCTCGCATTAAAAATGACCTAATTAAAAATTTACCGACAGTCACTAACGCACAGCACTATCAGCACTCTCTTTCCAAGAGAAAGGAACTCACAGAAAATACCATGCTGTGTCGAGACGTCATGGAAGAACAGGTGCGGAAAAGCACGACTCCGAAGGAGACAAGATGCGCCGCTCCAAGCCACATTATGGAGTGACACCTGTCAGTCACTCATGTATCATCTCCAAGTGCGTCGTTTATCTCTACTACCAAGAAGCCTGTCTGGCGCGAGCGGCCTATCCGCGCTCTTTTCGTGTACTGTGGCGCGACTTCATTCTCTAATCTCCGTTGGAAAGCGCAGGAAAAATAATAATTTCCTGCAACAGTGATTTTCTTAAATACTGGAAATTGTGCCAGAGCAATATCTGCTTTACATAAATTGAAGTCATTGTTATGTGTCATCCATTTTCTTTTGGAAGCGAATGGCGGAATACATGAGAACAGGGATGCCAAGTACTACACCTCTGATCTGAAATGGCGCCTTCGGATTTTTTCACGCGGAACTGAAGTAATACCAGTAGCAAATGATAAAATCTCTTCTTGTTGTTCTTGGACTGTCTGTCATTTACGTTAGAGCGCAGTCCCAAATCTCATTACAAGGCTGGGCTAAGTACAATATATTGGTCCTTTGCTTTCCACACTCTGCAGGCCCATTCACTTAGGTTACCAGACGCATTACTATATTCGGTATTATCTTTCCCTCATGTGGGCCGAGAATGGCGGGTAGTGATTACTAGCAGTGGATTTCCATGAAATACCCTCGTGTTAAACTCAGTGCCGGAGTAGGAAGCAACTCCTTTTCACTAGTAATGAGGTTTTTGCAAAAATAACAGTGCTATAGCCCACCCCAGACAAGTAACGGGTAAATCTATGGTGTTATACAACATTTGTATAAACACAGAGAGGAGTATCACCACTGGACCGTACAGGTCCTAATGGAGTGTGGGGAAATGGGTGTTCAAAAGAAAATTATTCTTTTGATAGGAGACCCTTCACTCACCAACATGGTGACATGCTTCATCATCGGGGTCCCACCCGGACAGCCGAGTGCCATCCGGGTGTGCTGCGACACCTGATTACAGTGGAGCGGGTAGATTTTTGTGAATGTGATGTAAAAGTGAGTTAAAAATTGGCGCAGTATAACTTAAAAAAAAACTTTATTCAGAAGCTACTGGACAATGTTAATAACAGTTACTAGATACTGAAGTAGCTTAAATTGACCGAATGTATCTATGTGGTTGTGCTAGGGTCACAACATTTAACAAATAAAGACGGTTTGCCATTATTTCAAACTACTTATAGCTCTGCAAAGGTCCTTTGTTATTGAAACCTGGATCTACTGAAGAATCACCATCACTATGCGTGTCTACTATGCGGCTGCCTGTGGTTGAATTGTTCCCTGACACCAGCAACTTCAACAGTGGAGAAGGAGATGCCTGGTTGGTTGGGGTCCCCACTTATACAGCAAATAAGGGGGTGGAGGACCATGGTGTACCAGGGTCAGACTGGTCTACATGGCAAGAAAGCAGTGTTTGACAGGTTGGTCTGACAGGTCAGTATGTGGGCTAGTTATTTGTCTGCTTGTGGGCCTGCTTTATGGGCTGCTGGGCCAGTGTTTACTGTTGTTTTCCTTAATATTCCCACAAGCATTGCCTGCAGTAAGCTCAAAACCATGCAGCCTTCCATGCTTTGCAAAACACTTAAACAGCTTGTCTTTACAAATTCAAACATGTCCCAATTTGCAAAAATGGACCACTTTTTAGGAAGCCAATTCACTACTGGGGTCCACTTTTATTTTGATGCCCGGCTCTGTTTTCTGTTTCAGTCTGACCCTGCAGTGCACTCTCTTTAGTTCCAATATTTGGTATTATTGTCAGCAGTCGTCTTTTCTACCCTTTCGAGTCAAGTGAACCATCCTTAAATAAATGTTGTCCTGGCATTTCAGGTGACTCCATCATTTGCTCACGGACATGCTTTGGTTACTCTTCTTGGGGTCAGAACGTTTATAGGTGTTAGTTTAATGCGCATCTAAAAGAAAGGGGAATCCAGACAAACCCTGTTATCCATTAGGAAGAAGGTGGAAGGCAGTATCTGAAGGAAAGGGTGTTCAGAGAAACCCTATATCTATGTGTGGGCTTGTCTAGAAGAGGATGAAAGGCACTAGCTAAAGAAAGGGTGGATCCAGAGAAACACTTTGCCCCTGTTTTGGCTCCTTTAGAGGGGATGAAGGAACAACATGAAGGAAAGGGGCTTCGCTATAAACCTGTTATGTCTCTGGTGGCTATTCTAAAGGAGGATGGAAGACACCATTTAAAGGAAAGGGATATCCAGAGAAACCCTATATCCTTGTGGTGGCCACTCTAGAGTAGGGTGGAAGTCAGTCATCACTGTTGTTTGGACCAACAGAAAGTTTGGTGGCATTACAGCCATTCTTGTACCTACTCCTCTTACTATGCCAATGGTGCATGAAGCAAAGCTTCAAGAAAAGCTCAGCTGAGCCCCCTCAACATTGTCTGCTATTTGGGCCCATAGCCACTGCTAAGCTTTGAAGCCAGCCTTCCAATAAAAGCCTTGTCTTAGAGACCGCTCTTTTTATTACATGACAGTTAAGGACAGGCATTCCCTTCCTCGAGAGGTTTAAGTTGCTATTTGCCTTCTGACTTTTCATACACTCAAAACCTTGCTTTTCCCTGGTTAAGATTTCACCTCGCTCATTAAAGTCTGTTAAGAGTATCAAATACTGTTACATATCATTTTCATTCAGTCCTACATTCATTTATCGATGAAATTGACTGCAGAAAAAGTACCCCGCTCATCACCTTCAGCAAACACCCCAAGGCTAATCTTTTCAGACACTGCCTGCGCAACAGTAGGACTGACAATGGACCAATTAAGAATTGTCAGATAGCTCTCTGAATGTATTCATGTTTTTACTCACTGTTATTCTTACCCAATTCTGGATGTATTCCCAATCCCTATTTATTGTTCGGTGTGAAGCGCCCTAACCTTTAGCCTGCTAGAGCTTTATAAATTGTTAAATAAATGAATTAATTTTCAGCTAAACAAGCTATGCAGGGATGGAGGAGGCACCCGTGATGAAGACCACAGTTTTATCTTACCCATTGACTGGCCACAGTGGAAGTGCACACTAGGGTGACCAACTGGCATTGGTGCAAATTCTGGACGGTGAGTGTATAAATTCAGGACAAAGGGTCAAAAATTAGGACACAAATTCAAGACAGGAGGTCAAAATTCAGGACAAACCCTCAGGACAATTGGATAAGTTTTACAGACAAATCAGAGATCGCGCAATAGTATATAAGTAAGCCCAGCCATATCCAAACATATTCAACCATTTGCAAACCTATCCATCATGTATCCTTCCATCTATCCTTTCACTCATCCATCCCTTCATCCATCCTTTATCCATCCATCCACCCTTTCACCCTAGCCATCTGTACACTCATCCATCCACTCTTCTACCCATCCATCCATTCACTAATCCATCCAGCCATTTACCCTTTCACCCATCCAGCCATCCTTTCCCTTACTCATCCATCCACCCAGTCACTCATCCTTCCACCCATCCACCCTTTCAGTCATCCATCATCCTCCCTTTCTCTCTCCATCGTCCCTTTCACTTAGCAATCCTTCCTTCCATCCACCCACCCATCCATCTACTCATCCACTCATGAATCCATCCATTGACCCTATCACTCATCCATCCTTTCTCTCATCCATTTATCCTTTCACTCCTTCACTCATCTATTTATCCTTTAGTCCATCTACCCTCCCTTTCACTCACTCATCCATCTCTACATCCACCCTTTCACTCATCTGTCCATCCATTCACCCTTGCACTTATCAATTCATCAATCCATCCATCAGTTCATTTATCCATCCACCCACCCACTCACTCACTCATCCACCTTTTTACTCATCCATCCTTTCACTCACCCATCCACCCTTTTACCCATCCAGCTACCCTTCCACCCATACATCCAGCTATTTACTCTTTATCCCTTCCATCCTTCCACCACTCACTCATCAATCCATCCATCCTCTTTTATTATCCATCTATTCAATCTTTCATTCATCCATTCACCCTTTCACTAATTCATCCAGCCATCCACCCATCCCTTCACTTAATCACTCGCCCACCTTTTCATATTAATTTTGAGCTGAGCCTTTTTGAGGTGCAGGAGCCATTCCTGGACTGGGACAGAAGCCACCCAGGGCAGAGACTGGATCCACCACAGGTCGAGGGGGAGGTACAGGAGTCATCACTGGGGGGAGGGTGGGCAGGAGGGGGACCAGGATCCACCAGGGTGGGCACAGGGGTGTGCATTCGGTATTCTAGTATCATCTTGGTCTCTTCCAGGGTGGGGTAGGGCTCCTCACCCCCTCCTGGACAAGACAATGAGAAGTCAGTCTCTCTTTCCAAAATGTTACTTTTGCCATCCCCCACTGTGATGTACAGTACTTAAAGGAGATACTCCAAGAGAACTGATTTAACTGATTGTCCTCCTTACTTTATTAATCAGTGTGGGTGCAATTGTGCCATTTCTTTATTTTATTACATTAAAGACTTCATGTTTGAAGAATCGAGGTTTGTTTACAATTTAGTGACAGTAATTTAGCTCTGTGCTATGAAGAGAACCACGTGCTGCTTCGGTGTAATCCAGACCGGTTGTAGGATGTTTGGGGCCCTGGGCAGAAAGGGAATGTCTCACACTAATTGCAAAGACATGACGCATTCTGGGCTGTTTGCATCTGAATAGATGCCCCCTGCTCCTGAAGCTGCAGCCCCTCGCTGTCAGTCACCTTCAAGCACCTCTTAACAGCTCATCAAGGGCTGGATGTGTGAGGGGTGGGGCTGCAGCTTAAAGAGCAGGGGCATCTATTCAGATGCAAATAGCCCTGAATGCGTCATGTCAAGTCAAGAAGGGAGGTGAGTGGAAGCTGTGCCGGCTTTAGGGAGGTGCGACCGGTGCCCGGTTAAAATTACAGACAAATGGCGTCCGTTAAAGAATCCTTCACGGACAACGGACAGATGGACGAAATTACGGACTGTCCGTGAAATTTACGGACGGTTGGTCACTTGCACACTTCTTCATGGCCAGTGTGCCCCTTCCTGTATAAGCAAGTGGCCATGTGGCGGCAAGCAGGGCTGATAGTCTGGAGCTCTGCAGACGCTTCCTCATATCTGTCACACACCTGTTTATTTATTTATTGTTATAAGTTAGTAAAAACCATCACAATATTTACAATTAATACAAAATAAGTACATATCTGTGTCAGGACTTGAAGAACAATCTCACGGTGTAAGGAAGGGGCAGGAGCTTGAAGGCACGGGGCTTCCTGCCGTATCTAGAGGCACCTTTGAATCCCACCCCGCCCCGTACCCCCTCCTCCCAAAAAAAAAAAAAGCTTGCTGAGGGTGTTGCCGATATCCTGGGGGTTTCACATCCCTTAATGCAGTGTTTCCCAAACTGTGGTCCGCGGACCCCCAGGGGTCCGTGACACATTCCCAGGGGGTCCGTAGGCAGCAGTTTCAAAAGCACAGGAAAGTTTCTTGTGTAATTAGCAGCTTTCCAGCAACAATAATAGTGTCAAGATAATGCCAGTGATTAATGTACCTGCTGGAGAGCGAGGCGAGTTTTGTTCAGTGGCAGCTTTGACTTAACTAATGTAGCACAGAGGGTTAATGTGCCTACTGCAAAGAACGTGTAACATGCATTTTAGAAAAGCCGTATTTTATGTGCATAGGTCCGTGGTTACTGCTTTTGTCACAGAGATTATTTTGTTACTGTGCACTTCATAAGTGGCAATCGTAATCTAGCAGAGGGGCCTATAAATTGTCATCAAAGAGCTGCTTGCAAACTGCATGGTACCAGTTAGTAACTTATGTTTTTTCCCAGGTATTCATTACCCTGATGCTGCTAAAAAGATTTATTTGGGCAGAAATACATTTTTAATGTTACTAGCCACTGTGTTATGTTCTGAATCCTGAGTTTGTGCTTTTCCAGACCAAGCACTCTTTAAAAATGCCTACCAGTATGAATGACATGTAATCCTTGTAGTCCCCTTTACCTTATGTAACATTTTATATACACACTGATTTACATGTATGATTCAATGTCTCTATATGTGTGTGATGTAAAGTGCTCTGACATCCTACAATGGTATGAGAGATGCTATAAAACAAATGAAATACTTGTGACAAAGGGGCTGTTCCTTCAATATAAAATACTAAGGGCCAGATGTACGATTTGTTTTTATATGCGCGAATGGGTTCGTGAAACCATTTGCGCATGCAAAAACCTATTGGGCCATGTACATAGCCTATTTCGCCAGTCGCAATTTGTTTGTGACTCGCTAAATAGGTTTTGCAACTTGCTATTTGGAAGGGGCATTCCCTTCCAAATAGCGAGTCTCAAAACCATGTACAAATGTTTTTTTCGGTCGCGAAACACTTGCAATTACCACCTACTTCCAGTAGATGGTAATGTATTTGCAAATGGGAAGGGGTCCCCACGGGACCACTTCCCCACTTCCCCTTTGCAAATGCATGCAAAATTATTGTTTAAGGGCAGGCAGAGGTCCCAGGGACCTCTGCCTGCCCTTAAAAAATGAAACTAAAACGTTTCATTTTCTTTTTTTTTTTAAATGCATGGTAAACGGGCTGCATTTTTTTAAAAACTGCTTTATTTAAAAGCAGTCCCAGACATGGTGGCCTGCTGAGCCAGCAGGCCACCATCCCTGGGAGGGCGGGCATTTCCAATGGGCTCGCAAATTGCGAGAGGCTCATTGATATTAAGGAGCCCCGCAATTTGCGACCCCATTGGGAATCCCAAACAGTGTTAAACACACTGTTGTACATTTCATTTAGCGACTCGCAATTTGCCACCTGCATTGTGTCGCCAATTGCGAGGCGCTAAATGAAATGGTCGTACATCTGGACCCAAAATCCTTAGTACTTTGAGTATTTGTTTTGTGTGAACACGTGTTTTTTTTTTTATTACTGCTTTCATATTTGAGATTTAACTCATACAAATTGGGGGTCCCCGGCTTCCAGTGGTGACTCAATGGGGGTCCTCAGGAGTCAAAAGTTTGGGAATCACTGCCTTAATGGATGTCGGCAGTTCAAAGCCTCAGAAAATGAGCTGGAAACCTTTATTTACAGTGATTTTCTGCTCGCCTTACCTGCCACCGTGTGACATGAGGCTCCTCAACGGGAGAGCGTGTGGGGGAAGCCGATATCGTGTGTCACACGGTGGCTGGCACCGTGTGAGTTGGCATGTATGCTGTGGACTGCCATAAGGAGCTTGCAGAGACGAGAAGGGTACACGTGACCAGCCAGAAACGGCAGCCAATGAGGGTTTCAAGGCTCGTTTCCGCTTTTAGTCGCTGCTACTTTAAATGTTAGGGCCGTCGCAAGGGGGCAGCAAAGGGAGCATAATGGCCTAAGCCTTGCACGTTATAAAGGGCTCGTGCACCTTCTGCAAGTACTAAGTTTTAGAATTTAAAGTAAGTTTGCCTGTTATTAATCAAGAGGCAGTTAAGAGCGGCCAAACCACGAGATGGCGCCAGATGCTAGCGCTGCCCTCGTTTTTCTCGTTTCCCTAGATAAAACTTTTTTTTAAATAATTAGAAGAAGCAAGTTGCCCCAGCCACAACATTTTCTGACGCATCCTGTTAAAGGTCAATCACAAATTGGTTCTCTCTGCTGCTCAAATCGTTGTGACGCTCGGTCCCACTCTCTTCAATTGCCCAGAATATTCTTCCTCACATAACTTGACAAAAACGGGCCCTCTTCACACATGCTTTATTTGTATTGAACCCATGTCAGAAACGTGGAGATCTTCAAATGTGCCACGAAAACGACGTAGAAGGGCATTGGACCCAGAACGCCCCCATTCCGCGTGACAGGGGCTGGCGGAAGACTAGTTTCTGTGGTGTGAGTCTGAATTACTCCGTTTCCTGTGTCGTTGTTCCTGACAGGTATCAAAAGCCTTATGACAAGGACCCACATTTTACTCCTGAATGCAAATGAAGGAGTATTACCGTGTTTAACTGCAAGAGGGAGCATACGCTTTTACACAGGGATTCATTCCTCATAATGTAACCGGAGTAAGGCAGCATATATATATTTATTAAAAAGCATTGGATGTGCACAGCCCATGCAGAATTAGCATATTTAGAATAATGAACAGGTGACGATATGTTTTTTAAATACATTTCTATGGAAAAGTGACGAATAACACAATGGTTGCAAAGCCGGAGCTGTCTACAAAGCAGGGCAAAGCCACTGTCTGTCGAATGTAAGACTCTTTTTTTTTTTTTAGGCCTGCGGTCCAACGCTGATTCAGGTCAATTTCTTGGCTTAGATTGATCACCACTGTCTTAAAACTCATTTATTATTCACTGTAAAAAGATTAGGCTAAAAATAATTCCATCTTTCCACCCTGTCTCATTAAAATATATAAACGAGAGATTTATTATTTCTCATAGGATATAATTTCGGAGTATCTCTTACTGCTAATGGGAGGGGGGTTTGTGTGCAAAAGACTTCTTGAGGAAGAGCCTTTTTTTCAGTAAGATAGCCCAGTGGATTCATGCACCTAATAAAGAGATCAGCGTGAAACCTGAGAATCGCGCAATATGAGTGTGATGTAAAGAAACTAAGGCACCTTGTCAACTTAGTATTAGAAACCAATATAGCCCTAGGCAGAGATAGTTGGTGCTCTAGGGGGCTTGTCAGTTTGGTGAAATGTCTTTTACTACCCAAAAAATCTGAAATTCAACCACTAAGCTCTCATCATTGAGAACTCAAAGCGAGGGCTGCAATGGGTTATACGATGTTAGCAGGAAGAAAACCACCTCTTGGCAGTGATCACTCCATAAGTGGACCGCTTTGATTTTTTGACACTTGTGTTAATAACAAGTGGGGGTCAGGACTCGGTGGTGCCAGTGTACCATTGCCTTATATTGCATGGCCTTAAACACTGTGTCCTACATTTAGTTTACAAGACTATCAGTCCATTGGAGTTAATAATAGAACAGATACACACAATGGGATTATAGTTTTGTGAACGATATTTACAATATAATATTTATATTAGACAGCATTTCTTCCTTTGATATTTTGACATACACCCCATGATTTCTTCATGTTACATTGGTGAAGAAAAGCTACCAGGTGTAAGCACTACCAACTAAGAGTGTCAACTTCAAGCAGAAAGGGTCCAAGCATACATACACCTGAGATCTATTTACTTGAAATATAGAGCATGTATTTTGTATTCTTCAAATGTAATTGGTTTACATCTTTCATGCAATTAGTATTAGAAAATATTTATAAATAAAAGTGAAAAAAACATGAGCACAATCAGCATCATCAGAAAAGCTTTATTCAGTTATAATAAAAAAAAACATAAACGCATACATAACATACAGCAAGTACACACTAGCATACAAACCATGCAAATAGTTAAAATCAATATTTAAAAAACGCAGAAAATCAACAGTTCATACAGCTGTGCAAGACTACAGCCAATCCCTCATCGAATTCCTTGCTCTCACGGCAGCTTATAAAAAGCATAGCAACATAAAAAACAACATCCACAGAGGGCATTTGTAAATACAAGAGAGCAGGTCAAGCTTATTTAAAATAATGCTCCTTAAAAAGAGGCATTAAACAGGCCTTTCTCAGGATCTCATAAAATTTACAGCACAAAGTAAAATGCATGGTATCCTGCGGAGGAACCTGGTCACAGACAAAGAGTTCTAGGAAGGATGTCTCGTGTCACCCTCGAGGATATGCAAGTAACTGGGGCAACAGATTTAACCTAAATCTGGTCAGCAGAAATCAAGCATTTCTAAAGGTGACAATTGTAAGAAGGGTTCTGTAAATGGGTTGGTTTTCAACCTCGCCTGACATCTTCTGAAGAGCCACAGATTCTTTTCCTAGTAGTCTGGGTTTTTTAATATTGTCACTAACCCAGCCGCGATCTGCCTTTACAATTTTATTAGGGCAAGCAAATAGATCCCCCTTACTATGTTCTGAAACTATACCATGATGTACTTAAGCCATTGAATTTGCGAGGCAAAATGAAGGGATAAACAGCCCTGCAATACCACTCTAATTGTGCTCCTTTAGTCCAGATGCCAACCCAACATGAAAGGGGGCAGAGATCTATGGTATCAGTAAGATGACTTAACCCCAGCTCTTCGTGCAATATAAAAGAGGGGGTACTCTAGGTGACACAAAGAAGGTGTCCCAAAAATGTATTTAAGGCCACCTGCAGAGGGTCATGCTTTATGTAGCCCCGGATGGCACTTATAAGTAGCTTTGGAAACCCTTTTAGCATGATAAACTTGTAGCAGGGCGCTAAGCTGCTTCTTACCCAACCTGGAAGCACATTTGCAGACTGCAGCATTTGTGGTAGCAAAATCAGGCAGCTTCCCCAGTCAACAAAGGACTCCAGTGTAGATCAGCATAAAACAAAACACCCAGGTACAGGAAGGCTTTAAGCCGCTTAAGGGTCTGCGTACCTATCTTGAAGGATTGTGTCTTCATATTTCTTGGGCCAATTACCATCACATGAGGCTTGCTGATGTTGGTATGGAGATCTAGCTCTTCCATAAAGCCCACAAATGCATTTATAAGGGCTTGCAAACACCTGGCCATTTCAGCCATTAGTACGGCGTTGTCCGCATACAGCAGGACAGGCAGGGTATGACTTGTTACTTGTGAACAGTCTATTCCCCCCTCCACCAGAACCTGTTCAAGTTTGTTTATATATATAAGGTGAATAGAAAGGGTGCCATGACACACCCATACCTGACACCACACCCAGTTTTAAAGCTGTCTGTGCAGTGGGAATTGGAAGTATATCTGACAGATGCCACAGTGTGGGAATCCTTCAAGAAGTAAACTATGTCCTGGTCAACCCCCTTGTCCAAGATTATTGTCCAAAGTTTGTTTCGATTAACCCGGTCATGGTTAAATCCATGAAGGGCAACTGATTAGATCTCTTTTGAACCACTGCCTATTTTTTCAAAATTAGATAAAGATTCAAACACTGGTTAATAGTTGATGTTCCAGGTCTGAAGTCATATTGGAGATTGGATAATATTTTATAATCCTGAGAACACCCTGTTATTCTATCCAACAAGACCCTCCCCAGGACTTTAACAACAGAATCAAGCGAGGAGATAAGTCTATAACACAGTGGACTATCCATGTCCCCTTTTTTGAATACTGGGACAATAACTATGGAAACCCAAAAGGGGGGGGGGGGTTTATTTTACAGAGGCACTCAACATTTTAGTTAAGATGGGGCCCAGTTGTCAATTTCCCTCAGGTATAGACCAGGAGGGATCCCCCAGGCCCTGGAAACAGGCAATCAATGAGTTCATGTGATGATTGATACTGCACTGTTTTTGTACATTTTTACTGGATGCAGTGTTGATCCAGCTTGTTGCCAAAACTATGGACCTCATTACAAGCCGGGCAATGCGGAATTACCTTGTGGAATTCCGCTCCTCCCAATCAAAAGTGGGCTGTTGTTGGGTTCGGCAAAAATTGACCCATTTTTACAGGCTGGTAAAAAAGTATTAGGATTTGGCAGTTACAACAGCCAAGCTGTGTCCCGCGGTCTTTGACAACCATTTCTCTGGCAAGGGGGGAGTAAACAATCCCCCCCTGCAAGAACTATCCTTCACCCTCCTCCCTGTCCCATCTACCACCAGCCGCGGTCGGTAGTGGGAGTACCTGCCGGGTGGTGATGTGGGGAGGGGAGGGGCAGGGTGGGGGGTGGTAAACTATGGATTACGGAGGTTTACAGGTAAGTAAACATATACATTTATAAAAAGAATTTTGTTGCGTGCACTGCATCCCCAGATGCGATGCAGTGCGCGCAACGAAATTCTTACCTGTAAACCTCCGTAATCCATAGTTTACTACCCACCACCCTGCCCCTCCCCTTCCCCACGTTACCGCCCAGCAGGTACTCCCACTACCGACTGCAGCTGTCTACCATCCTCCGTCCACACGTACCGAACTAAAGTCTCATTCAAGGCCGGCTGGTTATTTACCATTCTGAGGAGTTTAACTTCGGAATTCCACCTAAGTTGTAATAAAGGAATATGTAGCCCATCAGAGTGAAGTGAATAGTTTGTTTTACTTTGAATACTGGTATAACTTTATATATCGTCGTTATTCAGAACACATCTTCTGTTTAAAAATATAATAATAAAACACAAGTCAGTAAATTGAATACCACTAAAAAGGGTTACTGTATTACCTGTTACTAACAGTGCTTAGAAATGAGAGAAGAGTGATGTTCAGTGCTATGTACGAAGCAAATCTATTAGTATGAGTGGAGCTGAAAATTCAGAGCAGTGGCCCTAGAGGAGCCAACATCCTTGCACCACTTGTGACTGCACAGACTTTTCCATTATGAAATTATGTGGAACCCCATATAGGACCCTGAGCTAGACTGACCAATCGTTTATGTGCCTCAAAGATGTACCCAGTGTTCTTGCACTAACAGGCCCACCGCATAAAAAGATGCTTCAGTACTTAATTTGTGCTTGTGGCTGCCGGTGGACCTTACTGTCACCCTTTTCTGCCCATCAACACTCCTACTTGTTACTGTTGTCCACAAATTCAAATCACAAATGTAAATCCCACTACAGCAAGTTAACTACACAGCCATAGGATGTCATATACAGCACTCACTCATTCATTCTTCCAAGCCCTTGAGGGTGGAAGCATGTGTCTTATCCTTCTCTAAGTGGGGCATGCAGTGTGCACCACACTTGACTGCTGTAGATCTTATTACCATCCCAAATAGGGAAACAATTAGTCTCCGATCGATCCAGCCCGGTGTGACTCTGGTGCAAGACAAGTAGGACAGAGCCCCTTGGGTGCTGGTCTCATTGAAGATTCTGACGTTTGTCTAGCCTAGTGCGCTGCAGGGTGATTGATTAGCGCCCCCTGACTGGGTCTGCATGGGGCAGGGAGGTGTCTGCGCACTGATCAGTCGCAGCTAGGCATACAAAAGTCACACTGCGGCACAGCATCCCTACCTCTACTGTGGACTTTGGCATGCAACTCTATGACAACTCATGACGTAAAAAGATCACGTGACGCGCGCATGCTATGCCATATTCAGAGAGCTGCCTGCTTAATCCCCTCATGCTACGGTGGGCCATTTTCTGCTGAATATAGGTCACGTGCCATTTTTATCCCATGCCATTTATGTAGATCTCTCTCCTGCCCTGCTGCAAGAACCCCCTCATCTCCTTGAAGTGAAGTCTGCAGGTGCAGTCTGATTGTGGAATATGCTGCTTCACTGCAATATTGTGACTCCGAGGCAGGGGGCTGCAGCACACAGTGCTCTGCTTTGCTTCTTTGAAAACACGTAACCCTTCCAGATTTTAAGCCAGGAAGGGCCTAGCGCCTGTTTTAGTCGAGTCTACTCCACCTTTGATGAAAGAATATGGAGCTACGCCCTTCACAGGGGCCCCAGAAGATAAGTTAAGAGGGCTAGCTGTACTGGGCCTCAAGCACAAAGGGATCCTTGCCTATAAATTGTGCCTTAATTGGCATTTCAAAAATATAGAAATACACTGCTGGGCTTAAAGGCTGGCTGAGTAAGCAGAACATAACATGGATCCTTTATTTTCACGAACTGTACTTTTACTAGACCAATCCCTTTGCCCTTATAAATAATGGCCTCATGGGTGGGGGGAGGTACATTATTTACTATAAATATCGATACTTTGCAGAGTGGTATTTTTTGATCCAATAAATAACTCTTATTATGAGTTTCTACATTAAAATGGGGGAATAACATGCAGATTTTGGGGTTTGCCAAATCAAAACACAAGACTCTGAAGTCTGCGATAGGGGCTGAGAGATTTGAAATAGCAGTGCTTCTATCAGCCCAGCGCTTGGTCATCATGTAACCGCAAAGTCACAGAAGCATGTAAGTGGTGCTTTTTCTTCAACATAACTAATTTGGTGGCCGTGATGCCCCGGGAAACGGATAAGGCAAGGAGAGACACAAAAGTGCAGACTTCATAAAGACATACTATAAGACAGCAAACATATAAAGCTAGAGACAGGTTCAAATCCTGACAGACCCGCTCAGCTTTTCATCCTTCAGATGTTGATAAAAGGTCCAGAGAGAAGAAACAAATAAAAAAAATATTGGTAATTGAGTGTAACCTATCATTTTAAATGCTACCCTTCCTCCTGTGGTTGTCTTCTATGAGTCTCTCTCAGACCCGGCTATAGCTCTGGTGTGCTTGCTGCGACAACCTTTTTAGGCGCCCCCCCTCCCCATTGACCTCCTCCTCAGATTCCCTCACTACCACTCTGCAAAAGCGCTCAACATCTCTCCATAGCCCCTCTCTCAGATAGATTTCATTTGTTTTAAAGCGCTTGTAAAGGCTGGCTTTACTAATCCACTCATCTATCCACATTGAATACAAATCTGTTCTTTGCAGCAGGCATATTAACCCTCTATGCTACTTTATGAGGAGACAAAACCGCCACCAGACAAAACTCTGATCTCTCTCTCTATCAGGAACTTTAATCACAAGAGTCAGTGCCCCCTCTTCATGTCAGCGCCCAGTGCAGCCGCACCTGTCCCACCGCCCTAAAGCTGACCCTGGGGTCTCTCGCTGGCTGTTACCTTCATTTATTTAGTTGGGCTGTGCTGTGTGACCACAGGGCTGGACTGGCCGCAGCGTGCATCGGGCGTTTCCCTGGGAGGCTGTGAAGGGTGGGGCAATTTTGCAGCGTAGGGGGCCGTTTTTATGTTACTGGGGGCCAGTTTTGCAGCAGAGCTGCTATATCAGCCCCCAGTAACAATAGCAGCAGGGGGCTTGTCTATCAAAATTGCCAGGGCTGCTCCGGGTTACCAGTCCGGCCCTGGTTACCAACAACAGCTATCTCCTTTCTCAGGCGCTCTTTTTGCATACTGGCAGTGACAGTAATTGTTGTTGGAAAAAGAGATTACTGAAAGCACGGAATCAGCTCTTGTCCTCAGTCCCTCTCTAAAAATGATTTTCTTACTGTACTTGCAGGTAGGCCTGCAGATCTTCTCATCAGCAGGGATACTCGCAGTCATTCGAGATTATATTGAATGCATTTGCTCTACATAGTAGTTCAACCATAATGGAGTCCTTGTGTATTACGAGCCCTCCACATCTCCATGACAGTTGAAACAGTAAAACAGGCAGAAAATGACTTCCAATTTCAAATTTCAACTTGGCTAAAATGTGTGCCCCTGGACACATCACTTCAGCACCTTGGGGGTTATTACTTAGGATTTTGGTTGGCGAGCATGGGGCACAGTCATGCACAGTTATGCAAAGTGATTTAATTATAAAAGCACATGGGTGTAACACAAATCTGCGTCGGGGCGCAAACCTTATTAGAACAAGGCCCTTGTGTTTCGGTTCCCTAATGCGAAAAACGTGGAAGCTTCTAAAGGCAGGGTATATTCCTGTCTCATAAATTATAGAAAACAGACACATGCCTGTATTTATGAGCTGAAAGGGGTTATTTTGTAACCCACGGGTTTCCTGCTAATAATTATAACGTTTAACTGCTGCATCATTTTTTTTATTTCAAAAGATTTTATTAGAAGAAGTATGGTATATACAGACAGGTGCAGGCATAACAGGGTTACAGTCGTTATATAATGTTCCATATGCTGCACAGTTCCGTTCAGTTGTTCAGTTAATACTGGTTGTTGAGGAGCCTTCAAAAGGGGGAAGGAAGAAAAAGAAAGGAACTCAATCAATCAATCAATCATAGCATTTGTATGGCGCGCTACTCACCCGGAAGGGTCTCAAGGCGCTTGGGGGAAGGGGGCCGCTACTGCTCGAACTGACAACGTTAGGGCTAAGTTTTGGGGCCAACTGCCAAAGGGGCACTTGTGTTACTTGTGTTGCCGCCGGGGAGGGGCGTCTTGGTTGACTCAGTGGTGGTACTCTCCATTGATTGTCTGGCCAGCCTGATGGAGCTGTAGTCTGTCGTGTTCATGGAGGTTTGTGAGGTTCTAGATGCCTGTCTAGGGCCGTCCACATCCCTGCCTCTCCTCTCAGGGTCTGAGTGCGTTTGGTCGTCATGTTATGTGCTCCCCTGAGGAAAGTTATCCAATTGAACCAGCCCTTGAACGTGGCCTTCCCCGTGTCTTTCCAGTTTGATAAGATTGATTTGACCGCTGCTGTGAGTAGGATGTCTATTAGTTCACTGTCTTCTTTGGACTGGATTTCCTGGGTCATAAAACCTGCCGCTATCCCTGCAAAGGTCCGCCTGTATTGTGATCATTGAAACTTATTAGCACTTAGGCCTAATTCAAACGCTGGAGGTAAAAGATAAAAGTGCTGATGTGTAAAGTGCGTGCTAACGCTGGAGGAAAATCCGCTGGCGGGTTTTCCTCTCCCATAGTATCCTCACAGAGGCGGGACGTCCGCTGGTGGATACTGCACAGGCGCAGCACTTCCGTCAGAAATCAGAAGACCTTCAGTTCATTCCTCGCTCCCACAATCAGGCCTCTCTGCCCCCATTTCCTTAGTGTTGGTAATCCAGATTTAGTCACAGACTGGCGTTTTTACCTGAATCAGAATTACGAGTACCGCGAAAATACATTTACCCTATAAAAAATGTTGCTAGGATTTCTGGGACAACCTAAAATTCTGACTTTTGCTGGCTGGAACGAATGTAAAAATGCAGCACTAACTACATCATTTCCCCTTGGCCAAACTGCAACATACATCTCTGTGGGAAGCAGGCCCGGTTCCAGCAGTTGGGCCGGTTGGGCCAGGCCCACCCAAACATGACCTTTGGCCCACCCAATCATGGCAGAAGAGGCCACGGAAAAGGCCACGGAAAAGGCACCTGGCAAGTGCTTCATCAATCTCAAGGTCAGAATTTCGAAATATTTTTTTATGGTCTTTAAAACTGAAATTGGGTTTTGGGGTTAGAAGTGGGCGAGGAAACAAATTAACAGGGAGAGCCGAGCTCAGGCTCTGGATTGGTTCTTAGAGCCCATGCACAATCCGAGCCCTGAAAATGTTTGCTATGTAAAACATATAACAAACATCACGTAAAATATGATACACTTTTTAAAAATTTGATGAGACTGTATTTCTTTAACACAGGGAAGCTTTGACATAAATATGTCACAATATAGCGCTGCACTAAGACTCACTTATTAAAAGTAATAGTTTTTAAACATGAGCTTAGAGTCAGTCATCCCTGCCCCTCCTCACACTTGTGACAGTGCTATTAGTGAACCAACAGGCAAGACAGTTGTCACGTGGACCCTGTATGTGGCCTTGATTATTATAGAGCAACATTAGTCTATTAAATGAAACACAATAGCTTTTGTATAGTTTTCTAATTCATGTATTTGAATGTGCTTTTATGTGCAAATGTGAACAAAATTGAGTTTTGGTGAAATAAAATATTTGCCCAAGCTCACATAATTTAAGTGGAGATGCTGCAATTTATCCAGGTTTTAGGTTTTCACTTTGTACAAATCAGCCGCTTAATGGCTATTTGTCTCTCCTTCTTATGTTAATGCTTTGTTTTTACCACCCAGGTTTTCTGAGATTTTTATATAGTGTGAACTCTACCTAGAGATATTGAAGCGTTCACATGAACAATATTTACATTATACAAGGTCACATTCATTTATTTTAGGCATTTGAGATTTGCTCAGAATCACAGGATGTTAAGCCAACACCATGACTCAAACCTAGCTTGTTGAGTTCCAAAGTTGGAAGCTCTCACTGTAACGCCACCCCCTGATGAGATTGAGGGTGGCATGCAAAAGGTACATAATAACTCGGCTCATTATGGGCTTGAATTTCCAACAGGACCTCAAGCTGAGCCAGGCTTCAGGCTCAAGCCTGGATGAAGCTTTTAGTGCATGTCTTCCTAGTGGGAAATGTCAAGGCTCAGATGTGGTAACAGGTACCTCCTTAACCTTAAACTGCTATTACAATCTGCATGGAATCTTGGTGCTGGTGCTAAAGCCTAGCCTGCTGGAAATTATAAAAGTTGAGCTGTTGAGCATAGGCATCAGCTGCTACTCTAAAATAACTTTCTAGATGCTCTTTATGCCGGTTTGGAAGAAGATATGATGTAAAACTTGGGATTACAGAATTGACATAAATTGGACGCACATTGGCTCACCCAAACAAACCCTTGGCCCATCCAGATAAAAATTCCTGGAACCGGGCCTGGTGGGAAGAAAGAAAGAAAGAAACTACGTTGGCCTGGCCAGGGTTTGCTTTTCGAAACCACAGGCTATATGCCAGTGCTGCTGTGCCACATGCCCAACTTGCAGCGCTTTCTCACTGAAAGTAAACGATAATTTCCGCCGGCGGGTGTCAGACACGAAACGCGACGACCGTCCCCGAGAACAATGTGCCTGCGAGATGGGCCCTCTCGCAGTGTAAATCAGAGCAGCAGTCATCTGTTGCGCCGAATTGTGACCCCATCTCGTCGCGACTCGTCTCCACCAGACATTTCAATTTCTCTCCGCGCGGCACAGCTTTCTCTCCAGCCTCCTCGCGCGTGTTCATATTTCACCCAGAGACACGGAGGGCCCGCCTGGAACCTCTAAAGCAAATTAATCTGAGGCCGCGGATAGTCGCAACCGTCAGCAGACAGCCAGAGGCCAGCACCCGACCCCTCTCCAGTCACCACAGAAGTTGGTTGCGCACGTGTTTAACCCCGACATTCATGATTGGCAGAGGCCTTCTTGTTGTGATGTGTGAAGATTTGGCTGCTGCAGCCCCCACCACAAAGCAGATCAAGTATGCTTGTCTTTTAGTAATTATATTTTACTTATGACTGTCATTTGCTTTCTTGCAAGCTCATTCAGCCTTTACGCAGGGCTCCACTGCATGGCTTCAGCCTGCATAATGTAGACGTCAATTCACTAAAATGGCTGGGGTAGGCAGGAGTCACATCATAAACCCTTTGATAATAACAAATATCACTGGGCTAACCCCTACCACATCCTTAATTCCTCGATTTCCTCCTATTTGTTGCTGACTGGCTAGGGGACGGGCCAGTGGTGAAAATAAAGAAATTAAACTTTCTGGTACCTTAGCCTATGTGGCAATTGAAACAAAGAAAAGCATGGGACTTACAAAGGTAGTTGTTGTTACTTCTATCCGTTATATAGTGGTAATACTGAAAATCTGGTACCTCTCTGGCCCTTACAGACCCGCGCTGGACAACCATGAAATTGAATATTTCTGATCATTGGGAGCTGGCCGTTGTGTTGCACATAATTTTCTATCTTCAGTGTGAGATCCTCAGAGTGACTGAAATACTCAGATGTGGGTCCTGCGCTTAGTGTGATTCAAGCTATACCTCACTGATGAGCCCTACGTGGCCTGCAACCAGTATGGGTTTACGTGTGTTCCCATCTGGAGGGACTGAACTGTTCCAGTTAAAAGAGTACCAAGGTTGATTTGCATTTGGTTATTCTATGCCAACAGTTGCATAATAAGTCAAGTCAAGTCAAGTCAAGTCAAAATTTATATAGCGCACTACATACCCATGGGGTCTCAAGGCGCTTGAGGAAGGGGGGGGAGGTTTACTTATCGAATATCCATGTTTTAAGTTGTTTTCTGAAGGCTAGGTGATCCTGAGTAAGGCGGAGGTGGATGGGAAGGGAGTTCCAGGTCTTGGTTGCTAAGTAGGAGAAGGATCTTCCTCCCATAGTGGCTTTGTGGATGCGCGGAACAGCGGCGAGGGCTTGGTTGGACGAACGCAGCTCGCGGGTGGGGGTGTAAAAGGAAAGACGCGTGTTGAGACAATCTGGTCCAAGTTTGTATAGGGCTTTGTGTGCGTGGGTGAGGAGACGGAACGTTATTCTCTTGTTGACGGGGAGCCAGTGGAGGTCTTTCAGGTGAGCGGAGATGTGGTCTGTGCGGGGGATGTCTAGTATGAGCCTGGCTGAAGCATTTTGGATGCGTTGGAGTTTTTTCTGTAGTTTTGCGGTGGTACCGGCGTAAAGGGTGTTTCCGTAGTCCAGACGGCTTGTAACCAGTGCGTGGGTGACCGTTTTTCTTGTTTCGGTGGGGATCCAGTGAAATGTTTTTTTGAGCATGCGTAGGATGTTGAAGCATGAAGATGAGACGGCGTTGGCTTGTCTAGTCATCGAGAGTGAGGAGTCCAGGATGATGCCCAGGTTCCGTGCATGGTCCGTCGGTATGGGGGCTTTTCCTAGGGCCGTTGGCCACCAAGAGTCGTCCCAGGCGGAAGGGGATGAGCCTAAGATGAGGACTTCCGTTTTGTCCGAGTTCAGTTTCAGACGGCTGTGCTTCATCCACTCGGCTACTTCTTTCATCCCTTCGTGTAGGTTGGTTTTGGCGGTGGTTGGGTCTTTGGTGAGTGAGAGGATCAGCTGAGTGTCATCAGCGTAGGAGATGATATTGAGGTTGTGTTGACGTGCAATCGTTGCGAGGGGGCTCATGTAGACGTTGAAGAGGGTGGGGCTGAGAGATGATCCTTGCGGGACGCCGCAGATGACTTCGGTGGCCTCTGACTTAAAAGGGGGGAGGCGGACTCTCTGAGTTCTTCCCGCGAGGAACGAAATGATCCAGTCCAATGCTTTTCCTTGAATTCCGATGTTTCTGAGGCGTTGTATCAGGGTGCTATGGCAAACTGTGTCGAAGGCTGCGGAGAGGTCAAGGAGGATAAGGGCAACTGTGTCTCCGTTGTCCAGTAGTGTTCGAATGTCGTCTGTTGCTGCGATGAGGGCGGTCTCGGTGCTGTGTTTGGCTCGGAAGCCAGACTGTGAGGAGTCGAGTGATTTGTTCGTTTCGAGGAAGGCGGCGAGCTGATTGTTGACAGCTTTCTCAATGACTTTGGCAGGGAATGGGAGGAGCGAGATGGGACGGTAGTTTTTGAGTTCGGTGGGGTCAGCTGTGGGTTTCTTCAGAAGGGCGCTGAGTTCGGCATGTTTCCAGCTTTCTGGGAATGTGGCGGAGTTAAGGGAGCAGTTGATGACATCTCGGAGATGGGGTGCGATAATGGTGTCTGCTTTGTTGAAGATGTGATGGGGACATGGGTCTGTAGGGGACCCTGAGTGGATGGAGTTCATCAGGCGAGTGGTCTCTTCTGTGGTCATTGGGTTCCATTCGAAAAGGATATTCGGAGGAGGTAACGGTTCAGAGGTGAGTGGGGTGGACTGGTTTACAGGTTGGTTGTCGAAGCTGTTATGGATGTCGGCGATTTTGTCGTGAAAGAATGAGGCAAGGGAGTCGCAGAGTACTTGAGAGGGGGTGATGTCGTTAGAGCTGGCGGTGGGGTTGGTGAATTCTTTGATGATGTTGAAAAGTTCCTTGCTGTTGTGGGCATTGTTGTCTAGTCTGTCTTTGAGTGCTGATTTCTTGGCTGTCCGGATTAGTTGGTGGTGTTTGCGGGTGGCGTTTTTGAAGGCGGCTTGGGTGATAGTGTTTGGGTCTGCTTTCCAAATTTTCTCAAGGGAGCGACAGAGCTTCTTGGATATCTTAAGTTCATCGTTGAACCAGGGGGCGTTCTTGCTTCCTTGCTTGATTTGATGTTTTTTAAAGGGTGCTAATTTGTCGGCGGTTTGTGTTAACCATTGTGTGAGGTTGATGGCGGCTTTGTTGGGGCTCGTTGAATAGGCAGGGGGTTTTTGAAGAAGCGATGTTGAGATCTGGTCGATGGTGATTTTGTTCCAATTTCTTCGCAGCGTTGGTTGAGGGTGGTTGTGGATCGAGGTCTTATTGTAAATAAAGTGGATGCAGCTGTGGTCCGTCCAGTGGAGGGGTGTGGTATGAGTGAAGGAGATATGCTTGCTGGAGGTGAAGATAGGGTCGAGTGTGTGTCCTGCATAGTGTGTGGGGGTGTTAACAAGTTGTTTGAGTCCGATATTGGCGAGGTTGTCCAGAAGGGTGGTGGTGTTACTGTCGTTGCTTTTTTCCAGATGGAAATTGAGGTCTCCAAGTAGAATGTATTCTTCCGAAGGGAGGGCGTGTGGGGTGATAAAGTCAGTGATGTCTTCGCTGAATTTTGTACGGGGTCCTGGTGGCCTGTAAAGGAGGGTGCCCCTAAGTGTTGTCTTGGGGTCGGTGTGGATCTGGAAGTGAAGGTGTTCGGCGATAGCGAGGTTGTCATCTGAGCTGGTTGAGACGCGGATGGTGTTCTTGTGGACGATGGCGATGCCTCCTCCTGTTTGGATGGGGCGGTCCTTACGGATGATCTTGTAGCCGTCCGGGATGGCTATGGTGATGTCTGGAGCTGAAGAGGCATTCATCCAGGTTTCTGTTAGGAAGGCGATGTCCGGAGAAGTGGTGTCGAGTAGATTCCAAAGGTCGATGGCGTGTTTGTGAACCGAGCGGGTGTTGAGAAGGATGCATTTGAGGTGGTTGGTGTTGGCTCTCTGTTTGGTGTTTGTGGTTTTGGTTTGGAACTTGACGCAGGTGAATTTGCAAGAGTTGCAGGTGAAGGGTCCATGGGTGTGTCCTGGTGCTGCTTGGGCGCAGTTAGTGAGTCGGCCGGGGTTGAGTGCAAAGAGGGAGCAGGCATCGTATGTAATGCGGGGAGGGTGGGTGAAGCGGGGACCAGGGGGTCTGGCTCTGGGCGCGGTCCAGGCGCGGACGGGCGTAGACGGGCTTACCTTTGGCGCACCTTCGGCGAGGCCGCAGCGCGTGGACGCTGCGCGTAAGTCCATCTGTCCATAAATGGATAGTGGGGGGGGGCGGAGCGTGGGAGGGGCAGCTGGGAGGCGGGAGCGAGGTGGAGGGAGGGTCTGGGGTGGGCCAACAAGCAGAACAAAATGGCAGTAACAATAACAAATACTGCGAGGGTATAGGAACTATTTAGTCTATGGAGCGCTGTGTTATAAATGATTCTCAAGGCAGCAATGGGAAAGCGCTATGCGCTCGGCGGTAGGTAAGCAAAGTTGCACACACAATCAAACTGCACAAAAAGCAGAGTAATGCCCAGCAGTGTCGAGCGCTTCAGAGCGCTTCACAAACTCTAATGCCAAGATTTAAATGCAGCAGATAAGCAAACACTCGCAGTGATCAATAAACAGGCAGCAGGTCGCTTCAGAGCGCTTTACAAACTCTAATGCCAAGATTTAAATGCAGCAGATAAGCAAACACTCGCAGTGATCAATAAACAGGCAGCAGGTCGCTTCAGAGCGCTTTACAAACTCTAATGCCAAGATTTAAATGCAGCAGATAAGCAAACACTCGCAGTGATCAATAAACAGGCAGCAGGTCGCTTCAGAGCGCTTTACAAACTCTAATGCCAAGATTTAAATGCAGCAGATAAGCAAACACTCGCAGTGATCAATAAACAGGCAGCAGGTCGCTTCAGAGCGCTTTACAAACTCTAATGCCAAGATTTAAATGCAGCAGATAAGCAAACACTCGCAGTGATCAATAAACAGGCAGCAGGTCGCTTCAGAGCGCTTTACAAACTCTAATGCCAAGATTTAAATGCAGCAAATAAGCAACCACTCGCAGTGATCAATAACCAGGCAGGCAGTCGCAATGAATACGATACCGGAGGTGAGGAGGTGAGGGGAGCAACCGCTTCTGTAGAAAACAGGACGGTCACGGTCAATAAGGGAAAAACATAGACTGGAATGCAGTCTGGGTAATTTATTAACAGTGGCTGAGATTAGTTCAAGCACTTCACACATCACCTTGTTATATTCTTCCCTGGACATATATAACCACCTGCGTACGAACAATTATGCTTTCTTGTAAAAGAATCAACCATGGAATTTTTGCAAAACAACTGGGTTCTAAATGTCACTTGTGGGATAAATATGGTGGAATAGTGCGCTTATCTGGAGCTGCTGCTGTGAGGCTCCGTCTCATGGGTGGCACCATCTGCCTGTTGGAGCTTGTTAGCAAACAACACTTTGCATTTGTATACAGTTGTATTATTGCCTTTCCACTATAAGCAAAGCACAGAATACGAAGTGCTGTTAGCTAAAGTACCAGGACTGGCGCATGGTATCAAACATGCCAAGCAGCCATTTGGTAGGCATGTTCCCCTCTGGTGCATTCTTAAAACATGGCTGCAGATGGGGCGAGGATCTATGTTGCTTTGTGGGGTGTAGGTCTGCAAATCAGCGGCGTCACTAGGGGGGTGCGGGGGGTGCGTACCGCACCGGGTGTCACCCCATCTGGGGTGACACCAATCTGGTTAAGACAGTGCATGCAACAAGCTGCAAGTGCACGCCACCACGGTGCGCAGTTGCGCACCTGCTTTGCTTACAAAAATTTTAAATACTGCTACAACTGCAGTCAGTGCAGTGCTGGAGTGTGTGCACTCTCACTGCAGCAGCACGTCGCCACGCACGCACGCACCAGATGCATGTGATGATGCTGGTCACTGCTGGTGCGATGCGGATGCGCGGCGTACCGGACGCCACCTGTGCTTCCGACGTTGTTGCCCCTTAGTCTCTCAGGTGCTCACCGTGGCTTCAAGTCCTTCATCTCTTTCTGCTCTAGCACTGCACTATGGGCCTTGTAGTGGTGCATTGCACAGCTCGCTCCACTTACTTCACGACTTTTTTTCTTGCAGAAGTGTCTTTTCATTTTGCACCAAGAAACCTTTGAATATTAAACAGAAGAGGAGCCCCCGGGGAGCCTCATTCCTTAAACAACCTGTGTGATCGCCGCCCGGTACAACTACTGCTCGTGAGTCTTGGGCAGAGAAATGCCCCCCCCCCCCGAGTTCGCCCACAGCGTGATACAACCCCCTGTTGGATAGTAATCCAACAATAGAACATGAAACACAGGACTAATGTCAAAGCAGTCCTGCTTTGACATTAGTCCTGTGTTTCATGTTCTATTGTTGGATTACTATCCAACGGGGGGTTGTATCACGCTGTGGGCGAACTCGGGGGGGGGGGGCATTTCTCTGCCCAAGACTCACGAGCAGTAGTTGTACCGGGCGGCGATCACACAGGTTGTTTAAGGAATGAGGCTCCCCGGGGGCTCCTCTTCTGTTTAATATTCAAAGCCCAGGTGTATCACCTCCTAATTAAGGCTTCCCGTTAACCCTGCCTTTATTTATATTAAAAGAGAGCGAGGTGGCAATTTATAAATCTGATCAGGTTATGCAACAGTATTTATGAAACTGCAATAGTCTCCCCGTTAGGACCACTACCCAGCAGTTTGTGTGGGTCCCAGGGCTGTCAATCTTTAGCTCTACCAATGACGGCCCTGGGACAGCCCCCGCGCGCTCCTGCTCTGACGTGTCGCGGCGGTCACGCACCAGAAGGGAGGAGACGAGACCGACGGCAGCGCTGCGCAGGTGCATGCTACTAGAATAAACAATTAATACCGAGTCCAACATCTTCTTTGATATCGTCGCGAGGCAGTCGGTGAGAGAGAAATAATATTTATTATAAATGAATCATGAACTAAGTTAGTTAGAAATGTGGCAGTGCAGTGGGCACAAATGAATCAGATTCAGTAGCTACTACTAGCTTTTTTCTTGGGCACACATTCGCACAAACGAAAACACGGCCCTCTTCGGGCGGGTCTTGTGCACCATGCTAAAGCTTTCATGAAACTTAGCAACTTTTGCAGCATTGGGTCTCCACAAGAGAGGTTGGTCATTGAGAGAGATCCATGAAGTGGTCTCATCTAACAGGTATAAAAACGAAAACAGTGTTTAGCTGGGGATGCCAATTTAAAGCCAAGTGGGCCGGCTCCAAGCAGAATAACCACAAAAAAAACAATTTAGGTAGCGAATTGAACCAGAGACCTTATTTACATTGTGGCCATTCTTAAAATCTGGCGTCTATGTCGCCCTCCCTGGCGTTTGATGGATAGTCCTAGCTTAGAAGTTCCTGATGTCATTCCCAGAGCCTCGGTGGATATGTTGATTCATAAGAATCATAGAAACCCTTTTCCCCCTTGCCATCACAGCCTGGGGACTGCGGTAATGGCATTTTGTTTGCTTTCGATACTTGCACAAGTGCCACCATTGCCTAGGTAACATTTTTTCTTCTGCTTGAGTGTCTACCATATATTGCAGTATTATACCTCTAATTATACTTTGTTTTCTCTTGTAACCTGCACACAGATGTCACTTTTTCCTCCTGTAATGCACCGTTTACAACCTCATGTATTTTGTTTGCTCACAATTGTCACTTTTGCCTCTTGTAACTTAACGTTTGCTTTTGTAATTTGTTCACTTGTAATTTTCTCCTCATGTTTCATTACTGTTCCTATGTGAAGCGCTCTGAAGCCTTTGGGTAAAGTCTGCGCTATATAAAAACGCATAAATAAATAGAAGACCCTGTCCGGCCCCGCCCTTCCAGCCTCCTAGGCTAGTCCTGACCTGGGCGGTGCATTGCGCTTGCAGTTGCACACGGCCGGCCTGCATAATTCATTGCTGAAGGCAGGGAGCAGGCCTTTCCTTGAACTCGTCACTTCACTTGCAGGTGGTTCACTTCACAGAAATATGCCTGCTTTGCTGGCCGGTCTTCATTATTGTCCATCCTGGCAGTAGCAGCTTTTATGTCCCTGTGCTTTTGGCTGTGGATTTGTGTTTCTGGTGACTTGTGATTTGTTATTTTGGTCATTCCCTCGGTTGGGGCCCTGCTTCTCTGGGTACACTGGCTGTGCCATTTCTCTTTTGGGTTTCTGGTCTGTTGGAGGTAAAATCGGCGTTATGGGGTTACCAGTTAGAAAATAGAGCATTCATGCTGCGCCTTTCAAGTGCCCACAAAGAGAAAAGAGGAACCAGATTTTAAAGTGAAAGAGACAGTCAATCACGAGATAAAAATATGGTTCTGTGATTTCATCACCTGCCGCAGTAAAGAGAAACTGTATGAACATATATATATTTGCCATCTGTGTCCACTGGCGGACTCGGAGCGGAGGAGGTCCATGCGGTAAGTCGTGAGGGGGTGACACCATGAGTTACCCGCACCGGGTGACACCAACCCTAGTGACGCCACTGCTGCAAATAGAGACCATGATCTCATATCCAGTTTGCCGTATGACTGAACAAAATTATTTCAGATCTTTTATGCAAAGCTAGGAGCATATTTAAAATATTTGTCGGCAGACCTGTGTTTGCAACCTGGCCATATATATAGCAGATATTATGCCTGAATATAATAGTTTCCATATAATTGGCTGTCTAGGCATGACCCCACAGAAGATATTTCCAAGGTAGCTACATCTACATCTCTTACCCCTATAATTTAGCCAAATAGATTTGCGTTGCTTTTTTGTTGCCACACATTCTACTAAACACTTTACAACTAAGTTTCACTAATTTCTTATAAAAAAAAGAGCCTCACCTTTTCCTTCCATCTTTTACTTTTTAACACATTTTTACACAGTGGTGTGCAGGGCCTGACAGGGAACAGCAACCAGCCCTGGTAGATTGCTGCACGACTGTCCCTGGGAGCTGAGGGGGGGTTGCTAGTGAAAAGCACCACTACCACTTTTGTTACAGTGGCCGATATTGTAGCACTGCTGCAAAACCCGTCCCTAGTAACAAAACCGACCCCTACTACGCCGGCCCACCAGGGAAACACCCGGTGCCCACTACAGCCAGTCCGGCACTGGTGGTATGTTTAATAAACGGACCCCACAGCAGGCAGTTCCTGAGTGCATGACCTTTCTTAACTTGGCTTATAGACTCAGACATTTTGCACATAGTGGTAGGCAAGCCCAAACTTTCCTGTTATGTGTTAATTCAACTTTCCCCTGAATATTGAGAAGGAGACAAAGTCATTCTCGTATCGGTGTCTTTATTGAGTAGGCCGGTTCAAAATTTAGCTTCTGCAGATCTCCACCTTCTTTCTGCCAGTTGGTACGATCCAGTGATGTCAGAACAGAGATGCTGGCAGTCTGTGTCAGGTGTGAGGCATCATGAAGATATTATAGACCCATCTTAATGTACACTCTTCCCCAAGATGGCCTCCATCTGACTTAAGTAAGGTCCTCCATCATGAGACACCCGGGCCTTTTCAGTGTCCCTAGAATCACCTCTAACGTCCATCCTCAAGCCATCTCCAACCATAAGTACCGCAGCCCTTGCTCTGCGCTCACGCCTCCACCTCTCCTGCTGCTGCTACCCCTTGTGAGTGCAGTCTTCAGGACATCCTCTGCTGATCCAGTCTTGACAGCACTCTAGCACACCTGCAAATTTAAAGTGCCGTTTATCTGGTGCTACCTCTGCTCTAACTGTTGAGTATGTGAGGGAAGCTTGCATACCTGCATGCATGTGTTGTGCCTTGTTTGCTTTAGAGAAGTTTGGGCTGCTGTTGCCCTCCCTGTACCCGTTCTGTGGGGCAAGGGAACCTTGCACTGCTGATGCCCACATAGTGCCTCCTCTCTACCACTGAAGTTTCAATTGCGGATGTCCATGCAGTGTCTGATCCCCGTTTGCATGTGACGTTTGTATAGATGCCCAGGCTGTCCCCATTCTTTGTGATTTACTGAAGCTGGACAGAAAAAGACCATGCACTAAACAAAAAAGCAACATGACTGGCTTTACAAATCCTTGTTATAGGTTGAATCCCTTAACTTTGCTTATCCCGTTCCCTTGCATAATTCGATCTGCTTGCGCGATTCACTAAGAAAGTATTTAATTGGCTCCCTTTTATTAATATTGGTGCAACTCTTGTAGTATTTTTTTTCGTCTCCTTCCCCCCACCCTGCCAATCATCCTTACACCCCTCAAGTTTTATATTCCTGCCGCTTATTTTCTTCATTTTTACCCTCCATTCCTTTGTATGATTCCTTTTAAATTACGTTTTCCTACTCTGCTTTTCATGCTCCTGGCCTCAATTCATTCGTTCCTCTTTCCCTTACTTGCAATATACTCCTTTCCTTCTTCTTACCTTTTTTTCTAATGTATCTCTTCGTTAAGTTCTCCCTTCCTTCCATCCTTCATTTCTAGTTTCCCAGTTTATTCCTACCTTCTCTTCTTCCACCTTGCTTCATTTCTTTCTCCATTCACTCAATGTTCGATCTTCACTTTCTCTCTTCATTTCAAAATTCCTTCCAATTTTCTTCCTATAATCACCCTTTCTTCTTCACTTTCATTACTCCTCATTGCCTTTTTCCTCCCTTTCTATCTCCTTCCCCCATATTCTTCTCTACACCTTTGGGCCGTATCATGTACCTCTGCGGTGGTCCCGCGCTTGTTTTATGCAAGTGTACTCCCTCAACAAGCTCGCTTTTAACTCAGAATTTATCAGAGTTACCACATAAGTTGCAGACAGCAAAGCTAGGAAACATTTAGAAGTGGTTGCCTCTCTTCGGGTCATAGGCACAAAGATACTTTCCAGCTGCAAACGGGCCGAATTGCAGAATCGGCTCGTTTGCAATGGAAAAATGCTTTTGGGAATGCACAAAGCCGAAATTGTGATTGAATAACTTGCTAGCAAATTACAATTTGGGGTTTTGCGATTCGGTATTTGGAAGGGCATCTCTTCCAAATACCGAATCGCATTGACATGTACGTATGTTTTGTGATCGAAATGCAGATGCAAAACATTTGCACGTTACCACCAACTCAAGTTGGTGGTAAAGCATTCGCAAATTGGAAGGGGTCCCCATGAAACGCCTTCTCCATTGTGAATGTTGAGAAAACATTTTTAAGAGCAGGCAGTGGTCCCACAGACCATTGCCTGCTCTGAAAAAAACGAAATAAAAAGTTTCATTTTTTATTGTTGAAATGCATCTTGTTTTTCTTTAAGGAAAACGGGTTGCATTTCAACCAAAAAAACATTATCACAGACATGGTGGGTAGTCTGCTAACCTCAGCAGGGCACCATCCTTGTGGTGGCTATGATTCCTCCTGGATCGCAAACTGCAACCCGCCTCATTAATATTCACGAGGTAGGTCAATTTGCGACCCGCTAGGAATTACAAGCATGAACCAAAACGTTTCATACATAAGGAATAGTGATTTCCAAATATCGATTCGGATGGAATGGCTATTTGGAGATTGCTATTCCTAGTCTATTTATATCAGGCCATTTGTTCCGAGCTGTGCAGTAAGCAGCTCAAGAACTCAAAGAAATTCCAAGTTAAATCTATGTATTTAGACAGTTGAATTGTCTAAAAACAAGTGCTCTGTTTCCAAGCTGTGCTGCCTGCAGCTGAAGCAATATTATGGAGAAATTCCAAGTTAAATCCTTTTAACTTTAGACAGTGCAGTTGCATACATAAAGCACTTAAGTCTGCTCTTGATTCCTCCACTTTTCTCACATTTTCTCCCTTTTGTTCTCCACTTCTGTTTTCAAATCCCTCCATCTATTAATTTTCCCTCCCTCAACTCACCCTTATTCCACATTTTCCTGTACTTGATTACTTTCTCTCTTTAGTCCCAGATGTAACCCTCGCTCCTTTTATTGATTACTCTGACCCCTTTTCCTTCTTTCTACCCTCAACTTCTTCCTGCCTTCTCCCGGGAAACAGCCACTACAACGCGGCCGTTTCCACGGAAACGTTAACCACGCATGCATTACAACGCATGCGTGGTTACCACGAAAGCCTTTACCACGCATACCATTACTACGAGGTACGTAGTAAAGTTATGTGTGGTAAAGGGTAACAAAAAAAAGGGGGGTTTGGCGGGGTCTCCCCCCAAAAAAAGAAACTCACCTTAAAACAAGCATTGGAAATGCAATAGGTCTCGCAGCATTAGAGTTAGTGCTTTTAGAATTGTTTATGGGTTTTTTTGTAAATCTTTAGCATTTTTGTTTCCTGTAGCCAATGCTAAAGAATTAAAAAAAAAACCATAAACATTTCTAAAAGCTCTAACTCAAATGCTCCGAGACCTATTCCACTGTGTGAGGGTGAGGGGTTGAGGGTGAGTGAGGGTGGGTGAGGGTGAGTGAGGGTGAGGGGTTGAGGGTGAGTGAGAGTGAGAGTGAGGGTGAGTAAGGGTGAGGGTGAGGGTGAGTGAGGGTGAGTGTGAGTGAGGGTGAGTGAGGGTGAGGGTGAGTGAGGGTGAGGGGTTGATGTTGAGGGTGAGGGGTTGAGGGTGAGTGAGGGTGAGTGAGGGGTTGAGGGTGAGTGAGGGTGAGTGAGGGTGAGGGGTTGAGGGTGAGTGAGGGTGAGGGGTTGAGGGTGAGTGAGGGTGAGGGTGAGTGAGGGTGAGTGAGGGTGATGGGTTGAGGGTGAGTGAGGGTGGGTGAGGGTGAGTGAGGGTGAGTGAGGGTGAGTGAGGGTGAGGGGTTGAGGGTGAGTGCAATTAGGTTAATGTCAGGTTGATTGCCCATTCAAATTATCACTGTCCTGTAACTCAGGATTGCTTTTAAAACCAGGGAATCCTGTCTGAGAAAAAAGCATGAAACATGCGTAATTACTGTGGTCTTCACTGGCTAAACTAAACACGTGAGAAGTCACATAAAATCAGCCTCTTACTTAATTGTACGAGGAATCCTGGAGACCTATTTCGTGCCCAAATGCTTGTGCTAAATAAATGTATTATATTTCGCAAAGTCCACCACAAACTTCAAAAAGCAAAGAGAGATACAGTAAAATTCCCCTCGATACAATGCCCAGTAAAAATGTGAGACTCCGGCCATGCTTATGTATACACAAAGGCTTACCGAAATGTTAAAGCATGCGGATGAACACCACCCGCTAAATTCGCCGGTTCTTTTAAAAAAGTGTAAGTAGCTGGCCTTTAGGTGAACCGTGTCTTGTGCTGTGAAAAAGAAGTAACCATGAAACCTCTCGCTCACTCATTGCGATCGTGCCTTAACTAAAGAGCACATAAACTTATCGGACCGTGCCGCAAAAAGTATCCCTCGTGTGCTGGACAACTCGGTGATTGAGTGCAACCGATGCGTTAGTGTCTCCAGTGTATTACGTGACATGGAAGCAAAACATGTGTGCAGTGAAAGTGAAAAAAAGAAGTAGGACTAAAGTGAAACATTAAATCATAGAGAGTGAAAATCTGCCGCCATCTTGAACGAATAAAAACATTTGTATACTGCTGCTACACCAGTCATCTCTTGAAATGCTACTGCACCAGTAGTATATGACAAACATACACAAGGGGAGGGGGCGGAGCGGGTACAATAAACAAGACGGAGGGAAGAGAGGGGAGGGGGAGGAGAAATGCGACACGGCGGGAAGGGGAGGGGGCGGAGCGGGTACAATAAACAAGACGGAGGGAAGAGAGGGGAGGGGGGAGGAGAAGTGCGACAGGGGAAATGCGAGACGGCGGGAAGGGGAGGGGGCGGAGCGGGTAAACAAAGACGGACGTGCACGCGCTTTTAAGCTCAATGCGCATGCGCATTGAGCTTAAAAGTCACGGGCACTGCAAGGAATCGCCACGATTCCTTGCAGTGTGGATAAAGAGCGGATAAGTCCCAATACTCTCGCCTTGCTCGATGCGCATGCGCATCGACAGGCGAGACCTAAAAACCTTTTTCTCCACCTAATAAAAGGCTTGTGTTCCATTAGTGACCCACTTAGGAAGAAAGCTAGGAGAGGTCATTTCTTTTCTTCTAGCAGTCTCTTGGTGGAACACGCCTCTATTGAAGTAGGAGACTCCTTGACGGCAGGTAAGTAAGTATCTTCCTACTCGCTTATTCTGATCACTACTTAATTGTCCAATGAAACATGTACACTGAAGTGTCGAATGATTAAACATGCTGCAAATGTGAGATGTGTTTATTATTTTACTCTTCCCTGTCTTAACAAATAAAGAGTTTTAAAAAAACAAGCAGTGGCAAAGCCACAGGTCTGGTCTGTTTGGGGGCCACAAAGCAGACAGTGGCTACTCGGATATCCTTCCTCGATTCAAAGGAACGCAGGCGATACACTTCCACTGTCTGGGGAAGCTGGTTGTCATGCTATAACCAGGGGCATTAATAATGGATACCACTAGTGGCAGTACTCAGTTACCCACGCAATCCTACTGCCACACATACATATGGGATGTCGGCACAAGGTTTTGTTTTTCACATAACAGTGTTACTTTACTAAAGAGGGATCAGAATGCCACACTCTCACTGAAACCGATAAAAAAGTCTAATCATACCAAGGGTTCACAAATCACAGTATGCTGCCACTGTTGTATCCTGGCAACATGCTTGTTATTGGTATGCTTCCTACCAAATATTGTGTTTTTCCACCTTTAAAAGCCACCACTGTTCTCTATGGTACACCAGAGACTCTATTCCACTGCATACAATTAGGCTATGCTTGGTATAACCCTGCTGGTCACAGGACAGGTTCCTGGGTCTTTCTCTGTCAGGGACAGGCCTCTGCCTCTGTGCACAGACTAGAATAATGTGACTTCAGGGGCAAAATAAAGGTCCGGGCCTTTTCACTGAGTCGGGCACTCGGGCAGGGGAACATGTTTATCATACAGGGAACATTCACGCCCCAACAGCCATGAAAGCCATTGGCTTTGTCAATGATTTCTTCCGCTACATGGCTGCCCTGCCAGTGCATGCAGTAAAACCTTGCTTGAAGAACAATCTTTCAGAGTCAGGTGTTGTGCCAAACCCATCGGCGATTTTTTGAGTTAATATTTTCTTTGCTCTACTGATCCAAGATTATAGAGGGCTGGAAGTGAGCAGCCAGGAATTATTATTATTATTCCTGACACTGTCGTCGGTGCTGGAGTGAGCATACGGGACATGGGGCACTCGCCAGGAGGCTTTAGGTCAGGGGGCTGTGTTGAGGGCTGGAGGGCAGCCCTCGGGCCCGCCAATCGTGAAAGCAGCCACGAAGTAAAATGTCACTGGCACAGCCATGTCTCAGAACTGCATGCCAAACCGAAAATCTTTCTTTAAAAAGAATGTTTTGGCGTAATTTAAAAATAAACAATAGGTAAAGAACCCCCTAGCCTCCCTTGAGAGGATCAGAATGTCTTAAACATTTTCGGATGCACTTTTTACCTCACTATTCTTCCTCCCGTTGTAGGCTCTACGCGGGAGGAGGGGGGTGGGCAGCCATCGCTTCCGAGGGCTCAAGGCCCCAGGCGGCCGCTGCAACTGGCGGCGACTGCAGAGGAGGCCGCTGTTTCTCAGTGATCGCATTAGGTTGTTATGGTAACGCGGGCTTTCTCCGTGATTGAAAGGAGCAGAGGTCACGGGAAGAGCTGGGTGATTAGAGGAGATGGAGGGCAGAAAGAAAGAAACCCGTGCCTGAGAACAGGTCTGGAATAGCAATGAAGGAGGGAGTCAACGATGGAGAAATGGAGCAAACAGCTATGGACGAAGGGAAGGAAATCCAGGGCAGGAGGAGAGTGTTATGGAAGTTAGTGAAAGATGGATAGAAGGAAGGAACGAAGGACAGAATTAAAAGAAGGGGGGGAGGAACGAGACGAAGGCAAACAAGCAACAAGCCTTTCACCGTAACACGGCGGGCAGGGGAGGGGGCGGGCAGGGGAGGGGGCGGAGAGGGGAGAGGTGCGACACGGCAGGCAGGCAGGGGAGGAGAGTAGGAGGAGGAGGGGGGAGGAGAGTAGGGGAGGCACGGCCTAGCGGCAGGCAGGCAGGGGAGGAAAGGAGGAGGGGGGAGGAGAGTAGGGGAGGCACGGCCTAGCGGCCGTGCAATCAAGTAGTGAGGGGCGGAGCTGGGGGAGGCTGTGAGAGAGAGTAGGCGGCTGGGGGCATGTGCACGCGCATTTAAGCTCAATGCGCATGCGCATTGAGCTTAAATTTCTCGTGCACTGCAAGGAATCGCCACGATTCCTTGCAGTGTGGATAAAGAGCGGATAAGTGCCAATACTCTCGCCTTGCTCGATGCGCATGCGCATCGACAGGCGAGACCTAAAAACGTCGAGCTGTGCAGGAAAACGGCGTCCTTTAAGAGGAAACGGAAAGAATCTTCCGTTTCCTCTTAACGACGTACGACGTCACCACGAAGGATTAGAGGAAAAGCCTATGCGAAGAAAAAGCATTCCGTTGTAACGCATGCGTGGTAAAGGCATGCGTTGCAACGGAATTCGTTGTAAGATCACATATTCCCTTCTCCCTTCAATCTTTCGACCTTTTTCTCGTATGTATGTAAATAGTATTTCTATAGTGCGATCATAGCCAAAGGCAGCAGAGCACTCTACCAGGTCAAAAACAAGCATAAAGTAATTGTAGAAGAAGAGATGGAGCTGGGTTGAGGATGGTTAATGCATTGCTACGTAGTGGTCTTTAAACAGACGAGTCTCCAGTTTTTTCCGACATTGGAGCAGCACTGGGGTGGCCCTGAGGGAGACGGGGATTTTTTTCCAGTTCCTGTGAGTATAGATAAAAAAGGCCAGCTGCCTGATGTTTTGTACACTCCTAAACAAACTGTCTCCATTTCATCTTAAATGCCACCTGACATCATTCTTTTATCCTCTTCGCACTTACTTCCTCTTCCCCCTTTGAGTTTTCTCTCCCTTTCTTTCCTCCTGCCCTCATTCCTTCATCCATTATTTCTTCACAGAGCCTACCTCCCCCATAAGCAATCTTCCACCAATCTCAGGCTAAGTTATTACCCTCTTCCTCTCCTCAGTTAGGTGAAATGGTAGCATGACATTTATGGTTTCCAAATAGCACGTTTCATACCTGGTAATGACTTCACTATACACGTATTAAGGCGGGTAAAGCAGGTAGGGCAGTTGAAGTGTCACTGGCCTCTAAAAATATTTTTCCTGTGAGTGCGCTCCAAGCGACAGCATCTCACTGAGGAGCGAGGAGAAAGACAATTTAAGGCGGCTCTGCACACACAAAGTTGCCAGCAAAAGGGTTCTATAAATCTTTCACTTTTCTTGGGACAGCTTAATAAGCAGGAAAGCCAGCCAGCTATTAAATATTATGTCAAGTCTGATTCACTATGTAATGCTCTGCTGTGCTCCTCGTCCTGGAGGGAGCCGAGCCGGAGCCCTGCTTGCTCCGCACGTGCAGAGTGCTGAGCTGGCAGGGCTGAGGCCGTCTCCTTCATTCAACCTCCAGCTCTGTGCATGCCAATAACCCCGGGGCTGAGGCCGTGGCACGCGCTCCTTCTGTTCTCGCGACCATTGAGCCCCTACTAATACATGCTGCTCTCAGAAGAGCTAACAAAAGCCCCCGCAGATTCTGCAACGCGGGGAGGGGGCGAGGAGTAAGGACGTACGAGCTTCTGTGAGACCCGGAAGCCTCGGGGGACCCTCATGGCCCCTCGCCACGGTCACATTCTGCAGGGGAGGACACATTGTTTTAAGTTATACCACTGACTGGACCCAATATAAGAAGAGGTTTCAGTTTAAAGAGAAGCAGGGCTCGTGCATAAAGAGGCTGCTTTCTGACATTTTTAGGTATGTCTAGCTAATATTCCAGTTGTTTGTTGCATGCAGTGATGTAGGAAGGAGCGCCAAGGGTCCTAATGCCAGCAATTGGCCTGGAATCACAATTACTTTGCTTGGTAGTTAAAAACAGCCACTAACTCGAGTGAACTAGAAATTCACACCTCGGCAACCCAATGTCACTGCATCTGCTTTACTCCTGATAGCAAGTGGCACATTTTCGAGAAGTAGCAGACTTGTTTGGCGTGGACTCCAAAATGTAGTCCAACATTCGCAAAAAGGAGGAAATTGAAAATTGTGCAATTCAGGAAATAGTACTCTCTATTTGGAAAAATGGACACCACCTATTTGAGGCGGTCATCCTGCATATTACATTGTGTGCTCTTGTTTAATGTAATACGAGAAAAACTCAGACAATTGCCTCTTATTCAGATTTGGGGATCACTGTACAGGCAGTGCGTCCTTTCAACTGCTTGGAGGGGTAAGACATCAGTGAAAGGATATTCATGAATTGATTTTTTAAATTAATATCAGGGCCTCTTCCAACTCCTAAAAGTGTTTACTCTGTGCTAACAGACCCTCTCAGGATGGAAATAGAGCCACTTATGCCTGTGCTGCCCACTGGCTGTTGCTGCTGAGAACAGAATGGCTGAAGTTGGAGATGAGCTACCCTGCCCAAATGATAAACTACATGCTTGAATGTGAGTAAAGAGCCAGAGCGAGAGAGTCAGAAGAAAAGATAGATAGACAGACACCGAGTTTGAAAGAGAGAGGGGTAGACGAAGAAGGAAAGCAGGAGGGTTAAAAGAATGTGGGACCGCATCTGTGTGTGCGTGTTTGGATTTGTTCATGTGTGTGTCATCTTTACCTTAGTTACATACAAAGAAGTTTCATGGATGAGAGTGTCTTTTGATCTCAGTTGTGTGGATTACTGAGTTTATTGGACACTTGCTCCAATAAGACTTCTTAAGATAGAGCTAAGGATCACATTGGCATGCTCCTGTATTGTGATACTGGAGAAAAAGTAATAGGAAATAGAAGCCAGGTACTCTCTATAATGGATGCAGAGATGTAGCAGGAGAAACCAGACATTTGGTGCTTTATTAAGAGTGTGCTCCCTTTCTGCCAAAGTAGCAGTTTCCTAGCTCTGTTTAGAGTTAGTGGAAGCACCAGGTTTATAGCATCGGACTCTTCACTGGCTCCTCTAGTGTAAACCTCTGACCTGAAAAACCATCCACCACAGGGCCGCCAGATAACAATGATGGCCATCCTACCCTTTTGAGGGTTGGGCGACCATCACTCATTTTCCTTTCTTGTATCCTATCAATAGGCAGTAAAAATGTAGAATGATCCTGATGTGCAGGGACTAAACTTCCTGTGCATCAGTCCATTTAATTTTTGTATCCAGATAACAAACATCTGCTTTGGGAGTTTATTTTCTAAATACAGACAAGTTCGCTGGATGGTCCCTTTAAACATTGCACTTGGTCAGCAATATTTCAGTGCTTTGAAGGGAGCCCCACCCCACAGCACAGAGATTGCCATCAGGCATGGGGGTGGGGGGGACCTTCACCGGGGCATCAAAGACAACGGTCTCTGCCCCAAACAGACTAGTGGACTGTTCGCCAGGCTGTAAACAGGGCTGGACTGGCCGTACGGGACATCAGACATTTTCCAGGTGGGCCGGAAGGGTGGGGCCGGTTTTCGAGCGGTGGGGGTCGTTTTTGTTACTGGGGCTGTTTTTGCAGCAGTGCTTCAATATCGACCACCTGTAACAAAAGGAGCTACAGTGATTACACCAGCAACCCCCACCCCCCACCTCCCTCCCGAAGCCGTTTTGGCTTAATTTCCAGGCTGGTTTGCGTTCTCAGTGTCCAATTCATGGGGCTACAAAAAAACAAGGTCTTCATTGCACATTAGAACATGGTAGCCGTGTGCAACAAATGCCATATTACTGAAAAAACAACAGTCTACTGTAATGCCAGACGTGCACACCACAGAACCACTGGTCATGCTACCCTTCGAAGGCATGGTAGACCATCTAAATCCTTAAGAAGGAACTCAAGGCCCATTAGCAAAGACAAGGTGTGATTCACACGAGTAAAACCAGTCTGCGTTGAAGCAGCGACATGGTATTCACAAATACACATCAGAGCTGACTTGGGAAGGCAGGTAAAAAGCTTCCCACCAAAAGAGGGTACTGGGGACACAGTCCAGATTTACCCCATTGAAATCCCCCCCATGCCCGTTCCCAAAGCTTTTACAGGAAGAGTGTTATATGTCTGTATGCCTTTCACAAGGCGTCTTATCCCTGTGAAAGATGCTGTAGGCGTGCATGGGTATTACCAAAGGAATAACCTCATTTTCATTTTTCAAATACCCAGGCAACTGAATGGATGCCCCTTTAGAATGTATGGGGCTGGTTCAGAACTTGCACATTCGGTATTACAGAAGGGCCCTTGCAGCCAGGAACAACCCTATGGTTTGCTATCCTAATGTCATTTGAAATTACAGACTAGACAGCAAGCGTTTGCACTCCTCTTCCTACGAGAAAAAGTAATATCTGCACAGTATTAAAGTGATATTACATCACTTGAGTGGGGGCATGCTTCATTCAAAACGAGGGAAGCGTATTTCTACCCGCACAATCTGTCATCAAAGAAGCATATGCAAACACAAGGATGACCTTCTGCCAGAATATCATTGACATAAATAATGAGTTGAAAATTTTCCAAATACCGCTAGCAAAAATATCGCCGCCTTGAAGATAATAATAGAAAATATACACCCGTTGGAACAATATTGCTGTAAACTGTATTTAGGAGAAGATATTCATGTCACACAATGTTTCTGACAATATGCTAAAATACAGCCAGAAAGAATCCCCTGGTATACGAACTGACTGCCCACATCCCATGCAGTGGAAACGTGCAATAATGATATGGACACTCAGGGCAGGACAACTGACACCTTCCAGAGTGTGTCCGGGGTGCCTACAGGCAAACCCTTGTCAATGCAGCCTGGGACGTATGTATATGCACCTGCACCATAACATTAAAAAAAGGTAGACCGTTTCCACGTGAAGGGTGGATCCTGGGACAGCACATAGCCTTTTCAGTCCCTAATTCAAAGGTTAAGACAGCCTGCAGCATAGGCTCGCAGCCCTTTAGGTGACCGTGCTGCGCAGTGACAGTGGAACATGGTGCCGAAGCTGTCATAGACTGCAAGATTATGCACCTGTGAAGAAAACCTATTCTTTGTTTGTAAAGTTGTGCTTACTGCTGGTTTGTAGACAGTGCAGAACATTGGGATTTGCACTAGACATGGATCTGCCACCTTGACTATTACATGGGCCAGGGGCACAACGTGACCTGAACTACGGGGGGAGGGGATAACAAAACGCACAATTGGGCAGAACTAATACGCCAAAGGATGGGGTGGAGCTAACATGTCAGGCCCCAATGGGGCTGGGCCATGCACCTCCCCAATCTAATAAGGAGTGAGATGCATCCCTTCAACCACAATGACCCATTGCTTGGCATGGTAGCTCCACCTCATCCTTTTGTGTATTAGTCCTGCCTGACTGCTGTTCAGCAGCATCAGTTTAACCCTAATCCTTTGAGATAACTCACTCCACCTAACCTCCCGTCTACACTCCCCCGTTTCTAGGTAACTTACCCACTAAACCAATGATCCACGGTGTAGTCCCCCAATAGGTGTATGTTTTTAAACTCCTTTTAACCTTTCATCCATAGTCCGAGTGGGTGAGAATTCAACCCGCTACGGCTTAATAGGGATCATTTACATAGACCCTCACAGGATTTTTGTCTCATTTTTTCCTAGGAATCTGCCCACTTCACCCTCCCTTGTCCTGAAGAAGACCCGCTCTGTAAGGGCAACTGTCCCTGCGCTGATTGGGGTCGAAACGTAGACCACTTACCCTTGTGATACCAGCTTCCATTTCTAGCAAGATTAATACAGCTGTCCATAGAAGACTGGTTATATATGATTGTTGGTTTTTGTTTACCGTTATTCTGTGGCCCCTATGAGGGGAACCACTGTGACATTGTACGAATTTGGTTGGTTTCCTAATGATGATTTTGTTTCTATTATCACCAATCCCTTCACTGCACTTCCCCCCTTCACCTTTGTGGGCACAAATCTTCTTGACCTTTGTTATGTATAATTGATATAACTAATAACAAGTTTTTTGAGTACCCTGTGAATAAAACACGGTACCCTGATATGTTCCTTGTTTGACAATTTTGTTTTTATATTTGGTTAAAGAAATCTTTCTCTGTTTGGGACCCCTCTGTCCATACCTGACTGCAGGACCCATTTGTTGTTTCTCTGAGCCACTTCTGCTCTCAATTGACCTTTTATATATGGAGAACAAGTATGCAATTTACAAAAATCCATGACATCCATTTCACACTCTGTGTGATTCTGATGATGTTATTTGTGGTTTTGCCTTGTTATTCTCTACCCCCGAACTCTGCCTTCCTCTTTCCATGCATTGGCTCTGTCTCTCATACCCAACTCTGGACCGTGTATCTCCTCTCTTCCACAGGTCCACTCACTATCCACCCTTGACATTTTCTCTTTGTCTCTCAACCCAATGCTCGCCTCTCCATGCATCCCTTATTCCTGCCTGCCCTTTCATCCATTTACCTTGTCAACCCTTCATCCCTGTTTTTGCATCTCCGCCTCTGCCTTTGCCTACACTTTCCATCTTTGGCCTGTCTCTCCACCTATTCCTTGATCTTGTCTCCCAACGTATGGCTTTGTCTTGGTCTCAACACAAGTGTATCTACTATCCGTTTCTAAACTAATAACAGGCTTTTCACACATCCCAGCCCATGACTCACACCACTCCAGTATTCCTTCAGCCCAAACTTTGGCTCTGTTTTTCCGCCCTTAGTTTTAGCATGTCTGTCCACCCATTCCTCCATCCTAGTTTCCCCACTTGTTGCTAGTCTCTCTACACACCTCATGTCCTTCTGTCCATCCCTGGCTTCCTCACCTATCAAGTACCTCCAACCTTCCCTTGCCCTTACCCTCCCTTGTCTCCACCATCCCATGCGGCGGCGCCCATTCTGATTTTTCATCCTGTCCTTGCCTCTAACCTTTTCATGCCCGCTGGGCCACACTGTTCTTCAGTCATTTGCCTGTCCCTTATCCCTTCCCCCAATCCTTGTCCTGGGATCTTCTGACAATCCACATTTTAAATGATGGACAAAGATGATTTTGTTGCCACGTTTAAGAGATGTGCACAGTAATGTCTGATATCCAATGATCCATGCAAAAAAGCATGGTTAGCTCTTGAGATAGCACAGCTGGCCTATGTGCTAGCTACTGTGATCTGCACCCACCCTGTGGGTTATGTTTACATCCCGGCAAGGCTGGCCTGGCTTGGTATTTCATTCTTCTGAGGGTGGCGTAGGGAGCATGAATTATGGAGGCTAACAAATCTATCTGTTAAACACAAAAATAAGAAGCCACACTCACTCAGGGGCCCCTCTATGCGGCCTCTCGCTGCACCGTCTTCTCTAGCTGACCCACTGAGGCAGTGATGGCTCTGCTGGTCGCTCAAGTGCAATTCTTACCACTCGCCTCTCCATCCCCACTCCTCACCTAAATTATTCGTTTTTCTGCCACAGTGGAGCAACTTTTAAGCTTGTGCAACCCTTTCCATAATCTTGTTATCTGGGATTGGCGGAGCAGGCTTCTGCCTAACAGAAAAAGTGCAGCAGGTCAGGTGTCCAGCCCCTCCCATCAAGTCACAACTTTGGCTACTGGTAAGTGGTCTCCTCGCTGGTCAGCATAAAAATGTATGATTATCTTCCATGAAGAAAAAAACAATTGAGCTTGTGCAACTCACCATTTAAATGGTGCCCGGCATTGTGGCTGTGCATTGAAGGCCATTAATGCAGGGCTAATGTGACAGCATGAGTTCTGGGAAAATACACTCATTCTCAGAATCCTCTACTCTCATCATCCCTTGATCCACTGTTGTTCCCCCGCTGTACACCATCTTTCGGCTCCTTGCACTTGTTGCACAACGGCCAAATAGATGTCAAATTAGTGCCTTCAGGGAAAAGTTGCAACCAGTCACCTGAAGCACGGACTGAGAAAGACGATAGGAGGGGGGAGGGGTGGCTGAAGCTGTTTTAGCCCAATGGGCAGTGTGTGCCTGACATGGACTCGTGCTCTGCTTTCTAAGGGAAGTGGGCAAGAAAATCCAGTATTCTGTACCTATGCTGGAGAGGGACAGAAAAAAGTATTGATCTATATTGGATAGTGCAGGGGGAAGTAGAAGAACCATGTAACCTCTGAAGAGAAGGCAAGGCCTGAAGAAGAAACTAGGTTTTATTTGTCTATTGTGAAAAGGGTGCGAGAGAAACCAGATGCTCTTTGCCTGGATGGAGAGGAGAGTCCATGAAAGAAACCAGAGAATATATACGAGGACATGTTGGGTGGAATTGAAAGGAAAGCAGAGTATTTTGTGTCTGGGTTCCGAAAGGGACATTGTTAATTACATTCAATCCTTATAGACTGGTCACAATTGGAAAACTCGAAATCTCAACTGTATAAAAGGACAGGTTTTTGAGGTTGGACTCCTCTACGTCCCAGGAAGAAAAATCAGTGTAGTATGTTCCTCATCATACTATCTTAAGTTCTTTCAGATGATTTATCTACTTTTTATTGAATACCAAATGGTTGCTGTAGCCCAGGCTATTAGTAGGGCCAAGCAAGATAACTCTAAACCTTTGTTTGATGTTCGATCACAATGTCTACACCAGTTGTTGATCGTATAAGATCAGACATCTTGCTTTGCACAAACAGATTAAAGATAATGTCAGGCCGGTGCACCGGGCATCTAGGAGACCATAGGTAACTGGAGCGGAAGTCTTGTTTACACATAGAGTCGTGTATTGTGTGAGTGAGTCTGCCATCTTTGAATGGCAGCAGTAGCAAAGCTTTCTAGAGACCCATAAGAAAAAGAAGTTGCATTGAAAAAAACATGCTGTCTAGCATGGAAGACGTTTCTCTGATATAAATAGTGAAACAAGGTACAAATTGCTAAGCTTTGGACAAATAGAGTTGCTGTTCTGATATCATAGTCACTATTGTATGAAATGATGGTCATTACCATTCTAAGGTTGCTGCTACCATTACTACATTCAGGGTATGTTGTATAAACATTCTGGTCCTTTTTTATAGCTATCTTGTACATAAGGTACTTGTCTGAGCTAAGGACTTGCTAGGGGGTGGACCAAACCTTTCTTCTTCAATTTAATTGGTTATAAAAAGTGGTGCTGATTTCCCTAACCATAAAATGGCTAATGTTCAGGAAGCTATTTGTTCCCACAAAAGCAGTGCTGAAACTCATCACCGTAGGGGTCTATTTACAAAGGGTAATTTGCATGTGTAGATTTACTCATGTGTAAACTTACTACTGCACGTACTAATAACTTTACACTTTTTTGATATTCAACCTTTTAAAGTGTAAATTTATTACTAGATGTAGACCTGCATGTCTCCACCCTCCCCCCCCAAAAATAAAACTAGGGAAGGAACCTGCTAGAACAGGATTTACGGGTGCAAAGTTACTACTAGTAACTTTTCACACGTAGATGGAGGTCTCCACCCCTAGAGACGAGCTTTCCCTTTTGATAAAGTATAGGGAAAAATAAAAAAGTATAATAATTATGTTCAGTAATATTAAAAACATGTTCATATTAAACCAAAATGTAAATGAACTCAAAAAATTATCATTAAACTAGAAATGAATGAATGAATGAATGAAATGAAATGAAAGAAAATTTATAACGCGCAACTAAAACCCGAAGGCATCAAGGCGCCTATCAAAAAATGAATCACAAAAAGGCAGAGGCAAAACTACAGGTAAGCTTTGGCAAATAGCCGTGTCTTCAGGGCTTTTCTAAAGGACTGAAGGGTGGGAAGGGCCTTCATTTCCGCAGGAAGAGCATTCCACATTTTTGGTGCTATAGTGGAAAAAGCTCTGCCACCCCATTTAACTCTGCGAATGCGTAGTACAGATAGCAGAGATTTGTTAGCGGAGCGCAAATTCCTCGAAGGGCTATAGGGGGCCAACAGAGCCCCAATCCCCACTGACCTATTTCTCGCTAAAGCGCCAAAGGTCATGCACAGGATTTTAAAGGAAATCCTGTCCTCAACAGGGAGCCAATGCAACGCCTTCCTCGCGGAGGTGGCCGACGCTCGTTTGGGTAGATCCATCACGAACTTGGCCGCCGCATTTTGGACCATTTGGAGGCGCTGCAGCAGCCCCCTGTTGAGTCCTGCATACAGCGCATTACAATAGTCAAGTCGGGAGCCTATGAGTGCAACCACGACTTGCTTTCTGGCCTGCTGGGATAAGTAGTGTTTGATCTTCCTCAAGATGTGAATTATGCCCAACAGGTGGAAACAGTTCTATTCACCTGCTGACGCATATTGAGGGTAGGGTCGATCAACACTCCTAAATTTTTCGCCAAAGCTGCGGGTACGGACATGCTCCCAGTGAGGCCGGCCACCAATTATCTGACCAGATGTCCTCCTTTCCCCCAAACAACAAGATCTCCGTCTTCTCCCCATTCAATTTTAATGAATTGTATGTCATCCATTGTGTGACTGCCTCTAAACAAATATATTTCTACAGCACATCAACTCATCAAATTGAATGTGTAAATAATAATTATGTACATTATGGTGCTGAATTATGGGAGGATGTGATGCAAGGTCCCTTAAGCAGTAGTGGAAAATCATTTTGTGAGGGGCTTGAACAAACTTCCAGCAAGTACCCCCTTTATCATTTATGACTAGATGATGGATTAAAGAGAGTTAATGATGTAGTGGCGCTGAAACCGTTAATGTATTGGCGAAGACTGTAGTCAACCCCCAAACTTAAATTTCTCTGAGGTGCCTTGAAAGAAGTAATGGGGCAGTTGGGGTCCGGTAAGATTTCTTGATTTAGGGTGGTCGGGGATCGGTTGAGAAAGATTTGTTTTGGCAATCATGATGTGATGTTGCACTGGTCTCCAAACAGGCATTGAAAAGAGCCTATTGACAAAACGTGGACCAAAATACCGTGAGTACCTGTAGAGTGGGCACCCACACTGCCTCTTTTTTGGGGTGCAAAATCGACTACCGCTATGAATCATTTATGGATGAGGTGGAACTCCCCAGGCCAGAACCCTGTACTTAAAGTTCCGTCAAGGGATCCCCCCAATTCAAGCCTTTACCACTTCATGGAGATCTGGGAACACATAGTCTGACAAAACAAGCCCCTTCTGCCATGGAGTAATCGAAGTGGTTGAACATGTAATAATATTTTTCTAGCCTATGATGGTGCAAGAAAAAAGCGGATTTTGCCACTTTGTCATAATTTGAGTCTGAGGAATTACAGCATCGCCCATAGAATACTCAGAAGTAATAGAAGCCAGTCTATTGTCTTTGCCGTCTCAAGGTATTTGAAGACTATGTTGAGGTTAAGACAGAAAAGGTGTCCCATAATGCTGTTGTGTATTTACAATTTTAACATATTTTATCCTGTTTTACAGTAATATATTTAGTCAGATTTTTTTTCTCTATATTTTATATGCTCTGTATTTTTATTTGCTTTTATATAGTTTGTATTTATGTATTTATATTACTCTTTTATGGCCTTCTAGGCCAAAATAAAGATACTGGCTATTGAATTACATACATTAAAATATATTATTTAATGTATAATTATTATTTAAAATAATTCTACAAAACCCCACCAGCCTTAATATTTAATAAATTATATTTGAATTAATTTGATTAATTGTTTTTTTATTTAAAAGTGTAAAAGTTGCATTTAATTATGTTTAAACACAAACTTAAATATTAATTTAATTTATTTAAAAAAGTAACTTTACATTGACTATAACTGTAGTGTACATATACATATATATATTTTTTTTAATTCAAAATAATTTGATTTATTTAACAATATTTCTTATGGGCACTTATTTTAAGCTCCTGTCTCTATTTTTTTCTACAGGAGTGTGTTGCAGTGCACGTGAGTAGCCATGCTTACTCCGTGGCTGGACTGGAGTGCTGTTATGACTATTTTAGATCCCTTTTCGGCTGTGGTAACTTTAGAATAGGCCTGGGCAGAGCTCACGGAGTTCCGCTGTTCGGAACTCCGCAAAGTGACCAAAAACCACTGCAGCGCTACACGGAGTTCCACAAGCAGCGGAGTGAATTAGGTCACCCCATTCGTTCTAATTTTTAGCACCGGAAGTTTGTTTCACACTGGAAAATCAGCACAAACGGTACCATGTGCAGTGCAAGAGGGTGCTGCTTCTTTCTGCTGCTTGAGTAAACGTTTGACAGGCGCGGCAGCTTCTTCAATGCCAAATGAAGGTTTCTAAATGGATGCGGTCGCGACCATCCACGACCCTTCGCATTGAGAAATCTCGCTGGGAGGTGGTCTATCATTGGATTTTCCTCACTCGCGCTTGCCAACTTAACATTGGCAAGAACTGCCGAGGAAACACTTTGCTCCGCGGAGCAGAGTTTTTCAGAAATCTTCGTGCTCTACGGAGTAAACAAAACCCAGCAAACTCTGCGAACAGAGCAGAGGTCACTACCCAGGCCTACTTTTGTGGGTTGGTGTTTGTATCTGCTTGTCCCTCCCTAACCCCTTTGTTACCTCTTCTACTCTTCACACATCTAGTAGAAAATATTCACCGTTTCCCAGCCACTTCCCCAGCTTCTGTCCACATTTATTTCTAAAAAGTACACCTACGTGTACAGAGACCTCTGCCACTGGGCAAAGACCTATGAATAAAAAAGAAAACAGAGGCATAAAAAAGAAACTAGAGGCCCCTTGAATTTATGAATAGCATTTTGTAGTACTTGAGTAGTACTATTGTAGTGCTTCCAAACGTACTACAAAGTACATTTCTGAATAGACCCCTCCCCCCATACCCAAATGCCTAAGATTGATGTTTCCAGAAGATCATGGGGCCTGTGTTGGTTTCTTTGCAGGATGGGTGCAAAATCGGTAAATTGCACACAGTGACATAGGTCAGGAAGTGTTTACTGTACTGCGAAGGTGAAGATATATACAGAGAATGAGCCCAGAAGCAGGCATTCTCCACTGGGGTGTTCATATTTTCATAGCCTCTTACATTTCTTTCACTGGGCCAATTGCCTATACTGCCCTTGAGAAGCATTCACGGGAGCATGCTCGAAGCTATCTGTTTAAATATTTGCACTGTCTTCTGCAACTGCCCACCCATCCATGAACTCACTCATTTGCATATCCACTCATCAATGCAATGACTTGTCTACTCACTCACCCACTTATCCATTCATGCACTTGCTCCTATGTCCATATAGTCATACATCGAGTCACTCATTCATTCATCCATGCATTCACTCACCTATTAATTCATGTACTCACACAGCAGTTCACTCCTGCACTCAACTACTTATCCATCTATCCACCCATGCACTCACCCATTCATGATTGTCTTTACTCATTCATTATTCAATTAATCCTTCACCCACTCATCTTTTTATCGACACATCCTCCCAATTATCATCCATGCACTCACTTCTCTGCTCACTCACCCATGTATCTGTTCACTTAACCATTCAGTCAAGTATTCAACATTTTGCCAGAACAGTTATTTCATTCTTACATGCACTCATATAGTCATCCATCCATGCATTCACACCCTCCTATTGCCGTCATCCCATTGTCTCCCAGGCACCCATTCAATAAAACACACCTGGCAATCAATAAAGAGGCACTTTCATCCATAAAAAAGAAAGACCTATAGACTTTATCAATATTTGTTTCGTGACCCCTGAGCACCTTGGACAGACAAAAAGGCTGATATGATGCAAAAAGGTGCACCTTAAACAGAGCAGTCCTCTTTTGCAATGCTTCCTAAAGTAGAACCAGTTGGGACTCTACCATCAGAAACACAGCGCTTCCCTTGCTCTGAATACCTTTTGGGTTTCCAAGAGAATGATGGATGTTCATTCATGACTTCTGGCGGAGTCCCCCTACCGCCAACCTCTAAGTGAGGCCTTTACTGTTTGCTAGTTTTTTCTGTTTTGTATCGTGCAGTAGCGTGGAATTATATAAATCTATTAATGCCAGGAAAAGTATGATGTTTTAATCATTATGTTTACTTTGTATACCTCTGCAAAATGATCTCACTTGTATATATTTGTCATGTGCTTTTATGGTCATTTTATATGTACTGAATAAAGCTTTATGAATTGAAATTGAGTGGTATAATCAATAACATTTGTAAAAATTAAGATCAACATTTATCGCAATAAATTCACTTTGTCACTTGAGATGTTTCTAAAGATGTTGCTACTGTCACCATTTGCAAAATTAAACTATTACAAACATATTTAGCTAAATTAGTATGAAATATGAATCTGAATTAAAAAAGGAGATCTAAAAAATATCCCAAAGTTCTCGTTTCGTGAAAGTACGAGACTGGAAACATTAATGTCCAAAAATCTCTAAATTAGCCTGAAAGTAGTAACTGTGACATTAGTATTAGGACACAGCTGCAAATGGGTTTTAACGAGAAATATCAAATTGCGAAAATCATCAAAGTATTCAATATCAACCATACATTGTACTTTGCCTCAGCATTTCAAAAATAAATAGTACCCTCATGTCACAAGACCAAATATGCAGCAGCTAAATAGTTACAAGTTGACCAGAATTCACCTTGATCTGCTACATGCTCAGTAAACTCCCTTTGGCTAAAGGAATAAAACCAGAAAATGGCAAGCCTATGGGCGGGATCAAACCCATGTACAATGTAGGTACAGCATGTCTCGTTTTGAGGCAGTGCTTGTGCGCCGTCCAGAGCTGAGACCTAAAAAGGATACAATCCAAAATAGCCTCAATTACCAACAAAAGCTTGCTGACTAGTGTGCCTGAAAAGCATCAAGAAAAAAATGAACCTGTAGGCACCCACCCACCATCTATGATCATCGGATGCAAAATTAGAAAGAGCAAGATTTAAATAACCTAACCAGAGTAGAACAACATACTGGGGATCAGGGTTAGGGACCTACAATCTTCTCTTCTTCAAGAAAAACCAAAACTTCTCTGCTTCGAAAAGACATCATTGTGTTTAGGCAGCCAATCCTGTGTAAATTTAATCAGACCTAGCTCACCTGGATAGGAGAGTTATTGAAAAGACAATGAATTTTCACATTTCTAGGTGTTTCAAGTTCAAGGTGATTGCACTTCAAAACTGTCTCCAGATACAATTGTGTATGTATTTGGGAAGACAGAATTATGGATTGGCCCAACTTATTAAGGGTTTGATTACGAGTTTGGCGGTCCATCAGACTGCAAACTTGTTGTGGAGGTGCGGTGGCGGGTAGGAACCGCTACACCCAGGCCCGGACTGGCCATAGCGGGCACATTTACAGGGCCGATTTAGCTGCAAAATCGGCCCTGTACCAAAATCGCCCGAAAACCGGCCCCGGCAAAGAGCTCGCGGCACCTCCAACCCCCCCCCCATCCCGAGTGTGGGGGGGTAGGGGGGGCCGGACGAGCACTTTGCCAGGGCCGGTTGTGGTTCCCAGTCTGGCCCTGGCTACACCAGTGGTACGACTGCTGTATTGCAACTACTGAGGTTGGACCACCAGGGGACCGCTACAACTGCTAGGGAAATGCGTTCCCTGGTGGTGGCGCAGCAGTGGAGGTGTGCAAGATTCTGGCAGTACCGTGGCGGCACCGCCAAGCATATTCCGAGTTTTCCTCACCACCAGGATTTCATGGCAGTGTTCACGCCATGAAATTCTGGCACTAAGGAAAAAAGGGGCCCTACCAGGGCCCCTGTTGCATCTGGGCCCTTGGGTGCATGCAGGAGGGGCACATTGCATGCCCCCTGTGGGCATGCACCCCATTTCCTGCACAGCATGGACTTGACAGTCTATGCCGTGCAGGAAAGGGCTTTGGCATTCCCATTGCAGCGCCTTTTCGGAGGCACCGCTGTGGGAACACCAAAGGACCACCTGCTAGACAACGAGAAAACTCAAAATCTGGTAGGCCACAGGCGGTCGAGTTCGTCAGTGCGGGCGGTGGCATGCTGCCCCGCTCCTGCACCGCCAAACTCGTAATAAGGCCCTAAAGCACATTAATGGATTGAATCAACCTCAGGTAACAGGAAATCTATAATTATATTTGGTTCATGCAACTCATTAAATTCCTTCTTTCTAAGGTCTCCCAATTTACTCATATCTCATCTAATGATTTAATTTATCCCTCAAATTAAGGACATCAAATTTGGTGAAGGCCTACAGAGGACTTAAAGAAAGGGTATTTCACCATCAATAACCATAATCTTCATACCTCTGGACATCAGCAATCTAAGATGGATGTTAGCATCAATATTTTCAAAAAGACTTTAAAAATAGTGCTTTCATACACTTGGTTTAAGTGCTAAATATGCAATACAACATCAATTTCGCTGTACAAATCATTCATTAAATGTCTCTATACTCACTAACTGTGGGGGAACGTTGTTGATGTTGTTCGTTTTTAACGAATACTAGAAAATTGTGTACAGTACCTTAACATTCCATGATAAAAAATCCGCTAATTGTTTTATTAGGGCAAATGCAAACTGCAAAACGCAGAAGGAAGAAAAATGGCAACATTTTCAAGGTCTAACGTGTACGAATGCCTGCTGTTACAATTAGCCTATGAGAAAAGTGGAAACACAGTGTGGAAATCGGTGTTTCTCCACATATCCAACCATTTTATTTCCCCCTCGTTGCTCCTTTTCCACATGCACATTTCCCCTGCTTTTAGTAGGTTTAAAGTGAAGTAGATTAGGTTTTTCCTGTGTAACTTGTCATTTCCGGATCAGCTGGCAGTTCCCATCATCATCCAACTCTGGAAGTACATCCTTTAGAATGAGTCCTTGTGTTGGATTTATGTATAGAAAAGCCATCAGGGTGAAGCCTAGATCTTGTCACTCAGACCACAACAAAAACAGGATTCACACCATTCAAAATTAAAATGAGGGACATTTTGTAAAAATATTGATATTAATGCTTCATAACAGACTGACATGATTTTGAGAACTGGAAATATTATCAGAGAAATATAGAAAAAATTAATACTCTTTCAAAAAGGCCTAGTCCAAAAAGTAGGAGTCCATCTAAAAATGGGGAAAGCACCCATACTTTTAAGTTTGTGTGTATTCATTGAACCATTTCAGGACATTTCCCACCATGCAAATACATACAGATTTGCTTCTGTCGGTGGCAGGAGTGAATGCATTTCAAGGAAAGGAACCTGGACTGAAAATTCTCATATCTAATGGACGTGTTGGGAAATGAACGGATCTTCCACATGAAATATATATATATATATATATATGTATATATATATATATATATATATATATATATATATATATATATATATATACATATATATATATATATATATTTATCAGATGCACAAGAAAAGAATTATTACAAACACACAAATGTGTGTCACGTTTGTGCACATTTTTGCACACCATGTAAAAGCTGCATTATATTTATTACACAGGTTTTATATCTTCCCTCTCTGACTTGAGCAGTAAGAGGTAAAAATGAAGAATAATTACTCACCCAATAGATGGCAGTACTCCTCAAATTGTCTGATTTCCAGATTTGGGCTTCTAGGTTGTGAATAAGTGAACTGCTGAGTCCCACTTCGCAGGCATTTCACATTCCCAGTGTCCACGACAGGCCATCGCCACACAGGGTCTCCATCACAACCACGGTAATAACCGGCAGTGCTGCGTCGACCCTAAATGTCCAGATGAACAACGTGTATTCCCACTGTTTTCACAGCATCCTTCAAAATGACCCTCCAAGAATTCAGAAATTTCGTGGAGCCTCTTCTAGCCCTAAACCAGGAGTCTGTCCAATTCCAGCAAAGTTACTGGTCTGGGCCTAGTAACGATGTCCCCGACAAAATGATCGACTAGCAGTCAACTTGCAGGCCCAGGGTAAGTTGTCCCGATATCCACAACTTTAGGAGAAATCTAATTCCTTGTCATCACTACAGTTTGAGCAAATGTTAAATTCCCATGTTCAAGGGAAGCTTGGCTCCATCTGAGTTACACGAGATTCCCTCTCGTTACGTCACGCTCAACGGCCTCCAGGCCTCTCGGTGGACAGTCGCCTGACTCGGAACTGACGTCAAATGAGGACCAATTTCAAGGAGACGATGCAATTTTGTAAGAAAATATATATATATATATATTTAAAAGCGCTGCAAGGCTGGCACTCGTCGAGCGTTGTTTACCCTCTCGATATCCAAATGCCTTTTCCAGCAGTAAACTCCTCAGATTTGGGGACTCCTGCCCAGGTGGCGAAGGCGACTGTGGCGGTGTCCTCCAGATGCGCATCCCTAGCTCCAGGGCAGGCAGTGGTGATTAGCAGCGCCCTCCCGGCCGCGGCGGAGCTCGCGCAGTGCAACCGCGGGGCAGCTGTGCATGTGCAGCTCGCGCAGCAGCTATCCATCCTCCCCGCCCGCCGCACCTGTGCGCGCCTCAGCGGCGCCTCCCCGACTCCGCTCTTCCCAGCAGTGCTCGGCGCTCGGCGCTCGCGGGAGCCCGGCCCGCGCCCCTCGCAGACGCTATGTAGGTCAGACACCTGCGCGGAGGGAGGAGGGACCGCGCGCGCTTCTCCTTGGCCGCGCACCGGGGGCAGAGCGGCATCGCCGGAGACGTCCGGGAGGCGTCGTCGTCCATTTCCTCTCAGCTCTCCATGAGGCAGCGGGGGTCCTCACTGCCGGCGGAGGGCGCCTAGAAGCCCGCCCGCGCGCGCTCTCTTCCCACACCCGGGAGCTCAATGAATGGACTGCGCCGGGGAAGGCTGTGCAGAGTGCTCCCGCCGCTGCCGTGTGTGTAATCCGTGCTGGCACCAGGGGGATTCATTCATAGTACACGGCTGGGAGGGGAGCGGAGCGGGGAGGAGGCGAGAGGGCGGCGGGGATGGAGGGAGGAAGAGTGCGCGCCATCGGGATGGCACTCTTCTGGGCGCACCATTCACACGGGGACACGGTGGAAGAGGGGGTGGCGAGGCTTTGGGGACGAGGGAGACTTTGGCATCAGGGGAGGGGGGTTTAGAAGAGAATAAAAGCAGGTTAGTAGCAATTTGACCAATGACCAATTATATTTCCAGTGAGTAGGCTTATGTTTGATTTTTATGGCCGTTTCCTTTACTGAAGGAAACCACCGAAGACATACAAGGTCGACACGGGTGGCGTGGGAGGAAAAGTGAGTGTTAATGTAGTGGGTATAGAGTACGAGCACACGACAGTCGGGAGAAGAGAATAGGTGAAAAGTGGGATATGAAGCGTAGGCGGCGTGTGGAGAAAGAGAGAGGGTACGAAGAAAGAACGAAAGAAGAAGAATCAGAGCGAGCGACAAAAAAATAAAAAGAGTGAAAAAGAAGGAGCGAAGAGTTGAAAGGATTCACGGACACCCGACCGGGTACAGGGAAAAAAGATAGGTGCGTATGTGTTTTTTAGGAGACGTGCAAACGTGTGAAATAATTAACTAAAGAAGGCGACGAGGACGTCGGACAACCAGGAGAAAGGATGTAAACGGACCTGTAACGGGAGGGGACGGGAGAAGGACGGGAGAGAATGAGGGGTAAATACAGAGAAAAAGTACGGGGTTGGGGACGCAGAAGCAGGCAGGTAACTAGCCGGGCGGGAGCGGGCATGCGATGGAAAGTGATGGTGTGAGGCAGATGCCGGGTTACTGGCAAAAGGATAACATCGGAGCCCTGGAGGGAGGACACCAAGCGAGTGGAAGAAGAGAAACTGTAATTGGATCTGAAGGAGACCAGAAGAGGACGAGAATGAAAAGCGAGAAGAGGACGAGACACAAAAAAACGGGGGAGAAGGAGCGATGCGAGGAGAGAGGGGATGTATTCGTTAGGGTGGAGAGAGAGATGGGCACGGAGGGAGACAGGCTCCGAAAGGTACGCATGAAGGGAGGGGCACAGTCAGTGATAGAAAAAAGGCGCAACGGAGGAGGTTGACAGGGGCGGGGAGGATGTGGGTCAACGTGGCTGTACGGGAAAACAGCGATGGATAAGGAGGTTAGTGCAGGTGGGGCTGGATCAGGGAGTTGAAAGCTACAAGGCGTCCGTGGCTCTGTTGGTACTCAAAGATGCAGTGCGAAAAAAACACAGCGCCACCTCCCTCCATCTCTCCGAGCTCCGCTCCCGCCTGGGCTGCACGTGCGGCGAGCTCCCCGCGATGCACTTCAGCGATGCAGGAGTTAAATCAGGCGTTGAGCGTCAGTTCTCCCTCCCCCCACCCCGTTTCGACTGCCATAATATGACTACGACCAGGCACGGATAACACCAAAGCATAGCGACAACTAGGGGAGGCGCCCCGAAGCTGTGGGCAATCCCTGGGCTGCCGAGAGCAGCTGGATTGAGGGGGGTGGGTTGTTTTAGCAAGGGAAAAGCTCGTGTCATTCCATCCTATATCGTCATACTGAAAGTGACAGGTAGGTGGTCGCATATTTCCCTTACTGTCAGTGCTTTAAATGGGCAGGTGCTGTCCGGTACTAAGTACCTGCACTTCTTCAGTTTGAAAGAGGCATTACGCCCCTGGGGGACCACAGCAAATACAACCTTTTCCACCAGGTTTCTTGCGAGCCATTATTAATAGCGTGACCGCCAACCCTCATCCTCTTCTTGACTGACTGCCTGCCTCGAAGCCTGCAGCGCATACATAAGGCACTCTTAACGGCACGCCACTGGGAACAGTTTCCCGGAAGAGATGAGCGCGTGTCGTCATGTCATGTCAGTGCACAGCGAGGCACATTTTTTCTCACTTCAAATGCAGCCGAGGAGATGAGTAAAAACAATGTGGAGCCGGTCAGCGGAGTGGCAGCTTCTCTTCAGACACGCGGTGGATGCGTTACCAGCTTGCCTCAGATTGCAGCAGCACCGCCAGCCAGTCAGCCCCACACGAGGCCGAGCTGCACCGCGGCCCTTCGCCCCCCGGGCTCGAAAGGGAAACGAAAGATTGGACCTCAGAAGTACAACCTCAGATTCAGATTGTACCGCGGTCCTCAGGGTATAATAGCAAAAGGTTTCATGAAAACCTTCCAGCTGCCCAGCTAGCTGGGCTGTAAACCAGGGCCACTAGAATTATGAAGCAGGGGCGAAGCAGCGTTGACCAACTGCAAATTATGTGGTGTATGCGGCACGTGATTAGATTATAGTAATATTGCCACTGCGCAGCAAAGGGCCTGTCACCGCGCCGCTACAGCTGTGTTTAGTAACTTTTGATCCAGGAACAATTTCCTTTTGTCAAAGAACGCAAATTATACAGAAGATGCTGAATTATGTGGCGAGTGCAGCAAATTAATAAATATGCGGCTGCAGAATCACATGTTTCCAGTGGCCCTGCCGGTCTATAGTCCAGGCTGCACTGAAGTGGGACCGAAAGAAAGGGAGAGGGAAGCGGACACCATCTCATTCTATATACCTTTGTGGTCTGTCCGTCTGTAAATATGTGTTTTTGTCTGCCTGTGGGCACACACATGCTTACACATGTATATATATTTTTCTAGTTAGGTGTGCATGTGTTGTTGTGCCTCCAAATATGACCTTCTCTCAGTAAATATCATTTAGTATCATTGTCACAGCAGGTCTACTCAGCCTTTCATCCTTCTGAGGTGGATAACATGAATGCCATTGTGTTGGGTAACAATAAAAATCTGTTATTCAGCGCCAAGATACCCTTGGGTGAACGTGCGCTACAAATGCATGTTATGGTATATATGTGTGTGTGTGTGTGCACAAAACATCTAAAAAGAGACATGGGAGCCCAAGGAGGAAGTACACATGCTTGGCATAGAGTAGAAAGACAAAGCATCTTAAAACAATAGAGTGTATATGAAGACAAACAGGGGTCGACATGTAAGTAATTGTAAGAGCACGCTGGCCATGAAACACCAAGAAATGATCACCATGCATAACTAATAACAGGCAGAATTGCTTCAGGGTGATATATGTGGGAGAAAAGCCGGCAGCCTTGCAGATGTTACTGTAAATGAGAGAGAGAGAGGCAAGCAGGAGTAAAGCATAATAGAGATACCATGGAGAGCAGGATTATAGGGCCTGATTTAGAACTCAGTGTACTTCAAAGCATGAAGTAAAATATTTAGTCACCCCTACCGGAGTACCGTACTCTGTACTTAGAGTTGCTCAGTGGCCCTGCGGATAACTGTAATCATTGATAGAAAATGTAATAACTCCTGTCAATGAGTTAAACATTTGCTGGGAGGCTCTGTTAAACATGATGGCCAGCCGTTTAACTTTTGACTCATTTTTGTTTCTTCAAAAACAAAATCACAAAGTGGAATTTTGTTTTAAAAAATTATTTAAAAAAAACAAACGAATGATCCTCACACTTTGGGAGTTTTCTCCCATGGTGTGGAAATCATTTAAACATTTTTACTGTCACTTTCCTCCAGGTTTTTCACAGCGGTAAGGGATAGTAAAAACTGGCCATTCTACTCCCCACTCTAAATTGAGCAGGCGGAGTAATGGACAAAACTCTGACGGAGTAAGGCCTGTTGGAGGAGTATGTCAGAGATGGAGCCAGAGTAGGCATAGTCCTGGACCTCCTCACAGTGTTTGGCACAGTCTCCCACCGCATTCTCATCCAACGCCTTCACAACATTGGAATCCAAAGATACTTATTCTGAAGGATCCTCTCCTTCCTGGCTGGAAGATTCCAGTCATTCAGCCTTGCACCATACAGCTCAGATGCTTGCAACCTCATCTGTTGAGTGCTGCAAAGATGCTCACTGAGCCAGAGCCTCTTCAACGCATACATAATCCCTTTAGCCAACATCATCCATTCTCACAACATCAACATCCTCTCCTAAACAGATAACACGCAGCTCATTCCCTCAGTCACGGAGAAGATGCCTAGTACTCGGACCAAGTTCAAATCCTGCATGACTGAAATCACCCACTAAATTAAGACTAACAGACTAAAGCTAAAATCGACAATACCGAAATCATGATCATCAGGAAGATCACTTCACCCTGGGACTCCACCTGGTGGCTATCAGAGCTAGGACTCACTCCCAACCCCATCACCCATGCCAAGAACCTTGGGATCGTCGTCAACAACAAATTCAACATGCCCCCCCAAACCAAATCAATGCTGTCACTGCTTCATACTGCTTCATACCCTGAAGATGCCAAGGAAGATTTTCAAATGGCTCCCATTCAGCACCTGTATAACCGTCACTCAAGCCCTGGTCACAAGCAGGCTGGGCTGCGGGAATACTCTCTATGCCAGGATCAACACAAATCTCACCAGAAGCCTGCAGACCTTTCAGAACTTAACAGCCAGAATCACTCTAAACCTCCCACGCTGCACTCACATCACACCACACCCGAAGGAGCTCCACTGGCTACCCAAACACAAACAAGTCCAATTCAAACCCCTCACACACAATTTCAAGATACTACATGACACTGGCCCAGCTAACCTCAACAATCGCATCTCCTTTTACAAACCTTTCAGACACCTCCACTCATCCAGACTCCTATTTGCACACCTCCCACACATACGGAAACACAGATTCAGTGGTCGAGCCTTCTCCTACAACGCTCTTCAAGCATGGAATGACCTAGCACTACATAAGAGCCACCCATACTTTCTGAAATCCGCAAGAAGCTGAAAACCTAGCTTTTCGAGTAGTCCCACTAGGCTCTATGTATGACTAGGCTCACACCTGCTCAGTGCCAGGATACCCTCTCGGGTGATAGTGCACACTACAAATCTTCATAACAAACTGAGATGTGAAGGTTATTGTAAATTTGTGTAGCGAGCACATTATGGTCGAAGTACAAGAAAAACTGTTGTTTTGTGCTAAATATCAGAGTAAATATGAGGACCAGGAGTTAAAGGTGTTGTGCAAGAGAAAACAGTGGGCAGTACGGATGCAGTGTAAGAAAAACTCAGAGGTTGATAATAGAGTGGTGTACAGAAGAAAGATTGAATTTAAGCCCTTAATGTATGAGTGGTAGTCCTGGCAGTAAGAATGCAGTGCTAGGCACTGAGGAAATTGCAAGTGTAACATGAAGAGGAAAGAAACATAGCACAATTTGGCAAAGCCTATATGTTTCACCTTTGAGTCTTATTGCAAGGCCATTTTGCTTTGCCAATGCTTTTTGTCACTGCTGTTCCACATTGACCAAAAGAAGAAATGCTTGTTTGCTGATGCATGCGGATGTGGAACAGCATCATAAAAAAACGAAAACGTCCTCACAATAGTGCGATAGAAGCACATGAGTCACCATGCATGCGCACTGCTGAGTTATAACGTGGAAGACATTTAAAAAAAAAGTTTAATTTTCCATCTCCAGATGGTGGACATCAGCTGTGGAGCAGTAAATAAAAAAAGTATATGTGGGCACGCTTGCAAGATAAAGGAGCAGCCACTAAGCAAATTGGAGCACCCGGGCCCTTTAAATAAAAATACATATTTTTTTTAATAAACAAAGAAAAACGCAAGATGGAGGGAGGGGTAGGGGCAATGGAGGAACAGCTGGGGGTGGAAGTCATTGCCATGGAATGAGGTGCTGGTAGGGAAGGGAAGCAACAAAGGAGTTTCGGATATTGAGAAATAACTTTAAAAATTAAAAAATGGAAGGTTGGGAAGGGAGCAAATTGGTCTGGGGCACTTGAAGGAGCAACACAGAGACTTGGTGGATGGAGATGTGATGGGAAAACTACACACAGAGGCAAGAGCATGATGGCACATGCATTGCCATGGAGTGGTAAAAACAAAAGAAAAAAATATTGTACCGGCATGGAGCAGTTATAGAATACAAGTCATCCTATCAAAGTGATAGTAAAGAACCTATGCTCCAGGGGCGTGACAAACACAAGAAGAGGAAAGAAAACCAGTGAGTAAGATGCCAGCAAATTAGATTGACAAGAAAGCCAACCAACATACTGAATCAAAGCCCACTGTAAAGATTGGTATTGTCCACAATAGATCGGCAACAAAAGGCTGTTAAAAGTAGTATGTGGGCTGGTCCTCAAAAGAATATTAGGACTGTAATGGTGGAAAGACAGTTTATTGGTATTTAGAAGGACTATGTTGTAGGAAAGTAAGCTAATTTGTAGGTGAGTGTGACAGACACATAAAAATAGGGGGCGTGCTGAGTTAGAGAGAAATAGAGCTAGATTTAGAGAATAGTGCAAGAGAGAGAGGTAAGGGGTTTTAAGCATGTGTGAATCAGAGGCAGACAACATCTTTAAGAAAGGGTGCGGGAGGAATATGAGGAGTGGATCGTATGAGAAAGGCATAGGGAAATATTAACTGCAGTGTAAACAAGACACCTATTTTTAAGAGTGCTTGTTGAAACAGACAAGACAGATTAATAGGAGTGTTGCACTGGGGGCCAGGAAATTATTTAATATTGAGAGAAATCGAGGACATATTTATGCAAATGACAGAATAGAGTAAATCAGTGATTTGTAGATATTCCCCAAGAAATATCCAGATTTTATCTTGATATAAGAGCCACAAATTTGCTGGTTTAGCGCCAGATAAAAGGTGAACTTACAGAGATTTTTCCAACTTTTTCCCCCTCATTGAAAATACTTTTCACTGGTCATAAATCCTTTCCCGATACCCCCAGATATTGAGGGGTGTTTGTATCACTTCCCCACTGAAATTATACACTGGCATAAACATTTTAGGGACTTAATATCCATATGTGTTGAGGGTGAAAAGAGCATTGGGAAAGCTTGTGAATAATCACGTGTTCTGACTTTGAGGGGATTCCTAACATTCTCATTGGCCACCGCATTCTCACCTGAATGTACTGTACACCTCTGTGGTAATTCGTAGTCTAGTGATAGTATAGTGTATTCCGTCTGCTTTGGCAGGACAAGTGTGGTGGACACTAATGTCCAAAGCAAACCTACTCACAGTGCTTCATTTGTAAAATATGAAGTGCAGGTGCTCAAATGTTTGTAGGAGGCCACACCTACATTTCTCTGACCCCACCCACTTCCTCCAATGGTTCCACCCACTTGCTATATTAGCTCCACCCACATCGTCAACAGACACTGCTAAAAGTCAGATGTAACATACACCTGATCTGAATTTCTCTCCAAGGGAGCCTTCCTCATAGTAAGGTTTTGATAGGAGATTCCCATGTTCTGTGAACATTTTGAAAAAGATTAAATCAAAAGTGCATTTAAAGCACAATTTTGGAATAAATTAGCTAAAATCACTAATGCATTGATAAGGGACAATGTCAGTGCTGTATGTGCTGATTTGGGGAAAGGATAATACTGGGGTAGGGTATGCCATTGTTAACAGAGTCTATGAGTTAAAAGGTACAACTTTAACATAGCTTATGTGGCAAAATAAATCAAAATGTGAAAACACTCTAAACAGATAAACTGAATAAAATAAGGCAATACACTTGAATGAGTCAGTCACAGTCGCTTCCAGTGGCTGAAGAGGTATGGAGTTATTCAGTATAGTAGAGTATTAATACATATTGCATCATGCTACTACTACCACGTGGTGACGTGACCTGCTGCGACCGGCATCACGCCACCACCACACTGCACCTTATGCAATGTTCTTGCCCTTCGCAAAAGGTTACTTCGCTCAGGGCCGACTTTAACACTGGTGGCGGAGTAGCGCCCTGTGCGACATTGTTGGCGCCCCCAAATGACCACCCCTCACACGCATTCCCTCAGTACAACCCTATAACACTGCCCTGCACGTCTCCATAACATAACCAGTGTCTCTCAGATTAATTTACTTTTATAGTGCCTCTCATACCAGTGAAAGGTGTCAGAGCACTTTGCATCGGGAAACAACCATTACAACGCAACTTTTACAACGCACTACCATTACAACAAAACTTTTACAACGCAAAAACCATTACAACGCATGTATTTACAATGCATGTTTTTACAACGCAGGTACCTTTACAACGCATACCATTACAACGTAAGTATTGGTAAGTATATAATTATATTTTAAATTTTATATGTTTGGGTTTTTAAGGGGTATTTTTAGGGTTCAGGGTCAGTTTTCAGTTTTTGGGTAAAGGGGCATTTTTAGGGTTCAGGGTAAGTTTTCAGTTTTTGAGTAAAGGGGTATTTTTAGGGTTCAGGGTCAGTTTTCAGTTTTTGGGTAAAGGGGTATTTTTAGGGTTCAGGGTCAGTTTTCAGTATTTGGGTAAAGGGGTATTTTTAGGGTTCAGGGTCAGTTTTCAGTTTTTGGGTAAAGGGGCATTTTTAGGGTTCAGGGTCAGTTTTTAGTTTTTGGGTAAAGGGGTATTTTTAGGGTTCAGGGTCAGTTTTCAGTTTTTGGGTAAAGGGGTATTTTTAGGGTTCAGAGTCAGTTTTTAGTTTTTGGGTAAAGGGGTATTTTTAGGGTTCAGGGTCAGTTTTCAGTTTTTGGGTAAAGGGGTATTTTTAGGGTTCAGGGTCAGTTTTCAGTTTTTGGGTAAAGGGGTATTTTTAGGGTTCAGGGTCAGTTTTCAGTTTTTGGGTAAAGGGGTATTTTTAGGGTTCAGGGTCAGTTTTGGGTTTTTGGGGTACAGGGGTATTTTTAGGGTTCAGGGTCAGTTTTGGGTTTTTGGGGTACAGGGGTATTTTTAGGGTTCAGGGTCAGTTTGGGGTTTTTGGGGTACAGGGGTATAAGGTAAAAATAAAATAAAATTAAATTTAAATCAATTAAATTAAATTAAATTAAATTAAATTAAATTAAATTAAATTATATTATTTTCAATTATTTTAAATAAAAAAAAATAATATATACTTACCAATACTTACGTTGTAATGGTATGCGTTGTAAAGGTACCTGCGTTGTAAAAACATGCGTTGTAAATACATGCGTTGTAAAAGTTTTTGCGTTGTAAAAAATTTGTTGTAATGGCATGCGTTGTAAAAGTATGAGTTGTAACGTCATACATCCCTTTGCATCATACACACATTGCATAGATACAATCCTACGTGTGTAAATCAGTATATAGGGAATGTTACATCAGACAGGACTACAAGGCATAGGAGTCACATGTCATCCATGATTGTCATTGTAGGCAATATAGTTTAAGAGTGCTAAGTCTGGAAAAGCGCACATTCAGAATTTAAAAACATCACAGCATTGTTAGGGGTTCTCTCCAATAACAATTGATTTCTACCCAAATGAACCCTTTTTGCAAGATTAGGATAATGAAGGATTGGGCAAAAAAACATATAGCTGTAATATATAACTTGCAGTTTGCATGCAGCTCTTTGATGACAGACTACTTAATAGCTTGCTGTTCTATGACAGGATTTTAACTTACAAACTTCAAGTAACAAAAGGATCTCTCTGACAGAAGCAGTAACACACTGACCTACTTTACATTATATGCACTTTTTCATCTGCATGGTAAACATTTAATGCAGCAGGTATATTGCCCATCTGTACTACCTTACAAGCAGTCACAACTTCCCCTAGACACAACTCCTGTCTCTCTCCAGGAAGACACCAGAGGCAGAGTTATCTTGACATTTTAATTTACGCCTGAATATTACTGGAGGCCAGGAAGGAACTGGGCAGAAGGTGCTTTTAAAACAAGAATATACTGGCAAACTGACACCCCCACAGTGTTACATGAAAGAATGAAACCGAGCCCAGTTAGAATGCACACAGTATAATGGTGACTTGACCCTGCCAGCCTGCTGACACCTTAATTTACCCTTCACTGTCCTCTCAGTCTGTGTGTCAGCCATGGAAGAAAGGGTCACATTTAAAGCCCGAGCCCCCTTAAAAAAATAGCAGAGTATCAAACATGTCCTCCCAGGCAAGGCTAACTGACAAGGATTTGAAAGGGGCGTACACTATAGAAGCCCAATCGTACCCTTTGAACTGCAAGGTGTAGGAAGGTGGATATCTGACTATGGTTACCCCAACTTTTTTCCTGGTGTTTTGCTCGTTTTTGACTTAGTTGGCCTGGGATCCTGCTATTCAGGACCCCAGGCTTCCTGCTCTCTCTGTTAAAATGGACTCCATGTACCTTGGGTACATATCCAATTGGATACTGGGTCACCTTATCAGTCCCTGTACAGTGTACCTTAGGTATCCAGGGCTTAGGTGTACCCAGGGCCTACCAGGGGCTGCAGCATGTATTATGCCACCCCTGGCTGGCCACCCAAATCTGACATAACTGGCTGCACGACAGCTGGGGCAAGGTGGTGTAATCACCCTTTGCTTTAGATATAGTATTCCTATATCTAACCCTAAAATGGACACATATATTCCTATCAGTCACTCCTATGGCAGGCCTTATCAATCCTGAAGGCAGAGTGCTTGGAATTATGTGAGATGGTGCTCTGGCATGAGCTGAGCCCGTTTGCAGCTTGCGGAACCAAGTCCTTATAGCTGTTCCATGATAACGCTATACCATATACTCTTAAGTGCATTATGAACCTTGCGGTCAAATGCTAACTTTGGCATAGCATTATCAAAACATGTCGAGTAAGGTGTCATACGAATTGGAATACTAACCCCTCGCCAATTCTGGCGACGGGGTTAGCATTCCACCCTTCTAGAGGGACACGACATGTATGTAACTGTGAACCCCGGTTAAAGTTAACTCAAGCCTCAGCATCACAAAATGGATGCTGCCACCGCAGACACAAGTCTGACCTCCTGCTGCTGGGAGTCCTTCCAGCGAGGGAGGCCTGGACAAAGGGTTTCCTGTCAGGGGCGGTGCCAGCACCATCCCATACAGGATTTTGTGTATGCCAGGTAGGCAGGGCTGAAAGGAAGGCGACTGCAAGTGGCACCCCGGTGCTCACTGTGCATATGCCGGCTCAAACCAGTTCCAGGGGCACACCAGCCCCTGAGCTGGGGGGAGACCGGACAGAGGAGAGGGGTGTAACCACCCCCCTCCTGGTCCCACCCATGGGCAGGACCTAGTCGCGTGCCAGCCCCTTTTCTTAGAATAAAGGTAGGAGCAGGCCCCCTTCCCAAATTAGATCATCTTGAAACTTGAACTACTTTCCACGAAAGGAACTCTTGTCATTCTCTGAAGACTCTCCCTTGTGGCTAAGGAGTAGCCACCCTGCACCAGCAGGCACCATCTAAGCGCTTGCGGTTTGCTGCACGTCCATCCTCCGGATCAAGACTGCCCAGCTCGACGAGACCCGGATTCCCCGCCATCTCTGACCTCTACCTGCACCATCAGCCCAGCTGAGATTCGTGGGTGCGACGAGACCTGTGGGACCGGCTATCTTCAAGACCTGCACGACGCTTAACCAGCACGACCGCCGAGGGACCCTCGAGTGAGTGCACTGGGGTTTGAGAAGCCCCAACCCTAAGCAGCTCCAGCACCGAAGTCCAGCCCCCCCAGCATCCACGAGATCTGCGTGGGGCCCTTCTGCTTCTTTGCTGCTTGCCACGTTGTCCGGTCACTTGCCCGTTGGCTAGTGGCCCTCCTGATGACATACCACGACGTTTTCACCACTGGTCTAGGTCCTCTAGACTGGCCCTTGCTCCTTGTCCAACAAGAAGTGCCCTTGACCCTCCTGGTCCACTCCAGACGCCATTTTGACTCCACCGCGTGGGCTTGCCTTTGCCAAGGTTTGTTGCTCCAATCTTGGATCCAGCATCGCCGACAGCAGACACCATCATGGGATAGCTCGCACCTCCAGCCTGGACGCCGACAACGCCTCCTGGCCCGTGTGACTGCAGGGTCCAGCGTCGCCCACTCACCTGATCGCGATGACCTCATCCGGTGCCATCCTGGTGCCCACACAATCACTGGCTAGTGATTAAGAACTGAGTCCCCTCTGCTTTCAGGTCGTCTCCTTCACTGATCCAGCCTTGGATCACACCGAACATCTTCACTGGTCGCCTGCCAGCAACATCTTCTTTCAGGCTCCATAGACTACAACGAGGATTCCCGACGTCTTTTGAACCCTATGCAGCCGCAGCCCCTGGGCTAGGTAACTCGAGCATTTCGGTGCTCCAGCACAGGTTCACTATCCTAGTGTCCAGATCCTTTTTCGTTTTTAGTCTACCTAGTCGGATTCGTCTGGAAACAGTAACTTTAGCAACTGCTAGCATCCATAGACTTTGTCCTGCATCCTGCGTAAGAGTTCCCACTCTGCACTCGGGTTCCCTAGGCCTCCTGCTCCAAACTTGGGGGTTCAGTAAGGTAGTCCTAGCGGTCCTGAAGCCTCTGGATTGTGTTACTTACCTGCTAGTATTTCGCATTCCACTTTTAGAGTATATGGTTTTTCGTGCCCCTCGGGCATTTGGGTAAATTGTGCAACTTGTAGTATTTTTGTAAGAGTTTTGTATTGTGCTTAGCTCCCAGACTCATAAAGAGTTCAGGGTAGTCTTGTTATAAATAAATATCCTTTATTTTTATAACAACTTGTGTGGTGTCCTTTCACTTGGTGTTCAAGGGGTATATGTGATGGTAAAACAGCTGGCTTAACACGCCCTCTAGAGTTTAGCCTAAAGACTGCTCTTGTCCACGCTACTAGGATAGCTGGTCTAATAAGGTTGACTTACAACCAATCATCAATAAGGGTCGTTTGGAATGATACAAAGTGATCACTAGAATAGTGAACACTATATATCAGGCCAACTTACCACACAAGGCCTACCTACATTGACCCCTCGCCCTGAGCAGATGATCTTTGTAGTCTATTTTCCTTCCAGATATCAATGAGTTGTGAGCGTTTTATTTTTCGGTAAACAGATTCTTTTGCCTGATGAGGATTCCGAGGGTGGAGGGAGGCACGCACGACTGTGCGCACCCAAACAAAAAGCAGACTTGGTTGGTTTGGCAAGCAGCAATTGGCATGAGCCACAACCACGCCACCGCCACCCACGGGCGGCATGATCATTGTGGCATCACATGGCGGGTATGCCCGCTACCTTACTTTACAGTAACAGTGCAGTCACTGTGTGTGTCAATTAAAACTTCAGTTACCGCCCGGTCGGTTCGGGACGGGCGGCTGGCGGGACAGGGACACACACGCATGCTGACTGCAGTAGTGCACAGCCTGCAGCTTTATTTGAACTGATTAGGCCTGCTGCCAGGCCCTGCTTCACCTGGTGGCTGGTGCGGTTACTGGCGGGCGTCACTGGCCTGAGTCAGACTGGGCAGTAGATGTAGTACTCACTCACTGCTGGCAGCGGCTATACCGGCTGGGCTACTCTTCAACGCCAACAAGTCACCAATGCACATCGCACCGCAACAATGTCTGGCCTGGCCGTTCACGCTTGCTGCTGGCTTACTTTCACTTAGACTTACTTTCACTTAGACTTAGAGAACCGACGCTGCTGAACGGTTCTTGAACCCTTGAACGTGAATGGCCATGATGACTCGGTGGTGGTGAGAGGTGAGGCCGTGTGGGTATGCTGGCGTGTGGCAAAGCAGCGAATGCGGGCGCATTGCAATCTGGAAAAATCTGCGCAAGCTGCTTGCTGTCGCGCACAGCCCCAACACCCGCAGAAGACCAAAGCCCTGCCCAACCCAGTGACCCGCTCACTGGGCCGGCTACACGGAGCCGCGGCCACCAGTGCCTTACTGCATTGAACAACATTAGATTGAGAACGAACTGATACTGAAGTGAGAGCTAACTTGAACGTGTGACTCGTGAGAAAACAGAATCGGAGTCAGAAACACGTACTTCAAATCAGTCATCAACAACACAACCAGTACGTAACACTTTAACTAGTAACAGCAGCACTTACGGTAGAGCAGCACTCACTCTGTGCCACTAATTACTATCAAATCAATTAGCATCACATAAATGCTTGTAGACCCGGCCCTGATAATTAAGTGCTGGTGCTAAGCACCGGCAAGCTCAGGCACAAATTAATCACTGCCCACTCAACATTGTTAATTGCGTTATTTGCCACATTTAGAAGCCTCAGTATACCGCTTTTGTCAAACAGTACATGTTTACGTATTTCTATCTGTCTGTTCCTATAACCACTTAAATGTCAAAGGATGCTACTATTGCACATAAAATGGAATTTGGCATTTCCTGTGAAACCTGGGCCGACTGCTTGAGTTAGGCAGTGAGTGGATGGTTGCATTTGGACTTCTTACACAGAAGAACATGGAATTGCCTTTTCTACTTCCACGTCTGTTACCACTATATAACTGTATGCCAGTAATTTTTATAAACCACACATGGATGAGCGGCACAGGTTAGACTTGGCTCTGCAGCGATCGATGAACCAACCAAGCTATTGTGGCAGCTCTGCAGGATGCATTGTGCTTGTTCTTCGTGGCTTCAGTTGCATCTGTAGTGTTTTTACATTCCCCCATTAGAGCCTGCATTTTAGGCACTCCTGTTTTCGCTGTCTTAAGTTGGTACGTGGATGACACTCCCTTTTCCAAGCTACACGAATCAGCGCATTTTCTGCCGAAACGTCACATGTTCTGGTCCATTATTTAATGATCTGGATTATAGTTTTCATTAAACAATAGCAATAATATGATACAAAAGAGAAGTCCATCCGGAAGTGGTTCGTGTGAGGAGCTACACGTTTTTTGGCTATTTTGCAGTTTGAAAGACACAGTTTGCAAATATATTTGGCATCACAAAATATTTTACATGGGCCATTTAAAGAACAATGTGAATGTGGCTGGAATTAAAGCTGCACGCTTGTAACAAAGAACAGCACTTTAAAATTGCCCATATCTGCATAACCACGGGGACCACAGCCGCTACCTTTCCTGATAAGAAAAGGTACATTTGAATACGTTTACATTTCAAATGTCTTCCAGGATGTGCCCCAGACGCAGCCTTTATATAGTGAAGACCTTCACACCAGGGCTGTCTCCAGCATGGAGAACCCACAACACAGGCAAAAAGAGGGGTGAGGGCTTTGCTCTGAAGTGTGATGAAGGTAGACAGATTCTTGGTTTCACCTAAATTGTCCCATTCAACCTGCAGCTCCACCCATACACACCCATAGCATCTACAAAAAGGGCAGAGCATCAGGAAGTTTAATAACAGCCATTTGCTAACAAAAGTGTTCATTGAATTTGTAAAGGGAGCACTTTTGTCACCCAGCCACTGGAACGCAGAAATACACTTCCACTGTCTGGAAAGTTGTCCTCATCTTTGATATGGTTACAGTGCAAACCAGAGGCATTTAAATATATCCCACTCTGCTGTATAATTACTACTCTGGGGCTTATTATAAGTCTGGCTGTCCACGGACCATCAGACTAATGGGGGCGTGGCCGTCTTCTGACACCCTGTTAGGACCAGGGCAATTGGGCTGCCCTGGGACCACCGCAGCTGCCAGGGATCAGAGATCTCTGGCAGTGGCGCGGCAGTCTTGAGGCCGCAATATGCTTGGCCGGGCTGCTGCGGCCCACCACGCACATTACGAGTTTCCTCACCGCCACACTTTTCATGGCGGTGCGACCACCATAAAAAACGTGCCAGTGAGTAAACAAAGGGGGCCTTACAGGGCCCCCTGGTGCCTCACACTATGTGTATGCACACAGGGGGCATAACATGTTCCCTCCTATGTGCATGCACACCAGTACCTGCACAGCATGGACTGCAGCAGTCCATGCCATGCAGGTACTGCCTTTGATGTTCCCATTGCAGTGCCTCGTTCATAGGCACCGCCAGTCAATGCCAAAGAACTGCCCACCAGACCAGGAGAAAACTCCAGATCTGGCGGCCAGTTACTACATGGGTTTGATGGTGCGGCAGCGGGGCAGTCCTGCTCCCGCACCGCCAACCTCATAAAAAGGCCCTCTGAATCAAACCTGGGGATGAACAGCAGAATCTCTTTTTCAATGTGTACATTATTTCCCATGTATTTTCTCGACATATGCATCCAGCCAATATATTTCACTTTCAAACCATTAGCTGATCAACTGACCTGGCTGGGTCGGTCGTCTAGCAGTAGTATAGAAACAGAGAAATGGTTTACCTGATTCTAGTACCTATTACAAATTTCCAATATAGCACAATCTTCCCAACTAAATAATACTGTTTCTTTCTACATTCTTGAATCCTCAAACTGCATGCTGTCTCACAAATATTCACAACATTCTTTAAATCCGGCTTTAAAAACTATCCTTTAATTAAGACTTCTGTTTATCGCCTCTCCGTTTTTCTTCTCTCTCTCAAATATCCCTTCCCTTCCCTTCTCTGTATGCCTCCTCTGCTACAACTCATTTAAAAGATCACAATCTCTCCTCCTTCTGCTGAAAATCATACCTATACAACCTAACAGCACCTAGTCGCCTCTAACTTCTTTATTAATCCCGCCAACCATGTGCTTGAGCTCACCCCACACCCTACTAATGATTGCAACCAACCACTATTACTTTAGTCTCAGTGGCATAGCAAGAGGGGGAGGCCGGACTGCCCAGGACGACAGGAGTTTTGGGGTCGTCGACGTCCCCCACTCTTACCACCAGCCGTCACAGTAAAGGCAGCGATTGCCAGCACCCACCCCGCTCCTACTTGTGGCCATCGCAAGGGTTCACCTGCACCCCTGTGCTGTTACCTGCAGCCATTACGACGCAGCAAATGCAGGGGCCTCCACAGGCGACCAAAGGTGTAGGTACACCACTGTTGAGACACCATAAAAAACTGATATTACTGCATCGGATGGTTTGCTTTGAGCGCACAAGACTAATCCCAATAACAAACAGTAACCAATAACACTGAACTAATCCTCATCCTTGGGTCCGGAGCAGCGAGCTGCCCGGAGTAAAGCGCTTCAACACCTCATCAGGGGGAATATGCCTCTTCACCCCGCATACCATTATCCCGCATGCTGTCACAACGCGTTCGTAACAATGACCGCGTTGTGACAATGCATACAATTACTCCGCAAGTCGTTACAACGACTTGCGGAGGGGGGGCACTGGATGTTGGAATAGTAAAATTTACTATTCCAACTCCAGTCTGTGCGGACTTTAGAGAAGGTGTTTGATTTTAAATCTAACACCTTCTCCCCCCCCTCCGCAAGTCGTTGCGGAGTAATGGTATGCGTTGACAGCATGCAGGGTCACGGATGCGGGTGAAGGTGCTTTACCCATCAGGGATAGTAAACACTATATAATTACAACTACTGTAAGTAAATCCAACCTGCACCTATTTTCCCACCCTTTCTTGAACTAACTGTAAGTAAACCCACTCCAAAAGTGAATATTCTGCAATCATACATGAGGTTCTCTTTTGGTAAATTCGACAATCCCCTATTCTGAGAAGAAGGAATCATGACGTTTGGATATATATATTCCTTTCCTTCAGTGAGCAGCTTTTACACAGCACAGTAAAATGTATTGTTAATGGGGCTTTTGTAGATAACGTGAAAGAGGCAATTTAAAGGGTATAATGAGAGTAGAATGGGTAATGCAGCCAAGAAACATTATGAAGATAATGTAAAGAGACCAAGGATATCAAGATGTTAGTATGCGACTGACAGGTAAAGGGTATTACAACATCAATTGTTAGAGTAAGTAAAAAGAGTGCATCAATAGCACTATTTCACTTACTCTTATATGCCTTTGTGAAGCGGGTCCAAAGCAGTTAAAATGGGAATAAAATAGGATTTTTTTTGTGCTCATAGAAAATTCTTCCAAATAGAGAGGACCGCGTTCTCTTTCCGCTTTTACTAATAAGGTTTGGACGTTTCAGGCCTATTCATGCAGGCATGTAAGACTACACAAAAGAGTTCTCCTGTAGTACTACTTCCCGTATTAATAAATGGGCTAGTAAATCTGCTTCTTTTGTGTAATTTCCAGTTCCATTTGGTGGCATTCAGGCAAGCAATATATTTCCTACATTATGGAGGGCGGCGCTGTGCTGCGCTATACAGCGCGTAGTACTCAGGCAACACATTGAACTGGAGATGTGCACGCACACCGCTGTTCGTTCCATGTGGGTGGTTTCTAAGCTGTTGTGTCTAAGCAACTGTGTATGCTGTCGGATTTTAACCTGCAGTATGCTTTTATACTTATCAAGAGACTGATGGGGCCATGGCTGCGCGCGCGCTTCCCGCGCGTTCCAGAACTAATCCATTGACTGCAATGCATCTCTGAACTCATATCTTGCCACTGGAAAATCGGACCTGGAGAATACATCCGAACTGGTGGCTTCGGGGCTATCTTCGAGGGGTGCATCCGCGAGATAGCGAGGGCTTGGAATCAAGTTCATTAATAGGCGCTTAGATTGCATAGCTCTCCAACTCCAGGGAAATAACAAAATGAAAAGCAAAGATGACATTGAGTGACCTTCTGCTTTGTAGCCACAAAGGGCTAACAGGGCAGCTGATCCCTAGCACTGACATGACTGAAGAGAAGGACCTCTGCACAAGGCTGATTAGCCACTGATGAGAGGCTGTTCCTTCTCAATCCAGGTCAAAGGTCGAATCTGTTACATTTCCCAAATGCCTCTAATTGCTAATGGACATGGTTATTTGCAATGAATCATGTCAAGTGGGAGCCAAAATGCATTACAAACACACACCCAGCATAAATAGCAAACCTATACAATTATGCTCTTCAGTAACAGGGTTTTAGGGCATCTAATTGATTTAAAAACAATCCTGACATGAAAAGAAAGATTGCAATCCTGATTTCTGACATCCAGCTAACAAAGAATGGATACATCCTCTGTTGATTCCGTGTCAATATCCGATGCAGTGAGGATCAGAGAGTGAGGGAAATCAACATTAGATGTAGTTCTTCTGTCAGCAGTGGTGGCTCCTCCATTGGCGAGCGTCACCCCAGTTAAGTGCCCCCCAAGGTGCCAGAGATTAAAAATGAAATGGTAACTCAATACCATCTTATTTTTCATCGCCCCATCCTGAACCAAGCATCAGGACGGGACAGGGCCTGCTGAGTGACAGTAGGGGGGAGAGGTAGGCAGAGGGCTGCTTTTGCACTGTTTAAAGTGTGCATGTCTCACACATGCGCACTTTAAACCCCTCAAGCCAACTGTCTTAAGCCTGCTGAGTTGAGAGAAAGTGCAGGTATCCAGTGCCCTTGGTAGCGCCGGGAGAGGCCACTCCACCAAATCGGGGCACTGCTCCCATGCAGGTTAACCCCTTCGCTGTGGGGGTAATTCCCCCGCTGTGCTGGGGGGCGCACACAGCGCCCCCATGCTCATGACGAGCTCAGCTCGTCATGAGGCACAGCGCTCCTGTGCTCATGACGAGCTGAGCTCGTCACAGGTGCACCGGCTCCGTGGAACACTCAGCACAGCAGGGGAATTATCCCCGCACCTGAGCGTTCCACGGGCCATGACGAGCTGAGCTGGTCATGAGCACCGGAGCGCCGTGACTCATGACGAGCTCAGCTCGTCATGAGCATGGAAGGGGTTAACAGCACCTAAGCAGGCCAGGATTGGTTAAAGGGAGTTTGCTGGGGCCTATACTGCAGTCCCAGCAGAAAAGGTCGGAGTGAGGAGGACGTCTTCGGACACAATCCAGTAAGTGTTTTTCTTTTTTCTTTAATTTTTCTTTTGTTTGCTCAGCCCCTCACCTCAGTAGTTACCAGCCGCCACTGGCTGTCAGGTACCAAGCAGCACATGCTTTAATGCTTCTAACCCCCAAAAGAAAAATACGCACATTGAAGAATAGTAAACACTGTATCAACTGATGCCCAGAAGATTCCCTGTTTAGTGACTTTGACAATAATCTAGCATTAGATTATTGCATTAGATAGCAAGGACTGACCTCGTCTTTAAAAGCCCTCCACCCAAGCCACACGTGAGGACCTATAATGAGGGATAGGACACTTAACAACCAGTGTGCTCCAAGGCAGAAGGTATTTAATGCTTTTCGAACCTACCATCCTCTGAGGTTAGAATATACGAAACAAGGAGAAACTATAAGACAAACATTTGAAAGGTGGAGCAGAACGTCTGTGCCAGCCATTATTGGCCCTTTGCCCCGTCACTGTTCTCAGGGGAGCCCCTCATTTTTCAATGGTATGATTGGCTAGATATATATGTGCGCCATGTTTCCCCACTGAATTTCCAATGCACCCACTAGATTCAAATATTATGATTGCATTTCATTAGAGCAAGACACTGACGCTTTGTTACGAATTTTCAATACAGTCCTTTCAATATGTATGTTAAGGGCAAGGTCGGGTCCCCCAAAATCAATATTAGCAACATTTGTTTTTAATCTTAACCCTTGCGCTGCAGCGGCAATTCCGCTTCAGCGCTAAGGGGCGGAGGGGGGGCCACGCGGTGCTCCGACACTTATGACGGAACCGCTCCGTCATGCCCCTCGGGTGGGCTGTGCTTGTGACGGAGCGGTTCCGTCACGCCCCCGCCCGCACAATAGAACGGGCCGCACAGGCACGTAATCAGCGCCTCGCAGGCGCGGCGAGCGGGCCGTGACGGAACCGCTCCATCACCAGCACAGCCCACCCGAGGGGCCTGACGGAGCGGTTCCGTCGTAAGCGTGGGAGGGGTAAAAAAGTGTTCTGTCATACAGTGGTGCATCAGAATTAGGAAAGGCTTGATTCAAATATCCACCTAATGTTAAAGTTGTCAAGCAGGTCTGCGTCTCCAGTGACCTTTGAGAGCCATCAAGGACCTTTTATTGCGAGAACATTTTATTTAACAAGCACAGGGTGTCAGAACGAACATGCAGTGTCAGATCAAAACCTGTGTAGGCCCATAGACAGTCAAAATTTCGCCCCCACCCATCGCAAATTATCTCCTAATACCCAATGCACCAGATTTTTTTTTTACAAACTGACAGCTGCCAGAGGATGAGCTTTTAAGAGAAAAGCTGTTATGTGGTTTATGTACTTTAAGTTGTTAATGGGTACATTACATTAATAGTGTTGTCTCCATAGAGTCTTTAATGTAAAGTTTTCGTTTCTTTGAGTTGATTCATTTTTTTCTGTCTTTTGAAAACAATATATAAGAAACCTTGATTGCAAGTCTTTTAGAAGATCAAATCAATATTATTTTGATACATTGTCGCGGGCCCCTAAAAGTAGTGGGGCACATAGGCCAGTGCCTTCTTTGCCTATTTGGTAATCCGGAACTGCGAACATGCAGTGTCACAGTTTAAAATAGGAGTGATCAAAGATGAGAGCAGCAGGCAGCAACAATGGTCAGAATATTGCATGTCCCAGTTTTGCTTGTTGCAGAATAGTATAACTTGTAAATCATAGAGTTAACTTTACTCGGTCCTCGGGGCAAGCTTCCACACATGCAACGCACTTGGTTTTGAGTGGCGCTGCATATTACCTGGTATTAGGTACACTCTTATCCACCTGATCTGGCTCACAACATAGCACATGGGTTTAGTGTCTCATTATTGGTACACAGTGCGCTGTGAGACTTAATCTTTATTTCTTAGTCAAGCTGAAGATTGTGCCAGATGATGAATGAAGCATTGGCCATTGGCACTAAGCATAACATTTCTTAAAGAGACAGAGGCACCATAAGATAGTGGATTGGAAGCAGTGAATACAAGCACTGAGACTGGGTTTCACATTGACCTTAGTACTGATATGAAAGTGCTCATACATAATATTAACAAGCATTGGCAAATAAAGTAGGTCTGCCTTTAATATGCTAACAGGTGTAATGTCTAGGCATGCAGAAGTGTCCATTTGTGCACGCATTTAAGAAACAAGGACCCAACAGAGGCAGTGGCAGTGAGATACAAAATAACCTCGAGTACATTGCGATGCATGCACTCCAATGGAGGAAAAAGGATCATACATGCAAATGGCCAGTACATCGGATGGGAGAGATGTACATCTCTGGGCTGCAACAATATGCGATTGACATGGTCTCAGGCCAATGGCCGCAACAGACTGATCAAGAAAAGTCAGTAGTTGAAAGGGAAGGAACCAAAGCTCACTCCAAGTATATTGGAAACATAATATCTGTGTATATAACCGTGCTGTCAAATGTAGACCGAAAAGAGGTTGTGTTGCACCACTTCCATTACTGTTGTTCATGCCAAGAGGTCAGACATGATTGTTAATCATTACAAACCTTTCTTAAGTTCTTGATACTTCAGAGAAAGAAGGGGCCCTCAAAAATGTGCGAATCATGTACAACGAAAGGCAATGTTTCTGTATCAAAGGTGGGGCACCACAATGGCACTGGTCTTCGTAGCATTATAATTAAACAGTTCAAACAATGAAAACAGCTCAGCAAACCATATTAACCCGAGGAGTGCAACAGATTATGGAATAAAGATGGAAAACTCAGTTCATTGCCAACTGCAATATCAAGCGATTGGGAGAACATTCATAGTTAAATAAAATGATTTTTGGGGGCTCGAACAGCCAGTAATAGTTTATGAGCTCAGAAAACATGAGGATTTTAGACAAAAGAGGTTCATTTTTGAGGGAAGGGGGTGGGAGAAGCGTGGTATTTTAATTGCGCCTAATGTGGGCCAAAATATGCTGCCTAATATTTATTGTATTTATGGCTTACTAAATTATAGACACACGTTATCTGTTTAACATTTTCTGTGTATTAAACTGTAACTATTATCTAACTTCACTATGTGGTCAACACCACTTAACCGGCCTTACAAACCATACTCGTGAACATTACTGAAATTATATCAACTCTCTGTACATTTGTATTTAACATAGTTAGTTCAGCTTAATTTCCACTTCTCACTAAATAAACCATTTTGTACCGCCGGTTGATTGGGGTAGCGTAACAATCCTAACTGGTAGTGTGTGTAACACTTGATACATACATCAGTTCTTTCAAATGGGTCCTTTCAGACACACATCACTCAGTCAATGACGCCTGTTAGATGGGGAAATGGTAATGTGAAGGCAAGTGTAACATCAAGTTGATTTTACTAGTGCCGAGGGACGTCTGCATTCAGATTTCTGGTCGGTATCTCCCTGTTCCTGTTTCAATGATTTGTGATATATTACAGTGGTCATGTCTTTGTCTTCTGTCTCAGCGTTTGTATTAAAAATGTCTCTGTTTCATTGATTGTGTCTCCCTATTCCACAGCCTACCTCTTTTTCAGTGGCTGCAAGTTTCTTGGTCTCATCGTTACTCCACTACCCAATGCATATATATTTCCTCCCTGTTTTCCTTCGTTCCTTCCCTCAATATCTCTTTGCTCAAGATTGTAGTTGTGAAGATTCCCTTTGAACTAATGTTATACGTTTAACTCAAACCACCGAATGACATGACACTCAAGCAGCACTGTCACCCTTGGAACAACTCCATTCAGAATACAGCAGTCCTATATTAAAAAAAGATGTATTACTATATCAAAAATAAGAATCATAAGTTAAATCATCACATTAAAATGCAGAAAAAAAATATTTCAAAGGGTGACGAAGTGCCCTCCGGAGATTAAAAAAACACAATGAAAATACATGATTTCTACAATAGACATCTCATAATTGAAAAACAATACCGCATGGAAGGAGCATGTAGGGCAGTCAAAAATGTGCCTTTACAGCGTTAATTTGAAGCAAATGTAAACAAGGCAAAGGACAATTAGTTCTGGTCTCTATGCTTCTTGTCCCAATTCAAATTTAACACAACTTTCTGCGTCAACGCGTTTCGGTGGGACTTTGATTTAATTATGTAGACCTTTCGCCCTCAAAGAGTCCTTTTGCATTCACTGATATAACGTCAAGCATGTAGTTATTCCATGTTCAGTTAAAGCTACTCCCAGAGCTAAGTTCTAAAGTATGTAAGGAGCCCAGGCTATAAAGGGGGGAGAAAAAAAGGCCAACACATGCCACAAAAACATGCCCTGCTAGGGCCAAGACAATGCTCATTCCCTTCACTGGTTCAACTTCCAGGGGTTACACATCACTCCCATTACTTCTATACAGCTCTGTTTGTTACTATTGATTGCGTGCCCATCAGGAGAATGTGGTAAATACCTAACAAAAACCACAATTATGTCAATGCACTTCTTTGTTCCTTTCAAAGTGAAATACTTTGTATTAACTATACAAGAACTTCCACAAAGCACACCACAAACCTATGTGTACATACTTCTGGTAATAAAAGGTACACTTTTTCAACACAAAGTAACTCTAGGCCTTATATAGACGTTGGTGGATGGGATATTCCACCACATATGTTCCTGGTGGCCCATCCACTGTATTAGAACTGTATTATAGCCCATGGCACTGGTAATTTAGTGAACAGGATATCTGTCACGTTTTGAGAGAGTATTCCATCTGTCTAACTCTACATAAGGCTTTATATCTTAAAACCTAAACCGTGGAGCTCAGAGTCATGTTTATAGTGTGTTCACACTATGGAGTTTCTAGAAACCCCAGTCTCCAACAAGGCATCCCCACAGGACAGCCCTCCATATGTGAACACTAAAAGGCAATTTAGGATTCATGTGTTGCAAATCATACCTGAAAAAGAGATGTAATATCTGCTGCTGGCTTCTTCATTTTTGGTACCGCTTCAAATAACTGCTGCATTAGGGTCATTGATGAGAACATATATAGGCATTGATAATTAGATAAAACCTTTTCATGATTAAGTATGGATCATCTTTTTGGCTTGTTCAAATTGTGTTTAAACAACGACATTAGGGTATTTGTTTCCTTTTCTAAGCAATATAAATTTTCCTTTTATCTATTAGGGATATTAATACCACTCAGGCGAATTTCTTACACGTGTGGTGCTTACTAAACAGGTTAAAGGTGAACAGCTAATCTTTACAAAGTGCCAAAGTGTCATTGTTTCTCCCAAAAGATATCTGAATAAGTTGTAACACATTTTAGTTAATACCACGCTTATTTGTACCTCAGCAGATCACATAGCAGATGGTGGACCATGTGGCAAATCAATAATAATGCAGAAAATATAGTGACTTCATCACTACATAAAAACAGTAGCATTTGGTATCACGTGCCTTAACATAACACTTAGAATAAAACAACACATCCCATATCAAGACACTTTACTTAACATGTATCATACACGCATATACCACACTAGATTACATTACATACTATATAATCTAAAATAACAAAAACAGTTCCAAATAACATGAAAAAACCTGCGTGCCCATGCCAACAAAATTCTGTGACTGTGTTAAGCACTCTACTGTCAACTGTGTAAGATCTGCAGCTCACACGTTCCAACCCCATCAAGGTACAAACAATAGCATAATACATACCATACAATACATAAACCACACAGAACCATACAATATATTTTCATTCCAATCCATATTCAATCATTAATAGAATACTATACCATAAGATGTATACAATTATATCTGATGATACAAGCATACCAGACAATATCAAAATATGCCATGCCATACCGTACCATTTTTACCATTGTCCTGTAATTTACCCTGTCTGCACAACCTCAAGTTTTTGAGACCAGTGCTTATTTTGAGCCTGTGGTTTCCGGTGCTCGGCACCAGCACTTTGTCAACTCCGGGACATATGACAGTCTGCCACATGGTGGCACTGTATATCTAATTTAGAGATGAGGACAATAGTTGTTTAGTCGTTCAATATACTGTAAAAATGAATAATACCTGCCGCCCAAGACATTCTTATAGCATTGGGGGCATAGAATAGTCTGAATTGTCACACTTGGCGGAGTGTGATAGTTTGTAGCTGTGTTGGTACTGTAATTGATAGCACTGGCAGGGGCAATAGGTGTCGCTAGCTGCAGTTTCCTCCCGATGAGGGCCCTGACACTTATGTTTTTTTAAATAAATTCAGCACTGTTTGAGACCCTAATTACGAACGCCTCCAGGAGAGTTCAAGATAATTGTAATATCCGGCGCAATGCAATACTCTAGAGGTTCGGAATTTATCTGGTGCAATAGCTACTGCCAACTACATCTTTTGCTTTTCAAAATGGGGCATTACATGAGAATATTGGTACTTTTTGCACCAATGTCAGCATTTTCTGATATTTATGGGTATTATTTTCAGGAATACTTTTGCTGGTTTGACTTGGCAATGTGTACTGGGGAGAAAGTTTGGAAGGGCCGGCTTTATCGCACCTCGTAATTCCAGGTGTGGTAAAATTTGCACAATTTTTAATTTCGAAATCCCTTTACAAACTTGAACTCGGAGCCTGAAAAGGCATAGTCGGATATAGTGCACCAAAGTCCTTTTCAGAATCTTCTGTTAGACCCTCAAATAATCACTAACTTTAATTATTGGCCACTTTATACTAATCGCCCTAATAGGACTTCGAGATTTGACTTCAAATGTGGCACTTGCGCAACAGAACAGAGCTGACTCTTGCAGAAATAAAATGACCATTACATTGATTACAAACTCTGTGATCCTATATGCTTCTCTGCAGCATTAAAAATGCAACAATTACATAAATTAGCAAAGACCAATCTTTTCTTCAAACCACCTCCCATTAATCCACAAGATGCAGCACAATGATGCTGTATATGACCCTTTAGAAGATTAATGCCATCAATTAACTAATGCCCTCAGGGAAAATAACAAATAAAGTGCGCGCACAGATATTGTTGATAATAAAAGGGTGGTGTAATAAACACGTCAAAGGTCAACCGTTCCTTTATTGTGTGCCTGCCCCCAGGCTCTGTTCTGGGCCTGGCGGAGTCGGCAGCACTCAGCCATCGAGGGTGCTGCAAGAAGGGTGCTAGCAGTTTAGAACAGTTTTTACTCCACCACCATTGTCTGAAGGATCTCCAGGCTCATGTTATTTAAGTGGGCCGGGTCCTGTCGGGTCTGAGCGCAAGCAGTAATTAATAAGCATTGGAAATGCAATAGGTCTCGCATTTGTTTAAGTTACAGCTATTGGCATTCTAAATGGCAAGGTCTTTTACTTATGTGTTATGCAGTGTATGTATATGGAGTGTAGTGGAATTAAGGTGGTTGGATTGGATTAGTTAATTGTGTGGCGTGGAATTGTGTGGTGTAGAGTGGATTTGTGTAGTGGCATTATGTGGCATGGTGTGCTTTGGAATCATGTGGATAGTATGTGGTATTGAGTGTACTGGTATCATGTGCAGTGGGATTGTGTGTTATGCAGTGTAATTCTGTGGAATATTATTTTGTGTTGTGGAGTGGTATGTAGTGGAGGTAAATCATGTGGTATGCTGTTCAATTTTGTGGCATGATGTGGAATTTTGTGTTGTGGATTGGATATATGTGGTGTGTCGTGTAATTGTTTTGTTGAGTTGATTTATGTGGTTTGGTGTTAAATTATGTGGTGTGGATTGTACATGTGTGGAATGCAATTGGGTTCCCATTTGTGAGAGTTTGAGCTATTGGCGCTGTAAATGATAATGTCTTTTACCCATGTGATTTGTTTTGGTGTGGAGTGGATGCATGTGCTCTTGAATGGAATGATGTGGTTTGAATTGGAATTGTTAGCTGTGGAATTGTGTGTTGTGTAGTAGAATAATGCCTGGTGTAACTGCACCTGCTGCACCATTGAAATTATGACCCTATTACATGCTACATAATTGCACTTGTGACTGCTTGTTGAGTTGTAAAATATAGCAATAATCAGTGTTTAGTGGGGTGCTTAGAGCATTTGGTCTGGGTGCCGCTGCACCTACTTCACCCGTGACATGAAGATTATGGATAAATCACAGTGAGAAAATAATAAGTGGAAAACATTCCTTTAATACCATCTAGCAGGAGAAAACAACTGATTAAATGCTATGTAAATGGTGAAAAACAGTCGTGGCTGGATACAGGATGTTAAAAGACTAGACTAAAGAAATGTGTTTAGCTACTGCACAACAGTGCCTGCATAAGTTTGGTATAGCCAGACGTCTTAACATTTTACTGGAATTAGCATTAGGCTTCTTCAGAAGGGGCCATAAGCTGTGTTAACATTAACAAGCCTTTATTTAACTTTGGTTGCTTCTGTGTTTTTTTGTTATGGCCTCAGCAATGTTGACCGACAAACCATGAGACTTAACTTGTCAGTAGGTTTATCCAAAAAATACTCTGATAGCTGAAGCTGGCTACCTACTATTTCCATTATTACAACACATAAAGTATCTAGGAGTCAGACAATAATATAACTCAACTGTGGACCTACTATTTCCACCACTGGACTATAAGTGGAAGCTGCTGGCGGATGATAACATATTCTTTTATAAGGAAAAACAATGTTTTACCTTTATGGTTGTGAAAGCAGTTTCCTGCAGAAATACAACCACACATAACTAGTACCCTTGCTTTGCTTGTAGTCTGTTATAGAGCCATCCTGCGACACTGTCTCATGGCACTGATGGAAAAAATGGGATTTGGGCCTAATTTTCTGGCATGGGGACCAGACTATTATATGCACAACCCTAACCAGCAGTACGCACAGGTCAATGGGTAAATAAGGTGCGAATAATGCCTAGACAGTGTTATCAAGTACAAAAATGACAAAATAATGCAGTAATACTACCATAAAATGTGCTGGATTATGCCACATAATTGAGCTTTTCTTGCCGCATAAACTACAGAACACAGTCGCACAATTTCCTCCTCCCCTGCTGCATAATCCCAGTGGGCCGAGTATATCCTGCAGAACTCAAAGTGCCATAAACCCCAAAGACATTTTTCTCATTAGCCAGATAAATGGGGTCTTTTGTCTGTGTAGACGCATTAAACTAGATACATTAAAAACTCCCCAGGGTGAGGGTCAGGCTTGGGGGTCAAGGACCTAGCCCTTTATTATGCTGTGGTCCAATGACAGCATATAATACACTGGTTTGATCCAAGTAACAATTGGGAGAAGACTGGACTGGGTGTGACCCATCTAATGCCTGATAGTAAGGAACATCCCTTTCTACCTTCCCAGACCTGGTTGGACAGCCAGGCGCAAACAGAAAGCGAGTGGTCAAGGAGATACTGGAGAAAACCACAATATGACCTAGACATCTCGCTGTAGATATTGGAACAATTCAAAGATATTACCAAGAATGTCCATGATAAAATGTGAGGAGGGGTTTGACACACGGTAGGACATTTTTATCTGAATGAATAAGTTCTTATATATGACCAAGCTCTATACTGCTTTAGCCTGGGGTATCTATTTCTCCACCATCAATGATTAGCTAAGGTAACCAGAGATATCTGAACAAAGTTTACAGAAGAACCACCAGGAATGAAAGTAGTGACTACCTTTCTTGTAATTAGCCTTCGTAAATGCAGAGGTGGTAGCACAGAATTGGGATGAGAGAAATGGTTAAGCGAACGTCCTGAACCCGTAACCAGTGCAGATTGAAGGATGCCAGTGAAGAGCTCACATAAATTTCCCCAAACGCCTGTCTCAAATTAATACAACTCCACTATTTGCATAAAAGTTACTTACAACCCAGAAACAGGCATGAATGTATCGGGGGACACCTTCAGTTTGTTGGCGATGTGGCATTAGCAGTACAGTCATCCTACATAGGAAGGGAGTGTGCCCGTGAGTGGCTGAGTTCATGGAAAAAAATTGTACTATATACATACACACACAAAAGATGTCTATTATTACCCACCAAGTCTACCTAACAATGTATATTTGGGATTTTCCTTACTAGAAAAGCACATAAAATGGAGATCAGCATGAAAGCCTTGGGTATCATATTAGCTAAACGATGTATCGGATGGCTCTAAAATATGAAGGAGGGAAAAAAAGAAATTGAACGTGCTATTGCTGATGAACATGAAAAACACGAGGAGAAACGAAAAATTGACTGAAGATTTAACAGAGTGGACAGATAAACCCACGAAATTGACAACCCCCCTTCCACAAATAGTAGACAACATTGAATCAATTAACGTATAGCAATAATTGTCGACATGAGTTGTATAGAGACGTGTACAAAGACCACGCTACCAAACAATGCGTGCTACTTATTGTGCATAGGCTGTCCATACCTGATTGATATAGACTGAATATACTGTCATTTGGAAACTATATTTCACTGTTTTTAAACGGAGTAGAGTGGATTAAAAAAATGTCTCTCCCAGAAATCCGGCAACGGGCCAATCATTTGTCCTAAAGTAAGCTGTATGTGTAAGATGCCCCCAACAAATAAAATGTCAAAAACGTAGTACTGCTATGAGGTTTAATCACTAAACCATCTAAACTCCCATTGCTAACAGCAATCTCTCACAATGTCTTCATCTCCTAGTGCGACAAGGCAGACGTTTGATTATGCCAGCTTGGAAGGTTTATGCACCGTGTGCATTAAGAGTGTCCGCAGGGTGAGTACCACCTGCTCCCTACAATGGTACAAAGAAAATGAGCTGTGGTGCAGCTTTCCAGCGTAATGCATTGTGCGCTCTGGAAATGTACATAAAAAGAATACATATTCAACCCCTCCCCTCGCACACAGTCCTTTCCGCTTTCTCTCTCCTGTACGTCCACTAGTCCCTACCCCATCCGGCAGTATGGTTTCTTTGTCCCCTCCTCCTTTCAAGGCATCTCCCCCAGAGGGGACTTGAACAAGCACCTTAGTCCAATTGCAATTGCGGCACCCATACTTTAGAGAAGATGTTTAAAGCCAAAGCATGGGTATCGCCATTGCTACAAAGGTGAAAAAAATTATAAAAGAAAGGCACGGCTGACATTATTGGAGGGGAGGCATGCCACGCTGGTAAAAAAGAAACAAAAGAATTGGGGAAGAGCATGTACTGCCTCCAGCAGCAGGCCGGGGAAACTGATGTAAGAAAATAGTGCTCACTGCTTGTAAATAAAACATACAGAGGAACAACACATGTAAAGGCAGTCCTCATGGGAGGTTACAACAAGAGAAAAGGCAGTCCTAAGGAGGGACTACTAAGCCTATTGACTAATGAAAAGCCACTATTTACAAAGGACAATAACAGTAGAAAATTAAAAGGATGGGCGGAGCTCAATACCCATATCTTGAATATAGCATGTTTCAAAGAGACAGCACACGCGCTGCCTAGGCGAGACCTAAAAAGGGCACATGAAAGGGGTCTTGTTCGGTTTCTTTAGTTAGACCCTTATGATAACAAGCTTTCATGCCCGCCTACTTTTCAACTCTTTTCATAGCCACAAATTATATGCATTGAACTAATTATTACCTTGTTTTACGTCTATGTATCAAAGGCACAGAAAATGTTCTGACAAATAGGCATGATTTCCAGCCTTATTTGTTTTATCTAAACAAAGTCCCCAGTTGTGCGACTTCACAAAGGTGTTTTTAATTCATTCAGTTTTTCAAAATAATGCATCTTTCGATTTCATCAGTCCTATAGACACCTTTTCCTGTGATGACCCTTCCTGGATCAACACATTTTCAAACTGGTTTTGAAATCTCCCAGGTGCTGGAAAAAAGTACATGCACACTATAATAGGAAATGGTGGGCCATGGAGCCTGTTGGCAGTTAGAATGATGCTATATCATTTTTATTATTTACTTGCAGGAGTCAGGTGGTCAGTTTTAAAATGCTAGGATGTACTTCATTTACAAGAATGCGACGCACCCCTGCATTTCCCCTTGCGCTGGCGCTAAAGAAGCTGCCTAGAGCCAACGTAAGCACCCTTGCACCATGTTACAAAGTAAAGTCCACATTTGTAAAGCGCACAATCACCCGTAAGGGTCTCTAGGCGCTGGGGGCCGTCGGGAAGATTAAGCGAGCTATTGCCCAGAGTCACATGGTGCTGGGCTAACCTGCCGCCGGAGCCGGGGATCGAACCGTGGTCCCCAGATTCCAGCATCAGTCGCCCTGGCCGCGGCGCCACACCTCTTACAAAGGCACCTTCCTGCACATAAACGATCTTCACAGGCGATTTGCTGTTTTTATGTGTGCTGCATGCATGGAAAGAGCAAAGCACGAGAAAAATTGAAAATTTCTCCTCGTATCACCTGCTTTAGACCAGGCATTCCCTGGCAATATTTTTGGCGCTGCCCCATACATTGTAAATATGGGTCAGTGTCAAAAAGCAATGGTTGTTGCGGCGGAACGGCCACTACAACACCCATTGCATGCCCTTTTCACCCAAGTGTTGCGTGAATAGGGGCATTATTTACAAGGAGGTGTTCAGCTTTAAAAAACCCTCCCTCAAATGTCCAAATAAAACCAACCCCTCCCTCCAAATAAAACAAACACAAACTAAAGTACATGCATTATACATTTTAAACGAATTAAATAAAATTAAATAGAACATACCTGTGGACTCCGTATCCTTCTCACCGTCCTTCCGAAGACTGTAGAGCAAAGAACCCCCTAACCAATCCAGATGCTGCTCTCCTGCTGCATAAGAGCAGCTCTAGGATTGGATGGAGAGGGTTGGCCTAACGCTCTTTCAGGCCCTAGAGCCCTGTGATTGGCCTCCACCCAGCTGTCTGAGACCGCTGGGTGGAGAGCTTCCAAGTATTCATGTCACTTTGGCCGGCACAAGACCACTGGCCAAAGTGACATGCACACTTTGAAGTGTGTGGCCACGACTACTCCAGTCCTCCTGCTGCCAATCCGCAGCAGAGGGCATGCCCTTCTGGCTCGGAGGCAGGCTGGCGGCTGTGGTACACCTTGGTTAAAAAAAATGGAAATGAAGCAATTTCATTGTCGTTCTATTTTTAACATTTCACACAGCTCGCAGTGGGTAGGGGGCAACGCTCCCAGCCCTCATGAAGAAACCAAGGCTGGGAGTCACTTTGGATTTTGGGTTCAAGAGATGCGGGTCCAGTGCTTCTCACCCAGGAAAGGGGGCAGCAGGGAGCAGGTCAGCACAGCAGGGCAGCAGTTCTTCAGAGCAGCAGTCCAGCAGAATGGCAGTCATTTCAGTAGCACAGAAGTCCTTCTTCCAAGCAGAGTATTCACAAGTCTAGAAGTGTACTGGTGAGTAGGTGTCTAGTATTTTTTTAAGTGAGAAGAAGCTTCTAGAGGCATGCCTTTGTAGTGCACATGTACCCTGGCCTCCAGACCTTGGCTCCAGACTAACTACAATGGGTATGCAGCCCTTTGTGTGGAGACAGGACACTGTCTATTCAAGAGGGAGTGAGGTTGGCCTAAGCTCTTCCCTCCCATCCTGCCAGTGACGGCCCACCCAGTCACACCTAAGCTCCTAATTGTGTGTGTCTGTCTAAGAGGGTAAACAGTCTTTACAATGCAAGCTGAGACATACGTGCCAATTTCCCGCGAGCGCAACAACGCTTGCCTTAACCACGCATATGTGTGGTTAAGGCAGTGCACGGTCTAGAGATTAAGAAGGGCGGGCACAGGAAGAGGAAGGATCTGGAGAGGATGCGGTCCGGCAAGTGGCGCTGGGGACAGGTTTTGGCGGGTAGTTTTTAAAGGTTGGGGGTAGCTTTTAGGGCTCATGGTTGGGGTTAGTTTTTAGGGCTCAGGGAGGTTGACAACCAGTGTCAACCAGTGCTCAAGGGCAAGTACTTCTAGCATAAACATGGTTTGATTAACTTTTGACCAATTAGCACAGCTAATGTATCTATTAAGTCCCTAATAGAGTGCACTACAAGTGCCCGGGACCTTCAAATGAAATGCTACTAGTGAGCCTTCAGCACTGATTGTGCCACCCACACAAGTAGCCCTTTAAAAAAAAATATATATCTTTTTATTAACAAAACAACAAAGAAAAACATCAGGTGACATTAGCGGCTCTCATACTTATCGATATTACATTTCCATACATACAGGATAATAAATACATAGTATAGGTGATGGATCACGGGGACTCATGCGCCTCTACTGCCTCTGGACGTATCGGGGGGGGGTACAGATATCTCCACGGTATCGATTCCAAGTCCCCCATACCTTCCCCCACTTCTCAGGGCAACCCCTGGCCACATAGACTGACCTCTCCCTTAACATGCACCAATCCAAGTTTTCTCGCCACTTCACAACCCGAGGCTGCTGACTGGCTCCCCACAGCTGGGCAATGTTACGTTTAGCTACCATACACGCCAGAGTTACCCATTGCCTCACATACACATTCAGATCTGTGGGTTCCCAGACATTTAGTATGCACCTACGGGCCTCCGGCCGTATCTCCCCCATAGGACATCTCGCAGTGTATCATGGACCTTCACCCAATATTCCTGTACCGCCGTACAGTGCTACAAGATATGCATGAAGGTCCCAAGCTCTCCACACCCCCTCTGACATTCCCCACTCTCCACACGACCCATTCTAACCAGACGAGGCCCCGTTACATATGACCTGTGTAGAATCTTCAGTTGCACTAATCTGAGCCTCTTCTGTATCGCTACCACCTTTGTAGAGGAAACCGCCTCCCCCCAATCCTCGTCGACTAGCTCCAACCCATCTGTACTCCAGTGCGTCCTGAGAAGCGCCAACGGGTCCTCCATATTGTTTATGAGCTTTTTATATATTAGTGAGATAGTCTACTCTGGGAGGTGCCCGTCTAACACTTGGTCCTCGAGAGGGGAAGCGTCAGGGAGCGTCGTATCTCTGGGAACATGTACGAGCAGAGCATGCCTAATCTGGAGATAACGGTAGTGCTCACTGTCATGTAGGTGGTATTAATGCTTAAGGGAATCAAATGTGAGAACTGTGCCCTCCCTCCACATATCTTTAATCTGGGTGATCCTGATGAGATCCCATTTGTCGAATCCCTTAGACTTCCTTAAACTTCCAAGTTTCTCCGAACTCCATAGAGGAGTGGCAAGTGTGAGCTTCCCCTCTCACTTGAGCTGTCTAGTGGCCGCATGCCACACCTGCACGGCGTGAGCCGTTGGTCCCTCAAGGGGAAACCAGCGAGGTCAGGCTTACAGCGCCCTAGTGAAGTCGCCCCAGGCGCCTGCCAGCGGTCCATAGCATATCCCAGGTCCCCGGGGGGCCCGTACACGACATGGTTCACAGCCGCCAACTGGGAGGCCCAATAATATTTTCGTACATCCAGCAATCCAATCCCCCTGTCATACCAGGGGTGAGTAAGCTTAAGAAACGCTATCTGGGGCCTACCCTCCGAGAGAAGCTGCCTCTGGAGGGCCTCTATTTCCCTGAAATAAGATGGCAGTACTATGTCCATTGTGTTCTGGAGTGCGTACAAGAATCGGGGAAGGGTCATCGCTCTGCCCAACAGGGAGAGAGGGAGCGCCTTCCAGCGCGCCACGTCTCCCTTAAACAGAGTCACGGGGGGACCAGATTGTTGGCATACCGTAACTTAGGATCAAGAGTGACATAGATACCGAGGTATCGAAACCCAATCGGCTCAATTTTTATCAGGCAGGTCTGCGGGATGACTGGCTGGTCGCCTCTGAGAACGAAGTGCACTGATTTTGACCGATTAATTGCAAAACCGGAGTATCTCCCGAATACAGCAAGCACGTCCAGGAAACACATCAGGGACCCCTAGGAATGGTAAGGTAAAGCAGAATATCGTCGGCGTATAGTGAAATTTTGTCCTCCACTCCATCGTCCACCGCAGGCCTCATATTGATCTGTCCCACCGAACCCACGCAGCCAAGGGCTCTAAGGCCAGAGCATACAGGAGCGGGAAAAAGGGACATCCCTGTCTTGTGCCCCTGCCAAGGGGAAAGTCGGCCGACTTACGATTATTTACAACCACTCTGGCTAGGGGATTTGCATACAATAGACGCACCGAGTTAATAAACTCCGGTCCAATACCCATCTTCCCCAAAACCGCAAACAGGTAGGGCCATTCGACCCTATCAAATGCCATGGTGGCGTCCAATGACACCAGCACCGCCGGCTCCTGGATCGTTGGGGTCTTGCCCAATATACCATGCAACCTGCGCAGATTGAGGGCCGTATTTCGGCGCGCCATGAAGCCAGATTGGTCCGGATGTATCAAGGTAGTGATTGCTTTGGCAAGTCTCGTCGCCTCCTCAAGCATGGACCGAACAAACGGAGCTAGCTTATTAGCACTCAGTTTATACAGTTCTATGCGAATACCATTCAGGTCGGTAGCCTTTCCGGAGTGTACTCCTCTGATGGCCAGCGCCACCTTATCATTTGTAAGGGAGGAGACGAGATACTCCCGGTTGTCAACCGACAGCGTAGGCATCTGAATATCCTTAATCATCGCACTGTTCTCCTCTTCCGTGTATCCCCCAGCTGAGGTGTTTTCCAAGAATTCATCCGTTACTGCTTGTGGGTCTGTGACTAAAGCGGAATTTGCTCCCTGCAGTTCTGGTACCAGCCGCGACGCCCACTCTCCCTTCCCAAGCCACGCTATCAGTTTCCCGGCCTTATCTCCATGCTCGCATACCCTACTTTGAGTATCCTCGTTCTGTACTCTAGCCTTCTCCCTAGCGAGGCCTCGATACTCATCCTGTCGCAATTTTAAACGGTGTACACCTTCCGGGGTTACCGCCCTAGACACCTCCAATTCCAACCTTATCACTCCCGCCTCCGCCTTCTCCATTTCCGCCTGACGTTTCTTTTTTTTTCCGGCAACCAGCGACAAAACCTCCGCCGAATAACGGTCTTATATGCCTCCCACAGGGTCTGTGCCGAGTCCACCTTACCCCTATTCTCTTGGAAGTATCTCTCCGTAATCTTGACAACCTCTTTCTTGGTAGCTGGGTCCTTCAAGTGCCATGAACTGATAGAGGCCACCCTACCAACCCCCCTCTGACCATTTTCCAACTGGTGCAAGACGGAGAGTGGTCGGAGATCCCCCTCCCCAGAAGTCTCGCCTCTCAAACCGCCGCAACCTGGGCCCATCGGTACCAGTATATAGTCTATTCTAAACAGGCTGTGGGGTGCGGCGGACACATGTGTATAAAGTAACTCAGATAGATTACGCAACCATCTACAAGCCCCATTGTTTCTAAGAAGTCGGGGAGCCACTTCTGCGCCGGTCTCAATGCTCGGGCAGGGTGCCTGTCCATCTCCCCGTCCATCACCGTATTAAAGTCTCCGTCTGGAACTAGGAGGCCCAATCGCAAAGTGAGGAAAACAGTGCCCAGATCACGGAAAGTGTCGGACTGGAGTCCGGGCGGGACATAAATGGACACAAAAGTAACGGTCATCCCCTCCCACTGCCCCGATACTCCAATATATTGGCCTCTCTGGTCAGACCATGTGGCCTGAATGGTTAGGGGAAAAGAGTTTTTCACCAAGACCCTAACCCCCCTGGACCACGCGGTAAACCCAGCATGTGCAACCAAATTTTAACCCCCTTTGTGTAGGGCCATGCAATGATTACCACTGAGATGAGTTTCCTGCAGTAGCAATACGTCCGGGGAATGTTGTCTAGTCAACTCGTTGACCATGCCTCTCTTGATTTTGTCCCCGAGGCCGTTTACGTTCCAACTAAGCACGTTTATCCCCGATCCCCTTCTAACATTTGACATTTAACCGGTATGGATACAATACTGCCATAGCATAGTCACCTGATGCAAAAAGGGAAAGGGAAAAAAAAGGAAAAGACACATTTCAAACGATTCTGCATACAATATAATCGCAAAACTGAAAAACCCCAGTTGCCCCCGACCCTGCCCCCCCTCCCTGCACCCCTGCATATGGCTGACGCCCATCCCCAACTAGCAGTGTGCCTGTCGCCCAATACCTAACCTACTAACTAACTAAAGGTAGTAAAGAGGAGGAAAACCAAAATCCCCTCCCCCCTCCATCACCCGAAAGCACATCTCCAGACCCTGGGGCAGTCCACGGCAATCAGCAGTCAGTTAGGTCTAGATAAGGAAATAGCTGCGGGACCGCCCCACCACCCAACACTCTCAAACAACATAAAAGTTCCTACGGCCTTCCTCATTCCTGCTCCTGAGGTTCCTCTCCTCCACCTCGGTCTCGCCCCTCCGGCCCAGTCGGATGTCTGCTGTCTATCCAGTCCGATGCCACCTCTGGGTTGTCAAAAAACCACACGTAGACGAGCCGGAAACATCACGGCATATTTAAGTCCATTCTCCCTGAGTTTCTTCTTCACGGGAAGAAAACTTTGCCTTCACTTCTGCATCACCTGGTTAAAGTCTGGGAAGAAGGAGAGCGTTGCATTTTCATATCGCAGGGGGGCCCTGCCCGAGCCGCCTGCAAAATCACACCTCTATCGTGAAAATTCAATACTCTCGCAATCATTGGGTGAGGGGGTGCCCCAGGCCTGGGCCTCCCGCCTGGCACCCTGTGGGCATGCTCAATCGTGAAAAAATTACTCAGTCCCTTGGGCTTGAGGTGGTTGAGGACAATGTCTTGTCCGGTGCCGGGTCTTCTGATTTCTCGGGCACCCCAAAGATGCATATGTTATTGCGCCTGCTCTCCCTTCGTAGTCGTCGAGCTTCCGGTCTAACAGGTCACAAGAAGTCTTGAGATCATGCACCTCCTGCTGCAGCAGCGCCATGTCATCGATTAGACTGGCAGTCTTGATGTCGAGCGACTTGACTTTTTTGACGCTTTTGTAAGATCCGCCCGTATCAAGTTTACCTCGATCCTGACAGTGTCCAGTTTGTTGTCCAAAGACTTAATTTTTTGTCCCAGCAAAGATTGGACCCCATTTATAGCCACCATGACATCCGTAAGCGTCGGTTCAGCTGGATAGCCCCGAGAGTATCCCCCCGTCGACTGGGCCCTCTTCGGATCGGTAGGGGAGTCTTTAGGCATCGTGTATCGGTCCAGCTTATTAGACTGGATATGCTTCGACCCCTTAGTGGACCTGGACAAGGCCTTGTCAAAATCCGGCTTGGTCGCCATCCAGATGTCTGCCACTCTCCACTTCGAACTGTGGGTCACAATAACTCTCCCGGGGTCCGGAATCCCTCGGCGTATCGCATGTCTTCCATCTTCCCCGAGTTCATCGATGGCACCCCTTCAGGTCTGACAGGCCGGCTAACACTCGCCCACGTTTCCCAGTCCACGGGCAGGGACGCAAACAGTCTCCACCAGCGACACCAGTGCCAATGAAGGTCACTCAAAAAAGGGGGGGCGACAGCTGGTACCCTACCACGTGGACCCGCAGCTCCAATCTCGGGAGCACATTCAATGTTGCGTGCTCCAGACAGCAAATCTGTGGGACAAAATAACAGGTCACCCGGGGCTATTCACTCCACGAGCATTCACAGTGCCTAACTTGCCATCCAATGGTGCCCGCAGCCTCTGTCCCTTATAACGGGGGCGCCCCGCGTGCAGACTCAGAAACAGTACCACCGGCAACGTATTCCCAGGCAGTCATGTGCGCTCCTCCGCCGCTGCCACCAGTAGAAGGTCCCACCATGGTCCCCCGACACCTCTGCAGGGGTTGAGTACCCTCGATCGGAGTCCTCGCCAGGCCCTTAGCCAACTTGCGGTGCCGGTACCCTCCCTGTATATAGACTCCGCTACTGCTGCAAGACACTTGTTTCCCCGCATCCACCACGGAGCTCTCAGGAGTCGTAGCACTTCGTTATTTCAAAGTCTGGGGCCCACTGCCATTCAAGTCGCCTCGTGTGGGCAGGGCAATGCAGCCCGGTCTCTGCAGTCACGGGGGCTGCCGCTGACAATCCACAGCACTCCAAGCCAAGATCCCAACAGATGCTGCGCCCCCACTGGAGGCCGCCGCCCTCGAGGCGTGGTATCTGGGGTCACGAGGGCAACGCCTCAGCACTGCGTTGGCGAAGGCGCGAGTGAGCCCCTCGCCACTCGGGGGGTCTTGTCATTGCACCCCCCACTGCTCCATGGATCCCTCACCAGTAGGGGCCCTGCACCTGGCCTCGCTGCACAAAAGCACTGCTGGCCCCCTTTCGGCACTCAGGCAATCGGCCGCTGTTAGGGTTACACCACAGGGCACCTGGAGCCCTCCGCGATAATTGCAGCAGATACTCAAGTCCCCATCAGAGCTGGTCCCCCCCAACCCCCCCCCATGCGGGCGGGGCAGTTCAATGTAATCCTCCAACCTCCGCGGCGCACCGGGCCACAAAGGAAGACCGCCTCCTCGGCCAATCTCGGCTCGTTCACGCTGCCGGTGCCTGTTTCAAAACAGGCTGCTCGATTCACGTGGGGCCCGAAGCAGTGCTCCCCACCACAACGCCCCGCAAATTCCAGGCAGACCGGGTGCATAGGGCGAAGCAGGGGGCCGCAGAAGAACGTCACGGACCCCCACCGATATTCCGCCTCACTTTGATTGGCCTTAGTCCGACAGGAAATCACTTCCGGGGCCGGACCAATAACATCTGGCGATCCGCCCCGGTGTCGTTCACCTCAGGTCCGGCCGCAACACAGGCCCAAGACCCCTGCTCAAGGAGCATACAGGCCATCTATCTCCGGTCCTCTTATCTCCGGTCCCCGATCAGACAGGGGGCCTGGGAGCACAGCAGGGAGCATCGCTTCTGTTCGGCAATCAGGTAAAGGGGTTGAAACTCAGGATGACAGCCAGGATAGTATCACTGGAGGAAGGGGGTCAACGGAGCCGAGCTCTCACGCAGCCATCTTGGGTCTGCGCGTGGCTCCTCCTGACAAGTAGCCCTTTAAATATGTCTCATGCCTGCCACTTCAGAGGCTGTGTGTGGAGTTTACACTGCCACGTTGACTTGCCATTTAAAACCCCTAGCCAAGCCTTATACCCCCCGTTTTTTTACATATAAGTCACCCCTAAGGTAGGCAGTAGGTAGGCAATAGGGCAGGGTACTGTGTAATTAAAAGGTATGGTATGTACTGTTAAGTTTTGCACGACCTGGTAGTGAAAAACACCCAACTTCATCTTTCACTACTGTGAGGCTTACCTTTTTCATAGGTGAACATTGGGAATTCCTTATTACACATAAGCTGCAATTCCTGATTGAGAAGGAGTAGCTCTGTCATGTTTAATATCATTGGAATGTTAATTATATATCCACTTTGCTGGCAACATTGAATTTATCATTACTATTTTAGAAATGGCACTTTTAGAAAGATGGCCTTTCACTGCTCTTAGCTCTAAGTGCCAGGAGTATGTCTACAATACACGTCTGGGGTAGGTGACAACTGGACTTTCTGCATTCCGCCTAGACAGCCACACAGAAAGGAAGGTTAGGTGTGACTGAGTGTCCATCCACATCCTGATGGGTCATCCTGGGAGATAGGAGCTTACACGTACACCTGAATGAGCAGTGTCCTATCCCTACACATAGGGCTGAATACCCCCCTGTCTGTAGTGAGTCTGGAGTCAGGTCCGGGAATTGAGGACCTCTGTGCACTTCAAAGCACCTCTTTAAAGTCACCCCCACTTCAAAGACACAACTGGGTATAAGTACTGGATCTCTGACCTCACCAAATCAGACACTACTGAACCTGTGAAGACATTCTGCCAGGAGGAAGGACTGCTGTGCTGCTACAAGGACTGCCACTCTGCTGGACTGCTGCTCTGGAAGAAAATGCTTTTCTGCTGTGCTGCCCTGCTGCCTGCTACCCTCTGCCCTGCTGAGGAAGAACTGGACTACCTTACCTGAACCCAGAGTGATCTCCAAGGGCATGCTGGCTTGCCTCTTTTTCTAAGACTCAGGGATATCAAAGTCTTACACCCTGCTCCTGTGCCTGCTCCATTGGAAGTGGATCCTGGTGCTTGCTCCAGTGGAACCAAAGCATCCTCTGCTGCGTGAAGCAGAATCTACGCATCACTGCTGTTGCGGGAACAGAACCGGCATGTCGCACTTGGAACCAGTGCATCGCCATAGGAACCAACGCATCAGAATCACTGCATCGCTGCAGGAGAGACAATCGACACATCCCCTCGACTACGTGGAGAAACCCGGCGCTTTGCATGCAAAACCAATGTATCTCAGAACCAGTGCGTCATCTTTGGAACCGGCGCATCACTGAGTGGAGAAAATCGATGCATCACCTCAACTGTGGGATCAACACCGATGCATTGCTCAGCTGCACCCGCATCTCGCTGTTGTGACCAGGATCAATATACTTTTATTCAGCGAGCCTTGCTTGGCTCCTGTACACAGTCAGCGCTCCATAACGGTCAGCCTGAGCTCTTGACTTAGCCCTGGTCCAGCATGACCAGATAATCCCCATGGGCACTTATTTGCTTATAAGCACTATTTTCCCTTTACATCTTTTTAAAAAAAATCATATCTTAATTTCTGCTTATTGGGTTTTTGTCATTTTGGGTCTCGTTTTATTTATAAAATTATAATCTATTTTTCTGCTGTGGAGTCTTTTGTTGTGTTTTTACTGTGTTACTGTTTAAAGTGTTGCACAAATACTTTACACGTTCGATTAGCAATCTGATCTTTAAGTGGGCTTTAAGTGGGCTTAATAATCTGTCCACCGAGGCTAAAACCATTAGAAATAACTGACCAATACATTGTAGAACTCAGAGAAGGCTGCTTCAGGTACAATGAAAGTCTTATGTGGGTAATCTGGTAAATGCATAATTTACAGTTCAAATATGTTAAGATCATTGATATCATGTAAACGTGGAATTGAAGCTTTAAATTAAAATATATGAGTTCTTCTTTTACATCTGTTCAACCAAGTGAGTTAATCTATATGTCCCCATTGTGACATGCACAGACATTTGCCCTCATCTACAATGGTGCTGTCTTAAGTTGCAGAAAAATTGCAAGTAGATGCCATTCATATTATGCAATGTTTTGCCACCTGATACAGCCTTGAATTCTCAGATTACAACTCCTCACTTATTTGTTATAATGAATGTAGACAACGAAGAAGGCCTACTCATGTCAATGGAGGCATCAGCAGAAAAGAAGTGCAGAGATCTACGTATTAAAGGAAAAATACAGGCCTAAACCGTCTTTGGTAGCAGAATGAGAAAGATTATAGATGGAATCAGGGCCTGGGGGAGCGAAGTAGACATGAGCTTCACGTATGGTGGTAATTATAGACATCATTCTGGCCATACATGCTATAAGACAGTACCATATTAATTCCTCCTTGACATATTGTGGGGTCACTTTACAATCATTCTGCCTACCAATAACATTTTAGCAGCTCTGGGCTAAATTGTGAATTGGAAGTCCATTACGATGGTTCTAGTGTGACGGTGGCCTTTTTGACATCTTTTGTTCATATTTTACATATTATTGGTTATCTGTGGCATAATGGCAGCACTGAGATAATGGCTACAATGCCAGATGTTTTGTTGGTGTATTTGAAATAATTTTGGTTATTTTTAGTATAATATGGGTGGTGATCATTGCAATTATGTTACCACCCATAGCATAACGTGGGGATTCCTGACACATTCTAGGTATCCCTGATGTAATGGTGGTGCACATTCTGGCCATATGATGGACATTCCTGGTGTCTGACTATGATAAATGGACAGGAACACCACCGTCTGTGCATCTGTTGCAGTAGTAGATGCAAATGGCAAGCTGATTTTTAGGGACCAACATATTGTTTTGTTCCTAGAACACAAGCCTTTTTAAGCAAATCAAGCTAATTTACCAAAAATTTAATATTTGTATTTGATAGCAAAATGTGTGTGCATTCAGACACTAGGAAGATAATGTTTTGTTCCAAAATAGATGCCTTTCTGTAGTATATGTTAATTTGATATTTAAATTGATTTGCAACTAATAATTCATGGTGAGTATGGGAAGCTTTTTGCGGATTTTGGCTACCTGGAACCAGATGCATTTGATTTGTGCATTTTGTCATCTATATTGATAACTCTTTTTATGATATTATCGCTACTGCTGTCTGTGGCATGGCCACACAAAACTGGTTTACCCTGTAAGCTCTCTGAACCTACTGTGTCTCCATATATTGAATGGTGGTACTGCTGCTTGAGCCTTTAAAGGTTTTCCAGCGGTCACCAATGGCTGGTGCCTGAGATTAGTATAACTTTGATATTTCCACCCTGCACCATCCAGGCAGAACTTCAGTCCTAAAGATACGACTGTGAAAATGCCTGAAAGTGCAGGGCAAACAGTTAATTTACAAAAACTGCATATATGTTTTTCAAAAATGATCCGCCATCTGATTTTGCATCATCAGAAGTTTTAACTGCTTTTAATTCCTGTAGAATTGTGCTGAACCATGCACTATTTTGCCACAATTAGCTCCAGGTTGTCTTGGGTAAGAAGAACTCCCAATAGCTCTAGTGAGGGGATGAAATGAGGGGGATGTCCTCAGTGGTGCTGGAAGGATTTTCAGAGAGGGGATGCTGCCATCAGTGTTATGTCATCACTGCAGTAATAGAAGAAGTGAAAAATCAAAGCATTACACAAGGTACAAGTACAGCACATGAGCCATGCTCATTCTGCAAACAAAATGGTGGAAGAGTAGTGTGTGCCCAGTAGTACATTTTGAAGCATATTGACCCAAATATTTGCCTAAAACGTTGTGTGGTAGAGCACTGCCATTTACTGTGAGAACATTCACCACTGAAAAGGCCTCTTGAATTGGCTACTATATTAGGTGGCAGCTCAATCTTTGCGGGCGGTCAGGCGGGGTAGCAGCACTATGTAAACATGCATGAATGTTTGGCCGCCAGTTTCAGGCTGCCAAGCAGTCTTGCGCACCTAGCATGTTCCCCGTCAGGCCGCATTACAGCCTGGGTGAAGAACATGCCCAGGCTCCCAGTTCCTGTCTAAGCGCCGAACCACGGCACTCAGACTAATCACCACGCTGCGTTGTGATTGGCTTAGGGGAACCTGGGTGCTTCCTGCATGCTCTGTTCCTGTTCCAGGAGAGATGTCGGTAGAAAGACGCAGCGAGACGCCGTGAGGAGGTAAGTGTATTTTTTTATCTTTACCCCCTCTCCCCCCGCCCTCTGCCCTGCCACCCCTAATCTGTGTCAGCTGCCACTGACTACATTTGCGTCAGGCAAGCAGTTTAACTGCTAAATGTATAGGGCACACACATGATAATGTGTGAAAACTGAATTTCTATTGATATTCATCATATGCACATGACATAAGTAAAGTGTCTTGGTTTGTTTTAATCCTGTTAAAATGTACATACTTGTCAGAATTTAAAAGATAAACAATCTGCCTCTTTTGTACTTTACCTGCTGCTGGTATATTTTGAAATATTTATTTAGTTAATTTCCGGGTATTTAACTTTTAAAAGTGTTATTAAAGGTTTGACAATTCTTGTACCCCAGTAATATTGTTATTTGGTTCAGCTTACAAAACATCCTTCCTTTCCAATTGTGGAAAGAAAGAGTAAATCTCAAACTTCACGTAATATAAAATAACAAGCTCTTGGTCATAAGATATTGCTTGACACTTGAACGTTGCTCTATAAACACAAACTTTAAAAGCGTCTGTATGGCTCATTTGCGTTCAAAATTTCTGCAAGGTTTTTGTGGGGTGTTGCAGCCCCCCCTCTCCCACCCGCTCACATGCTTTCAGCGTCTTTGCGTGTTGACGTTTCCTGAAAATGTAATTACAGTTCTTTCAGACTACTTGTTTTCCTCCTGTCTGAATGTGCATATCCTTGGTGCTTGGATTCCCCCTGTACAGATTCCTATTTTGTGTGACCATACATTGCTATCTTTTGTTTATTGGTACAGTTAGGGTGGTGAAATTGTTCAAATCCTAATCAAGCATGTAAAGGGCTTTTGTGCCATGTCTAAGTCTGCACTATCATAATATTATAAATAAATGCAAAATAAATACATTTTAAAGAACATAGATAGCTCCTCTGGCCTTTCTGATTCACTTCAAGCCTTCAACAAATCTTTATGCACTTTATCAATCACAGTCTGCTACATATTGTTTACCACTGAGGACCACCCTTACATTTTAATCGCAGCCATATCACTTCTCAGTAGTGATCTATGCTGGCTTTTTTATTGTGACGTACTTTGCAACCTTATATTCGGACAAATGTGATAGGGTATTTTTAGTGCCTTCATTGGTTTCTCAAAAAACGTCAGGCACTATATAAAAGATATTCTATTCCGGTAATCAATTCAACCACTTTATTAGTTGATATCTTACCATTAGTAGGGATTACACAATCCTCAGAACTTACTTTAAAATGGGCATCAGTAGGATTTTGTAAGGTTTTGGATTTTCTGAGGAACGGAAAATGGCTGACTACGCTCGAAATGACACAGCTAATAGCCAATGACTTTATTCTTTTAGAGTCATATAATATCCTCCTTAAATTCTTCACTGAGTTAGATGTTTCTCAGATTAGCGAACAACATCAGCTAATTAAAGACATTTTAGAAGATCCATTCACGAGAAAACCAGGGGCATGGAAAAAGCTTTTAACCTCAGTTAGGGCCTTAGATTTGGGGCAGAAGGCTATTAAAGAATGGAAGGATTATGAAGATTTAGAAATGTCAGCTAATTTGTGGTTATTCATCAACATTCTTAATTTTAAAATGCTTAGAGGCGCCAACTGGCGTAGGATGATTTTTTTTAGTAAATGGCAATTGTATCGAACCACTGAATCTTTGTCAAAAATGTATCCCAATCATTCACCACATTGCTTTCGTTGTGTTAATTTCCTTTAGCTAACTGTTCACATATGATGTTACAATTTCCTATGATCAAGACATTCTGGAAGGATATCTTCTGTTATTTGGAATTCGAATGTGGCGCTCAAATAACAGTGAGCGATTTGTTAATCGTAATTGTTTACGATCCTGACCTTTGTCTGTCCCATTATATGGTCAACTTTTTATACATTGCAATGGCAGTAGCCAGATCACTTATACTGCAAAGATGGCTTACTGCTGTCATCCCTTCGGTCCTGGAATGGACTAACTAAATGAAAAGAATTAACGAAAACTGAATGTTCCTATGCCCTACGTGTGGGGGGTCTTAAAAAATGTGTGGAAATATGGGCTTCTTACTTTGACTGTGATTGTGACGGGGATTAGCTTATTCTATTCATTTTTCTTGTTAAAGGAAAGGGATGGGAGGGAAGAGCAAGAGAGGGAGGAAAAAGAGAAAAAAAGGGGGAATTCTTTTTTTCTTCTTCCTGGCTTTCTGTGCATTTGTTCCTGACTTCATATTGCTTTCTGAATTATTTATAAGATTCTGGACATTTTATGTTTGACTAAAGGTATTCTTTTTGGTTTATGGTATTGGCTGTAATGGATTTATTGTATTGTTTTTTCTGTCTAGACTTCAATAAAAAAAGTAATTAAAAAATGTGATAGTGTATTTGTAGACTGGCAGGATTAATGTATTTCGGTATTTTTACATGGAAACCACAGAGTAGTCAATTGGCATATGATATGGCATGACCTGACATGTGATAGTGTATTTGTAGACTGGCAGGATTAATGTATTTCGGTATTTTTACATGGAAACCACAGAGTAGTCAATTGGCATATGATATGGCATGACCTGACATTAAATTATGTTTTTTTTATCAATGTGATTTTTTTTTCTATTCATCAATTCTCCTTAGAATGGCAAAATATATAAAGATTTAAAGAAAGCACTACTTTTTATTCCAAAAATTATTCATGCATAAATTATATGTACTTAGCCCAGTTCTAAACTCTGAGAAACTGCACAAGGTTTCCGATGCCTTTCAAAAACATAAATTTTTTACAACAATTCGAAATGTTCTTAAAATCAAATTATTTGCACATCCCAGTGTTAAAAGTAATTTTGTAGGTGAAACTTTATCAAATGTGTTCAGAAAGTCAAGGTACATCACACCTTCCTTATTTCTCACAGCAGCACGTTTTTAATATCAAATGTCTTTGACAGGCATTTGTTGTCAGTGAAGACCCACCACTTTACAGTTCACATCACCTTGAAACTTTGGAATTGTATATGCCCTGGTACTTTGAAATTCAGTATTGAATCTGTTCTAAATTACACACTAGGCTGACTGGTCTACCGCTAACAGGTCCTACCTTTCCCTGTTAATTTGTCAAATATTGACACAACACCTGCACAAGTCATCCATTGAAAAACCACACTGGAAAGATATTTACCAACATAACTACTGAGAACTTGCTAAAACTGCCACTAACCCCTTTATTATTGTCAGTGTCAGTTTCTCATCCAAATGTCACTTTTGCAAATTAGTTCAAGCTGTTCTTATATTTTAATTATGAGGCAGAACATGCTAATGACTTTACAGGTCATTTCTTCAAATGTGAAAATAGTTGGTGATGAAAAAGATTCATCACTACATGCAGGCTACAGGAACATCACATTTGTAGACATTTACAAAATGTATTTTTTGTTCACATGCTCTGCCTGTAAAACTTGCACACCTTTTTGATATTTCTAAAAGTAGACAACCCTGAGGGTTTTTCCTAATCTTCTTAACTATTCCCCTCTCTCATGTAAAATTGCTTGATCACCCATTCCCCTCGTTATGTATTTAATATTTTATAAAGTAAATATTACATATTTACGGTATAACAGGCATAACTCACACTTTCCTTTTGACTAATTCAATTATCATGCCCAAATATTCAAATTTGATGATACAATATCTTGATTTTTCCACATTGGTGTGAATATTGCTAAGCATTTTTTTTCCAGACGTCATGTATATTGTTTAAACCTTAACGGATTATGGAAAACACTTTATAAATGCCAATAAAAATAAATGTAGTGTCCTTGCCATCATTGAAAAATCTTTTCTGAGCCTGCAACCTAATTACTACTGTACCTGATAGAAGTCACGTCAGTATTCCTTGGCTAAGGTGATTTCTCACATAATCCAGGTAAGGGCGAGAAAACACACAATCGCAGTTGATCTTCATAGAGAAACACACTTTCTCTCCCCCACTTTAGCTATTCTTTCAATTTACCATCATCTGAGAATATATATATATATATATATATATATATATATATATATATATATATATATATATATATATATATATATATATATATATATATATATATATATATATATATATACATATACATATATATATATATTTTGTAAATGACCTTATGTTTACCAGGACATCGGCCCGGCCTGTTATGGTTCACAAAACAAACCATAATTCACCCGCAAGGCACTGCACTTCACACATGATGACATTGCTGACTTTACAAACTGCAACATCAAAATCACATTTGACGTTTTTAATTTCACTTGCTGATGTTCTCTTGTTGTACGCTGTTTTTATATTTAAAAAATGGCACCTCACCTTTAGCAAATAACTGGACCCCACACCTTGTGAAAAAAAACCTACTACTGCGCATGGTCTTTGGCCATGTGCAGTATGATTGGGTATACGCCCTGGTCTTTGGACTAGGCCCCATGTCCTGCAGTTGTATGAGCTTCAACTTTGTTGTGACTTTTGATTGGAGGTCTTAGACGAAGACTAGGCCCTTCACTGAGCTCCTTTATGAACAAAATCCAATTTAAACAGTCTTCGACTGTGAGCAGCAGGAATTATGAATTGCTGTGTGCTTACGCTCATGGAACATGCATATAAACATGAGACACAAAGTCACTGAAACCTAAATTAGAATGATTAATGCTAATATCTGCCCTAACTACAAAGCGCAGTCTCAAAGTTTATGAAACAATGAAACAGAAGCTGTGACTGGTGTGCACAGCCTGGGCTTTTCAAAAGCAGTTCCCTTCACATTGGCAGATGGATGCAAGAAATGTGTGGAAAATATCCACATGTGAAGTTTGCTCATCATGCTCCCCGCATGCGGTTGAAAAACACTAATTTAGAAGGGTATTATCGCTGCAAGTGCATTTCAAGGAATGGCCCACTCGCGAATGGCTTATTCAAAGTCCCTTTCCTAGGAAGCGGCCTGAAAATCGCGAGTTCTTTTTATTACAGGGAAAGATCTAAGACTTGGCTGCAGGGTGGAGATTCAGGATAAGCAAAAGCCTATACTAATCTCTGTACACAGAATAACACAGCAGATGAGCTTATCAATTAGATTAGAAATCTCATTTACAGAGCTGCTTCAAATCCTATAAAGCTTAAGGCTATCCTTTTTTTGCAAGGATGGTGGAGACCAACAAATGTAGGTAGCTGCATCTCCAGCAGCTCTGCTGACCTGCATTTGTTCCATATTCCATGCAAACCTGAAAATGGTGAAGAGAAGTGTATCTAGAAGTGATGAATTTCTAACCTTTCAACCCACGCTTGGACCCATCAAGAACGGCAGCAATGAGCTTCCTCGCCGGGGCGGACCGGCTTCTTGTTCTTGCTCCTATTGGGATCCTGCAAATGACAAACAAGAAGATGAGCTTCAATGCTCTGTTTGATGCTGTCACAGTCATAAAACATCTGTCAAAATATGTTACTGCATGCAGAAATCTAAATTATTTACTAGGTGCAATGCAAAGGTTTAATATGTTAAACACATCTGCTAAAATGAGGAGGTTACATGTTCAGCAGAGGAGAGCAAAATGTAAGTGCTTGGCCTTCATTTAATAGAGACAAAAAATAGAGTCCCTCCATTTCGAAAAGCCAGTTGTTGCATACCTGTAGGCAGCAGCGGGTGGAAATTTGATACGGTTGAGAGACAATATTACATCCACTACATCGCCTACCTCTACATTGTCATAGTAACTAAATAATTTCTATTCTTACCTCCACATCTGCTTCCTTATACATTAGTTTGTCATGTAGTAGTTAGATTGATGGTGGATATATTATTATTGTCTTGCAATATAATACATGCAATATAGTGGGAGCGTAACCCAACAGCACTTGCCAACTACTCAATATTGAAAGTTTTCAATCTTAAAGCTGTTACATGTTAAGGTTGTACAGTGATTGTACACAGGTTGTACACTGCTATGGTGTGAGGATTTCAGATAGAATATTCGTGTTGTTAATACCAAAAGTAAGGTGCTATCTGTGAGAGACAGAATGCATAAATCCCCCAACCAGGACCTCTGCTGGCACTCTGCTGCTAAAAAGCAGTAGTAAAATAAGTTTAGAGCATACTTATTGCAATCTCTCTAGGCAAGATATACTTTGTAAAACAGTGAGATATTTTAAGACATTGCCAGAGCCCACTAAGAGAAAGACAAAAAATGCTTGTTGGTAATTTCTTCAAAAAGATGGAATTATATTTGATGTTTTAGAAGGCTTTGCATATTAATAATGCATTCATCTATTGCCAAAGGATCAAGGACATTTGTGGCTGACTTGTGCTATGTCATCCTCGTAAACAAGATGCAGGCATAGCAACAGTCTTCCGAAGTGTGTTTATTATGAGGAGAACAAAGGCACTCTTCTCTTACAACCACCCTTGATTAAAATACAACTGTAACTTGAATACACCAAAAACATCCAGTGTTTCCCAGAGATCATTGCGATTTGTTGTGCTATTTAAACTGCACTTGTATAAATGTGAAAAAGATGAAGGACATATCTACGCCAATATGGTTTGTTAGTGGAAGGCATGGACTTTACAGGTCCAATATCTACTTATTAGTCCGCTCTCCCCAGAAGCACATGCTAAAATGTAATGGAAATTATATATGCAAATGCGACCCGCTCTCCATTGTTATTTATCACGATGCAACCTCGACATGTTCTGTATTCGTTGAAAGATGCAATCTCGCTAGAAATTAGTGCTATCTAGTTTGTTACTAACTTTGATTGGAAGAAGACAAAAAAATATATAACAACTGTACGTGGACCACTTGGCTGAACTACCTCAAACACTTAGGGGCATGTTTGTGAGCCCCTTTGCGTCGCTCTTGCACCACGCAATATGGTGCAGGAGCGAAGCAACTTAAAAATTAGATATGAAGCTAAGCAAGGCCACAGTGCATGGAACTGAGTGGCTTCATAAATCTTGAGTAATGCAACACAGTGCAAACCGCTGCTTTGCATTAATCTGCACCAGGGAGGCATTTCCATGGGTGTTACATGGTCCTCCCATGCAACATCCATGGATTTTGACGCATTCTCAGATTTACCAGAAGTGGTAGACCTGGGAATGCGCCAAAAACCTACTCCTCCCCAGGTGAGGACTAACGAGGAGAATTATTTTATTTCTCAACATTTTTCCTCTTTCTATGTCTGCTGCATTCTGAGGCACATACAGAAGGAGGAAAAAGCCTCAGGAGATTGTTTTTGTGCAGGAAGGTGCCCATTTCTGCACAAAAAAATCCTCTTTAGAATGCAGGCACCCCTGCACAATGATGCACGGGTGCTGCATTGGGGCAAGGCAGCCAGAAGGGTGCCAGCACAAGAGAAAATGCAGGTTTGCACCATATTGTCTTAAATACGGCACATTCTTGCCCTTTTCCTGTCACGCAGCTCAGCAGGGTGACTAGTTGTGCTGCCCTGCATGACTTTGCCAAATGGCCCTATAGCTCTGCATCCGTAGATGTTTTTATGATGCACAACAGTGCCTGATGCGTGCAAAATTATTGATATCCACCCATTAAAGTCTTAAAATACAATTGTGGACTACTTAGGGATTGAAAACTCAGCCTGTCTAAAAAAAATAATAATCTTGCATGACTGAAAAGATTGCTACCGCTCCAACTAGAGATATGGACCGTCAAAACCAGCCTCCAAAGACTTTAGCCCCTTAGGGAAATGTCCGGTGGGCTAAACGGTCAATCGGGCCTGTATGCTGACATTTACAGGTACTACACTTCCACATCGACCTGCTTACCTTTAAAGCTCAAACTCTATTTCATCATGCGCTGATATTTATTTCAACCTTTGAAATTCAGCCATCAAATTTCTGCTTAGAGCGCGTACAACTAGAAACTGAAGTTCCTCACATTTTCTCTTATTAAATAAAAATATTAAAAAATGTTTAGATGACTAATAAGGTATGTACAGCACTACAGAAAACTTACATTAAATAAATGTACATCTAGTTGACGTGCCCGAATGTAGCAGATACATTACTTCCTAAGTAAAGTTCGTAGTAGCACAAAGTGGTAATCATAAATTGTTGAAATGGGAGGAGCTCTGGTGAAGGCATTTTTACAGGCTTAGAGTGTTCCATTTTTATTAGGAGGTCAATGGGAATCTAGAACAAAACATCTGTTGCCATGGTTTGGTGGGGGTAAAAAAAAAATTATTTAAAGAATACGACATAACTATAGTGTTGCTTGGGTCCATCTAAATCGAATGGAATTAACAAATGGTTAACTCTGAGTAGTCTCAGTTGAAATCTATTTTGAATGGAATTTGAGGATCACTACTCTAGAAAGATTTGCATAAAATTTGTATTGTGATTACAGTTGTGAAATAAGGCAGACACAGACAGTGCGATACCCCAAACGTGAAAGTAATTGGTAATTTTTGCCACACAGAAACTAATAGCAATACAGAGAGGCATTCGTTCAAGGCAGGGACAAAACATTTGCCAAGGACATCTTGCCACCGCTGCACACCCGTAACCAGGGCCGGACTGAGAATGCAACCCGGCCCTGGCAACTAAGTCGGACCGGCCCCAAGAGAGGGGGTGCTGGTGGGAAACACTGCTGCTGCAGGGGGCCAACCAGCCCCCAGTAACAACAAGCATTTGCAATGCAATAGGTCTCGCATTTGCGAGAGTTTACGCTAGTGGCATTGTAAATGACAATGCCTTTTATTTATGTGTTTTGAAAACCAACACACATGAAAATTCTCTGGTACTACATATCGGACTGGAACCGATGTCTGTAGCCAGTGCTCAACTGACTGAGCTATCATACAAAACAATCTCCATCATGTTAGCATAGCATGTTAGTGACATTCAGTGGAGGACTTATCTTTTTTTAAATACATTTTTAAAAAGGGAACATTTCCTTGTTTGTACGATACGAGTAACTGTTTGGGATTGACATTTAGAACCGTGGGGCCCCCCTTGTCAGGGAACCCCCCACTACCACAAAGCAGTCTACCATGGGAGGGGCTCAGTGTGAAAGTTAGCCCTGCCCCTCAAGTCTTTTGTCCCCCTTGTCGGGGTCTGCTTGGATGCAGATTCAGAACGCTTTGCATGCGAAGGGGTCATTGCATAGAGCTGAAAGAACTGCCCATTCTGGGCCCTGCCCCATCAGAAACTGGAAGTTCCACCTGCAGTGACAATGCCCGGCCATCAGAAACCCAAAACTGCCTGCATTCTCATGCTCAGCCATTACTCCCATCTGAGCCCTTCCCTAAGTGAAGAAATGCACCAACCATGTGCTTTAATGCAATACATGCCTGGTGCACATTTTGTGAAGACAATGGGCAAGTACAAAGCATTCACACCAGCTAATCTCACTGATCCCATCGTTATCAGAATGAGATAAACATACATTTTGACTGTGTGCGAGGCCCTGACCACAGGACCCCTCCCTGAACGAGGGCACTAGGGGGGACGCTGGATGCATTACAGAACGGTGCCCAGAGCCCAAAGGATACATGCAGAGCATCAGCACAGCCCCACAGTGAAATACGTTAACAAGGGGGCGGGCCACCCACAAAAAGGTGCACACTCAATATTCCCAAAAAAAAGTCAATGCATCGCACTTTCAGAAATAAGGATATTGTGCCAAGGTACCTGAGAGCAGGGTGTATAGTTTCAATTTCTGTTTTGGAGGTGTTAACGCGGGATTACTGGTTACTAGTTACCTTACCAAATCCCAAACTATGTCGACTGAATCGTTGGTACCTGTCATTGAGTAACAGGTAATCTTACAATAAATCAATTTTCTTAAGAACTTACACCACTCTAAAGGACCACTGACCAAATTTTAGGTTTCAAAGATTTAATATAAAGTCAGAGATAACTGAAGATACAAACTTCTCAAAATGAGATTCAGAAGATAAATCGGTATCACTATGAACATGAACTTCTTGAGTAGTCTAAGTCTGAAAAACAAAATAATAAGTACAATCTCGAAAACCATAAGGGTTGCCAAAATGGATACAAGTTGCAACCTCAAAGTCATTACAGAAAAGAAAATTAAGGTTAGTCTGTCCCTACACTATACTAAGTGACATCCCTACTTAGCAAGATCTTTACCCCTCTAGGTGTCAGCCGTGGTGACTTCCTAAGAAGATCACGCACTTCTCTTTGTCTCTTCTCTGATAATGGGTCTCTCCTGATCAGCCTATCTGCCTACCCATCCGCTTCCTTAGGCTCCCAAAATCATCTGCTCTGCTCTCTCCCCGGGTCTCTTTCCCTAATACCAAATCACATTTCCAACAGAAACGCCCCTTGGGACGCCCCTCACGTGGTATATCTTTGCGCGGCAAACTCCATGATGGTACTCTTGAAGACCCTCGTTAAAGTTGACCTTAGTTCCCAGGCTTCTTCTCCAGTGCGCTGATACCCCCTGAAATTCCTGGAAACTCCTACAGGCCTGCGCCAAGCGCCACTGAACAAAGCCCCTTTCATTCTAGCTGATTAAGACCCTTGCACCTGCATACAGTCCGTCCTGCAGTGGGCCTCAAATTCCAGACTCCACCATATCTTTGAGTCATAAAACACACTCCAAGCTCTGTGCTGGACACCTCTCGACTTCTTCCTTAACGAGCACATGGTAGTTCAAACGATATGACATTATCAGTTCAGGCCTACTTGATTTACATGAAGCAGGTCCCTGCACTCTTAAAACATTAACTTGATTTAAACAACATTCTTAACTAGCATACGTTTCTAAAATAACACATCTATAAAGCATATATTTCAAACTTAGTTCGATAATACATTTGGAAGAACCACGTCAACCTTGTCTCACATTATTTTAGCAGCACGTTTAGATTTTCTGTGAATTGCCATGAGGCCTACACATTATACTGGTTTTGTAAAGCTCTATTCAACTCTAACATGATTCCTTTAACATGAGAACATGAGGTTTTCATATTCATCCCAAACATTTCTACATTAGTCTCACACAGTTATGATTATTGTTACTCTACTTAAACATTCTATGCATTTCACCACTGAATATAAGACACTCTGTGTATTTCACTTCTAAATATAAACACTCTGGTGCAAAGTACATGTTAACTAACTACGTGCTTGTAAATATGGTACACTTATACATTTTTTTCAAACTTGTGCTCTCTCAGTCCCCCCTTTGATGACCTTCAGGGGTCATCACCATCAAGACACTAAAAATGTAGAACCCTTCAAAGTGAAGTCATGGCAGTGCCACCTCTTTTCATAGTCTCCAATGCTTTCAGACTCTTGTATTGAGTGTCCTGCATCGCTGTCAACTCTTCCTCCTGTTTCCTCATAATTCTCTGCAACCTATTTGCTCTATAACATTGATACAAACGCACCAATCCCCCCAAAGTGATTACGCAAATCACAATTATGATGATGGGTTTCAGTATGTACCAAACAATACCCTTTCCTAAGTTGGCAAACCAACCTCCAACTTTACCCATTCCATGACCTACTTTTTCCCACACGTTTACTTTTGCCAGGTCCTCAATTTCATAGTGTATGGCAGTGATGTTTCGTATATACTTCTCTAGAGGTTTTGAATTGTCTGGAATGTAAGTGCAGCACTCCTGGACCTTCAAAGCCTTACAGACTCCTCCCTCTTTAGCTAACAGAACGTCTAAAGCAAGTCGGTTCTGAAGAACCATTGCCCTAATCGATTGCATCTCCCCTTCTATCAGCATCAATGATCTTGCAGTACTGGCAGATAGCCTATCTACGACTGTAGCTAACCTCCTGATCTTAATGTCATTCAATATCAGTCCTAAGAAAGGGAATGCAGCACCGAGTACATCTCCAACTACTTCTGCTGCATCCAGCCCTCTCTTCCACCTAGTGGGTATTTCTTTCTTTGTCGTTTCTAAATTCTCAACATGATATATTTTAGGGAAGACAACAGCCAGATAGCATGATCCGTACCAATTATCTGGTAGCTTCACATAGGCATTTCTTCCACATACAAAATATACATTTGGAATTGCTTGCATCCCCTTCAAAAAATCCTTAGAGTAATACTCCAGTTGAAAGGCATGTTCACAATTGACTTGACCTACATAAAAATTCTCATAATAGGAGTAACTCCTGTGAATGCACAGTTTCCCCCGTTTCTCCTTATCCAAAGCAATTGGACCAATACTACCTTTTCTTTGATGTGCCCTTTCCTCCTTGGTCCAATCTGTTTCCCATTGTCCTGATGCCTTCAAAATCTTCTGCCTCCTGTATCTAGTATCTACCTGTCCTATAAACTTTTTCTCAACTTCTGACACTTGACAAGTCAGATTGTTTCTTCGAGCATGTGAAGTATCTAACGTTTTCCATGGAATAAACCATTTGTGTAATCTGTCTTCGCTTTTGTAATAGTCCCATTTGTTCAAATGCTTGAAATTCGGGACCTCTGGCAATGTCGAGTCGAAATTCGAGAAATAATACTCAAATCCATCTCGTCCATAAAATATGCTCAACAACAAACTGCATATGATTCCATATGTCAATGGAAGATGATGGTACCTGATACCCTCCTCCACAGAAGCTGGTAATTGCATACAAACGTAGCAATTCTTCACCTCCATGGCGTCAACGTATTCATAAAGCAATTTAGCATAAGCATTTGACCTGTAATTTCCCTGTGACTCATCCATGTGTAACCTTTTTACTTCTGCATCTAACAATGCTTTGTCTTTATCATTGATGTTTCCCTTATCATTAGCAATAGGAGTTCTCGGTGTTGACACTCCCTTGTCCTCCTTTACTGCAGTTGCATCTCTCTCGTGTCCCACTATGTATGAGACAGTAACCACTAAAACTATAAGGGAAATCACCACTCCCAACAGTGTGCCAACTATACATTTTGCCCTGCGGTTCGGGTTGCCAGCCTCCATGTTCTCAAACAGTGTAGTTCTTGACTTTCTTCCAGCATTCACTTCTTCTCTTTCCTGAGCCAAAAGTCTTTCTTTCTCGCAATGTCTTTCTTTTGAACACTTGGAAGCTTGACAATTTATTTCCGCAAAACAGTTCAAAGTTCGGTAGAAACAGACAACCCTAGCCCTTCTCCATCCACTAAAAGGAAACCCCTATCACTTTTCTTCTTCCACTCGGCGCTAGGTTATCTTGCAACAAGTTTACAATTTCTTTTCAAAAGTCTTATTTTCATCTAAAGTTATGTATGGCTCAAGGAGGGACACTACGTCTTCATAAATGTCCATCCGAAGTATCATTCCCTCAGGTTCTGGGCAGTTCGTACCACAACATGGAAAGTCAACTGTTTCTAGGATTATTCTCCTTATTTCGCTCTGGACAAGTGGACGGACGAAATTGAGAGTTAACGTTTTTTCAATTTCTACTCCTGGTACTATCAGCTCTACATCCACAATCACAAAGGGGTCCGTTCTAATCAGGATCACTTTCTTCACCTTTCCAGTTCTGCGCCCCCTTGAAGACATTCGCAATATGGTATTAATCCATAACTATGAGCGCTCCTAGGATTTCTACTACTCGCTCAAGCATTTCCAAACGAAGAAGAGTTCCCTCCAATATTGGATATCGTGAACAGCAAACTGGAAACTCAACTGTCTCTAAAATCAATTTTCTTATTCCGCTCAGGAGAGGAGGATGAACGATGTTGAGTGTCAGCAACCTTTCGGTCTCCGCTCCTGGCAGTAGAAACCTTATTTGCACTGTGATGATCGGGTTAGTTCTGACCAGGTCCACTTCCCGGATCCTCCCGGTTCTGTGCCCCCCAGACATCTGCAACGAGGTAGGTCCAATCAGGAGTAGAGTATCTTCTACTAGGCACTCGCACCCTCCTTGATCTTCTAAGGCCCTCCTCGGCTTGATCCTGGATATCTTCTTCTGGATCTGAGTCTTCGGATATAGGAGTAAGCGTTTCTTCCTGGGCCGACCTCAAACTTAGCCTTCTTCTCCTTGCTGGCCAAGTGGCAGCTCCAAGCCTTATTCTCCTATTCCTTGTCCTCTCACTTGGTTCTTGGTCGCTCTGATACGGATCTGAGTCTGAGTCGTATTTACTTCTACTCTCTCCTTCAGTTGCGTCTTCCGTCTCACTGCCGTCCTGCCTTCGCTCTTCTTCTGAATCCGTTGCGTTCCCAACTTCTTCCGACACCTCCTCAGCTGCTGCAATCCCTTCTTGCGACTCTTCTTCCACTTCCGGGCTTTCGTCTGGGATAGGAGCTGTTCCTTCTAGAGGTGCTGGAACTCTTCGAGTATGGGATGCATGGATCCAATTTGGCAGCCCCCCGCACTTCACCGCAGTGTTCGTTATCAGGATTACCTGAAAGGGCCCACGCCAGCGAACATCTAGGCAGTTCTTCCGGACGTGTTTTTTAACCAACACCCAGTCCCCTGGGTTCAGGTCATGACACAGGTTCCTCGATGCTGGAACTTCAGCCGCATGCACCTGAAGGGACACAGAATGGATGGCGTCAGACAGTCCTTTACAATAATCCAAGATCAGATCATCTGTAATATTCAATAGGGCAGTAGTTGGAACTGTGGGAAGTCTCATGGCCCTCCCCATCAGAATCTCGTGGGGAGAGAGACCTGTCCTCCTGTCAGGTGTGCTGCGCATGCTCATGAGCACTAAAGGAAGAGCATCTGGCCAACTCAAAGATGTGGATGCCACTACTTTAGCCAATCTATTCTTCAATGTGCCATTCACTTGTTCCACAATTCCTGAAGCTTCTGGTCGATAACTACAATGCAGCTTTTGATCGATATTCAGTGTGGAGCACAACATCTTCACTATTTCGCTGTTAAAATGTTTTCCTCTGTCAGATTCCAAAGAGGCAGGCACCCCGAAGCGCGGTATCAACTCCCTGAGCAACAATTTAGCCACTGTGAGTGTATCGCACCTACGTGTAGGGTACGCTTCAACCCATCTGGAAAATACGCATACAATCACCAACACATACCGAAGGCGATTAACTCTTGGCATTTCGATGAAATCTAGTTGCATTCTATTGAAAGGCCCCCCCGACCTCCCAATGTGACTCAGTGTGACTGGTGTTCGCTTGCCTACGTTCAGTTGTTGGCAGGTAACACATCGCTTGCATACTGATTCTGCTGCTATTCTAAATTTAGGGCAATACCAAGTTTGCCTAAACACTCTCATCATAGCATCCCTTCCTAGATGTACTGGACCATGTATTTCTCTCGCCATGGGATTAGCTAATTCTTCAGGTAACACAGCTCTCCCATCTGCTGAAACCCAAAAATCCATTTCACTTCGCACACAACTTGCTGTTTCCCATGCCCTTTTCTCAGTTTCTGGTGCATTCTCCTGCATTATTCTTAAATCCTCCCAAGTGTCTACAGTTTCTAACATCATACTTAATTCAGTCTTTTCTTCTGCACCTTCTATTTCCACCTTTGAGAAAGAATAATTTTGTTCCGCACAATAGCGTGCGACTTCATCAGCGTATCTGTTGCCTTGTGACACAAAATCTGTATTCTTAGTATGAGCTACACACTTTACTATTGCGATGTCAACTGGACCTTGTAATGCTTCTAACAACAGCCGCACAAATTCTCCATTTCGAATGGGCGAACCAGAGGAGGTCATGTAACCTCTCTGAGACCACAACTGCCCGAAATCGTGAACCACACCGAAACCATATTGGCTGTCCGTGTAGATGGTGACTCTCTTTCCGTTTCCTGCTATGCAGGCACGAGTTAGGGCAATAATTTCTGCTACCTGTGCGGAATGTACTCCTTCCAGGCAAGCGGCTTCCACAACTCCAGTAATAGTACAAACAGCATAAGCTGCTCTCAACCGACAAGTATCGTCTCTTAAACATGAGCCATCAACAAAGTAAATTTCATCGGGGTCAGACAACGGCTCATCCACAATATCTGGTCTGGGTTTCGTGCATAGTTCAGTCACATCAAGGCAATCGTGGTCTTCACATCCTTCGCCTACTATTACAGTAGGTAATGGCATCAAAGTAGCAGGATTCAAGACAGAGCATCTCCTAAGAGTCACGTTCTCCGCAGCAAGGATAACTTGCTCGTAGCGCGTGAGCCTACTATTGGTCAGATGCTGCGTCTTCGTCCTGGTCATTAGCAATTCAACTGAATGTGGTACATACACCACCACTGGATGTCCCATCACAATACTCTCGCTCCTTTCAATGCTGACACCCGTTGCAGCAACGGATTTGAGACATCCGGGCAACGATGCGGCTACTGGATCTAATGTAGCCGAAAAATATGCAACTGGTCTACGGGCATTTCCGTGGGTCTGTGCCAAGACTGACAAAGCACATCCCTCTCTCTCACAGCAATAGAGTGAAAATGACTTCTCGTAATCGGGCATTCCCAGAGCCGGAGCACGACACAAATCGTCTCTCAGCTGCAAGAACGCCACCAAGCATTCTTCGTCCCATGGTACCGGATCACTCACCTCCTTGTGCGTCAGTTTCTGTAAGGGCTTTGCTTTCAGTGAAAAGTTAACTATCCACTGTCGGCAGTAACCCACCATTCCTAGGAACATTCTAACTTCTCTCTGTGTTGTAGGCGCATTCATCTTCATTATCGCCTCAATCCTCTCTGGTGACACCTTACGTTTTCCTTTCTCTAACCGGTGCCCCAAATACTGTACTTCCGTCAGACAGTACTGCAACTTGCTCGGAGATACCTTATGTCCATTTTCGGCTAAATGGTTCAGTAAGGCAATTGAATCTGCTTTACAGGCTTCCTCTGTCTCTGACGCAACAAGTAGGTCATCTATGTACTGGACCAGAACCGAGTTCTGGGGCAGTACTAGATTTTCGAGATTCTTTTTCAACAACTGATTGAAGATGGATGGGCTGTCTGTGAATCCTTGTGGGATTCGACACCATGTTAAAACGCGATCTTCCATTTTAAAAGCAAAAAGATACCTGCTCTCTTCATCCAATGGGATGGAAAAGAAAGCCTGGCAAAGATCTATCACTGTGAACCATTCTGCTTGACATGGTATTTGAAACAATATCACTGAAGGATTCGGTACCACGGGACAACATGAAACGACTATGTTGTTAATTTTTCGTAAATCCTGCACTATCCTGAATTTCCCGCTAGGTTTCTGCAAACCCATAATCGGGGAGTTACAAGGACTACCCACGATTTCTTTCAGTATTCCCTGTTGTATCATTGACTCGATCACAGGTTTTATTCCCGCAATCGTTTCCTGGGACAATTTGTATTGAGGCGTTCTTGGAAACTCAACATTTGGTTTTACCAGAATTTTTACCGGTTCTACCCCTTTAATCAATCCTATATCTTCTCCTGTGAAATCCCACACCTCTGACGCCACTGCATCTCTTAAATCTTGGGGAAGATCTTCTACAGTCAGAGTAGGATATAGTTCTACACAGAATTTTGAATTGGCCACCTTAAAGGTAGCATCATCGTCGGTAGTCTGTACCTCCACTCCTTGTGGGGTGCAGTATATGGTGCAATTCAATTTGCACAACAAATCCCTTCCTAACAGACATACCGGACTCGAGTCACAAACCACAAACTGATGTTCGTTCATGTGGTTTCCAATTTTCACAGACACTGGTTCTGTCAAGGGACTAGTCATTCTTTTGTTCGCGACTCCTACCACCTGAATAGTTTCCCCTGACATCGGCAAGTCTGGAACCACCGCCGATCTCAGTGTTGATCGAGTAGCCCCAGTATCCACTAAGAACGTAGTGGGACACCCTGCCACTTCTGCCTCAACAAATGGCCCTCTTTGATCCACTTCTAGGACTGCCCCGAGGGTACAGTCCTCTTCACTGCTCACACGTTGTCCTGTCAATGGATCAATGTAGTAACACTTTTCTTCCTCGATGAAGAGAGGCATCTGCTTAAAGACCTTACTCCCTGTCGCTACCTTCGGTGGCTGTGGGAACTGGGCCCGTGGGGCCGAAGTCCCCCCTTTGGCCACCTTGCCTCCTGGAACTGTCACCTTTGGAGTTGGGACTTCTTGAACCTGCTCTTCTACTTCTAGCTCTCCATTTTCAGGGTTAAAGGGACACTCGCGTCGCCAATGCCCCACCTGGTGACACTGATGGCACTTTGTCGTTTTCTTTAAAGTGGCAAAGTCTGTCCTAGGTCTCTGCCCTTCTTCATTATCTTTGTTCTGACCGTTTGGTTTTCGTCCCATCCCCTGCTTCTGCTGGCCACCCTTCCCAGCGGACTGCATTTGCACCACCATCAATTTCTCCTTTAGATTCTTGGCTTTAGAATCTATCTCGTCACTACAGTACCTCGCATAACGTAAAATCTCATCTAGTGGTTTGTTCTCCCAACAGATTAAATGTTGCTGTATCATCAAACAAATATCAGGTCTCAACCCCAAGACAAACTTTGACACAAACTGCCCTATATCTTTGGGATCCATTACATCTAGTCCACTGTATTGCTTGAATGTTTTCAATAATCTTTCATAAAACTCGTGAACTGTCTCCTTGGGTTCCTGCCTTGTTCGGTCTATTTTCACCCAATCTATGTCCTGTGGTGGTACCTTATCTTTCAGCCATGCTATTACCCTTTCATACTTTCGCATGACAATCTCGGACGGTCCATTAGTCCGAGCATCCCTCACTGGTTCAGTATTTGGCCATTCAACACTAGTCTTGCACGGGGTCCATAAATCAGATGGGACCACGATGTCAAACAACGTGTTCAAATCTATCCACAGTACTTTCGAGATTTTGACAAACCTCTCTACCTGTTTATACCATTCTACTGGATTGTCCCTCAACTTCGGAAATGAGTTGGTAAATGCAGCTAAGTCTCCTCTACTCCAGGGCACATGTACATAATTTCCATTTGATATTTCTCGCAAAGGGAATGCCTCCATCTGCAATACCCTTCCCTCAGGGGTCATCACATTTGTACTTCGCCTAACTGTGCCCTTTTTCGACCACCTTTCTTCCCATTTGTCCAATTCTCTCCACACTCTTATCCCTGATACCAGCTCTCTTATGTGTGTTTTTAATCCAGTAGTTCTCTTCTCATCTAGATCCTGGTCTGCGTACTGTAATCTGTGGTTACTCTGTAATGCCCTTGTCCTAGATAAATCCACGGCATACCTGTCTGCCAAATCAGTCAGTTTCTCATGAAACGCTCTAGCTTTCCTAGTAATATCCTTTGCCATGAACAATAACTCATCCTGTTCATACAATTCTATCCTTTCCAAAGGTAATGTTCCATCTATTATCTCGTCAACATCTGATTTTAAACTAGTAACATCAAGCCTTTTTGCCTTAATTTCAGCTTTCAAGACACTCAATTTAGCTCCTCCATCCGCATCTCTCCCATCCCAGCTCCGAGATCTACGTTTAGGTATTGGTGAATTATAGGGAGTCCTCCCCTGTTCCCATCTCTCTAGGTCCCATGCCTTTCCATCTTCTCGGGGTGGGTGGTGAAACACTCCTTCATGCCTCCTAGCCTCTCTCTCCCCATCCTGGCTAGTTTCACGGGATGCAGGGCAAGATGTTCCATTACTCCCTCTTTCTTCCTCATGCATCTGTGACCTCCGATCACTCGATGTATAAAGTGACCTTTCACTGTTCCCTCTTTGCCAGTGCTGTACATTTTCCCCAGGTGCGTGTGAGTGATGAGTGCACCTAAACCTATCTCTGTACTCTTGCGTTCTTTGGTCTCCCTCTGTTTGCGTGAGGCGAGACACCTCCTCACACTCCATACTCTTCGTATTCTGTTCCTGCTGTTCTCTCTGATTTGTAGGACATGCATCCCCTCTATTCTCGGGACTTCGGCCTTCCCGACCCTGACTGCTTTCGCTGGCCCCACAGTGAGATACAGTCCCGTTACCCCTGCTTTCCCACTCTGGTTCCGTTCTTGTCCTGTTACTCAGGGATACTGTGGACCCGTCCCATTCCCTCAAATCAGCTCTTAATTCTGAATAGGGTCTTGGCCGCGGTCCCCTTAGATCCATTGGTCCTCTCGGACCTCCCTGTTCTGAATTGGGACCGACAGTTGTGTCTAATGGGGTATTCCATGTTACCGATCCTGGCAATCGCTTCCATGCATTTGTCACGTTATTCCTCCTTTCCATCTCGATCCTTTCTCTATCCAATTGCCTCTGTTGTTCCTCTCTATCTCTCTCAGGGTTATAGATCGAAACTATGGGTCCTATGGTAACAGGCACTTGAAGAGCATCTGGCAATCCAAAGGACTCAACCCTTTCGGTGGCTGGCGTTTTCTGCACCACAAACCTTCCCACTACACTCTGTGCTGTACTAGGTTGAGGTGTCTCCCCACCTTTGATAGGTGTCCATTCCGATATAGGGAGTGGTGTATACCCCTCTATGGCATTCCCATCTTCCCTTGCAAGCCCTCTATCTTCAATTTCCTCAACTCTCGGAGGTGGTCTATCCATTAACAATCTATTTATCAGATTGTCTTCCGACTCGCTTTCCTCGTCTTCTTCCATGAGGTTTCCTCCTCCTGCCACCTCCCTCATCGGATACATTTTTTCCACCTCAATAACCTGTACCCTCCACCGCTTTGCTTCCTCATCCCATTTAGAATCTCGCACTGCTCTTACCGATCGCGTCAGTCTTTGTTGACGCCTGTTCAAATTTCTGTCGTGTGCAGCCCTAATCCATGCATTAAGGGCCTCAAACTGTGTAGGTCTAGGTGAGGGTTTCAATGAGGACATAGTTGCTTTTAGCCGATGTAACACCTCTAGCTTAAACGTTCCGTACTTCGGGAACTGCATTTCCTCATTCCCTTCCGTAAGCTTATTCCAAGCCCCAATCCATAATATCGTATGCAGCCCAACATTCGTTGCCATATAATGAGCTGGTGTACCCTCCGGCGGAGCCTCTTCCCCGTAATAATGTTCACTTCGTTTACGTTTAAAAATCCCTTTCAAACACTTAAAACACTTCATGATTTCGCTCTTTCTCTGCGTTTGTTTACTTCCTGATGACAATCCACCAATCTCAGCCCCGTTCACACTAACTGGCCTATCCGTACGCGACTTTCCTCCGACGTCACTCTAGCCGCCCAACCAGAGCGCGGCTCTAGCTAACGTCACACCAACCGCTCAATCACAGCGCGGCTCTAGCCGACGTCACCCGTCCCCCTTCGCAGCAGTTCCCCTCCTTTCTCAGCTCGTCTCCTCGGTCATGCACGCGTCCCATTCATACTCTGAAAAATGATTACTTCCGTCCAAGCGATCACTTTTCTTGACTGTACGCCCACAGTCTTTCTGTGTAGTTGTCACCTTAACTTGGCGAAATGTCTTTCCGTTTACTTCCAGACGATCGCCCTCTCCGATAGGTTACTCACACACAGTAACTTTCGACCAGCGTCCGTTACTCATACGCTCACTCTTACACTCCCCCTATCTTGGATCCACGGCGGTCAATGGTACCTCGTGACCTCCGTACTATGGTCGACAACTACCCTGGATGTTCGATACACCCAAAACCACTTAAGCTCTGGCCTGAACTTAAGATTTCACCAGTTCACCCGTTTACCAGGTAACCAGCTTACCAGGTTGCGCGCGCTCACAACCTTCTCTCATTCACACTACAGGCATTCAACTCCGCAAGACATTACAATACAAATACAACATAAAACACCGCAATCTGTTCACGCATGACCCTTTTTATACTCACTCTCCGATACTGCTGCTTTTCTCGCACCGTCTGCACCTTTCGGCACACGATTCTTCCGCTGCTCGTCTCTCGATGTCTAGGGGCCTTGGGGTAAACTAACCTCTCTAGATTACCTTCCTCAAGAAGATAACCATCCTCACTCTGCTACCAACTGTTAACGCGTGATTACTGGTTACTAGTTACCTTACCAAATCCCAAACTATGTCGACTGAATCGTTGGTACCTGTCATTGAGTAAAAGGTAATCTTACAATAAATCAATTTTCTTAAGAACTTACACCACTCTAAAGGACCACTGACCAAATTTTAGGTTTCAAAGATTTAATATAAAGTCAGAGATAACTGAAGATACAAACTTCTCAAAATGAAATTCAGAAGATAAATCGGTATCACTATGAACATGAACTTCTTGAGTAGTCTAAGTCTGAAAAACAAAATAATAAGTACAATCTCGAAAACCATAAGGGTTGCCAAAATGGATACAAGTTGCAACCTCAAAGTCATTACAGAAAAGAAAATTAAGGTTAGTCTGTCCCTACACTATACTAAGTGACATCCCTACTTAGCAAGATCTTTACCCCTCTAGGTGTCAGCCGTGGTGACTTCCTAAGAAGATCACGCACTTCTCTTTGTCTCTTCTCTGATAATGGGTCTCTCCTGATCAGCCTATCTGCCTACCCATCCGCTTCCTTAGGCTCCCAAAATCATCTGCTCTGCTCTCTCCCCGGGTCTCTTTCCCTAATACCAAATCACATTTCCAACAGAAACGCCCCTTGGGACGCCCCTCACGTGGTATATCTTTGCGCGGCAAACTCCATGATGGTACTCTTGAAGACCCTCGTTAAAGTTGACCTTGGTTCCCAGGCTTCTTCTCCAGTGCGCTGATACCCCCTGAAATTCCTGGAAACTCCTACAGGCCTGCGCCAAGCGCCACTGAACAAAGCCCCTTTCATTCTAGCTGATTAAGACCCTTGCACCTGCATACAGTCCGTCCTGCAGTGGGCCTCAAATTCCAGACTCCACCATATCTTTGAGTCATAAAACACACTCCAAGCTCTGTGCTGGACACCTCTCGACTTCTTCCTTAACGAGCACATGGTAGTTCAAACGATATGACATTATCAGTTCAGGCCTACTTGATTTACATGAAGCAGGTCCCTGCACTCTTAAAACATTAACTTGATTTAAACAACATTCTTAACTAGCATACGTTTCTAAAATAACACATCTATAAAGCATATATTTCAAACTTAGTTCGATAATACATTTGGAAGAACCACGTCAACCTTGTCTCACATTATTTTAGCAGCACGTTTAGATTTTCTGTGAATTGCCATGAGGCCTACACATTATACTGGTTTTGTAAAGCTCTATTCAACTCTAACATGATTCCTTTAACATGAGAACATGAGGTTTTCATATTCATCCCAAACATTTCTACATTAGTCTCACACAGTTATGATTATTGTTACTCTACTTAAACATTCTATGCATTTCACCACTGAATATAAGACACTCTGTGTATTTCACTTCTAAATATAAACACTCTGGTGCAAAGTACATGTTAACTAACTACGTGCTTGTAAATATGGTACACTTATACATTTTTTTCAAACTTGTGCTCTCTCAGAGGGATGATATGTATTCTTTTTACTCTTCCTTTTCTCAAAGCTCCTCTAGAATCTACACTTTGTTTTTGCTGTGAATAACTTTTCTACAAGCTGTTAATGCTGGGACTACAGTGTCTCAAGTATTATAAAGCTGCATCGTTGGAGAACTATGTAAACAAACACATCTTGTTGTTGCATCGGGTCCCTGTCTTTCATGGTGGGATGAGAGACAGCCGTCGCACCCCCGTTTAACATGGGCAGACCCATAATATCCCACAGTGTAATTTTATTTTTAAAAAGTGATAGGGGAGAGCGCTGCAGGCAGGGAAAACAAATATTTGCAATGCAATAGGTTCAGCCACGGCCGGTAGTGGGAGTACCGGCCGGGCGGTGACGTGGGGAGGGGGAGGGGCAGGGTGGGGGGTAGTAATGTATGGATTACGGACTTTAACAGGTAAGTAAATATAAAAATAAATAAAACGAATTTCGTTGCGCGCACTGCATCGCATTTGGTGATGCAGTGCAAGCAACAAAATTTGTGCTTGCACTGCATCACCAACGTGCTCTGCCTAAATGTAGGCAGAGCACGTTGTGCCTACAGCAACTCAATAAAGAAAATAACGCTCACAGACAAAAAAAAGACAGACGTGTAACATCCGAAGTAAAAGGTCCAGTCGCCATGGGAAGTTATAAATGGAGTCAAGGCAGTACTAAGGAGGGACAAACAAGCCTGTTTACAAACCAGACTCCAGCATTTACGAAGGACACTGACACAAGCCAATGGCAAATATGGACAGAGAGTGGGCAGAGCTTCCATGACATACTCCACTTCAACAAGTCTCCCCTAGAGCACCGCATGCGCGCTGTCGTGCCTTCCCCTTAATTACCACAGGAGCCAGAGAGTTGGATTTAACACGTCTTTATTCGTTCGTGTCCTACCCATCACTGCCCCTCAGTCCTTGTCCCTCCTATTCCTGTTCCTGTTACTAGCTCCGCCCCCCAACCACTAGACTGCATCACGACACGACATCTCCCCCCTTTCTTAAAAAAACGAAGTTAATTTCCGGAACGTCTATAGTTTCTTGGTCAGCTGCACAGGGCTGCGACCCGTCTGTTTGAGTCATGGGACACATCTCCATTGCAAACTCAAGCTCAGTCTGTTTCTCAGGCGTCAGCAGGGTGCAGTCTGTTGGAGATATTTCGTTGTGTCTTTCCGGCTGTCTTGACAGTAGTATCGCTTCTTGTGATGTGGCTGTCGATGGCTCCGCTAGATGTCGGCTGTCCGCATTCTTTTGTAGCTCTTGTTTGAGTGGCAATTGATCTCTTACATATGTGAACGTTGTTTTGGCTCTCTTCCGAGCGCCTGCATGCACTCCTATTTCTCGTTGTCTTACTCGGTCAGGGGCAACACTGTCCTCATGTCCGTGGACAGGCATACCAGACAACATCGGTGCACGTTTCTCTTCTAACTGATGATGATGACCTCTCTTTCCCAACGTGTTGGCCCTTCTGGGTAGGGTGACTGGGTGGTCCTTTCCCGCCCGGCGGGTACAGTCACCTGCATCTGTGCTTCTTCTGTGCCCCCTTTGCGTAAGCCTTGCTGACCCTTTCAATGGTGACGGTATATCCTTCACGTCATGATGTTCCTGGGGCTGGCATGGCATGTTGTTTTGTGGGGAGTTCAGGCATTGCGGGTTGTTGGCCTGAGGTGTGTTGCTTTGGACAGGGAAGACGGTCTTTGCTTCCACTGTGTTTTCAGGTGGTGGACACCGTGACCGTTGTCGGTACCAGGATTCTGTTGATCTGAGTGATCGTCCGGACATGCTTTCTAAATCGGTCGATGACACACTCCTGGAGTTGACGTTATCGAGGAGACACTCCTCTGGGTGCATCACTTGAAGTGTCTTTTGTGTTATTGCTGTGACGGGGTTGTTTGCTAGCCACGTATTTACTTCTTTGGTTTGGTCTTGGAACATTCGACTCTTCTCTGTTTTCTCCTGATCACAGATGACTTGAGCGTATGCGTCTTGAGTTGTTCGAGTGTGTGTGTGTGTCGGTTTCTGGAAATGGCGTGGCTTGTCCCCTCGCCTGTGTTTGGTCCTTTCCTCATAACCGTTGAGTCGACTGTCGTCGGTCTCCTCTGTGTGGTCTGTGTCTCTGCTTGATGTTTCTCCAGAGTAGTGTGTTAGTTTCCGGAGGTAACGTGACTTGTCCCCTCGCCGGTGTTTGGTATTTTCGTCATAACCGTTGAGTAGACTGTCTTCGGCCTCCTCTGTGTGGTCTGTGTCACTGCTTGATATTTCTCCCGAGTAGTGTAGACTGTCTTCGGCCTCCTCTGTGTGGTCTGTGTCACTGCTTGATATTTCTCCCGAGTAGTGTGTTGAGTGACTTCTCGACGTTATGTCAATCAGGCTGTCACGATTCCTGTTTGTCCCAGTCTTTCGTACACCCTTATCCATTGTCTTTTGTTTTGGTGACTTAGGGGGTTCCCTGTCACTTTGTCTCTCACGGTGTCCTGCCTCTCGTCCGCCTTCGCTCTCCCTCTCTCGGGTTTTGTTTGTCTCCTGGGCTTTCTTCACGGACATGGGGGATATCTTTTTCCTTTCCTTTGCCCTTTGTATTGTTGACTCAGGGAGTTCTCTGTCACTTTGTCTCTCATGGTATCTTGTCTCTGGTCCGCTGTCACTTTGTCTCTCATGATATCTTGCCACTAGTCCGCCTTCGCCCTCCCTCTCTCGGGTTTTGTTTGTCTCCTGGGCTTTCTTCGCGGACGTGGGGGATGTCTCCTTTCTTCTCTTTTTGTTTCCTGCGTCCCGATGAAATTCTTTGGAGGCTTCCCTCGCTGTGACCCGCTCTCCAACTTCGGCTCTCCTGATGATCTCTTTTAGCGAGAACCGCCCTTGAATGATCTTGCGCTTGGTGTCGGGTTTTGAACAGCCTTCAATCACCCGCAGTCGGATTGCATCTTCATTTGTGAAAGTGTCGAAGTGGCAACGTTTCACTAGACGTTGCAGCCGGGTAATGAAACTTGGTAAGGATTCTAAAGGTTCCTGCCGTGCTGCGTTGAAAGCAATGCGTTCACGATCCACGTCTTCCTTTGTGTAGAAATGAGCGAGCAGCGTCTCTCTGAGTTCCCTATATGTCTCTGTGTCTTTTGCTGAAAATGTTTTGATTAGGCGTCAGCCTTCGTGACCCACCAGCTGAAGCAATAGTAGTCGACGTTTGCTATCCCTTCGCTCGCCGGTCATTGCAAGGAATTCGTCCAACGACTCCAGCCACCTTGACCATTCGGGACCTAAACAGTGGTCGCTGGTCTGTGCCACTGGAGGAGGTACTCCGATGCAGGGGTTGGGTTTATGCGTTTCTTTCCTCACTGGCATGATGGTGGAATGCGCAAGCGTCAGTTAGAAGGACTTGGTTTCTTGAGATCAGCTTGGTCGTCACTCACCCGTTGGCGGTATGTTTCTTTTGTCTTAGTTGTTGCGTTTGATTGTTCGTATTTGCTTATGCTTGTTGTTTGCCTATGTATGTTGTGGTTTCCTCTCGTCTTTACCGCTATTTGTGTCTTGCTGTTGCTTGTGCTTGTTGGCAGCATTTCTTTCTTTGCCAGTGTTTGTTGGGCTTCTTGCTGTCTTCGTGTACCTGCTTGTGCTCGTGTGCGATATTTCTTCTGTGCTTGCATTTGCCAGCGTTTGATGTGTTTCACTTCTTGTCTTTACTAGTGTTTGTTAGTTTGTTTATTGTCGCTTTGCTCGTGCTTCTTTTCTTATTCTATCTCTTGCACTTGCTCATTATTTCTTCTTGCACTTGCCTGTGCTTGTTTCTTTGCTAAACCTCTTGCATTTACTTGTGTTTTTATTTTATTTTTTATTTCAGAGGGCTGCATTTTCTCACGCTTGTTGGCAGGTTCCACAACTGCCTGACCCTAACATGGCCGACACATAAAATTCAATGGGGGCCTATGGCTGGCGCCCGACTTTAAGATGGCCGCCGTTTGGGACACCAATAGTTTCTTTCTCAATCAAAGCTTCCTTCTCAAAATTTCATTTGCTTTACTCCCTTGAGCTTTGGGCAGCCGTTAATGTATTTTGCACAGACATTCAGGCGTGGGAGGACTCACCCTCTTGTTGCTGCTCATGGCTGGCTGTCCTCACGCGTTCTCCTCGGCTGCGATGCTGATTCGCGCCGGTTTTCTCAATGTCAACTCCCGCGGTGTGAAAACCACCGTTTGGCAGGGCGGGCACAGTTTCTTTGAAACAGCGCTTATCCTCGCGCTTTGGGCAGCATACGCGCGCGCTGCGAGAGGTGACCCTGGTTTCGAGCCCCCGCATGCTACGCCGACACAGGCTGCAGGCTCACCGTGTTCGCTGGCCGTTTCTCCCAAACTAGGGACACTACGGTGGCCCTCCAACAGTGCAGGCAGCTCCTTTCTTTTAGTTACCGGCCACTGGATTCTGGGGCAGCATTCAGGCGCGGTGTGTGGAGCATTCCGTTTTCACGCTCCTCACACGCTGCGCCGACACGGGCTGCAGGCTCTCTGTTTTCCTGGCCGTTCACGGACGGCAGGGGTCTTAGGCAATGTGGGCTTCAGTACCTATCCCATCCTCGTCGCCATTGTCGTGCCTTCCCCTTAATTACCACAGGAGCCAGAGAGTAGGATTTAACACGTCTTTATTCGTTCGTGTCCTACCCATCACTGCCCCTCAGTCCTTGTCCCTCCTATTCCTGTTCCTGTTACTAGCTCCGCCCCCCAACCACTAGACTGCATCACGACACGACACGCGCTGAGCTCTAGGCTCGACCTAAAAACGGCCCACAACGGTCCAGAACCAGGCCTCACCCTTCCAGCCCACTGGGAAAATGCCCAGTGTCCGCTAGTGCCAGTCTGGCCCTACCAGTAAAGCTGATCACAGCCTGAGTCACCTGTACATATCAATGGTGGTCTGTTCAGTACGTCACGATGGTTAGAACTCCTACTTTTGAGAGATCTTACTCTATCACTAAGAAAGTTAATGAACAGAACAGAGATCCGGCCATCAGCTTAATTACTGCCCCTTCCATGCACTTTGGGAATGTGTTCCTGTAGGGCAGGCAACACTGCAGCCCACCTTCTACGTGCACAAATAAGCTAGGGAGGGTAGATTCAACTAGACTGAAGGTGTTGCACGTCTGAACTAAGATTAGGAAAAGATACACCCAGGTTACTGAAGTCTTCCCTCTTTGAAGATGAATGATTCAGGCTGGATGCACCACCAAGGCAATGATAGTGAGACATGGCCCTCCCCGTTCACCGCATAACTCAACTTTCAGACAGCAGCAGTTGCCCAATGAAGGGAGGGGACAGAGTTCTGGGTGGTATAGTGGAAACTGTGAATCAAGTTCTGCCATTGTTGCTGCTGTTTTTCCTGTCCTCCGAGCAACTTCCTAGAAATCCCTAGAGGTGCTGAGTCCCATAAAGAATAGTGAATACAGTGACTGGTGGCATTAAGCCAGTGCTTAATGAGCGAGTGGTTGCAGATGGGGCCCACCGGCTGTCATTGTTTTGGGTCCCATACATATTTTTCTAAAACAAGCTTTGATCCAAACAAGAGAGAGAAAACACAAAATGTGAATCAAGGAGGAAGTGAAATGCCACAGACAGTGACAAATGTACAAAGAAGGGATGAACAAACCTGCAAGAGTGAGAAGCATAGAGTGTCTTGTGGTACATTAAAGAGACATGAGGTGGAGTCAAGTCTTTGCAGCTGTGGCACTAGGCCCTCCACTTCAATATAACCTGCAATGTGTTTCTGAATAAAACGTTGGGTCCTGAAACTATATTTTGTTTACAAACCAAGTGCTGCACTACACCCTATGGAGTCCCCAGGCAGGCCCAGTGCTTTCCATGCAAGAGTCTCAGTAAACATTTTCTGTTCTCCCGTGCAGTCCTGTTCAACCCCAAGGCCAGTGTCTCATGACTTTGACTTTTCCTCAAGCCATACGTCATACAGTTGGGATTTATCTAATGTGCAGCTATGATTTTACGATAATCCCTTTTCACAGTTATTAATGCAAATGTGATTCTTAGTACTATGGGACAATGTAGGACTTCATACATCTGCAGTGGGGGTTGGCTGTGTGCAGTTGGTTGTAAGCAAGGCCTGGTCAAAAGTCAGGTCCTGCAGCCAACACCTCCACTGTGCACAGCTGAAAGCAATGCACAGAACCTACATCTAAATGGTGTTGCCCTCCATGCATAAAACATACACAAACAGGACTATGAAAAAAATGAAGTCTAGGAAAAGTTCAACCTGGCTGATGACATCAGTTATGGTGTATGTCGTGTGCCTTGCATACCGTAAGTGGCGGATTTCAGTGGTTTTGCATGCTTGAGCCAGAACCGTAAGTTGTAACTGCGTTTTCTCAGTGAGTCCAGGCCCCTCATCTGGTCCATACAGTGTACAACTTTGAAACAACCGAAGGCCATTCAATGTGGACTTTAGGCACGGACAAAGGATGAGTTGCAGGGAATGGCCAGAAGTCACAACCTGCACCCCGCCCTTTGCTGTGCACAGACAAAGGCCGCCTTTAAATGTTGGTGTTCCGGGCTTGGTCTGCCACGCCCGGTGGTCTACCCCTACTATGTACATTGAAAAGAAGTACAGAGCGCAGATTTACTGTTGGCATAGGTTTGAGAACATCGTCTGCATACACAATCCTGAATATTGTTTGGATACAGATTCTTACAATATAACTTGGTATGTAGTCAACCTATGTTTCGTATATCTTCAAGCCATGTGCTATAATAATTAAGTTGCCTACAAAGGTTTTCTAGAGAGAATGCAGCTATTCCATAGTGGTTACATCTCCAATGTGTGCACAGCAATTATTATAATTTAACTCAGGGCTGAGGGGGAAAACAATACTTTCACATTCAAAATTAATAAACTAACCACTGAAATGCAATAAAACCAAAACGTTTAAAGTGAAGTCATTGTTAGATTTGTTCAAGGTATTTCTTCTTTTATTTAATTTGATTTAGTCCTCTACTGAGGTCAACAAATACAAAACACACAGATTTAAAACAGTTATTAAGATCTAGCTTTAACACAACTTTTAAAAAAAACTCTTTAAAATGTTGTATACATTGTAACAAACACATTCATCAGGTGGCGATTTGCATAATATAATTAGACCTTGTGCAAAAGAGACATTATATCTAAAACAAATGGGTTTTATATACCAACGCTGGGCCTCTGCCAGGATAGAATTTAGAAAGACTAACAATACATGAGGCAGATCTCGACTCCTCCATTGCACAAATCGCAGATATCTGTTGTGTTTTCTAGATTATTGTTAGATTTGTTCATAACGTGCTTTCAAAAAGATAATTGAGATTTGCAACATGTACAAAGCATCAGGGCACATCAACATAGCATGCATTGCCTGTGCTTTATCCCCTTTCGGGGCAAGGGGACTGAACCTCGCTGGCTCGTCCCAAAAGAAGGCGGAGATCGCTCCCCTGGGAGGGAGGGGGGCAATGTCCTCAACTGTGCGGGATTACCTTTTGAGGCCTGTACAATAATGGGTGAAACAGGGACTAACAGGGTTACGGAGGGGAGGAAGGCAAGTGAAGCGAGGCGGGAGAGGAAAAGTGGGAAAAGGGAAATCTATTCTCCGACAGGCCATCAAGTAGGGGTTTGAGGGGAGTTTGTTGATAGCATTATAATGTATGTTTAAAATCCTCAGAATTTCACTAGAAAAACACAGTTGAACTGCAGATATGGTTACAAAATAAATCATAAAACATTGAGATTTGCCAGTTATAGCACAGTAATAAAACTGTAAATTGCACCCCTCTCCTGCATTGCTTATGCCCTCACAAATTATATCAGTCATGACATGTTAAATGATAACCACTCAGATAAAGTAATTGATGACATCATTCATCATACTGCTGTTCACATTAATCTATGAAACCTGACATAATTTTAAAAACTAGTCCTTGGAGGTAAATTCTGTTGTGCATAGTGAATACCATACGGTGTAGGGCTTGGCTTCCCGATAAAGTTTGTGGAAACCACTAATCCCTTATGCACATCGTACAGGTCGAGTACTGCTGGTGTTGGTTGCTGTGAGTCGTTTTAATACAGGAACACATGGCACTTATTGCAGAAATTGTTCAAGCAATATGTCTTCAATCATTTACAATATTTTTCACCACAATGCAGGTCAGAATAATATTTTTCTAGAGCAACTCATGGAATCTGCTCTAAAAATCCAGAAAACTCAAGTAATATTCTCTGGTGATTTGATCATGCACTAGGGTTACAATTCCAGTACATAGATGAGCCCACTGTCAACTTCTCTGCAGGACAACAAATGTACTCAGCTTTTGCCCTCTACCACACAAAACAGGGGTAAAGCCTTAGATCTCATTATTTGAAATGAGGGTCAAATAATTGTTTATTAGACATAAATGTGGCTGGTCGGGGCATCAACATATTTCTTTTTGAGATTTTAGTTACCAAAGTAGTACTAAGGGTAACCAGGCACCAGGTAATCGGATACAGAAATACAAACAATATAGTTAATACAACTTTATGCATAACATAACAGATCCTCTGTTCTCCTTCCCATGAAATGTGCCTATCAATGATTTAAATCACCTAACAATTAATCACAATAGTGTAGCAGCAAATGTGGCCTCGGTAGAGATGAAGAGGGAGAAACCAAAGAAATCCTTCCCTCATTTTGCCAAAAGATTTGAATGATGAAGGAAAATCAGTGAGAGTGTTTGAAGGAAAGTCATGTAAACACAATCAACACAAAATGCTCTAAAAGTAGCTAAACTACCACTCCCCATTCTTACAGATAACTCAAATGATACATTTGATATTTTTTTGCTGACTTTGCATATGGCAAAACACAGAAACTGATGAACAACATAAACATTTATCAGGCCATCCATCGCCCCTTGCAAATGATTTACAAGAGAATGCAACATATGAGAAGCATTTGACCTCCCTATCATAGTACCCCAAACAAAAACACACAGAAACCTATATCATGAAGACTCTATACCCTTCTCTCTAATCTATTCCAATCCAATCTCATCTAATCTCAAGACAAAATAATTCCTAGAGTGTCCCAAAAAGAGTCATAGCAAACTCTTTCTAAAAAAAAACCTATTGTGACAATCATTATCTAAACAACTTCATATATCTCATGGTAATACTCATCTACTCATTAATGTCCTGAATGCTCAACTGACGGGGCATACCAAAAGAAACAGCATCTTATGCTCAAAACAATAAGGCTTTAGGAAAGGACTCAATTTGGGATCTCGAATCAAGTCCTAAATTTAAATCCAGACAAAACAGTGACATTTCTTCTCCCTCCTTAAAAAAATTGACCGTTGCTCATAATTGTTTCTTGGGCTGAAAATGTCTTGGTACTAGACCATCTAAAGTGAATCAAGCAAAATCCCCAAGTTTTACTCTAGGAGGCAAAATCTCCATGCAGAATCACATAAAATACATAGCCAGAAATGCTCAATCACAACTACACACCCCAAGCAATTTAAAGTAAGTGGTCCCGCTGCATGTTCTTAAGACCCTAGTACAATCCTTAGATCTCTCATGGCAACTGTGGAATTGCACAGCTCACATGCATCCCCCAACTCCAGCCTTTTATCCTTGAAATCGTTCCTGAATATGGTGGTGAGGCTCCTCTGTGACATAAAAAAGCTGATCATATCTTTCCAGTTCTCAGAGCTCCTCACCAACTCACGGTGGACAGAAGAGCCAATCCTAGAACATAATACATCACATCTAAGCACCTTCATCACAATGTGCAATCATGTCTAGCACAGAAATTAAACTGTCAAGAAAAGAACAGAAATTTGACGAACACATATGTTCACCCTGGACATCATGAAATTCAGAAAACACTTATCCAGTTCTGGAGTTGCAATGAGAATATGAAATGCATTTCAGTGAAACTACCTTCTAAAGCTCTTTTGAAGAAAGAGATGAAAGAGTTCTTACTAAATAGCACGGTCAATAATAACAAGAATTTCCTTATGACTTACTCACAATTACCGAAATAGAAGACTAATTCTACTAACCAGGGCCAGGCTTAGTGCTAGTGGCACCCGGTTCAACAATCTTTTATTACCAGGCCCAGACTGCTTGGCCGCCCCCGCCCCCTCCCCCCCCCCGGACGCTATGGCCAGTCCGTGACCAGTCCGGCCCTGTTTTTAGCCCCTCCCCCCATTACCTCCTCCTCATGTTCCCTCATTACCACCCGGTGCAAGTGCCCCTCATCCCTCCATAGCCCTCTATCACATGCATTTAATACATTTTAAATTGGTGGTAAAAGCTGGCTGTACTAATCCACTCAGCTATCCACTTTAAGTACAGATCTGCTCTTTGCAGCTGGCATATTAACCCTCTGCGCTACTTTATGGAGGGTCAAAACTGCCACTAGACAAAACTCTGATCTCTCTCTCTCTAGCAGGAACATTAATCACAAGAGTTATGTTGACATTTTTATTGCTGCCTAAAAGCTGGATGCACAAGGAACTCTGCAGCAGGTGCTTTTAAATCCTACGTTACTGCTAAACACAGCGTGTCAGTGATGTCAGTGCACTCTCCAGGTCAGAGCCCAGTGCGGCGGCACTGCCCTAAAGCCGGCCCTGCCACTAACATTTGTGTTGCAGTTATTTGGTTTATAATACGAAAACCCCATTCCTGTTATCGGTTCTCGCCACACTCTTTTTGTCCAGTTGCACTATGCAATAAGATTCTCAATGTTGTATCCTACGCATATTATTATAACATGTTGACCCCATAGCACAGTATTTTAAATGATATTATCTAGATATGCTTTCCTCACTGTAAAGTACTCTGTCGCCTTCATTGACGTAGTCCGTGCTATCTAAAGGGCATATTATCAAGGAAACGCGATAAATATTGCATTTCCCGCCTTGTGCGATTCTGTTTAACGCCTTGTATCACCGGATTTAATCGCCGAGATATCGTATTATTATCAAGGCATATCTCCACGGCGATTAAATCCAGCGATAGCGTCTTGAATCAGAATCACGCAAAGCGGAAAATGCGATATTTATCGCGTTTCCTTGATAATATGCCCCGTTGCCTCAGCCATACAATCCACCTGCCATTGAAAATATGGCTAAGTCAGTTTCTGACCAGGCGTTGCAAACCCGCGATAACCACAGTTAGCGGGGTTTATTTTATCGCATCGCAGGTTTGCTTGAGGCTTGATAATATTCGGCTGCCGTGTCAGTGCGGATTTCAAGGGAGAAATGTAAGGGAACGCCTACTTTGCATGTCATTAGCGATATTCATCGCTGACATGCAAAGTGGAGTTTAAAGGGCTGCTTCCTCAAGGAAACACGCGTTAGCGTGCCTTTGTTGATACTACGATAGAATTATCGCCGCTTTTTGGCCGAAAACGGCACTAAAGCGGCGATAATTCTCTTGATAATATGCCCCAAAATCTTGAAAAATAAAAAATAGCTCAGCTAGGCCAGGGCTACAGGGCACTAGCTAATCGCCTTCACCTGCGCCCACCAGACCCCAAAGCTTGGGACCGTTTGTTTGCACGTGCAGGGCATGCTGGAGTCGGATTTGCCGAGCCAACATGACATTTTCTGAGCAGGGATTTCCTTTTAGAGAGGCCTGGTGGGCAAACGGTCCGCTGCGAATGAGCGCGAGACTTACTCTTGTTTATGTAAATAAATATTACTTGAGACCTTGGTAATTCCTGGGATTAACTCGAGGCGTTGTGTGCCGATGAATCATCGAAGCGCCACTCCAGCTGGCAATGAAAAACTACATTCAAGATGGAGGGGGAGTCCCTGCGCATTAGTCAGAGATGATGTATCACATTGAATGTGTGAGCAGAATGATCAGTCCTGAGCAGCCTTTATAAGCATTCAGTATTGTGTTATTTGTCATCCAGCGCTCGCTGCTGTTTGGCAGAGGGCTTGTTTACCTCACAATTGGAATTTAGAATAAGGCACCTTTCTCAAAATCTGCAAGCAGAATATGAATTAAGCATGGACAAAATTCCTGCACCTGCATAATCTCACAAATGTTGCTAATTTTCCATGAATTGTATTAAGCAACACACCCAAAATTATGCCATTATGCCAAGTGGCGCAATGAAGGTGCGTTTTCAACAAAAAAGTACTATCAGAGCACGAAAACAACACGAACGACAAGCACTCGTGTTTTTTTGCTCTACTTTTTTGCGTGGAACTTGACACAAGGACACATTACACATTACAATATAGCTCTAAATTTCAAATTATCATTCAGCATATTTTTTTGTTGTTGTTGATTAATTTGGCTTAGAACACAGACATAAACAAAAGGTAAAGGGCAGCATGCCAGGAAGCAACAAATCCAATCTTAATTCACTTATGTGATAAGAAGAAGAATGAGACTCAGTCGTGTACGCATAAGCTATGCTAATACATCCCCACGTTTGGGCACTCCAAGTGAAACAAACAGTTTTCAAAAGTTGTAAGTCCAATGCATTTATTCTTGGTTCAATAAAGTTGTAGTTCAAATCAGGTGTGATATTCAATTCATATCAAAACAGTCCTTAGATTTTAAATGAGGAACAAACAAATTAGAGACTCCAATGCATTTCGGGCATGGCCCTTTTTCAAGGAGTTCTGTAGAGAATGGTGTGATATTCAATTCATATCAAAACAGTCCTTAGATTTTAAATGAGGAACGAACAAATTAGAGACTCCAATGCATTTCGGGCATGGCCCTTTTTCAAGGAGTTCTGTAGAGAAGAAGAAATAAGGTGGATGTAAACTAATAAAGCGGAAAAATGTAAAAATTATATGTAAAAACGGGGGTGGTGAGCGTTTTACAAAACCTAAGGGAAAGTGACCCGTGAGGTCTCCATAGGTGACTGATAGTGAAGATAACATGCCGATATCTGCGTGAATGGAAACTAGAACGAGGTGTAGTGAGCTCATGAATGGCTATACCGGTGCCTTCACCAAGAAATACGTAAGCTTAAAGAAGACGCGGTAAAACATGGGCTTAACGCTTAAAGATAACTCGAACACACTGAATCAGTGTAAAGACTTACTTCAAAATCCACTGTAACGCGGCGCGTCACAGAACGGGTTCAATGGCATTCGAAAGAACGCTAGAAAGTGAGTGCCGGCCATGTTGTCTGTTAAAGGCGAGGTGATAAACATTAAAGAGGGACTCGATAGTGGTTACGCTGCTTCGCGGTGAGCGCCATGTTGGTGTAGTGTATGTTACTACGTGTTATCAAAATAGAAACGCATGTAGTGTGTGGAATTGAGAAAGAAGGATAGTAGGGAGGATAATTCGAGAAGAGTATGAAAAAAAGGTAGAAAGGGCAAAACGTGCTAGAGGTGATAGGAAACAGTACAAAACGAAAATAATATGACCAGTTCACTAATGAGTACAAAACAGAAATAATGATAATAATCCAGTTCACGAGTAAGAGAACAATGTAGCATGAGGTACAGTAAAGTTACAAATAACAGCTGTATTCAAAACGGTCGTTGAGACCGAACGGTTTGTAGGTTTGGAGACGGTATATCCATTCCAATTCTCTTTTGAGAAGTTGTTTATTGTTGTCAACTCCTTCTCTTTTGTTAACAGTCTCTAGGATGATGAACTGAAGCTGTGCGATGGAATGGCGGGCTTCTGAAAAATGTTGTGCAATGTTAGACTTCACATTAATGAGACGAATGTTTGATTTGTGCTCATTCAGTCTAATTTTCATTTTTCTTTCAGTTTTACCCACATATAGTTTTTACATATAATTTTTACATTTTTCCGCTTTATTAGTTTACATCCACCTTATTTCTTCTTCTCTACAGAACTCCTTGAAAAAGGGCCATGCCCGAAATGCATTGGAGTCTCTAATTTGTTCGTTCCTCATTTAAAATCTAAGGACTGTTTTGATATGAATTGAATATCACACCTGATTTGAACTACAACTTTATTGAACCAAGAATAAATGCATTGGACTTACAACTTTTGAAAACTGTTTGTTTCACTTGGAGTGCCCAAACGTGGGGATGTATTAGCATAGCTTATGCGTACACGACTGAGTCTCATTCCACTTGGTGTTTTGACGGAAACACTACCCACTGGTGCACCCACTAACTGTCAAGTCTACCATCAAAAACACTCGCATACACCATCGCAGTGCATCACTCATCACCACATCGATAAGAAGAAGAATGCCATAACGAGGTTATGGCAGCTTCAGCAATTAGAGGAGAGGGCAGAACGGGGTGTGGGAGGATGGAGGGGGTAGCAATGGGGGTGCGTGAGGGGGGGCCCTCAGGCATATATCCAACCAATGAAAAGAAGCGAAGTCTATGACCGTGAAGCTTTAGAAGCATTGTTTCAATACAACCAAACCAATACAATCTGTTTCATTAGTGTCCAATATTCCAGCAGCTCTAGGTAGTGCTCAGGGAGTTTACAGTATCCACATTCAGGTACATTATCATTGGAGACCAGATACTTTGAGGGCGGGAACCAGCAGGCATCCAGTCAGTGCTTAATTTGAGCCGGTGGTTTCCAGTGCTCGGCACCAGCACTTAATTGTCAACACCGGCACCTAAGACAGTTTCCACATGGTGGTGCTGTAGGTTTAATTTAGAGATTTGTCCAACAACAGCTGTTTATTAACTCAATATGCTGTTAAATGACAAATACCTGCCACCCCAAGACATTCTTCTAGCTTCGGAGGTTTGGAAAAGTCTAAAATGCCACAATTTTTAGGTGTATGAAGATTAGTAGGTACATTGGTACTGTCAGCGATGCTGATAGGGGCAATGGGAAGTGCAAGGAGTGGCATCCTGACGAGGGTCCTGGCACGTATTTATTTATAAATTAAGCACTGCATCTAATTCCAGTACTTTTGCAATTGTTCATGGCAATATGCAGCGTCATGTAGGCAGTCAATTTCATGTGGAACTCTGCGCCGTCCCCAGCACATTGTGGCTCTTCATTTGGCTAGGAGTAATAGCATACCCAGCGATCAGTGTCCGGGATATCTTTAAGGAAGCCCAGCAGTGCAACCCCCGGGGTCCGGGTTATTACAAGGCCCACATGGCTCCAACAGCATCAAACATTTCAGGCCAAAATGCCTGCACTGCGGCGCAGGCCCATGCTAAGTGTAGAAAGTCTGCCCTAGGTGCCATGCAGCACAGACAGCACATGTCCACTTGGAGGCCTGTGCAGCTGTTCAGGGGTGTAGTACAAGCGATCTAAGTACTTGGAATGAATGATGCGTAGCCTGTAATTGGGGGAGAGGATACGAGAATGTACGCAGCAGTATCGCCGTCATTCAGCGGGAATAGGACTACCCAAGTCCGACGTCCATGCCGCTCGAGACCGGGAAACTACAGCAGAAGAAGTTCCCTGCATCGTAAGGTATAACTTATTGATTAACCAATGAGGGGAGGGGCGGGGCTAATTAACAGTAATTCAAGTGCATGAAGCGTATCGGGGGCATTCGAAAACGAATCGTGCCGTGAGTGAACCACAGGACGCAGTTGAAAATAGGTGAGCTGGTACAAGAAGGTATTGAAGGGTTCCAGTAGAGCTAGCTCATGTTCAATAAAGGTATCGTCAGGGTAGAGTGTGCCCATGCCAGTGAGCTGTAGTGTTCAGAGGAGTGCTCATTTGCCCACATCTCGAGGGGTAGGGTTGGGTTGTAGGGTGACCAACTGGCATTGGTGCAAATTCAGGACGGTGAGTGTAAAAATTCAGGACAAAGGGTCGAAATTCAGGACACAAATTCAGGACAGCAGGTCAAAATTCAGGACAAAACTACAGGACAATTGGATACGTTTTACAGACACATCAGAGGTCGCGCAATAGTATAGAAGTAAGCCCAGCCATAACCAAAGAATTTGCAAACCTATCCATCATGTATCCTTCCATCTACTATTTCACTCACCCATCCCCTCATCCATCCTTTCACTCATCCATCCATTATCCAACCATCCACCCTTTCACCCTATCCATCTGTACACTCATCCATCCACTATTCTACCCATCCATCCATTCACTCATCCATCCAGCCATTTACCCTTTCACCCATCCAACCATCCTTTCACTTACTCATCCATCCTCCCAGTCACTCATCCTTCCACCCTTCCACTCATCCTCCCTTTCTCTCTCCATCGACCCTTTCACTTAGCAATCCTTCCTTCCATCCATCCACCCACCCATCCATCTACTAATCCACTCATGAATCCATCCATTGACCCTATCACTCATCCATCCTCTCTCATCCATGTATCCTTTCACTTCTTCACTCATCTATTCATCATTTTGTCCATCTACCCTCCCTTTCACTCACTCATCCATCCTTACATCCACCCTTTCACTCATTTGTCCATCCATTCACCCTTGCATTTATCAATTCATCAATCCATCTATCATTTCACTTATCCATCCACCCACTCACTCATCATCCACCTTTTCACTCATCTATCCTTTCACTCATCCATCCACCCTTTTACCCATCCAGCTACCCTTAAACCCATACATCCAGCCATTTACCTTTTCTCTCTTCCATCCTTCCACTCACTCATCAATCCATCCATCCTCTCTCATTATCCATCTATTCAATCTTTTATTCATTCATTCACCCTTTCACAAATTCATCCAGCCATCCACTCATATAAATTTTGAGCGGAGCCTTTTTAACAAGAGGCCCATCAAGAACTTCACCCTCGCTGCATGAGCCACTCCAGGACTGGGACAGAAGCCACCCAGGGCAGAGACAGGATCCACCACAGGACGGGGACAGGAGCCATCACAGCCGGGGGGCAGGTGGGGGTGACAGGAGCCATCACTGGGGCGGGGCAGGAGCATCACAGGAGGGGGAACAGGCTCCACCAGAGTGGGCACAGGGGTGGGCATGCAGTATTCTAGTATAATCTTGGCCTCTTCCAGGGTGGGGTAGGGCTCCTCACCCTTCCTGGACAAGACAACGAGAAGACAGGCTCTCTTCCAAAATGTTAGTTTTGCCATCCCCCACTGTGATATACAGTACTTACAGGAGATGCTCCAAGAGAACTGCTTTACCTGATTGTCCTCTATACTTTGTTAATCAGTGTGGGTGTGATTGTGCCATTTCTTAATTTTATTACATTAAGACTGCATGTTAGAAGAACCCAGGTTTGTTTAAAATGTAGTGACAGTATTTAAGCTCTGAAGTGAACCAGCGCTGCGCAGTGTAATCAGGTCCGGTTCTAGTATTTTTGGGGCCCTGGGCAGAAATGGAATGTGTGAAACCCTCCTAAATCGCAGAGACATGGCGCATTCAGGGCTGTTTGCATCTGAATAGATGCCCCTGCTCCTGAAGCTGCCGCCCCTCCCTCTCCGTCCCCTTCAAGCACCTCTTAACAGCTCATCAAGGGCTGGAGGTGTGAAGGTTGCCATCCCGCTGTGCCTCTCCAATGCTGCAGGGTATCTGAGCTTTGCATCAGAGTGAAGAAGGGAGGTGGGTGGAAGCTGTGCAGGCTTCAGGGTGGCGCGACCGGTGCCCGGGGTTAAAATTACGGACAAATGGCGTCCGTTAAAGAGTCCTTCACGGACAACGGACAGACGGCCGAAATTACGGACTGTCCGTGAAATTTACGGACGGTTGGTCACCCTATTGGGTTGTCCCCGGACGAGCGCTGCTGACCTGCAAGGAACCGCAGACACGGCAGTTGTAGCGCCTGTACCAATTGGCTAAGAAGCCGTGACAGATGTGGTGAACTCTGTACACCTCAAAGGGTATACGTCGAACATACTGAACAGTGAAAATTGTCCTGGTTCATAATTGTCTCATTTATTTTATCACGTTGTTTCAATGTTATTCGCATACACTTTTTCACTTATTTAATGCAGTAGCTATACCACCGACCCTGAAGAAAGCTGTGACACTAATTAAGGCCTATCAGGCTGAAACATGTTGGTCTTGTAGAAGCGCAGAGGCCTTGAATCCTGGCACCTGCACTAGGAGCGATACTCTGGTTTTAATCCTGATACTGGGCAGCTAAATAGAAGTAGCTTCATAGCTGACCTCGTAGGCAGTTTTAATCACTTTTAATCACTTATAACATAACACTGTACCGTTTTTCAAACACACCAAGCCTTCACGGGGTTTTAGTACACCCACCCTTCCTATTAACACATCCCTGAGCTCCTCCCTCACAGTGAGGAGGTTGTAGCTCGCGTGAGGAATAGGTCTCTCATGTGAGGAAGTACCCCCATGATGAAGCATGACACCCCTGGTGTGTGAGGGGAACTGTCCTTAAAAAGAGAATCCCCAAATTTACACTTAACATATTGAGTCACATGCTAAACCTCCCTACTAACACGGACCCAGGGCTTCTATTGTGACGTGCAATTATGAATGGAGAGTTGGCTCCCGCTGGTCCTTAAACCTCCTCCAGCCCCCTTGTGTGGGGTTGGGTCGTCAAGGATAGGCATCAATGGTGCAAAAAGGTGATTCACATGTGCTCTTCTTTGAAGTGCGTTCCATGCCCATGTCGTGCAAGCGACTGTGTGTACACATGTCCACGGATGACAAGGAGGCAAATGCAATGCCATGGAGAGGGGATATGGATGGACATGATCGGGTTCTGGCTGAAGTGGTATGGGGTGCACCAAGGAATGTGCAAATTGCGCTTGTGCACAGTTTTAATAGAGATCCATATCAGGGGCCGCAAGTCCACCTTGCTCAGAATGAGCAGTTCCTATGCCCTGCCCAAGGTAGTGAAATCAAACATGAGCGCAGACATCGATTAAAACATTGTAACAAAGGTATAGGTAAATTCACAAATAAATAGAGAAATTTACGGAGCACCACCATCTTGGCGATAGCCAGATTCCCTCGGTTTATCATCTGGACAACAGCAAAATAGGTGTGTAAGGTATGAGCGTGCAACTGACAATTCAAAGGGGCGTTAAGACGTGGTAGACAATCAGTTTAGCCAAGATTTTGTTGTCAATATTTATGAGAGAGAGCAGGCAGTAAGAGTCACACTTGATTGGGTCCTTGCCTGACTTAGGAATAGTCACTATTAGCACCTGACATAAGAATGGCGGAAGTGCACCATCCTGAAGAGACTTGGCCTACATTTCGAGCAGGTGGGGGGCTAACAGCTCTACTTTTTCTTTATAAAAGATGACTGTAAGGCCATCAAGGCCATCAAGTCACGAGGCCTTATCTGCAGGTAACACTTTCGTGACCTGAAGAATATCTTCAACCGTAAACAGTACATCTAGGAAACATCTGTGGCCATCTTCTAGCCACAGCATTTGAAGTGTTTAAAAATAGGTTGTTTAAGCTTCAGCGGGTGTGTGTTGATCAATAGTGTGATGTAAAGAATGAGGTCATGGTATGCTGAACTGCTTCCATTCCAACCTGCAGCGCAGCCTGGTGGTCCTCCAGTTCCACCATGTAGACCCTAACCCAGGGGTTATACAGGAAATTAGCTAGCATTTTCCCAGCCCTATCACCCTCGCCTTATCACCTGGTGAAGCCTGCACAGCCCAGGTAGCCAACTTCACACTACGCTGCTACTTCAAACTGGGCAAGCCTGGGCCTAATCCACAAAAAAGTTGCCTGGTTTCCTACGGCAAAGTAGTGACGTTGAAAATCGTGCAGCTTATTCTCTAGCATGGATAAATCCTTTCGCTATGTACGAAGATCCCGTACTGCTTGTAATACAGACCTCCCCTAGTTACCACTTTGAACACCACAGGGTACAGTGGGAGTCATAAGAGGCCCTATTGTATTCAAAGTAATCTATGATTGCTCACCATACCTCTTCTCAGAAGACCTGATCCCTGAGGGCACTACTGGGAAGGTGCAAAGTAAACGCGTGCGACACACCACAAGGGATTCACAGCTCCAATAGAACAAGAGTGTGGTCATAGAGTGTGCATGGGCAGTGATCTACTCGATGCGTTCATGAGTCAACGTCCTGGGTGGCCAGCCACAAATCAATACGGGACCAGGTGTTGTGAGTAGTGGTTATATACGTGCCTTCCCTGTCCGCCCCATGTCGGGCTCGCCAGAGGTCAACTAAGTGATTGTCTAACATGAGCGTGTGTAATAGTGTAGATGCATTGAGATGTGAAGGTCTCGTTGTTCTATTATGATCAATGCTGGGATTGAGTACAATTTTGAAGTCTCCACTCCACAAAAGGGCAACTGGACACAGTGTCCCAGGTAAACACTAGACTTCAGAAAAGAGGTCTGTACACTCCGTGTTCGGCCCATAGATGGATCAAAAAGGAAAATATCGGTAATAAAGAATCCCAGCCAGGAGCACGTACTGGCCCAGAGGATCACATAACTCACTTTGAGGGCACCAGGGAAACCCTTTGCGGATAATAATTGCCTGGCCAGAGCATAGCTAGAATAGAGAGCTGTGTGGCATTCTCCAAGCCAACAGACACTCAGTAGTGTTTGGTGGACGTAGTGAATTGGAGTTCATGAAGCATACACATATCTACATTATGGCACTGCATATATGCAGTGACCTATATGGTCTTAATGGCATCATTAAGACCATGGACATTCCAGGAAAAGCAGGTGAGTTTGTTCATCATGGGACCTGATAGCGTAATGAATGCAGCTAGCTTGCTGTCGGAGGACCCGTGATATTAAAAGTTTGGGATAAGCCTGAGCGGAACAGAGAGGAGGGGGGGTTGAAACAGCATAAGCTGCAGAGATAGAAAACAACAGGCAAAACCCCAGCCATCCATTCTCCTCCCATGCCAGCCCCCAATAGGGCCAGCCGATGTTGACCCACCCCAAATAACCCCCATCGAATATCTCAACAAAAAGGGGCTTAGATAACATCAGGGAATCATCCCTTGAGAAGGAACCGGAGGCCCAACAATGCTTGATCTAGAGGAAGCGATTGAGTGACTGAAGTAAATCAGGTTGGAGAGTTAGAGCCCTGACCAGATATAGAGTAGTTATATCTCAAATTCAAACGGGGGTGCATGGAAGAGAAGACCAAAGTAAGGGGTTCAGAAGGAGAATTATTAGCATCAGTTATTATCGCTCAGCTGGACATTTTCAGCATCACAGCCCTCGGCAGGTCATTACTTCTGGACTTTGGTATTGTTTGAATGAATTTGGCTGCTAATTTCTGGTCTGTGAAGTAGTGAAACTTGCCCCAGTGTCGGATCTTCAGCTTGGCTGGCTATATCAAGCAGTAAGAGGCTTCAGTTTTAAGTAGAGGGCATTTTGAGAAATCGCATTGTGCAGCCTGAACAGCTGGGGTGTAATCCGGATGGATAGTGATAGTGTTGTTTTGATATCTAAGTGGCTTCTGTTCTTTGGCCAGACGAAGGACAGTATTGTGATCTTTGTAATTCAACACCTTAGCCATGATTGGCTATCCGGAGTCCCTGGCAGAGGGCGCAGGCCCACAGACTAGTGTGCTCTTTCAACCACCAGGAAGGGGGACATAGCTTCCCCAAACAATGTTTGTAACATGTTGTCAATGTAATCCTCCATGCGGCCCATGGAGGTGGATTCAGGGACACCTAAGAAGCACAAATTATTACGTTGTGATCGCGCTTCTAAATCTTCGTTTTTGTTACAAATGACCTCGAGGACGTTTTTCATCTGCAGCATCTTTTCACCAGCAGTGTGTTGCTCATCATCCAGATCAAAAGTGCAACGTTCCAGTTGATCAATTCTGTTCCCATGCCCATCCACCTTCTCTTTTGGGCGATCCATTCTCTCTGTCATGTGATCCATTTTTGAGGCAATGGATGTGTGACTATGCTTGAGATCCAGAAACATTGAATAAATGGAATATGAGAGAATGGAGGCATCACCCTCGGAGTGTTCAAACATGAGTCTGGGCTGCTTGGCATCAGCTGTTCCTAGATCAGTGGATCTTCTACCTCAAAGTGAGCAATCAGTAACACTTATAGGTCAAAAGAGAAAGCCTCGAAGGCAGTACTGCCTCTCCCCCTGCAAAATACCCGTGGGGATGCACACGCAGACTGTGATGTGTGTGGGCTCAAGTGGCCCAGAGGTGACACCATTGCAGACTCATGGGGATAATGTCCTTCATAGGAAAGCTCTTAGGCCACCAGGAGCAGTGTGCACTCACGTAAGGTCCCTACGCAACCTGAGAGGTTCCAACGGGGGGGTGCCTGCAGGCCCAGTCCAGCAGGTGCTCGACAACAGGTGCCCAACATCTTCAATGTTCCAACCCCCACTATGTTAGAGCACAAAGTCTGTTAGTGTGCATAGGAGAGGGGAGAGCTGGTTGTGCGATCGTGCAGTGTGGCCATCAGGATTTGGGGCAATCAGTTTGCCAGCGCAACCTGGAATGCCCAGGCTCCTTCCTCAGAACCAGTTAAGAAATTTTGGACACCCAGGAGGGGTGAAGCCAGGGAGTCTTCTTGTTTTTGTCAGCACTGTCAAGCACTGCAGGAGGTGTGTTAGGTCTCCCAGGCTAAAGGATGCTGATAGTGCATCAGCACCTGCAGGCAGAGCCGCATAGTCCTGGTAAGCAAGCGTGGATAGTGTTTGGCTTCCCCCTGGTTCTAACCTTAGCCGTCGGGTCCCCAGAGGCTGCCCAGACCCGGCCCAATCCACTCTATAGGCCAGGCAGGTCAGGTTGATCACCAGCTAGTTGCACCGCTGCCTGAGCGGGGTTAAGATGCTGCCACAGCGGAGCCGTACCTGTAAATGCAGTGGCAGCCGCTAATCGACCTCCTTGCAATGAACAGCAGACACCATCTGAGTCACATTCCCCGGACCGGAATGCTTGCTCTTTGCACACCGATCAAAGCCATGCCGATGCTGATCAACTACCACACAGGCACCAGCACCACAAAAACGTGCCACCCAGGCTCCAGGGTAGCAGAAATCGGGTGCAGCTCTTCTTGGCCCCTATGGAACGGGCAGTTTTCCGACAGCACAGCGTAGGTCGTTTCCGCCTATTAGGCGCATCACTCCATAGCGGGCCAGCCTGCAGCCCAGTCGAAAAAAACAGAGCCTGCTGCTTCAAAAGAACAAAATAAACTTTTAATGTAGATGTATTTTAGGAAATTGAGTCATATATGTGGTTGTTCCCATCTCTTTGAATTGCCTGCTTGTGTACTGAGCAATATGGGAAATTCAGAAAGACATTGTTTTTGTACACCAGCATTTTATTTCCTATGTATCCTTTGGGTAGAAAATCCCTGAGATAACCACTTCTTGTGTTTTTCAATGTAAGAGCTAGAACATTAATTTAGCCATGGCAGCCAAACAGGTTAACATCTTCAAAAGTGACTAAGGTGTATGGATAGAACTCTTATGACCTGGTTCCAAGTAATAACACGTGCTCAAGTACTGTGGACCCTCCATGTCAATGAGTGATGTGTTACAACATGGATACACACAAACATTTGCTCAGGGGGCCAATAGTACAGTCTGAGGTATGACCAAGGGCCACACTGATGGTGGGATTGGGAGTGGTGGGGTCGTTTGCCAAAGGAGAGAAATACCATAAACATACAAAGACTGGCATCAGAGTATACAAAATAGAAGTTATGGGTGCATGCCTCTTTCAAGAATCTTTTTCAAAAGGGAGAATAAAATGCAGCATTTTGAAAGAAAGAAATATGTGATTATGCTTGAAATACAACTACTTGTTGGGCTGTTCGGGGCTGTTCGGGGAGTGGAGATAATATTTCCTAATGAATTTATGGAAAATACTGCATTTTGAAGTACAAATCGAAGTGATCCAAGGTGCATAGGCTTTGCTAATGTATAAAATGTGTTAAAATGCAGTTTAAGAACGCTTGCGGCAAATAACTGAGGTGGTGAACGTAATTTTTGCATTAGTGTCAGGTGTAATGGATGCAATTTGACAGGCACATATTCAGTTCACAGAATCTTGATCTGTGAAGCACAACCAATTAGCTTTTTTACTCAACTTTACTGGAAAAAAAAGTGGAAAGCTTCCAAGTAATTAAGCTACATTTCTCACAGGGACAACAATTGCCATTACTATTGATGTATTTGAATACTTGGCACATATTTCTAGTGCTAAGAAAGTCAGAACAGGAAAATTATTGAAACATGAGGAGCTGTGCACCATGTGATCACTCTGAGCATCTACAAAACAGCTTAATGTGTGTGCCAATTCATGTTAGTGCGGTGATGTGGGGAAAATAAGTGATTTGCCCAGGATTAAAGGGTGTTGAGCTGATGCTGGGACTCGAGGCCGAAGTTAGTTCCCCTGTTCCAAAATCAGTGGTTCTGCCCATTAGGTCACATCTTCTCCCTAGTTCTTCTAAGAAATATACAACACTATAAGGGAATAGGTGTTTGTGGGAAGATAAGGAGGACAACATAAGTTTGAACTGAAGGAATGCCCAGACAACTTGTGCAAGAAGTGGTGGGAGTGCTGCGGGCAGTATGGCGGGGCGGGGAGGGGCAGGGTGGGGGATAGTAAATGATAGAATATGGCCGAACAGAGGTAAGTAAACAAATAAATAAATAAAACAAATGTCATTGCCTGCTGCATTGCCAAATGCGATGCAGCACCCGCAACGAAATTCGTAAGGTGATTTTTATCAATATCGTGCTCTAAATTTTAGAACCATTGAGAGAATGAAGGGTTGATGTTAGCAGATTCTGTTGTTTACAATGTCCTGTTTTTAAGAGTGAAGATTACCAACATGAGGCCCAAGACACAGAATCTCTACAGTGCATATCAGAAGGCAACTAAAACCCAATATATACAGTAAGAACATTTGTAAAGAGAGTCATCTCCAACGCAAGTTGATGTACATCAGAAAAATGCTATTATCCCTCAGTACAATTTGGTTTAGCGGAAGGTCCCATCCTTTTTTAGGAATATAACTGTTTCCCCCTCCAACAGGATCCTCCCGCCATTAGCTGCCACAATCTGGGTCTTAGTTAAGTATCTGGGGCCCTATCCCTGTTTTCGCTGTGATGCAACCTTGAGAAGGAGTGCCCAGAGCAGACCATCACAGTGAATCTGATTACACAAAAAATGTACTATCCTCAGTGAATGTGTAAACTCTGACAGTTTGTGGCTGTTCTGACATTTTCACTTTATTGGCTGAACATTTATTCTGTCTCATTTTAGGGCCTGACCGAACAGATTAGCCTGGCATGAAGTATTCTATGGAGTCAATAGTATGCGTTTACTTCTATTATTTTGCTATGCATATTCATATCCTTTTCACGGATCACTTTCACTGCACCGTCATATGGAGAACCTACTTTGTTGTTATTGTATATTGACGAAAAGCCAATAGAAGTTTATCTTTTTTTTTTTACTTGTTCTGGTTTGGGATTCAGCCCAATTTTGATCACCCATTTAGCCTCCAAGCCCATATCTGTAATTAAATGCAACTACAAACAAAGTGCTCCTTCATTTGTATTGCAGGGGCCACACCACTATACAAATGTGGGAGAATGACTTTTTTGTGACCATGCCGAGGTAAAATTTGTTGGGGCATGATCCATATTATATAAAGGGCTTCACAAGTATCTGCTGCCTCTTCTATAAAATCAAAGTGCCCGATGGTGTAAGAAGCAGGTACAAATGCCTGTTGTGCCCCGGGGGCACTTTCTGCCGCTCCCCTAGTAATTCCAGAATTCCCTTCTTCAGCTTTTGAGACAAGCCTTCTGCAGCACCATTTAGGCATTACAGCATCTTACACTGAAGGTGTGCGAAAGCATTGGTGTGAGAGATGCATCACTGCCATGCCACTGATACTCCTTTCAGCTTGGCTCACAAACATGTCATATTTTATTGAGGGCCTTCTTAACAAACTAGTAAGTCACCCACTGACTGATTGTCCCTGCCAGGCAAAAACCCAGCAAACAGAAAGAGCAGGACCCTGTGCTTTGTCATAGCCCACATTCACAAGCATGAATACACTCTGTTGAAAACGAGACAGGCGTCAAGCATGGTGGATGGCCAATATGGCTCCAAGGGCCATATGTAGGAAGACATTTTCCCATAGACACAGAATGGATAAAACCCTTTAGTATATCTGGCCCCAAGAGACAGCCCTATGTCACTGCACACACTGCAGAAGGCTGCAATATAAAGTAAGTGGAAATGGAATGCAAACCTTTCTGATACCCTCAACATGAACCGTTTTGAATGTAATGTCGCCATTGAAAATCAATGATTTCAATGGTTATCTGCTACTGTTTCATTGATCGGTAAAATCCCTTTCGTAACAGATCTTTTTCATGGTCTGATAACTGCTATTAGAGGAAGCATTGATAGACAGAAAGCAATTTGTAGTTTGGAGAAGGAAAAGAAAAGGCTGTCATAGGAACTGCTCCTCATCAGGCGTTACCAGCTGATGGGAATAAAATAAATATAGACATGTGAGTCTCAGAGACATGATAGAGTAGAGCAATAGCAGGAGATAATGGTCAATTGGAGTAATGGTCAGTCGACTTAGGCATCATTTCATCAGAATTTCGACTGATCGTTAATTGACTTCATCGTCATTCGAACATTTGAGGGAGAGTGAGTGTGGAGAAGTAAAGAAGAGGCGTGGCAGTATGATGGATTCTAAGGGCGGTGCACAGTGAAGGAAGAGAAGCTGGACAGGAGAGAGAGTGAAATAGAACAGAGAACATAGGCAAGGAGGCAGGCAAGGCAGAAGAGGTCAAGGCAAGAAGCCAAATGCAAGGGGAGGGAACTAAATTTAAAAGGAAAAAGGACTAAAGAAGCTGGGAAGAGGTGGGGTGCAGAAAGGAGAATGCAAGACAAGCAGACCTGTCAAAACACATGATCCCTCTTGAGATAAAATAAAAATAAAATGAGGAAAGCCAAAGAGGAGAACAGAATATAGTGTGCACACAATATGCATTTCGCTGAAACCCACAAATCAGATTACAACCCGTTTGTCCACTCCCCATATTCAGGAGCAGCAACAAGCAAGACTCAGAATCCAGTTGTGTGGTCACACCAAGGCATAGCTATTTAATCAAACAAAATATCAAGGAAAGGGAATGCAATTACATACAGAATTGATATGAAAGCATTACACAAAATTGTACAGCATGTGACAAATATGAGACATTTCCACATAGATGCATATAGAAATGATTCAGTAGTGGTAAAACAACTCAAGATTTAAGATCCTAATTTTCCAATTTACATGCACCTGAGAATGGTAGCATTAAAGACAGAAAAGTCCCTCTCTTCACACTCTGCAGAGTAAGGTACATTATGCAACAATTTACCTAAGGGTCAGTGACAAATAGCACCATCAACATTTATACAGGCTTTAATGTTTAAATAGGTGAGTGATGGAATAATTGAAATATAATCAATACTCAAAAGCACACACCTCCAGGGAGCCGCATAATGCACTGTTCCTGACAGGGCATTGGTGGCCTGTCTATTCATCAAGAAAGGCCCTGCCAGTTACCAACCGCAGGCAACCCAGGGAAGGGCCCTAAGGTCGAGGAACACCAGCAGGTCCGTCCCACCTCCAGCCAGGCCTATTGCCAGAAAATCTTCACCCCAGGAAGGGGACAAATCAGCAAAGTAGAAAAAGGTCTTTGCTAGCCCTATTATCTTCTCAGAAAATTACCACTGGATCAGGTGAGGGCGGATGGATGTTTTGCCACATGTCTCCAGCAGCCCAAACTGAGGGTCGGGAGATCCGATAAGTAGCCTGGCCAACGAACAAAAGGAGAAGCTCCTGTAGCCCCTAATGCTTTAAAGCCCCCCGAGGAGCCTGTGAATGATGTTTACCATCTGGAGGTGGGGTGCTTCCATTTGGGCTGCCCCATAAGAAGTGGCTGGGGCAGGCAGGTAACTCCCCTACCCCCTTTCACCCAAGATTGTTGCGGTGGGGCAGAGAGGCGCATTTTGCGATGCAGGGCACGCTACTAAATTTGTTTTATTAATTAAATTGTTTACTTACCTCCAATTATCCATATGCCTGTTTTTAGCACCCCCCACCCTGCCCCTTCCCCGCCTCTCTGCCCTACCGCAACTCCCTCCACGGGCCGCGGCTGCTATCAACACTTCAAGCACCCGTTCATTTTTGCAAGGAGAACTTTCATTGGAAAGAGAAAAGTGAATATATTGCTAATATTCCAGTCTATAGCTATTGTCTTTTTTTGCTAAGTTTTTGAGCAGCACTGTGAAAGATCTCTTGATGAGTCCTTCAGCTATTGTATAGATCAAACTTGGAATATGGCCAAATTTCCACACCTTCTCTTACTGCCTCAAAAGATGAAGAAATGTATACTCGCTTTAGTGAACTGCACTGCCGCATAAATTAGATGTCACCACCGGCCTTGCCCGTGGTAAACTAAGTAAATATATAAAAACATATTTGTAGTGAGGGGGCATGGTCAGTGCTCAGTGTCTGTGAATGAGTATGACTGACTGAGTATAACTTTTCCTGGAAATAAACTAATTTGCACAACTGCTCTCTGAAGATGTGAAAAATCATTCTATTAAAGCCGGGGTGTAAAGAAGCAACCCTTATGCAATAAAGAACATCTCTCAAGGGGCATTTCTCCTGACAAACTACTGTACAGTGGAAATTATTTCCTGCTTCAATTAGAGCACTGGATAATCCCTCAGGATTTATCTTTTCTCAGTGTTTGTATGTCAGAATACCATATACAGCAATATTGTCAGAGACATATTTTCGTGTCCTAAACCTCATTTAACAACAATTTCGCCCCAGTGAGTGTGGTTCTTCTATTATTAACTGAAATCGTCCTCAGAATGACACCTGACATGAATATTGTGTTCTAAATATCATGTATTACAAACATCATCCTATTAGATTTCATAGAAAATGGACTCCCTTAGGGACGATATGTTTGTACCACACTGCTATCAACACTCCTATGTCAACATGATCCTCCTTTACCGCATCAAGCACCACAAGGCCTTATGCTGGCAGGCAATCCATCTCTATACTCATAACAGACATGCACATACAATTAAACAACAGTGACAGATTGATGGATGCAGCAACCCACGTGAAAGGTGCAAGAGGTTTTATTTGTATCCACTGCACAGCATCAAAGAAATACATTATGAATGTGGCACCACATGGGCGCACAATTTGTGCATGCACCTGCCCAGCTCTATGCTCTGTTTGCACTAATCGAGTGGCAGTTTAATCTGCTTCTCTGTCGTGATGTGCGGGGGCCTCCAACCTTTGAGGCTATTTATTTAGTGATATCCCAGAGTGTGGCTATAGTACCTCATTGCATCAACCATCAGTGGTCCTGCAACATCTTTCAAAAGGCAGTTTTCCTGGTGCAGAGCCATGCGCCAGGTAACTCTGCCTCTGTTCTCGGTATGGATTTCAAATTTAGCAAGGATCCATTAGTGAGCTAGAAATGACACTCTTAAGGTGGAATGGTGGAGTCTTCAGAACCCTTCTTGCCTTCTTCTAAATCCTGAACCTAGGTGGAGTGAAAAATATTGACCACTTTCTGGGTGCTGTACATTCAACATCTCCCTCCAGCAAAAGGGCCAGATGTATGCTCTCAAATGGAAATTATCTCCCCAATCTGTAGAAATTCCTTGATATTCATGTTACATATTCTATGCAAACCAATGTATGTCCTTTTTTTGAACAGGCAGACGTTTGAACAATGTGTCCGTAAATGCATTCCTGTAGCTTGTGGGCCAAGGTCTTACTGTTTTTGTGAATCGTCTTACGTTCAGTTTTTATGCATGATAGCATGTATGTTTTTAAAGAGGAATAAGATTAGCCACATCATAATAGTTCCTAATAAGCAGTCACTACTTCCAGGACATAGTGCATAGTGCATTAGTATACCAGGTAAGTATTTTAGACTACACATAGGATTTGCCTCTGTGGTACCGACTCAGTTTCTTTTTCTTTGCAGGTGTTTCTGCTTGTCATATATATTTGCTGATAGACAAATTTACATTGGTTGTCTCCAGCCAGGTAGGACAGTAAATGTGAATGTGCCATAATTTCTATTTTACTATCCTTGCACTCCATACAATTTGGGTGTTCATGCAGGCAGGTATGTGTAGGAAATTGGGCTACTGGTTGAGGGGGGTGAAACCCTACTCAAGCAGCAACCACAACCTTCGTCAGGTTGATACACAAGGAAACCGTAAATCAACCTGTGCTTAACAGACTGGTAGCCTGGCACAAGGGCAGTCAGGCTTAGCTTAGAGGCAACGTGTAATGTGTTTATGCAGCACTACAAACAGTAATAAAGGGAAAACACAACAGAAAATATCCACACCGATTTAGACAAATAGAATGTAATAAATTATTTGAGGCCAAAATGACAAAACTCCAATCAGTAGGACTGGAGATATGCAATTTCAAATTTTAAAGTAGAATTAATGCTTAGTAGCAGAAAGCACCAACTGTGGTTATAAGATTTCGCCAGACTGAGGCAAAGTCACAAGTTCAAGATGACCACGATGGAGCACGGGTCAGCTACAGGAATCAAGTTAAGCCCGCTGAACAAAAGTACCTTTAATCCTGCTTGCAGAGTGCTGTGAAGTTTGCGTTAGAGATTTGGCGGGCAGCAGGGGCAATGCAAGGTGCTTGAGCGGAGATGCATTGCGCAGCGGCAGTTCGGAAGAAGCTGCAATGGCAATATGAGGTCCATGTGTGGAGATGCACCGTGCAGCAGCAATTCCAAGAAGCTGCGATGGCGATGCAAAGTCCATGTGGGGAGATGTGTGCACAGAGGCGGTTCTGAGGAGCTGTGGTGGCAATGCAATGCTTTGCGATGAGAAGCGTCGAGCACCAGTGGTTCTGAGGGGTTGCGGGCTACGATGTAAAGTCCTGTGCCAGAGATGCATCGCACAGTATTTCGATGCAGAGTCTTGGGAGGTGATGCAATGCGATGCACTGCGTCGGTTCCGCTGGGACCACAGATGGCCTGGCGGGAGGACCTTCATGACCCCTTCCAAGGGTACAGGACTGGGGTGACATCACTTGGAGGGGACAGGTCTCACAGCTGGCAGAGTCCAGGCAATAGTTCAAGGTTGCTGGAGCCTGGTCTGTCCCTGAGGCTCTGATGAGGAGGCCAGCCAGCTGGCCCTTGGAGTCACTCTTGTGGTCCTGGGTTCAGGATGGAGGTTCAGACTTTTCACTCAGGCAAAAGGACTACAGGCAGTAGAGCAGCAGGGCAACAGAATAGAAGTCCTTCTTCCAGAACGGTTACCAATACAAATAGGGGCCCCCTGAAGAAGATGCAGGGCAGACTGGCAGGGGAAAGTATAGAACCAAGTTCGAGGAAGTCTACCCTATATATTTAAATCTACGGGCTCATATCGAGTCCCAAATTACCAAAGCAGGCACAGCTTTGAGCTCGCTGGACCACGGTCACCACATTTCAATTCTCAACAACGTTTAGGAATAAATATACATTTTTATTTTCATTTTTCAAAATATATAGGTGATGTCAGACACATATAAAAACATTTTACTTAACATATATGTACAAATCAGTGATGAAATCAGATACAGATAATTCAATACAAAGACCCCCTAACGCACCCTCTCACCATTCAAATTCAATAGCTAACTCCACTCAAAACCGTTCCAAGCATTCAGTCCATTCATTCTATTTATACACTACAAAAACCTCAACACCCATCGCACACAATAACGCTGAGGTGGTTCTGCAGTATCCACTCAGTAAATCACTGGGGGGGACACACGATATTATTGGCAGAACAGATGTTCACCATGCCGACGCGCGTTTCGGTGCCCGGCCTGTTCTACGGCGGCACCTTCATCAGGGCATGTATACGAGGGGGAGCAGAAAATGGGGGTACAACACAATTATGCAGCCGTGGTCACTATTTCAGGCCGGGCACCGAAACGCGCGTCGGCGTGGTGAACATCTGTTCTGCCAATAATATCGTGTGTGTCCCCCAGTGATTTACTGAGTGGATACTGCAGAACCACCTCAGCGTTATTGTGTGCGATGGGTGTTGAGGTTTTTGTAGTGTATAAATAGAATGAATGGACTGAATGCTTGGAACGGTTTTGAGTGGAGTTAGCTATTGAATTTGAATGGTGAGAGGGTGCGTTAGGGGGTCTTTGTATTGAATTATCTGTATCTGATTTCATCACTGATGTGTACATATATGTAAAGTAAAATGTTTTTATATGTGTCTGACATCACCTATATATTTTGAAAAATGAAAATAAAAATGTATATTTATTCCTAAACGTTGTTGAGAATTGAAATGTGGTGACCGTGGTCCAGCGAGCTCAAAGCTGTGCCTGCTTTGGTAATTTGGGACTCGATATGAGCCCGTAGATTTAAATATATAGGGTAGACTTCCTCGAACTTGCTTCTTCCAGAACGGCACAGCACTCCTTCTGAATCTTCCACAGGTCTAGAGGTGTACTAAAGTGTTTGGTCTGAGGGTCCAACATTTATACCTGGTGCCCACTTTGATGTAGGAGAAGGTTCTAGGAATTTCCACCCCCATAGATGCTTGGAATTTCCTGCCTCCCTGCCATGGCCGCAGATTATCTGGGGTCAAAATAGACTAGTGTCAAACCCTTTGGGAGTGTGCTCAGGCAGAGCCTTTGCGATGAGCCAGTGTGGTAGATGGCAGTTCCTCCCCATCAATAAGTCAGAGATGCATTTGAGAAGATCATTATAATCTCAGTCTTCCAGGGTCTTCAGTCCACATAAAAACAATTCGTCCTGAAGATGGTCCTATAGATGTTATCACAGCAAAGACCAAAAACATCAACAATTTAACCCATTCTCATTGTAACTATCATCTCAGGGATTGTTCATTGTATAATCAATGATGTTTTGCCTCCTCTTTAATGTTTGAAATGGGTTATGACGAAAGTGTTCATGAGATAACAAAAGTATCAATGCCAAATCTCTATCTCAATCACTCTTGTCTATGTGTGAATTGTATTTTGTACCCTTTTAAACAACACAATTTTTTACATAAATTTGTATTTTGAAAAGTATACACCTGGTTTACATTGTTTTTTTGTGTTGTGCATTTCTTTTGCGATAGATTCATTTTAAAGTCAAATAATTACCTTGAAATTTGCTTAGAAGTCACCAAAAGGAGCTTTAAATAATTAATTTTTGAAGACTATTTAAGATATTTTACATTTAAAATAATCCCTTGTAGGCATTGTTACCCAATTGAGAGTGAGCACTTATTTAATGTAATAAGTTAACCCAATGTAGTCCTATGGGAGAGGCAGGCCTTGCAGTAGTGAAAAACGTATTTAAGATTTTTTCACTACCAGGACATGTAAAACTTAAAACTACGTGCTCAACTTTTAAGTACACTGCGCCCTGGGCAGTCGACTGTCTAGGGCCTACAATTGGGATGACGTATATGTATTAAAAAAAGAAGGTTTAAGCCTGGCAAGAGGTTTGTCTTGCCAGGTTGAATGAGAGCGAACACTACCTACACAGGCTGCAATGGCAGGCCTGAGACATGTTTAAAGGGCTACTTATATGGGTGGCACAGTCAGTGCTGCAGGTCTACTAGTTGCATTTGATTTATAGTCCCTGGGTACATTTAGTGCCACTTTTCTAGGGACTTATACATACATTAAATGGGTGTAAGCCAATCTCACCATGTGTAAAGGAGAGAGCACAAGCACCATGGTACTGGTTAGCAGTGGTAAAGTGTGCAGAATCCTGAAAGCCAATACAGGTTCAGAAAACAGGAGAGGATAGGCAAACCGTTTGGGGATGACCCCGCAGAAAGGGCTAAGCCCAACAGTATGTTTTTTAGTGTTGTATGATTATAATAGATACCTGGAGGGGTAAGGTTCACTATTCAAATCTGGGTAGCCACTTGACTTTCCATTTTGTTAGGGGTCATCTGTGTAATTGCTATTTTGTGTGCATTTATTTGATGGCCTCAAAAAAACAACAACTGTGCTAATAGCTCTCAGAGTTCCACTTATTAGATATTTTTTCCTTTCTCCACCCCCAATCTTAGCTTTCACCCATTAAAACACATGAATTCAATTATATAAGATTCATTGAAGTTCCGCATTGTATAGAGAATCCCCGAGACATGTGTGTCTGTTTCTATTTATTTGAGACTATTTGTTTCTCTAAATACCATGTGTGAGAGCACAGCCTACAGTAAATGTGTGCAACACAAATGTGAAAAATACATAAGTCTAATGTATTGAGGCATTCTGAAAATCAGGGCTGGGCAGGCCATTTATTCCACCAGGCATTTCCAGGGTCCTTGGAGCTCCAGATCTTTCTTAGCTGAAGGAATACAGCCCTTGCTTTACCGATCCTCACCTCGAAATCGGCATCTGTGCAACACTGCTTGTCTATGACACTGCTCAGGTACGTGAAGACCTCAACCTCTTCCATTTAATCACCTGCAAGAGTGACTACAGCTGTGCTGGCTGTGTTAGCCTTCAGGAACATGGTTTTTCCCTTGTAGATGTTGAGGCCAAGTTGTGCTGATGTGCCTGCCACATTGTCAATCTTCTCTTGCATCAGCTGATGGGTATGGGAGAGTAGGGCCAGGTCTGCAAAGTCATCCTAATGCAGAAAACCAACATCAGGCGTTTTAATACCATTGATGTAAAATTGGTCCTTCTGTATGGAGAGGAAACTTTGAGGACAACAGTGACCACAACCAACAAAGGCCGGACCTTCCTCAACACCTGTCTGAGGAAAATCTTTTGAATCCACTGGCCAAAGATTATCAGCAACAATGACCAATGGCAGCAGACTTTCCAACTCCCTGCCCATGAAGAAATCATAAAAAGATGCAGGGGCTGGGTAGGTTACACACTTCACAAGCAGGCATCAAACACCATCAGGCATGCCCTAACCTGGAACCCTCAAAGGGAAAGGAAAGATGGAAGGGCAAGAAACGACTGACAACAAAGCCTTGAGGCTAAATATGGGCTACACCTGGAGTCAGCTTGACAAGACAGACAGAGATGGCTGGAGAGTCTTGGTTGATGGCCTATACTCTTAGAAGGGTAGAAGGCATAAGTAAGTGAGTAATTTCGGGGGTGGATTGTAGCCCTTTCTGGTCGCTTTTGAAAGCCCAGGGCCACTCCTGGTGCGTCTGTCACTTCCCCAGCTCCGAGAGGTTAACTGCAGTAGGCACAAGAAGGCTTCAAGAGAGAGAAAGGGTGGGAGGAATACGAGAGAGAGTACGCAATCAAAGAGGGAGACGAGAGGAGAGAAGGGGAGAGAGAGAATGGGTAGATGAAAAGAGAGAGATTGTGCAAGGAGAAGAAGGGAGAAGTCTGGTTTGAGCATTTTTTCTGGTTTGCTTTTTGTTCCACCGTCTGGCCCTGCTGAAAAGGCATATGTAGTTCACACATAAGGATTTTCTAACTAGTTAGCAGCAATCTCTCTTTTAAAGAATCTAACTGCCAGTCTGTGGGAATTCACTGCATGATTCAACACCACAAGTGAATATTCTTCAAAGAGGGATGCTGGACTTTTTTGGTAGGATTACTCCCTAATGAAGGAAATCTGCAGGGTCATTTTATAAATGGTGGTAACAATCAAGAGCTGTGTTTGTTGGGAAACAAGTTAAATGCACAGGCAGGCAGAATACCTGGGATCGAACAACCCAAGTTGCTTAGATGTCCACCAAGGGTCTAATACCTGCCCCTCCTTGTCCAACCACCCAGTGCTACTGTGTCCTGCCTCTCAATTTTTGAATGGATGTTACTGCACAGCAGAGATCTTCCTTAACAACTGCACACATTCAAATCTACCTTGAGCCCACATTCGGGATTATGGACAGTATGGCCATCAATGAACAATAAAACAGAGTGCTGGAAACTGGAAACTAAATATGGTGGTTTGAATAATACATTCTAAATAAAATCTGAAAAAACGATTAAAGTCCTATTTATGAGGGGGCTGGCGATCCCGTTTTGTGTGCAAGCTGCTATTTGTGCAAACGTGTAGGTGCTAATCCAATATTTCTGCAATTTGCAACAAGTGCAACCAGTTCATGAATTCCAGGAGCAAATGGTACAAGAAATCCATGAATTCATTGTTCTAATGTAGATTATTTCCGTGATCAAGTCACTAGCTAATCTACATTGGCATTAGAACAATGAATTCACGGATTTCATTTGAACTGGGAGAAGTAGAGAGAGGTACTTTAAAAAAGCTCGGGGCCAGCTCATGGTTTAGCTTAAAAAAGAACATACTCTACCTCCGAAAATGAGTCAGGCTTAGTCTTATCTACTACTTGATATCTTCCAATGAACCTCTGCACCAACTTCATTTTTTCTTTCCTACTGAATGTAAATGTGCACCTGTTTATGTAACCTTGATGACATGCTCAGACTTACAATTTGGTGTGAACTTTGTGTTGCAAATTATTTACAATAATACAACTCATAACTTGAAATACTGTCCGTAAATTTTGATTTTCGTAGGAACTTGCCATGCAGAGATCGTTAAATCAGTACATTTGTATACTATGTATCTTGTAGGAAGTGAAACAAAGCACTAGAAAAAATTCCAGAATCTTTGCATAGCCATTTAAAATCAATGCACTTAGACATCGATTAGAACAGACATATAGGATTTAAAAAAAAAAAATAAAAGGAATACTAGGTAATTCATGGTCAGCATGTTTACAGTTTCAGCTCTCCCCGGTACGCGTTGTCATCATAATTTCTCTTTGCGCTCATCTCATGTGCTAAATTTCATTAACATAATTACTTATGCGCATTCAGGGTATGATAAAACTAGAGTGAGCTGTTATGCAAAGGGGGACCTGGGTAAGTATAAATATGTAAAACAATGGTTCACCAGGGACCCGTTCTTCCAAAGCATGCAAAGACAATAGCAAATACATTACTATAAACATTATTTGGTTAATTGTTAAATCAACAAACCACTAGCCTAGCCTCTGTATATGCAAACACACGTTTAATTATCGAGCTTGTTCAAGAAAAATTGACACAGAATCAAACAGAGGAACGACAAAAAGGAAGTGCTCAGTGTCCCCAGTGCTAATACAAGAGAAAAAGTCCCATAGAGACGTGTGTGTGTGTGTGTGTGTGAGTGTGTGTGTGTGTGAATACAAGTTTAAAAAACCTTAGATCCGCGTAATGGAGCTGGTTATAACATAATGTGACAATTATCAGCTTAATCCAGAAGGACCATGTCTGAATGGTTTATTGTTGACGATGTTTCGACCGCTAAAATTATTAAGAAAGGTCTCATCAGAACAGAAACAGATTGGGACACTTCTAATTAGATGAAGATAGAAGATTTAGGGGCATATTAGCAAGAACCTCGTTAAAATTATCGCTGTTTTAGCGGCAGGAAACTGTCGCTAAAACGTCGATAATGGGCTTGCTATAATATGTGTTATATAATTCCAATAGAAGCCCAGGTTAGATGTGCAGGACATCTAACCTGGGCTTCCATTGGAACTCTATAACGCATATTAGCAAGCCCATTATCGCCGTTTAAGCAGCAGTTTCCTGCCACTAAAATGGCGATCATTTTAACGAGGTTCTTTCTAATATGCCCCTAAGTTTGTAAATGGGCCCTCACGAAGGAGTGTAGGGAGAGCAGCATGATTCCTTAACAGGAAACCCTTCATAGGGTAAGCCCGCTGTCAGTGGCGTAGCAAAAGAAGGTTCACTTTACAACATCTCCAAGTATCAGAGTGTACTAAGCAGCAAACTCTGTAGGGGCACCAAGGCCTCTTCCTTTTTGCCAATAATTTAATTGATGTAATTGAGGAGTTGAGCCTCTCCTCAATCCATTCTTTTTCTCAAGCTAGCCAGCAGCAACATTAACATAAAATAGCATTTTCTACCTTCCCTTCCTTTGCAGTCTTCTTCCCTGGCTTGACAAACAAAACAATTTTAGGAGAGATTCAACACCTCAGTGACAACAATTAAATGATTAACAAAACAAAGAGGCCTTGGAGCCCCAGAGAGCCTGCTCCCCAGGTTACAATGCTTCAAGGAGAGTTGATGTGCAGCAGGGCTTCAGATGAAATGAGTTCTGTCTGTCATGGTTCAGTTTCCATTTCACAATCTGTATGGATGTTGCCCATTGCACCCCCTCCTCTCCTAAATACAAAGAGTTAAAGACCACTAACCCCCAGGGTTCTTACGCCACTGTATGCAACAGAATCAGAGATTGCGTTCACCAAGTATCCCCACACCACATAATGCTTAACTCTTACCAACTCCCTGAGAAACCTATCTGTGTGTCTCTGGTTACATCACCACAACACAACCATCTGCCAGCCATGTGTATCCCTACTTGACCAATCAGCTACATTTCATGCAGTTGACCCATCATTATTCCTTAACACTTTTACGTCTCCTGCTTTTGGCAGTACCAGGTATACCCACCCACCATACATGCATATAAAGCAGGAGAGAAGTGAGGGGGTTTAACAGAGGCAACCAAAAACCAAGATAGTATGGCTGATGCAAACACCTGCAACAGAAGGAGGGGTGGTGGGACAACATCAACATTTTTAGGATAAAGTAGAGGAAGGACGTGGGTATGAAGGTAAGTGTATAAAGGAACATTTATAAGTTGTCTATGCCACAGAAAACATTACAGTGTATCAGAATATGTTGGCATGTAGGACCTTATTGTACTCCTTTAAAGACATTATTGCACATTATCACCGCACAACAATTTGTGATATTCACTGTTTGTTAGGGAGGGTGGGATTGAGAACGTAACTTGACTTTGGGGTTTGTTGTAGTTTAAAACCCGTGGAGTGCTCATTCTTTCTAATGACCCAGGAGTTCTTGAGTACTCTAATGTACATAGGCCTGCTGGACCCTAATTTCAACAGGGTTCTATAAGGCTTTGGGCCACAGATTCCTGAGTGGGGTGAAGAATGAGGAATGCTAGGAAACGTGATAATCTGTTATTCTGCAATGTTTCCTGCAACTCTCGCCTGCCATCGTTTGTTAGTTAAATTTTGTATTTTGTTTTGCTCACAGGGAAGTGTTTCACCACAGCTTCCCTGGTGCTCCCTTGCGGTGTGAACACAATAACCGACTCTGGTTCATCAACACTCCATGCGTTTTGCAATTTTCATTTGAAGAGGGAAGATTTACAGAAAACAGGGAAGAAAAAGCACGACCGTAAAAGTTAAAGGTTTAAAGCATATTGTAAATACCTACAGCATCTAAAACTCCATAGTGTTTTGTATAGCCAACTAAATAATGTACTAGATGCACGTATGTTTAATGAAGATTTTCTTTACTTTTTATTCAGTGCCTGGTTTGCTCTGTGAGACACATCTAGCAGGAGAGGTGAGATCTGGGTATTTATTACCCTACCTAAAGTAAATAATTAAATACCACGCTAGATTTACTATGGCCTCCTGCTATCGTTTCACATGCTGAATTGGAGGGACAAATGGCCCCACTAACCATGTGTTTTATTTTCAGTTTGAATCTCTATTGGCTGTTGCCAACATGTATGCATATGTATAATTGACCTGTTACCATGTATCAGCAACGATGTGCATCCTACATGTTCTGATGACAACCTCGTTCTTGATTATTTTGTGGTTCGAAACATTGATGTTTTACAGTTTTGACCTGGCTTAAATTAGACTTCATAAGGGTCTGATGAGCTAATTAAACTTCACCTACATGCATGTATAGCTTGATTAGCCAATACTACTCGCCTTCTTTTGAGTTGGTATATATATTTTGATTGTCGCCCCCATCACAACTCATGTGCACTGTGATTATTTTCACTTGGAGCACTATTTCCCTTATGCCAATGTTTTTGTCAGAATTCAAGTGCAAATTCCCTTGCTTCTCAATATAACGGTGACTTTTTTTTATGAAGGATTTCTTTGGGGCAAATATTTATGAAACCCTTACTCACAATTGAATAATTCTTAATCAAAACCATACGAACTGCTGTTTAAGTTATTATAGCAAAAGTGTGCCCTAAATATGTGTTCTGTTATTCTCAAAGTATTTATGTTTGACTTTTCTATCTAAAGAATGGTGTTGCTGAGACCCACAGATCACACATACATCAAGGAAAGGACGGTATGAAGATCATGTGGTCTGGTGTATTGATGCAGAATTGTGGCAGGCTTTAAGATTTGAGGTCCGGTGGTGGCATTGCAGGAGATGTTTCCTGTTGGGCAGATTTATGTAGTATCCAAGACCAGCTTGAAGTGGGGAGCTTTAGGCTTTCATGTACACTGGACATATTCCAGGTATAGTTAGGATTGGTCTATTCATTATTTCTAGGCCTGGGCGTGAAATTCCGCTACACTTGCAGAGTTTGCAGAGTTTTTCCCAATCTGCACTCCGGGTAGCGCGCGGAGTTCCGAAAACCTCCGCTCCACATAGCGGAGCAGAGTATTTTCCTCCCTCGCGCACATCAACATGAGGTTGACAAATACAAGCGAGAAAATTCTTACTCCATGCCACCTCTAAGAGAGATTTCCCAACACGGGTAGTCGCAGATGGCCGCTACTGCTCGCGTTGAGAAACCTTCCGTTTGCATTGAGGAAGCTGCCGCTCAAGTAGAACATCTACGAGAGTGGCAGAAAGAAGCGGTGCCCTCTTGTGCTGCACATGATGCCATTCGCACAGAATTTCCAGCATGGGAAAAACACCCGGCACTAAAAATCAGTGTGACTGGCGTGACCTAATGCACTCTGCCACTTGCGGATCACCGCGTAGCGCAGCAGAGTTTTTTCATGTGTGGAAATCAGTGCAGCTCCACTCTCCTCCTTATTGACATTTCTAATGATAAAAACGTGCTTCGAAAGCGGCCTTTTCCAGGCCACCTTCTGCATTCCAGCTCCTGCCTTCCCAGAACCTACCAGGCGAGCACTGTACCCCCTAGTTGCCCATGACCGGTTTCTCAAATACTGCCTGTACCTGCCTAAAAATGCCGCTCTACTCTTCTCAACTTTCATGCTACTGACCTTTGCCCTCACCTGTCCTGGCCCTTAGTCCCCACCCTGTTTATCTGTGAACTTTCCCTTGTCAATTGAGATTTAGCTATTTTGTCTGATGCCCGATGGAGCTACCTGGTTTAACTATAGGGGAGACAGGTCGGGGATTCCCTCCTTGGACGTCACCTACCCAGTCGGTCTTTAGACAGACTTCCTTTCTTCTCTCCTGTTGTTTCTTCCCGCATCCTCCCTCTATTTCTGTCTCTCCGTCTCTCCACTCCCAATGTATTAAGACTGAACTATTTTGTCTGATGCCCGATGGAGCTACCTGGTTTAGCTACAGGGAAGATGGGCCGTGGACTCCCTCCTTGGTCGTCACCTACCCAGTCGGCCTTTAGACAGGCTTCATTTCGTCTCTCCTTGTTGTCTCTTCCCTTATCCTCCCTTTCTCACCTCCCTTGCCCCCTCCGCTTTATGTATTATGTAATTGTTGATCTTTTTCTGTTACATTGTTGATTCTCATGTAAAGCGCTCTGATACCTTCGGGTCTAGCCAGCGCTGTAAAAAACTCTTTAAATAAATAAATAAAATAAACAATGGACATCCTGCCTGGGCTGTTGGAGGGTCTTCCAGATCCACCTGCTCAAGAGACAGGCAAAAATGCTAAAGGCTTCTTAATTTGCTTCTGGGTGTAGACAGGTTATGAACTGTGGGGTACTCCCACTTTGGAGGAGCACCTATCAGACTTAACCAGTTTATGCATTAAAATGGATTTCATGGCTGCCAAGTTTTTGATTGCTTAGTGGTTGCACATATTCATGCTAAGGTAGCTAGCTAGGAATGTTTTTGTCTTCAGGGCTTGCTTGTGAGCTGTAGTGTGTAGGATAAATCTACTTCACAAGCTCAAACACTTCATCAAATTCAGAGCACAAAGATGCATAGGCCAAATTTTTCTCATGGTGCTCATAAAAAGCGCGAAAGCACTCACAAATATTTTGCTAGCCTACATCCTATTTTGTCCTAAGGGAAATGGATCGCACGAAAAATTAACTGTGAGCCGAGGGAATTATCAAAGTCAGCGCCTGGCATCACTTGCCTTTGTGAAGACTAGGCGACACCGTGCATCAAACGTCTGATGCTATCAAGCCAACACTGCAGCTGCCCTTGTGAAAGAGGAGCCCAACAAACAGTACAAGTAATGATCTGCTTTATGAATGCTGAAAATTCAATTCTATCATATGTGAAGCAAATATAGAGTAGAAAAATGCCTTCTGTGCTGCCACTACATTTTATATTGTTGTTTTATGTTTGTTTTATACGCATATTTTTCATGTTGTGCCTGTGGCGAGGTACTTTCATTTCTATGATATATCACCAACAGAGGGAATAACAATGGCATGCTTTATGTCATTATGCACATTTATTTTATATAGAGTAAATATTTTCATCTTTTGCAGAAGAAAGGTACATTTAGTTCGGCAATATATAAAACACACAGAAAAAGAGGGCTGCAGCTGTGCCGGAGCGCCAACTTCTAGCGTTTATATGGCTTAGCTATACGATTTTTATCTGCGGTGTTTATTTCCGCGGTGGAAGATGTACAGCACGCTCTGTTCCAGAGTCTTAAATATGTGGCGTAAACAAATAAACAAAAAAAGAGTGTGCGCCACCAGGGAGTAGAACACATGCTTCGCGATGAATTTGGCGCCATTCCGGCACAGAAGATAATTATTCTTTGAAGAAGTGGAAATCACGCGGCACCAGGTATTACGTTTTTAGGTGGCATCCCGGAGTTATTTGTTCATCTCATATGCCTTTCCCCAAGAATGCACATCTGTTCCAGTTTTAGCTGTCTGGCCCACTTATCAAATTAACATATTCTCTCCCCGGTAAGGGTTGGGAGATACCACAATCTGCGCCCAGGGGATTCAGCTGTCGCTGCGCATCGAGTCAAGCAGGAAAGCCTTGCGCCCTGTGGAGCTGCGCACCGCGCAAAGCGGTCGGCTCCGAGGCTAGTTGCGCATAAAAATTACTCTCTTTGCATCGGCTCTCACCCCCTTTCGCTTGAAATAATAGCGTATTGCAACTATAGTTTGAACGAGGGGCCATTAGCCTGAGGAGAAGATGCCAGGGTTCGAGACCGACCTCAGGCATGGCAAGGTGGTGTGCTCTTGGGGCAGAGGCCGCGAATTATGATTGATGATTTGCGAGTTTGACCTCAATAGTGTAGAGCATTTTGCACACTGGGCAAATTATTTTTTCTCGCTGTGACTTCTTTTTTTGTTTGAGATATGACACTTAGCAGCCTCTGGACATCGAGGCCGGCGTGGGGGGGGGGGGGGGGATAGACTGCCTCTTTCATTTTTCCTCCCTTCAGTGCTTGAACGCACCAGAAAATGTGATTGATACATTTTTCATTTGCCATTGTTTCGAAGGCTCACGGCCACAACTTCATGTGCCCCAGTACTCACCAAGTGCATCAGTAGTTTACCTTGCTTAACGATTGGGGCCTAATTTAAGATTGGGCCCTAATTTAAGAAACCATAACTCTTGATCAGAAGAGGCTAAATCCCTGCAGTGAGAAAATACCCCTATACTTAAACGCACATATAGGCCCATTAAAATAGGCAGTGACACAGATGCCAGAAGCACCCACTTTAGGGCCAATGCCATCAAACCAGGATGTACTGGAAATTAATAGCAGCTTTGGCAAAAATGTTCATGCCAACCCTACATTGCACCAGGTGAGAGAACGTAGGAATGTGCCTGATATGAAAGACTAAATGCACAGCAGGCAAATATATTTGTGCAATCAGAGACCCAGTGTCTATCTAACACACTGTGAAAAGAACAGCACTCATGTTTCTAGGCCAGGAAAAAACAAAACGGTTAAATCATGTACAATGACATAATGCTCATTTAATAAGTGCCTATCAAAATTTACCTGGAATTCATAACCCTGTATCTAAGGGTGATCTCATGATATTCAACAGAGCAATCTCTATCTATCCATCCATCTATCTATCTATCTATCTATCTATCTATCTATCTATCTATCTATCTATCTATCTATCTATCTATCTATCTATCTATCTATCTATCTATCTATCTATCTATCTATCTATCTATCCATCCATCCATCCATCCATCCATCCATCCATCCATCCATCCATCCATCCATCCATCCATCCATCCATCCATCCATCCATCCATCCATCCATCCATCCATCTATCTATCTATCTATCTATCTATCTATCTATCTATCTATCTATCTATCCCAAATAAGTTGAGCAGCATTTCAGAGGCACAGCCAAAATCACAATGTATGCTCTGAGAAACAGGCATGCCTAACCCACCTTCATGTACACAAAAGTTGATCCTGGCGAATCCTCAGCAAAAAGACAGCACTCCAGAAATTGATGCAACATAATTTTTATGCAATATAAATCACCATTGGCTCACGAAAGGCAGCGCGTTTCGGCTGAAATTTCAGCATTTCTCATGGTAGCCGAAAACACCAATGACAATTTCTATCTTGCCTCTGTATGCAAAGCATGCTTTGCCCTAAGAGTTTCTGTAATGCCCCATGTATGTGAAGCACATGCTGCTATGAAAGCCTGCCAGATTGCACACTCAGAGGTAGCATTCATTGCCACAACAGTTTCCACAATGGCCCTTCAGATAAAGTATGTATACCCATTGAAGTTTCCATAATGTAAATTATGAATTTCCATACTGCCCAGCAGGTAAAGCAACATTTCATGATAATTTCTGCAATGCAAAGTAAGTAACTCATTTTTGAGGAAAACAAAAAAGATATGGATGGAATGCTTGAGTGGATCTTAGCTACTGCTAATTACCCTGGGCCACAGTTCAAATCCGTAATTTTTTGCCCACTATCCCATTCTACACAGAGACTCGAGCGGAAGGAAGATCAGCGCAAACGGCACTTCACATGCACTCCACCGCTGGTGGAACTCTGCAGAGTTTTTTTGTCACTTCACGGAGTTCCGCAATGTGGAACTCTGCGCAGGCCTAATTAGGACACTGCACACTTTACTCCTGCCAGCCAGTGGTAAAATGCTTGTGATCCCCCCCTGAACATAGTACAATTGGCATACCTCTGATTAGTACACTTATTTTACGTATAAGTTCCTAGTATATGGTACTACCGGTACCTGAGGCCTGTAAATAAAATGCTACTATTGGTCTGCAGCACCCTTTGTGACACCCACTGAAGTAGCACTGAAAACCATGTCTAAGGCCTGCCCTTGCAGTCTGTAGTGCAGTTTAAAACTGCCCTTTCGACCTGGCAAACTAAACCTTTTGCCTCACTTAAAACTCTCTTTTTAATGCTTATAATGCACCTGTAAGGTATATACTAATTGCTTATATGACACGGAGCATGCTATTTAAAAAGTGGGACATTTATATTTAACGTTTTACATGTCTTGCAGTGAAAAACCACCAAAGTCTTTTTTCACAGTGGCAAGGCTGGATCTCCCATAGAAAAGCACTGGGTTACATTATAACATCTTATGATGCATAACTACAGTTTAGGACTAGCTAGAAAAATGAATTATGGACTCATTGGAATAGGAATTTTATATCCAACCTGATGGTCACGTCGAATTTAAAATTACTATTTTGAAAATACCACTTGAAAAAGTTAACATTTTCCTGCCTAAGCCAAATGTGCCTTTCTGCCAGTGAACAACGGCAACTGACTGTTAATGCCTCTCTTATAGTGTAATGTGTACTCATTTTAGACATTGGATAAAGGGCCTTTGTGTGGAGAAGTGACAGTCTTTCTAACAGGATGGCTGGGGAAGAACTGTGCCCAAGCCCTGATTGCACTTCAAGTTGCAGCCTGGGGGCTGTACCCAGCCCTTCCTGACTTCAGAAGAAGTTAATCCTGCCGCTGGCAGATACAGCTTACACCTAGACCTGCCTGCTCATTTTTTCTAGATAGCCTGGAGCCAAACACAGGGGAAGGAGAAGAATCGATCAGAACCAGTTTAGGGTTAAACAAAGAGGTGTCCTCACCCACAGACTGGCACTGGGCATAATGCGGTATCCCCAGAACCTGAAATCAGAACACTCCTGTTTCTGAAAAGATTCAGACAAGGGATGCCCTACTGTCTGAAGAAGGAAGACTGGACCTGCTTACCTTGAACACAGGATCCCAGAAGTAACTCCAAATGCCAGTTGGTTGACCTCCTGTTTGAGATACAGGGCACAACAGCTTCCAGAGGTCTTTCTTGCTTTCCAGCTGACCAGAACCAACTGGAACTGGCCTGGTCTCCTCTGCTGGGCTCTGTGGGCATGTGCCACGACCCCCAAGTTCTCTCCTCAGGGTCCTGAACCAATGGCTGGTTTGAATGTTTTTCTCCCTGCTTAACTGAAGGTTTCACCGGATCCAATGTTGACCAATGCAGAGCCCCGAAAGTCACACAGCTCTGAACTGAAGACTTCCCCGTTATTGATGCTGAGCGATTCAAAGCTGCACAGCTCCTGACTGAAGCCCTCACCAGACACATCGGAGAAGAGAAGCAGAGCCTTGCAGAGCCAGACCACCTAGCAGCCCCTTGTCAAATGCTTAACCAGACCCAGCACTGAGCAATGAAAAGCCCAGCAGAGCCACGAAACTCCCAACTGAAAGCCTCTCCGTATCCAACAGGGAGTGATGCAGAGCCCCTCAGAATCACGCTACACGGTACTTGCGCCAAAGTCAGGAGGTAAAACTTCCAGTGGTTCAAACCTGGATCTATATCTGGTCCGCTCTCTATCGCGGTCAGTCTGAACTTGTGACTTTGTACCAGTCCAGAGCAACCGGGTATATGCAGTTGGCGCATCATTCCTTTTGGTGCTTTTTTTAGATTAAAGTTAAAAAAACTCTTAATTCTAGGTGTATTAATTGGACTTTTGTAATTTCTGTATCTTTTTATTGAAATATACTGTATTTTTTAAATAGGTTTGAGGTTTTTTTGTGTTGTGTTTTTACTTTATCACTGTTTAAGTGCTATATAATACCTTAGACATTTCCTCGATGTTAAGCCTGACTACTTTCGTGCCAAGCTACCAGAGGGTTAAGCACTGGTTTATTTAGTGACTTTTGTGGTTCACCCTAACAAGGATTATGAACAATTATTCTTTGAAGTGAGTTCTCACTCCATTTAACAAGTAATCCAAATTCTTACAATTGTCTTCAATATAAGGCATACATATACGGGATTTGCCACTTGTATGCAACTGGAAAAGGCGCAACATCAATGTGTACTTCGCAAACGAAATACATTTTATGTCAGGCCAACTTTCACTTGCCCCAGTGTTGGCACATTTACACACTGCCTGGTAAATACATTCACCTCCCACCACCCTCATCCTCAAGTTGGTAACGTGAGGCAGCTCTGTGCTGCTGGGTTGTGATTTGGACCTCGGTTGGCTGACTGGCTCGGAGGCGCTGGCTGGGGCACAGTTAGTACAGTGATCATATTTATTTTTTGTTCCTCTCTAATGTATGGTGGTCTTGCAGACAGACTGTCCCAGCTCCCAAACTGTGTGTCTCCCTTACCCTTCTTTGTATGCTGACCTCTGCTCACTGTTAATGCCAGTAGCATCCCCCTCCCCTCAAGTCTGATCGTGTGCCTGCCTGTCGTGGTGATTTAGACACCCAAACTTTGAAATCTGGGGTCTGTAAGGCCACATCTATAAAACAAAAACTAAATATACAACACTCAGTATCTATCAGACAATTTGCTAAACAAAATTAAGGTTTGTTGAAGTTTGTTGCATGTTACATTGATGAAAAAAGGGTTCAGGCAGATCAGGTCGTTTTACCCCTTTTTCTAGGTTTGCCCGGCGTTAGCCGCTTCTCACCCAACTCACGATTACCAAACAAAGAGGCAGGCGCTGGAGACTGGAAAGCGGGAAACAGGAGTTTATTTCCGACGGAACAGAACACGTCAAATCAGACAACAGGGTATCATCTCGAGGTGCTCTAACAAGTTTCTCTACGGCTCCGTCTTTTATACACAGGTTTATAATGCACAAACATTCCTTATGGCAATAAAGACACTTTGAAGTACAAAAAGGGCATGTTTGGGATCCCAGCTCCAGGCCTATTCCCATACCGGCCGCTCTGATGTTGGTTTCCCCTCCCAAATGTAACGTGTGATTGCAATCTGCAGCCGGACATTCCAACAGGACACGAGGGCAGGAGGGGGTAGTCTGATCTAAGGTTGGGCAGGCGATAAGATCACGTTTTGCTATGCGGGGCCGGAGGGGGTACGTCCACGAGACCTACTTTTATGATATGGGACTGGGTCGAGAGGCCAGGTGTAGCCGGGGGGGGTCATCAGAAGAGAGGAAGGGTGTTCCTGGGAGGAATGCAGGGGTGTCGGTCAGATCTAGGGGTGTGAAGGCCTTGACTAATCACCGCTCCTCTGATGTGAGGCGGGGTCCTACTGTAGGGGGCAATAAACTGCATCTGTTGGACTAGGTGATGGCCTGGGATCAGGCCGGGCAATCGGGCAGGGAGGAAGAGGTTACCAAAAGGGCCTGTTCTATGGGTAGGATGAGAGAGCGAGGGGGCAGGGGTTCAGCACGGAGGCAGGGTCGTGTTTAGAGGTGCGTTTATGGCCTGCATAGGAGAGACCGGGGGCTGTCAGGGCGCGGGGGAATACTCGCGAGGCTGGGGAGTGGGAGAGAGAGAGAGAGAGAGAGAGAGAGACGCAGGCTATTGGCAGAGGGCAGAGAGGTCATGACACAAAATGGCTACTATCTATGTTCGTGATGGGCCTAAAAGGGGACAAGATGGTGGGGCCACTGTTTCGTGACTTTCGCTTTACTATCAACAGTGGCGAGGGTGAACACAAATGAACGCCGCTTATGTACATATACATTGTCATTTTCCACAACATGGTGCTACTTCTGTGTAAGAAATTATGTTACTGGTTGAGGGTGTGAAACCCTATTCAATCAGCAACCACAATCCTTGTTCAGGTGAAGACACAAGCAAATCCCAATTTAACCTGTGCTTAACCTTCTGGTACCCTGGCAGAAAGCAGTCCGGCTTAACTTAGAGGCAATGTGTAAAATATTTATGCAGCACTTCAATCAGTGATAAAGTGAAAAAACAAGAGAAATCCCACAGAAATGTAAAAGAATAGAGTAAAATGTAATAAATAACTTAGGACCAAAATGACGAAAAAGCAATCAGTAGAACCAGAGATAAGCAATTTTAAAGATTTAATACATAAATTGTGCCTAGAATAATTACGCACCAACTGTGGTTATCTTGTCATGGTGGACCAGGACAAAGTCACAAGTTCAGGCCAACTGCGATGGAGTGTGGGCCTTCTACCGGGACCAAGTTAGGCCAGCTGAAAAAAGCTACCTTAACTCATGGTTTCGGAGCAATGCAATGCCCCACGGTGAGGATGTGTCATGCAGCAGAGGCAATGTGAGGAAGTTGCATGGAGGTGCGTTGTGCAGCATCAGTTCCGAGGAGCTGCGATGCGAGGGTGGTGTGGGGAGATGCATCACACAGTAATGGTTCTGAGGCACTGTGATGGTAAATTGTGCAGAGTCCTAAAGCCAGCAAAAATAAAGTCAGCAACAACATGAGGCTGAAAGGCACAACTCTGGGGAAAAACCACATCAAGGATGTCTGGTCCAACAGTATGCAACATCAAACACCTTCCCTGTGGATCCACGTAGTCTGGGCTCTGTTAGAAAACCTATGGCCACTGCATAACCATATTTTAGTATTAGATCAGGTACCATAACATGCCTTGAATGGCCTTTGTTTCCACAGCTCTACATTTAAAATATGGTGATCCAGTACCTCTATGAAATTAATGGAACCATCTACCAGGGCAATGAAGACCACAGAGATATGCTGAATTCTTACACCAACAGAGCTCATAAGCCAGTTTTAGAGGAGCTGCTCAAATGATTGAAACATTTAAAGAAATATCTTATTTAGTTTATTGTGTCTGCATGGTGAACATTCTCCAAAGATCAGCTGACAAATGATTCACCCAATTAACACGTATTTTCAAGGCTTTAATGTACCTAAAATGGCTCATTCTGATGCCAATTCGATTAACATGTGTTAAGAATTAATCATGTTCAACATATCAGACTCAAAAAAGAAAAGTATATCAAATATGTGAAACATTTTCTGATTGATGGTTCGAGAATGTTCACAAAAGACAGAACAAAGTTAAAAGACCATTCTATCGCAAGGCTACTTGTCTAACTCTTACAATATTAACCTTTATTCATTTGTACTCATCAGTAGGTTGTTTGTGGATGCAGATAAACATCTCAACAATCCAAATGCCCGAGCCAAATTCATAGCCAGAACAGTCTTTGTTGCTAGACCTATGAAGGAGTAGATGGCGATAGCCAGGGTCATGAACAACACTCCCTAGATTCATTGGTTTACATGAAAAGAGTAGCTAGAAGGTTGCGTTATATTAGATTTATTTCTAGAGCGCTACATGGAGGTGTCTTGGCGCTAACTCCACTGAAACAGATTGAGAGAGAAACTCACTGAAAGCCAAATAGCGATGTTTTTAAAGCCTTTCTAAAAAGAGAGCAAGTTGTTCATAGCTTTAATTTGCACATGTACACAGTTCGTCTGTGCAGCCATATTGTGGTCATAGGATTTGCTCATAAGTGCACTCACACCTTGGAGGTCTGGAGGCCAACCAAAGCGTTCCCTATATTCTGTGACTGCACTCACATTGGTGTCCGCCTTCTGACCTCCGTCACAGACTCAGTGGGCATGAGCACACCCTAACAGAGAGGAGAATACATTCTCAACCCTCGTGGTTTGTGCTGTCAGCATGCACATCCACATAAAGGGATGGTGTGCGCATGCGCAAGAGACACAGTTTTATACCATAACATTGGGTTTGAACAGTTTTTTAAATGTGCAATTTTGAGTGACAAATTATTTTTGAATACTAATGATTTTTATGATGACTCTATTTGTAACCAATGAAATATTAAAGGTACACTCGAAACAAGTTTTATTAGATGTTTAGAAGTTTTTTTATGAATGTGGTTTAGTTGTGAGGTTGCATAGACACCATTTCATTAATGTGGATGCGATTTTATTGTTCTGCTCATCTTGCTCCTGCTCGTTAGTCCTCCCAGTCCATGTCCCCCTCCATGTCTTCTCTCCCCACAGACTTCGCAGCACAGAATACTGTGACGCAATTGGTTATTTTCCTTGGAGATCATGTATTGTGAATGAAATTTTCTTCATGTACTGAATGTTTCAAACCTTAGGGCACTTCCACTGAATGTTTCGATGTAGGCTCGCTACAATACACTAGTATATGAGTCTTTGTTTGAAAAATGTTACATATTGGGTTGAGCCTCTCCGGTCTGCGCTATTGCCGTGGAAGCTAATGGAGTTTTTATTTTCCTTAGAAATGGGTTAGTGCTATATTTTTTTTACCATGACCTTTATTCTGATTTGCTCAATATGTGTTATCACTAGTTGCGCCATGCTGGATTTGACGTTTTTGCATATTACCTATTCATAAAATGTGTATTAAAAAACCCATATTTGGGGGTTGAGCCAGAGCCTTACCTTTTCCCCTAGAGAGGCTGTTGGTGTTCCTTCTGAATCTGACAGACAATCATAGAGACCTCTCGTTTTCCTCTTAGGACACTGTCCATTTACTGAGAGATTTCCCTTTTTTGAATTGCCGTCTTTAGGATTTTTGTTGCTTACTGGGGCATGGATAAATTCTGATTTCCGACTATGTTTGTGTGTCTGAGCCTTCTTGGCATATATTTAGCATTTCTCTGTATGGACTATTTTTAGATTTTGTAATAAAAGCCTTTAACTTTTTTTACGATCTAGAATTCACATGTTGAGTGATCCCACTCACTATTTTTATTATTCTGCTAAGATTTGTGGGGCCTGATGTTGAGGATGGTGGTGACTCGTCGCAAGATCAAGGCTGCAGGACAGGGTCGGACTGGGAACACAAACCGGCCATGGTAAATGAGTTGTGCCGCCCACAGGGGAACAGGGGGCTGGTGCATTTGGAAAACACTGCAACTGCTTTTGTTATGGGGCGATTTTGCAGCTATGCAAACCCCCCCCCCCCCCCATAACAAAAGCAGCCCCCAGGGGTCCAAAACCGGCCCCCCACCCTGGCGTCTTACCGGGGAATCGCCCTGTGCTGGCTACGGCCAGTTCGGCCATGGTGCAGGAGCCAAGTAACCAGCGGTAAATTTTAGGGTAATCAAAATATTGAGGTGCAGTAAATTTTTGGGATTCGGATACCACGCAGGTATGCCCCTGGTTTGCACACATCAAGAATAATTATTGTGTTAAATGATGCAACTGGTGAGAAATATTGGGAAATGGATCAATTCTAACCGAAATTAATCCCGCTAGTCAACTAAAAGAGGTAAAGCATGTTAAAAAACATTATAGCTGTAAAAGCGATATATGTAGTTCAATTACGCTTTTAAAGCTTTAATTTCTTAACTACACTTGTACAATAAATATATGCATATTCAAAAGGATTCGTTTAAGGTGTGCGCCACGTGAATCTAGCGAGACTAGCGCGGGTCAACAGCAAAGGCAGCCATTTTCGGAGCAGCCGAGGCATGGTGGTGTGTGAGCGGCAGCTTTGTTTCCGTTACAGCACCTCTTTAGGAAGGTGCGAAACAAGGTCAAATTTAAACTCGTCAGGAGGTGAGAGCTTCTCGGCTCTGGAGGTTGAGGCTGATTGTATAACCTCTGTTTTATTACGCTGGCATGTGTTGATTTGTTATAATATATTTTTTCGCCTGCAGGGAAAGATTGGTGCTTTTGGCCACATTATTAATGCTTTGTTGTGACTTCTCAAAATGAAGCCAGCAATAATACTGTCAGGCTCCTGTGGGGCTGAACTTCAATTGAAAAGGCTTTAAATCACAGCAGACCTCACGCTGGCCAGTGCTAGAGAGAAACCTCAGGCTGTAAATATTTCCATTTCTTTACACTTTGGATTGTTCGGGATGTTACCCGGGCGTTTGAGCCTATTTATTATGACAGGACCGAGAGCAGAATACATATGAGTTTGCTGTGTCAAAAAGGGGAAAGAAAGGAAAATGACATTTTGCCTGCGCAGCACACTGCAATCCTTGATCTTGTGGTTAACTTTTCACGGCCGCCATTAGCAGGCGGTGGCATTTTCAATGGAGCGCGTGCCTCTGCACTAATGGAAGCTGTTGAGAATATAATGAACTGCCATAATACAAGGATTGATGCGCCGCCCATTCAATGAAGTCAGATGCAAGCATGCCAGCGCGTTCTGGGCCGCCATCTTGGGATGAATGGCTGCGGCTCTCCCTCCTGGAAGCTTCCTAATTACTCCAGTACATGGTGAACAAAATGTCAAAAGAGAACTGAAAAAATGTCAAACGTGGGTGATCAGAGTGCCGTTAATAAAGACTGCACACCGCCACTAGACACCAGAAGACTGTACAGCCGCAGGCGTCTTAATAGATTTTTTTATAGTAGGCGGCACAGAAAGTAAATTCATGATGCGTCAGCCACTAGGCGCTAAACGATGTTGCTATAATGTTTGAGAATGTTGTTATCTAGTGAGAAAGCGATGTTTGAAAACAAACTTGATAGAGATGTTCTTTTTAATACAAACTTTATCCATGAAAGCTCACTAGTGATTGAGTAACCTAGAGACAGCAAACAGGCCACGTATACGCATTAACCTAGTTAGTAGCTTTGACAGTAGCTAGACCTATTGCCACCCTGGCAGCCCCTAGTATCCTGCCCGGTGCAGGTAAGAGCGTGGTGGGTGTGACAACTTGGTCCGGGGGGTTGGCGTCCGACTGACGACTTCTTCTCAGGGAGCGGAGGGATGGTGGTAGTCAACAGCCCAGAACAGACCAAACTCACCCCACCCCAGCTACTCCATTGAGCTTTGATAAGTTTCTATGCAGTGTGCATCACAACCTGACTGTGGGCCTCATTTTTGAGGACTTGGGGTAGGGCAGCGTCGCAAGTCTTCTTGCTGTGCTGCCCTACACCAATGTAAAAGGGAAGTAGTTAACATATTTATGACATATGGTGCATTCCTGTCTTTTTCCACCTGAGCTGGTGCACAATTTGCTGCTTAGCACCAATGTAGGCACCCTTGCACCATCATGCAAGAGAGCCTTCGTTGCATGCGCAATTGTTTTTGCACAGGAAGGGGCACCTACCTGCACAAAAATAATCCGGAGAGACGTATTCCTCTTCTGTGCACACATGTACTTATGGATCTATATATTTATTACTTTTCTTATAATTCAGCATGTTCAATGCACTACCCTATGTCTCACCCTATACCCCTCTCAATATATCCTCTACCTCAACTCTCTGACTCATCTCAGACATCTTCCTATTACTTTTTCTAATTAACCACCCTATTTCCCACCCTATACCTCTATCATTATATCCTCTATCTCCACTCTCTCATTCATCCCAAAACCCATACCACTACTATGACCCCCAAATATCACCCTTTCTAGACTCTTTCCTACGCTACATCTCCTAGCATCATCTCATACCTCTCCTACTATTCCGATCCCCCAAAAATAAGCCTCCCTAAACCCTTCCCTCCGACTCTTCCCCTTCCACCTCCCTTTCACTCATCCCAAGCCTCCTCCTACTGCTATGAGGTCCAAAACAAATAAACAATTTCTAAATCCTTACCTTTTCTATCCCTCCACTATCCTTTTCATTCCAAATAACAGACTAACATGTCCACCACTCATCCCTCTGCTATCCTTCTCAATCCAAATAGCTGTCTAATATCCACCACTCAAATTACTTTCATATTTCACTATACTAATGCATCACTAATCCTTTATGGGTTCTGGAATAGCGTAGTACTCACTGAAAAAGCACTTTAACACCCCATCAGGCTAAGCAAGCACTGTATAAATGCAAACCTTTTTCACACATCTATCCCTCCACTATCCTTCTCAATCCAAATAACAGACTAACATATCCACCACTCAAATTACTTTCATATTTCACTATACTCATTTACCACTAATCCTTTATGGGCTGCGGAGTAGTGTGCTACTCAGCGAAAAAGTGCTTTGACGCCTCGTCAGGAATAGTAAGCAATATATAAATGCAATTACAATACAATACAGGTAAAGAGTTAAAAAAGAGGAGAAATACAAATATTTCTTCTTGTTACACCTGCTCTGGGGAGGCGTAAGGTTTTGGTGCTGCTCCAGGTCTATGTGATTAAGTAAACTTGGGTCAGCTTATCAATATCCATGGGTGTTGCGTGGGGAAACCCACTGCGACGCCCATGGAACGCCTCCTTCACTCAGAGTAAGGCAAAGCAGCGACTTGAGCTACTTTGTTGTACTCAATATCTATGAGGTTATGCAAAGCCACGCAGAGTAACTTTGAGTTGCCTCATAGATATGATTGAGAGGCTTGCGCCACTGGAACGTCAAAAAAAGTAATGCTCAGGTGGTGCAAGCCTCTCGTAAATAAAGCCCCAGTGTATTTTCAGTTGCAAAAACACAGTATCACCCATTTTAGCACTCTTGCAAGGATAAAAGAAAGAACTGCCCCAATTTATACATATCATTTGCAGATTACACACACATATCACTGGAGTACATGCTCAACCCAAAGAGTTACATTATTGACTTTAATCAGCATCTTAACATATGTCAGTAGCTCACTGGAATACTTCAGTGCAGAAAAAATGTAATCACATGCTTTTAAGTGAGTGAACGAGAAAGATGCGTAAAACTTTACAAAATGAATTAGTTATATGAATTTGTGATGGTCAAATACATTTCCAGAGAACAAGTTAGCAACATAACTTAAAAGGCGTATCTTTTTCACCTTTTCAAAAGCCTGTCCTTTATATTAGCCTGTAGTCACCTGAGAAGGCTCACCACACATTAGCTCACAGCGCAGAAAGAGTGGCTGCATGATTATTTTAAGGCTATTCTACTCGTAAACAAATTAACCTGATAGTGCGGTTGTCTGGAGTTAAGGTTTTGCATTTACTTTTTTTGTTCCATGGGGCCGTCAGTGACGTTTGCAGACCTTGGCCAAACCGAATCACATGTGTTCAGACTCCAAATGGATGCACAGATATTTGAGAGCCAACCTACCCAAAAATAACTACTAGCAAAGCAAACAGCTCTTGCCTTCAGCAAATGTATTGGCTGTGCCAATGATTTTTTGCCAATGCTGTGCAGGATTGACAAAAAAAAAAGAAAAACGGCATGGGGACATATGTGCACGCGTCATCATGGATAAGTGCCCATACAGCATGACATAGCAGCCATTTTCTTTTTCCTCACTTTGCAAGATGTCAGAAGCCAACCGTGGTGTGGCAAATAAACAAAAAGTTACATGCAAATGAAAGTGTGTCTTGGAAGCAAATTGTAAAAAGAACAATTAACGGACGGAATGCTGAACAAGGTCAAACATTCACCCCCAGTACAGAGATCTGGGCCTATCTACATTGTATGTTTGCTCACCATGCAATTCCAGTTTAGACCCAGCCATATGCAAATCAGTCTTGACCCTGCTCCCCATGGGAAGGGTCCAGCCTGAACTGACAGCCCAGGTACTCCCTGAACAGGAAACAAGCATCCTGGGACCGGTTTCGGGAAGCAAATTGTAGCTGCCAGGCACTCGACAATTTTTTTTTTTATTAGCTTTATGGAGGGGCAAGCAAGCAACAGATGCAAGGGTAGGGGCAAAGCAGTGGGAGCAAAAGAAGAAACTGAGGTGGCAAAATAAATAATGTAAAAGGCAAAAAAAGTGTGGTGGTGTGGGGAAAGCAACTAACGTGATGATAAGGGTGCAACAAGGAGAGTGGAGGCTAAAGTATCACATTAGGACGAAAGCAAGAAAACACACTCATTCCCAAAGAATGCCGAAAGAGAAAAAAAACTAGTTACCTGAATGCGAATAGTGGGAGGATCTAAATCATCTAATCAAACGGATGGGAAAGAAGCTACACTCCTGAGGAGGGTCAAACGCAAGAAGAGGAAGGAAAACTATTCAATAACAAGCAAGCAAATTAGCTTGTCAACAAAACCAACCAATGGTAAGCAGTGGGCTGTTCCAAAGCCTACTCTAAATATTTGTATCATTCACAATAAGGGGCCAATTATAATGGCGGGGAGACCGCTGTCGGTGGCGGTCTCCCTGCCATCGGAGACATGTTTCCCACCCACCATATTACAATGGTGGACGGGGTGATGGCGGTCGGAAAGTCCGACCTCCACGCATCCGATGGGTTGTGCAGTGGAAGGGCTCGTAGTCCGTACTATTTCGGCGGTGCCTGCCAGGCACCGGCGTAGGGATTACAATCTCGCTTTCCACCAGCCTTTTCATTGCGGTTAACATGCCATGAAAAGACATGAAAGGGACTTTGGGGGCCCATAACGGGCCTCCCTTTCCCCCATGGCCCCCGGACATGGGGTCTGGAGGGCACCTAGGGTGCCCCCTACAGATCTTTGCACCATGTCACAGGCAACACATGGTGCCTACCATGTAGTGCAGGGATATGTAAATTGTCCCTTTTTGCATTGCGGCGGGTGCTGCAGCCAGCAGCACCCGCCACAATGAAAAAAATAGGTATTGCGACCATCATGGTGGTGGTCGCATCAAAATACTTATGTCGGGACCGCTGACAGCCTTCCGGGCTTTTCCAATCCCTGATAGGGTGGGGGGGGGGGACATAAGTCTGCCCGCCATCATATTTGGGCCCTTTGTCTTTAGTTTATCTAGTTGAGACCAAAAAAGTCAGTCAGACACACGTAAATGCTGTTTATAAGTTTTCTTTCCAAAGATAAACAATGGCAGCACCTCTAATTTATCCTTAGTTTTTCACTCTGTGGACTGTAGGCATTAAGTTCTAAATACTTTGGATAAGCTCCTGATAGTTGATAAGGTAGGCGAACATGAAATTTACAAGATCTGTCAAATCAATGACTACCACATTTTGTACTATCCACACCAGTAATAACTCACATTGACGATAAACATTGTCAGCCCCATTACATTATCAAGTATAGTTATCTTTTTCTCTTCTTATGAGGGAAATAATAGTCTAAGGTCTTTCAGAAAATGTTGGGAGAAAACTATTCTGCAAAATAACAAATAATAAATATCAATTGTTTCACTTCTACATCACAAATTCTGCTCACCAGTCACACTGTGACTCCTGCAGATGTTGAATCTCAAGTCATTAAATGGCTTGGAGGTTGTCTATCTATACACTTGGTGAAGTGAACATCTGTCACACACTTACTGTATAACTGTAATAATCATCAACCTGTCTTAACTTGATCCAGATTACAACCAATATATGTACATTCTCGTCCACCTCATGTGGAAGGATGTTACAGTTTCCCCTGAGCATCATGACTGTTGCTGTAGGCACACCATTCATGTGCAACCCAGTCAGGCCGGCCCTAAATCGGATTGACCGGGACAGCGCCCTCTGGTGGAAAGAAAGTTTGGTATTTATTGTAGGGGTGGAGGGTCAATGCGCTGTGACGCATGAGGAGTGAGGTAGATGTGATGAGAGCACAGGGTTGATGGGGTGCTAACAATCACGCTGAGGTACATTGAGGGCTGATTACAAAGTTTTTAACAGGTTCTTATTAAGACCAAGTGGGATGGATGAGCTGCTGTTTGCATGATGTTAAGTCAGGCAGCTCCCTGCTGCACCTCTCGTAATATTGGCACCCTGGGCCCAGTACATTACCACATGTGCATGCAATGCCTAGAACCAACATAATGCTCAACCTAGCACAACTCAAAATGAGTACTCCTTCCTACCCAATAATGTCAGCGATATGCAATAACCTTTCAGCAAATGGGATTCTGGTGATTCACCCGTATATCTCTTTTTATGGGCCCACCTCTGACCCCTAGTGCCTCACTGAGTGAAAGCGGGGGGGGCTCTATCTAAATAGGTCACATTCCTCAGGAGCCCTGGACTGGAAATTTTTCGGGTTATGGTTGATTGAAGTCCAAGGTCGTGTTCAATTAGGAGCTACTTCAGGGGGTTATTGGCTGAAGGGTGTTTCTCAGAAACTTGGATGAAAACCACCCCCTGTTTTGTCACCCCCTCTTTCTAACTTGCCTTCTATGAACCCTCTTTACAACTACCAACATGTACCAGTTGGTGCATGTTAGTTGTTGTGAAGATGGCTCACAGTCTCATCCATTATGCAAGGACATCACCTCAGGAGAACTCTAGACCAGCCACGGCCCATGCAGGTAAGAACGGTGGGGAGGTGTGAGCCGGGAGGGGGGTAGATTTAGACAGACAGGTAGGAGGAAAAATGTATTATTTATTCAATTTTCCCTTGTGGTCGTCTGTCGAATCCCACCCAACACGGCCCCATGGCTCTTACCTGCACTGGCTGCGACTGCTCTAGACTGTTCTCACTAGAAAGCCCTACACAGCAGTCCTGCTAAAAGGGAATAGCACTACACAAATACAACCTCAAGTATTTAAAATGATTGAGGGATGACAGTGAATAATAGGGATATTTTTTCAGTGAGGAGTTCTGAATGGCATCAGATAGACGCAAGAATGTAGCTTAATATTTTCTATAACAGTAGTATGATACAGCAGTTAGAGCCTGAGACAAATAGCATCTCCATTATTCACGGTTACCCTTCTACAACTTTATTTGATGTATGGCACCCCAAATCCCCTGCCCCTGTTTTTAGCAGCTTTGCAATGGTAGGGGAGTCCTGGAGGAGCCTACACAGCATGGCTTCACCCGCCTCAGCCTAAGCCTTTCCAATAACCACCATGAAGCAATATTTAGCCTCTGTGAGTACAATTCTTGTGCCTTTTAAGTCTTACTATTCAATTTCCGTCCTTAAAAATTTGGCATAATTGAGACTCAGACTGATTTGTAAGTACTATATTTTAATTGTAATTGTAAATGTATTTATATAGCTCTTATGACCCCTAACAAGGCATTGAAGCACTTTTTCAGCGAGGGACACTCTACTGCGGAATCCAAGATTAGTAGTTAGTGGGTTAGTTGTTTTTTTTGGGCAAGGGGTGTTTCTTGTGCATTGGTTGTGTTAGGTTTAAGCTCTTGATTTCAGGCGTGCTTGGTAGAGTTTGGAGTAGGGGTAAATTGATAGGGATGTGTTTGGAAAGGGGGAGTATATGATTGTTGTTTAGCTTTTAGCTGAAATGATAAACTTAGAAGCCATACAACCCCCCACCACCCCGCACCCTCTGTTTCCTCTGGCTTGAGGTGCGTTCTGCTTTCTCTGCACAGTTACTGAATTAAGGCCCCTTTTCCGGGAAGATGCTTGTCTGCCCTGTATGCTATGTTATTTTCCAAGGAACCAGCACTGAACATTCTAAACCGGTTTCCACACTGGACAAATTGGGTGCTAAAGCAAAATCGCTTTAATTCAACGAGCTTCAGTTCCCTCATTTGACGAAAGTGGAATTTAAACAGACATATTAGCAGCGAACAAAATTGATTAGAAAAATGGGCAAATAGATTTAATCTTCTGACATTACATAAATCTGCCCTTCTTAGCAAGAAGCCGTATTAGACCCCCCATCCTGAATGATGCAATTGGTTCAGCCAATCAGAAGTGTATTATTTATTTCTTTAGGAGTATTATATAGCTCTATCAAGACCCGCAGGCATTAACTGTTAAGTGGCGGGCTTAGTTGGAAAGAAAAAAACGTACAACGTAGTAAATCCTTGCAGAAAGTGATGTATTCCATATGCAAATAAATGCACCAGGAAGCGTCCTTTCAGTGCTCAAGCAACTGGCCCCTCTACCTTCCAGTCCTCCCTCACACTGCCAACAGCCTTCTTATCCACATGTTCGGCTCATGTCCATCAAAGCAATAGGGGCAGTTGTCAACTATTAACACCCTCAGCTTAGATGTTTCTGATTTAAAAAGCCCCAAACTACATTCACTAATAAATGTGTTCAAACAGGTACAAGTTACATGCTGTGTGCAACAAGGAAATAATTCACAGTTGCGGATCTGGTATTTGTTTACAAGCCGGGAACACTAGCATTAAAACATGAAAACTCATAGACGGAATCCCCTGAGGTCTGCCTCCATTATGCAGCTTCCACCTACCAGTGCAGCATTGATAATGTACGCAAATCAAGCATACTGGAGCTCGTCAGAGGTATAATGTGTATTACATGGGTTGTGGAAACACTCCCAGGGTCATGCAGACTATCACCGAAGGACCTTCAAAGGTGGTTAAATGGCATGATTTTTTAATCTCCCCTCTTTTACATTAAAAGTAGTAAGGGGCGTTTGCATTACCAACACACGCTTAGAAAATGAAATCTTATTGTTTGAAAGCTCAACTTATACAGATATTCCTCGCACACTATGCTGCTGGGAGATTTCCTCTGGGAAAACTGCCTTTGTATGCACTCAGTGCATCCCACTATGAATAAATCATACACATCTGACGAGTATCCTGACATAGTTTATATGTATCTGATTGATGCGAAAGCAGTTTTCCCAAAGGAAATTGACTAGTAGCCGGAGAGAAAGACAGGATTGAACACCAGATAAGGATGTCAAGTTACTCCTAGTCTGCACGTGTCATAGCCCGTGTTTACATAGCTGGTCCTGTTTTGGCAGCTTAATGGAGGATAGGTGCAGAACCAGAACAATCCAAACAGGAAATACATATTGAAAAAACAATATTCTAGTGAATATAGGTAGGCATATTGTGCCAGGTTTTATTGGAAACAGCAAAGAGTAAGCTAGAATCTGACTTGATACTGGAATGTCTAGTGGCACCCACACAGACATGAATTCTGCCAGCATGTGAATGATCAAATGTGTGGTGAGTGCCTAGAAGAGGAACATTAAGCACATACAGCAAGGTGATTTAAAAATACCTATTGTCAGCTTACTAAGAATTTACAGGTGCTTAAATCTTGCCCATTGCTTACTATTGGCTTGCATTATTGCCATCTAATTTGCTTGCTTGTTATTTGATGGCTTGCCTTTTCTGACGGATATATGATGTTACCACGCATACTTTTACCACGCATACTTTTACAACGCATTTTTACCACGCTAATACTATTACAACGCATGTAATTACCACGAGTACTTTTACAACGCAATATAATGTAATATAAAAAAAAATACTATAACAACGAATACGATTAAAAAGCATACCATTACAACGCAAATGAAATATAATTTTTTTTTTTTAGTACAATAACCACTGGGACGGGATGTAGGGAAATAGGGGTTTTGGGTGGGGAAGTGTTTTAAAAAATGTTGAAAAAACTACAACGCATTAATGAAAAAATGTGTAATTTCAGCAAAATTAATACTCGAGTATTAAAATTAATACTCGCGTATTAAAATTAATACTCAAAGATTTAAAAATTATATATCAAAATATTAAAATAATTTAAATTAAAATAAATTAATTAAATGATATTATATTAAATTAAATATTTCGATTTATGAAGAATAATAATAATTATGTTAACATATTTCATTGTTTACGTTTCGGAAAGCTATCGCCATTTAAAGTAAGTAAATCAAAAAATAGTCCTACAACAATTTCAATGACAGTGAAATCATAACAGTACTTACAAAATGGATGCCAAAACGGCACAAATAACCCGATTTACGTTTCTTTAAATAAAAATAAAAACTATATGTTTACACAGAAATATATTTGTTTTAATTTTTACATTACAACGTTGTGTTTATGTGAAAAAACTGAAATAATAACCCAAAACATATAAATAGGAGACAGACACCATTTTAAGATCAGTTGATCCGCAACTATCAGAGTGACCAGACGCCAAATCTGACTCTCTCACCTTTTCACCTCTTCAAAAGAGAAATCAAATCTACGGAGTACATTTGTTCGATTTAAAAGTAAGTAAATGAAATAGCTAACAACATATTCAAACAATTAATTGTTGATATAATCCCAAAATAAAATAGTTTAGATATATATATATATATATATATATATATATATATATATATATATATATATATATATATATATATATATATAATTAATTAAAGCGTAAAATTAAATCATTACATTATTTATTATTTTTTAAATTACTAGATATTTAAGGAAATGATATAAAACTATCCAATAAAATAATTAATTAAATTACTCAAAATTAATATTAATTTTTTAAGTTCAAACATTTTTCCTCACACTTTATTTTTCCCATTAGTTGAACAACTGAAAACATTCACGCAAAGAATTACAGCTACCAAACTGTGCTAAAAAAATTACGAGGTAAAAAATAAATATTATTATACATAATTTCTAATGTTGTAAAATGCAAATAAAATTATTAATTAAAATATTTTTCAAATTTTATTCAGGTACAATATTTGACCGAAAATATAAGTTTTTTCAAACATCGACTTTTTCAAGGTCTTCACCTTATAAGGTAAAAATAAAAATATATTATTGTATTAATGTTTAATAAAATTTGAGTAAACAGAATTATTAATAGCGTAGTAATATTTTAATGTAGAATAAGGAAAAATTTAGTATAAGTGGTATATGAATATTTTGGTGCTGTACCTGCTCCATGCGTGAAAGAAACTTGCACTGTTGCTACCTGTGCTGTACCTATCCTATGTGTGTTGGAAGCTTACACTGTTACTGACTGTGCTGTACCTGCTCCATGCGTGAGAGAAGCTTGCAATGATGCTGCCTGCGCTGTACCGATTCTATGTGTGTTGTAAGCTTACTCTGTTTCTGACTGTGCTATATCTGATTTATGCGTGAGATAAGCTTGCACTGTTGCTACCTGTGCTGTACCTATTCTATGTGTGTAGGAAGCTTGCACTGTTGCTACCTGTGCTGTACCTGATCCATGCGTGAGAGAAGCTTGCACTACTGTTCCCTATGCTGTACCTGCTCCGTGTGTGAGGGAAGCTTGCACTGCTGCTGTGTGTGCTGTACCTGCTCTGTGTATGAGGGAAGCTTGCACTGCTGTTGCCTGTGCTGTACCTGTTCTATGTGTAAAGGAAGCTTGCACTGCTGCTGCCTGTGATATACCTGTTCTATGTGTGAAGGAAGCTTGCACTGCTGTTGCCTGTGCTGTACCTGTTCTATGTGTGAGGGAAGCTTGAACTGTTGCTACCTGTACTGTACCTATTCTATGTGTGTTGGAAGCTTACACTGTTACTAACTGTGCTGTACCTGCTCCATGCGTGAGAGAAGCTTGCACTGTTGCTGCCTGCGCTGTACCGATTCTATGTGTGTTGTAAGCTTACTCTGTTGCTGACTGTGCTGTACCAGATCCATGCGTGAGAGAAGCTTGCATTACTGTTCCCTATACTGTACCTGCTCCGTGTGTGAGGGAAGCTTGCACTGCTGCTGTGTGTGCTGTACCTGCTCTGTGTATGAGGGAAGCTTCCACTACTGTTGCCTGTGCTGTACCTGTTCTATGTGTGAGGGAAGCTTGCACTGTTGCTACCTGTACTGTACCTATTCTATGTGTGTTGGAAGCTTACACTGTTACTGACTGTGCTGTACCTGCTCCATGCGTGAGAGAAGCTTGCACTGTTGCTGCCTGTGCTATACCTATTCTATGTGTGTAGAAAGCTTGCACTGTTGCTACCTGTGCTGTACCTGCTCCATGCGTGAGATAAGCTTGCACTGTTGCTACCTGCGCTGTACCTATTCTATGTGTGTAGGAAGCTTGCACTGTTGCTACCTGTGCTGTACCTGATCCATGCTTGAGAGAAGCTTGCACTACTGTTCCCTATACTGTACCTGCTCCGTGTGTGAGGGAAGCTTGCACTGCTGCTGTGTGTACTATACCTGCTCTGTGTATGAGGGAGGCTTGCACTGCTGTTGCCTGTGCTGTACCTGTTCTATGTGTAATGGAAGCTTGCACTGCTGCTGTCTGTGATGTACCTGGTCTATGTGTTAAGGAAGCTTGCACTGCTGTTCCCTGTGCTGTACCTGCTCTGTGTGTGAGGGAAGCTTGCACTGCTGTTGCCTATGATGTACCTGCTCCGTGTGTGAGGGAAGCTTGCACTGCTGCTACCTGTGCTGTAGCTGCTCCGTGTGTGAGGAAAGTTTGCACTGCTGCTGCCTGTGCAGTACCTGTTCTATGTATGTTATACAATTGCAAACAATAATTATTTTTCCGTTTCAAATTAACCGACACAATGTTTTAAAATACAATGCAATAACTGAATAATAATCATCAACATTTCTCTCCCTTATTTTAGAAAAAGAAACCAACTTATATTCCGCCAAACAAATAACAACAAACTAAAGAATAATCTGACTACATTTTTCATCACAAACAAACAGCTACCAACAAGGTAAATCAAATCTTAAAGTGCTATTGTAGTTAAAGGGCTGGATTGTGTAAGGGTATTAATTACTATTCCAAAACCAGGTAAGTGCTGCAGTAGGAAAAGTGCTGGATAGTGTAAGGGTTTTAATTACTATTCCAACTCCAGTTAAGTGCTGCAGTAGGGAAAGTGCTGGATAGTGTAAGGGTATTAATTACTATTCCAACACCAGGTAAGTGCTGCAGTAGGGAAAGTGCTGGATAGTGTAAGGGTATTAATTACTATTCCAACTCCAGGTAAGTGCTGCAGTAGGCAAAGTGCTGGATAGTGTAAAGGTATTATTTACCATTCTAACTCCAGGTAAGTTCTGCAGTAGGGAAAGTGCTGGATAGTGTAAGGGTATTAATTACTATTCCAACTTCAAATAAGTGCTGCAGTAGGGAAAGTGCTGGATAGTGTAAGGGTATTAATTACTATTCCAACTCCAGATAAGTGCTGCAGTAGGGAAAGTGCTGGATAGTGTAAGGGTATTAATTACTATTCCAACTCCAAGTAAGTGCTGCAGTAGGGAAAGTGCTGGATAGTGTAAGGGTATTAATTACTATTCCAACTCCAGTTAAGTGCTGCAGTGGGGAAAGTGATGGATAGTGTAAGGGTATTAATTACTATTCCAACTCCAGTTAAGTGCTGCAGTGGGGAAAGTGCTGGATAGTGTAAGGGTATTAATTACTATTCCAACTCCAGGTAAGTGCCGCAGTAGAGAAAGTGCTGGATAATGTAAGGTTATTAAATACTATTCCAACTCCAAGTAAGTGCTGCAGTAGGGAAAGTGCTGGATAGTGTAAGGGTATTAATTACTATTCCAACTCCAAGTAAGTGCCGCAGTAGGGAAAGTGCTGGATAGTCTGAGGCTATCAATTACTATTAATACTCCAAGTAAAGAATGCAGTCATTAAAGTGGTTAAAAGTGTATATGTATTAGATACTATTCCATTTTTGGGAAAAGTGCAACATTTTGGAAAGTCTTGAATCTTAAAAATAAATGAGTAAATATTGTAACACTGAGTAAATAATGCATTTGTAAATTAGCAACAATCTCTAAACATATTACTCACCATTCATACTTCTCATAAAATGCTGTAATATGAAAGCTAAATATTGTAAAAATATTTTTAATTTTTATAAATACACAAAATTTCATAGAAACTCTTTTTTTTCTCTTTTAGAACATGACTACTCATCCAACTGCAAATTTTATAATGTCCCGAAAAGGAAACCGACTCTTAAATCATGGAGGATACATTTATTGTAGGGAAAGAATAAGTTTAACAAGGAATCATTGGAGGTGCGTGAATTACTTTTCAACCCGTTGCAGTGGCAGAGCGGTAACGGTTGATGATATTATTGTAAGAACAACTGACCACAACCACTCTGCCTCTGCAACGGAGGTTGATGTAAGGGAAACGGTAAATGAGATGAAAGTAATGGCAAGCACCTCCAATGATTCCACAGGAACAATTTTAAGAGAGGTTGCTCAACATGTCCCTACACATATAGCAAGTAATATGCCTACCATCCACAATTTGCGTAGAATAATTCAACGACAAAAGCAGGCAAGTAATACCCAAACTAATACACCACATACCTTTTCAGACATAGTTATACCTCATGAGCTTACTATATCTTTTTCTGATGAATCTTTCCTTTTGCACGACAATGAAAACCCTCAGAAACGTATATTAATATTTAGTACTCCCCGTAACCTTGTAAAACTAGAAAGCAGTGAAATTTGGATGATGGATGGGACGTTTAAAAGCACACCCCATCCATTCACCCAAATTTATACAATACATGCTAAAATTAACAATAGTGTAATCCCCCTAGTGTATAGTTTGCTGCCTGATAAAACTTCTGCAACATACACAGAATTTTTGTCTGTTATTAAATCCAAAACTCACCAAAGTCCTAGGAAAATAATTATTGATTTTGAATTGAGCATGATCAATGTGATCACCAAAATGTACACGGATACCCAAATTCAGGGGTGTTTTTTCCATTTTTCCCAGGCATTCTGGCGTAAAGTACAAAAAACACCCCTTGTTACAGAATATTCATCAAACAGCAAACTACAAGTCGAAATAAAAAAATTAACTGCTCTTTGTTTTGTCCCTCCCGAAAGTGTAGACGAATACTACACTGCCATTATAGAATCTGAGTATTATTTAAGAAATGAAGAAATATTGGCACCTATTCTAAATTATATGGAAGACACATGGATTGGACACCTAAGCAGATCGGGTCGCAGGAGGAAGCCACGTTTTCATGTGAAGCGGTGGAACTGTTATTCGAGTTGCTTACAGGGAGAGGCTAAAACAAATAATGCCATAGAGGGATGGCATAACTCCTTCAACCATGTAATTGGCAAACACCACCCTAATTTCTACTCTTTTTTGGAAACTTTGAAGAAGGAGCAAAGTTTCCAAGAAATGAGAATTTCTCAAACTCTCACAGGTAAACTAAACTCACGGATTACTCAAAAAACAAAGGAAATGTCTGAACGACTATTGGCGGTACTGCAACAGTTTTCGTTGTGCGTGGCTTTGGATTACTTGGAAAATCTTGCAAACATTCTCTCTTTTTAGTTGTTATTAATACATTACTTTCCTGCTTTGCTCCAAAATTAATTCCTCATAAAAATTGAAATTGGCCTTTTAATTTTTTTTAAAATTTATTTTTTCCAAAAAGAAGTCGGGGTTCTTTCTATTACTCAAAAAATTTGTACACTCTATATTACAATTTTTTAGAGTGTTTTTTTTTCTATTTAGTGAAGATTCCATTTAGTTAGTAAAAATTAGTTAAAATTTTTTTTTTACTATTGGATTTTTAAAAAATGCATTCTTGATAAAATCTGTAAACTCTTCTTTTCTTTCCTATTTCTCCTAAAATTGTTTTAATAAAGCTTCAACAAAGATCCTTTTTGTAATGGCAAATGGATTGTATTCTTAAAAAGGTTGTTATATTCAAAGATGTGCGAAATTATCGAAGACATTTTTTTCAAACATTGGCTAAACATTTTTTTCTCAACAGATTAGAAATTTATTTTTTTTTAAATTGGAAACTACAATTTTTCAAACAAATTATACACATAGTATTCTATATTATTCAGATGATGTCAATGCTTGCATATTATTGTAAAATATTATCGCATTACAAAAATACTAATATGCATAATATTTAACAAATATTGTCTTCAATCAATAACTATTCCAAATCATTTAGAAAATCACAGACACATATTTCCCAAAATCAATCTCATTCTGATAATAACATCTCTCAAATAATTCAATCATAAAAGCTCTCCAAAAATAAATCCAAGACAAAGAAACATAACTTTCTATCTTCCAACTTTAAGCACCGAAATCAACCAAATTCCAACAACGTTTAATAATCTATTTTTCCGTTTTCAAAAAACACGAACCAAATACACAATCCATTTGCCTAAATCAAAACAATATCAATCATACTTTGTCAATGAAGCTTTTCAAAACCATAAATTAACCTCGATTTACTCTCTTTCATTTTCCGAAATGTTTTGGTACATTCAAAAATGCATTTTTATACAAACAATTGTTCAAAAATAAATACAGCATAAATAGAAAGCATATACAAGTTGCATAAACGTAAACATCTATTTACATATTTAAAATGTAATGTACTGAATATACATATCGTTTTATTAAACACGGAACCCGACTTAGACATATTCTCGTTATATGATTACCGACATGCATTTGTAAGTAAATTAACATTTTTTTTAAAGAACAACCTCGACTTATTCTTCCCGTACAATAAATGTATTCCATTATAAATATTTTAGTTTAATATAAAGTTTAAAAAGTTTCCTACCTGGACGCAGATCTGCTTCCTGCTGCTTCCTCCAACGATGCTCTTCAAAATGGCCGCCAACGCGCACTTCAACGTCATGACGTCATGGCTGCCTACAACGATCAACAAGGGACTACTTTATTTGCAGAATAATATAAGTTTGTTTTATTATTAAAAAATTGTACGAGTGGTGCAAAATGTTCAAAAAATATGTAATAAATCTAATAAAAAAAGTACTTTCATGCAAAAATATTTTTTTTTAAATAAAAAATTTCCAAATAAATTTCTGCCTCTGTTGTTTATTTAAATTTATTTTTACTGTTTATTATTAATTAACTTTATTGTATATATATTAACTATAATGTCTCCTTACCTGTTTTCTTGCTTCTTTTTCTTTCTTTTCTCACTCTATCCTCTTCATTTAATCATCCTTTAACTGTATCGCGGGACCTATATGCTATGTCATTGAAATAAATGAAGGACAATTCCTACCATAGGAAACAATGTTAAACCGTGGGAACCAAAATTTCAAATATATTTATAATCAATTTATTAATATTAAATTATCATAAAATATTGCTCAATATTACAAACATTTCTTTTGTAATTTTAAATTATAAACATTATTTTTTAAACAAAATTTTAATTTATTTATAATTATTTTTCAAAAATTACATTTAAGTGCTTAAAAATTAAATATAATATCAATAAAATTACATAAATTAATACAAAAATATATTAACTTATTTCATACTGACTTTTTTAAAATATATTATTATTTCTAAATAAAATAATTAAATGAACTAAAGAAATATAAAAAATTTAAATATATTAATATAAATTATTAAATATAAATATTAAATGAATAAATTATTAATACTTGAGTTTTAAATAATTAAATTATTATGTAAAAAATATTTAATACATGTTTGCAAAATTAATACTCGAGCATTAAAAATTTAAACATATTAATTTAAATAAATAAATATAAATATTAAATAAATAAATCATTAATACTTGAGTTTTAAATAATTAAATTATTATTTAAATAAATATAATTTTAATTAATACTTGTTTTCAAAAGTAATACTCGAGTATTAAAAATTTTAACATATTAATTTAAATAAATAAATATAAATATTAAATAAATAAATTATTAATACTTGAGTTTTAAATAATTAAATTATTATTTAAATAAATATAATTTTAATTAATATATGTTTGCAAAATTAATACTCGAGTATTAAAATTTTACGTATATTAATATAAATAAATAAATATAAATATTTAATAAATAAATTAATAATACTTGAGTTTTAAATATAAATATTAAATAAATAAATTATTAATACTTGAGTTTTAAATAATTAAATTATTATTTAAATAAATATAATTTTAATTAATACATGTTTGCAAAATTAATACTCGAGTATTAACATATACATTTTAAGTATATTAATATAAATAAATAAATATAAATATTTAATAAATAAATTAATAATACTTGAGTTTTAAATATAAATATTAAATAAAAAAAATATTAATACTTGAGTTTTAAATAATTAAATAATTATTTAAATAAATATATTTTTAATTAACACATGTTTGCAAAATTAATACTCGAGTATTAAAAATTTACACATATTAATATAAATAAATAAATATAAATATTAAATAAATAAATTAATAATACTTGAGTTTTTAATAATTAAATTATTATTTAAATAAATATAATTTTAATAAATAAATATTATTATTAATAAAAAAATGTCAATTAATGCGTTGTACAGTACATGCGTTGTAATAATATTTGCGTTGTAAAAGTATGCGTTGTAAATGTATGCGTGGTAAAAGTATTTGCGTGGTAAAAGATGCGTGGTGATGGTATTGCGTGGTAAAAAATGCGTTGTAATGGTTGTATACCTTTCTGACTATCTTGTATCAGTCCCTCTCTTGAAGCATCCCCTCTTTACTTGCATCCTTCCACTGCTCACCTTTAGGGAGCTACTTTGTTGCTTTTGTTTAAACAGTACAAAGGAGTGCATGTGTTTTCAGCTGTCTTCCTTGTGCTTCTTACCCCCAGTAAAGCACGTATTGCTCACGCTTGTCTGTGTGCTTTTCTCCCACCCATGTTGTTCTCTCTCGCCCATGTGCTTCTGTCCATGCTTCATGTTGCTCTCTTGCCTGTCAGTTCTGACCCCCTGCTTACCTCAAACTCGATGTTGCTTCCACCCTCTGTGTTCCTTCCCCCAACTCATGTGCTCCTATTTTTGCAATGTAGGGAACCATGTCAAATCAGTAACCTCCATCAGTACTGAACAGCACCTTCCTAAAGCACCCAAATAAACTGGAAAATAATCTTGGAAGAAACATGGACCACAGAGCTCCAAGCCTGCCACCACTACACCATGATGACCTCTAGCGATCCAAAAACTTCAACACTTAGATCACCTCCTGCACTAACACAAAATGCCCCCTCAAATGCCATCTATACCAGAACCAGGGCCCAAGCAAGCTATCACAAGGGAGAACGTAGACTTGCTAAAGGCCACTGCAAGCAACTGGAACGCAGATGGAGACAGACCAGCGATAAAACAGGCTAACTTCACTTCATGCAGTCTGAAGTTGGCTGGATTAAGACCAAGTCTTTGTAACTCAACACAGACAAACAGACGTAGTATTTTTCAGCAAGAACACTTCCTATGAAATTCTACCTAGTGGCCTGTAAATGTCATCATAATCCCCTGCCTCACCATTCAAGCTAAGAACTTGGGCATAGTAGTGGGCAACAAACTCTCAATGACCAGCCAAGTCAACATGGTCACCTCATCCTGCTTTTACACCATAAAGATCTTCAGAGAAAGTCTTCTAATGGCTCCCTATCAACACACGCAGAACCATCAGCCATGCTTTTATCACTGGAAAACCGGACTATGGCAACGCACTTTATGCCAGCATCACCGCCCAAATGAACAAGAGACTCCAAGTCACACAAAATGCAGCAGTTAGACTCACTTTCAGGCTCTTACCCTGAACATACATCACCCCACACCTCAAAGAGCTCCACTGGCTCCCCATCAACAAACACACTCCCTTGAAGCTCCTCACCCACACATACAAAGCCTTGCACAACTTAGGCCCTGCTTATCTCAATGGCCTTCATCAACTTCTACACTGACCTGAAACCTACGATCGACCAATCTCCTGCTTGCGCACAACCCCCGGATTTGCAGAGCTAGAGCTGGCAGCCATGCCTCCTTGTACCTCATGCAAACGGTCTAAAATTACCTCACCTGCATATCAGATCTGTCTCTTCAGTCCTTGAATGCCACAAGAAAATGAAGATATGGCACTTTACCTGGAGCTCAGACTCAGCCACCTCAATCCCCCTTTTATCTAGCTCCTGTACACCCTCCCGGGTGAGATATGTTCCATACAAATCTTCATACATAATAAAATAGCATGCATGCTGTCTCAAGGGAGACACATAAGGGGCAGACAGGAACTGCCAGGGGAATACGTGTATAGCAGACATGGCTCTGCTGGTAGGTTCACCTTTAATTGTGGCCTACTCCCAGTTCTGCTGTTGGGCTGAGAACAGGTCTGTGTTGATTTTCCAGGGGAGTAAGTAAGGCTTCCTATCAATAGCACCCCAGAACACAGATTGATTAGCATAACAAAAGAAGCGGAAGAGGCTGCTGCTGTGCCTTTTTGGAATAATAGACCGGTCTAGACCTCCTCTCCCTTGCAATGGAGAACTGTAAGAGCACCTAAAAGGTCAGATTAGCAGAGTTCTCTGACCCAGGACCATAAATTATAAAAAGGACATCCTACCTGAGAAGTCCCAATATAGAAGCTGGCAATGGGAACCATACTGGAGTCCTGCCTGAAGTGACTGGTTAAACCTTAGATAATGTGGAGTTGGGGCAAAACTTAAATAATATGATTCAACCTTTTTCTTTCCATCAATTTCAGGGTTAAGGCCAATTCCCACTCATGCTTCAGAGTATATCTGGCTTTAGATGACGGATCTTTGCCGCCGTGTTTTGAATCAGGGGCTATTTCATCATCATAAGTTAAATCAATATGACTGTCCTAAGTTCAGTCAATTATGAGAGTTTAAATTTGTTTTAAAAGTTTATTTCTCATTAAGAGTTTAGTAAGATTTCTTTTGTTCTTTGGATTTGATTAGTTGATAAATTCAAGTAAGAGTACAGAAATCTCATAAAAATATGGTTAGAACAATTCATCAAATAAATCATCAAGCGTGTCACATAAAGGACAAATACCCCATTCTAAAGAATTGTAGAGTTATTAGAACTCATGAAGAATTACAATTCAAAGGAAAAGAGTGAGGTAAAGATTACATAAAGCTAAAAATTCAATTCAATTAGCCAAACTACCCATTAAGAGTAGTTCATGAAGCTCAGCCAAGTATCCACTATTATAAAAGGCACAAATATTGTTGCATAATGTGTAGCAGGTCTCTCCTCTTTGGATACAATAAGGCAACAACATTAGTCTGAGAGTGAGTTCAGCTTTTCCTTTCCCACAAACTAACAAGCATCTTGCAAAGTTTTACCACAAAGATTGTTACAGACATCTTAAGTATGTAGCTTCTCGATTCATAAGCCTCCGTTCCCATAGGCAGCGAAGACAGTTTAACCATCTAATGTTAAATGCTTCAATGTGCAAACAATAAACTATGCTAAAGAAGGGAAACATCAACTTGCACAAATACTGTTTAACAATGCATTTCATTAACACAAACAAGAAATACTGTTTAAAATATACAAATATTCTATTCAAGCATCATGTCAAATGTGAAGTAAATAGGAAGTTTGGTTATCACATTCAGATGTTTCTTAGCAACATTTAATACATGTGTTAAACTAGAACATTCTGCAGTTATGCTGAATATTTCTAAGCATGTCACATTGTAGTGAGGGCTGGGTCTTGTTGCGCACATTGCTATGTTAGTATAGGCTTATTAGAAGTTTAAACGCCATTTTACCTTTTTGCCGCGTTTGCACATAACACTGCATATAGCTGATGTTGTAAGTTAGGCTGCGTGAAATGCTTCACATTAGAATGGCTTGTTTTTGGCATCCCTAGACTTACATCGCGACCCTAGTCTGCACAGGGAGTGCTAAAGCCTCCAAGGTTATCATAACAAGATAGCTGTTGTTCGGGCTGATCGGCTCACGTTTTGGACATAACATACATGCAGCTGCAGCCAACGCGATTCTGGTGACTTTAATATTGCACTGTAAGCATGATTTCAGGCACTTGGAAGAATCTCGTTTTTCCAGAGAGACAGAGAGCTTTTGCAGATCCTGGTGTGATTCATTCCTGCTGATCTTGGAGGTATAGGGTCCCCCACACAAGCCTAATAGACCTTCTATATTTTATAAAACATAGTTCTTATCTAGGTAGGGTGTTACACTAGGCAGTATAAGACCTGTTTTCACCATCATTGTAATATGATTTCTCCTTTTGTGTTTTATGGAATTGTAACAATGCTGAACATATTATTTCTAATCATATGTCTGCTTATGTTAGCAAAGATACTGCATCTTAGAGCATGTCATTAAAATACATATTTTAACCTTTCCTGTGTCTCTTTTTACTCCTGTTGTGGACTGGTATGAGAATAACAAACGAAAGAGTGTTCTTGATTTCCACCATTCCTGAGTATAACCTAAGTCGCATGTTCTGGGTTGTCAAATCATTGGTTCCTTTGCTATAGTAAGAAGAGCTAATGTGACACTGATGCTAGTCGGTTAGGGTTTGTAGGTACTGAGGTGAGTTTTTTGGTCCACCATAATTCACTGAGGTCCTGGGTCTCTGTGCATAGTTCTGTGTAGGAGCAGAATCCCTGCAACAACATTAAAGTCAGGTCTTTAAATACCGTTGTACACATTACAACATTGCCGAGTTCACTTCTGGTAAAAAGAAAACATGCATTTAAGCATTTCTGCGGCCTGTATTATTAACCATGGGCCTGATTACGATCTTGGTGGATGAGGCACTTCATCACAAACGTGACGGATATCCTGCTCGCTGTATTGCGAGTTCCATAGGTTGTAATGGAATTAAAATAAGTTGGACGGGATATCTGTCACATTTGTGAAGGAGTATCCCAACCGCCAAGATCGTAATCAGGCCCAATGTCTGCATAGTGCAGTCGGCACATTTAAATGTGTGTCATTTCATCTTAAAATTTTATGTGAACCATTGCATACATAGTTATTATTCTAAATAATTTTGAATCTTAATTAGTTAGCTTCATCACCCTCCTCTAACTGTGATAGCTGACATGGTAAACTGAAGACAAAACTTGAAGTCAGATAACTCATGGATTGAGCAGGGTACTTTAGCGGCGAAGAATATTTGGGATTTTGAAAAGTTTTCACACCCAGTGCACTGAGACAAGTTGCTGAGGATTCCCAAGAAAGTAGGCAGATTTCTTGGTTCATCTCTGTCAGAAAATGCTGCACCAAGAAAGTGAGCTTCAGTGTCACCTCATGCAGAAAGTATCTGGCCTTATGGAGGTCTTCACAGTTCAACGTCATCTCTCATCCAGCTGAATGAATTTAAGCTCCATGATTTTACAGATAAAACTTGAGCAAAGGAAAAGGTGGCAAAATCATCCCAGCATTGAAGCAACTTTGATGGCTACATTTTTGCCACCAAAATCTTCAGCAGACCTTGCTTCTAATGTATATGACCTTGTGGAACCATCACCTTGCACAGAATTCTGCAATGCCTCTTGAACCATTTTGACTTCAATTAGTTCATTAAATTCAGAAAGTAAATCTTTTGAATGAATTAACCTATGGGATACATCTGACAAGGACTCCCTAACAGTCAGTCTAAAAAGGTGTCTAGCTCCTAATTACCCATGGCCATTGACTTACATTGGCTTTTAAGTTTTACTAATTGATATCTCCTGTTTCCATGATCTTATTATGACAGTTTTGCATCATTTTCTTCTTTTTGCCAAATTTGTTTGAAAATATGATTGATTGGTTTCTTCATTTTAATGTTTTTTAGGTGCTACATACATACCTAATCCATATTTTCCTGAAGAGAAACCTGTTGCTTTGTTCCACAACTATTAGTGTCCACATGGAGGATGGCAATACAGTAACACATTCATTTGGGGAAACTAAATCTATTCTTCTAAAATAGGGATCCAAATATGACGAACTGTGGCAGCCCTTTCTGTCACTCCTAGCCACGGAATTTAGGGAGGTCACCTGCCCCAGATATCTTTGGCTGCTACGTCTCACCGAATCCCGTAAGAAGGCCTGAGGGAAGGGAGTCATGTATGGACCCAGGAAGCTTAGGTAGTGGACATGGAACACAGGGAGGTGGGAGGTGGGAGTGGGGAGGGGGCGTTCAAGGTTTTTATTTTTTTATTTTTTGGTTAGCGTTATATTTTGTATACAACACCAGCTGGTGAGGCACCTACTGTCGAGTTTCCACCTCTGACTTACTTGGTATAACCGTATAGTCCATAGCTCTGGTCAGCCGCGGCCGGTAGTGGGAGTACCGGCCGGGCAGTGACGTGGGGAGGGGGAGGGGCATGGTGGGGGCTAGTAATGTATGGAATCCGGACCTTAACAGGTAAGTAAACATAAAATAAATAAAACAAATTTCGTTGCGAGCATTGCATCACCAAATGCGATGCAGTGTGCGCAACGAAATTAGTTTTTATTTATTTTTATGTTTACTTACCTGTTAAGGTCCGGATTCCATACATTACTAGCCCCCACCCTGCCCTTCCCCCTCCCCACTTCACCGCCCGGCTGGTACTCCCACTACCGGCCGCGGCTGGCTCTGGTGCTTGATAACTAATCATACATTGCCATATTTGTGTGTTGCAAATTTAAAACAATACAGAAATTTAAACCATAAAATGTAATATTTAGGATATTGCAAGGTAGGGAATAAAGTCCCCAAATTCCTCTGGGCTCATCCTACTGAAACAGTTACTGAAGTGTCTGTGTCTATTTATTTGTTATGTTATGGTATGTAACAGCATGTTTAACATTTGTATAGCATCTTCAACCCTTAATCATGGCACTGAAGTGTTTAAAAAAAATAGATTCCCTTTCCCTACGTGTTAGACCTGATATCCTTGGTTTGGTTTCTCCAAATGGTTTGCCTCCAGTTCTCTGAACCCGTTTTTGTTGGCTGTTAGGACTTTGTGCACTTTACCATTGCTAACCAGTGTTAAAGAGCTTGTGCTTGTTATGTTGTTTGGCCGGGCTTGTTCCACCCGGTTATGTCTCGAGGGGCATTGTATTGTAAGACCCCGGGATATATAGCATGGTGGTAGTGGCCGTGTAAAGGAGGGGCCGGAAGCTAAGAGGGATAATAAATCGGGTACCGGAACCCAGGTCGGGGTCTTCTGGCTACCACACTACAAGCAACATGTGTGTGTCATGTGTTCCATTCTTCATAGGCCTGGAACCTAATAATTCATTTGGTGTCTCTTAGCCCGAGACACAACAGTGCTGTCTCCTTTAAACATGGTGAAATTGGCTTACACTCAATTGGCACATTTAATTTACTTATAAGTCCCTAGTCAAGTGGAACTATAAACACCCTTGGCCTGTTAATTAAATGCTACTAGTGGCCTGTCATTGCAACCTGTGTGAGCAGTTTTAAACTGCCATTTTGACCTGGCAAAATAAACCCTTTGCCAGGTCCAAAGCTTCCATTTTAATATATATAATTCACCACTAGGGTAGGCCCTAAACAGCCCAAAGGGCATCATGCAGTGTATTGAAAAAGTTGGAGATGCACTTTTAAGTTTTACATGTCCTAGTAGTGAAAAACTCTTACATTAATTTTTCACTACTACAAGGCCTCGCTTCTCTATAGGATAACATTGGGTTGCCTAATTACAGTTAATAAGTGAGAACTTTTGATTGAGAGTAGGTAGGAATGTGGAGTTTGGTCTCTAATTTTTTTTAATTTAAAACCCTCTTTAATGGTGAAGATTTTAAATCACAATTCTGAAAATGACACTTTTCAAAAGTAGGAATTTTCCTCTCTTAACCATTTGGTGCCTGAAGCCTATTTCCTCAGTCACATAACTAGGTGTATTCCTACCAAACAGCCACACAATAGAGGGCCTGGATGTTAGAAGGATGAGCCATGCTGACTCAATGTGGGAAACGGAGGTGTCACCTGTCACACTTGCACTTCATAGACACTGCATCATTTCACACCCTGTAGGGGGAAGCCTCCAGAACTTTCGTTCACTTCAAAGTGGGCACCAGGTATAAAACCCACTCTTCGGTACACTCCTGGGCATGTGGATACAAAAGAAGAAGGAATGCCCAACTAGCAAAAGACAATCATGATGCTTGAATACTGCCCCGCTGTCTGAGAAGGAAGACTGGACCTGCACCCTTCATCCCAGGCTGAAGTGACTCCATGGACCAACTGACTGACCTCAAGATCTGAGCTAGAGGGATACAACAAACTCCAGAGGCCTCCCTGCAACTGTTCAGCTGACCTGCTGTACTAGACCTACAACTCAACCTGCCTTAGCCCTGCTGGCCTCTGGTGGAGTGAGTTCCAGATCCTCCAAAAGGTACCTCCAAGGTCCTGGACCCTTTGTGTGGCATCAGTTAAGCTCTTCATAAAAGAAATGGGGAAAACCTGAATTTGTGGACTCTTCGTGGCTGCGAACGGGCCCGTTCATGCCATGATCTTGCCGCCTGTGACAACCACTAACCCGAAACTCTGGTGAACCCTACTCTTCACAGTACAGCAACTGCAAAGTGATATCTGCACTTCGTGCTACAGCATCAGCCTGCGATGACCGCCAATCTGAACTCTATATGGTAACTTTTTCAGGGGGATTAACCTAGTCTTCCACCGCAGTCAGCCTGAACGTGTGACTTTCACTAGGTCTTGCACCACCAGATAACTGCGAATGGAGCTTTGTGCTTTTCGGTTTTATACTTACTTTAAATATTTGAATTTGCATACCTCCAGTTCCACTGATTGGATTTTTGTCATTTTGGTGTCAAATCGTTTGTTATATTTCACTGTATTTTTCTAAATTGATGTAGGATTTTTCCTGTGTTGTGCTTTTCCTTTATCAGTGCTTGAGTGCTGGATAAATACTTTACACCAACCCTGGGCGTAGGGACCATGCTACACTCGCGGAGCGTGCGTAGTTTGCGCAACTACGTGAATTGTACGTAGCACAGTGTAAAAACGGGTAGCTTAGCAGGCATTTTTTGCTTGCTCGTGGTCCTCAACGTCAAGTTGGCGACCGCGAGCAAGCAAAATCTACATACCAGTGAGACTTTTTCCTCATTCACGATCAGCAACATCAATGTGCCGATCACAAGCGTGGAAAACAAACCTCCCGGCGAGACTCTCAATGCTCGGATGTCAGGTTTGTCATCTACTCGGGCGGCAAAAAACGACTGCTTGCACTGTGCAAGACGCGGTTTGCAATGATTGCACAGTGCATAGAAGCATCCGGCACTGTGCAATCGGTGCAAACAGCATTTTCCCTACCGCACTATGCATAGCTTGCGTAGTGCGAAGTGCACTTCGCGTAGCTACGCATAGCGCTACTACGTGAACTACGCCCAAGGTTACTTTACACATTGCCTCTAAGGTAAGCCTGACTGCTTTTGTGCCAAGCTACAAGAGGGTTAAGCACAGGTTGATTTAGTGACTTTTTCTGGTTCACCCTGAGAAGAATCTTGGCTGTTGCTTGAGTACGGGTTTAACCTCCTCAATCAACAACCCAATTTCTCACTCTACAGTACTGGGGTTTTCATGAATGGTTGGAGCATCGCTGTTTGGTTGTGCATGGTTACTAGAGATTTATTAAAGCCTAGTTTAGTAGTGGTTTGTGCTGATTTGTGTGAAAATGTTGGAATTAGCCCTTGTGCAGGGTTATCTGCAAACTTTTTGCTTTCCTCCTGTATTTTATCTGATCTGTTTTTGTTTGTTTTAGAGCTCCAGCCACTTTACCATTGCTGATCAGTGCTAAAGTGCATGTGCTCTCTGTTGTAAACCTGGTAAGTGGTATCTCATATACCATTGGCGTGTAAATTAATTGCTACTAATGAGCCTGCAGCGCTGCTTGCGCTACCTTCCGAAGTCACCTTTCAAACCTGTCTCAGGCCTCTGCAGGTCCTGCATGCACAGTTTACTGCCACAGTGACGTGGCATTTAAAGTGTTTGCCACGTCTAAAACTCCCCTTTTACTACATATACGTCACCCCTAAGTAGGCACTAGGTAGCCCTATGGGTGGGGTGCTGTGTAGGTAAAAAGACGGACATGTGCCTTTGGTGTGTGGCCTGTCCTGGTAGTGACACATAGTCTAGTGAGTTTCCCACTGCTGTGAGGCTGCTCCTTTCATAGGTTTGCATTGGGAATTCCCTGACATGTGTTTCAGTGCTAATTTCTGATATGAAAGGGGTAGCATGGCCATGTTTGGTATGTTTGCAAAAGTAGTGATAAATCCTGTTTATTGGTGAAAGCAGATTTGTCATCACTACTTTTAGAAGTGGCCATTTCTGAGTGCTTATGGTACTTTGTGCCCTGCTGGGTTGTGTATTCACCGACTGGTTTAGATTGACAGGAGCAGGGGATGTGCCTTCACTGTAAACAGTCACAGGGGGGGTTGCGGTGTTTCTTATCTTTCCTGGCTGATTTATAGTTCGGCTGAAAAGGCCTGGTCTGCATTTAGAGTGGTGGTAGAAGTTTCACTAGCATCTGAATGGGGCTGTGTCTGCATTTCACAATGCTGGCTTTGCCCCCCTGTAGTGTATCTGGAGCCAGGGCTTGGGACTGAATGGGGGTGTTGTGCATGTCGAAAGCTGTTTGAAGTGCCCCCAGAACAAAGACTTAGTTAGGCTAGGTACAAATGCTGTGAAACCATGATTTTAGACACTGCATGGGACTTGTAACCAGATGCTGCTGGCTCTACAGACTTGTTTTTAACCTCTCTCACTCCCCCTCTTCTGTCCAGAACTTCCAAACTGTTATGTTATTCATCCAAGATTGGATGAACTGCAACCACCTCAAACTCAACCCTGACAAGACAGAGCTGGTCTTGACAGGAGGTGGTTGCAGTCCCTGGTCCCCCTCGTTTTGGCCCCTTTCACTCGGTGCCCCCCCTCCCGGTCCCTAAAGTTAAAACCCTCGGGATTTTTCTCAACTGCCAACTCTCTGTAAACCCCCAGGTCAGTTCGGTGGTTTCTTCTTGTTTCTTCTCCCTCCGGACAATTAGGAAGATATCCCGCTTCTTCTCCCTTCCGGCACTGAAAATAATTGTGATGGCAATGGTGCTCTCGCGCCTTGATTATGGGAACATAATCTATAACGGCGCACCGGCCTATGCCATACACCGCTTGCAGCTAGTGCAAAATCAGGCTGCCCGCCTGATCTATGGGCTGCCCAAATTCCATCGAGTCACCCCATTGCTGAAATCCTTGCACTGGCTGCCTGTGAGGGAGCGGGCTTTATTTAAATTAGGCTGCCTTACCTTCCAGGCCAGGATGGGCACCGCCCCTGAGTTCATATGCTCAGCCATCAAACCTTACCTGCCGGGCAGAGAACTCCGCTCTACCCACATGGCACTCCTGGCCACACCCCGCTTTAAGAAAAAGAAAGCAGGCGGGGTGAAATTCGTGACCCTTGCACCTGTCTTCTGGAACTCCCTCCCTATGACACTCTGATCTTCAACCTCCTATCTGGAGTTCCGGAAGAACTTGAAAACCTTCCTTTTTTCCAGAGCTTTTGCCGCCTAGCCTGTCTTTTCTGTTGCTGCTGCTGGCCATAGTTCTCAAAGCGCCATGAAACCGCTAGGTATAAGCGCGCTCAATAAATGTTTTTAAATTCAAATTTAAATACTGTTAAGCTACCAAGAAGACCCGCCATCGGACTCCTTGCTTGTGCTGACCTGTGGTCTGTAAGGCTATCAGAAGGACTGCCACTTTGCTGTAAGGGCCCTTGTGCTGGCGTGCCTGTCTGCACCTTGCTGGTGGGCCCCAGTCCTCTCCAATAGAACACAGGGTGAGCACTTAATTCCCTACTAGCATGTGAGGAGCACTTCATTTCTTGCCCCTCAACTTGTCCCTGAGAACGAGTGGTGTACTCTCTGCTGCCTCCTTATGATCAGCGCATGGTGCGCGCTGTATAGCTGCTTACAACAAGGAGCTTAGGGGATAAGGAACAGGTTGTCCCCCTCTTATTATAATGTCTACAACACAGGACCTGTTTCTCTGGTGAGTATAATAGTCCTGGTCAAACCCAACCTATAATTATATTAAGTTGGAACAGTGGCTGCAATAATCTAGCCACCTTCTTTTACTAGATCAGGCTCACCCTAATTGGGACTTTCATTAAAAAGAAGATCGCTGTTAACACCCTACCCTACCATCCCCTCTTGAATGCGCTCCTGACGCAGGTAATATCAATGGTGGAGATGGTAATGTGTCACGGGGTGTGAGGGAAGGAGCGATTCCAAAACAGAAAAAAGGGGCCCAAAATAAAGGGGGAAATAAAGGGGGAAGGAAGGCAAAGACTCAGAAACCCAATTCTATCCAGGAGGCTGATAGTCCGGTATTGAGTACAACGGGGATTTTGACTATTGGTAGAGATGAGGCCCCACCCACTGAGACTCTACACGTAGAGAATACAGAACATGGTAACACGAACCCCTTTGAGATCTCAGATGAAGATATCACCCTGGCCGACATAGGAACTCTTGTGAGGGCCCTACTAAGTCCCCTGGAAGCTCGCCTAATCAAGATGGAAGCTAGGCTAGTGAATATAGAGAAATCCACGGTGCAACTAGCCGACAGCCTGAAAGTAAACAACAAAGCTGATAGTAATGGTGAAAGAGGGGGGGCTGAGGTAAAGAACAAAAGGGGCACTTTAGTTACCATCAAGGCGCTTAACAGTGCAGTACCCCCGGCCCGACAGGCCAAACCAACCCCCTCTAAAAACATTACCATGCAGCCTAGAGCCAACATACCCAACCCTAAACAGCCCCCAGCCTGACCTCCACACACATCCCCACCACAATCGAAGCCCAAACAGCCAAAGGATAAATCCTCTGTTTCCAACCAGCCACAGAAAGTAGTAGTACCAACAGATGAGGCACCAGCCAAAGCTAATAAGGCAAGGGTAGTAAACCTGCCGCCGGAGGCAAGCCCTTATACAGTAATCTTAGCAGGGGTCCCAGAGTTAAAAGCAACCTACAAAGAATCTACTGCCTCTCTAAAGAATAAGGTGGTAAGTTGGCTATCTATCTATAGACCACTCCCACAAGGTGTAACGAGCGATGTTCTCATGGTAAGAAGGGTCCCATGGGTGGGTAGCACTAGAAAATCCATCAATGGAGACTCTGTCCTGATTAGTTTCAGAGACCCTAGGACCGTTTCCCACATCTGTGGCTGGTCTTCTGACGACCAAGAGAACAACATTCAGCCCCTACCCCTTTCTTTCTTCTACCCGCCACTGACACATGTATGGAAGGAAGAGAGGTGGGATGGCCTACAGGAGAGGGTGGGTAGGTGGGATGTAAGAGCGAGAGGAGACTTTCACTGCCCAAGAACCCAGTACCAATCGTATTCTACATCAAACAACGGGGAGGAGGGCTGGGAAACTTGTTATGGGAGGGGGGTGACTGGAGAGGTAGAGAGAGAGGAGATTGTCGCCGCCCTGGGGCTTACTACCCCACATTCTTCCCCATATCAAATAGGTACTCTTGCTTAGACAGGGTGGATTGACAGTTTATGTGTCTTGGCAGTAATCAGCACTCCCACCAACAGGAGGACAAAGAACTAGACATCATACCTCCAAGATCCACCACTGTTCTGATGACAGAGCTCGGGCAGCCCAAAGCTATAGTGCACAGCTCGGAGGACAACCAGGCTAATCCTGACCTGCCTCTCCCCGCTTTAATGGTACCAAGAAAAGTACAGGGAGACTTGGATACAAAAACAACGTCCCAGGGCAGTGATAATGACAGCGATCCCTCCCCCGCCACAGCTTCAAACCCAGGTTCGCCACCTTTGAAAAAAATATCATGGAATGTGGCCGGCCTGGGAAACAAGCACGACCTGCAGGAATGGATTGCTTTTATTAATTCTAAAGATATATGTCTGCTGCAAGAAACCTTGGCAAGGGACGAATACTCTTGCCAGGGTTTCGCGGCATTCTCCATCCCTGCGAAAAGGGGGGATAGGGGCCGCTCCTCCGGAGGCCTCGCAACCTTGGTGGCTACCCACCTGGGTTGTCAAGCCACTCGCCTTCACTTGTCTTCTGAAGACATATTAGCAGTGTTATTAGAATGGCCAAACTCCCATAGATTGGCTGTAATAAATGTATATTCTAAGCCCACAAACATAGGACGAGAATCACCCACCATCGAGGAATTGTCATACTTCCTGAATGAAATTCCTAAGGGGACTGCTTACGTGGTAGGAGGGGACCTAAATTCACATTTTGAGCCCCTAGCAGGTCTCTTGGATGGGTCCTCCTTGGAAGAGGACGCAAGGTGGTCAGTACCCCCACGGTGGCTTCGCCGGCCAGAGCATGGACACCCCTTGCCGTACAGATTACCGCTCTGACTCTTAAATACGGTCTCAGAGCGTGTAACGGGCGTATTAAATCTGATATCCCCAGTAAATATACCTTTAATAGACCAGGCAGGGAGTCTAGATTGGATTATGTTCTAGTTCAACTGTCCTCGTGGTCGCACATAATTGATTTTAAGGTAATAGATAGAACGGACAGCGACCACAACGCCCTTGAGCTGATCTATACCCTCCCTGGCAAGGAGGGTTTGGGCCAATCTACAAGAGCGACACACGTAGGGCTTTCACTTGAAAACAATAGGAGAAGAATAAGGTGGGGAAAATTAGCGTCCGGCAGAGAGAATCTTCCTAAACTCTACGCTAAACGTATTCCGACACTGGAAAAAGTGGGCGTTCTAAGTGAGGACCTTAGTACACTGGAAACCCGCAAATTACTAGGTTCGGCACATGAGGAACTTATTAAGACTCTGGCTACAGATCTTTTTTCCATGGGACACACTAAAGGTGGTGGACCTCGCCGTAATACATGGTATAATGCCACATGCCGTAAGGCGAAGGGGGATCTCCTGACCAGTATTAAGAAGGGCAAAGGAAGACAGGAGATACAGACCAAAAGAAGGGAATATAATAAACTGATTACCCAGGCCAAGATGGAATGGGACCAGGATAAATGGGAAAACCTCGCAAATGCTCTAGCGATCAGGGACTACCGCAAGTTCTGGAGAATTGTCAAAACGGGATCCGAGCACCTAGCATCGGCAATAGAACCAAATATCGCACCCAGGGTATGGAAAGATTACTTTCAGTCCCTCTATATAGAGGAAACTGGAGCTATGTCCAATCCTTTCCTTGATAACATTACTTATCCTGAGGCCTACCCCTTTACAGAAGAGGAGGTACGAGTTGCTATTGCACGCCTATCGTCAGGCAAGGCACCAGGGTTGAACGGCCTCCCTGGCGACCTCTTAAAACAAGAGCCTGATGTTTGGGCCCCCTATTTGTTGACAATATTTAATGCCATCTTAAAAGGCATGGAGGTCCTTAATACTTGGCTGGGTGCAGAGGTAGTTCCGATATTTAAGAAGGGCTCGCCTCTGCTCCCAGCCAACTATAGGCCCATCGGTGTACAGTCTTAATAACGAGTTTTTTATTTCGAATGGACATAATATCGACTACAGAATATCGAGATGGCATTAATATCGAGGTAAGTAATATCGATGTAATTTTTATCGATTGTTATGTATGTAAAAAAATATCGATAGATAAAATATCGAGTAAGTAATATCGTTAGTAAAAAATATCGATTTGTTTAGTAGTTTAAAAATATCGAAAGTTGTGTTATCGACTGTCATGATATCGACTGTCATGATATCGACTCTTAATATGGATATAAATAATATCTAATAGTTAAATGTACACTGTTTTAATGTTTTATAAATACATTTATTGTTAAAATATATTTTATTTATTTATTTATTTATATAGAAATAATTGAAAAAATAATTAATAATTTAAAAAAATTATTAAATTACTATAATAATTTCTAGCAGCGGGTAGTGGGTTTTTAGGGGAATAGGGTGGGAAGTATTTTAAATATAATTAATTAAATATGTAAATATATTAATTGGTATGAATATTTAATTAATTGTTAAATTAAAATTTAATTTAATATATAATATTTAATTGGTAAATAATTTAATAGATTATCTGATAATTATGCTCATTTAAATAATTTATGTCATGTAACGGGTTGTGGGTTTATAGGGGAATAGGGTGGGAAGTAATTTAATTATAATTAATTAAATATGTTAATTAATTAATTGTTATTAATATTTAAATAATTGTTAATTAAATAAAATATGTTAATTATATATAATTTAATTGGTAATTTATTTAATTAAATTGAATAATTGTTCATAATGTAAAATTTAATGTTTTATGTCATGTAGTGGGTTGTGGGTTTATAGGGGAATAGGGTGGGAAGTAATTTAATTGTAAATATTTAAATATGTAAATGTATTAATTGGTATTTAAAATTAAATAATTGTTCTGTAAATCATATATTTTACTTTTAATAAATTTAATTGGTAATTAATTTAATTGAATAATAGCTAATTATGTAATTTTATAAAATTAATGTCATGTAGCGAGTTGTGGGTTTATAGGGGAATCGGGTGGTAAGTAATTTTATTATTATTATTTACAAAAGTTCAAATTAATAATTGGTCGTAATATTATAATAATTGTTAATTAAATAATGTATTTTAATTATATACATTTTCATTGGTAAATAATATAATTTAATTGAGTAATTGCTATTTATGTTATTTAAAGTAATTTATGTTATGTAGGGGGTTGTGAGTTTATAGGGAAATAGGGTGGTAAGTAATTAAATTATAATCAATTAAATATGTAATTTTATTAATTGGTAGTAATATTTAATTAATTGCTCATTAAAAAATGAATGTTCATTATTTAAAATATATTTGCTAAATAATGTAATCTAATTGTTTAATTCTTAATTATGTTACATTAAATTTGTACTTTTCAGGAGTGGGTTGTTTGTTTAGAGGGGAATAGATTGGGAAGTAATATAATAATAAATAAGGAAATATTAATATTTAAATAATGTATAAAACGTTTAGCACACAACGTTTAAAATGCACTACCTTTACAATGAAACTTTTACAACGCTAAAACCATAGCAAGGCATGTATTTACATTAAATGTTTTAACTATGCAGGTCTTTTTACTTTGTATACCATTACAACGTAAGTGTTGGTAAGTATATAAATATATAAAAAAATTTATTGCTTTGGATTGTTGGGTAAAGGGGTATTTTTAGTGTTCTTGGTCAGTTTTCAGTATTTGGGTAAAGGGGTCGTTTTAGTGTTCAGGGTCAGTTTTCAGTTTGGGGATTAAGGGGTATATTTAGTGTGCAGGGTCAGTTTTCAGTGTTAGGGTAAAGGGGTATTTTTAGGGTTCAGGGTCAGTTTTCAGTTTGTGGGTAAAGGGGTATTTTTAGGGTTCAGGGTCAGTTTTCAGTTTTTGGGTAAAGGGGTGTTTTTAGGTTTCAGGGTCAGTTTTCTGTTTGTGGGTGAAGGGGTATTTTTAGGGGTCAGGGTCAGTTTTCAGTTTGTGGGTAAAGGGGTATTTTTAGGGTTCAGGGTCAGTTTTCAGTATTTGGGTAAAGGGGTATTTTTTGGTTTCAGGGTCAGTTTTCAGTTTGTGGATAAAGGGGTATTTTTAGGGTTCAGGGTCAGTTTTCAGTTTTTGGGTAAAGGGGTATTTTTAGGTTTCAGGGTCAGTTTTCTGTTTGTGGGTAAAGGGGTATTTTTAGGGGTCAGGGTCAGTTTTCAGTTTGTGGGTAAAGGGGTATTTTTAGGGTTCAGGGTCAGTTTTCAGTATTTGGGTAAAGGGGTATTTTTTGGTTTCAGGGTCAGTTTTCAGTTTGTGGATAAAGGGGTATTTTTAGGGGTTAGGGTCAGTTTTCAGTTTTTGGGTAAAGGGGTATTTTTAGGGGTCAGGGTCAGTTTTCAGTTTGTGGGTAAAGGGGTATTTTTAGGGGTCAGGGTCAGTTTTCAGTTTGTCGCTAAAGGGGTATTTTTAGGGTTCAGGGTCAGTTTTGAGTTTGTGGCTAAAGGGGTATTTTTTGGGTTCAGGGTCAGTTTTCAGTTTGTGGGTAAAGGGGTGTTTTTAGGGTTCAGGGTCAGTTTGGGGTTTTAGGTTAGAGGGGTACAGGGTACAAATAAGGTAAATTTAAATTTTCATTAAATTAGTTAATTTTTAATACATTTAATAAAAAATATTTCTATTAATATACATTAAACACAATATTATATAATTATAAATAGTTATGTTGTAATGTTATGCGTTGTAAAGGTATTTGCTTTGTAAAAACATTTGTTGTACATTAATGTGGTGTAATGGTATTTGCTTTGTTAAAGTTTCGTTGTAAAGGTATGCGTTGTAAAAGTATGTGTTAAAAGTTAATACATCTTTTATTTAATTGTATTAAATAGAAAAAAATTGAAAAATAATTTTTTAATTATCTAATAAATTATTGGTAATTAGTTGTAAATTATTATTAATAGGTAAGTAATATAAATAATGATAGTTAATTAGTAATTTTAAAATATTAATTATTATGTTAAATTAAATAGTTAATCATTTGTTAAAGATATTATATAGATATTATTTTTTATTTATTTATTAATATATGAAGTATTTACTTTCCCTACTCTTGCACCCACTGGAGTGGGAATAGTAATTAGTATGGGTTCAGTGTCCAGCACCTTCCATGACTTTACAATTGGTGAAATGGGAATTGTAATTTGTATGGTTTTAATGTGTAGTATGGTTTTGAGAGTTTATAATTGGTGCACTGGAAATAAGAAAACAATTTTTAAATAAATACTTATTATTGGTAGGATAATATAATAAAGTTTTTACATTACATAGAAATTTTATTTTCTCATTATAATTATTGTTATTGTAGTACTTAAAATATTAATACATTTTTACAAATATTAAAATTTATAAGGCTTTTTTATATAGAATATTTCATATGCAATTAATATTTATATACAATAATAAAGAAGGAAACATACACAGGGTTAAATGCAATAAATGAAAAACAGTTTATTAACATAAACAAAAATTGTAAGTAGAGATTAATTTTTTATTTCTATTGAAATTTTTTAATACACAGTTTTTATCATCCCAAAAAATATATGAAGTACATATATATGTTTTTAACACATAAATGATATTAACATAATTTTATGTTTTTTTACATATATTGTAATTTAAATAGTTAAAGAAACAAATTGGTAATATGTACTTTTTATTTAATAACAAATATTTTATTCACATAGACATTGAAAATATTGTCATAGAAAAATATGTACATTTCTTTTGTAATAGTAACATTTTAGTTTTTTACCAAGTCATGTTATTTTTTTTAAATTATTATTATGAATATTGAACATATTTATAATATTAATTTTTACATAGATAAGCACAAAAAAACTTTTTTATATACATACATAATGTTTAAACTAATATTTGCAATTTTTAATAACAATTTATTTGTAACAAAGTTATAGATGCAATTTTTTTTTACATATACATTATTTTCTAAATGTATTTTTAAATCAAAAAATATTATTTAAAGTATCACATAACAGTTGAATAATTATTTCAAAGTAATGAATACTTATGAAATAATTTTATACAATTTAAATAATTATTTACACTTAATATAATACTCTGTGTATTTTTTTAAGTGTTGGAATATAGAAATTAAAGAGGATTTTGCTGTATACAGGGACTACTTTTTAACCGCGTAATGTTACTTAGGCTTATTTGGTGCTTCAACAGATCGCGGTTGGATGCTGCTTCGCGTTAGAGAGGGTAAGTTTGTTTTAATTGTTTTTTACAAGTTAATGAAGTTATTGTTAGTGTATGTGTGGTGTGTTTAGGTTTATGTAGATAGAGTTATTAAGAGAAGATTGTGTGTTCGGTGTTAGGTAGAGTGTACGATATTTGTTTTTTACCGCGTTTTTGTTGTAGGTGTGTGAGGTGAGGTAATATGTTTAAATGTTACTAAGATAATATGTTTGGTGTACAAATATGTGTATTTATATATGTATGGGTGTTTTTGTGTGGGTGGGTATGTATTTTTTTTTTCTAGGTTATCGTCGCGTTTCACTGTTTTTGAGGAGTTCCTTCTTTTTTGATCAGAGTTGTGTGACGAGTATTATATACTCTTATTTTTGCACACAAATTTTTGGGATATCAAGTTTTCCTGGAGCGTTTTTTTTTCTACATTACTGTTTTTCGGGTTTTCTATCGTATCTCGTGTCTATTAAAATGGAAAGGAGTCGCTATGGATTTGCTTGTATTTTTGCATTTTTTTGGGGCTTCCATGGATTGTATGGGTTTTTGCAATGGTGTCGTGTGGATTGCTTGGAATTGGATTACGTTTGAAGCTGCAACAGAAATGTAAGTATTTTCTGAACATTTAATGGGTGGGGAAACTGTTTTAAATTTTGCTTTACTTACGTTGTATGTAACATTTTGTAAATACATTATCTAAATACATTTTGTATATGTTAATATTATGTATTTGATAATTTAATTGCAAATTGTTACATGTTATAATCAAGGATTTTAGGAAAAAAATGCTTAATTTAACGTGTATAGTTATGTAATGTTTTAAAGAATTGTTTTTGCAATCATTGATAGATATTCTAGTCCTTTGCTAGTTGGATAGAGGGTAACTTGACTTTGGAGTGTGTTATACATTTTTTTAGTTTCTTTGGTGAGTTTAGGTCCGATCAAAGTTACTGATTGCTCCATTCGGAGCTCCTGGTAACTCTGTTCTTTTTGTAAGGATTGTATTAATTTGTGAAGGGTAGGCGTTCCTCGGCCTGTAGTTGCTTGGAAGGCATTGTGCCATCCTTCAACTGCATTGTTTGTTTTTGCTTCCTTATTTAGTGTGCTAAGGTAGACATTCCACCAAGCTATTTGGTATTTGGGTTGTCTTCTATGGCCAGATCTGTGTAGCCTTCCTACCCATGTGTCTTCGAAGTAGTCAAGCATAGGGCTTAGTTTTTCTTCGTTTCTTTTATAGTAGGGGCTGTCTCTTAATAAGTTATAGTGCTCAGTTACATCTGTTAGTGGAACATAGGCTAGGGCGATGAGTTTTTTGATTTGATAAGCAAATGTGCTATCAGTGGCGTATTGGATACTCAAGGTTGATTTTTGTAGATGTCACCAGATACATTGATTAAAGTGGTAATAGCAACCTTGTATTGCTGTGTGTGGGTATGTTTTAAGGATGCTGTTTATCATTGCTTTTTCAAAGTCAATGATAATTTTTCGTGGAAAATAGTTGTTAGTATGTTGAATGACTTCAGTTAGTATTTCTTGATAGGTAGCTTGCTGTTTGTTTGGTAGAAGGGCATAAAGGAATGGAATATTTGCATTTTGGAAATGACCATGGATGGTGTATAATTGATAAAAAGGTTTGGGGCATACAGAAAAAGTACCGTCCATCATCCAAGTTTGGCATTGGGTAAGTTTAGTCATGTTGTTTGCTGTGGCAAACAGTATAATTCTTTTATCTTTAGATTTGTTGTCATAGAGTATAACATTTTCTTTATTGTGAGTTACAGAGAGGTCAGGGGGAATTTGGACTTCTTCTAAAGTTTTTGGTGTGGGAGGAGTAGTGCATGTTGCTCTTTTTTGTCTAGCTACAGTTCTTTTAAGGGATTCGATAGATGGTAATTGGCTAGAAGCATGTTGGGGAAGTACACTTAAATGGTGTTTCAGAATAGCAGTTGTTGGTTGATCAGTTCTAGTACTAGCTTCTTTAAGGGAATCTAGCATTTGTCTAATCTCTATTTCTGTTACATTGGGTGGGTGGTTATGTTCTTTAGTATAAGTAACAGTAGTTTCCTGAGTTATAGCTCTACCATAACATTTGTTGGCATAATATTTCGTACACTTCCAAAACACTTTCAAATCTTTTTGTTTCTCTCGAGTGTAGACATATCCCATGTAACAAAGAAGCATTTTCCCGTTTTGTGAATAAATGAATTTAGCTCCTTCAGTCATGATTGTATTGTAGTGCTAGAAGGTAATTAAAAGAGAATGTCATGACATTTTTAGAAAAAATAATGTTCTAATCAAATTATACAGTTTAATACATTTTTAATTTACCTGTAAATCTTTTGATGATTTCAAGTAGTTATTTTCAGGTGTTGATGTTCTTCAAACGGTTATTTGCTGTGTATATCTTTTTGTACCTGTGGAAGTTGAGAAAATGTGTACAAATATTTTATTACTATTTATGATATTTTGATAGAAGTTTTTAGCTACTAGTTACCTATCTATTAAATGTCGAATTTACATTTCAAATATATACTTACCTATTTATATGTAACTTTTGATGTCCAGGTGTTGTGTAGGTCTTCTGTATTTTCTTTTTGTCTGTAGGATGAGTAGTAAAAAAAATACATATATTTTAGGTATTTGGCTTTTAAACATAGGTGTGAGGTTTGAGAGTTACATTTTCGCTGACTAATAATGTAGTAGTACTTACTTTAGATATGTGTAGCTCTCTTTATGTTGAAGTCAATCAGTTTTCTTTCAGAAATCCTGCAGAGTTTCGTCTTCCTTTAGTTAGGAGATGTATCCTGCATTTTTAGTTTGCTGTAATCTCGTTTATATAGTATTAGTCTAATTGTTTCAGAAATAGGATTGGTTGTTTAAATTGATAGTCTGTTTTTATTTGTGGATTTGAATATTTTTTTCTTTTATGCTAATTGCTTTCCTTATATGGGTGACGCCAATTAACGTTTATTTAATGTGTAAGGCCTTATTTAGTATAGGTAATGTTATCTTGATATTTGTAAAGTGGAGGAATATATATAATTTGCTGTAAGAAATGTTTAGTGGTTCGAAACATTGTTTATGTATTATAAAATGTATGTTTGTATTTATTGTGTGTTGTAAATGTTAGGAAAATATATAATATATTTTATCTATTTATATAAACAATATCTGAATAATTATGATTAGTATGACTCAATTTATAAATAATAAAGTCATTTATTCTAGGATGTATTAATGGCGATATTTTTAAAAATCGATCAATTTGCTTTCTATATTTTTGTATTCGATATTTTGACTGTTTTTCATATAAATATGTTATAATCGATGTTTTAGAAATCGATAATGTTGTTAGTCGATATTGTTGTAGTCGTTGTTTTTAGTAGTCGATATTGTGGTTTCGATATTTTTGAGGTTTGTTGTTTAAGTATAGTCAATCGATAATTTTGTTGTCGATAATTAGTCATCGATATTTTGTCCAGTCGATATTCGGTCTGTCGAGGTTATGTCAGTGATCCAGGCCCATCAGCCTAATAGGGATTTCCCAAAAGCTTTTCGGTAGGCTTATCCTGGACCGTCTCCAGAACTGGCTTGAGGAGACTGCCACTCTGAGTCCTTACCAGGCGGGATTCAGGAGGGGGGTGTCCACAACTGATCAGATATTCCGCCTGAATCTCATTTATTGGAGAACTGCGCTAATTGAGGGCAGCAGCTTGTACACAGTCTTTGTGGACTTGCGAGCCTCCTTCGATTTGGTGCCAAGATCCAAATTATGGAATGTCCTGGCTGACCTAGGTGTTCCGCTAGACATTCTTGCCATCCTGATGAAATTGCATCAGAATAACTTTGCCCGTGTCAGATGTGGTAGAAATGGTAATTTAACTGATTCCCCGTTGACAGAGGGGTGAGACAGGGCTGTGTGCTCGCACCGACCCTGTTCTGCCTCTTTGTGAACGGGGTAATCACCCATCTGACCAGGATCAATGACATCGATGCCCCCAAATTGAATGGCAGCAGGGTACCCGCAATTATGTTTGCGGATGATACCCTGCTGCTGTCGAAATCCCCCATGGGAATTCAACGTGTACTGGATGGGTTTCTTGAATTTTGTATAGAGAGGGGTCTCGAGATTAATGTCACCAAAACAAAATACATGATCTTAAATCCCACCCCATCATCCGCCCCAACCCCTCGCTAGGTCTAGCGCGGCTAGAGAGGGTATCTACTTTTGAGTACTTGGGAGTAACCCTCAATGAGCACATGACCTGGGGTACACAACAGATTAGGGCAAATATGAAACTAGTCCAGATAACGGGTGGAATCTCTACGATGGCGACTACATAATCATATCGTCCACTTGGCCCTGTCATCCAGATCTACAAATCCCAGGCAAGGGGGGCAGTCACTTATGGGGGTGAGCTGTGGGGCCACACCTCTGCCAAAAACTTAACAAGCACGGAAAACAAATTCATCAGGCAGTTGGCAGCTCTTCCACCAAGTACCCCGTTACTCCCATTGAGAATGGACTTGGGTATTAGGCCAATTGCAGATGAACTGGGTCTTAAGCCACTAACCTTCTGGCGACGTTTATGGAGCAGCAAATACCTCATCAACTACAGATTGGAGCTCCAGGAGTTTTTAACTTTACCAAAATCCTCCAACATCCCATGGCTTGGATACATAAAAAGTTCCTGTGAGAGCCTGGACCTATCTGAACTTTGGTCTGATCCGGTAAACGCAAGCACTAGGATTCCACGCAAGATATTGTCAAAAGTCTATTATGACCGAAAGTTGGCCAATATATTGAACACAATGCGTGAGGGATCTTTAACAAACTCATTCATCCAAAGCAAAGACTTCTATTTACTGGAACGTGTTCTGGATGGCATAACTCCTGTGCTGACCAGAAAGCTATTCCTGCAATGGAGATATGGCACACTTCCCCTTAGATCATTCACTAGCTCCTGGTCTTCTCCCCGACTACCGAGCACTGCCCGGCATGTGCGCACTCTAAAGAAAATGATCTACATGTGGTCTTCTTTTGCAAAGCCTATAAAAGAAGCAGGAGACATTGGCTAATCCCCCTTTTTAAAAAGCTGGGCTTCAGACAGTTCCTTCCTGCGCACAGAATTTTAAAAACTGATGTGTCCCCCCATTTGTGTTCGCAGTGGCAAAGTACCTAACAGCAATGTGGTTCACTCGTAATCGCCTTTTGAAAATGGAACTGGCCTTTTAAACAACTTAACCCCACTATTGATTTTTAACCTTATTGTGACGATGAATTGATTAATGGGTAGCAGCGTAATTTTACAAGCAATGTTTTATTGATTTGCGAAATTATTTTATTGTTTGTATATCTTTGATGATATATAGATCGAAATAAAGATTGAAATGGCAATGGTAACTTAGGCTGCTCTGTTCTGCCTTCTCTTTCCTTTTCTGTGTGCTGCAGATGGCGACACTCATTTTTTTAGTTCCTCGCTCCTTCTCATTGCCTTATAAGCATGCGCGCCCATGTGTGCATCCACCATACACAAGGAAACAGCATCCAAAGTGCTAGCATTCATTTCCTGGGCATGCAATCTATAGTTTCTGGAGCTTTGCATATGTGGAGGATTGAAGGATATGACAAACACCCCTCTTCCCAGCCAGTCTGCGTCTTCACAACGCTAGGTGGTAAATGTTGCATGGAGGTGGGACCTTTAGCACCTGCCTGTGATGTGACCGAAAGTGTCTGTTTTTTCCCACAAATTCATGAACATTTACCACATTAAAATATAGATTGTTATTATGGCACTCTGTAGTTGGCACAAATACTATCCACAGGCATGTATATTAGTCCTCAAGGTTATTTGACAACCCCACTCCTGGATGGTGCCAATCTTTGCTGTAGATGAAGACAATGTAATACTGTGCCCACTACAGCATATAAACAAACGGAATGCTAATAAAATGATATCAGTTGTTGATCATTTTTTTCAATTATAGTTTACATTAGACAACATCGTTACTGTTAGAACACTGAGACGCTGCATTGCGTAGGAACTGACTAGCAAAGAATATATTATTTATTATATGTATTTTCAATTGCAGACATGATCACAATGTAAGTGGAGGCAGCAAGGTACCTCAAAAATGCGAGGGCCTTGAAATGAATGCATCCAATTTCCAAAATAATCTGAACATCAAGGCTGACCAACTGAAGTGCTATCAGTATATGTAATGTAATTCTGTATTGCTTGATTAACAAAAACATTGAAATTAAAACATTAATATTGTGTATAAAAAACAGTTCCTTGGTCATATTTAAAAAAAGAAAAAAAAGTCGATATAATAATTAACTACATCCATTTTTGTTGACCTAATTCCCCATTGATATAGAACTGTACAGACAAAGAAGAATATTTTCAGTGGTTACATGCCGCACTGGAACATTGATTCCTCATATACACATATCTTATCGCAGCCATTCATTAATCATAGAAAAATAAACATATAAAAATTAAGTAGTTCCCAAGGATATATGATAAAAAAAAACTGTAAACATTATGTGCCATTATACAATTGAACTATAAAGTGCCTAAGTGCTTTCACGGGGTCTATAGAATCTATTCACACAAATAGATACAAGAACTCTCCATCATAGACCGTAATGTATGCCATAAAACAATACTAAAAGCTGTAAATAGTATATACCATTGTGGAAATGTACAATAAAGTGTTGCTGTGCTTTCACATAAGCGGAGTCATTGGGTTCAGATTTGCATAAACATACACAGTGCAGGAGTCAAAAACAATAACCTTATATTATCTGATCCTTTAAAATAGCCCATTACATTAGTTATAAACCAGTAAATATAAGCTACAGAGCCAGCATTTTTTTTGGCAATTGTTAAATATGTTAGCATTTGACAGATCAATGGAATCGACACACCCACCTTACTTAAAATGAGGGCCTGACGTGCAGATCTAACCATAGCCTTAACAAATAAAGCTTTTAATAGTGCACAACACATTTTAAGCAATTTAGGACACACACACAATGAGTAATAAGGTTTCACTGGGCCACCCGGTGAGGAGCTCCGGCCGGGAGCTCCCGGCCAGACACAGCCTTTCTTGGCTATACTCACCGGTTTCCCACCTCCCCCGGGGACAAAACTACTCACCTGGGTCCTTGACGCTCCGCGATGCTCCATTCCAGCGATTGTGAGCCCGAGATATTCTACGGAGTTGGCGCTTGAGTCTTTCTCCCACAGAGTTCCAGAGCCAGCATGGCCGATGTCCAGTGGAGCCGCTCTGCTCGGCTATAGGGGTATCTGACCCAGGTATCTCGCTTGCGGCCGACACCTACCCAGCCGGGCATAGGGCATTGCTCCCCTCCTAACTCCGCTGCTAGTCTGTCTTCCCCCTGCGTTATCCTTTTCATCTCCCGGTATAAAGCGCTGGACAGACCCCTTCGCCTCTTAGCTGATGCCCGAAGCCTCGCTGGTCTCTCTAGAGGGTTGCTGAAGAGCCGGGCGGAGACTCCCCGTCCTGTCTCTGGGCCCGATTGCTGCTGCCTTTCTCTTCAGACAGCCCACCTGCTGTGCCTCTTTACAGGACTTTGAAACACACTGCGGAGGTGAAAGGGTGCCGGCGCCGCTCCCATTGGCTGCTCTGAGCCCCTCATACCTAATCCTTATCGGATCCGATACTTCTAATGTCGCTGATGCTTCACTTCCTTGCTAGAGTTCGGGGCCGAGTTGAGTCACAGCGGAGGTTTGGAAGTTGCACTACTCTCCGCGACTACGCTTGAGCCCATCTTTCTACTATCTCTCCGGTGAGAGGCCCCCTTCTCCTTCCCTTTAAACTTTTTTTTTACTTTGCTGCCTCCCGTTCTGCGAACAGCTGCCTTGGCACCTGTGGTCATTCTTCCCTGACCCCTGGTCTCTGGATCGAACTCCTCTGCCCCCGTTCCTCATGAACGACGAGGCTGTGTCTTTGGGGCGGACTGCCTTTCTCCCCCCGGACTTGCTGGCTATGGCAGCCCTCTTCCTGGACTTTCGGACTTGGACCTTTGTGCTCCCCGCCATTTTCTTTTTATGACTTGCTTCTTCTTCTACCTTTCTCCTTATCCGCCATTTTAGCGATCTTTGACCTCCCACTCTGTCCTAGCGACCTTTCTATTGTCTCTCCTGTTGCCTCTGACACACTCCTCGCTGTCTTACTCGTTGCTATCTGCTTCCCTCTCTCGTTTGTCTCACTTTCCTGCCCTTCTCTGCCCTTCTCTGTCTTACTTCTCCTTTCTCTCTCTCCCCCCCTCTTCCCACCCCTGCCCCTTAGATTCTTCTGGTCTCTTACTCTCTGTCGCTTTTACAACTATCCCACTGCTTTTCGTTAACTCTCCCACCGCCTTCGTTTCTGTCTTCCTCGGGTATTCTCATTTCCCTACCCCCCGTTTTTAAATGTGTAACTTTTTTTTAAATGTGTAACTTTTTTTTTTTTTAATGTGTAACTTTATGTAATTTATTGTACTTCTGTGGTTACTCTTGTAAAGCGATCTGATACCTCCGGGTCTAGCCAGCGCTATATAAAACTCTAGTAAATAAATAAAAATAAAATAATAGTTGGCCAGGACGGCGTGCCATCCTTAGTTGGGTATAAGCCAAGTCTTAATTTTAAAAACATGTCCTTCGTATGGGCCAAGAAATAGGCAGTCCGTTAGGGTTGAATTCGCAAGGACTGATGAGAATTAATCAATGACCAAGCATGTGTTTTGCCACTAATGCCGTCTTAAGCGCAGTGAGTTGATTCATTTTAATCTTTTAGTTTAAGAACTGTTTAAAATTGGGCTTTGTCATTTTTGAAAACCTTGACTGCAGATCAAAGCTCTGGAAGCATGTTTAAATATGGGATCTCCAAGTATCTGTGTAGACAGAACATATTATTTCACACCAGCAATTATTTGCAAGGGAACCAGGATCTGATAAAAACAAAGAATACATACATTTCAAAAATGACCCTTGCACCACCATGGACTGTCTTTGTAGACCAAACTCCAATAGAATATTGGCTTGGCCAATTGAAATGGGGATTTCAAAGACTGATTTACAGGCTTGATTACTAGTAAATCCAATCATTTGGCATATTTCCCCCTTGTAATAGGCGAGCCATATGCAATTGTTGGCTGGAGTTTGGCTCCCATACCTTTAAGATGATGTTAATACGATTGACCCTCAGCGATTTATGTAAAGATTTAAATGCATAAATTAGAGATGATGTTTTGCCTATAGAACTTTAAAATGACTTTTAAATACGACAGCTTATCAAATAAAATGCCCTGGTATGTATATGTCTATGTTTTCATGATGAATGGGGTGACCACTTCACCCCAAAACCAGTCGCACAGCTAGGTGTGAAAATACACAACGCTTTAAATTGATCCATTGTTCACCAGGTCATCAATATCATCAATATTTAAATCCTCTTTTTTTGCTCAACCGCGCTTCATCCACACATGAAGTGTTATGCTATTTTCCAAGCTTCTTGTGTTCCTGATGTGACCATCCGGACCTCTACCAAAAAACACGACCAACGCATAATTCGTCCAAGGCATGTTCTTTAATAAAACCCAATACATTTCGGACTACATGAGTCCTTCCTCAGGGGTAAACATACGGTCCATGAAGTCAGCTTATATCATTAAATATGTCCTCACCACTTCAATTGGCCCACCTCTAGCTCTCCATGATCTTATTTTAAATGTCATCAGGCCAATTTTTATGATTTTAGTTATTTTAACATTCAACTCCAAACCATTAACTAAAATGTAATCATCAAATTCATTAATAAGTCTTTGTAAACCTACTTGAGTTTAACTCAACAACATCGTATCATCAGCACATTATAAATAGCTACGGTGCACATGAGCAAGTTCCGGAGTATGGGCGTTGACAGTCTCAAAATGCTGTAGCAGATCCAACATAAAAAGGTTAAAAAGACAGGGGGTAAGTATGCAGCCTTTTTAAGGCCGTTAAAAGGGTTTATTTTTTGGGACAAAGTAAGATCATCACCTAATTTAACCAGAACCCAAGGATTAGTATACAAGAGTATTATAGCATCCAGCAACTTTTGGGGAATACCATATCCTACAAGCTTTTGCCATAATAATGCTTGTATTACTGAATCGAAGGCTGCTAAATCTATAAAACAAATGTATAGATTTTGTTTTTTAAAACAGCCTGCTTAGTTAATAAAGTAAGGGCCAACAAATTGGTATGTGTAGATTGACCCCTACGAAACCCTGTCTGGTTAGTGGGCAATTTCCTGCTATCCTGCCCAATTTTCCAAATCAATCAATATTCGTGAAGCAAAAACCTTAGCTTCCTTGCTAGGACTCAGGGGGATATTCAGTGCCAATACCTCATTAAAATTGGGCACGGAATATAGCATTAGGAAGCTCATTTGGTCCAGGAGCCCCATTTGATCTGAGACAACGCATAAGGGTATCTGTTTCAGTACTGCTTTTAAAACCTAAGTGTGAACTACTCACTGGCGCTTCAAATGACTTACTAATCTTCCCATTATAGTGGCTCAAGTCTGGCCTATTTGTGTCAGAGGTACCAGCACCATCCATGTTGGTGATAAACCTCACCCAATCCTCCTTCATAATATTAATACTGTAGGCACTATTACCTCCCCTTTCAAGTTCATTAATGACATCACAAAAATATTTGGCATTATTTAACTTAGAGGCGATTAATAATCCGCGCCATAGCCCTGTTTGATATCGTGATGTCTATATGACCTTCTTAATGACCTCAGATTATCCTTAAAAAGACAGTATGCTTGTTGATATCGATTGATAAAAGCTTCCCTTGAGGCCCTATTAAGTGATTGTTTTAATTGGAGCAACTTGTTTGAATATCATTTATTAGGGGTGGGTAGTAATGGATTCACTTTTGCTGGTTTTTGGGCTGTATAATTTCCAACCAATAATGAAGTGATGTAGTTCTACTTAACCATCATCGATCTACTCCCACTGAACTTTGAACACTATATTTTATTAGGGCTTCTGCAAACTTCATTATTTCAACTTGTTTTTCTGAATGTCACACCAACCTTTTCAAATTATATGAACAACGGTTGATATTTTAGAGCACATTTATTTTGTGATTGCAGCTTATTGGCAGATGCAAAGTTAATTTCTGAGGATTATGGTCACTTTTGAGTAGAGGAGTTACCTTATATGCAACAGTTTTTTAACCCAGTTTATCTGAAACAGAAGTCCACTCAATAATTAAACCATACTTGGATTGTTTGAAAGATGGAGCTACCCTTGATTTGCACCAGAATGATTCATTTAACATAATTAGCCCATACTGCTGCAGATTTTCATGGCACATTTTAGTAATACCATCGCTCTGCACATCTAAAGAATTGAATGTGACCAGATGGATATTAAAGTCACCAGAGATTATCAAGGATACCAAAATGCTAAGGTTATTATGATATCCCACAGAGTCATAGAACAGTTGTACTGTAATAACATACCTTGTATCCATGTCAACTGAAAATCAATTGCTTCTACTTCTACTTTTACTCTTAACTCAGCTGCAATAGAAAATGAGAGACCACCCTTTGCTTGGCCTTGTTTATTAATGCATGTGGCCGGAAGGCTAAGTTCATTAAAGCCAAGCAATGGAGTGTCTTGCTCCCTCCATGTGTCTTGAAACATCAGAATTTCAAAACCATTTAAGAAGGAAAGTGTATCAGGGTAGACCAGCAAATGAGCTAACCCGTGGACATTCCAAGAACATCTTTTCAGTTGTTTATCATTTTCACTAACTGCAGGCAGGGTTCAGTCCTCATTGCCGGTAGACACATTTGCAAGGCTCACTGGAAGCCATGTCCAATCATTAAACAGCATTTTAGTTTTGGTTAACAATTTACAGGTATGGACTCCTTTTGATGTATTTATAACTAACAGACCTGTATTTTGAACTGATTTATTCAGTGGACCTCTGATGAAAGGATTAACATTTTACAATCAACTTTTATTTCAATTTTTGGAACTGCTAGTTCCAGAACAGTGGGATATTTTGAGGGGTTGCATTTCTTAATCTTGATACCCCAGTTAAAAAAATATGAACATGAATTCTAGTTTCAGGGCATTAAAAGCTTAATTTCCGGCATGGCCCTTGTAGATATAACTAAGCCTGGTTCAATGTCGCTGGCTAGATGGCTATTCCGGTGTCCTTTAGAAGATACTTTCCTCTGGGTAACTCCAGACCTATTTCCATTAACCGAAGGCCCAGGCATGGTCTGGGTGACATGACCCTGTGATACAGACATTGCTTCATTTTTAGGTTTCGCCTGGCGATCCGCTGCGCAGCAGCGTTCGCGCAGGCAAAATCTTTTGAGAACAGTGTATGTGGCTTTGTCCCGCCTCTCTGTTCCATTGGCTAGCTCCATAAATGGAGGCTAGCCATTGGAAGAGAGAGGCGTCCGTCATTGTCCCAGGCGAATCGTGGGCGTTCCGCAGATTCTTTCCCTCTCCGCAACGTCATGAAGACGTGGCCACTGTGGGCGTGTACTTTTTTTTTTTACACCGATGTTTGTCTTCATTACTAACTTTGTCCCTGTCCCGCGTGGCTGTATCCTGACCAACTTCCCGCTGTCCGTCCCCCCTCCCGCTATCCTTGTCTTTGTTCCCGCACCCCCCCTCGCATATCACTTTTCCAGCTCTTCCAGGCCCCTCGTTGTTTCTTTTCCTCAAGTGTCTGAATTTGCTTGTTGTTCTGAGAGGGAAACTTGGCGCTGGGCCTGGTCAGCAGATAACAAGTGGTCGTGTGGGCGGTCAGAGACTCCCGGGGCTCGCTATCTGTAGGACGGGGTGTTCAAGGGTGTGGGCAGGGGCTCTCCGTGCCCTGCTCGCCAGGAGGAGGGTGGGGGAACAGCTGTCCGCTCAGAGGGCCGAGTAGAAAAGCCCCGGGCAGACCCCATGCAGCGCCTAGCCCGGACCCTTCTGCACCTGCTGCTGACGCCGAGCGGCCTCCTACCGGGGGTAAGTGAGGTGCTATATATGTGGAGGGGGTCGGTGGCGTGCAGCACGGGGGTCTAGATTGCACAGTGGGGGAGGCAGGGTTGGGGAGAGTATGAACGAAGGACTGTGGTTATTATCAAGGTGCAAGTGTCTAGTAAGGGTCTGGTCACTTACGTTGGGTGGGTGGCCTCGCATTCCCGGGGCATCTTGGGTCTTTTTTTCACGTAGGTAGTAGGTGTGGCGTAATGCAACATTACGTTTTTGCAGTTTAAATGGCGCAAACTCCACAAAGGTATTGGATCGCTTTACATGAGAACCAGTTAGCCCATACATTTTTTTGTAAACTCTGGGACATTAAGTGATCTGCTCAGAATCACAGGATATTGAGCTGATGCCGGGACTCGAACTCGGTTGCCCAGCTCCAAATTCGGCAACTCTGGCACCACAGCATCTCTCCTGAAATGTTTATTTTAGATTTGCGCTTTCCATTCTTCACATCCCTATCATCAGTACTCGTGTTAGTCTAGCTGTCTGTCCCCCCTCCCGCTATTCTTGTCTTTGTTCCCGCCCCCCTTACCCTCCCCCTCGCAGATCACTTTTCCAGCTCTTCCAGGCCCCTCGGTGTTTCTTGTTTATTTCGTTTCCTCAAGTGTCTGAATTTGCTTGTTGTTCTGAGAGGGAAACTTGGCGCTGGGCCTGGTCCGCAGATAACAAGTGGCCGTGTGGGCGGTCAGAGACTCCCAGGGCTCGCTATCTGTAGGACGGGGTGTTCGAGGGTGTGGGCGGGGGCTCTCCGTGCCCTGCTCGCCAGGAGGAGGGTGGGGGAACAACTGTCTGCTCTGAGGGCCGAGTAGAAAAGCCCCGGGCAGACCCCATGCAGCGCCTAGCCCGGACCCTTCCGCACGTGCTGCTGACGCCAAGCGGCCTCCTACCGGGGGTAAGTGAGGTGCTATGTATGTGGAGGGGGTCGGTGGCGTGCAGCATGGGGGTCTAGATTACACAGTGGGGAAGGCAGGGTTGGGGCAAGTATGAACGAAGGACTGTGGTTATTATCAAGGTGCAAGTGTCTAGTAAGGGTCTGGTCAGTTACGTTGGGTGGGTGGCCTCGCATTACCGGGGCATCTTGGGTCTTTTTTTCACGTAGGTAGTAGGTGTGGAGTAATGCAACATTACGTTTTTGCAGTTTAAATGGCGCGAACTCCACGAAGGTATTGGATCGCTTTATATGAGAACCAGTCACAGCCCATATATTTTTTTGTCAACTCTGGGACATTAAGTGATCTGCTCAGAATCACAGGATGTTGAGCTGATGCCGGGACTTGAACTCGGTTCCCCAGCTCCAAATTAGGCAACTCTGGCACCACAGCATCTCTCCTGAAATTTTTTTTTAGATTCGCGCTTTCTATTCTTCTCATCCCTATCATCAGTACTCGTGTTAGTCTAGTTAGTTCAGTCCACTCATATGAAGACACCTCTCGTCTCGGAATGCGTCATCTATTACACTACAAATCATAACATGGACAGAAAGGGGTAGTCTGCGTTACAATGACGTGGCACACAAGAAGAGGGTGTACTGCTTCATCCACGTGGGGCGAGAGCAGTGCTTTAAATGGGCAGGCACTGAGTACCTGTACTTCTTTCATTTGAAAGGAATGGCACTTCAACATCCTTTCGCAGGAGATTTTCAACTGTGTGTGTGTGTGTGGTAGTAATTGCTGTCTGCTGAGCTCGTCCGTAGGGTACAATAGGTCTCACATTTGCGAGAGATTAAGCTAATGGCAATGTAAATGACAATGCCATTTATTTATCTGTTTTCAAAACCAACACATAAATACAAATTTTGTCATTTACAATGCCAATAGCTCAAACTTTTCCAAAGGCGAAACCATTGCATTGTAAATGCTTGTTTATAGTTGGTTCAATCAACATTCATGAATGACGAGCTATTTCTTCTCAACTGTTACCTTTATCCAGCTTACACTTTGGTATGCGCGGAGTAGCTCTGTCATGTTGCACAGACCATCCTATTATTCACACCTGGGTCAGCCAGCATTTGAGAATGACAAACATCAATATTACTTGCCGACTCTTTCTTACCACCTGTTGGGAGACTCTGGACCTTTAAATTCAACAGGGACTTTGAATGGTTTGACTGGATTAAATCAAAGGGATTATCTACGCCCTTTAGAGATTGGTCCTGCATTTGCATATTCTGACCAATAGGTTTAAAGATAGGATACAAATCCCTGGATTGATTCACAGGTTAAACTGATTTATCTATTGAGACCCTACTGTAATTGGGAGATCTGATACATTATCTAAGATATGTGAGCACGCATATTCATTTAATTGATCATTAACATCAGACTGGACTCTTACCACCAAGTTAGTTAAATTATGCAGCTTTGTGTCTATCCCAGCCACATATGCAGCTAAGCTATTTAATAATTCCACCTGGACATCAAGATTATTGGAATGAAAATGTAATGCTGTTGTTATTGCATCCATTGTACACAACAAACTTCTCCATACTCTGTTAACCAAAGAATGTTGGTGCTTGGGTGGACTTGTTTCCATGTATGTGGGTACTAAATGTTAAATGTTAAAATGTTAAATGTTAAGCATAATTATAGAGCACACTATCACCCCATGGGCATCCTGCTGCTAATGTACATTAACTCAAATCATTCACCCATATTGCAGTTGAGGTCCTACCCAAAGAGGGGTCTAGGCAGCACCATTAGGGTAGAGCCAGGTTTTTAATTTCTTTCTAAACTGCAGAAGATCTTCCATCTGTCTGAGACTGGTCGGAAGTGCATTCCACAGATGGGCGGCTGCAGAGCTAAATGCTCTTCCTCCCAGTGTTACTCTCTTAAAACTGGGCGCCTTTACAAGTCTGGCTGAGGATGATCGCAGGCTTCTCCTGGGGGCATACCATTGAAATTTGCTCTGCAATGGTTTGGGCCCCAGACTGTTTAAGGCTTTAAGGTGGGTACATCTTATTTATCCAAGAACGAAAGATCTGCAGAGTTCAGTGAATTATCCATTTGAATAGTGTTCTTATGTTCATAATCAGTCCCTCTATCATTCAATTGTTATGGGGTTAAAGTTGGTTGTGAGTCAGAGTACTAATCACATTCCCGAATGACAGGACTGAATGGATTAATTATTATTGTTTTATTTTGTTACTGATTTATGGATTCTCCTAAACTCTTGCAGACCTTTAAGTTCTTACGTATGGGTGACTTATAAGAACCTTGATTTAAGTTAATATCATTCAAACATATGACAGAGACATCACAGTTGCTAAGAGAGCTATAATGATTAACATCAACCTGGGCTTACATCGCAGGAGGTTTTTACGGGTCGGATCCGTGCCACATCTAGGCTGGATAAAGTGATTGTCCTTTGTACTTCCTGTGCTCCTTATTGTGGGGAGACTGCTGGACCAATTGATGCTAGTGTTATCATAAGGCTGGCTGTCTTTGTTCCTTAAAGGTAATCATATATTGCTGCTTCATGAACTCCTGTTGAAACGCACTCCTGCTATCGTGCTTGAAGTTCTTACTTATTACGGACACCCTGACGTTGACTACTGTTACATGGTACCTCCCTCTTTTTGGTAGGATATTTTAGCAGGGTAGCAGTAGTTTTTAAACAAAAGGCAGTGGGCCCGATTCACAAAGGTAAAGTGAGACGAAAGTCTAACTTTACGACTTCCGGTATTCACAAAGAGCATTTACTACTCGTAAATGCCCTTTGTGAATACTGTAATCGTAATGGTCGACTTTTTGTTATTCACAAAGTGCATTTATGAGTAGTAAATGCCCTTTGTGAATACCAAAAGTCGTAAAGTTAGACTTTCATCTCACTTTACATTTTTGACTTAGGCCCATCATTATTAGCAGAATGTGGCGAACAATCACCCCTCACAGCTCCCTGGGGTATCACACCATCGAACACTGCCAAAATTGTTGCTGGTGAGCATGAAGCTGCTGGAGCTGATATGGGCAAAGGCAACCCATCCACAAACTGAACTTTATCAGACCGTTTAAAATAGTTCCTGATACAGGACAGGGAGAGGTGAGACCTATTGTTATAAACAGTCTTAGTTGCTTGATCAGGGACCATTTTCTCATGTTCCAAATTTGATGACACCGCAATATGGAATTGCATTTCATCCCGATCCATCTCATTGCAGGGCAATATAGCATTTAGGGCTTTCTTAATGATCTTCCGACTTTTTTATGACTGTAAAGACCCAAATATGCATCCTGGCCTCATTGTATGTTAATCTGCCAATCTCCGTCCAAAATGCAGAAATTTAAGAAATTCAAGATCAGAAGTGACAATTATCACATTCACGTACCGCTCTTAGTGATAAACCAAAACTTCCAAGTGGACACCAACTGTTGGCTATGAGTCATAAAGCTTGACACAGAGTCAGTGAAATGGTATCAATAAAGAGTAGTGGCAGGGACTCTCAGATACAAGCCTCATGCAGTAGACACCTAATTATCCACATTATTTAACATGCAACAAATTATAGTGAAGATAAAGACACCAGATACAGAATCAAAAAGTCCAAGTAAAATGTTTTTAAAAATTATAAAAGCTTAAATAGCATATGCATTCAGACTTTCCACATTTCTCTGGTACTTCCAAAGTTCTCTGGTCCTTGGGGTGCAAGCCGGTATTGCCGGCTGCTTCCGTACCACCAACAGGGATGCCTAGGTCTAATGCCAGCAAGGAGACACACTGCTGAATTCGAGCTTAGAATGCTAAGGAAGAGCTTAGGAAAAGCGTGCGGCTTGCAAAGTTAAAAAACACTACTGCCTCGTTGACCCTCCAATTGGACTTAAAGTCACAAAGTCTCAAAAGTCTCAAACACTTGAGGTCCTGCTCGCAACCAGCCGACCAAGCAGTCAGGTAAAGGCCCCCTTCAGGCCCCAATCGGCTATTCTTCTGCCCGAGAAGATATTAATAACTGTAAAACTGCATAGGTTCTCCTTTTAAAATCCTTAAACAATTGGGTGGTTAAGTGGATGCCGTTGCTAATGCCAAAAACTGGTAAACAAGGACCTAGGTACACAGCAGCAGCAACAGGCCGTTACCTCACCATTCTCAAATGATGTTCTTTTCTCCCCTTTCTCCCCTCTGGACTCCTCTCAAGGTGGGGAGGGGGCTAAGGGCTGAGGCCGAGGGCCAAGGGGGCAACCGGGATAAAGAACTGAGGACCCGTAATTGTACTGCCTGGGGATCAAAGAGACCGGGTCCGGGACCACACCCAGGCATACGCCCAGGCCTGCCCGGAAGCCGGGATCAGGGATCCAAGTGCCACAGCCATGATACAACACCACCACTCACTCACTGGTATCCTCAGGCTCGGGCTCAGCTCTGGTATCAGGCACTGAATGTGGCCACAACACAAAACCGCCACTCGATCACTGGCGTCCTTGGCTCGGGCTCAGGCTCCTCCCCACATGGCATAGCGTAGCATGGCGTGTCCCATCAGTACATGTGTAAAGTGGCTAGATATTTCTTCTATCAATCATGATGCTGCAAGGAAGAATGATTTCATTGGATTAAGTGAAGACTTAGGAAAGCCTACAAGGTGTTGCGTTGCCATTGTCAGATGGAAAAATCAGCATTGAAACGGTGGAGAGCAGCACATGAACTTTTAGCATTATGAAAATATTGCTAGGTTAGACATCAGTGAGAAATCCAAAAATCGGGCAGAAGGAAAAAATTTAGTGTTATAGCAAGAGGCTGAATGTGGTCGAGACAAGTATGAGTAGGGATTTGGAACCATGGTACAAGAGAAGAAATCCAGTCTTCAATAGGTTTAGTTTCAGGGAAAGCGGGACAATCCAACCTTCCAGGATGATGCAGAATACTTTTAGTTTGTTCCAAAATTCAGCCATGAGATAAGGCCCTCATGCACAACTGTCTATGTCCACATGTTGCTGTGTATTGATTCACTGGCATGCATTGACATTCAAATAGAGCAAACCTAGCTAGGAAGCAACTGAGCGTTGAAAATTACTTGGGGGTTGAGCTTCAATATACGTACATAAGGCAGAAATTACACAAATACCTTTCACACATCATATTTCTAATCATGGAGACATGATGTTGAGCCAAGCATGAAGACTGAGATTTGAACCTGGATCTCTGGGGTCCCAAGTCAGCAGCTCTAGCTGTACAGTCACATTCGCCTCCCTGGTTGGTTAGAAGAAACACCATTAACCTCGCCCTTTTTTTATAGAAAGCATGGAAACTAAAACCAAGCTATAGTGTATGCCCTAGGAGAAGAAGATGGTTACAATTTGGGGATTTCCATCTTAACAAATTTTGGTCAAGGCCATATGCTTTTTTAGGTCTGGGTTGACAGTGCAGTTGCCAAACATTCCTCTTGTTTACAATGTACTTGAGGTAGAATTTGAGGCTGCCACTTCAACTACTGGTTTTTAAACCAGTCTCTCTCAGGTATTAGCTTGAACTTTCTCAATCACAACTTGGATCAGCCCTAAAGAGAATTTCTCACCTGAGGCTATGACCGGTCTGGGTGTATCTTTACACCTCAAATGCAATGTTTTTATTGACCTGCCTGAGGGACCACTTTAAAATTGTAGGCCTCTCTCTCTCTCTGCGCCATCTGGCTCTGATCCATGCATCTCACGTGTTTCTCGCAGCCGCTGTCTGCTATTGTTTATCCCTCATACCTTCTGGTGTGTGCTCCATATCTCTTGTCTTATCCCTCAAACCCCTGCCTCTTTCCTCTGTATGCTCATCATTCCCACACCCACCTCAACCTCTTCTCCTTCTTCCTTCCCAGTCTGCTCCCTGGTGCTTCTCTATAGTGGCTGTGAGCTTGGGTATTTCTTTTTTGTGTCTTAGAAAAAAAGGCATATCCTCCTTTTGTTTGTACTTTAAAAAAAAGTCAGGTGGCAATTGAGCATTCATTAAAGTCCTTCCTATGTGATAGAAACTAAAAAAAAGACTATAAGGATGACCCCTGACCAACTGACCTCTTTTTGACCTAAATAGGAAAACAAAACTGTAACGAAGACATGCAAAGGCATGTAACCTTTGTGGATTTCCTAAAAAGCTGGGTCCACATCGGGCATTTCTTGTTTAGCCTAACCTCAATTGAGAAATCCTGCGCGACCCACTAACATATATCTGCTGCCTGTTTCCAAGTCTTTGACTTTATAAAGAGGTGTGTTTCTGTGGGGTGCATTTTTTAAAAAGTTCCTTTACCATTAAGCACAGGGACACTCACAGAATGAAGAAGTGCCTTGCAGGCTGCAGCAAGCTATTTTTATAGCCTCTTGGCTGACATCTGCATTAAGGTTAACAGAATATTTGATTTTAATTCTAGGATTAGCCACACGGTAGCCGGTTATCAAAATGGTCCAAAATGTGAAATTTGCAGTATTGCCTTGGGGCCCTGGACTTTATTGCAAACATATTTCCATAACTTCCGGTAAGTGGCATGAAGGGAAATAGCAAAAACTCAGAGAGGCTAGACGCCTGAATATACAACCACTGTAGCGATATACAAAGTACAATGTGATTGAGAAACGTGTCTTTGCAGAGAGCAGTCGAGTCAGTGGCTGCGGCACGTGGGCTGAAAGGCACTGTAAGTGGGTTCCATTTCCCCTACTGTTCGCTCTGATTGCACTGGGCCGATTTGTGCTAGGTGCGTCGACGGTAGCCATGGGTTTCTCCATTTCTAGCAGCACAGCGTTCAAGCCCTCTCCAAGCCGACGTGCCTGACCTCTGCATCGACATTTGTAATCACGCGCCCACGCTGGGCCCGCCACGTTCCATCCCGCGTGCACACCAGTGGTTTGACCTCAGCGTCTAAGGGTTCAGGCCTCGGGGCGTCTGGCCATACCTTGCAAAGTATGAATGAAAAACAATGACTTGTATTTAAAGTTTAAAAAAAATCCCAAATAAAAATAAATACAAAGGGAAACGCAATCAGATCTAATTTTCGCCTCCTTCATCTCCAAGACAGCAATGCCTTTCTAGGCCTTAACCACACGAAATCTACCACTTCCGCCCGGCGCAGCAGGGAACAGCACTGAACGCTCTACTAGGGAGTGAGGAATTGTAAAGAGAAAATAGCAGTGCAGATGGAAACGGATGAAAGAAAGTGGAAATAATAGAATTTTTATATCCTGTGATGACAGTTCTGAGAGGTACCACGTACCCATCAGTTTCACCTCGTATCTGTCACGCCATTAATTATGTGAGGCGTTCTGCACGCGCGTTACTTTAACACATGCAGTATGATATTAGCCAGCACGCTAGTACTGTCAAACTGGAGAAAGATGCAGTGCTGAGGCAAAGTAGTTCACAGCCCGCTCCCGTTTAATTTCATCTGCGGAAATAAAAGCCTGCATCTGAACTGTAGTGTGTAGACACTTTTGAAGGGAAGCCTCGATTCAGTAATTTACCCAGGAAAAATATTGGATTTTTGAGGGAGTAATGGAAAAAATCAAACCCCACTTGAAAGGCATCTCATACAGTAAAATGTATCCCCATCACCCCACCCAAAAATATTCCAGTTTGCACAGGCTGTGAATCATTTGTATGTGCCTTTCATGTACCGTTCCAACTTGACCTACTCAATAATATACCATGAGTATATTCTGAAAGAGCTAGGATTTCATTTTCCTATGTGGTAATTCATAGCCCATCAAAATGTACACATATTTCCATATAGTCTGATAATAACGTGAAAGAACTCATTATTTTTAAATAAATTCTAACTTCTCTCTTTTGATAGCTCTCCATTAAAGTTGCGCTTATATGCTGCATTTTTCCTTGTGCCTGTATGCTGTGACATTTTTTTGTAGTACTTCTGACTTAATACTAGCTTACTCCTGGATTTCAGAAGCAGGTCAGGAGTACTACTTGTCACGCCAATCCAGGGCGATATCTTTGTGAGTCAGACTCTGCACCCCTAATTTGTGGCAATAAACCTCACCATGAAGCTGGTTTAGAAGGAATTCAAGTTTCGCTGCCATGCTGAGGGTATTTTAAATCACCCAAAGATATCTGAAGGACTAACGAGGACTCTATTGAATACTGTGCAGAAAATCAATGAGTTTCAATGTAACCCTGAATGATCCACATGCATAAAACATCAAGATATTGCCTATGCAGTCCACAAAGTTGAACTCCAGAGGAAAGTTTTGCAATATGTTTATAACATTTATGCGCAAGCAGTTATAATCAGGTCAGCCTGCATTGTGATCAACATTGAGGGAACCAAACTGAAAAATACTTTTCTGCAGTCTCGATGTTTAACTCTCAAGGGACAGGCAGTGACATTAGGCTCTGGTCACAGGTGGGAGGGAGAGGAATAGGCCATTTACTAGATCCAGTAAAGACCAACACAGCTTGGTGAGAAGGTCCAGTAAATACTGACACCAAGGGTTTAGGTATTTAGCAAATCAAGTAAATTCCAAATATTCTGACTTCAAACTCGGAAATGGGACACAACATGCAGATTTCGGTGTCACACTAAACCGAATTCCAAATGTCCTTGTATACCAGCCATTTTGCTCTGTAAATTTCGGCAGGTGTGACCTGCTGAAATTGACAGTGGGAAAATTGCAGTGGTACAGAATTTATCACACCCCAGTGCTTTATTTGAGACGGGGTTTTCGGTGCTCAGCACCAGCACTTAATCACCAACACCGGCGCTTTCATGAGCACCAATTAAGAAAACATTAATTTAGGGTAGGCACAGGGAGATTTACTGAATTGCCCAGAATCACAGGATGTTGTTCCGACGCCAAGACTGGAACCTCGTTTCCCAGGTGTGAAATCGGCAGCTCTGGCCATTATGCCACATCACCCGACCACTTTCGCAGTTAATAGTTGGTTCTGTTTTAGGCTGCGCTAACAGGAGAAATAGACTGTGTGCAAGCTGCCTCCTGACGAGAGCCGCAGCACTAATTCTTTTTCAAATGAACCACTGTCGCGCCCTAAAATTACTGGGTACTGTAAATTTTATATTTCTAGGAGTTCTGATCCTTGTACAAACAAAGGTTTGCGCAGGGATGGGGATTTTATAAGCCACCTGTGATTAGGACCTTAGTCTACTGTGTCTTGTAAACATTTAATAGAAAGGCCAGGTAAATCTAAGGTTACATGGAGAACAGCTGCATGACCGACCATTCAGTATCTATCAAAACATCCCAACTTGCACCCTATTCCTAAGGCTGATGGCTATGCATTAATTTAGCCGTTTCCGATAGATGGATCAGCAATGATGCCCATACTGCCACGTTTAAAATATTGTTATTATGGGCAGTCTGTCATTAGCATGGGGGCAAGCTCTTGGAGGAGGGGTGATGGCATTTTAAAAACTTAATAAGAATCTTCAGGTTTTATTGGTATTTGAGGACGAATTTAAAGTAAATTCCTGATAAGCAAAACGCTCCTGACAGCGGCTGACCGAAGGTTCAGCACATCAATCCCTATCCACAAGCATTAAGAGTCCTGTGCATTCACTTCCGGAACCTGCTGCCATTGAGCTCCACTGGAATCGACTCATTCTTTAAAGATGGAAGGTGCACCAGGAATGGAGTCAAAATCATATATATAAGTCCGCCAGTTTCCTTTATTAGTCTAAAGACTCTCTTTTTTTTTGATTTCAAGAAAATTTTATTAATGAGAATAACGGTAAGGATAATGAATAGGAAATACAATACAAGTGATACACTCGATGCAAGAGACATGTGCAATAGGGGCTAAAATTAATAGGTAAACTAAGAGAATAAATATACACAAGGGACATTAGCCCAAGAGAGATATAAATTGCATTCAAGTAAAAGCCTCTATCAAGGCAATAAAACAAACGTATCACTTATCAAAATGAGGAGAAGGGGATAGGGGAGGAAACAGAAAAGAAAAAGAGAGAAGAAAAGAGAAAGAGTGAAGAGAGGATGAATGGGAAAAGAAGACAGGAAAGAAAGAAGAGAAGAAGAAAGAGAAAAAAGACGGATGACCACAGGACAACCCCAGCCCAAAGACCAATAAGAAACAATAATTATGCCAATACATCAAAAGGAAACTGAGGAACCAACCCTTTGGAAGACAACTCCATATAATCATCCAAAGCCTGCCACACCCCACTAGAAATAGATGAAGAGAGGTGAGCTTGATCAACTGAAGTGTGTGCACTGCGTAAAAAGGAGACCCAAGCCCACCACGTATGATAGGAAACCGATGAAAAGGATTTCCACTCCATAAGAATAATTTTCACCGCGACAGTCAGGAGAAGATCTAACAACTGCAACCCCAATGGATCTAAAGGGAGAGGAGTAGGGGCCGCCAGTGGACCTAGTAAGATTAAGGGGAAGGAGAGTTGGAGCTCACAACCAAAGATAAGAGAGAGATGCTTCTGGATGAGGTTCCAAAAAGGTTGAAGCAAGGAGCAATGGAAAAACATATGAGGAAAGTCGCCCGCCACCAAACCGCAGCTCCAACATAAGTTGTCATCTTTAAGGTTAAGCGAATGAAGACGTACAGGTGTCCAATGGAGAAGATTAATAGAGAAAAACTTAGACTGCATTAAAGAAGGTGCGATCTTATTACGGAGAGAAAATTTACCAATTGATTGCCAAGTATCAAGGGAAATATGCTCCGTAATAGCATGGTCAAAATGATGTAGCCATTTTTGTTGAGCAACGGTCTGTGCAGGAAGTGAAGCAGAAGACAAAAATTTATAAATTTTGGAGGCGACATGACCAGATTTAATCCATAGCTGAAAGAGTGAGATTGTAGAAGAAGTAGGATGAAGACGCACTTTAGCAATGGCCACCTTAATTTTAATAAAAGTATAAAAATCCAGGTTTGTTAAAGAATGCTTTCGAGCCAAGGTAGAGAAGGGTAATGGTTCATCAGAAACACCATAGAGATGGTGGACAAGAGAAATCCCTTTACGTGCCCAATAGGACATGAGAGTTGGAGTGATGATAAGCTTAATTTTGGAATTTCGCCAGATCGATGACCACCTAGTTTTATGCAAAGGAATCGCCACCTTCTTATCTACTTTCCTGACCGCAGCAATTGTATCGAGAATGATAGTACGAGAAAACAGGATATGGAAAGTAGAAGTGGTGCAAAAAGAGGCAGGAGGCAAAGGGGATGCTAGTTCCTGTTCTATGAGCAGCCAAGAGGGAACGTGAAGATCCGGCGGAGAGAACCATAAAGCACCTTGAGAGGCCAAAAAGGCAATTTGGTATCGTTCCCAGTCAGGAAAATTACAACCTCCCATATCACAAGGACGACGCAAAAATTTGTATGCAAGTCGAGCACGTTTGTCATTCCACAAAAATTTAGAAGTCAGAGTATCAATTTCGCGATAGAAGGAATCTGACAATTTGAGGGGAATCATGGATGAAACAAAGTTAATAATCGGCGTAATCATCATTTTGAGAGTCTGAAGGCGACCCCACCATGAGTAATGTTTCGGAGACCATGTATCCAGAAGACGACGCACTTTAAGGATAGTCTGGGATTCATTATAGGCAGCGGTGGCAGACAGAGTAGAACAAAAATAAATTCCTAAGTACTTCAGGTGTGTAGATTGCCATTTAAAGCCCGCTGAGCCCATATGGGAAGGGAAACAATATGCATTCAAAGGGAACATTTCCGTCTTATCTTTATTGAGGGTATACCCAGAAACCGAAGAGAATAAGGAAATGGTATCAGAAATAGCAGGGATTGCCAAAGCGATATCATCTGAAAAGATGAGAACATCATCTGCGTATGCAGCAGTTTTAATACAGTGAGGCCCAAAAGAAAAACCTTTGATGTCAGGGTGTAACTCAATCAAACGAAGAAGGGGATCAATAGAAAGTAGGAATAAAAGTGGGGATAAAGGACATCCCTGTCTGGTGCCCTGATTAAGATTGAAAAACGAAGATGTAGCACCATTGACTCTAATGTTAGCTTTAGGTTGAGAATATAAGGACATCACCATATTAATGAAAGAGTCACCTAGGTTATGCGCACACAAAACAGCACGAAGAAAAGGCCAAGAGACCTTATCAAAGGCCTTTTCCGCATCCAGGGCCACAGCCGCGGCGGGAAGATGAGATCGTTTAGCCGCCCCGAGAATATGACAGAATGTGCGGACATTGTCTCGCGCAAGACGTCCTTTCACAAAACCAGTTTGGGAAGGGTGCACAAGATGAGGGATAAAGGATTCTAACCTTCTGGCGAGGATTTTAGCAAAAATCTTAGCTTCCATGTTAAGGAGAGAAATAGGTCGGAAGTTTTTAGGATCCGAATGGTCCTTACCTTCCTTCGGGAGCACCACTATGGTAGCCTCGGCAGCCGTACCAGAAACAGCTCCATTCTTAACAAAGGAATCAAAAACAGATTTCAATTTGGGGACAAGCGTAGGAAGAAAAGTTTTATAAAATAAAATGGGATAACCATCAGGGCCTGGAGCCTTGCCAGAACGAGTAGCTTGAATCGCAGAAACGATTTCGTCGGGAGAAATAGGCTGGTTCAAAATAGAGCGATCATCATCAGAAACCGATTGAATCGGAACTGAATTTAAAAAATCTCGACATTGTTCAAAAGAGGAATGAGTAGAAGGAGTATACAACTTATTATAAAAATCACGAAAAACTTCAAGAATTTCCCCTGTTTGGAATTTCTTAGAGCCTGTGTGGTCAGTAATGGAAGAAATTTGCGAAGATTTGAAAGAAAAATCCTGAAATTTTAACGTAGCCGCCAAAAGTTTCCCAGCCCGATTTTTTAATAACAGCTTCTTGGATTTTTGAGCTTGCACCCCAATATAAGCTCGTTTAGTAACAATGGTATTATATTTGTATTTTAGTAGTTTTATTTGTTGTAAACAAGTTGGATCCTTAGATTGCCTAAAGGAAGCTTCCAGAGATTTTATATTAGAAGACAAATCCGTAAGTTCCTTTTTAATATCTGCATTACGTTTGGACATACATTTAATAACTTGACCACGGAAAGTGCATTTAAAGGAGTCCCAAAGAACAATTGGGAAGAAACAGAACCTTCGTTTTCATGGAAAAAGGTATCTTTAGCTTCAGAAAACTCATGAACCTGAGAAGGATCATTCAATACTTCGGTATTTAATCTCCACGAACGAGCACGTGATTTAGGGGCAAAGGATGACAACGTAAAAGTTACCGCAGCGTGATCAGAGATCAAAATAGGATGTATAAGCGGAGAAGAGGAAGATGAAACAAGGGAAGAATGAACCAGGAGATAGTCAATACGAGAGAAGGAAGAGTGAGGCGAGGAGAAGAAAGAAAAATCACTACCAGTGGGATTATGAAGACGCCAAATATCTTGAAGATGAATAATGGAGCACATGTTGATCATTTGTTTGTGAGATTTAGGAGGACGAAACTGAAAGGCAGAATTCCTGTCTAAAAGAGGATCCATTGGTAAGTTGAAATCTCCACCAACAATGAGATTACCAGAGTGCGGGGTGTCATTTAATTTTGTATTGACCGATGTCCAGAAGGATGGATCATCAACGTTAGGAGCATAGATATTCATCACATACAGATCATGCTGTCCATCCGACAATTTAGACAACAGCCAGCGACCCTCCGAATCATGATCGGAAGACAGTATCGATAAACCAGAATTCTTTGAAACCAGTGTAATGACTCCATTGCGTTTACCAAGGGCATCAAAACAGCAAACATCCGAAACCCACTCCTTCCTTAAAAACAACGCCTCTTTGTTAGTAACCTTGGTCTCTTGAAAAAGAACCAAATCAGAAGACAAAGACTTACAGTAGTCTAAGATTTTCGACCTCTTCACCGGGTGATTTAAACCCTTAACATTAAGGGATAATACATTTAAACCTGGCATAGGGAAACATAAAAATAGAAAAAAGACGACCTGAATGACAGAAAGAGGACGAACAACATGAATACAAGGAGCCAGTCAGCAAACAAAAGAAATAGTACGGGAGCGTCCATGTGGGGAATCCAAGAAAAAGAGAAAGAAAGAAGAGAAGAAAGGAGAGAAGAGAGGAAGGAGAGGAGAAGCAGGAGGGGAGGCCTAAAAAAGGCCCACATCATACTAGGGAGAACGTGGAAAGGCAATCAAGGTACCCAAACAAGCCTAAAAAACAGTTGAGAACAATAGCCCCAAAAACTACAATAATCGGTTAGCAGGAAAAAAAAAAGAACAAATTGGTAACAATCAAAAGCAGTACCGCAAAGCAGCTTAATAATGTAAATATACATATTCTAACTAAGATATCGTATAAACACAGTTAAAGAACAGTCAATGTCGAGAAACATAACTATATTCCTAAATACTAGTAGCAAACTGATAAGCAAAAGAAAAACATGAGGAAAACTATGAACATTAGATTAATGCAAAACAAGCAATACAAGCAATATGTAGATCCGAAACAAATAACTACATGGTCAGTAAATACACTACATCTATATAAAATAACAGTAGATATGTGCAAGAAGAGGATAGGAAGAGAGCAGAATAGGAGGAGAAAAAAGAAAAAAGAAGAGTAGAGAATGTTCCATATCAGAAAAAGCAACGTAACTGGTAAGAGATAGGCAGCAAGAAAATAGAAAAGTATGTCGAAAAAAAGGATGACAGAGGTGAGCGAGAAGAATAATTGAAGACAAGTGAAAGATACAGAATAAGTTGAGTAAAAGAGAAAGAATAAAGAACAACAAATTGGAGAAGTGGAGGAAAATAGAAGAAGAAGAAAAGCTGTAAAGAGATACTAAGAGGTACCAAGAGAAAGAGAGCTATAAAAGGAACGAACAATTGTGGATGTCAGAGAGAAGAATAGAACAAACATGAGTGGAAACACAAAAAAAATACAGAAAAAGATCATGAACATCCATGGAAGTTAAGGACGGCCAAGAAGCCGACCAGAAGAGAAGAGGAAACCATTCCTACAGAAAAATACATCCAGAGAAAAAAAAGGAGATAGTTCAAGTGCCCGAGGCACCAGGAGCCTGTGAAGTCGCCTTTTGAATCTCCATCTCGATCTCCAGCTGGTTGTCCAAGAAGGTAGTTAGATCAGCCGGCTCCTCGAAAATTCTAGAACGTCCTTTATAAGTGATGCGGAATTTCGATGGACCAGAAAACGAGAAGGGAATACCCATCTCAGAAAGACGTTTTCGAAGATTCAGGAATCCTTTTCTCCTTATAACCGTATCCCTGGCAAAGTCCTGAGAAATGGAGATCCTGGGACCATCCCAAAAGACTTGTTTAGCTTTCCGCATATGAGATAGAATCAGTTCAGTATGCTGATGCCGCAATGGTTTAAAAATGATTGCTCTCGGCTGGGTAGCTGTCTTAGACCGAAACGTAGGAACACGGTGTGCTCTTTCAATTTCAAAGTCTCTGTGGAAAGAAATTTGCAAGGTATCCGGAATCCAATGAGATAAGAACTCTATCATAGATGAGGATGACTTCTCTGAATCTTCCGGCAGACCAAAAATGCGTAGGTTAGATCTACGATTACGGTCCTCCTGCTCAGTTAAGTCTCTGCGCAATGCCGCCATGGAGCGCTCCAAGTGGTTGAGGGATCTGGAGTGTTTTTGGACACCATCCTCTGCACAACTGATTCGTGATTCAGTAGCGGATACACGAAGAGAGAGGGCCTTAAAGTCATTTCTGATAGCAGCCACCTCCACTTGTAATAAATCCGTGTTTGTTTTCGTGGACTGCGCAATATCATGTACTTCATTGAGGCGCGCCAAAATGGTGTCCAGCGTTGAAGCGGCCTCTGACTGAGGAGGGTCAGGCGTAGGAGACAGTGACTTAAGACTTTTCAACGACGTGCCAACATCTTTTGAGTCTTTATTGGTCGAAGAACGCCCCATAGTCGCAGCCATAAAGAAGCAGCCTCCAGAAAAAAAAAATGCACAACCACTTGAGGAAAAAAAGAGAGGAAAACCTGCGCAGACTATACCATTAAAAATATAGATATAGCACACTGAGCTGAATGGGCGCTAAAATATGAATAGCGCCGGACTTATACGCAAGACAAGTAGCAAAAAAAATAACACAGCTACAAAAACGCAGGGGAGCACAGTAATGAGCTCGTAGGAAGAAGAGTCATACCACATGAGAGAGCTGCCCTGAGAGAAACAGCGCGTGGACAGCTTATTCACCAGCCAGGCAGCAAAGATACAGCAGAAAAAAAATTATAAATGTTACCAATTGCAGGCATCATTGTGAAGACGAAAGGAACATCCGCCACAAATTGCAATATTGTATCCCAGGCGGCGCCTCTGAGGAGAAGAGAAATCAGCGCGGAAAGCGGGAAGATGGTGGCCGCTCGTGAGGTAAACGAGCGCCTCTGAGGAAATCATCAGAAGTCATGCAGCCGGTGGCCAGACGCACAGGAAAACACCTTCAGGCAGCGCTCCTCATGCTCCGGTGCCGAATGGTGTCTTTTCCGCCGGTAGGGGCAGCTGAACACGGAGATAGCAGCTCAACGGGCCAGACTTGCCACGGAGCTCAAGCGCGACCCACCATACTGCAGCGGCGCGCAAGCCACGCCCCATCTAAAGACTCTCTTGTAACTCAAATGTCCATACACAGTCTGTAATGTGGGATACTGTCAGGATATGAAGTGCTATGCACCTAACCAATCCTTAATGCAACTGTGTAATACAGAAATATAACAAAAATCAAAATACAGTCAGCTCTCTTGTATTAACGTCCATCAGGAGAGGACAGTCTTGATCCTAAGAAGAAAAAAAGAAGTGCTTGCTAGCTGGAAACCAATTCTATCTGCCTCACTGGAGATTGAGTACAGACTGTCTCCAACTTGGATTTCAGAGACTAAGATGCTCCTCCAAGGGCTTTTGCTGTTCCCACGGACATAGATCAGTTTCTTCCAGTGAAGTCTTCGTGTTCGCCTGTAATTCTTCTCTCTAGTTGGTGAGTGCAGAAGGTTCAAGAACCAGAGGGAGCTATGGTGGCCATGCCATGCTGTAAAGCATATGGACCAGCGGCAACTGGACATTAGGACTGCCTGCTGTCTTTGGAACCTCTTACCTTTGCCTTGGCAGTGCAGCACGTCCTGTGGGCACCTCAAAAAAGGCGATTCTGCTTCAGAGAAATACACAGAATCATTTGGAACTTGACATTTGCTCTGGATATGAAGGGCAGGTGTGTGTAGTTCCTTGGAGGTGTAAAACGTGGACTGGTGTCCGAAGAAACAGTGTGAAGATTTGGTTATTTTTTACTAAATTTAGGTTTAACAATAAAATGTTGCCGAACGTCTTTATAACAGGGCATAACATTTGCAGAAGCCTTTGTTCTTCTATGCAAGTTACCCTGTTGGCATTTCTTTATTTCAGAGCCAGAAAATGCATTGTGGTCCTCCTGTGGTCTTTTTGAGAGCCAAACCCCACTTTCTTGCTTTTCGTATGATTTTCTCCTTTTCTGCAGATGACATGCTCCAATAATTGTTCCACTTGTTTTGCTACAACTTGTGATTTCTACTTCGAATTTCAATTGTTCCGGGTCGACTCACGCGGAAGCACAGCCAAGAGTTGCCGGACTGTCAGCGTACTCGCTAACAGGAGGAATTTTATGTAGCAACAGTACATAAGGAAGTCTAAAGATTCAACACAGAATACGGAAACTAGTGAAAACCAACCTTGAAAACTGATGAATTCAATTGATTTTTGGACATTGTGCATGGCACAAGATACTTCATTCAAGCGGCCGGGACGAAGTAAAATCGGCAGAGAGGTGTGATAAGAAAAGAAAGTTTATCATTTTCACAGTCCTGAAGAAGTCGTGGGGAACTCTCCTGACGATGAAACGTGTTGGCTGGGCACATGAAGTATTGAAAATTAAAGACAAAGACCAAAAAGCTTTCTTCGTGTTGTTATTGCTTACTGAATATGTGTATAATATTGCGTGTGCTTAGGACTGGTGTAATGAATTTCAATTGTTGTTTGGCATGTGTTTGTTGCTTATTTATTTATTTTGAAGGTTTTATATAGCACGAACAACACCCTTATTGAATTCCAAGCTATAACCACTCCACTGTTATTTATTCTTTATTTATCTCTTCTGGCTTTTCTATTGCTACAGATTAAGGCAATAATATGTATCTTAACTTTCTATGAAGACGATACTCAGGGGCATATTATCAAGGACGGCGTTAAAATTATCGCCGATTTAGCGGCAGAAAACTGCCGCTAAAGCAGCGATAATGGGCTTGATAATATACCCTGGAGAATTCCAATAGAAGCCCATGTTCACATCAGATTATGGACTTCTATTGGAATTCTCAAGGGGATATTATCAAGCCCATTATCGCCGTTTTAGCGGAAGTTTTCTGCCGCTAAACGTAGCGATAATTTTTAACGCCGTTCTTGATAATATGCCCCTCGGTTTGTCTGCTGATTACTTAATAATTTCTCTGACTTCTCTTCTGATCCCCTACTAGTACTAGAAAGGGCCCAAAATTAGATGCAGACCATCATTTCTGAAATTAAATCCTATAAAAAAATCCTGCCCATTTACAACAAAGTCAATAGATGGGAACAATCTCTCTGGCCTACTGTCTTGGTCTATTTTCCTGATGTGTAATCTTTAAATCACACTTGTAATTTTCCTGGCGTATAATCTTGACATCATTCTGGATACCCAGGTCGCTCTGGAACCTAAGTTGTCTGCTGTAAATAAATCATGCATTTTTTATTTAAAACTATTCAGGAGAATTTTCCCTTTTTTTTCTTCTCTCCACAGAGTTAAGATTTTTACCTCAAAGTAGTGACAAGAAACTTTGTGCATGAGTGGTAGGGCGCTCTTCAAAACTCCATAAATAAAAACACCCATACATCTCACCAATTAACTTGGGTTGGATATTTAGTTTTTTTTCATTATTTGTAGCGTTGCTTTGGTTGTTGCACAGGTTCTGCACTAATGTCTCTGAGGAAGCCCTTGCTGCTTGAGTGAGCTTTCACAGTTGAGCTGGGAATCCCAAAAAAACAGTTTTTCTAATAGGAGCCAGATTATTTGGGCAGAGTGGACACACAGTCACTGCTCAGGTCACACGCGTCAGGTTGCTATAGTAAACATGTGGGTTTCTAATGTATGACAGAAGGGATGAATCAGGAACAGCCTGGAATCTAAGACAGGCAGGCACACTAGGGCTGGGTACAGGCTGAGTCGTGTGATTAAATATTCATTGTTGGAGGGGCAGGATCATGTCTGAGAGTTAGGGCATGTTTTAACAACAGAAGCACATACTCTAAAAACAGTGCATGATTAGGAGTTGATAGTAGATGGTATGTATTACATTTTCTCATGGTCTTGGATTGTGATGCAGAGATATATACTCATCTAAGGAGAATGCTGAATTAAAGTGATTAAGGGAAGTGCTGTAGGGCCCTTTGCCAAGAACCCTGTCACCTTGATAAAAAGAAGTCCCACATTTGTAGTGGAAGAAATCAGTCAGGAAACAGAAAGTAGTATTACTCCAAAGCTGTTAACATACCTCAATAAACCCACAAACACATTTCAACCTAAATCCAGAGGTGAGGGTCAGTAAGAAATGTACAGAGAACAAGAGCAATCAATCTGATGCAACAACAACTTTTCACTCAGAGTAAAACAGTAAGTTAACACATGCAATGCAAACTGACTTCTGTTCCAGCGAGATGTAACACCGGTAAAAGGACTTTAGTTTTCATAAAACCTCCATAGCTATATCTCAGAGGTATGGAGGTGTTTTTCTTAGCATCATAATATTTTAAGTACCCTGGTTTATTCTTAACTTCTTATCTTAAGTTGTAAGTCATTATATGGTACTGTAATTGCATATAGTTATAGGTCAATTATATGATTGAACCACTTTGACTGATTGCTGTAAATGTCAACAATATACTGTACAAGAAAAGCTGCATTTATAAACGGAACACATTTACAGCACAGTATTTCTACCTTGGTAAAAATGCAGTGTATGTCTTTATTAATCCTCTATAGCGTGTTTTCATTTTTAAAATTTTAATGTTAGGTATCAAGAAGGGCAATTAATTCTATTAATAGATACAGTATTACATAATGTATCTTGGTGCCTTTCATTAACATGGTTATTAACAACATATTGTGAATGTGTTTAATAATTATTTTATTATTATTTTCCTTACTCCCTCACCCTTCTGTGCCCAAAAACCATGTAAAGTGTTTTGATCTAGCAGCCAACATTGTAGTTAGACCCTCAATCTCCAGACATTGAATTTATTTACCAAATTACTTCATAGTAATATTTACTACTCCAAGATCAATTCACATCCTTTTTATAACATCCTGAAAAGGTCATCATGAACAAAGATTGCAAGTTCTTTAAATTAATGTGAGGCCTAGCTTCAAAAAAGAGTCATGCATACACCATGGAGCATGGGGAGTTGATTTCAGTATGTTCCAAATGAGTGTTCCTTGAGTTTCCATAGTGTGCTCAACACTTTAGGTTTTTTAGGAATTTGTGGGGTCTGAGACTGAAGTCTCATGCCTTCGATACGGTGAATCACCGTATCTTGATTGACCGTCTCAGGAATTGGAGGTGTGTCTGGAACAGCTTTAACCTGGCTAAGGTCATTCCTGGATGGGCGATCCTTCCAGGTATTTGAGGGTGAAACCATTTCCAAGCCTTGGCCTCTTTTTTGTGGAGTTCCACAGGGCTCTTCGTTAAGCCCAACGCTTTCCAATGCCTATATGGCTCCACTGGCAGAGATCATTCAGCCCTATGGAGTGAACATCGTAACCTATACTGATGATACTCAACTAGTGGTTTCACTTAACCATCCTGACCCATCTACATCCCATCTCTGTACTTGTCTTGAAGAAGTGGCTAGATGGATGAATCATTGCTATTTAAAGCTGAACGGAGAAAAGACAGAGCTCATGCTCCTTGGTAACCCCTCACTATTCAGACCAGCCTTGATGTGGCCGAATGTAATGGGACCCGCACCCGTTCCCAAATCAAATATAAAGAGTCTGGGGTTCTGGCTGGACTCAGACCTCACTCTTAAAGTCCAAACCAGAAAGGTAGTCGCCACTTGTTTTAGCATGCTTAGAATGCTATGTAAAGTACTCCCCCTTCTCCCCTTCCAAGCCAAGAAACTTGCAGTCCAGATGCTCATTTTATCACGCCTGGACTTCAGTAATGTACTTTACCTGGGCGCCCCAGAGGTGGTACTTGTTAAACTTCAAATGATTCAGAACTGTGCGGCCAAAACCCTCATGGGAACTCCCTATCGAAAGTCAGCAAAACCTGCCCTGAAAACTTTACCCTGGCTACCCATTCGAGAGAGAGTCCATTTTAAAGCACTCTGTATTACTCACAAACTGCTTGGAGGGAACAGACCCAAGATCCTCTCCCCTTTGGTCAAATCTTACCAAGCCAACAGGCCTTTACGTTCGGATGAACTGCACCTGGCCATTGTACCAAGGATCAAGCGGAGGCCGGCTCTTCTCTTCTAATGCCGCCAAGCTCTGGTACGCTCTTCCCCTTCAGCTGCGGAAGGAAACCAACCACCTGATCTTTCGCAGACTGTTGAAGACCTGGCTCTTTCCCACATAGGTTTCAGAAGCACTTTCCAGCGCCGGGATGCCTATGGGTAGCCATGCGCTCTATAAATGTCACTTCTATTCTAGTCTAAGTGAAACCTGCTGCTTTCTGCCCTGACTTGCCTGCAATCTACGGACGGGTGGACTACTGCCCCCAGCAGTCAACATGCCAGGAAGGCACCAGCAAGTGCTTTTTGCGGCCGGAGGTGCTTAAATCAACACGGAGCTCTTGCTGCGCGGGATCCCCTTCTGCTGCTTTCTGCCCTGCCTGCAATCTCCGGATGGAGGACTACTGCTCCTAGCAGTCAACGCGCCTGGAAGGCGCCGGCAAGTGCTTTTGGCGGCCGGAGGCATTTAAATCAGCACGGAGCTCCCACTGCGCGGGGAGCCCCATCTGCTGCTCTCTGCCCTGCCTTGCCCTGATTGCAATCTACGGATGGGGGACTACTGCCCCCAGCAGTCAACGCGCCAGGAAGGCGCCGGCAAGTGCTTTTCGCGCCCGGATGCGCTTAAATCAACACGGAGGTCCCGCTGCACGGGGAGCCCCATCTGCTGCTTTCTGTCCTGCCCTGCCTGCAATCTACGGATGGGGGGACTACTGCCCTGAGCAGTCAATGTGCCAGAAAGGCAGCGGCAAGTGCTTTTCGCGCCCAGAGAGGCTTACATCAACACAAAGCTTCTGCTACGCGGGACGTGCGTGGGCAGTGCCCGGGCCAACGGTGGGCCTGTCCTTGCCCGTCATCGCTCAGAGGAGGCTGGGCTGGGCCCCCCTCATGAAGTTGCGAGAGGAAGGCAAAAGATTGGTGCTTCAGGGTGAGTTTTCCTCTCATTGTTCTTACTTGTTTCAATCCTGCTCTGACTCTTTGGGCAAGTTGGACCTGCATTCGATTCCTGAATGTAGTTATACCTCATGGCAATCGCCTTTTAATAAATAGACAATTACAGGATCGTAATGGGAAAGTGTAAAGTGCAGGGCCCTCATGTGCCTAGTACAAAAAAATCTAACAGCACTAACTTGGAGTCTTTTTTGGCAAGAGCGGGAGGGGTCATCACTACGGAAATTGACTTGGCTGCGCGTAGGCTATCGCTGGAGGCGGGGGGTGGATAGTTCTTCTTTTGGGGGACTGGTAATGCAGCCCTGGCAGCCTGCCCCACAGGAGTGTGCAGCACCCCAGCCTGAAAAGAGTCCTTTTCAGCCATTCTCGGTGGCTCAACCCATTGACAACACCATTTTGGAAATTCCAAATACTAGCCTAAGCTCCCCCCAGCCTAAAAGGAATAGGCAAATCAAGCAACCACCGAAGCCGAGGGGGCCCAAGGGACATTTGAACGTGCCTACCTGCTATCCTGCTGCTCAGCTCGGTGCTAATAGCTCAATTCCCCTGGGTCTTGCTGCCTTAGACTGAACAGATTTGCTGGGCAAGCTCAAAGATATGATCAAAATGAGTATTGCCTCTCTACTTGAAAGAATATCCATATTAGAGTCAGCTTTAACAAAGCTAGCTGCTGGGCTTGATCCACTTAATGATGCAAAGATCTCAGTTTGCTCCTCGGTTGGGAGGGGTGCAGGGGCTTTTTCGCGACCCTTACTTGGTCAGGAAACTATACAAGACTCTTTACCTAGAGGTCAAGCCACAGACGGAGGTATCATTTCCACTCCCAACCTCCGTCTGCAGCCCCCTCAGTCTATGGCTCGACCAGTCATACCAGCTGCAGGAAAACCTGCCGCGGTGGACATACATCAAGGGACTCATGTGGGCAAATTAGTTCATGGGGAGATGTGGGAAGGCCTGTGAAGTCAGGTGCACAACTCCCACGTCTTAACCTGCTGCCAGACTGTTGTCCTTACACTGGCATCTTGGCTGTGGTCCCGAGCCTATACGATACTGACTCAGAAAATGTTAGCCAACTGAAAAACAAAGTATGCTATTGGCTGCCCAATAATGTTGACTTTAACTATACTGATTATGATGACAATATTTTGTTTGTCAGGAGAGTAGGGTGGGTGGTACCAATGCATAAGTCCTTACAGGGGGATTGTGTTGCAATTAACTGCCGGTCGCCTGGCTTGGCTAAGTGCTTACCCTACAGTTCTGTGTCATCAACCATTAGGGAAGCCTGTATTAACATCCTCCTGTTGGGTTTCTTCTATTGATGTTTGCAGGTCCACCCCCCTCCCACGGATAGTTTAATCCACCGCTTCCTCCGGCTTCCAGCCCTCTCCCCTACACAAATGGCGATCCCCGTGAGTAACAGATTCGACCCTGTAAGCACCATGGATGAAAATGATTGACTCCAGGTTCCATCTTCTCCAGGGATCAACTGTCCAAGCTTAGAGATGGGTCTCCCTAATTCACTACCTGTAGCGCCAACACCATCAAGTGCTTCAGGTATTAGGGATAAGCTAGCGGATCCTAATTGGCACAATTTTACTTCTGAGTTTGACATCATTATGTTACAGGAGACTTGGGCTCATGACCCGGTTGGCCGAGATGGCTATGAAAGCTTCTGTGTGCTAGCAACTCATGCCTTGGCCGACGTCATGAAACATGGCAACCCTATGCACCACACTAGCCCTATAGGAACAATATATCCAGTTGGGGCAGATTACTTTTCACTAGGTTAATTCCCCCTGGGAATAAATACATTTAGTTAGGACGGCCCTAGAGCTATTTTATCCCACTCACTCACTCACCACACTACCAAGCCCACACACCCGCACTCAACCGACGGCTTCATCCAAAAAGATCTCTGCTAAAGAGCCCCTTCGCATGTGCCCTTTGGGCATTGCAGCGCGACCCGACGAGGAGCAAGGCCCAATGATGAAGCATGACATCCTTTGGGGTGTGTGAGGGCACTTTTTAAAAAGGACCTTTCTACCCCAACCCTTAGAAACTGTACACTCCTTGTAATTCTGACTATTGCCCTGGAGCACGTGTGCCTAAATATAGCTCCTGGTTCCTCTTGTTCTAAACAAACATAAAAATATATTTGCCACTTGAACTTGTCAGCTCAAAGGGGGCATGACGTAGTGAGAGGAATATTAAAATACATTTCTGACATCTAACTATAGGGGATGGGGTGGGGATAAAAGGACAAACACAGCGCACAAGGGTTAAAAGGGTTGCTTTCACAAGTGACTTGCAATCCCTGGGTAGAAATGGAGTGAAACACATATTAAAAAGAGGATTGGGGGAAGAAGAATAAGTATAGGCATCATTAAAAAGAGCAAACGTTCACAATTTCCTATCGTTTTTACATGGAACTAAAAGCAAGAGGAATTGAAAAAATAAGATTTTATTAAAACTGTGAAATAATGTAAATAATTGTAGCTTTCTGCGCATTCTGAAAATTGACACTTTCAAAGAAGGTGTAACAGCATCATTATAGGTTGGCGTCTTTCGGAAAGACTCTGTAATCCATCCATTTTGCTTGGTGGGAGTGGGGGTAGATATTTGGTATGCTTCAATGCTGTGTAATTAGAAATGAGATTTTGAGTAATAATTATAAACTGTAGATAATAAAGACCTAACTTAGATATTAGCAAGGAAACCTTTATCACAATTTCTTGAATAGCACTGCAGGGAATGCAATCCTGAAAGTTATAGACCCAAAACACTGCCACTATCACACGCTGCTTTTGTCTTTTTACTTGATCAACTAATTGCTCTCTGTATTACATTATTCTGCCTGCGTGGAGGGTGTTATTATATTGTACAATATGCTGCACCTTGTAAAAGCAGACTAGATAATCTGCGATATGCATTTCTCTTATCCATTATAATATGCATTAGACGAAAAGATAAAAAATTGAGGTCAGGGATAAAGACACAGAGCCTGATTTCGAGTGCCCAGAAGTTGTACTGTAAATCCACAATTATGGAGTTTCTGACACCGAGGGCATCAGTAACTCCAGGAGGTAGAGTTGCCAGCTGTTAGATGTGAGACCCTGAAAAATGAGGAATTACCGGAGGAAGAGGTGACTGTGATTTTAAGTCTGAAGGTTATTTTCAGAACCTCAGAATTCTGATGATGCCTATAATTACTCAGTATGAGAAGAGTTTGTGATGCAGCTTAAATGCTGTTTATTCTTTACAGGACACAAAAATCAAAAATGGGAATGAAAAATACACATGAAATTAAATGTGCACCATTCTCATATTTTAGAGAATTACAATGAATTTGAGAAATTGAGAAATTGAGAAAACATAGAACAAGCACTGTAAAAGAGTTCTTAGGGTTGTAGAAGTAGAAGGAATTCATATACTGTGTGTCTAACATGCCTAACACTTGTTTCATATGAGAATTAAACAGCGGTGAAATGAAAACGTACATAAAAATATTTTTTGGGCTATGGTGCAAATGAATATGAAATTAAAATATATAGCAATAAAATGTTTATGCCTATATAAGTCTCATTTAATAAATTGTGTAGGTTATGATAAATATAAATCATCCTTCATTGCTTCCATTGTAATGCACCATAGATATTAAAAAGTTGGTGCAAATTCTATATGCTTTAGTTTAGATTATCAAACTTTCTGTGCTGAAGTTTTACACTAATAGTCTTAGATTTCCTAAAACGAAAAGCCCTAATCACTTTATATGAATGGTTTACATTTATGTGCTTTGAAATTGTGGCAGTATTCCATGCATAAGACTGAACATTTCTATGCAACAATATTTGAAAATGTATAACATTTGACTATTTGACACAAATGCTTAATTGAATTTTACTGTGCTCGAATCTACGTGCGTATTCATTTATTAATTAAGGAGCATTGTCCTTAAATGCATTAAATTGACTTTATTCCTTAGTCTTGCACTTTCTTATGGTCTGGTGAGAAGAAATCTTGCATCCCTTCTCACTCATGTAACTTTCTTGTACTTTCACATGACATTCCTGAAGGGTAAATGATACTTTCTGATAGATCTCTATGGACTTAACCTTGTGAAATCAAACTTTTAACCCCAGCACATGAGAAGCTACAATAATGAAATGCTCTTTGTGTCTTTGAGGACTAACCTGTGTGCCCGGAACAGACAATCTATTCTCATGACATGGTTTTGGAAAACATGCCAAAGTATCTCCATTTGCACCTTGTGAGTGGATGATGGGCACACATGGCTTGAGCGAAGAAATTTGATATTTGATATTTTATAATTTCTATAGCACCCGAATCACCCCGTCAGGGGTATCTCCGCACTAGGACTGCGAGCTATAGCCAGACAAACGCACCTCAGAACAAATAGGTCTTTAGCAGCTTTCTGAATTGTAAGTAGTCTGGACATTAACGTAAGTAAAAGGGAAGTTGGTTCCAAAAAAGTAGGGCAAAGTGAGAAAAGGCTTTACCACCCATGCAAGCTTATTTAAACGGAGGGGTGCAGAAAAGTGATTTAGAACATGACCGTAGGGACCTAGAAGGTAAGTACCCTACAAGTTTGTCAGATAGGTAGTTGGAGCCCAGGTTGTTGAGAGCTTTAAAAACAGTGCAGCAGATTTTGAATTTGATCCGCTTCCGCACTGGGAGCCAATGTAGTTGTTGCAGAAGGGATATGGATGCCGTTCTAGGAGGGACATTTACTACTAGGCGGGCCGCAGTATTCTGGACCACCTGCAGTTTGCTTAAAGAAGCTTTGTTGGCTGAAACCAGCAAGGCATTGCAGTAGTCCATGCAGCTTAACACTCTTGCCTGGATCAACATTTTTCATGTGGAGGAGGGTAAAAAAGGGAAGACTATCCTAAGTAGACTAAGTGTGTGAAAACATGCTCCCGCAGTAGTGGTGGCATGCTCTTCTAGCATGAGTTTCTGGTCTATGTGGACTCCCAGGTTTTTGTCCACTGTTTTAGGAGTAGGGGCAGAGTCCAATTCCTCTGGCCACCAGTTAGGAGTCCAGCTCACCGCTGCACCCCCAAACAACATAATTTCTGATTTCTTTGCATTAAGTTGAAGGAAGTATTCCCTCATCCAATAAGCAATGGTCTTCAAGCCTTCTGAGAAGATGACTTGGATGTTGGGATTATAATTATCAAAAGAGAGTAGAAGCTGAGTGTCTTCAGCATAAGAGATAGGACTGAATCCTAATGTTCTCATTAATCCCACCAAGAGAGTAACATAAATGTTAAATAGAGTAGGGCTCGAACAGGAGCCCTGCGATGGTTTCTCTTGTGGTCTTAGAGAGAAACGGACCCAAGTTAGTCGTCTGAGTTCTATCGGTCAGAAAATTTGCCAACCATTTCAGTGCAACCCCTTGGACTCCGATGTCCTGACGTCTCCCTAACAGGATCCAGTGAGAAGTGGTGTCAATCACTGCCGATAGGTCAAGCAGCACTAGAAGTACTGCCTGACCACTGTCCAGCGCCATTCTGATGTTATCGGTTACTGCTATTAGGGTGGTCTCTGTGCTTTATCTGGCCTGGAAACCTGACTGCAAGACATCCAGGCAATTCGAGGCTTCCACAAATGTAGACAAGTATTTAATTATGTGTATTTCCAGAAGCTTACTCTGCAGGGGGAGCAGAGAAATGGGGCGATAGTTGGATACTTCGTCCATCGGGGCTTTAAGGTTTTTCCGGATGGGAACAACTTACGCTGCTTTCCATTCAAGAGGGAGTCTGCCATCCTTCAAAGAGCTGTTGAGATTGGTGCAAATAGGACCAGCAAGTTGCTTCGCGAGCAGAGAGGTGGTCTTTGCAGGGATGACATCTAATGGAGATTCAGATTTAACTTTCTTTAATAGAGATTCTACCTCTTCGGGTGTAAGTGATGTAAAGTTCTTCAGTATCGAATCATTTGAAGCAGTCGGCAAGTGTTCTGTCGGGGGACCTCTCTGGGTACCACTGGCCATGGTGATTTTGTTATAAATCATGTCAATTTTCTGGATAAAGTGGTTTGCTATGTTGTCGCATAGAGATGGTGGGACAATTGATGTCATCACCAGATTTGATGGATTATAATAGTGATCTCTCCTAAAAAGAGGAGGGCAGTCCAGAACTTTGGGGCCCAGTGCATAAGAAGACAGTCAAAACAGCTGTGCACCTGGTGCAATAGATTGCACACAAGCCTCTTCTTTCCCCATCTGTGTGGCTGGTTCCCATCACCTTTGTCCATGGACTTCTTTCTGGTGAACTTTGACTCAATCCTATGCCTATGCTGAGAGAACTCTTGTGAACAGTCCCCTGCCCTTTCTGGTGGCAGGAGCTCCCTTGCTTAGCAAACTCCAGGAACTCTTTAATTATACCATATTTTCCCAAATGCACTGTTTAGGCCATCCTTTATTTGTACTCTGCTTATTGTGCCTATTGGTCTGTGTGATTTTGGCCCAGTTGAACTTCTTCAGGAGTTTTGGACTTCCTGTTGCTATACTATATATCTACAGCATGGTTTTGAGGGTGGTATACTAAAATTGAATTTCAAATTTGTAAGTTGGTTGCCAATTATTGGTCGTCATTGGGTAGCCGACATTCGATAACCTGATTCCTCACTCCTCAATGCGATAGACAAGGCCCATAAGAGGAATGAAAGCCTCTATGGGTGTGTTTTGATACTGAGATCCAAAGTAAGTTGTAAAATATAATGCTTGGGCCCAGGTAAAGTGCTGGAATGGGTGTCTAGGTTATGATTAATTAAATCTATTTTTTGTAAATTTTACACACATTCTGTCACTAATCAGCTCCAAATCAGTCTCCAAATGTGAACTTAGAGGCTTGGGGCTTTCACTATTCAATGGTTACAGGGTTATCACATCCTGTTCACCTGGAAGTCACTGGATTCACAAACTAATAAAGTATCCAAATGTGCCTGCTTTAGCAATCAACACAATCCCCTTCCTATTGCCATCTTTATTAGGCTCTGGGTGTTGGGTCAAATAATATTTCAAAATCAATGTTTGAAGGACTTATATATATAAAGAGTTTAAGTCTAATCTAGCTCCGTCTCTGTTATCACTTAAGGTTTGTCTGTGTTGTGAGAGCAACATTCAAGGGCCACAAAACATACATGTTGTGTCTTAATCTTCTTTTGTAGCACCAAGGAGAGTCTGAAAACATAGGGGCTCATTAGGATGGCGGACGGACTTGCGTCCGTCCGCCACCCTAGAGGAGGAGGGACCGTCCGCAGGGGCAGCGGCGGTCCCTCCGTGCTAATTAGGATGTGACCGCCACCCTGGCGGTCACATCCTGTATTTTTATCATTGCGACGGGTGCTGCTTGAAGCAGCACCCGCCGCAATGTTAAAAAAGTAAGTTGTGCATTTGCATGCACAAAGCGGCAGGCACCTCGCGGTGCCTGCCGCTTTGTGCAGGCAAATGCAGGGGGGTACCATAGGTACCCCCCATGTGCACCCCCCACCCCCCTTCACCCCTGGAGGCCCGCAACAGGCCCCCAAACACAAATCCGTATGCCTTTACACGGCGGAAATGCCGCCGTGTAAAGGCATCTTTCCGCTGTCATCCTAATATGGCTGGCGGTGTCTGATAGACACCGCCAGCCATGTTAATGCTTTTCTGCCGCGGGCGCAATCCGCCCGCGGCGGAAAGGCGGCGGACAGATAGGAAGACCCACCAGCCATCCTAATATGGCGGTGGGTCTTGCAGGGCTCCCCGGCGGATTTCCCGCATCCTCCGGTCCGGTGGATGCGTGAAATCCGCCATCATAATCGGCCCCATAATCTGGTGATTCCCTGATCATGGTTCATGTAATGTACCTATTAGCAGAGTGTGTTTTAAAGGCCTCTCCCTCCTTTATCTAAGTCATACCATGCACTGGTTTTCTGAGCCCATGCTAGATTTGAATGTTGTGTGTTTCTTGGAAATATGGAGGGCCGCTTGAATGCAGCAACAGGGGAACAAATTAGACAGCAGTGTTGACTAAATTATGCAGCAAGAAAAGGCATATTATAACTTTACTTGGAGCTCCTCTGACATCTACTCACTGATAACAACATAACAACTCACCAATGCACTGATGAGACAACTTTATTTGAACGTCTCCGTTACTCTAAACATCCATTGCCTCTAACACATCTTGCAGCTTATGCAGACTTGAATGTCCAGCACCTACACGAAGCTTAATTCCCCCACTCAAAATAGCAAAACAGAATTCCTGCTGATCACCAAGAACAACAAACAACTAGTCCAAACATTACTCAATGACATGACACTGGACGGATTGAAACTGTCCAGTGCCAAGTCTCTGAGATTCACGCTGGGCACTGATCTTTTTGTTAAGCAACAGATCACCAAGAAAATAAGACAACCCAGCACCAGCTCTCTCACCTAAAGAAAGTGAAACAATTCCTCCCAGAAAGCCACATCTTAACTGGTATTCAAGTCCTTTTATTTTTGTATATGGATGGTAGCAATATCTTGCTCCACTGCCTCCCAGAATCCACAGTGGCCTCTTAAAGGGAATTCTACATGCAGCAGTATGTCTCATCAAGGGTCTGAAGAAATATGATTACATCATCTGCACTGTTAGACCTGGCATTGTTTGGCGTGGCTTTCCCAGTCTTTTTGCTTCTGACCGCCATGATTCTCCATGATTGGCATATTTGATTTACTAATAAAGCCCTAGCACAATGCACTGTGTGTACCAACAGCCTGTAAATCAAAAACTACTAGTGGGCCTGCGGCACTGAGTGTGTCACCATCATGAGTAGCCCTTTAACCCGGTCTCAGGTCTGCCACTGCAGAGCCTGTGTGTGCAGTTTTAAACTGCCATTTCGACCATACAAGTTCTCCTACTTGCCAGGACCAGGCCTTCCCTTTTGTTACATGTAAGGCACCCCTAAGGTGGGCCCTAGGAAGACCCGTGGGCAGGCTGGAGTGTAATTAAAAGATAGAACATGTATGTGTGATTTTTACATGGTAGTGAAAAACTGCAAAATAATTTTTTCGCTACTGCAAGGCCTATCTCTCCCATAGGTTAGCATTAGAGCTGCCTTGTAACATCTTACAGGTGTATCTTCCAATCGGGAGCAGATAGAAAATTGGAGTTTGGGGTCTCTGGGCTCACAATTGGCAAAAACACATCTTTTAGTGAAGTTGTTTTTTAAGTTGCAGGTTTGAAAAAGTCACTTTTAGAAAGTTGGCATCGTCATGCTTAACCATTCTGTGCCTCTGCCTGTCCACAGAATTCACATCTGGGTTGAATGACAGTTGGGTTCTGTGAATTTACTCTAGACAGCACACATAAAGGGAACTGAGATTTGCCCGGCCTATCCTGATGGCCTACAACCCGGCTGATGAGCCTTCATGAGCTAGAGTGGTGGGAGGAACTGACACTTGCACCTGAATAGGACTATGCCTGTCCCCAAGCAAAGAGCTACATACTCCTCGTAATGTGTCTGGAGCCAGGGCCAGGAATAGCAGGGTCTTGTGCACTATAAAGACCTTTCTTTAAAATCTCCCTACTTCAGAGGCTAAAATGGGTATAAGTATTAGACCTCTGACACCATATACTCAGTACACTTCTGGACTGAGGACATTCTGCCAGGAAGGAGAGCTGTAATACTGCCAGGTCACCACAGGTCACAACAGGTCTGCTACTACAACCTGTAGAAGGTGGTGCATGCACCCCTTACTTAGACATACGTTCACTATATCTACCTTATATCACTGCACATATAAACCTATGCATCACCCCTAGGGCAGGCCTTATCAATCCTGAAGGCTGGGTGCTGGGTTTTATGTGAGAGGGTGCCCATGCATGAGCAGAGCCCCTCTGCAGCCTTCTGAATCTATTCTCCGGGGTTGTTCTGTGATGCAGCCAACCATATACTCTTAAGTGCTTTATTACCTCACGGTACATGCTAACTTTAAAACAGCTGCTCAGAAACATGTGTTTGGTGTCAAACGCCTTGAAATTATACCTCCATACTTGTAACTGGTGAGGGAGGTATGATTCCACCCTCCTAGAGGGAGAAATATGACAACACCGGTACCAGCTTAACAGAACCTGGCATCACAAAATGGATGCTGCCGGCCACAGACACGCATCTGCCCTCCTGCTGCTGAGCTAAGCTCGAGCAGGGGAAGGCATGACAATAGGCGTCCTGTCACAGGGAGGTATAACCACCTCCCAGTCAGACTTTAGTGTATTGGGGCTGGGTGGGATGCACTCTGAGAGTGCTTTGATGTCTGCACTGGGGGCACATTTGGTGTCCCTGTGCATAGTCCAGCTCAAATCGGTTGCAGGAGCCATTTGCTCCTGCTCTGGAGCGAAACTGGAGAAAGGACATGGGTGTAGCCACTCCTCTGTCCTGAACCTCCCATAGCTGGGTGCCCAGAGTTTGTCCCACCCCTTCCTTGGGTATAAAGTAGGAACCCCTGACTACAGGATTTTAGATTTACCTGGAGGAAACTCTGCTACAGAAACCAAGTACTTCGACTATCCACACTACACTGGATGACTGAAGAATCTCACTTGGAGTAAAGGAGTTACTCCCCTGCTAAGCAGGCACCTTAAACGCATCTGACCGATTTGCATCTCCCAAGCTCCTGAGGACTACAAAGATTTCTGCAACACAGGAGGTGGGTTTCCAAGTGTTCCTGAGGTCGACTAGTGCTCTCAGCAAACCTGAGACCCTCAGCCCTCGTGGGGACCGTGCAACCCGTACCCCTGGACACTGTGTCCATTTGCAGCAGCATATGCTTTTCGGCTATCCCTGAGGCTGTGCTTTAGGCTACTTGTAGTCCTGACCCCGAGCAGTGTTTCCACCAAAGATTACTGGCCTACACTCCACAAGTGTTTCATGGGCTGGTATTTTGTGATTCCTCTCGAGGTCCCTTCGCGATCCGAGGTTTCTTCGCGATCCGAGGTCCCTTTGTGATCCCTGGTCCATTGACCTGTGGGTCCCTGTGAAGGCAACTTTAACTTTCAGTGGGCTTTCCTGGTTGCTCCAGATGTGCCCTGACTCTCCATCACTTGGAGAGTCTCAGGGACCTTGCTGGTCCTCACCAAAGCATTTTTCCTCTGACCGTGTGGGTTACAATTGCCAAGACTTGTTGGTGTTTAATCCGGACACTGACCCCCCCAGCACTCGATATCCTTCGTGGGACGGCTCACCTCCAGACTTTGGTCATCCTCAATGTCTCCTGGTCCCCGTGGCTGCAGAGTCAAGCTTCACCCCTTCTCACCTGAAGCACCCGACATCGGTGGGCATTCGTCCGTCTACTGAGCCCCTGGTCACTGTGAAATGACCCAGACTCTGTACCCTCTGCTTTCAGGTTCTTCTCATCTGCGATCCAGGCTTGGATCACACCGGACACTTTTCATCTTCTTAGCAGCAGCACTTTTCAGCATCACGCCATTGAAAACGACGAAGATTCCCAACACTACTTGACACCTATGCACCCGGCTTCCCTGGGTGAGGTAACACGGGTACTCCGGTACTCAGAAGGGTGCTGGCCTTAGAACCTTCTAAGTTTGAAAAGGTTTGCTTAAAGTTCTCTCCGAAGTGTCATTAATCTTTAAAATTCCAACCGCGACTTTCCCATAGAGTTGCACGGAGCTCGCGGCTGTGTTCTCACACTGCACACGTCCTCCGTGGGTCCCCTGTCTCACTTCCTTGGGCGGTTCCTTGGGGTCCCAGTGATTCTACGTGCTCTAGGCATTGTATCTAGTCAAGTCGTAGTTGTTATTCCACTTTCATAGTATTTGGTTTGGTCTCCCCCTGGAGCCCACTGTGTATTGCGCTATTTACTGTCATTCTAGTGATTTAATATTGTGTACTTTGTGCTCTAATCTCATAAAGAGATTAGTAGAAAGTGTTTAGTAATAAATACATATTTTTTATAATAACACTGTGTGGTTCTCCTTTCATTTGGTCATTCAGCAGGTTATGATCAAGTAAAGCAGGCTGCTTTGCATTCCTTCGAGACTTAGTCTGAAGGTCAGCTCTCCACAGCTACCACTAGGATAGCTTTCAATAAAGGTTGTCTTTAACCTAATCATCAAAAAGGGTCGTTTGGACTGGTGCAAGGTGCCCGCTTTAATTAGTGGACAGCATATACCAGGCCAACTTCTCACAACTGTCACCCCAATCTATCTGGAATAGAAATTCACTGTCCCCGAGGGCTTTCAGCACACATGCAGCCAGGATACCATGAAAATGGTGATGGAGAAGATGAAGAAGTGCAAAATGAAAAACACCAGACAACAGAACGTCTCCATCTATGTACCTGGTAGCTGGAACAACAGCCCCATATCCATCAAAACTACCCCAGCCCTGCGCCAATTTAGTGAAGAGCCAAAGTCACATCTCTTTGAAGAATGCTAAAGCATGATACAGTAAGAGTCCACTTTGGCCATTAAGAATCAGCTAACCCTCCAACCACACATTGACCGTGTCTACGCCTTGAAACTTGTACAGTGCTCTGCTGACATGACACTAGGTTTGCGTTAAATAAATCCCACATACATAGCTCACAATTCTGCACATTCTCTGGTAGCATTATTACACTATTTTGTTATCTTAACACACAGCAATACATTCTTGGCAAAGGTTTGATCTAATTCGTTCCGTTTTAACAGCAGAATACCGCAATTACAAAATTGAAGGTGTGTTTTGCAAAGGGTCTGTCACCAAACAACAGTACTAACGTGCCACTTTTTTAAAGTGAGATTTGATCCATTCGGGCGTAAAACTATTTTTGGTTGGAAATCAGCAAATTATGCGGCATATAGTGGATTATGTGGCAAATGTAGCAAATCCATAATTCCGCACTTAAACTTTTTGGCCACAGAATAGTATAGTTCCAGTGGCCCTGAAAAAAAGACATTGCACAGTAATTAATAATGCATATCCACGTTAAAACAGTGTCTGCAGCTCTGGGTTAGATCTACTCCAATGTTGCAATCTGTAGTGTCAAGGTGAGTATTTGACAATTTATTTCACGCCACTTATCACAATGCAGCATAGATTCCACACCCATGACTGCCTCCTCGGATTCTCTCACTATAACCAGGCAAAAGTGCCCCTCATCTCTTCACCAATCATAAGTTATTGCTAAAAACAGCACCCCCCCCCCCCCGAAATCAGTGCCCCCTCCACAAATCAGTGGCCAGTGCAATCACACCGTTTGCATTGCCCTTAAGCGGGCCCTGTGCATGCCCAATGAAAGCCAGCAATCATACTACGGGATAGGAAAGTTGTTATTTATGTCACCTGAACCCATAGCTGCTGATGTGAATCAAATATTTACATCTGCAATGCTAGCTGAGTGACGTGTATCGAAATGTGTTACACCGATGGCCTCATTCAAAACTTTTTCTGTGTTTGATGCCTGAAGACTCCCCTGATACACTCAATACAACCAAACACAAATATGGCGCCTGCTTTCTTAGTGCCTACATAAAACTCTGAGACTTCAGCATAGATGTTTGTCTTTGCTTCAGCTGATGAGCCTGTCTGTATCGCATAGATTGACGGCAACTCTCCACACAAGACAGTGCTCGCGAACACGTCTCAAGCGCAATGTTCCAGTTAGAAAATTGGGACTGTCCTCTGCTGACAAGGTTCTAATTGAAGCTGTGGTCCTGCAGGCAAAAGAAACCAATTCATCTTCCCTGGCAGCACCAGCCCACCCCACGTACTCTTGGGTGCGTAAATCGAGTTCGCAAAGAGTTGCAATCTGAGAAAAACAGCCAAAGATAACACCTTCCCGATGCTTTTTGGAACTGTTTGATTGCTGCAGTATGGGGTAAACATACAATTTATAAAAACTGCTTCTCCGCGAAAGATTGTTTCTGCTCCCCCCACTGAGCGCGCGTATAAGGCGATGTGAGCTGTCAATTACATGGAGGGTTCCTTGTATAAGGTAATTCAAAAGCATCTTCTGTTAGCTGCCTGTAAATGATTTTTCTTTGGGTTGTTGGAGAAAAAGCAATGTTGTAAAGTATTTTTCTCTTTCCCTCAAAGGATAAGAGGCATCAGTGCGCTGTTTTCCCCGTTTACCGCCCCCACCATAAGCAATCTATTTAGTTTGAAGTCATGCCAATCTTGGAGCTCTGTTGCTGAACACGGCTCCTGCAAATAACTTGGAATGGGTTTCATCAAGTCTTGCATGATTGGTATTGTTTCAGAAGTGGCTAGTAAGTTGTTGCAGCACAGCCGAAAGGACATGGCTGTTCTGGTAAACAGGAGTAAACAGATGTATTACTTTCTGGCTACTGTTAGAAAACTAAGGGCCTGATTTAGATCTTGGTGGGTGGGTTACCGCATCACAATGGTGACCGATATCCTGTCTGCCGAAATATAAATCCCATATCATATAATACGAGTTATATTTGGGCGGACTGGATAAATCCCATAGGACATAATGCGATTTATATTTGGGAGGACTGGATAAATCCCATAGGATATAATGCGATTTATATTTGGGAGGACTGGATAAATCCCATAGGATATAATACGATTTATATTTCAACTGTCATATCTGTCACCGTTGTGATGGAGTAACCTATCTGCCTTAAGTAGGTTAATGGTCTGTGAAGGTAGGGCCTGAAGAAGGTGTCTGGTCTTGGAGTTTTGGGTGTTGGCAAGGAGACAAGGGAGGGACGTGATGAAGATGTCTTTACAAGACCATCTGGGGGAAAGGACTTACACCAGAATCACACTTGTCACAGAGATGTATCAACTTCCTCTGTGCACATAATTTAATATAATGCTTCCAACTTTTTTATAATATCTGTGGCCATTGCCAACTTCTAACCATTTTTGGCTGTCCAATTTAGTTGATTTAGGACAAGGATGCTCTTCCCTGCCAGCATTTCCCTAGGTCGCCCACCTCCTTAAAGACAAGCATTGGCAAAGCCAATAAGTCTCACATTGTTGACGATTTGGCGTGGCCAATGTCTTTTTGTGCAGCATCGGAGGGGGGAGGGGGTAGAAGCGCAATGACTACCTCTATAATGTGTGCAAAACTAATGAAAGTCGTATGCGCACTAATAAAGTACTCACAAGTAGCAGTACAGCATAACGTGCTTGCACTTTTAAGTTGTGGTAAGGAATTACAATTTAAGATTACTTGATTTTAAAAACAAAGTTGTTTATTTATTTATCTCACAAATATTCTATTTTTTTCTTTTGAAGAAATAGGTACAATGTAATAGGTTGCAAAAATATCTGCAATCAAATATAACGAAAATTATCAATATCTCAAACGAGCACAGGCCAGAACGAGATGGATAGCACACAAAGTCGTGGCAAATTGCCTTTTCTGTGCGATGCAATTGCTATATATTCCAGAAATGTATTGTTACTGTTAAAATTACAGTATCCTAACTGGGCAATACATGAATTAAATTATACCGTGCGTGTTGGCTGAACCGTTAGGTTATTTTTATGAAAGGCCAAGAGGAAAATGTTGTTTACAATCCGCGTTCCCGGCCAACAGTACAATGAAATTAAGTCTCCGTCTCGCTGAAAGCAAACAAAACATACCGAGACACTGTCGCGTCCAATCCATGCAGCTATTGTACCTCCAACTAACCTGTTCTGCTCTCGTTTGCATTGATGCATAAATGGCCATTGGTGATTTATTGTGACAGAGTGCGTGAGGCACGTGCGAGTCACTTTGAAGACGGAAACAAAATGCTGCATTCGCTGTACTGAGCATCCACTCAGAGTCACGTATAACACGGCCTTTCCCTTCACAGTACAGCGCCGACATCTTGTAGGATCAGCGCTTACCAACAATTTCATTTGTTTACTTGCCTTTAAACCTAGATCTACAACGGTAGAGTTGCGTGGCTTAGCAGTGCAGCAGCAGGCAGGCAGGCTGGCAGGCTGGCTGACTGACTGAATGAGTGTCCCTTATTCCGAAATAGAGCCCGAAGTGAGTAGCAGTACTGGGGAGCATACCACTCGAGAGATCACCCACTGATCGGGTCAGTCACCTCCACTTCCTTGGCATCCTTGGCACACTTAGCACAGCAGCCCACACGCAGGAAAAAGTACCACACCATGGAGTTATGCCTGCTCTTCTGAAGTCTTTCTTCTTTTTTTTTTTTTAAACATATTTTTATTGGCATTTTATAGTTTAACAATGACAAGTCATAATGCAAGACATACAATCAAGTAATATACTTCATCTGTTATAGTCATTTATATCGTTAGTGATGTGTGAAGCAGATTAGCAGGTCGTGTGTCAACGGTGGTGCTTGGAGCAGTGGGAATGCCGTATAGAACCGGGGTGTAAAAACGGGGGATAGGTGCATGGATTTACAAAGTATGGGTATCAGACGCAGGTCTGGGTGTTGTGTGTCTCGCCAAGCAACACAGCGGCTTACCATTGCCGCGTGGGGATGGGTACTGATGGACCAATATCAGAGCCCGATCGCCTTGTGTGTTAAGGTGCGGGGTGCAACTGGCAACATTACAGACGTGCAAACGGTGTAGGTCTAATGTCTGCCGTCGCGACATGCGTTAGTGGTTGAGGGACAGTTGGCTTGGGCGTGCCGGCATCCGGCTCTTCTTCTGAAGTCTTTTTTCTATGTCTAGTGCAAGAACAACCAGATGCGTACATTTTGTTTGAGCAGAGCAGACTAGTTTGTTGAAAGACAGCCTGGCCAGCCCAGATTATGATACTTCTGTCTTTTTGCGGCTCCCTTTAGAATGATAAAATAGTTCTTGGGACTCTAGTTTAAGGAAACAGACTAAGCTCTATTGACCCTGTGGGAAGAAATGCTGAACGACAATATGTTAGTTTTATCACCACACATGCTTTCATGAGTGATATCTTACTACTGATTGTTAATTGCTCTGTGTCAGTACTATGAACTAAAGTACGGAATTCTGACTGTCTTTCAGATCAAAGGGTCACTAGTAGCCATGCTTGTACTGTTGTACCCATATCTGACTAATACTGCAGGCTGTGTGTTGCTAGGTAGTGGCGGTGCTGGACGGTATGTCTGAGATGCCAGGCATTGGAAAATAATGAATTCTTAAGCACCCATTGAAGTTTTCATGGTTCACAAACGTCCATATTCCATCTTGTTTTCATGCAATAACAGTGGGTACCAATTTGGAAGACTCACAGGTCTCTACTGCACTTTACTCTCACAAATACTACAAATCTGCCTGAAGCTATTTATTTTTTCTTCCACAGATGATTTGACCGAAAGGTGACTCTGGTGGTTTTCTGTCCCAAAAGCAACAGAAGACCTGTTTAAGCTGACCTACATCCCCTAACCACAACAAAGAATTAAAACTTTCTTGCTTTTCATCTGTTTCGGACTTCATAATTCACTTAACCACACGCTGAATTCTCCCAGCACAGCCTCACTTCCTGTTTCTGATCATTACTTGCTACCTTTCCTTTCATGGAGGCTTCTGTAATCCACCATCTTGTTTTTATGCAATCGTGATGGGTGGAAGTTTTCAATAGCCTTTCTGGGTTTGCACATATTGTAGCGGCTGGTCCATTAAAAAACTGGTGGGGAGGAACGTTACTGTCCAAGGTTTATATGTAAGCAGGCCTAATAGGAAGATGAAGGGGATCCAATAGTGGGTTCTTCCCCAGAAGAAAAATGGGCTGAGATGGCACATTTTGGGCTCAGTAACTACACAGGATGCCAGGGTATGTCTCCCCTGGTAAACATGCACAAGGAACTGACCAGGTAAGCCACACACCAGCTATCGCAAACACCAAAAGTCAGTTTGAGGAGCTCTTTACCCTGAAGCACTGTGCACAGGACTCTCCCTGCGAGACTGAGGTGGGGAGTATTTGAAAGAAAACATCCAATATGTTAGCAAAGTTATTGCGTGTCCAGTGATTACATTTATTTTGTCGCAGTGGTAGGATAAGTGGAAAAACAAATCAAACATTTTTATTGCTCAGTGGGGAAATATATGCTGACAGAGTAATACTATGAATTCTGACACAGTTACACAGTGAATAGCATAGCAATGGAGGATAAAAGCACTCATTGACTGCACCATCAGACGCTGACCTGGAAGAAGTCCAGCAGGTCCCGCCTGCACATACACGGCAAAAGCTCCGAAAATAATGTTGCTTCCAGATTACTCTCAAGCCCATCCGAACATCCAGCCTCACTGCCAACACCATTTACAATCTAGTATCACCCACCTACACCTACATTGACTCTGCTGACCCACCCCACTCCACACTCTTACACACTGTAGTAAATTGACACACAGTCACGGTGAGTTTCTTAAGTATTCTTCATTTGTTTCTGGTAACATACCACCTCGGACACACCTCAGGCACCGTCTCAACAACAACTGCCAAATCATCATTCTCTGCTCAACATGGAACTCTCTAAATTCTACTATGAACTACTACATGGGTTTCCCTTTTTAAATAAAGACAGCCATGCACTATAAATAATAAACTTAAGCTAAAGATGAAAACAAATAAAATTCAGGCTAGGCACAGATAACCAAAAAGAAACAAAAACTAAACTTCACCCAACCTAACGACAACAGACACAACAGAGGTGAAAAACATCAATTTCTAAAAATATGAACATTCCTTACTCTCTGACTGCATCTCATACCACCATGCTCCATCTTTGTCTGTAAATTACCACAATCATTTTATTACCAGAGCACCTTTCTTCGACACACTTTGTCTTAACCAATCAACAACTGTTCCACCATTGACCATTTTCCATCTTCACAGAATCACCATTCATTTCTACGACCTTTGGTGGGTGGACCAACCTTGAATCATCCTTCCTCACATGTGTCGTTTTATTTACTTGAACCAAATCTACCTCTACAATCTTAATGTCTTTGATCTTTTTCTTTTCATTAAAATACTAACGATGTTCCTTCCACTCAAAACGCTGATTTTGTCTGCACTTTAGCTAAAGATTTTCCTGGGGTTTTTAGCAATAAGTTGGGGGAAGTGAAAGGATTCATGCACACCATCCGTGTCAAGGACAATGCAATCCCAATTAAACACAAACTGAGAAACGTCCCATTCAGTGTGCGAGAGCAACTCGAGTCAGAACTTTATGACCTTTGTAGCAGGGGAATAATTGAACCCATTGAATCCTCCCTATGGCTTTCTCCCCTTGTGGTTGCTAAAAAAAAGACTGGGGAGCTTCGTGTCTGTGTCGACTTACGCAGCCTAAATAGGAATATCTGGGTCGATTCCTTTCCACTGCCTAAGATCCCCGACATGTTGTCACTTATTGATGGTTCCATGTGGTTCAGCAAGCTGGAGCTAGCATCCGCATATCACCAGGTGGTCCTGGATCCTGCTTCCAGACACTTTACTGCTTTCGTATCCCCTATAGGTTCTTTTCAATATTGCCGTATGCCCTTCGGGTTGGCCTCTGCGGCAGCTGTCTTTCAAAGGATCATGACCAATATTTTGAAAAACATCAGTGGTGTGGTCGTTTTCCAAGACGATGTGCTTATTCATGGTAAAAGTTGTGATGACCATGATAAAACTCTGAAGGAAGTTTTAAAAGCTCTGAGTAGTGCGGGTGTTGTTTTAAAGAAAGAAAAGTGCATTTTTAGAGCGCCCAAGGTAGAATATCTTGGACACGTGTTATCTGAGAAAGGTGTAGAACCCAGACCTGGCCTTGTCAAGGCCATCGTCGACAGTCCTGCACCCAGAGACAAGTGTGGTTTGAAGTCGTTCCTTTCCTATGGGATGCAAATTGTGAAAAAAAAATTCTTGGATCAAACAAGAACTTACCGGGTCTAAAGTTTTGAAGCCCTTTAATCCCAATTTGTTGTGCACCATCACTGTGGACGCCAGTGGATTTGGTTTAGGGGCTGTCCTCACTCAGGAGGTTAATGGTGTGGAGCACACTCTTGGATATGCTTCGAGAGTTCTTCGTGGAGCGGAGTCCAACTTTGCAGTTATTGAAAAAGAACTCTTAGCTTGTTGTTGGGCCATTAGGAAATTTAATCCGTATATTTGGGGTAAACGCTTTCGTCTGAGGACCGATCATAGTCCCTTAGTTTCTATCCTTACTGGTGTTCGGATTAAAGACCATTCTCCTAGGATTGCCAGACTTTCAACTAAACTACTCCAATACGATTTTGAGGTCAGCTACATACCTGGCAATAAGAACATAAGGGCCGATTATCTCTTTAGGAATCCTGTTGACGTTGACCCTGACAGGGATTGTGAGGAAGATTATGATGAGGAGGACTGTTTTGTAGCTTTTGTTGGGGTTGATGATATGCGCTCTATTAGTGAAAGAGAGTGGAGGGAGCATTTGTCCAGTGACACCCTGCTTTGTGAAGTGATCAAATTTGTCAGAGGAGGGTGGCCCAGGGAGAAGAATGTTCATGTGTCCCTTCAGACCTTTGTCAAAGTTTCTGATGAACTCTCTATTGAAGGTGGTATCCTCATGCGTGGTGATAGACTTGTTCCTCCCAGTGACCTTAGAATTAGGATAGTCAAAGGTGCGCATGAAGGTCATCTTGGCAAAACACTAACCAAAAGAAGGGTTAGAGAACATTACTGGTGGCCCAAGATGGATCAGGACATAGACACTGTTGTTGCTGAGTGTGTGGTTTGCTCTAGTGCTGAAAAGTGTTTGAAAACACGTTCTCCCCCCCTTCAACCCATCCCGTTTCCTGATAGGCCGTGGGAAAAGATTGGTACCGATCTGGTTGGTCCGTTCTATTTACTTCCTCCTGCCTCCAGATTTGCGATAGTTGCAGTCGACTACTATTCTAAATGGCCAGAGGTCCGTTTTGTAAGTGAAGCCACATCCAAGAATATTATTGATTTTTTGAAAGACTTGTTTTTGCGTGAAGGTTTTCCTTCCTCCATTGTAAGTGACAATGGTCCTCAATTTATTTGTCAGGAATTTGGTTCTTTTGTTAATTTGAGTGGCATTGATCATTTGAGGAGTGCGCTTTATCACCCTCAGACGAATGGTCTCGTTGAGCGCATGAAAAGGGTGCTCAACAATTGCATTCAGTGGGCCATTGCTCAACACTGCCATGTCCCGAACGAAGTCAGGTCCATGTTGTGGTTCTATCGTACCACTCCCCACTCCTCCACCAAGGTTTCCCCATTTGAACTGCTGCGTGGGAGAAAACCATGTTCAAAGGTTTGCCCTGGGTGGATGTCACGTTGGGTGAAATTGAATTCGATTGACAATGTTGATGAAGTTGCCAGGTCTAATGTCTTGCATGCCCAGTCCAAACAGAAGGATGTTTTTGACTCCAGGAAGAAGGTGGTCTCTCAGTCATTTGTTGTGGGTGATAGAATTCGGATCAAGTCACCTACTCACTCTACCAAGGGTAACCCTAAGTTCTCTGAACCTTTTGTCATTGACAAAGTCTATGGCAATTCTGTGAGAGTCAACATGAAAAACTGGTGGAATGTTGCCAGGGTTGTAAAAGTGGGCAAATCTGTTGCTCATCTTCAGTCTTCTCATGATACTCATATGTTGCCTCTTGACGTTCCTCCTCTGCCTTCTACTTCTTCTCCTTCTGTGTTGCCTCGTAGGAGTTCTCCTGTTTTATCTTCTCATGATGTTCCTGCATTGCCCTCTACTTCTTCTGCTACTGTCCTACCTCGTAGGAGCTCTCGCACTCGAGTCACTCCTGCCAGGTTCCGTTGATTTCCATGCTTTTTCTGTTCTGGATCTTTTACTGTTCTTCCCTTCTTCTGCTTTTGTTTTGTAGGAGAGAGGATGATGTAGTGTTCTGTTAGGTTTGCTTTCTAGTCTTTATAGAATTATCCATGATCTATGTTCTATCTCTTCCATCCCTGTATTCCTATTTAGAATGCTGTTTGAATTACCAACTGTATTTGATGATCTACTGGCTGTGTGAGCTGCTGCGCAGCACTTGTTCTAATAAGTCATCTTAATAATCAACCTGCCTGTGAGCTGATTACTACAATACCCTTTCTGTTTGCTTTGCACAATGCCAACGTGTCTCCTAACACACTAAGGCACTCTACAAAGCTGACTCTGCCCAGGGCCGAAGGCCTCACTACCCCAGGGCATATATTTTTAGTGGCACTATAGAGTTGCAATGCCCCACTCTTTAGGAAGGACCTCTCTTTTTTTCTCTTAGGGTGAGGGAACCCCCTCCCAGGCTAAAACACATGTGCAGTTGAATTAATTCCCATTCTCCTACAATAAACTCATGATCTACATCCTATGAGAGCCGTCTCTGCTGAAAAGTTCATGTGTCTCCACCCTTTTCCTCTTCTTCTCTTCTCATGGATTGTGGGGCACTGCCCTATTTGCCCATAAATGCCAGAAGCCTATGGATGAGCTCTAACTTGCGCGGGAACATCCTTTTCAACGCGGATGTTACCCCGCAGTGCTTTTATGACGCGTCCTTTACAACGCAAGTCGTAACCACGACTTGCGCTGGAGGGCGCTAAAGGATAAAGAATAGTATATTTACTATTCCAACACCTTCCCTACTATCCACGGGGACTGGTGTTAGAATAGTAAATTATACTATTCACTATCCGCGCCCAACAGCGCAAGTCGTTGTAACGACTTGCGTTGTTAAAGACGCGTTGTAAAGGCACGCGTTGAAACGGTACGCGTTGTACCGTCATACATCCCTAACTTGCACTATTATTCTATTACTGCTACTTTCTTTTCATTACGAACTTTTATAATATGCTTGACTCAATAGATTACTAATAGGGCTCCCAGTTTTATGATATATATATATATATTTTACATTTCTGTCTGCATTTATCCATATTTATTTTTTGCAAATGTTATCTATATTTACCCATATTCATCTTGGGTTCTGTAAAAAAACAAAAATGAAGCTGAAATTATATTTCCACGTTTATTTATCTGTTAAATGTGCACATTTGCTTGAATGCCCAACAGGTTTCACTGACACCTACAGATGATGAATGAATACACTTATTTGAAAACATGCACATTTTAGTATCAACCTTGTGCATATCTACTGCTTTTTAAGCCTCTTTACTGAAATTCCTTTCTGTTTTTTAATCCCCTTTCCTGTCAATCCACATAGCTATTGGTCTGGCAGTCAAAGAATCAGTCAAAAAACAATACATTTCCGTTTTTATCCACATTTAGAAATAAATACAGACCAGAAAATAAATTGTTTCTGTCTATATTTATCTGTAAAAGTCTGTAAAAACGAAAACAGGGAACCTTAATTACCAATACCACTCACCTCTCTGTGCGGCTCCTCCTTTACTCTGCTTGTGAGCCTCAACAGCATGCCTGGCAGAACAGGAGTTACTAGGAGCGCTCCTTCATAGAACTTTTGCATTTCCACTTTACTGCAGAACACTCGTTGAATTTCCAGGAACTCGACGTCTGCTACTTACCATCTTGCCTCTTCTCCTTCCCACTTCGTATTTGCATTGCTTAGCATACACAGATGTGCAACAGCGCTTTCCAGTCGATTGCTAACCATTTTCAATTCTTCTTAATCGCCTCTTTTCACATTTACTCTCATAGCAGAATGAGCAGATTACTTTCCACTTCTTTCAACTGTGGTGGTATTCTCTAGGTTTGCATTTTGTGCATGCTGCAACTTTTTCCATCGTTTAAGTTAACTCCCTTCACATTGTTTGGCCACTTATGTACTCTTCAATGACACTGAACGTGAACGAACCCAAGTACTTTTATCCCTTAAAAATCTGTAATATTACAAATCAAAATCTGTTATTTCTTCAGCTTAAGCACTAGAGCGTCAATCTATCATTTCTTCTTCCTCCAGCCAGGGCAGATCTCTGTTTGAGGTCCTTCTGCCTCTACACAATAAGGAATAATTGCTTCTCGGAATATCTACTAATCAAAAATTGTCCTTGCTGACCGTTAAACGGTGAACACAAAACCTCCTTCCATTGTGTACCTCGGTGTGGAAAAGAAACTTGGAGGAAATATACTTTGCATTATTGAGACCAAGAGTCAAAATGACCCAAGTGTCCCTTGACTCCGCAAAATTTTCCCTGAAAATGCTCCATTTGATAAGCCAAAATGGCTCATAGAACTAGCCCTAACACATCTCCAGAGGAACTTCCAGTGGAAGCCCCTACAAATTATACTTTTGGTACATCATGGAAGCTTCATTCATAATACACGCTTTCTAACATGTTGTACACCACTAATAAATTGATGTAATTCACCTGATGCTCTGCAAAATCAAGGGGAGAGATGGCTTTGCAGTGGTACGCTGATTGGGGGGGGGGGGGGAATGAGCAGACGATGTTGAACAGAACACAAGAAACTGCATACGTTTAAAATAATGGCATACTGCATGAAAATGTGGCAGAATTATTCATAGCATTATTTACACTTCTCAGTGACCTAGGTAACCCGTTTCAGGTGCAACCTCATGAGTTAATGAGTTACGACACTATGCATCATCAAAACTCAAAATATTCAAAAATTATTTTCATGCAATATTTGAACACTTTGCAAATTTCGAAAAACGCTATAACACTCTTTAACATTGGCATAGCATGAGTGCAAAACCTCAAGCCATCAGCACTATTATCTTGGTGCCAGCAGTGAAGTCACTGTTTATTATTGTAATTGAATGGGCTTCCTTTTAGCTGTAATTTGTTGAATGGTTAGCATGTCATCCCTCTGCAAAGCATACATTTGAGCTGCTAATAGAAGTTCTTGCTACTCAGCCCACTCAGTACTTGGCATGTGTATCACACTACTTTGGGATGTAGGAATCTGGCATGGACAAAGAAATAAAGGCAGTATAATGGAATCCAAGAGTGCTTTATGTTGTGGAAATCTACTAATCTGGCTAATTGTAGCAACGCATAAACACTGATGGAATTTCTTTATTGCTAATGAGGAGGGGAGGTTTTATATGTTTCTTTGCGGTGTTGACAATACAAGTTAAGGAATCTGAGCAGCTCCAGTACATTCAATTTAAGGATATGTGAAAGGACAGAATGCCTTCCTCAAAGAGTGCTGACTTAGACCACGCAGAAGGAAGATTATATTGTGTATTCATAAAAGAAGGATTTTGGGAGGGTTGATGTTGGCCGGCGGGTCTTCTCTAGGGAAATAACTCTAGATCCTAGTTAAAGGCAGGCCTGGTGGTACCAGAACAGATTCTATTGGTTATCCTGTCTAACACTGCACTGGCCCATACAATGTGCTTCCCTCAAGAACTAGATTTAATTTTGACAGTAAAGAATCAGATAACTCACTTGGCTAAGCAAAAACAGGATTTATTAGGAAAAAATACAGTGAGATCCTAAAGCATCTCGAGGCCCCATCAGGGCAGGTTCAACTGGGATCGCCTTCTCAATATTATCATATTTACCCAATAATGTTTGACACCCTAAGGAAATTTACCATTGGCTACAACAGGTAAGAGCAAGACAATGCGCTTATTGTCCTGGGGATCCACAAACCCCTCCTGTTAAAGCGCTGTGGTTCTTCTGCAACTTCAGAAGGTACTATGTGACACCATGCACAAGGCATGCACACGAGCAGGAACAAATTCAATTAGTGTATGCCTATGCCACAGACCAGGAATTCCCTTATGTAATGGAGCACGCCAGAGCAAGAAGGCGTGGCGAGACATGTGCTCACTCCAGACTGCTTCTCTTTTATCTAATGTAGCCACTTCAAAAATCCCTTGTGAGATGAGTTGATAATCTAGTTCTGGATCCTCTTTGTATTCATTCCTCCATTGTAAATCCATGATTTCATAGAGCAAAATAAAAGTAAAATGATATAACCACATAAGCTGTTATCACCTGCCAACCTGAGGTCTCTGCTTAGACCACAAAGTGCACCATTCACTGAGAAATGTATCCTAACGGAAGTGGTACATTGTGACAATACATTCTATCATCTCTTGGAATGTTGTAAGAACAGTGTCTGCCTTGTTCTATTCTTTAGCTTCCGTCCAGGGCATACAAAGTGCTGCATGACAAAGGGCCTGATTTACAGTTTGGCAGAAGGGTTACTCCATAACAAATGTGACGTATATCCCGTCCGCTGTATTATAACATTCTAATGCACCTGTAATACAGCAGAAGCGACACCTGTCACCGTTGTGACGAGTAAACCGTCCGCCAAACTCTTTGGGGTATATTATCAAGGGGTTTTATCTCTGCTTTTTTGGCTTTAAAAGCCAAGAAAGCGGAGTTAAAATTATCTCCCTATTACCAAGCTGTCGCTAACACCAGTTAGCGACAGCTAATAGGAGATAGCGACCATCATGGGCCCCACTTTGACTGGAAACAGTCGCTAACATCGCTATCTCCTATTACCAACTTTTGGAGATATTTGCGCTAAGCGCGAATATCTCCAAAAGCTAACACCTGCCCTGTGCAGTTCTTAGCCATGTTATCCAATGGGAGGTGGATAACATGGCTAAGAGCATTTGCTCGATAATGTATGAATATCGCTGACTTTTCAGCGATATTCATGCATTGCGGGCGTTTTTTATCGCATTTGCGATAAACCTTGCTAATAGCAAGGTTTATCTGCGATAAAAATCGCCGATGTGCGGCGATAATTTTTGTCTCTAAACAAGTTAGAGACAAAAATTATCGCTAGTTGTTGGTAATATGCCCCTAAATCTGGCCCTTTGTCTCTTTGTACATCCTGTGAAATGATTTCGTTCTAAAAAAAGGCACAAGGCTCCAACTTTACCACTTGTTTTGGATGCCAGTTTGCTGCATGCGCTCAGCGGGAGTTAACGAACATGAAAGATTGTGTTTGCCTTGTACTTAATTAATTTGGATCTATTAAGGCTGTAAAGCAACTGGATTGAAAAAAACAAATCACATGTGCAGGCTAATGACAACTCTATATCGTTAAGACAGTGGGTTCTATAAAATAGTGCTTATTTTGCATTTATTTTTAGAGGGAGTCTTATTGCACACATAACTGATACATTGGACAGTATGTACATTATATTAAAATTAATCAACTATCCATTTAGAAGATTGCAATAACACAAGCACACATGCTTAAAGAGTATTAGACTTGTCAGCCTTAGGGTGGTCTTTTCTCAAACATTTTGCCTGCTTTTCCTCACTTTTTGCTGATCTGTTTTTTTGGCGTTTGGACTCTGGGCACTTTACCACTGCTAACCAGTGCTAAGGTGCATGTGCACACTCCCCTAAAACATGTTAACATAGGTGTATCCACAATTGGCATGTTTAATTTACCAATAAGTCCCTAGTAAAGTGCACTATATGTGCCCAGGGCCTGTAATTTAATTACTTCTAGTGGACCTGCAGCACCATTTGTGCCACCCACTTAAGCAGCCTGTAACGGGGATGGCTGGAAGGACTACGAACATTGTGCTTGGTGGGAGCCTGCTCCCATCTTACCTGCTACGTTTCCCTCTCCACAGCGACCGGATCCCTGGTGGAACAACGAGCCATTATACAACTGGCCGCCTACGGACGAAGACAGCGATACCTTTAAGACTCCACAGTGGGTGGACGTGGCCCCGCCCCTCGACGACCCGGATGGACGGTCAAAAGAGAGCGTAGCGAAAGAGGCGACGGACAACTCCCCGGGAGAGGAAGAAGCCGGAGAACTGACGGAGCAGGAAGAGAGCCGAAAGCGAGAGGGAGAAGACCGACGGAGCGACGAGAAGTCCGGACCTGAGACGCAGCCAGGAGGCCACCGGTACCACGATTCGCCCTGCCACGCACCCACGGGAGGGGCGTGGCTCCAACAGGTACGGGGGCGTGTAGCGGGTTGGGTGTCTCAAAGGGTCCAACCTACGGATCGAGAGTGAGAGCGAGTATCAGTGGATGTATGCTTCCCTGCACACCTACCCTCCCACACGAGCACCGTCTGCCCGGAGTGTACTAAGTTCTCCCTCACTGGTGTCCCTCACCCCCGGCCCCTATCTCGAGTGTACAACCGACGGCCTGACGGGTTCTCTCTTTTCCCTTGTTTGCATGTCCCGAGAGGAGAGAAGACGAGACGAAGACCGTTCCAGCTGCGCTATAAGGCATCCTGGATATCCCGAAGAAGCCCCCATATGACTCTGCCGCCTTTGCTCGTGAAAGGTTAACGAGCCGCCAGAGACGTTCCTACATTAAAATAAAGCCTTCTTTACGTTCCCTCATCAAGGACTCAGTATCTTCTTTGTCCGCCTCCCCATGGGAACAAGCAGAAACCCCCGAGCCCAGCATAGCTGACGCCCCCCTGGGACACGTGGTGTCAGAAGTGGGATCAGCAACATCCCCAATCTGCAGCGAAAAGATGGACACCCTCATAGAGCACATAATCAAGGGGCAACAAAAGTTCGAGTGGGCCGTTGAACGGCAGTTGGCCGCCGCACAAGCAGACAGGGACCTCTTTAAATCCTCCTTGACAGCCCAAATCGAAGGCATGAAGAACGCGACGCCGACCCTCCCCCTGACGACGGGAGAAGCAAGAGTGCATACCCCACACACAGCAGGCATAGCACTACAGAAATACATCCCGGGTGAGGACCCAGATGCGTTCTTACTAAATTTTGAAAGGGCAGCACGAGCCTTGGGTTGGCCTGAGGAGAAATGGCCTTTCTTTCTCGCGCCACTATTGACAGGTGAAGCACAGTCAGCGTATCAGGCTGCGAACGCCCTGGGGAACACACCATACTCTATGGTGAAGGAAGTAATCCTGGACCATCTAGGCCTAGACCCTGAGGCCTATAGAGTAAGGTTTAGAAAGGAAAGAGGACTGCCAGGCGAAAACCCAAAGACTCTCTTCTTTCGCCTACGCATGGCCGCCAACAAGTGGCTGAAGCCGGAATCCTGCTCAAAGGAGGAAATCCTTAACAAAATATACCTTGAGCAATTCATGGAGGCCCTACCGTATGCCACACAACGGTGGTTACGTCAACATGTGGGGCTAAGCGTAGAACACGCTATTGAAATGGCCGCCCAGTATGCTAGGGCCCAACCTCGACTAAGCGCTATAGAAGCGGAGAAATCCGGAAAAACCTTCTCCCCTATGAAGCCGGACCGAAAACCAAGACCACCTTTCGAACCACCCAAAACGAGAGTCTCGGGAATGATGTCCCCTATGTTTGAAGGACCCCAATGCTATGAGTGCGGTGAGTGGGGCCACATAGCTAGAATGTGCCCACGGAAAAGGCCCGCTGAAGAGCCGATGGAGGTCGGATACCTCCCTAAGACTGTGATGTACTCTGCTGAACTGGGCACGGCCTTTCATGTGAGTATGAGGATGAATGGTTTTAGGGTAAAAGCTCTCCTTGACTCCGGGTGTAAACAGTCCGTAGTGCAGGTACGCTTCGTACTACCGGAGCAATATATTCAGGATACGCAGGTCTTTATCAAATGCGTTCACGGAGATGTAAAACCCTACCCCGTGGCTTCCATTCCAGTGGAGATACCGAAGAGAAAGACTAGTACAGTAAGGGTAGGGGTGGTTGATTCCTTGCCCGAAGACTTGATCCTGGGCACAGACAACCCTGAGTTCCTTTCGTTATTTAGGGAAACCCTTGCCACTAGTCCTTCCCCGATAGGACATTCCTCTCCAGCCTTGCTAAGCCCCGAACCCTGGGTTATCGACAGGAACTTTAGGTTCGCACAAACAGAAGACCGAACCTTATTCAACGCCTGGGATAGCGCCCATCAAAGCCAAGGGGACCCCTCTCCTTCGTACCCCTGGTTCTTGATCCGAAAGGAGCTTCTATACCGACAAGCTACACAAACGAGCCCTTGTCAGTTGTTGGTGCCCTCCTCCTTCCGGGAGCAAGTATTGTTCTTCGCTCACTCCCACCTCACGGCCGGACATTCCGGAAAAGAAAAGACGACCGAGAACATCTTGAGACATTTCTTTTGGCATGGGATTTACCGGGACGTCCAGGAATACTGCGCTAGGTGTGAGGTCTGTCAGCGGAAGAACGTCCATCGACCCTGTGCGGCACCGCTACAACCCCTGCCGATTATTGGAACACCCTTCGAACGTGTCGGGATGGATCTTATAGGTCCCTTGCCCAGGTCCAAATAAGGGAACCTATACGCCCTTGTAATTGTGGACTACGCCACCCGGTTTGTGGAAGCCTTCCCCTTGAGAACCACCACTACGGCAGCCACAGCGGAGAAGTTTGTGGAGCTTTTTTGCAAGAGTAGGGTTTCCCAGGGAAGTCCTGACAGATCAGGGTACCCCCTTCACATCAAAATTGATGAAAGAAGTATGTAAAACCCTCGACATCAAACATCTGAAGACCTCAGTATACCATCCCCAAACCGACGGTCTTGTCGAGCGGTACAACCAATCCCTGAAGACGACCCTGAAAAAGATCTTGGCATCCGAAGGCATGGATTGGGATCGCTTACTACCCTTGGCACTCTATGTTCTAAGGGCACAAAAACAAAGCAGCCTAGGCTGTTCCTCGTTTGAACTCTTATACGGGCGACTCCCTAGATCCCTCCTTGAAATGACCAAAGACATGTGGGAATCCGAAGACCTACAGGAACAATCTTCCGTGTTGGAATACACTACCCAGCTACGGTCTCGGCTAGGAAAGCTCCGGAGCCTGGCCCACACCAGTCTGGAACACCACCAAAACAAACAGAAAAGGAATTATGACAAAGGGAAAAAGCTAAGAAGGCTGTCCGCGGGGAAATGGGCTCTGGTGATGCTCCCGGCGGCAAGCAGCAAAGCCCGACCTGAATGGCAGGGGCCCTTCCAGGTCGTGGAGACAATAGGACAAACCACTTACCGGCTACAGGTGTCCCCTGGAAAAACGCAGACCTATCACATCAACCTGTTGAAGGAGTGGCTGGGTCCACCTCCGCGGGACAACCACTGGGTGGAAGACGCCTCCCCTTCGCCCCCTTCCTCAGTAGAACAATTAGTGGTGAACCCGGAGATAACGACCTCCATGAGGGCCGGGCTACAGGAGACTCTGAGGTCTTTTTCTGATGTCTTCTCGGATCTTCCTGGGAGGACCAACCTGATAGAACATCGCATCAACACAGCCCCGGACAAGATCGTGAAGATCCGACTGTACCGCATCCCCGCAGCCCGACAAGAGGTCATAAGGCAAGAGTTACAAGAGATGCTGAAATTGGGCGTCATACGCCCGTCCACCAGCCAGTGGTCCTCCCCGATAGTCCTGATCCCCAAACCCGATGGTTCCAAGCGGTTTTGCATGGATTTTAGGGCCCTGAACGCCATCTCCGATTTCGACACCTATCCCATTCCGAGAGTGGACGATTTAATCGAAAAGATCGGAGATGCCCGTTTTATTACCACCATTGACCTCACGAAGGGGTATTGGCAGGTGCCGCTCAGAGAGGAGGACCACAAGAAGACCGCCTTCATCGCCGACAATGGCCTGTATGAATTCACCGTCCTCCCGTTTGGGCTACACGGCGCCCCTGCGACCTTTCAGCGCCTAATGAATACAGTCCTGCAACCCTACACCACTTTCAGCTCAGCGTACCTAGACGATATCGTCGTCTATAGTAAGGATTGGTCCGAACATCTGGAGCACTTGAGAACAATACTAACGGCGCTCCGGAAGGCGGGACTGCACATAAACGCAAAGAAGTCCCGAGTGGCATACACAAGCGTGAAATATCTGGGGTACGTGTTGGGGGATGGGGCCATTTCCCCTCAACAAGAGAAGGTGAAGGCCATAGAGAACGTCCCTTTTCCCTCTAACAAAAGAGAATTGAGAGCTTTCCTCGGACTCATCGGCTATTATCGCAGATTCATAGACCGATTCGCCGAGAAAGCGGCCCCCTTGACCGATCTACTAGGGAAAGAGAAAAAGACACGTTAGATAACCAACCCTTCCCCTGCAGCCCTCTCGGCTTTTCGACAGCTAAAGGAATGTATGATTTCGGGCCCCGTCCTCATGTCCCCGGATTTTGAGAAACCCTTCATCCTTGCCACCGACGCCTCGGGGGTGGGTATAAGGGCGGTTTTGTCCCAGACCGGGGAGGATGGGCTGGAACACCCGGTGTTATACATTAGCCGCAAACTGTTTCCCCGAGAGAGCCGATATTCCACTATCGAGAGGGAGGGATTAGCGATAAAGTGGGCCATAGAAAAGTTGAGCTATTACTTGGAAGGGAGACCATTCATCCTCCATACAGATCACGCCCCCTTGCAGTGGATGCATCGGAACAGCAGTAAGAACGCTAGGGTGTTGAGGTGGATCCTGTCCCTGCAACCTTACTCCTTTAAGGTTCTGCATCGCAGAGGTGTTGAAAACGGCAATGCGGATTACCTGTCACGTATGCCGCCTCTCCCCGAACAGGAGATGCCAGGGGGGGAGGTGTGTAACGGGGATTGCTGGAAGGACTACGAACATTGTGCTTGGTGGGAGCCTGCTCCCATCTTACCTGCTACGTTTCCCTCTCCACAGCGACCGGATCCCTGGTGGAACAACGAGCCATTATACAACTGGCCGCCTACGGACGAAGACAGCGATACCTTTAAGACTCCACAGTGGGTGGACGTGGCCCCGCCCCTCGACGACCCGGTTGGACGGTCAAAAGAGAGCGTAGCGAAAGAGGCGACGGACAACTCCCCGGAAGAGGAAGAAGCCGGAGAACTGACGGAGCAGGAAGAGAGCCGAAAGCGAGAGGGAGAAGACCGACGGAGCGACGAGAAGTCCGGACCTGAGACGCAGCCAGGAGGCCACCGGTACCACGATTCACCCTGCCACGCACCCACGGGAGGGGCGTGGCTCCAACAGGTACGGGGGCGTGTAGCGGGTTGGGTGTCTCAAAGGGTCCAACCTACGGACCGAGAGTGAGAGCGAGTATCAGTGGATGTATGCTTCCCTGCACACCTACCCTCCCACACGAACACCGTCTGCCCGGAGTGTACTAAGTTCTCCCTCACTGGTGTCCCTCACCCCCGGCCCCTATCTCGAGTGTACAACCGACGGCCTGACGGGTTCTCTCTTTTCCCTTGTTTGCATGTCCCGAGAGGAGAGAAGACGAGACGAAGACCGTTCCAGCTGCGCTATAAGGCATCCTGGATATCCCGAAGAAGCCCCCATATGACTCTGCCGCCTTTGCTCGTGAAAGGTTAACGAGCCGCCAGAGACGTTCCTACATTAAAATAAAGCCTTCTTTACGTTCCCTCATCAAGGACTCAGTATCTTCTTTGTCCGCCTCCCCCTGGGAACAAGCAGAAACCCCCGAGCCCAGCATAGCTGACGCCCCCCTGGGACACAGCCCTTCAAACATTTCTCAGCCCTGCCACTGCTGAGCCTGTATGTGCAGTTTGACTGCCATGTCGACTTGGCATTTAACACCCCTTGCCAAATCTCAACCGCTTCCGCGCTCATGACGAGCTCAGCTCGTCATGAGTTACACCGCTCGCACGCTCATGACGAGCTCAGCTCGTCATGTAACGCGGCTTTTTTAAAAATGCAGCGCGCAGTGGGAAAACCGCTAGCGCGCATGCGGTAAAACTCCTCTTTTATAACGTATAAGTCATCCATAAGGTAGGCCCTAGTAGCCCTTAGGGTAGGGTGCTGTGTAAATAAAAGGCAGGACAGATACATTTTAGTTTTACATGTCCTGGTAGGGAAAAACTCCTAAATTCATTTTTCACTCCTGTGAAGCCTACCTCTCTTATAGGTACACATTGTGGATTATTTAATACATATATTAAGTATAATTCTTGATTGTGAAATAGTAGAATAGTAGTGTTTGGTACCTATGAACTTGTAATGATAAATCCTCACTGATAATATATGTTTTATTGATGGAGGCACTAGACCTAAGCCTGGCACCCATATTGGAGCGGTTGACAGTAATAGAGGGGATTTTAAAGGCAAAACAGCTCTTATGTTCAACCTGTTCTAACTATAGTCATACCGCGCTGGAGGACAACATTTATACTGTTATGCCACATAAACCAATAGAACAGAATCAAGATCAGCTCAACGCAGTCAGGTTTTCAAATACTGCCAGCTGCGTTCTTCCGCGGCACAACTTGGCGAGCAGGGAGAGAGTTATCTCTGTAAGACAGCATGACAGGGGTCATGATATTTCTTATAGACCTCCTCCCCACAACTCTCTCCCCTCTCGGGAGGGAAACACTGTACAAGACTACACTGGTCTGGTAAGAGATAACACCACAATCTTGAATTTACCCCCGGAGTGCTGTCCTTACGTTGTGATATTGGCAGGTGTGCCACCATTAAAGAAGGTACAAACTGAATCATGAAAACAAGCCCAGAATAAAGGTCACACACTGGCTAAAGGTGAACAAGTGTGTAACTGACATTGATGGCTAAGCCATTATAATGGTCAGGTAGGTGGGGTGGCTGGGGTTAGATCCTACGGATATCCCAGGAGACGGCATGGTTGTAAATTTTAAGCACTCTAGTGTTGCACGTACACTGCTTTATACTGATCTAGGGGATGAACTGTTAAATTCTAATATGGTTGTCTTACCACTGGGATATTTTTATAAACCTGCCAATGTGAGGAATCATTTTGTTTTACTCACTTTGTCTAACCAGGTTGCCCAGAAAATGTATGCTCCAATAGATATGCTCCTCTGCAGGATTGTAGTAATGTTGATTGACAGAAGGGATTAACTTGGTATACAGTTACAGATAGGCCGTTTGAGTCTGGGTACCCAAGTGTAAGTTATCATTTGAATCTAGCAACTGACATGCAGCCAACTGGTGTCACAATAGTTATGACCTCTCCAACAGCAGAGGCTCATTCTCTTAGTGTAGCAATCCAGACTCCAGTATTAGCCACAACAAGAAAAAATAAAACATTAATTGCTCAGTAACCCCTGAGGATAATGAGCTGGAATGTCACAGGGCTCAGGAATAAGCTGGTGATACCAGAATAGAAACAATTAATTAGCTCTTATGATATATGATTGTTACAGGATACCTGGGTGATTGATTCTATAGATTTTGAAGGTTCTCTCTGCTTCAATTTACCAGCAATCCCTTCTCATGCTGGTAGATCATCAGGGGTCCATCTATTTCAATCAACCTGTTATTGGATGGTAACAGAGAGGCCCTTGATGTCCAAGGAAAAGATTTGTAGGCCACCCTATTTAGGGGTTATCCTACCCTATATATAATACATTTTTATAATAATGATTTCTTGAGTGTCCCTAACCAAAGTTTCCCAAGGCTCTTTAGGTATATGGTCTCCCTTGTGGAGGCTGCATCTGGAAAGGGGCTTCATATAGAGATATGCTTGGAAGGAGATTTTAACGCTAAACCGCCAGGAATGCAGGTCATCACATTAGTAGATGGGGCAGGCGGTGGGGACACAAGGAGCAAGAAATTGCTGTTTTTTTTTAGCCGCAGCTGATATGTCAAATATAATGAATTGGGTAGGGGCAGATAATCTTGCTTTTCCTACTTTCAGGGGTAGACTTTGTAACTCTGTACTTGATTATATTTTAGTTTTTCGTAATCTCACACAATTCCTATCGCAAAGCAAAATTATCAATACGAACTGTGAGGATCATAAATTGGTTGAAACGGAGCTGGATGTTCCCTCACCGAAAGAGATTACAATCGCAACAGCCTGTAAAGACTTATCTCCATCCAGTTATATTGTTAGAGTCTGCTGGAGGTTGGTAGACCTCACAATATTTATGGAAACCTTGATAAGGGAGAACATGGATATAGCCCTAATGAGTCTATCTGAAAGGGCCAATAGAGGGCAGGTGGTGAGTTCATTTGAGGCCATGTGCCATGCTATTAGAAAAACCTCTCTAAGCCATTTGAGAAGTTGCCCCAGAACCCGCGCTGGTTTAACAAGGAATGTTCTAGAGCAAATCATACATTGGGTAATGCCCTGGCTAGGAAGCCTAGAGATTGCACTTTGATTATCACGCTCCAAAAACAGTATAAGCTGGTATTAAGTGACAGGCACAATTAAATTCTTACTCAGCAATGGAAGACATTGAGTCACACTGCCCAGATGAAAAACAGTAACATTTTCTGTGGTGTCGTAAATAACATGCGTGTATTTCATCAGAGGTTGTCCCATATAAGCTACCATATAAACAGTGAGACCTGGATAGCTCATTTCTCACAAATGTATTCTGCTACAGAGGAAAAAGTCATGAGCTACTCGGTGGGCCAAGTGGTCAGCCCAGAGCTATTACAATTTTTGCTGCAGGAGGTGATGATACCCATCTGACAGAGCACTGGGGAAAAAGCCCAAGGAGCGATGCGGTACCAATAGATGTAATAAAAACTAATATCACTTTTTGGGCCCCTTTTTTAACTAATGTCTATAACAACCTGACAGAGTTCATTGTACTGAGTTCCTGGAAAAGTTCCACCATAGTCTCTATTTTTAAGAAGGGGGGGCCGCTCTATCCCAGGTGTTACAGACCCAAATCGTTAATAGATATTCCCGCAAAGATTCTGGGAAGGATCTATATAATAGAATCAATGACAAGGCAGCTAATAACAACATCTTACACAATAGCAAATATGGCTTTCATCTGGGAATTGGTAAAATAGAGCAGTGCCTGAACCAAAACCTAATAATTGGAAAGTACACTGTGGCTAGGCAAGTACCACCGTACCTACCATTTATGGATCTTACTATTACTTTTGATTGTGTTAACAGATCAAAGCTTTGGAAATGCCTATTAGAAATGGGGCTAGGCAGTAATATTGTCAACATGTTAGTAGTCCTGCATACCAACACAAATGCAAGGGTGAGGTTTGGTCGGATTGGCAAAGTCACAGACAAATTCAAGACTCAGCGTGTAATAAGACAAGGCTGCGTGCTCTCCCCCCTGCTATTCATCCTTTATATCAACAACCTCAGCTCACACCTAACTGGTTGCACGCAGGATGTACCGAAGGTCATCGGCGTTCCTCTTCCCACGCTACTTTATGCGGAAGATGCCATTTTAAAGGCCCGCACGCCAAGGGCTCTGGAATGCCTGGTTTATTTATTTTTGGATTTTATGGCTGATCTGGATTTGTAGGTTTATTTCATGAAATTGTATACTATGTCTTAAGGCCCAAAAAAGTTACGTTTACCTGGCATCACTGTTGGTACCAACAGACTCATAAACATTGAGAATTTCTCATACTTGGGCATTACTATCAGTGCCTCTGGATCCCGGGTTTCTTGTGTATCCCAAAATAGGCTAAAACGAATGCAAGCCATAGGTTCCTTATTAAATTTACCTTGCACTACAAGGGCTAGGTCTTTGAGCCCCCTGCTTCAGATCTATACGGTATAATGCTTACCAATTGCAACTTATACTGCTCTGTTTTGGGAGGTTATGAGAATCTATTTTGCAGGAGAATTCTGGCAGTTCCTATCCCGACCCCTCATTATATCTACCATAGAGAGCTTGAACTGATTTATTTGAGTTACCTTATTAGCACAAGGCCTGTAATGTTGTGAATATCTGAGTGGCAGGCGGAAGCATTATCCCTCACAAAGAATATAATGGCCGATTCTTTGCCGTGCGATAAAAGATCACTAATACCATGTTTAGCTTTTGTTGAAAAAGAATTGTAGGGATTTGATATTGAGCATGTCTTTTCAGATCCTTCTTTATGTTCAGATCTGGACAAGCAATGGTTGCATTTGTTATGACTGGCAAAGCATGAGGAGGCCAGGATTAAGGTTGAATTATTAAAACCAACTGATGCAACCTATATAAGGCTAAGCGATGAAGCCTGGGCTATGACAGCCTATATTTTGGAGCCCAGAAGTAACTGGAAGAGCTCTTTATTATTTTATTTTAGCGCTGATACAATGAAATATTTATTATGCTTCCCAGTTGGTTTTTAACACAACTTTGAGATAAGGATATGTCCATATAATGGTACTTCAAAACAAACAATGATGCACTTTTTTATTCTTCTGCGACTTCTAGCAGCTTTTTAACAACATGTCTTTAGTCACCTTGCTAAAGGAAAGAAATTTGAGGTACTGTGGTAGAGCCTATAACTTCCTCAAAAAACGTATGGATGAAGAATCCCCCATGTGCGTGGGGGCTTTTCCTTCATGCAGTCGTCTTCTCACTGGAGTCAATGCTCTGTTAAAAAGTGAGATTTTACAATGTGGTATGTGTTTTTTAGTCCCATTGTTTCTTTTTTACTTTTAGTCTGTCTAGATAAATGGGACAGCATTTTTTAATGCAACTTCTCCTTTTTAAGAAAACTCCTCACTTACCAACCTAGTTGGTGACATGCTTCATCATTGGGGTCCCACCCGATGAGCCAATTGCTATCCGGGTGTGCTTCAACACCTGTTTACAGTGGAGCAGGTTTTTTAGCAGCAGCGGTGCAAGTGAGTGGAATCAAGTACATTAAAAATGGACCAGATTTAACTCCCTAAAATGCTATAATATGGAGCACCTGGACAATGTGAAAAACAGTGTAAGATACTGTGCTCGGTTAGATTGACCTCAGGTATCTTAATGGTGGTAAAACGTGAAAGTGGTCTGCATGTTTCAACCTGTCGGCGATATTACCAGGTTTTCTTAAGGACCTAGCTGTGTGACCCGAGTGGTATACAAGCGCTAAGGTGTAGCCAACCCTTGGTCACTCTGACACCACACCATGTACTCTCAGTATGGCGCCCTCTCATCAATTGATGAAAGGGAAATTTTGAGACGCAATTTTATCGTGCCTCATGGAAGCCGAGGTTAGGGCGCTGGCTCTAGTCACACTTCCGTCAAACCATGCCGCCTGCTTCTACGCCTATTATGGGGACCCTTCACAGCGACACATTGCCTCTTAAGTTAAGCCTCCCGACACTTTGCCAAGCTAACAGAGGGAGAGAACAGACTAATTTAGGGAGTGTGTCTGACTCACTATGACTAGAGTGGTGGTCCCTAGTTGGCCAGGGTGCATACCTCTGCCAACTAGAGATAGAGATCCCAATTCTAACAAAGAGGCTACATGTTTTCCTGACCAAAGCAGCCCTGAAAATTGTACCTTTGTTCTCAGTGGATGTATGGATACAATTCAGTTCACTGTGCATCATTGGCAAGGCCTACTGGAAAGAAGGTCCATCACATTTGCAAAATCAGGCCCCACAGTCCATCCCAACCAGAAACTTTCAAACACTATCATCACACCTGGGTCATGTCATCTCTTTAATTACCAGAAACATGGAGGGCATGCCCTGGGTAAGTTGTGTCTAAACCTCTGGGACGCTGTAGACCCACATTTCAGTGCTGAACTGGGAAACTTCAAATTCAGAAAACTACCAAAAAAACAATAACACTGTTGTCTAAGACTATCCTAGGTGCCTTGATTGTTGGAAGTTAGGAATCATCTGTACCAGATGGGTCAGACACCAAATATGCATATCATCCTGTTAACAGTATTTATGCTTGTTCTTATAGTTCCTGTATGTTCTAGTGCCTTGCAATTACAATGTGATGATACGTAGAACTTTATAAAACACCAAAATAATGGAATACTGGCTATGGTAATATCAGTGCTACAATATTGATGTTGCACACTTCATATATGCATTTCTTCTCTGTTTTTTTAAAAACATCAAACTCCGTTTTAAGGGTAACAGGTGTGATATAATTCACTCTTTGGTCCAATGATATTGCAGGAAGTGACATTATACATTGTCCACTAGATCTATAGGGAGAACTCGAAGCTATAGCTTATTAATAACTATCAATTCATAATGGTCACGATAACTGGTTGATTGACCTGCAAAATCTAAGAGAAAACTTCCTTTTAAAATATCAGAAACTACAAAGGATGATATAGCATACATATTGTAGCGACTGGAAGTTGGGCCGAATAGAAATATAATTATCATTATGGGGCGGATTACGATGGAGGATTTTCCGCATCCTCCGGGCCGGCGTAAGCCACCGTCATCCCGCAGGATGCGGAAAATCCTCTGCGGACCCACTAAAGACCCACCGCCACATTAGGATGGCAGGTGGGTCCTGTTTTCAGTCCGCTGCTTTTTTGCCGCGGTTGGCTTACAACCGTGGCGGAAAAGGCCTAATATGGTGGCGGTGTCTCTCAGACACCGCCAGACATATTAGCATGGCTGAGAAAACATGCTTTTCCGCAGCGGCTTCTCCGTCGAGGAAAAACATGCGGATCTTCACCTCGGGGGCCCGTCCGCGATCATATTGGGACCCTAGGTTGGGTTCTTCGGAATGGCAGTAAATGAACACAGGAATGTAGGTGAAGTATCAGTAGCATTAATTACAGGAAATTGGAAGAGCACAACGACAATACCACCATCAGCTCCAGGTGTCAGCTAACAACTGACTATCCTGAAACCCTCCATCCAAATCCCCTCTCCCCACATTCTAATTAAATATTCTACCCCATGAAACACCTGAAACAATACATTTTCCCCTTTAACAACACAACAATCTACAAAAGACAGACACCCCAGAACACACCACAACTGCACCAGAGTACACACACCAAAACCACACCACATTACACACACCAACACAAACCTATGTAGACTAGACTGACACTAACACAAAAATACCCTAGAAAAATTAAAACCCACACCCCTTCAGTGTAACCATACAAATGGACGCACCTTCTCCTGTTAGAACACTGCATCAACACCCAAACGGTGCTCTAGTGCACCTCAACCCTAGCCTCTCCAGTCATGATACCTGCACCCAAAACTGACGAAAAGCACTCATCTGACCAAGCCTGCCCTACCTGTCTGAGTACATACTGCTCAATCAACCACCATCCTTCATTTGGGAGCCCTTCTTGTCATCATCCACTCTCACATATTCTTTGTCTCCTACAAGGACCACACTTCTCTTGCTGTGCTATTTTCTGTTCTCTACCAAGCCTGCATGTTTAGAGACCTTGACGATATGTGTTTTAGGAAACCAATATTAGAATTATTCTTCCTGGCAGCCAATGGTTTTTTTCACTTTCACCACATCACCCACCTCAAAGTACACTTCCATTACCTTTTTATCCAAATCGTAGCCCAATTTCCTTTTTTGCTGAGCACTCTCCACCTTGTTGCACACCTGTTCCAGATCAGGTAATATGTCCGTGCTCTGTGTATGTTCCAGTACCCAACTGGGACTCAGTTTACAAGATCCATACCTGCCCTTTAGCAACACAAAGGGAGAAATTCCTGTTAGGGAGTGTTGGGTTTTGTGATAGCTTCATTACCTCTCTTGCCCAGCTACAGACACATCCACACCTGCTGTGATAGTCAACTGAATAGCCTCCTTCAACATCCTATTGACTCTTTCTACTATACCATTACCGTGTGGGCTATACAGGGCCACCGACAGGCGTTCCACTCCAAACTACTACAAAAACAATAGCATCATGTATGACTTACACTGGACTCCATTATTCATAACCAGATTCCAGGGAACCCCTTCACTGCAAGACATGTCCTTCAATAGCTCCACAACCACTGAGGTGGTTGGTTCTTTGAAAAACTTGCACTCAACCCATTTTGAATATTAATCCACCAGTACCAATGCATACATCACATCACAATCACAGTTATACATTAGGCCAACAAAATCCACACCCAATTTCTCCCAGCAGCCATTAGGAAATGTCACTAGCAGCAGAGCGGTATTACACACACACACACACAGCTTTGTCTGCTTCTTGACAACTCAAACACCTGCCTACATGTATCTCTACTTGGGCCACCAATAATGCGTGCGTATATCCTTTTTAGTACCCATCACCCCAAGATGTCCCTGATTAGCAAGAGTAATTAATCTAGGTCTTAGCTCTAAGGAGGGAACTAGTAAATGTCCCCTCATGATAGCATCATCCTCGATCAAGGTTAGTCTTGCTCATGTTTGATTTCCCTATGTCACATCCATGGAGAGAGCTTCATCCAGGTAGATAACGCACTTGAGAAAAAGGCTGGTGATTGCCTGTGCGGTGTCAACTGCTCAACTGCCACCTCATTTACACAGTCCTAGATGAGAGTGATTCCTTTGTTCAACATCCACATAGGCGAAATGCTATCTAGGCATCCCCTCTGCTGTCCTTGGGTAGGGATTTTCCCAATAGGGATTAAATGTATTCGCCTTGCATTTGGGCAGCATTACAAATGAGATGCCCAATCGCCAATGTCCTACTTTTATTCACTGGGTACTCTTTTTCTGAGTGGAAAGGTAATCACATTTGGCATGTATTCTAGAAAAGAAAAAGCAAGTGTAGTACTTTAGTGTGAGACTCTACATTAAAATGGTTTGCCCATGGCTAAATGTAACGTGGTAGGAACTCTGCATTGCTGGTAATGTTTGCAATTTTCTTTTCTAACACATCATTTTTGTTGTATATGAGGTGCATTGGTCTGTGATGCATGCATCGAGAGAACGCTAGTACTAAAAAACCAGCCAAAAAAATAAACATTTAAATCATCATATCAATTTGAGGCATCACAGTGTAACTGACCTTTCGAATCCCAGAAGGAGCAGTCATCATTAAATATATTGGTGGCTGATACCCGTTTCGTATTAGTGCTGCTAACGGTATTCCAGTATGGGTCATCAATCTTAAATAGTTAATATTAGACTAAAAAGTACTTTATAAAGTGGCCTGTGTTATGAAAAGCAAGTTCTTCACCAGGAATAGAGCCTCTTGATCAGGAAGGGACTCTTCTGAAGGAATGTTCCGAATGTGCTTCCGGTCCAGGGAAGACATGGCTTGGCAGAGCCGGCTGGACTGTTCCCATGAGGCACAGGGTCAGACTGATTTGCATATGGCCCCAGGAAAGACATTTCTCCCAGGATCTCCCTTGGCATCAGCAATATCCAGGCACTGACAGGGTAACCAAAAGCAGCCCTGACCAAAAAGTTCAAACCAGCACGCTCATTTTGTCTTTTTGTGCAATTTCTCCCTTTCCATCTGTCCATTTTCCCTTTCTGCTCTTCTCTCCTCTCCTCAATCTTTGATCACATTCTCTCTTCCCTCCCCTTCCCTCAATTTTCTCTCGCTTGAAGCCTCCTATGAGTTTTGCAATTAACCTCTATGAGCTGGGGGATGTGGCACAGGTTCTAGGAGTGGTCTGGGTTTTCAAAACTGGCCTCCATGGCCTCCGGCCCACTGGGGAAATGCCTGGTGGTATACACGGCCTGCCCAGCACAGGCTAAAACGTAATTAGTACAGGCCTCAAGTAGGCAATCTATGGTGATGAGCCATACACACGGCCAAGAAAAGTGATGTAGGGTAAGGTCAGATGAGGGACTTAATGAATGAGAGAAAGATGATATTGCTGATTTAAGTAAATCAGAAAAAATGCCAACTGAAAAGAAACCATCAGGGTATATAGTTTATATATTCCAATTCAAATGCAAGATCAAAAGTGGAATAGTATAAACCAGGGCTATAGATATTGTAAATAGAAATACCTGACTTCAGAAATGTTTGACATACACCATTATTTATATATTCTCTCACTATTCTATCAGTTCAAATGTTTTTCTTTTTTTAGTGGCATGCTATCATGGTTGCCTGTCACATATGGAGTAACGTATCCCAACAATACATTCATAAATGTATTTATACATGTATACAATTATAAAGGTATTGCAAATCACTGAGGCATTCTATGATCAAACAGAGGTCTAATTTCTTCTTCAGTTCACAGAAATCCAAGTCAACTTGCAATCAGTTCTTTTATGTATGACATTCTTCCTTATAACACGTGGTCACTCCTTCACCCATGCACTACTACCTTTTAGTTGAATATATGCAAAATATTAATGTTTTAAACCACCTAACAGGCAATCGAAGACTCGTGAGGAAAATAGTCATTTTTGAACAGATTACAAAATACAAATTTTAAGTCTGCATTATTACATATATTTTACCTATCAGAAGCCAGAATATTTTTGGCATAGTAAAGCTAAAGTCAAAGGGTTTTAGGGGCATATTTACAAAGGCTTTATCTCCGCTTTTTTGGCTTAAAAAGCCAAAAAAGCGGAGATAAAACTATTGCCCTTTTTACAAGAGGATGCTAACATGCATAATCGCATGTTAGCACCCTTTTTCCCAACGCCTCCCTTTGCATCTCTAATGAGAAGTAAAGTGGGCATCACTGGGCGTACCTCGGATGGACTACCTTGCAAATATCACTGATGTTCACATTGCGAAATTTACAAGGCTGCCCCAGCATTTTAGCACACGTTCGTTTTTGGAGAAAACCACTGTTTTCTCCAAAAACTAACGTCTGCTAATAGGCAGACTTACCTATCCTTAACATTCGGGTGGATTGTGCTGATACGACCCTGTGGGTCGTATCAGCAAGGATATCGCCTTTTTACAGGGAACATCGCTGGAAAACTAGCAATGTTCCCTGCAAAACGGCGATAACCTCGCTATCTCTGGAATTTTTATTGCCCTGGACAAACGCGTTGTTAATAACGTGCTACCAAGGCGATACATTCCAGAGATAGCCTGCGATTACAAAATTATCGCTAAGCACGGCCAGCGATAATTAACGCTGCCCGTTGATAATATGCCCCTTAGTTATTTCCAAATCTACAAAGACTATTACAGGTTACCTCAAATTTTTGTGACCTGATGAAGAAATTCTGCCTTTGGCCTCAGTCCTCTATTTCATCACTGAATGTCTCAGGCCTGTGGAAAAAATAGTAGAATAAGAGAAATCCCGTGCGGTAACTTTTTCTATGCGTCAAGATAAGAAAATAATTTTCTGGTTGACGACTTGTGCTGTGTCACATTCACTACCTTCTCTCACCATTCATCCTAAGGTAAGTTTTTGTGCCATATATAATTAGAGGATAGATAGCACCATATATAACTCGAAGACAACTGTACAGATTGAAAATTATACCACATGTATTTCATTAGATAAGATTTTAATTCATCAATTTAAAAGAACTGAACATTCAGCTCAACATATCATATTAAAAATAAGGCAAAATCAAAACAATTACATTTCATAATAAAACTAATAATAAAAACAGTGTAGCAGCAGAAGAGAGTTCCAAGTACAGACCAAACTAATTAGTCTTGAAGGTTAACACATCTATTCACAAAAAGATATAGCCGCATTGCCAGATCATTTGTACATTTTTCCCTCCTTATTCCAACAATGCTGGGTAGATAGATTGTGTATATTGTTAGGGCGTCGACGCGTTTCGATGGTTTTCCTAATTTATTCCATCTTTATCAAGACCAGTTAATGACTCTCTTTTACAATTGTTTCAAATGTTGACCTTGAGGACAAAAGAATAGTGGCCTTTGTACTCCTATGGCTCCTCTATTTCCTTGAGGTGTGGGCCATGCGGTGTATACAGACTCGTAGTTCAAATCGAGTTGAAATTACAAGCTTAGGTTACTGTTTGGCACCTTTATAGTTTCCTTCTCTGAGCCAATCCAAGTATTAAAACGTATTTCTTAAACAGTGATTTGCTCTCCTTTGTAATGGAGGGAGAAGAAATCCCCAATATGGAAATCGTCTTCTAATTATGCGGCCGTGCGGGTAGTTGCCGCTTTTTCAAGCCATTTCGGGATTTAAGTTGTAGATGGGCATGCCCTCCGTCAATGCGGTCCGGGAGAAAAAAGGGCGCCGTGCATCCGCTTCGTGCCACTGCTAATAACGCGCTACCAGGGCGATACATTCCAGAGATAGCCTGCGATTACAAAATTATCGCTAAGCACGGCCAGCGATAATTATCGCTGCCCGTTGATAATATGCCCCTTAGTTATTTCCAAATCTACAAAGAATATTACAGGTTAGCTCAAATTGTTGTGACCTGATGAAGAAATTCTGCCTTTGGCCTTAGTCCTCTATTTCATCACTGAATGCCTCAGGCCTGTGAAAAAAAATAAACACTCTGCCTTTGCACTGCTTCTTTCTGTTAATTATTGTTATTTTCAGGAAAACTTTTCAGCAGAAGAGCAGAAAAGCCAGTTCTTCATTATTAACAACAGTTCTAATTCTTCTCATTGACACCCTTCCATACAGTAAATTGGCTTTGGCAGCAAGCATCCTAACATAACAACTCAACTGTAATTACTTATTACAGTTGAGCATCATATTAGTTGCTTATTACAAGGGGCTAATCATATCACGACAATACAACAATATACCAATACTGTAATAAGAAAACAAGGGCCCGGATTTCACACGGGGATTGCGGGGTCATAAGTGTCATATCTTTATAATACATTGGGGTCCGCAACCATTTGTATAAAGTCCTGTCTCTAATTTCCTTACTAGAGGTGCCTTTTGATATCGCTAATCATCTATAATAAAAATATTATGCAGCTGCTCAACCTTAATAACTTATTACCATTTAGTTTCTACACCACAATGCCTTCTGATAGAGCCTGTAGCCGAGGTGAAGGACAGGTGATGACGCATTATTAATTGCAGCTGTATTATAAGTGCACAAAATGAAAACTTGCTTTTCGTTCTTATGGTCTGTTTTACTAAAACCAACAATGATGAGTAGAAAGGAGACTTTTATGGTAACGAGTTATTTTTGGCATAATAAAGGTAATTTCAGGAAATACAGAATCTGTATGCCCCTTTCTATACTTTCTGAACCTCAGTGTATTTTTTATCTAATGTACATGAATCTGATTCTAATGTCTATTTGATGCGATTTACTAACTGCCTTTTGATAAATTTAATTTCACATCAGAGTCCATTTTTATTCTTTATGTCGGCAACCAAACTACCTCCTTCATGTGAAAGAGAAAGACACAAAATATTTAAGTGCTTTGCTGTAAGGGTTATGATATGACCATGTATTATAAGGAATAAAATACCCTCTCCTGTATATTTTAAAGATACTGCAAGTCACTTCGGAGATCAATGAGCTTATAAAGAAATTCAGCCTTCAGTCTCATTTTTTCTGTATGGTCACAGAACGTCTTTGTCACTTGAACTACCCTTACGATATATAGGGAAAGGAGTACTTTATTCCATATAAAATGTCATTTTAGGTTACTTTGTCCAATGTATTATTAGCAGCCCTGATAGCATTCCACTAACAAAGGATAGGGCACATTCACTGATCGAAATAGTGAAACAATAGATAAATTGGAATGTGTGACAAACCTAAAAGCAAACCCATGTGCATAATTGCTCAGAATAGAAAAGCATAGTGAACTTCATGTTTTGAGTAACGAAAAGAGGCGTGTTTACGTGTACAAATATGACGAAGCAAGAGCTTCGGATAAGGCTTCAGTGATAGACTGTGACATTTCTAATGTCTGGGTTGTCTCTACTGACAGGCCTCAGTTGTTAAAGTCAACCTGAAAGTACTATTTCCTATTTCAGAGAGCCATAAAAGCTTTCTTGGAAACATCTAACACCAGTAGTAGCGCATATTAGGCTGTCCCTGGTGAAAGTTCCCTGTAACACTCAAAAGTAGAGCGAGCGATGTGACAAGTGACACAAGAATCTACAGCACATTGTAATGATAGATGACGAAAAAAGAAGCCTTAATGGGCTCGCTATGTGGGTGAATGGATGAACTATAACATCTTGATTCTGCAATGTGGAATTGACACAGAGTATTTCGGAATATCAGAAGGGAAATTCGTTGGTGGCTCAGAGAAGTCTATTCTGTATCTGCCAGGTTAGCTTGCAGTTTTAGCGTAGGCTATTCACCAGAATATTATTCTCTCAGGCTATATCTGCTTCAAATGCAATGTCATTAACCCCTTCGCTGCGGGGCTTTTTCACCTGCTGTGTGGAGGGGAGGGGGGTCACGCTCGGCGCCGCCGTGCTTGTGACGAGCTCGGCTCGTCACCCTGCACGGCGGCGCTGTGCTCATGACGGAGCTCGTCATGACCACACTCGTTTTTTGAACGTTTAGCACAGCGGGGAAATTATCATGACGAGGAGCACGGAAAGTGTTAAATAGTGGTTTCAGTTTTAAATGTTGATACACCCGTGCTTCTTGGTTGAATACCTCAGTTGAGAAAGATTAATTTAGCACAATGCTTTTTGCCAGGAGAGTCATGTGCAAACTAAGGGCCTGTTTACAATGACGGCAGAAAGGGGATCACTGGCACTTTTCGGCAGTCCTCCCACTCACTTCCTTGGTGGGCCAACTGCCCGATCAAGAAGTGAGTGGGAACACCGCCTCAAGTCCGATGCCACAGCCGACATTTCTGCTACTTCAGTGGCAGAGGAGGCTCATGAAGGCGGTCTCATGCAGCTCCCTGCCATCCCAGGCACGACCTGCCTTTCCACCAACCTGTTCTGGGCGGAGACACTGCTGTGCGAGAGTCGGCGGAAAGGCAGAACATGAGCCATTGCCTTAAGGGCAAAATATGCCCATGTGTAATATACTGGGGTTCATGTAGTGCCCTCCAATGACTTCCGGTCGAGTGTGCACAATGTTTCTCTGGTACAATAGAATGCAAGGAAACAGTGCACCTATCTGGCTGGAGGCATCGCAGTATGGCCGGTATTCGCTTCCGCCTCATTTCCAATTTCCAGAGCCCAAGTGTGCCGCTGCCATGACTCCGCCACCCACACACCACCAGCCCCACAGGAGACTTGTAATATTATGGCGGCTAAGCAGTAAGACCGCCTAAGTCATAATCAGGCCCTTTAGCCTAAGGGTGGTACTTTGTATCGCAAAAAAGTACATTTTAATTACAGAAAAGTGTCTGTGTTTGACCTTTTTTTATACATGCTTCTGCAAAATGTTTACTGAAACACAGTGAGCCTAATTCTTTAAAAAGCAATAAAAGTGCTACCTTGCTTGGGTGTAGATTTATGACTTACAGGCATTCAAACAGCTCTCCAAATGTACACCTGGCAAGCTATAATAGTCACAGGGACCTGTAAAACAATTGTGAATAGGCATTGACATTTTTGCATGAAATAAAAAGATCAAGTTCAATGCACTTTCTAGATATTTTCTTTTTTTCTTAATGGAAATTATTTGTTGCCTTTGATAATTCTTTTGCCCTACACCCTCATAATGTTTGGGAGGTGTTTCATTCCCCTTCCCACCGTCGAAAGTGATTTACTCCTGGCCTGGATGGGAGTGAGTCTTCGAACATTGCAGGCTAGGAAAGGACCAGAAAATAGTTTTTACTATTTGTTTGTGTTTATTCACAAACCTCCTCTGTATTCCTGCTCTACAAAGCCTATTTCCCTACATTCCAGGAGATGTAACCACACTGAAAGTTCTGCATAATTAGAACATTGGAATGTTCTTAACCCCATTGAAGACAATTAAGTGGCTCTGGGCTTTTAATGGCTGGTATAAGCCTTCTGCTGCAGCACTCCAATATTTGTCTTTCTGTGTTCGCCTTTTTAACTTAGAACACTCTACCCTCAGCCGCGGTCGGTAGTGGATGTACCTGCAGAGCGGTGACATGGGGAGGGGAAGGGGCAAATACACCCACTATCGACCACGGCTGTCTACCCTCAGTGGGTGGAATGTTCTAATAGCCCTACAGCTCTTCTGCTGCGGGCAGCGGCTCAGGCCTATAACTCAGGTTCATGGCCTTTAATAACCAGTTTAGCCCTCAGCAGCAGGTTATAAGGCTACAGTTAATCTTTTTATAAATACAAACAACCATTTTTTGTGTATTACTTTAGAGAGTATTACCGCTAAACCTTACACAAACTTACACACACAAATAGATTCTGGAATCAGGCTGATTACCGCTAAACCTTACACACACAAATAGATTCTGTAATCAGGCCCCTTCTATGCAAATCTTACTGTTGTTGCATCTTGTTGTATATATAAGATTCAGGATGACTCTCACACTTCCAAGGCTCCGATCACAAGTGGGGACATTATATTCAGATCTGTGTGGTAACTTGTGTTACTGCTCATTCCAAATATCGCAGTCATTACCATACTTTCTGCAACTTCCCTCATGTAAATTTCTGCAGGATACACCTGACAAAATGTATCTGGGGAAAATGCTTGGTTAATACAGATGCATATGAAATTCAGTGGGGTAAGCACTAAATTCCCATATAATGTCTCATTTTACAAGCAAAAACACGGAATAAGAGGCATTTGCTGCACCTAGTAAATACTTCACACAGTGATGTCACTATTTACAAGTTGTGGTGCATACCTCTGCCACATCCACCCCTTCTTGTGATCAGAGCCATTTCCCCATGTATCAGTTATCTTATTTTGACCAGGGAAGCATTTCTTCTCATAGGAAGATGAGCCAGCTTCCATCTTTCTTCAACTTAAGGTTACCATTTTGTCCTTACAAGATAGGCGAGACTCTGCAGTAGCTTATTATGAGAAACACATACAATTATTGTTCTACTAAGCTGTCTAGTTTGTAGGTCTGGTTTTAGAGCACATTAGTTAAGACCAGTTGTTGGTAAGAAATTACTTTAATTGCTATTTCCCCTAAATTGTTTTGAATATCAGCTTCTTCTTCATCAATTTTTTCACTAATTTGTATTTTATTGCTATTTGTTCATGGCTCTTTTAAACATCATACAAATATAATTATTTAAAAAATATACCCATTCTGCTATTATTTCTTTCCTGAGTTGTCAGTACTTCTTATGTAATCAGATTCATTACACTTCACACTGATGCATATAATAATCTAACCAGCAAGAATGCAATATATTGATTCTCACTTATGACTAAACGAAACACTAGTTTACTCTAATCCAGTTAGCCATTATCCAATATGACACTCCTGAGCAATGCAAAACAAAACCAAATACATTTGTAACGGACAACCTTGACTCCTGTTAATAAGTACTCCAGAACCATTATGACTGTCCAGATTCTGAAAGCACTACAGGACCATTCAAAAGGACATAGCATAATATTAAGTTGTTAATATGCCATGGAGATATAGAGACAGCCGGAGACACTGTGTGAACAGGAGCAGACCCCAGTGAATCAGAGTCCTCTTAGATGATGTTATTGAAGCTGGGCATAATTAAAGCCCCCTCCTATTCTGCTCATTTTATTTTGTCTCTTTTAGTGCCAGAATAATGAAAACGATTCAGAAAAGGGGGTAGTGATGAACAAATAACGGTGATGGATCAAGCCCTGATCTTTGGACTGGGTAAGAGTGGTCTGCTTAATTCAGACACTCTGTTCATCACCACCCCCTTTTCTGAATCATTTTGTCCACCATAAGCATGGAAGGGTATACTCAGACATGAGTCCCTTGCTCACTGCTCCATCAGGATTCAAGCAAGCCGGGCCGACGACGCCTGAAATGGCAGAAACCGGTCCCCAGAAGCTTGTCTCCTTTCTGGTGAAGAATTGGCTTGGTAGTTTGGTCTGCCCTGTTCCCATGATGCACTGGGCCAGGGACAGACTAATTTGCATATAGCCAGGTTCTGAGCTGGGATGGGGCAGTGAGCTAAATAACGGTGATGGATCAAGCCCTGATCTTTGGACTGGGTAAGAGTGGTCTGCTTAATTCAGACACTCTGTTCATCACCACCCCCTTTTCTGAATCATTTTGTCCACCATAAGCGTGGAAGGGTATACTCAGACATGAGTCCCTTGCTCACTGCTCCATCAGGATTCAAGCAAGCCGGGACGACGACGCCTGAAATGGCAGAAACCGGTCCCCGGAAGCTTGTCTCCTTTCTGGTGAAGAATTGGCTTGGTAGTTTGGGCTGCCCTGTTCCCATGATGCACTGGGCCAGGGACAGACTAATTTGCATATAGCCAGGTTCTGAGCTGGGATGGGGCAGTGAGCTAAATAACGGTGATGGATCAAGCCCTGATCTTTGGACTGGGTAAGAGTGGTCTGCTTAATTCAGACACTCTGTTCATCACCACCCCCTTTTCTGAATCATTTTGTCCACCATAAGCGTGGAAGGGTATACTCAGACATGAGTCCCTTGCTCACTGCTCCATCAGGATTCAAGCAAGCCGGGCCGACGACGCCTGAAATGGCAGAAACCGGTCCCCGGAAGTTTGTCTCCTTTCTGGTGAAGAATTGGCTTGGTAGTTTGGTCTGCCCTGTTCCCATGATGCACTGGGCCAGGGACAGACTAATTTGCATATAGCCAGGTTCTGAGCTGGGATGGGGTAGTGAGCTAAATAACGGTGATGGATCAAGCCCTGATCTTTGGACTGGGTAAGAGTGGTCTGCTTAATTCAGACACTCTGTTCATCACCACCCCCTTTTCTGAATCATTTTGTCCACCATAAGCGTGGAAGGGTATACTCAGACATGAGTCCCTTGCTCACTGCTCCATCAGGATTCAAGCAAGCCGGGCCGACGACGCCTGAAATGGCAGAAACCGGTCCCCGGAAGCTTGTCTCCTTTCTGTTGAAGAATTGGCTTGGTAGTTTGGTCTGCCCTGTTCCCATGATGCACTGGGCCAGGGACAGACTAATTTGCATATAGCCAGGTTCTGAGCTGGGATGGGGCAGTGAGCTAAATAACGGTGATGGATCAAGCCCTGATCTTTGGACTGGGTAAGAGTGGTCTGCTTAATTCAGACACTCTGTTCATCACCACCCCCTTTTCTGAATCATTTTGTCCACCATAAGCGTGGAAGGGTATACTCAGACATCAGTCCCTTGCTCACTGCTCCATCAGGATTCAAGCAAGCCGGGCCGACGACGCCTGAAATGGCAGAAACCGGTCCCCGGAAGCTTGTCTCCTTTCTGGTGAAGAATTGGCTTGGTAGTTTGGTCTGCCCTGTTCCCATGATGCACTGGGCCAGGGACAGACTAATTTGCATATAGCCAGGTTCTGAGCTGGGATGGGGCAGTGAGCTAAATAACGGTGATGGATCAAGCCCTGATCTTTGGACTGGGTAAGAGTGGTCTGCTTAATTCAGACACTCTGTTCATCACCATCCCCTTTTCTGAATCATTTTGTCCACCATAAGCGTGGAAGGGTATACTCAGACATGAGTCCCTTGCTCACTGCTCCATCAGGATTCAAGCAAGCCGGGCCGACGACGCCTGAAATGGCAGAAACCGGTCCCCGGAAGCTTGTCTCCTTTCTGGTGAAGAATTGGCTTGGTAGTTTGGTCTGCCCTGTTCCCATGATGCACTGGGCCAGGGACAGACTAATTTGCATATAGCCAGGTTCTGAGCTGGGATGGGGCAGTGAGCTAAATAACGGTGATGGATCAAGCCCTGATCTTTGGACTGGGTAAGAGTGGTCTGCTTAATTCAGACACTCTGTTCATCACCACCCCCTTTTCTGAATCATTTTGTTCACCATAAGCGTGGAAGGGTATACTCAGACATGAGTCCCTTGCTCACTGCTCCATCAGGATTCAAGCAAGCCGGGCCGACGACGCCTGAAATGGCAGAAACCGGTCCCCGGAAGCTTGTCTTCTTTCTGGTGAAGAATTGGCTTGGTAGTTTGGTCTGCCCTGTTCCCATGATGCACTGGGCCAGGGACAGACTAATTTGCATATAAAACAAACCAGACTAGGTAGGGGAGGGCCTGAGGGGAGAAGTGTTTAAAGACTTATCGGTACCTTGTCCCCCAACTAAGTAATACACAACACGAGAGGTACCAAGAGTCTGTACGCGGGAGCCTATATAGTACTCACTCTGTAAGACAAAACCAACAGGTCAATGTACAAATCATCCACGATTGACATATAATGACAGGAGAAGAGAGAGGAACCTAGAGGGAAAGAAGAGCCCCAGAGGTCCTGGAAAAAATCCCCATCAGCCCGCTCAATAGCGGAATATCGTCATCTGGGTAGAATGGTTGACAAAAGCAATGTCCATAATGCCCTTCCTTAGGAGACACCCAAGGCTAGCATAGCTTTGGACTATTGCGTTGACCCTCAACCAACAGAGATACGGACTGAAAAGGGTTAAATTGCAGTGCTCATAAAGATGTGAAAAAAGGAAAAGAAACAAGGTTCATAATCCAAGTGTTATAAAAATACCTACCTTGATGTCATAAAAAACTTTATTGGGTCTGACCATCAAGGTGGTATGGTTAAAAGCAGAGTGAAAATAGCATGCAAGGAATTGCTATTAATCATGAATCTAATTTGCATATAGCCAGGTTCTGAGCTGGGATGGGGCAGTGAGCTAAATAACGGTGATGGATCAAGCCCTGATCTTTGGACTGGGTAAGAGTGGTCTGCTTAATTCAGACACTCTGTTCATCACCCCCCCCCCTTTCTGAATCATTTTGTCCACCATAAGCGTGGAAGGGTACACTCAGACATGAGTCCCTTGCTCACTGCTCCATCAGGATTCAAGCAAGCCGGGCCGACGATGCCTGAAATGGCAGAAACCGGTCCCCGGAAGCTTGTCTCCTTTCTGGTGAAGAATTGGCTTGGTAGTTTGGTCTGCCCTGTTCCCATGATGCACTGGGCCAGGGACAGACTAATTTGCATATAGCCAGGTTCTGAGCTGGGATGGGGCAGTGAGCTAAATAACGGTGATGGATCAAGCCCTGATCTTTGGACTGGGTAAGAGTGGTCTGCTTAATTCAGACACTCTGTTCATCACCACCCCCTTTTCTGAATCAGAATAATGAAAACAGCCGAGTTCCCAGATTGTTCACTCCAATGAACACCTCAGCTCCTTTTGTAACAGAATAGATATCGATTATTCTTTACACTATATACGTAATAGTATATAGTGAATTCATAACATGCACTTTATACACATTGATAAATAACATCTTGGAAACAGAGAAAACATTGGATTATCATCACCGTAAAAGCATGGTTGATTAGCTGCAAACAGTAGGATTAACTAAATAATAAAGATAAAATATGTAGTAACTATTTATCTTATAATAATAACAAAGGTGTCATGAAAACTAATGAGAAGCTTAGCATTTCTATTGATTTCAACTGCAGAGTGTTCCAACAAACTCAGCATTGATGCAAATCAAGGCATGTTTGAAACTTTCAGAATAAGTTCTTAACATCATAAAAAAAAGCATATTAATGAAAATGATTTTGTTTTAATGATTTTTAGAATTAGTTTACATGTAGCTGCTTTTGCAAATCATATGAGTAGGCCACACTTAGGATTATTCATTTTATATAATATTCACTAACAATACTGATATTTTTTCTTAATATGAAATGTTTGCTTTACTTTATTATGTTTTTAATATTAATACTGAGTTGATTACTAAAAGAAAGATGATTTTAATGCATTGAAATCCTCTTGCTGAGGCTGCATAATTTTAATGACCTAGTGAAATAAACTTTGTCATGTTTCCTGCTTTAATTGTTCCTGCCTAATGTAAAAATTTGATTTTAAAAGAAGCTTTATTCCTTGTGTGTTTGAATTGGTGGGATAGTTATACTTTTCCTTTTTTAACTAACCCAGGAGGATGGCAAATACTGTGGTTTCTCATGACTAGCCTGGGAAACAATGCTGGAGTAGCAAAATGTACCTCACAAACAGAAGACGGCAGCACCATGAACAGACCCTGGTGGTTCGATTGCTAATGTCACAACTGCTTCATCTATAATATAAAGATGAACTCCCTAAAAGGAGGGGCCCATAAAGAGCTCTCTCACTTTTTGGCACTTTTTTATTGCTGACTTGGAATGCTTTTTGCAGCTGCTGCTGTAATTGATCATCGATTTGAACTCCTTTTGTTGCTGTCAACCTGAACTCAATGTTTTGATTTTTCTTTTGAAAGAGTTTGCTTATTGATTATTTGGAATATTTGGTGGGATACCAAATCTGAACTTTCCTGATTTTTGCTCAATTCCCCCCTTTTCATGTTCTTGGATATTTCTCTGGTGGACTTTAACTTGACCCCTTTGTCCCTTTACTGAACAAAGTGCTCCCCTTTTTAACCATCTTCCTGTCCTTCTTGGTAGTGGGAATCTTCAATGCTCAAACCATCTTCTTTGAGATTCTTTGATTAAATGTGTGGCTTCATATTTTGTGGTATTGACATTTAAACTGAGCTACTTTAAATGTTGCTTGTATGCATTGATTTTTGATCATTCATTCTCAGAACATCACATCTTATTGCTTTTTTTTTGCATGGCAACAGCAGAGCTATTGGTTTGTATTGTTTTCGTTACACTGAACTTATTCAGGGTCTTCCGAATGCAATACTGTATTTCTACAGTATGGTTCTGAGAGTAGTTTAGTTTTACTTCATTTCAGACTTTTGAGTTAGCCACTAATTAATGGTCCTCATTCGGTGGTTAACGGTTTTTGGACTTCCTGATGTCTCACCCCTAACTACAACAGAAAAAGAATAATCAGCAGACCAATGCCTCTATGGTTATAGAGTACATTTGTGATCAGTAGAAATTCAGGAAAAAGAGTTTTGGCCCAGTTTGGAAGTTGGAGTAAAGGAAGGGAAAGGAAAAAGCTTTCGCTGCATTAAAACTTTGGTAGCAGAGCTCTGGTTCAGTCTACTGAAGTGAGGTATTAGGGTGCCAAAATAGATATCCCTGTCCAAGTCCAAAACATCCAAGAGTTTATTGTTCAGCAGAAGGTATGATAGAGTACTGACAGGATCTTGACGACGAGTAGCAGCAAAGGAGTGTGAGTATTATTTACGATGCACATTGCAATTGCTTTGGCCTAATGATTGCGGGGTTTTAAATGGCTGTGTGTTGTTGAGCAGATTGAGAAATATTTAAAGTCCATATGGTTAAAGTCCATGTGTGACTGTTGCACTTGATACAAGGAAGTTAAAGTTGTAAACGGGTCTGTTGTGGCCTTAGATCTCGAAATATTTGCCTATGTGGTAGTCTCAGAGTTGAAGACACTTTTTAGTAAGTTGTCTGCTGTTTGTGGTGTTTGTCATGAGATGTTGTTGACAACATCTTATGGTAAAGGATTCTCAAATGTGTGTTAGTGGTAACCAGCTGGTATTGGGTTCAGGTGGACAGGAAATAACTATCAATTGGGGTGGCATCCGCTGGTCGAGATTTCATTTAAATTGAATGATTATAGAAATGTTTAGAAACCTTGTAGGAGTGAATTTCCTTTAGTGGAGCAGACATGTTTAATTGTTGCTTACACTGTATTGTTAATATGCTTAGAGAAAAACGCATTGAAGAAAATTGTAAAGAAAGGCGAGCTGCTGAAAGGACTGAAATTGGTATCACAGTGTGTCACGCTGGGATTGGTCACTTGGCGTAAAGACACGGTGAGATTGGTTAACAGCGTCATAAAAGGTTGCACTACCATTGGATGAAATTGCTGAACTAGAGGATTGTGGGAGAAATGTATTTCCTGGTCTTTACGGAAGTTCATTTGTGAAATATGAAATGGAATAAAAATGAAACTTTTCAAAGCCTTATCAAAATTGATCAAGGGAGATGAGACAATACCTGCTAGAGTAGGGGTAGAGACACTACCTGAGGGTACACCAGGATAGATTGTAATGATGGACACAGGATTACATCCATGTCTTTGGCTTGAATATTGGCACAAGCTTACAAAGGAAGACACAGCACTACATTTTCCTAGTTATGGGCCATTTAATTTGAGAACTATTGAGAACTTGAGGAGGAAATTATACGTAATAAAACCAGCTCTTGGAGCTGCCAAATCTGAGTCATTGAATACTTGGAAACACCTTGCACATCAGAAAGAGTAAGAAAACTACCAAGGGAGATACAGACAAACATTAGATCAGTATGCAGAAGCTAGATGGGATGCACAAAAGAAAGCATGGAGAGCAGATATTATACAGGGAACTAGAATGTATCCAATGTTACAAATTGAAGGAGATGTTAAAGAAAAAAAAAGAGGAAACACATAGAAACAGAAAAGAGTGATCTTGGTAAAAAAGTAGAAGAGAGTGACATAGTTGACAAACTCTTGAACTTAATGAATTGTCCGCCACTATATAACAAATCCCAGAACGTGGTTGTGTTAAGTAGTACTACAGCTGAAATTCCAAATGCACCTGTAATACCTAAAATACCAAGAGAGCCAAAACGTGTTACTCTTGTAAGAGGGAGAACATAAATAACGGCTCCAGTGAATCCAAACTGTCAAGCTAGGTCCTCCTTGGACTGGAAACAAGCATCCTAGGTTTATTCAGAGATTTCCACCTTTATATACCCATGGAATGAGTGGGCCTCCTGAGATAAGTTATCTTCTTCCTGAAATGAATTACCAGCGGGAAGTACAGCTCCTGATACATGCATATTAAATATTCAACCTGGAACTTCTACAAATGTGACCAACGGAGATATGATCTTAAATATTTCTAGAGAACAATCAGGATTTACTCCTGAGAAATTCAGTGAATGGCTTAAAGGATATAGTACCCCAAAAAATATTCGGAGTGCAGAAACCGTTTCGGTTTCAGCTCCAGTTTTACATTTGGCTTCAGTGTTTTGCTTTCATTTCAGTGCGTGGTTCAGCTACAGTTACAATTCTAAGAAGGGAACATTTATTAGATGTAAGTAGGTTAAAGGTAGAATTAGAAGAAATGATTCAGGGAAATCTTAGTCATCACAATTAGATACCTTCCATGAAGAGGAACTGTTATTTCTCTGCAGAGATATTACCCAAGCAGCTAGATTGATACATGAGAGATTGATCAAATTGATTCAGAAATACGAAATTGACATTCAGAAATCCACAGTTTTGCAAAGAAACTACAGATTAGACTTTAAGGACAAAGACTTTGCAAACATAAAGCCAGCTGGAAAAAGATTACAGATAAAGGAATAAATGAAACTGATTCATAAATGGGATTAGAGAGAGAAATGGGAAGGAAGATGGGAAAAAAAAATCAAAAATGAAGGAAGTAAAGAAATCTAGGGCGCAGACATCTCCAATGGCGATTGATGGAGGGAGTGTACGAATGCAGATGCTTCCTATAAGAGAAGAGCCAGGTGGCGGTTATGTACATGTGTCTTGGACAAGACCTGATATTTTGTCATTTACATGCAAATTTCTGAAATTCAGAGGAGATCCAATGGAATGGCATAGGCAGAAAGAACGATTTGTGTAAATTTCAAAGGTTTTGTGGATTGACTTGAATACCTTGTTTGAAATTGTGGTGCCTGGAGATTTATGGGACAAATTTAAGGTTTCTGTGGGTTGGCCTGAAGCAGAACCAGAAAAGGAACCTAGAACAGGTACACCATCTCCAGAGGTATTAAATACCACCAGGTGAAAAATAACTTGAAAACTAAAGTTTCTCCTAAACAGACTGATTGGCAGCAAATAGACAGAACAACTCAGGTGCTTAAAGAATCAGTTCATGCCTCTTACGAAAGATTGGTACAGACTTCAAGCAATACAGGGGATTGGAAAATGTGGCTGACAAAGATATGGGACATTTTGTTTTTAGATTTGTAAATGGTTTGAGGCATGAGGTTGCATCTATGATTAACCAGCAATTAAACTGTTAGCAAAACAAGATGCTTGATGAGATTTTACATTACACCAAATAAAGTGGATATGAGATTGATATCAAACCTAAAAAGCTGAGGGAACAGTTAAAGGTTGCTTAAATGAGAGCGATGCAGAAAGGTCAGAATCAGCAATGTTTTGAAAATGCAGTTCTAGTACAGGGAGGATATAATCCAGCTCCAATGATATAAGGTGTTAATGGTTTTCAACAGCAGAATTTTTAGCCTCATGTTGGAGACTGTGGTGTTCCAGTAGATCTTAGACAGGGTGTTGATGTGTCAGCTTTGAAGCAAACAAGCCCATGTCATTGGTGCAGACAATTTGGGCATTGGAAACACAAGTGTAAATGTAGTCTTGTAATTCAGACACAGAATGGAGGAAATGCACAGTTTCAAGGAGATAACATGGTTCAGACAGCAGACTCAAAGACAGAGAACACAAAATCCTAATGCATCTCAATCAATGCCAATACCACAAGCTCTGATGCCTCAGCAGAATTTCCAGGTAAAGAGATACAAAATGAATTAGAATAAGCAAATGAATAGAAATTCTTTTCAAAATCAGAATGCAACTCAACAGTACTTAATTCAGACAGATGATTTTGAACCAGACCCATTGGCATGATGTAGCCTGAGGGGGGAGGAGGACTTCGCGCAGCTTTAGAGGTAGACCAGAGAGGTCCCATGGGGATGGAGACGTGAATGGAAATCATGTCTCATTCCTTGTTGACACTGGTGCTACCCGCTCTACTGTAAGAACAGTGGAGGTTCCCAACCTACCTCTCTTGGGAGAAAGTATCTAAGTTGTAGGAGTTATGAATAAAAAGTTGTCTACCCCAATTTCTAAAGCAGTTCCGGTTAAAATAGAGTCCTTTGAGGATCAACATTGATTTGTGGTGTGTGATTTAAAGACAGTGAATCTGCTTGGAAATGATCCGCAATGTCAGCTAAAACGTTCCATTTATTGCACACCAAGAGGTATTGAATTTTGTACCAACGATGAGGATGTCGTTTTTAAATTGTCCTGACAAAAATGTGAAATCAGAATGTTCCCTTTACTATACCCATTAAACTGAAAGACACTGTGCTACCTAAAGTCTGGGACTTTACAGGTAAAGAAATCTGACTAGTCAAAGGTGCTGAACCTGTCCGAATCACCATAAAGTCCAATGATGAATATCCAAAAATCGCACAATAAAAGTTGACTCCAGATACTTTAGCCCGAAATACTATTGTGACTGACTCAATGATTGACCAAGGGATATTGAAGGAGATTGGAAAGTCCATGTAACTCTCCCATTATGAGTTTGCAGAAGCCTTAAGGCAAGTGTCTTATTGGGCAGGATTTGAGGAAATAAACACCACTGTTGACCCTTGTTTGTCATGTGGTACCAAATTCAACTATGATAGTATTTCAAATTCCATGTGAAGCCAAATGGTTTTCAGTCATCAATTGTGTCAAGCCTTATTTTCTATTCCTCTTCATGGGGATAGTTTGTTCCTTTTTGCTTTCTGTTTCAGCAATTATGTTTTGGCACGTTGCCGAGGGCATACGGAAAGTCTTTCATTTTTCAATCAGATCCATAAAAGAATCTTGAGTCTTTGGTAATACCAAATCATTCAGTGCTACTGCAGTATATTTATAACCTATTCTAATCCTGAGGAGGCTTGCAGAATTGACATTATTGCCCTTTTAAACCACCTTGCAGAGAACATGAATACAGTATCCCTGACTGAGATACAGGTTCACCAACCTGAAGTCCTGTACTAAGGACACTACATTGAGAAAGGAGCATGGAAAGTGTCACAGGAAAAAATGGTTGAAGCTTATCCAACAAGGTGAAACAACAGTTTAACTGCAGAAAAACTGTTGTTGAGAGTTAATTCTGCATTTTGGATTCCCAACTTCTCTTGAGTCACACCGAAGAATTCATTTTAACAATGAGGTCCGGAAGTTGATATGTACAGCACTACAGGTTGAGCAGAAGATTCATTGCAGTTACCGTCCAGCGGCTTCTGGACTTGTCAAACAAGCCTATAGTACATTGAAGAACAGTATTGGTGAAGGTGTGAGCTTTAAAATCTTTGAAGTGGCCCGATGCATTGACTCTTGAGTTGATGAGTTTGAGATGTACACCAGACAAGAGGACAGGACTATCGCCCCACAAATGGAAAATGGGATGAGTGATGAGACAGCCAGCTGTTCCTGTGAATGCTTTAGTCAACATAACAGATGATCTCATATTGGAATATTGTAAAGGTTTGGCTGATGTGGTACGTTCTGTGTCTCACCAGGTTGGAGAGGCTGCCCTTGCGACTCAACAGGAACCGCACCATGATCTCAGTCCTGGTGACTGGGTAATGGTGAAGCTGCATGTGTGAACATTCTGCTTGGAACCCCGTTAGAGAGGTCCATACCAGGTGATCCTGGTAACCAACACTGCTGTATCTGCGGAGGTCTACTGACTTGGGTACACACTGCCCATACTCGCAGAGTCCTATTTTCCCTTGATGATACAACAGCACCTATTCCCTATGTGCCGGTGCTTACAGTGAGACAGAGGGATCAGGTTAGTCAAGCTGTTGGGGACCAGCAAGCTGCTGGCACAGCACTCGTTTCTCACCACACAGAGTTGACTACAAGAGAAAAATATCCTAGCGAAGGGCCGAATGCATCATGAAAGCAAGTTTTACCCGGAAACCTTTGACCTCGAAGACGTGCGATCCTGAGAAGTTGTTTGACAAAAGGCTGAGTACCACCAACTGTTTCTGAAAGTTCTGAACAGTCTGAACAGAGTGACAGTGATGATAAATGAACAGATGTAAGGAGATCAAAAAGAGCGAAAGTACCCAGTCAAAAGTACTGAACTCCTGAATGGACTTATCTGGCTGCAAATGAATGGGAGCAGGAGGTAATCAATTATTGTTTTAACAATATGAGTCCATCTGAACCTCCTTGAAACAAACTTTGTCATAAATTTGAATTTCAATCTTGGTGTACTGCTTGAAGAACTGACACAATTTATCCTGAATATTTTCATCAACGAAGCTGATCTGCATATTTCCTGTAGTGAATGGGATTACTGAATTGTGCATTGATATATTCTGCGTTGAGCATTGCCGAGTTGGTCAAGCCACCTGCTGCTATTTTCTATTCACAATTACTAATTGGTTAATGGTCTAAAAATTGAGAAGCAATGAATCCTAATGTTGAAATCTCTTCTAGGTGCAAATGTGTACATACTGGCATCTTTTCTGTTATTGTTATGATATTATTTGCATTGCTTATTGTTCTGAATTTACCAATTTATGTATCAAATGAAGTTTCTAAGCTTACAATTTGTTCTAAAACTACAAACAACAGCAACAATGATTTTACTGCTTTGAATAATAATTCTATATTTACCTCATGATTTTCCTAATGCTGAGTATTCGTTTAACACTTACACTAATCTGTTGAATGAATATATGAATACTATGGATGTTGGTGATTGCTGAATATGCATGCAAATACCTACATCTGTTGCTTAGGGCATAACCTATTGTAGCTTGCTGTTAACGTATGGAATTTCTTGCAGTGTGCTTACTAGCTTGTTTTATGTAATTGATCAATTGGTGTATTATTATTCCAATCAAGATTGAATCTATTCTGAAGTTCCTATGCTTAAACACTTAAATCCACACCCGGAAGCTTCGCAATTTGAAATTATGTGCTGTCTGTTTAGACCAGTGCAATATTTAGACAAGGCTTATGCAAACAGAAATAGCTTAACATGTAAATGAAGCGCTGAAAAGAATTTCATATAGTAGAGAGTAGGCTAAATAATGCAACAATAAAAAATCTAAACTAATTCCTTTGAAATTACCGCAAGAAGAAAATAACCTAATAGAGGGAATAGCAGCATTAGCTTTAAAATGGCAACATATAGAAAAAGATCAAATACTAGCACACATTTTGCAGGACTTAGTAAATGTGAACATACTTTAAAGATTTGTGAAAACTGAGGAAGATATTTAATTGGAATGGATCCTATCTTTTGTGGAGTGTATTATATTTGTAGCAATAATTCGTATTACAAGCTATCAGAAGGATGGTATGGAAGTTGTCACCTGGGAATTGTTTTGCCAAAAATGAATCATCTAAAGAATTTCCAAAAAGAAATAAAGGGAGAAAATGGGAAAACAAAGAGAAGTGTGAGTGCAAGGGAAGTAGTGGAAGATATTTTCAGGGTTTTCATACCTTTTGTAGGAGTAGCACTAAATTCTCAGAAAATTTTGAAAGCAGTCGACAATAGTTGATAAATTAGCTACTAATACAACTGAAGGATTCTCTGTTATAGATATAGAAATGATTTCAATAAGATCGATGGTGAGACAAAATTGACTTGCCCTTGATATCCTTCTTGTGAAGGAGGGCGGAGTCTGTCAGTTGTTAACCCGTTAAACGCGGCGCGAATTCCGCCGCGGTGTGGGCAAAATAATGAGTGGGCGGGGTTCAGACGGGCCCCCGGCCTTCCTCCGAACATGCCCACTGTGACGTCGGATGGCCGGGTGCCATCTGACGCATGGAACGGGTTAAAGGTCCAACATTTTTGCACCTGCATACCAGACAAGAGCAAAGGCTTAGAAAGCTACATTGAAAACATTACAGACTTAAACAAAGACAGGAAAGACTTAAGAACAGATGGTGCTTGGTAAGTAATAGGTAAAGGATATTCAACTGTTATTGGTCAGGCAACTTAGGTATTGGATTAGTCATTTCTATCCTAACATTAGTGTTAAACTCTTTTTAAATAATGGTGATAATAATACCAATCAAATTCTGTAAGTTCAAAAAGGACAACGAGGAATGAAAAGAATGCGAACTGATCTTGAACTAGAAGATCAACAATGCAAAGATTATGACGAAATGAAAAATGTAGAGGAGTCTAGAAGAAAAAGATTAGAGACAGTTAAACAATGCTTTCTGACGATTTGTTGTGGTAGTTGATGATGGCTTAAATCGCCATCAGAAGGGGGCCTGTAGCAGCGAAGATATCAATTATTCTTTAAATGACATACATACTAGAATTTACACTGATATCATAACGTGCACTTAAATACATGTTGATGATAAACATCACAGAAACAGAGATAATGTTGAATTATCAACATCGTAAAAGTATGCTTGATTACCTAGAAACAGTGGGGTTAAACAGATAATAAAGATAAGATGTATAGTAACTTTTTATCTTATAATAATAACGAAGGTGCCAAAAAAACTAATGAGAACCTTAGCATTTCTTTTGATATAATTTGCAGAGTGATCCAGCAAACTTGACATTGGGTGCAAATCAATGTTGATAAGGGTTGCATATTTGAAACGTTCAGTATAAGTACTTAACACCATAGAGAACGTATATTCATGAAAATAATTTTGTTTTAATGATTTTTAGAAATATTTACATATTCTACTGTTGAAAATCACATGAGTAGGCCACACTTAGGATTGAATATTCATTTTATACTATAATTACTACACTATAATTACTGACAATACTGATATTATTTCTTAATATGAAACATTTGATTTACTTTATTATTTTTGGAATATTAATACTGAGTTGAGTACTGAAAGAAAGATGATTTTAATGCATACAAATTCTCTCGCTTTGGCTGCATTATTTCATAACCTAGTGAAATGAACTTTGACATGTTTCCTGCAAATGTTGCTTTAACTTTTCCTGCCTAATGTAACAATTCAACTATGAATTAAACTTTATTCCTTGTGTGTATGAATTGGTGGGAACCAATCCTTGGCTGTACACATGAAGGAGCAACAAATGTATTTTTCTTTTTAAACTAACATGTGAGGCTGGCAAGGACTGTGGTGTTTCATGACTAGTTTGGGAAACAATGTTGGAGCAGCAAAATGTACCTGACAAACAGAAGATGACTGCACCATGGACAGACCACTATGCTTCAATCGCTGATGTCACAACTGCATCATCCATACTAATATTATAAAGAGAGAGCCCAAACTTTTGAGGCGGGTAATCTCAGTAACCACAGCACCAATCACAACACCCAATACAGCGTGGGAAAGGGCAGTTGCAGCAGAAGGACATAGGCTATGCAGACGGATAAAAACATTTATTTAAATAAATTGCAAAAAACTACATCATCCAGAAGGCCGAGGGCCAAAATAACATCAAACAGGAAATTATGTAATAATGTGACTCACTATATTGAGACTGAGACCCTGGAGCCAAATTGATCATGAACAAGGGATATGCTATCCCGAAACGCGTAGATTTGTGCCTGCCTGCCTGCTTGAGAAACTCCATGCTGTGAGGATTAAATAAAAAAGCACATAAGTGAAGACAAACGCGAGTTCGTCGCGTTTTTCTCCCAGCTGGGGGAATTGGTTGTGGATGTAAATGCGCCGTGGTTCTGCCGCGGGGATTTACGAACCGGCTAGAGAGCGCTGCAAATTCTGGTGAAAAGGAACCGAGGGGTATCAATATATATCCATACTAATATTATAAAGAGAGAGCCCAAACCTTTGAGGCGGGTAATCTCAGTAACCACAGCACCAATCACAACACCCAATACAGCGTTGGAAAGGCAGTTGCAGCAGAAGGACGTAGGCTTTGCAGACGGCCACCATATACATTTAAATGGTAAAAGAACTGTGCCAGCAAAGTAGTTCCTTGTGGGCGTGTCTGCATTCTGCTGTGGGCGTGTGCTGGGGAAGTGACAAACACTGGGGGCGTGTGGTACGTTCCGCCCTTCGTGCCATGTGAGTCGTAATTGTGCCGCATCAAGGTGCACACTGGGGACGTGACACACTGGGGGCGTGACAAACGCTGTGGGCGTGTGTCTGCGCTGTGGGCGTGTGCCCGCCCATCATGCCATGTGAAGCGCCAATTACGCAATTGCGCCGCATCAAGGGGCACGCTGGGGGCCTGACAAATGCTGGGGGCGTGTGCTACGTTCCACACTTCATGCCATCTGAGTCGTACATTAATCAGATCGTCTGCTGTGGCCGTGTGCTGGGAGCGTCACAAAGGCATTCACCAAGAAGCGTGGTAAGTAACCATTCGCAAGACTCCCTTGGGGGACTGCCCGTTGTCTCACACATACTGGGGGGGCCAAATGCAGTGTGTGCCTTGGCCTGGGTGCGTCTCAAAGGGCCGAACGCAGTGTGTGGCTTGGCCTGGGTGTGTCTAAAAAGCACTCGGGCCGAAGAGCATCGATGTGGGTCATAAAAAAATAAGAACAGCGGGAAACAATCATTCAAGACTCACACAATTCTAATTGTTAGACGGTCGCCGCTGGTCCTCAAGCGGGGGCACACGCAACTGAGCGTGTCTGCGGGGACAATTACTGCAGCCTCTCATGCGCGCTGTTACTGAACTATCACATTAAACCAAATTACACGCGCCTGCTAAAATCAGCCAGGGTTATAGCCGGGCTCAGGCGGCGGATCACTACCCTAATTACATGCGCCTGCTAACATGAACCAGGGCTGCAGCTGGGCCTCAAGCGGGGGGACAGGCGCCTGCTAACATCAACCAGGGCTGCAGCTGGGCCTCAAGCGGTGCAACACTCGAAAGACCGTATCTGAATACACACATTACACACATTCTATTTCATACCCGGACAACGTCGGGACGGGCTGCAAGTCTATACTATAAAGATGAACTCCCCAAAAAGAGGGGCACACAAACAAATGAAGAGCGCTCTTACTTTTTGGCCCTTATTGATTGACTACTTGGGATGCTTTTTGCTGCTACTGTATTTGCTGATAGATTTGAACTCCTTTCCTTGCTGACTACCTGAACTCAATGCTTTGATTTTTCTTTTGCAACGAGCTTGCTTACTAAACTCTTTTTTTGACTATTTGGTGAGATGCCAAGTTTAAACTTTCCTGATTTTTGTTCAATTTCCCCTTCTCCATGCTCGTGAACATTTCACTAGTGAACTTTACCTTGACCCATTTGTCCCTTTACTGAATGAGGTTTCCTCCTTTTTAACACCCCTCCTGTCTTCCTTAGTAGTGGGAATATGTAAAGCTCAAACCACCTTCTTTGAGGTTCTTTTATTAAATGTGTTGTTTTATATTAAGTACTATTGGAATTTTATCGGAGCTACTTAAAATGTTGCTTGTATGCTTTGATTTTGGATCATTAATACAATATTAACATTTTCTAAATTGCCTGAATCTGTTATTGTGTCATGATGTCCTTTCTTTAAACGGTGCTAATAGAATGATTCTAAATGCGTAATAGGCATAGTCATAAATTATTTTCAGATAATGAAGACATTGCTTTTATTTTACATGGCAACTGCAGAGCTATTGGTTTGTATTATTTTGATTAGACTAAACAGCTTCAAGAGTTTGGCTCCTCTGATTGCAATACTTTATTTTTACAGCTTGGTTCTAAGAGTAGTTTTTTTAACCTTATTTCAAACTAGTGAGTTAGCCACTAATTAATGGTCCTCATTGGGTGGCTAACGGTTTTTGGACATCTCAATGTCTCACCCCTCAATATGACAGAAAAAGATTCATCAGAGGACCAATGTCTATGTGGATATAGAGTACATTTGTGATCAGTAGAGTTTAGGAAAAAGTTGTTTTAATGGGCCCAGTGTGGAAGTTATAGTAAAGGAAGGAAGAGGAAAGAGCTTTGGCTGCATGACTTCAAACGCCCCTCCCTAATGAGGGCTAGAGATTTAAACTGAGGTGTAGCATTGTGCTTACTTGTCCTTACTCTTGCCCGGGTTTTGAAAAGGAGTTTACACCACCCTGAGGAGGAAGGTGATAACAACTGCACTGTCAGGGTTTTTGGAACAATGTATTATGGTGCTGCCCTTCCTGTCCCACTACTATCATTGTGTCACCAAATTTGAGGATATGCCCAACAAGTAGATTGTGCTTTGCTGTTGTCACACTTTACTTGATGCTAAAATTCTGTCAATAATGTTACAACTTTGATTTATGTCCGTCTTTATATTATTCTCCAATGGCAGTTTATCAAGGAATTGACAATGCTTGTCACTTGTTTTAGACCAAATGCCTTACTGTGTATGATACCACTGGATTCTGACTGCATTCGTTCTGTTATCACTCTCATATTATAGAGTTTGAAGGCTTTTCGGTGTCCTTGCCCTGGTGTTGTCATCCTGAATTTTTTTTCTTACAATATGGCCATAGTACAATCAGCAAGGACTGAAGGCATTAGAGTCTCTTTTTCCTGATGATGATCTGCAACTTTGATTTATATGACCGAAACACCAACTGCTGTAGCTCAAGTTGTTTGAAAATGGTCCTCTAAAGTTAAAAACTACAGTTGAGTGTCGAATCCAACCAGCTTGCTCTTAACTTTTCTGTGTCTTTTCTATTTGTTTTTTTCTGGCAGTTTTATATATGCAAACTCTACCCAAAGATATTTGAGTGCTTTACGTGAGCACCAGTTACATTACACAAGGACACATTCATTTTTGTAGGCATCGGGAGATGAAATAATTTGGCCAAAATGTCAAACCAACACCAAGACTCGATTTGGTTCCCCAGTTCCAAAGTCAGCAGCTCTGGCAGTTACTATATAAGTCACTTCTTGACTAACTTGTTTCCTACCCCTTATCTATACACTTCATGTTAATTATAGATGTATGCACAGAAATTAAATTGTAGGGAATTGTGTAGTTTTCAGTTACATTTTGAGTTCTCGTTGTTTGCTAATGATTTGCCTGCATGCATTACAGCAATCAAGTGTCTACTTACATTATTTTTCCTGCAGTACAGCACAATGCTGCTAGAGTAATGGGGAGGAACGTGCCACTGCTGACGTTTTGAGGTCGTAGGGTCTGTTATTCTCTTACAGTACAAGGCATGCAGCACAGCTGTGTCAGTCTTTTGTTTTGCTCGGTTCTGCATGCCTGAAAAGTGGATTTCTGGTTTTAAGGGCAGAAATCAACTGCCCAATTCCACATATTTAGAGCCCATCACTGCCCAACTGTCCATACACAGTCAGAAACAACTTTGAGGCACATTGTAGTGGTCAAATCTACCTCCCAGTGCCTGTGCTATAAAATACACATCCTGCAAAACCCTCTTGCTTTTAAAGCTGCTTTGCTCTGTTTTTTGATGCTTGACATTGACATATCGGCACAGTGTTATTTTTCACACCAGTACAGCTCCCTCCTGTTGTTAAGGATACCAGTCCCCCGTAACTAAGGAGGTTAAACCCTAAGGACGCTATACATCCAGATTATGCTTTGATTTACACTTGTAGTACTCATGGCTTACTCCTGAATGTCAGCAGTAAACTACTGGTAAAGGAAACGTACTGCAAGGGAAAGTGACATCTACTCAGGGCCGGACTAGGAATGCAAATTGGCCATTACAATTGAGTTGCCCCGGACGCCGGGGGTGGGGGCCCGTAAAACATGCAGCTGCTTTTGTTACAGGGGGGCGATATTGCAGCTATGCTGCAAAACCGGCACCGGTAAAAAAACGGCCCCCCAGGGGGCCCCCCCTGGTGGCCGCTACGGCTAGTCCGACCCAGCATCTGCTAATGGAAAATCTTCGTGAATCTGCCTCACGGTGAAAACTGTGCAGAAAGAGTTTTTAAGTCTTTTCAACGTTTAGGCGGCAAAGTAGGCAATGGGGCTGAAAAGCTGTAACAGCGAAATATCCCCATCAAAATCTTCACTTCTGGTGGGGAGCCTGGTCCCGTGTCGAAACATCCCAAACAAACAAATTTGTATTATCATTCATGAGCCTGAGCAATACACTTGTAAATATATCCTGAAAAATGAAAAGCGTAAATCAAAAAATTAATGGAAACTTCAACTCATCAGGGTAGCATGCGCTATATAAATGCAATAACAATACAATACTGTGTATGCACAAAAAGTAGTTAAAGACTTTCCCCCAGATTCATCATTGTCATGTTTTGCGAGTCCTTAATAGCGATTTTTAAGGAATCGCTATTAAAGACTCGCAAAACGGGATTCATGTAGAAATCGCAATATTTTCTCAATTTCTACTGCTTTCCTTATTCCCTAAAGGCCAATAGGAATGAATGGGGAGTCATTCCTTATTTGCGATTAGCAAATAAGGAAGTGATTTCAAGGGTGCCAGGGTGTCCAAAGGACACCCTGTATCACCCCTGAAATGGTAATGTACACTGATGTTGCGCACACACATGTCCAAATGACATGTGTGTGTGTAACATACAACTTAGAAAAATGCACTAAAGTGCATTTTTCTAAGTTTACGCTATTTACCACGTAATCAGACTTTGCGGTAAATAGCGGCCCCAGATTGCGAAATCGCAAATTTAAAATGGTTCATGAATTGCATTTAAGGAATCTCAAATTGAGATTTCTTCAATGCAATTATTCGCAATTTAGCGATTTCTAAAAATGCGATTTTTGCATTTGGGACGATGAATCCCAAATGCAAAAATAGCGCTCGCAAAGGGCCAGACTCTCAGAATCTGGCCCTTTGCGAGCCGTTTTGGGCTTGATGAATATGGCTGTAAGCTCAGTACAAAGAAAATTAAATTGTAAAATGAACTCAATTTTATCCTATCTCATTGGATTGTTATGAGAGACGCATTTTTGTTTAACAAATGCATGTAAGGAACGATTGATTAAAATAAAAGTTTAATTTCAAAACAATGGCGCATATTTACAACTAAATGGTGCAGGGCGGCGCTGCAAACAATTTAACAGTGCAGCGCGGTGTCATTCCAAGATCGCAGGGATGCGGAGTATTGAAAAGGATAGAGTGCACTCCACTGTTTTCCCTTGCGCCGGTGCTAAAAAAGCTGCCTAGTGCCAACACAGGCACCCTTACACCATGGTGCAAGGGTGCCTGCGTTGCAGAGATGATTGTTTTTGTACAGGAAGGTACACATTCCTGCACAAAAATGTATTAATTAATTTTGCTCCTTCTATGTATGCTGCAAAATGCAGCACACATAGAAACAGCAAAAACAAGGAGAAATAAAAATATTTCTTCTCGTGCCGTTCTAACGCTTTCATTTCAAAGGCGATAGTTTTTAGGGCTTTACAGATCTTTCTAAATCTGGGGCAGTGTCTATAAGCAATGAGTGTAGCATGGCTTCGCCCACAGCAGCACCCATTGCAACCCTTTGCCGCAGACAATTGCGGCGAGGAGGCCCATATTTGTAAGGCATCTTTAAGCCATGCAAAGTGGCTTGTCGCTGCCTTGGAAATATGGATCAGGGCAATGCACCACCGGAGTCTCGGAAAAAGGGAAGCTCCGGTGGTGCAATGCCCTTGTAAATAACCCTCATGTGTTGTTATCCTTCAATAAACTTCATGGTCCAAACCATTTAACAGGATGAACTGAGTTGAATCATGACTGACAAAATGCTCAGTTTCCTAACCCCGTATATTTCCTCTCTTACCCCCACCCTCCCACCAGGCCCCTCACCTCTGACTTGATGCTGGCATAAAAGATCTGAATGGAAAGATTATGGTATGGTGTGAAAAAGTGGATGTGTGTGCTCACAGGCCAAATACCAGGAGATTGAGCAGACATAGAAAACGGACAACAATTTTCCATCATCTAGAAGCACAGAATGACTTAAATGACCGCAATCATCAATATTAAAATACAGACACGGAGGCAATGAGGGACTACATTAAATGTAATAAACTGTAGAGTTGCGCTCTAGTGTATGCACGTCGCGTCATGACGCGACGTGCCGGCGGCCATCTTAGAGATGCGCGCGCAGCCTAAGGATAACGGCGCGAGTGTCGGAGCGCGGAGGTTGCCGGCTCGGCGCTCTTGGTGATAAGAAGTTAAATAAATATTTACAAGCCAGTCCAACAAGTGTCCTGTCGTCTGTACAAGAAGGCACACCTTTACAATGGCGACTAGGTTGGGATTTTGCACCTAGAAGGCACCCAAGAAAAAAAAAGAGGAAAAAAAGGACCACGACTGACACCCAGCTACCCCAGCTACCACAGATGTCCTGCAAGTAACACCACATAGACCAGCAATCACCAGAGAGCGCGGCAGAGCTGACAGGACGTGAAAAGAGCGAGTACTGGGCACAAGGGAAAGGACACAGGGTGCACACCGGGAAGACCACCCAGGGCACCCCACCACACAGCACGACCGAGGGCAGGAGCACTGGTGACCAAAGGGAAAAGCGAAGGGGCAGACACAGAGACCCCCTTACTGAAAACAGAGAAGATAGAAGAAGACAGTGTACCGGGCAGCCCCGGGAGTCACAGTGGTACCCCACCCACGGTAAAGCGCGAAAGAATGTGTGCGCAAGCAGCGTCCGCAACGGCCCCTGTCCAATTTCTGCCCAAGTCAGGAGAACCACTGATGAGGTGGGAAGATTGGCGAGACTACATCGACAACTTCATTGAAGTACTAGAAGATGAAAATGAAGAAAAGTTCTCTAGCAAAAGAAAGAGACGGATATTGTTGCACAATCTAGGCCCGGAAGGGCTCAGGATCTTCAAGACACTAGTACCAAAGGAAAGGGGGAGTATAGATGACGATGTATACGCTCATGCAATAGAGGAATTGAACGAACACTACAAACCAGCGGTGTGTGTTTCGATTGACAGGTATAACTTCCAGCAAAGAAAACAACGACCAGGAGAATCAGTGGAGGAGTACGTGGCGGCGTTAAAGAAATTAGCCTCCACATGCAGGTATGATACTTTCCAAGACGAATTTATAAAGGATCCAATTGTAATGCACACCACGAGCACGGCAGTGCAAGACAAGCTGTGGGCCAGTGGCGATGCCTCGTTACAGGAAGTGATGGTAATCGTCAAGAGGGCGGAGATGGCGCGAAGATGTGCAGAGGCGGCAAAAAGAGAGGCCACATCAACGCCTGTGGTGAACAAAATTGAAGACGAAGAACCCCGCAGGGACAACAGGAGCAAGGGGCCCACATCGAAGGGACCGAACAGGTGGCAAGGAAATCCAGGGCCGCCGGGAAAGCAAACCGGGAACAACAAAAAGGCCTGCTACAGATGCGGAAGTTGGGCACATGAGGCCCATGACAGGAAGTGCCCGGCGTTTCGCGCCAAATGTATGTTTTGCGGAATCATAGGGCACTATGAGAAAGTATGCCGCAGGAAGTCAGCCAGAACTATGGTTAAATACATTGATCATGAACAAGAGGACAAGGAAGGGAGTGACCATGGAGATGAGGACACGGTACTCTGCATCTACGACCAGGTAGTGAGTGTGGACAACAAAAGGTCGACCAAGCCAGTACTGGATATGACGATTGGAGGAGTACCGATAAACATAGTGGCGGACACTGGATCACCCTACACCATTGTACAGAGAACGGTATGGAACGAAACCTTCGGCCCACACCTGGGCCCGGATTTGGAGAAATTAGACATACGGCCGGTTACATACAACGGAGACCGCATACCCATGTTAGGATTCCGACCGCTAAGGTTTGAGTTCAGAGGGCGCAGCGCCTACTGCAAGCTGTACATTTCTGAAAAAGGACCATCGGTGTTAGGCTGGCTAGACCAAGGGGACCTGGGCATCAAGCTTGACCCAGGAGGAAAGGAACAGATCCTCCTCACGGAGCTGGAAGAATGGCCCAACCTGGACAAATGGAAGAAGGAGTACCCCAAAGTGTTTGGAGGCACAGTGGGGAGACTTGAGAAATTTGCACACAAAATCATCCTCAAAGAAGGTGCCATACCGGTGGCTCACAAGGTGAGAAACGTACCTCTCGCAGTAAGAGAGGCAGTACAAGAAGAGTTGCAAGAACTGGAGAGAAAGGGAATCATCGAACCGATCACGTGCGCAGAGTGGCTGGCACCATTGGTGGTAGTCATGAAACCCAGTGGAAAGGTCAGGCTGTGCGTGGACCTACGTGAATTAAACAAGAACATTGTGGTAGAAAGGTTTCTCCTACCAAGGATTGAGGAGATGCTAGCCAAGACAAGAGGGATTAAATGGTACTCCACCATCGACTCAACCTCCGCGTACCATCAAATCGCATTGCACCCGGAGAGCAGGAAGTTAACTTCATTCATCACCCCCTTCGGGGGCTACCAATTCCGCCGCATGCCGTTTGGTCTGGCATCGGCAGCAGCGGTGTTCCAGAAGTTAATGCACCAACTGTTTAAGGACATGAATGGCATCCAGTATTTCCAGGATGACATCCTGGTGATCGGCCGCGACAGACTAGACCACGATGCCAAGCTGACCCAGGTGTTGGGAGTATTAGAAGGCAAGGGCCTCACGGCGGAGTGGGAAAAGTGCCGCCTGGGCATGGAATCGGTGACCTACCTAGGGCACGAAATCGGGGTACAAGGGATCACCCCCAAGGCAGAAAATGTGAAGGCGATCAGCGATGCACCACCACCCACCAGCAAGGAGGAGGTCAGGTCCTTCTTAGGAATGGCCGAATACTATAGTAAATTCGTGCAGCATTTAGCAACAAAGACCCACCACCTGAGAATGTTGACGAGAGAGAGCTCAGTGTTTTGCTGGACGGAAGAAGCGCAAAAGGAGTTTGAGGGGATAAAAGAAGACGTGGTGAAAGCCATACCCCTGCAAGGATATGACCCCCATGGAAGGACAGTGCTCATGACGGACGCCAGCGACAAGGGCTTGGGCGCAGTGTTAATGCAAGACCGGGGACAAGGAGCGATGGACACACTAAGCTTCGCCTCTCGCACCCTGAGCGACACGGAGAAGAAATACAGTGTCATCGAGAAGGAGATGCTCGCAGTAGTATGGGGAATGACTAGATTCAGACAATTCCTGTGGGGCACAAGATTCCAGCTAAAGACAGATCATAAACCCTTGGTGAAGGTACTCACCTCGAGTGGGCACGCGAGTGCCACCCCCAGGATCTCAAAAATGACATTGAAGCTACTAGAATTTAGATATGATGTGGAGTATATTCCGGGCAGTCGGAACAAGGTCGCGGACTATCTAAGCAGGGCATCAGCCTTGGAAATTGGAGGAGAAGAATCGACAGGAGGGGAAGAGATGGTGGCCCTGACTGAAGACCAGGAAGAAGTCATCAGCAACCAGGAGTGGAAGGAAGCCTACAGTGAAGACCAAACAATGCAAGAAGTGAAGAAATTCATAGTACAAGGGTGGCCGGAGAAGAAACACCTCAGCGACACAATGAGGACGTACTATGAGGTTAGAGAAGAGTTGTCAATGGACGATCAAGGAGTGTTTGTGTTCCGGGGAGACAAGGTTATCCACCTGGCTGGCATAATCCCCAGACTACTGGCCTTACTCCACGAAGGCCACCTAGGGATATGCAAGATGAAACTGAGAACTAAAGAAGGGTACTGGTGGCCAGGCATGGACTTACAGGCAGAACGTCATGTCAGAGAGTGCCCACAGTGCCAGGGAGCAGACAAAACTCAAAAGCCTTTGCGCCCGGCACTAGGGAGATTTGACCCCCCACAGAACCCGGGGGAGAAGTTGTCCATAGACATTTTGGGCCCAATCCTGGATGGACAAGGAATCCAAAAGTACGTGTGTGTCCTCATTGACAGATATTCTAAATGGCCTGAAATGAAGGTGGAGGAGGTAATGGACACAGAGACCATCTTAAAGTTTCTGAACGACACTTTCGTGAGAGAGGGCATTCCAAAACCCATCCTGAGTGATAACGGCCCCCAATTTACCTCAGACAAGTGGACCAACTTCATGGAGAGAAATGGTATCCACTCCAAGCACACGTCGATCTACCACCCGGCAGGAAACGGACTAGTGGAGCAGTTTAACCGAGTGGTGATGGGATCAGTGCAAGCGGCAATATCCCAGAACAAGGACTGGGAGAAGGAGATATGGCAGATGGTATGGGCGTACAGAATCACCCCCACGGGGACTGGATATAGTCCGTTCCAAATCCTCAGAGGGCGTGATCCCTTCACAAAGGACAATCGTGTGGGGAAAGAGAAAACCATAATGAGTAAATGGTCCCCGGCAGTGGTTCAAGCGAACTTAGAGAGGGCGCAAGCGGTATATGCCAAGCACTACAATGGACGAAGAAATGTGAAGGACACCGGACTAAAGGAAGGTGAATGGGTACAAGTTAAGTTGGCAACGATGCAAAGAAAAGGGGAGAGCAAGTATAGCAAACGCTTGCAAGTCAAGAAGGTATATGACAGAGCGGCCTTGTTGAGTGATGGGAATGTGTGGTCTCAGGACCGCATGGCGAGATGCAACAAGGTGCTGCAGTGGAGCCACGGAAGTCAAGACCTGGAAGTGGTGGTTGAGTCGGAGACAGGAGATGAACAAACCAACGAGGAGATGGACATGGGAAGTGGACAAGTCAGTGAGGAGCAAGGCGACGGAGACAGCCCCAGAGTGGAGCAGGAGATGGACACGTAGAGACAGGTGGAGAGCCAGTTGGCGATGAACAATGGAGGAGGTAGCACAGAGACACCTGGGAGAGAACCCATGGCTACTCCGGTAAGAGTGACCCGAAGGGGAAGAACGGTGATGAGACCGGCCAGGTTCAAAGACTTTGATATGAGCAGCGGACTGTAAGTTGAAATTTCCATTGTTGGGAAAAAAGGGAGATATGTAGAGTTGCGCTCTAGTGTATGCACGTCGCGTCATGACGCGACGTGCCGGCGGCCATCTTAGAGATGCGTGCGCAGCCTAAGGATAACGGCGCGAGTGTCGGAGCACGGAGGTTGCCGGCTCGGCGCTCTTGGTGATAAGAAGTTAAATAAATATTTACAAGCCAGTCCAACAAGTGTCCTGTTGTCTGTACAAGAAGGCACACCTTTACATAAACACAGGCTCGTGGGTATTAATTAAACTGCTTTCTGATGAGAGCTGCTACCTCGACCTACCTTTTCACACATAAAAACACGCCTTTCTCTGAAAATCGAGACGTGATAAATTTGCCAAAATCTACTACGACAGATGGTGAAAGATCATGACTTTCCTAGCAAATCTGGGACACCTGCTAACTCTATCAAAGGCCAGTCTGAGTGACAGGGGACATGTGCACACATAAAGGCCCCACCCTAAAAGATTCCGGAGGGCAAGGAGTCACTATGTCCAGCCCATAAGTTCCGATCCTCATGGAGTCGAAGCAGTTTCTTATTATTTAAAGGTTGATACGTATGAGCATCAGTAATTCAGTTTGTGGAACGGTTAAAGGGTGTCACTCAGTTCCAAGAGACAACTAGGTACATAATTTATAACTGTCTGTCTAGGCGCATCTAGCCAGCCTGTCTTCTGTCTGCTTTTCATACCTGGAATAAGCATAGGTGCCAACTTTTCCCCAGCAAACTCAATGCTTTTGTTCAGCTTAACTTCCTACAGATCCAATGCTTAATTTCAGCCAGTGGTTTCCAGTGCTCGGCACTGGCCCTAAATGTCCAGCGCCGGCTCTAGTGACAGTCCACCACATGGTGGCACTGTCTGAGATGAGCACATTAGCTGTGTTTATTAAGTCAAATGGCATTGAAAATGAATATTAACGGCCTCTCACAACATTATCATAGCTATGCGTGGTTTGAAATAGTTGGATTTTTCACACTTGTAGGAGTGGGATGGTTAGGTGTTATGTTGGTGCTGTCATTGGCGCACTGGCTAGGGCATTGCATGGTGCAGGCCGCAGTGGCATTCCGAGAAGGGCCCCAGCACTTAATTTTCTACAAATTAAGCACTGTACTGATATGAGGTTCTGCTCCAGCACCAGTCACACCAGTGTAGTCCACTACCCACAACTCACTCTGACCACCTGCACAATCATTCATCAACAGGGTTGGATTGGTATTGAAAATCGGCCCGGGCACGCAAAAAAAAGTGGCCCACATTTGCATATTGCATTGCCGCAAAACATTGAAAAAGGTGTGGGGGAAGCGTTAAAAAAAATGCTGGGATTAGTTAACACTGGTGAAACACACCTGAAGACAAGTCAGACCACTTTTGCTCAGGCCCCCTACCCCCGCTCAATATGCATACATTAATGAGCCGGCCCAGCGAAACAAAAGGAGTGACACCGCTGCCCCTTGGTAAAAAGGAGGTAATGGACGCCCATTTACCTTCCTAAAGGCCACTCAGACACCCACTGGGACGTTGGTGGCATGGAACAACTGAGAAACCGCCCGAATCGGCCCCCAGGCTGCTCAAAAAAGCAGCCCACAGCTGGAGCTCTGACACCGGCCCTTCGGGCATTGCCCGAGTGCCCTCATTACCAATCCGACGCTGTTCATCAACTTTATATGAAAGAACAATAGCCACACAGTGCACCATGATGGCTGACAACATCATAAACAATGACCACTTCACTACAGTTGGCACAGGCTTGACGGAGAGTCATAAGACCCATGCGCCCACTGGAACGCACCCTGCAGAGATAACTTAAAACCGACATAAACAACACAGGTTTGGCCAACAGGTCCCTCACCACTATATAGTGCAATCATAGGGAAAATTTAACACTGCAAACCATCCATACTCACTCAACTGGGTCATTGCTGATCTCTAGACATTTCATTGTAATACCTTCTTGTGGTACTGGCATCTAATCAAGTCTCTTTCGGAAACTCCATTCTCTCCTCTTTTTTTGTTGGTATATAACATGCAATATAGAAAGAAGCCACATAGATCAGAATTTGTCATGGGAGCATTTGCGGACCATCGAGGTTGCCGTCGAGCCGTGAGGGAAATGGCCAGCCTTAGAGTCCCGCCGTGAGGGAAACGGCCAACGCGAACACCGCGAGTACCGGGGACTACATCCCCCAGCAGCCCCGGCACCCCTGTGACGCTCCCGCTGCGCCTGCTGCCTCCATAAGACCACGGAGGGTCGAGCGGCCAGTGGGGAGCATTTGCGGACCATCGAGGTTGCCGACGAGCCGTGAGGGAAACGGCCAGCCTTAGAGTCCCGCCGTGAGGGAAACAGCCAACGCGAACACCGCGAGTACTGGGGACTACATCCCCCAGCAGCCCCGGCACCCCTGTGACGCTCCTGCTGCGCCTGCTGCCTCCATAAGACCACGGAGGGTCGAGCGGCCAGTGGGGAGCATTTGCGGACCATCGAGGTTGCCGACGAGTCATGAGGGAAACGGCCAGCCTTAGAGTCCCGCCGTGAGGGAAACGGCCAACGCGAACACCGCGAGTACCGGGGACTACATCCCCCAGAAGCCCCGGCACCCCTGTGACGCTCCTGCTGCGCCTGCTGCCTCCATAAGACCACGGAGAGCCCCCTGCCTCGCGGGACGCGCGCGGGCGGCGCCGGGCTAATCCCGGGCAAAGGGCGGGCCGTCTGTGGCCGTCCGGGGACGACCAGGGACGGGGCGGGCTGCCCCCCTTGATTGCTCAAATACTACCCTCTGGGTAAGCCACTCTGAACATATACGATTTTAAACGTTTAAATTACCTAGGGTGAAGTATGCCTTGTGTTGAGACTAAGCAATAAGCCTGAGTTAGTTATTTGTACATTTGCCCACTGTTACTACCTGGAGAACTTCGACAATGTCCAAAAAGAAATCCATTATGGACAATTACCTTGTCAAAGTTGTAAGTAAAATCAACAATGATCGAAGGAAGTCATTGGGCCTGGATAGCCCTCCCCTACCACTACTTACGCAGCCTGTTGATTGTCCTGTAACATCTCTGGACCCCCCTGTGTAACTGATGTTCTAGCGGATGATTTATCGGTTGAATTGGCCCCATCCCAGGATGTACTAACAATGGACTTGGTTGATGTCCCTTCTGATACCTCAACACGGAGTTCCCCAGTTAAGAGAGCTGTAAGGAACTGTAGAAAGGCTCAGACTAAGCAGGGGGGGACTTTCCATAAGAAAAGACCTGAAACTGCATCTAAGAGCTTGGCACCACATAAGGAGACTGCGACTACGACTAGTAACACCGGAGCTAATATAAATTTAGAACACTATGATTTATTTGCTTACATGATAGAAGATAAGTTTAAAACGGTTGTTAAGCCTTTAGTAGATAAGATAGAATTATTGAGAGCTGAAGTGTCCAGATTAGGTGGCCTATTGAGTACCCTTACCTGCAGTAATGAGAGCATTAGGGTAACAGAGAGGGGTGTACCATCTAGCAGCATTGTACAGAAGCAGTCTGAGGGAAGGTCTGAATTTTGCGATTCTGGTGGGTCGTACTCACGGGGTGGACAGCAAGTTAAAGATAAAGCAGTCCCCGCAGCTAGGGCAGTGGGAGAACCGGTTTTACCCCCACCCCTAGCCCCAGCCCATGGTCGAGTCCCACCACCTAAAAGAATACGTTCCACTAATCTCCCACCAGACTGTGTACCTTATGTTGTTGTCCTCTCTAATGTCCCGCCTCTGGAACCTAATTCTATCTATTCCCCCCAGGAGTCACATGACTCCCTTAAAAATAAAACTGTCTCTTGTTAAACAGGTATTATGGGTTCCCTACAAACTATTCCGATCAAATACTTTCAACTAGAAGGGTATCCTGGATAGGAAATGCTAGGAAAACTTGTACGGGAGATTGCGTCATTGTTAATTTCAAGTACCCCCAACATGTCGCAACCGTGCTACTTAGAGCAGCCTCCCTGAAACCAGGGGAAAATGGTGTTTGTGTGCACCCTTTGGGTTATTTCTACAACCATCTCAGTAAGGGGCCTGACCATGTTGTTGATGGTATACCCTGTTCACTAAACTCTAAATAAAGCTATTGGTGCTTTTCAGAGCCTTCTACCAGTTTGAAACCACCAAGCTATCCAGCGCAATGAACTGCTTGGGCACGATTGACAACCGGGTTGGATCCGGGCTAATATTTTATGTCCCTGTATTTTATAAATTTAATAATTTTCGGTCTTGCCTGTATCCCGTCTCTGACATTTATAACACTTTGTGGCCATATATCAATATGTGTACCTCTAAAACTGGCTTATTTGTTTGTGTATGTGTTGATAGTTAACATGTTTGTAGATATGTGAATCCAGTTTAGTACATTGGGGTTCTCTCTGTCTTTGAGACAGATGAGGGCAGTGTTCACATGCTTTTTTCAGGTGAGCAGCGTGATGCTGTTTTGGAGTTTTATTAGGAAAGGAAGTCAGTGGCCAAGGGTACAATGTTGTAGGACTTCTGTCCTTAAAGCCTGTATTCAGTGGAGTGTCTTTTAGTTTGTTGCAAGTTGAGTGTGTATGTGTTTATGAGAGACATGCTGGTTCACACACACTTCCACCACTTTATGCACACTTTGCAGAAGGCACCAACTTAGTTATATAACAGCCCCCCCCCCCCCCGGCGGGATGCCTGGCTTTCACCTTGGGGATGCCCAGTAATAATAATAATAATAATAATAATAAAAACAGATTGACACATGGCATAATTCCTCACAAAATGTAGTCCTAGTTACAGAAGGTAACTAGGACTACATTTTGTAAGGAATTATGCCATGTGTCAGTCTGTTATATAATAAGTTGGTGAGTGCTAGGTTTTTGAAAAATAGTTGCTTTCGTTAGTGAAAAGAAGGCCCTTGGCAACTTTTGTCAAAACAATTTTGTAAGCACTGTTCCCGGTTTGAATCCTGGACTAACAAAAAAATGAAAAATGTATACAGGGTTGATGTAGAGTTTGGTGGAGAGGATATTTCACTGCAATGGTGATGAAGTACCCTCTCTGCCAAACTGGAGGTCCACCCACCTGATTTTGCACCCACTTTGGAATTTTGTTTTTGAAAATACAAAAACATATTAAAAGTTTGATGGTCATTACCGTCATGTTGACAGAGCCACCCATCAAACTTTTAATCCATTTGAGAGAAACCACCATGACAGCTCTTTCTACACAATGCTATGAGATGTCCTCTGGGCCTGTGAACATCTCTAAGGGCCTTATTTAGAATTTGGTAGACAGAGGTTAAACTGTTCGCATGGCAGAGAACTTTACTCCTGCCATACTGAGTGTCCTCAGTCCACCAAATTTAGAGATGACCACGGGACCAGTGGAACTCTCTTAACATTGGCAGGAACCACTTTCAAAGTTTGACGGATGGCTCAGTCAACATCACTGTAGTGTCTGTCACACATTTAACATGTTTTTGTATTTTCAAAAACAAATCCTAAAGTGGGATTTCTTTTTTTAAACACAAAAACTAATAATCCAAACACCATGGGACTTGTCTCCAATGGTGTGGGGGTTAATTTGCAGTATTCCCTGACCCTTACAGTTACATGTTACCTGGTGGTAATAGAGAGTAAAACCTGGCCACTCAATTGCCTACTTTAAATAGGGTGAGCAGTCTAATGGCCAAACCTCCAGCACTTAATCCGTCGGTTTATCTAAGGAGTAGGCCAATGAGAAAGATGGATTCATCTCTGTGGCTGATGTAATTAATGCGTGCCTATCTGTAAATCATGCTGGTCGGCCTTCAGTTTGGTATTGAGGATACTCTGTTGCAGTTGCAAGAGAGTACCCTCTCTGCCAAACTCTAAATCAGCCCCTACATTTGACATTCAGTATGGTGGGAGTAAAGTATTGTATCGTTCCGATGGTTTAATCTTCATCTTCCAAACTGCAAATTAGGCCAAAAGTTATTACAGTTCTTAAAGGGAATTGTGAAAACTAAACAAGACACAGCAGTCTTTCTACTCTCTCTACTATGACCCATGTAAAAGCTAAACTATTAGAAAATCTTCCAGCCACTGGAGGTGCACTCCAGGCAAGAGGGTAAGGAAGAGAGAGCAATGGGAGCAGGGGTAAAATAGAGGGTCTGAAGGACAGAAACAGGACTATGGATGAAAAGAGAAAGATGAGATATACCTGTTTTATGCTCAGATTTCCTTCAGTGTTTAGTTTTATTTTAATTTCTCTTCTGATTACTCCTATTGTCTTACGTTATCTTGATTTCACAATGAGGATATCATCAACATACATAACATCGTTGTCATGTACTCTTCCCGGGGCACAAGTCCTAAACAAAGATATGGGGGGACTAAACAAATAAGGCAGTACGCAAGCAACATTGTATATGCATTACGGGAAGTGGTATCACAATCAAAGACCTCAGAAGAAGTGACATCACAGAAAGTGACAAAAAATCTTAAGACCTCTCACATATGTTTACAGGTCTGTCATGAGTACATTTGAGCATATTACAATATTTAACAAATTAGATTGTGTATCGGGTTGTGTCAAAAAAGTTACACAATCCAGACGCAAATTCTGGGCCTCAACGTATACATTCATTTTTTAAAACTCCATTAAAAAAATGTCAACAAGGAGAAACTTGCTTACTTGGTTGCAAAGTTTGCATTTTAAAATATCTTATGGGGTTAATGCACCTACTGCAGAGATCTTTGTGTGCCATCTAAATCTCAGGGAATAATATCAATCATAGTAAGATAACTATGGACATTAATGTATTTGCTGGAGGGATCTGTGTCTTGTCTAGTCCCAGTTTTTAATCAAAGTAGCATATAAGGTTAAAAGGTCTCCATCAAAGCACATTATATAATATGCAGATGACAGATTTTTATTTTATGGAATTCGGTAAGCAGGTTACTGCTTTCAACTCAGAGATTCTTTTGTTACTTGCAGTTCATAAACTGTAATCCTTCCAATATAGCACAGTGAGCTATAAAGAACATGTGTCTCTAATACCTTGTAACCCTCACTGTTGTCAAAGTATAATGTGTATGTGTGATGTAAAGTGCTCTGACGCACTTCAATGGGATACGCAGCACTATAGCACTATGAAAGAAATACAATGAAATAGTAGTATATAAATGTTGTTATTTGTCTAATTACTGGGACTGACCAACTCATCTGAGATTCTTACAGTGCATGCATATCTTTTATATAAAGGGATCGAAAAAGTCAAATGCATGCTTCTCTGGAGTTTCTGTGAAGTAATAATCTGTGTGCCTTCGTTTCCCCTCCATTGAATTTGGGTGTCAGGCTCCCCATAGCTCCAGCCAGGATACTCCAGAAAAAGGAGGCCTGATGGAATCTTAACTTCAAAACCAACAAGAGTATGTAGTTCCTATGGGTAGAGCGTAAGGGAGAGATCCAGGAAAGACAGTAGGTTGTCCTCTATGAAAAGAGGAAAAAGGGGAATTCTTCCTTTTGGAATTAGGGCCCTCACACAAGCAGCCAGCTGGGTGTCATGCTTCATCATAGGGCATGCTCCTCGTCAGGTCGGCGCTGCAATACCTGACAGGCACCCTATGACTGGCTCTTTGGAGAAGATCTTTTATTCCTTGCCAAATGGTGCAATGGGTGTGAGGGATCTAAAAGTGTAGATGTGCTTGTGTGAGGATCAGTAGACCGTGTAAGATTAAAACAAGAAATCGAAGTCCAGGCAAAACAATTTTAATGACCCTGGCGCTGGCAGCATTGGGGTAGGTCTTCCGCCACTTTTGCGGTCCACACACAACACGGGTACTTCCACGTGTCTTGAACCTGCCGGAAGTTGATGGGGCCAGTCGTAATTCGTTTTTAGGTTGGCCATCACATCTACAGGTACTTCACCTTTAGGTGTCATAGATGGTATATCGAGGCCAGTAATACCAGAATACCACTTTTTTAGTGTAGATAGACATTCTCACATTAGGTCCTGAAGAATTGCCGCTAGATCACTCTGACAACCAGGCAAGAACCATGTCGACCATACAAAGCTGAGCGCACATCCTGAAACTTTACATCAGGTAGTCACCGCTCCATTTTTTAACCAGGTTGGGAGCCAGAGTCATTAAAATTGTTCTGCCTGGACTTCCATTTCCTGTTTTAATCTTGCATGGTCTACTGACCCTCACACAAGCACATCTATACTTTTAGGCCCCTCACACCCACTGCACCATACAACAAGGAGTAAAAGATCTCAGCCAAAAATCTCCTCATAGAGTGCCCATCAGGTATTGCAGCACCGACCTGACGAGGAACCTATGATGAAGCATGGCACCCAGCTGTCTGGGTGTGTGAGGGCCCTAATTCCGAAAGGAGGAATTCACCTTTTTTCTATTTTCATAGAAGACAGCATACTGTCTTTCCAGGATCTCTCCCTTACGCTCTACCCGTAGGAATTGTATACCTTTGTTGGTTTTGACTTTGATTGGACATGTATGCTGAACCTCATACCAAGCCCATAGTTCCCCTTCTTTTATGGAATCTTAACTTCAGCATTTGTTATGGACCAAGCTGGAATCTGATATGCCCCTTCCTTACCAGCACGTGACTGCTCATAACAAAAGCAGACAATGTGCAGGTGCTGCTGAATGTGTCCTGGTGTCTGAAAATCACATCGGGACAAGTTCAACATATTTCTAAAGTGCCCAACCCTTGGCAGGGTAGACAGCGGCCACCCTGTGAAAAGAGTGCGCAGATGCCGTCTACCTGCATGTACCCTCGACTTGTGCCCTAACTCTTCCTCTCCATTCCTACTCAAATGTATATGCATACAAATTTACTTATTTTGTATGCAAAAAGAAGATGCAACTAGGACGACAGTCGTATGGGTAATTGGCATCTGCGTGCCTGCATCACACATAACCTGTAAAATAATGGTGAAGTGTTTTTTAATCTTCAAATACAACTTGATAAAATGTCTTTTGTTTTGTCTTACCCTGTAAAACATATTTGATAAAGGTGTGTTAGAAGAAACAGATGGCTATTAAATAAAAAAGCATATCTCATATTGAATAATGCATCTGGCACGGGATTTATATTTTTTCCACTTCTTGGTAACTGGTAGGCAGAGGGAGACAACTTAAAAGAATCCTGAGATACATATTGCTCAGTCCGTTGTTCTCCACACTTGCACAATTTCAGCCAAGCACCTCAATGAATATCAGCATGGTAATGCGACTGCCAGACTGAGATGAACTGTGGTGTGCCTCCCTCACCCACACCTGAAATGCCTCTGCAGCCCCATCACCTGAGGTAGTGATTTTGCATTTCAAACTATCTGAGTAAGGGGGTCGGAATGCTTTTTTTATGTGCCATGGTTTTATGAACTCACAGTCCAACCTGTTTGAGTAATTGGTAGTAGAACACGCTGTTTGTCATCCAGCTTTCCTTGTGTAGTTGGCTACAAGCACAAAGACACTGTGGATAGCTCACTGATATCTTAGTGGAACATTCAGTATAAATATCAATGTTTATGAAAAGTGTCAAGATCAAGCTGTTCCATCTCCCTAATTCAAAGACAATGGAAAACATGTTTGCAGGGTCACAGCATTTTCAACGTAATTAATAATTTTCTGCATTTACCACACACTGCAACATCTGCTTCCTATTTTGCAGGTTTAACACAAAACTATGTTTAACTTAAGCATATCAAAAGTTAATAAAACCCTTGCACTCCGGGTGCAACAACATGCCAAACACTTAGAAAAAGTGAGCTGGTCAAATTTCAGCCTTTGATTACTGTAGTTAGGCATTAAAAGATGTGATGATTTAGCCCAGATAGTATGAATATTGTCTTAAAACTTCAAAATAGTCAAATACTAGTATCCAGAGTACTCCATATGATGCCACATAATTGTCCTTTGCTTGCTGCACAATTTGGCGTGCCCTGCCCCGTAATGTGGCCCTCTAGTGCCTCATAATTCCAAAGGTCCTTTTGTGAAAAGTGTAGATCTGTAAAACTGACACAATGTAGTAATCTGTTTCAAGGTGATCCCTGGTACTACGACGCTTGGCTTATTGTGAGTTTTGGTATAGCTCCACTAGTAGAAATATGTTATGTTGTAGTTCACCTATTCTTATGAATCTCTTATGACAAGCATTAGGAGCCTTTGTAAATAAAGCATCAAAACCACACTCAGAATTCTCCCAGGAATTTTTTATTTAAAAAATATATAAATAAAACACAACCTAGCCAGACTATAGGGTGCATCTAGATCACCAACAATCAGAGAGTGGAAAGATGATATGGACTGGTGTCAGTTGGCAGAACGAGAAACATGCAGAGACCGTGGCTGCCCCAACAAATTTGAGAAGATCTGGGGACAATGAATGCGATACAGGGGGTCCAACGAGGAAGGGTGAGAAAGGGGTGTGTGACCCAACCCCGCACTTGGGTTGTTGACGACGCTTCTGACCCAATAATAGACACCTTATGAGAAAGGTGGTGGGGGATGTAAGGGTAACCTCGAAGCAAAGGCCCCGTGCAAGTGGCCAACACTGTCTTCAACTGAAGTTGTGCAATGTTTTGTTGTCCTCAAAAAACTGCTTAATAAAAAGAATTTTAAAAAAATTATATAAATTAAAGTGTGGAAATGTGGTAAAGGAGATTACTGGCTCTGGTCCTTGGACAGTACACTGTTAAAAGATCACCTTCCTTTTAGTCAGTCATTAAATTAGAGGCTGCTGAGGTGATAATTCAAGTTAAGCTGTATTTACCTCACTTAATTGAGGTTTCATTCTGTTTGCTTCAAACATATGACTTGAGTGTGTGTTCTGTGTTGTCATAGGTGACCAGTCAATGGAGGTAACTGATCTCATTTGCTGCGTCCTCACGGGGGAATGACTCATGCGCTGGTACTCTCACTGGCAACTTCTTTTTTATACAGCCTCGTCTTGGGAACATGTCTCTGAGGAGCATCGACTTTCTGAAAGCTACACTTCTATATTAATGAAGAAAGGAAGATGTGCCAAGATGAACTTCAAGTCGAAGGAAAACAAGATGTCCAGCATAGCCAATTCTCTAGCTACATCTTCCTTAACACTCAACTGAATGTTCCTAACTCAATGGCTAACTGTCTTTACACCTTCCTTAAAACAATATTGTGTACACATTTCTTTAGTTTATCCACTGTGCCGGAAAACACTTCTGGGAAATCACTTTTCAATTTCCTCACGAGAATCTGCCATGATTCTTCCAACAAGAGTGCTTGATCCACACTTTTAGGATTCAACACTATAGTCAGTGCTTTTTGATCCATACACCCTAAAACAGAGGGTCCACCATAGCCAGATACAACTTACTCATGGTTGTTCTACCCTTAAATTCATCGGGAAATAAGTGATTGCCCAATATAGGGATTTCTGCTCTTGTAAAAGTGACTGGATGAATGTCAGTTGTCCTCCAGGAGTTCCCCTAACATGTCAGTAAAATTGTCGTCCCACATTTTCTTATTTATTATAGTGCACGAAGACCATAAATCTGCCACAACCACAATTCCTACCCCACTAATGATCATCTGACACATGGGTTTGTTATTTTGCATCATATCTAAGTTAAGAACAAGACAATCTACACAAAACACACCTTCAATCTCATTCCCATAATCCTCCTCTACCTTTTCAGCAACCAGTTTCACACTATGAGTTTTCTTATTTTTCTTCCTGAACACTTTGGCGTAATACCCCATTACACCACAAAATTGACACGTGGCTTTAAGTACTGGACAGTTCTTGTCTCCTGCCAGCTGATCCTTGTTGCCAAACCTAAAACAACTTAAACTCTTGTCCTTGTACGGACCCTTAGCTTTCCTCTTTGCACCTTCACTTCTTTAATCTTCTCCTGCATTTTGTTGCATGCACCCAAACTGCTTCTTTCTCTTTAAGATCAGATCAGATGAGGTAGCCATACTATTAGTAGTTGCCTTTGCACATTTCCTGGACCGTTCACTTTTTTAACCAGAGCAATTATGCAGTTGGAATCACCACTAACCCACAAGCCTGTCCTGTAAATTGGAATCATTAGTGTGCATAATAATCTGATCGTGAACGAACTAATCATGCAGTGTGTCAAATTTGCACAGACGACACTTTGTTACGAACCAATGCATCATTTTTCACAGGCTCTGTTTTCCCTTGTTTCCTCTGGAAGACATGTAACCTATATATTGCAGCACAAACTACAAGTTGATAGGACCCATGAAGGTCTTCCAAAATATTTACAAAAAGATCTAACAGCCCCCCCCAGCCTTTTTCTTCATTTGGTTCAAATCTCTTAACTCTTCTGGTCCCAAGCAGTGTATTAGCATTTTTTTCTTTCTAGAAGCGAAAAATTCCTCTGACCCCTCCTCCTCAATGGTGGAAATGTAATTTAAGAAGTATTCCTTCCAATGTGGCCACTTCATTTGCAGTTCCCCTGTACATGACAAAAAGGGTAAAGGAAGAGTGATCGAAAATGTTTGGGCACACATGGCACTAAATAAATGCTCTACATTAGGTTACCCTGTATTCAATCCCCTTCCAGATTCTCCACAAAGGAGGGAAAACAGAAAAAAGACCTATGCAGGAAATTCCTATGGAAAACCAACTCTCTACTGTGTACTACAATGTAATAAAAAAAACACACAATTGATGGACGGAATGCAGAACAAATCAAAACATTCACCCCCAAGCAAGAGATCTGGGTTAAATCCATAATCCTTTTGCTCACCATGCCACCCCAGTTTAGACCTGGCCATATGCAAATCAGTCTTGACCCTGTGCCTCATGGGAACAGTCCAGCCCGAACTGCAAAGCCAGGTCCTCCCTGGACCGAAAACAAGCATCCTAGGACCGGTTTCTGGGTTTCACCCCTCTTCAGTCAGGATAGCTTGATTCCAGTGACCCCAGGACCCACGTCTGTCCCCTTTGGGTGCATGGTCAAGACTGATTTGCATATGGCTGGGTCCAAACTGGAATGGCATGGTGAGCAAAAAACGATGGATTTAGGCCCAGATCGCTGTACTGGGGTGAATGTATGACATTGTTCTGCATTCTGTCCATCAATAGTTCTTTTTACATTTGCCACCCCGAGTTAGACGGGTATGCTCAGACGTGAGTCCCGTGCTCTACATGGCACTGGAATCAAGCTATCCTGGCTGTAGAGGGGTGAAACCCCGAAACAGGTCCTAGGATGCTTGTTTCCAGTCCAGGGAGGACCTGGCCTGGCAGTTCGGGCTGGACTGTTCCCATTGGGTGCAGGGTCAAGACTGATTTGCATATGGCTGGGTCCAAACTGGAATGGCATGGTGAGCAAAAAAACGATGGATTTAGGCCCATATCTCTGTACTGTGGTGAATGTATGACATTATTCTGCATTCTGTCCATCAATAGTTCTTTGTACTACAATGTAATATGCATTTTCTTGACTTGACTGGTGCGATGAACTGCAACTTCTATCTTGTAGTTAAGCTGGCATGCAATAATTAAAACTGTAAATGCCTGAGCTTGAAAGTACTTGTCACAGATAGGATGATGGCTGTAACTGCATGAGCTTGAGAGTACGTCACAGATAGGGCAACTGAAATCTTAGTGGAAGAGCACTCATAAAAATGGACTGTGGCCAGTAGAATGCACTCAAATGCTAAGAAGGTGCTTGCTGTAGCCTTAAGTTTAACGCACGATAGGTATGACCACTAAAATGCCACTACAGCAGATATGCCTCAGGGCAATGCGTGTCACCCTGGACATTTTGATTCCAGTGAAGACACGCCCAGGTCTGCACGTCACCGTGATGGTAGAATCGCTGCACTTGTTGGTTATAATACACAACAGGTGTGCACATCACTGCAATACCCCAACTGTAATTATCAGATTTGATATGCCATAGGTGTGCGCATCATCGCAAGTAACATCGCCTGGAACCGTCGTATGATAAAGAGTGTTGCTCTTCAAAATGGATTCCAATGTAAGCAGCGACGCTATGCGGGGCACACACATATAACAGTGTGACTGCGACTGTTACTACAGATAATTCGTCACAGTGTTGTCAGCGCGCACTACCAACACATGACGTCTTCCCTCACGGGTGGTCAGCAGCGGCTGGCACTGCCACACAAACACGGCCTAACACAGCCAGCAGGGGCATGACCTGAAGAAAGCACTATCCTGCAAGTATAAAAGACACACTCTATAGTGCTACTTCATGCCAGCTCTCCCCCTTGTCTCACCAGTAGAGTGTTCAAAAGACTCCTGCCAGAAACACGTCTGCAGCTGCAATCAGGATATTGGTAAATTCTCCAACTTATCGCCTATTTGTAGCGAAACACTGCAAATTGTAGTGATGCAGCAGAAAGGGGCTATGCCCAATTCTACAATCAGTAACCAATTTAACACCTTGCTGTCCCTTTCATGCTGCATGAGTTTAAAGCATGTTACCAATTTATATTATCTATGTGATACTCTCTCTCTCCGATGAATCTTGTAGAGTTGACAGGGATTGGCAATGATTGACAGAATCCTAACCTTATGAGGACCTAATCAAGAAAGTATTTGAACACTAAGATCAAATATTCATTAATAATGACATCAACATGATTTTATCTAATTTTAAAGTGATTATGAATGCTCAACAAGTGCAATACAGCTTGAATCATGGATCACCACACAGGAGAAACATTAAGCAGAAACTCACAATACATCACAAACAAATGCATGAATGAGTGTATAGCTAAAGAGACAAAAGAACATTTGAAATAAGATAAATGAAAATTCGAAATATCATACAAACCTAAAATAACTATAGCACAGAATGCTAATAGTCTGAAAAGCCCCTCTCCGAACGGAAAGAATGGGCTGGGCACCCTCGTAAAGACATGAGGAGCAAATAATCAGGATCAGCAGAACAGCTAGCCAATTAAGTAAGGAAATCAGCAACACAGACATCTCCTCTCGTAAAGTAAAAACCTCGAGCCCCTTCTAAAGTTCTAACACTAGTAATTATACCCTTATTCACTAAAGATCCATCCCCGTGTATCGAAACACAAACATCCAGAGTTCTGATTGGACTAGAGCAAGGGGTGTCTAAACACTCCACTTCCAAAGCACCTGACTTTCAACAGTTCCTTTGTCTTTAGGAAACTTTTGTCATCATTCTTCAGCAGAGGAAAATCCAACAATCTCTTGAGCAGCCTGCACATAACACTTAGCAAAATATTTGCTACTTCTTTCAGCACGATTGCCCAAAAGAACACTTTCTCTGGTCGGCAAGGAAATTTCATAAATAACATTCATTACTTTCTTCTCACAACCATGGTCATCTTCAAGAGCTCTCGATACACAAAATCATTTTTTGCATCCCATGTTTTAGAAAGAAAATTAAACCTAAAAAAAACTTTTGAGGCTTTCTCTGCAGAACAGTAAAAACGTGTTTTTTTCTCTAGGAAAAACAAGCTCAAGTGTACATTTCATTATACAATAAAACTCCATTATTAATGCTTTGTATTTCTATACCCATTATTTACACCGTTTAGGCAGTTAGTGCACAGAGAAAATGTCTATTTTAAAACTCATTGCTTCAATCATTATTTTCTTTTGGCTGTTATTTCTGAATTAATCATTCACATTTGCGGCCTACTAGAAAAACACTGTAAATACTAATCTTTTTGCAGCACACATTTGTGCAATTCCATGTTCTTCCCGTCCTTTTTGTTATTTACTGTTAATTTTCACACGACTTCTGTTAATACTCCACACAATGAGAGGTTTGATCCGAGCAGGTTTTGTTTCTCAAAAACCCTGCTCCATCAGTAGTGTAGTTAAATAGTAGTTTATTCCATAATAAGGGGGAGAGCAGGTCAGCGAGTCCTTCAACAAGCGAAGTCCGCTCCAACTGTCTCCCAATATCCTCAACATTCCTACCAAGAACATACACACATCATAGTACTTACTTCAGTGACATCTGTATCCCATAGCAACCAACACGACAAATGTTAGTGGTTCTATTGCTTACTCCCAGCTCCTCTTTCTTTTTACACCTCTTTGTTAATTGATTCCTTGAAAATTGATTCAATTATGTATGGCCAATGCACTTCTTTTTTCTGAAATATAAATAAATAGCAAAGATTTCAGCAATTAAGTGCAAACAATTTTCTCTGGTTTTAGCTACTCAGTTAAATACATTTCTAGACACTGTAAAACAAAGAGACACGTATTTTGAAAGGCTGCCTGCTGACTGAATGCATAGACGGTATGACAAGGCAAAACTTGTGTAAAACTTTACAAAGGTCCAGGTAAAACTTTGTAGCTTAGCTTGATTTGCAAAGATTTTCTCTTCTGGTCATCTTTGTAGTAATTGGGAGTTTTACAACTATTTATGTTACGTATTTTACAGAACGTTGCTCTGCATTAAAGATCAAGAGCCTGATTCACAAAAAAGGCATATATTTACACCCATAGAAGTCCTTCTGTTCGTGGGTGAAATGTACAACATTATGGAAATACAACATCATTTAATTTCCAAAGCTTTTCACTTCTGGACATCTATGGGGAAATTACGACTTTTCTAACTATTTATGTCACAATTTTACAGAACTTTGCTTTGCATTAACCAACCAACTACTATCTGACTTAGAAACTTTGGGTTTCTTCCAACAAGTCACAGGACCAACCCATCTTGCAGGTTATACACTGGATTTAATGTTTTCCAAATACTCCTCAACTCAGTTGTGACCCACCAAAACCAATACTTTGGACCAACCATTCGCTCATTTGTTTTCTTACACACAAGACGAAATGCCAAGTGCTTACTTGCCAAAAAATCCTTCCAGACAATTGCAGAAAATTACCGCACTCACGTGTGCTAAGGAACAACTCCCTTCCTTTTACTCTGCAACGCACACGTAGATCTAGTGCTGTGTAATTTTAATGGTGCATTGAATTCTGTTTTTGATAAAAATAAAAGCTCCTCCTAGACACTGTAAAAAGAGTTCACACAGACGTCACGCAGCCTGGTATTCCTTAGGTTTAAAGTCAGAGAAAGCTTCCTGAAAAAGACTAGAAAAGAGATGGCGTCTGACCAATCTTCCCGCTGACATAAATACTATTAAATTGGCTCTAACAACTTACCATAGAAACATCAAGAATGCTCGTAAATCCCACCTAGGGAAGCAAATTGATGGGGTGGAAAACTCAACTAAAACTCTTTTTAAAATACTTAAATCCTTCACAAACCCAGTGCAATGCTCCCAGAAACGAATCTGTTGCAATCACTCTGCAACGCCTTGGCTGACCACTTTGAAGGCAAAATCAAAGTGATCTACCTAAACTTCCTCACTGTCGCTGCCCAATCCCATGAGAGCCAGGAAGCCCCTACTGCGTTCCCTAATGCTACTATCAATCTATACAAATTTGAAGACATTTCCCGGAAATCTCTCACAATCCTCTGATTTCTGCAAATTCGGGCTAACAGACATCTGCCCTCCCAGAGTACTGTCAAACCTTGCTCATGAACTGACCTCTAAAAATTTGCTCCTTACTTAATCTATCAATAACAACTGGAAAAATTCCTTTAGACTGGAATCAGCTTTGTTTAGATCTATCCAAAAAAAGGCCAATCTAGCTCCTTCCTCTGCTGGCTAAGCTGCTGGAAAAACATATTAATAAGCTACTGATAACATACCTCGAATCAAACAGCTTATTAGACTCTTCCCAGTCAGTCTTCAGACCGCGTCATAGCACAGAGACAGCCCTGTTAGCGGTCACCGATCATATCAAATGCTCCCTTGATGCAAATGTACCCACAATTCCGGTTTTGCTAGGTCTGTTCACAGTATTCGATACAGTGTCTCACCGGCGACTTCTTGACCTACTCCAGATCAGGGTTCACGGTATGACTCTGGAATGGTTAGCTGACTTCCTTTCAAACAGAACCCAAACGGTCATCTTGGGTCCTTATAAGTCTAGAACTTTGCCATTGGACTGTGGTGTCCCTCAGGGCTCCTGTCTCAACCCTACGCTTTTTAACATTTACATGGCCTCCCTCACCAAAATTGTCAGAGATTTTGGTTTAGGAATTGTCTCATATGCTGATGACACGCAGCTGCTCTTCTCTTTTGAAAACAATCTGTCCAAATCAAAAGCATCTTTTTCCGCCAGGATGAAAGCCATTGCAACCTGGATGTCGGAAAACAGACTTCAGCTCAATCCCACTAAAACTGAAATGATGTTATTAGGACAGGCCCAACTTCTTTGGTCACCAGATTGGTGGCCATCAGAACTGGGTTTGGTCCTGGTACCTACATTATTTGTAAAAACCTTGGAGTTCGCCTGGACCGACCCCTCTCTATGACAGAACAAACCTCAGCTATTACAGCTTCTAGCTTTCATATGCTGCGGTTGCTGAGAAGAGTCTTTCCGTTCCTACAACTTTCCTCAAGGAAAACACTTGTCCAGGCGCTCGTCATCAGTCGCCTGGTTTAAGCCAGTTTTTGTGGCTCAGTGGACTAATGCATCCACTGCAGGAGCTTGTGTATGACCTCATGGTCAAAGGTTCAAATCCTGGCGGGTCCACTCAGTCTTTCATTCACCTATGGGTGGACGTGCGCTTTACAAATGCACATGTTATGTTATTATGGTAATTCACTCTTGGCCTCCATTAGTGAGAAGCTGCTCTCTAAACTTCAGGTAGTTCAGAACATCACTGTACGTCTTGTTTGTAACCACCTCCGCGGCACGGCAACTGCCCCTCATCTTCAGTCCCTACACTGGTTACCGGTGAAAAATAGAATTATTTTCAAACTTTCTGGTTAACCCATAACACCCTCCATGGACAAGGACCCACATATTTAGCCTCCAAACGTTTGCTTTACACCTCTCCCAGATTTTTAAGATCTCGTGACAAGGCCTGGCTTAAAGTCCCTAGGTTCAGAAAGGCCAGGTCAGGCTGCAGATCGTTCTACTTCCTTGCCCTTCACCTTTATAATAAACTGCCATTGCAACGACGCACCTGTGAAAATCACTCCCATTTCAGAAAAGCGCTTAAAAACCACTTATTTTAAGAGTGCCTTTATTTGCCTGTTAAAGCAAACACAAGGAGATGATGGACAGAGCGCTGAAACTTTTCAGACACTCAACCCCAGTCACAGATCTGGGTTGAATCCACCATCATTCTTTAGCTCACTTCGCCATCTCACACAACCCCACACACACAACCACACACACAACCACACATATAACCACACACACACACACAACCACACACACACAACCACACATCCAACCACACACATACACACACACACGCCCACACCCACAGCCACACACACACAACCACACCATCACACACACACAACCACACACACACAACCACACACACACAACCCCACACACAAACACACACAACCACACACACAACAACGCACAACCACAAGCCCAACCACACACAACCACACACACAACCATACAACCACACACACAACCACACACAAACACCCAACCACACACACAACCCCAAATGCAAAACCACACACAACCACACACAACCGCACACACAAACAACCACACACACACAACCACAATACACACAACCTAACACACACAACGAAACACACAACCACAACGACACACACACACCCACACACAATCACACACAACCACACACAACCACACTCACACACAACCACACACAACCATACAACCACACACACAACCACACAAACAACCACACACAACCACACACACAACCACACACACAACCACACACAACCACACACACACAACCACAACACACACAACCACACACAACCACACACACAAAACCACAATCACACACACAACCACACACACACACTACCACAACTACACACAACCACACACACAACCACACACAACCACACACAAACACACACACACACACTCAACCACACGCACAACCACACACAACCACACACACACAACACACAACCACACACACACAAGCACACACATAAACACACACAACCACACCCAATCACACACACAAACACTCACAACCACACACACACACACAACCACACACACAACCACAAACACACACAACCACACACACAACCACACACACAATGACACTCACAACCACACACACACAGCCACACCCACAACCACACACACCCACAACCACACACCCACAACCACACCCACACACACAACCACAACCACATGCACAACCACACACACAAACACACACACAAACACACACAACCACACACACACAGCACACAACCACACACAACCACACACACACAACCACACACACAACCACTCACAGCCACACACACACAACAACCACACACACAACCACACACACAACCACAACAACAACCACACACAACCACACACACACACAACCACACACACACACAACTACACACACATGCACAACCACACTCACACAACCACACACATACAACCACACCAACAATGACACACACACAACCACACACAAACACACACAACCACACACACAACCACACATACACACAACCACGACCAAACCCAATCATACAAACACACAACCACACAACCACAACCACACACACAACCACACTCACAACCACACAACCACACTCACAACCACACACACACAACCACACACAACCACACACACAACCACACACAAACACACACACAACCACACACACAATCAGACACACAACTACACACACAAGCACAAGCACACACACAACCACACACACAAGCACACACACACAACCACACACAACCACACACACAACCTCAACCACACACACAACCACACACACAACCACACATACAACCACACACACAACCACAACCACACACACAACCACAATGACACACACAACCACACATACAACCACACATACAACCACACACACAACCACACCATCATCGCACGCTTTCACCGGGCACAAACACCACCAGCCATCAGTACATGCTTTCATCGGGCATAAACACCACCAGCCATCAGTGCACGCTTCCACCAGGCACACACCACCAGCCGTCAGTGCACGCTTTCACCAGGCACACAACCACCAGCCGTCAGTGCACGCTTTCACCAGGCACACACACACCATCAGCCGTCAGTGCATGCTTTCACCAGGCACACACCACCAGCCGTCAGTGCACGCTTTCACCAGGCACACACACCACCAGCTGTCAGTGCACGCTTCCACCAGGCAACCACACCACCAGCCGGCAGTGCACATTTCCTCCAGGCCCACACACCACCAGCCATCAGTGCGTAATTTCTACAGGCACACACACCACCAGCCATCAGTGCACACATCAATTGTTAATGCATCCACAATTAACTATTGTAGCAATCGCAGTATGGCGCACTTTACTTTTAAACATATTCATCTAAAGCGCAGCATGCCACCATTGCTACAAAAATAAATACACATTTTTTGGACCTGCAATTTATAGACTTTTGTTGCAAAATTTAGCAATGCCAATAGCTCAAACTTAATTAATGTGAGACCTATTTCATTGCAAATGCTTGTTCTCCATGGGAAGTAAACGCTTCTCCTACACCTATGAAAGAGTTGAGGGTGTTCCATTCCCCTTCTCACTGTGAGCTACTCCAGCACATTGCTGAAGTAAATCTCTGACCAGTTCCAGGATGTGTCATAGTCAGGGATAAGTTTGTGAGTGCACAGTAAATTATCAGTTTTGGGCTCACAAACTTGCAAGGCACAGCACCTCTGGAACTTCCGACTCCTAATCCTTTCATGGAATTTACTACTGTGTAATTGTGAGCAGTCATGGCAAACAATTGCTCAGTAGTAAAACTGTTTACACCTAGCATGTATGCTTTTACGTATAGCTGTGAGGCATAAATGGAGCCATTTTGGCTATACGCGTACCTCTACAACTAAGGGGCATATTATCAAGAACGGCGTTAAAAATTGTTGCCTGTTTAGCGGCAGAAAACTGCCATCAAAGCGGCAATAATGGGCTTGAAAATATGCCCTTGAGAATTCCAATAGAAGTCCATGTTCTGGTGTGAACATGGGCTTCTATTGGAATTCTCAAGGGCATATTATCAAGCCATTATTGCTGCTTTAGCGGCAGTTTTCTGTCGCTAAACTGGTGATACATTTAACACCGTTCTTGATAATATGCCCGTGTAAACGTCCCTCAATGCAGTGTTCCAACCTCCTATAAGCATCAATCTTGCATGCCGTGTTACAGCCTCAAGTACACACTAATTCTATATAATATGCCTATAGTGCACTTTTAACTCAGCACGCTTGGCAGCACCCACCCACGTGCAACTGTGCACATGGTGTGCCACATCATCCCTGTGCACATTAATGGTACAGCATGGATTGCCCTCCCCTCGCCCCACTAGCAGAAAGCGCTGTGTTCAAAACATTATTTAAGAGACACACTTGTTTACCTGGGCCATCTCAGTGGTGGTCATTAAACACATGCCACAGCAGGGTGTGCACATGCCCAGGTCCCGGTGAGGCCACTCCTCTCACACATAATGCCATTTTCATTTACAACGCCATTTACAATGCCAATAGCTCTAAATGAAGCCAATGCGAGACCTATTGCATTTCCAGTGCTTGTTTCACTTCTGGTGATCACAATTATGGTGTGAAACACTGTGAAGGTCTTCTTCAAACTTTGTGAATAGGGGTGTGTAAAATGCATGTACTTTGCTTTTGTATCATTATGCAAGATTTTGGGAAAATTAAGCAAAATGACACGTCCTTGAGAAACAAACCGGCCATTTAGTGCTATATTTTAGCTGAAAGCAGATCCTCGCGCTAAAAAATATAACTAAAAACACAAGTACAGTGAACAACAGCTTCTCGTGTGCGGTCATTCCCGTCGTTCTGACGCAGTAATTTTGCCCCAAATGAAGCATTATTTCTCGACGATTGAGCGAATTATTCAAGCTTAATTGAAATTTCAACCGGGCCTATTTGGTAAGTTTTTTTTCTTCAAATTTGGTCACAATATTGTGCTTTTAAACATCCACTTGCAACAATACTCATGTACTATATCGACTACTGACATATTATCAAGCTAAGTGTATGTAGGTGAATTTAGATTTACTATCCTACCCTCCGCATTTATTTTCCTTGTGGATAAGTGGGTAGTCAATATCGCAGACACTCTAACTTTGCATCTTGATATTAAAACCACAATATAGTGGTATAACATCTTTATTCAAAAATACAGACCTGTACCCGGGACCCAGACTAGCAAAGCGGGGCCTATTTGGCACAGTTATCCCTGAATCCACTATGTCTATTCAAAAAACACAATTCTTCTTACCCTTTTATTGGTGAGCTCATAGGAGAACGGTTGTTCGCGGAATATACACGTGTAATGAAAAAACATGAACAACATGGAACAGAGCCGTCAAGGTCAACTTTCATTATTGCTCTCCATGACTGATGAATGCCTTTTTTATGCTTTTCAACTACCAAGTGACAAAACGCACCTATCATTGTCGGCAGGAACATTTCGTTCTTTCAGAGTTCCTTCTGCCTTGGCTACAGATTACATTAACAGATATTTATCAAAAAAAGATACAAACATGCACGATGTCATATGCATGTCATATGCTCCACTTCACTTTCCGCACTCGTGAGCCAGAGCTACCAGCTGCTCCCCTGACAAATGGCGCCAACCCCTTGATGTGACGGCTGGGACACATCATTGTTTTAAGATGAAAGGATAGGCCTGAGCGAGCCGAGCGCTGGTGGTTATCTTACATTACATTATGCGCCATCACAATTACCTCATTATCAATTTAGTGGATCATATCTACAATTTATTTTTCAGCACACTCAGCTGAAAGCAGTGCGCATTAACAAGGCCTAATGCCAGAATCTCTTCAGCGAACCGGCCGCCATCACAGGGCTACCTCGGAACTTTCCCGCTACCAAGATGTCTCTCTCTCTCTCTCTCTCGCTCTCTCTCTCTATATATACATATATATATAGAGAGAGAGAGAGAGACAGAGAGAGATCTCTCTCCGAGCCATCTCTACGGGTGGGAGCGGCCATTTTATTTAATCATCTACATTATTGCAACTAGCCACGACGTATATTGCACATTTTCTCATTTGCGGAATCCCAAGGGTCTCGACAAACAAGTAACCGAATGTACTCCTGCCCAATTGAATTGTTATCCTCTTCAGAAACATGAAACCATCAGATAAACTTCTTGGAATATGAAACAATGGCCTGCAGCTTTTTCAGACACCACAGCTGCATTGTTATTCCAACAAAGGGTCGCGGAATAGATTATGGAGGTAAGAATGTTCAAAAGACAATCGTCAGGTATGAGAGGCATTTGGAAAAGGGGGGCTTGGGGGGGGGCAGCCGACCCCTGGGAGGTCCCCCCCCCCCCCCGGGCTGTTTGGGAGGGTCGGGTGGGGGCCATTTTGAAGCAGGCCAGGGGTTTGGGCTAGTTTTGGGCTATTTTTTGGTTGTGGAGGAGCCCAGCCTATAAGGGGCTTGGGCTCCTCCCCCCGGCCACCATTTTAGGCTTAGGTGACCTGGTGGCCGGGTGTTAGCTTAGCGAGTTTTTTGTCAGGGTAGGTTTTCTCTTGTAGCGTCGTCTTTTGATATGGCAGCGGAAGATTACCGTGTTTTGGAGGCGATCCGCCTCCTGAGCGAGGCGGGCCGCCTGGATTTAGTCATCGGGGAGAGGCAGGTGGAACAGCGGCGGCCTCCGCGACGTGCGTCAGCGGGAGTGTCGGCCGTGGTAGCGGCGTGTTTGTCGCCCAAACGTCGCCGTAATGATGGGGTAAATGAAAGGGGCCGCTCGCGTACTCGCAGAGCGGCCCCGGCTGTTAAAGCGCAGCGTGGGAGGGGCGCGGGGCTCTCTGAGCTCGACGGGTCAGGCGCCTTTGGTGCGGGTGCGTTGGCGGTGGGGGACGGCATACAGGGGGAGCCGGTTCAGTTACCGGTGTCCTCCTTTAGAGAACGAGCGGCTTCTGCTCCCTCGCAGCAGGGTCGCAGGGCATCTGTTCAGCGTGGGGGCACTCGGCGCGCCGCCTCGACCTCTGCAGTGGCGGTTAGTGACGTTGCTGCGGGGGGAGGGGCGGAGGCCTCATTGGAGCGCGGGCCGCTGGTCCTGGAAAAGGGGCTTGGTGCAGGGGCCCTTGGACGGGTTGTTCCTTCTCAGGATGCGTTCTCAACACAGGGGTTGCCAAGGGGGGGTTTTATATTGACCCCCCCTCCTCCACAGAGAGTTTCATTTTCATCTGCCCGGGAGGCTGGTTCTTCATTAGAGGGAGCTGGTGTGGCTGGTTTTTCTGGGGCCCCCTTTAGCCCATTATTGTTTTCTCCTTCTCCATCTGTGGGGAGGGAACTTGTGTCTGTGTGCAGTGGTTCAGTGGGTGAAGGAGAGTGGGCGCAGATTGGCGGGCAGGATGTTTCCACCTTTTTGCAATCAGGTTCAGGTGGGGAGGGATTTGTTCTTCCTCAAGTTCCTTCTGGTTCTGTGACAGATGAGGGGGTGGCAGGTTCTGATTATGTGTGTGAGGCCCCCCAGGGGGTTAGGATTCGGTCTTGGGGGGGTTTGGATATTTTTCCCTCTTGGGCGGAAGGGCTGCGTGAGGCTGGTCAGTTTGGCGAGGCTGAGACTCGGGGTGCAGAGGGTATGCGGCCTGGTGTTGTGCAATTTTCGGGTTTACAGGTTGGTGGTCAGAGTAGGGCGCCGACTGTTTTGGAGGGAACGCAACAGGTTGGCGGGGCTCTGGATGCTCAAGTGCAGGGTCCTGCGTCGGCTATAGTTCAGGTTATGCTGGAATGTAGCAGTGAGGAGGAGGTTTTGCCCCCTTCCCCCCCTCCACCCCGTTTGTGTGATGTCCTTAAGAATAAGAGGCCTGTTTCGGTGGATTTTCAGGATGGTAGACGGATTTTTGACAGGGCGGCGAGCGACGTGCGCCCAGCTGCTGGATATTTAGGTGGTTTTAACCCTGGCACATCAGTCCGGCCTTTTTCTTTGCAGGATAGGGAGCAGTCAGGAGCAGCGGACTTGGTAGGGCGGAAGGCAGCCCATTTGCGCCAAGGTGAAAAGAGGGTGGAGCCTTGCGCGGCACGTCCCGTCACAACGAGGGATCCCGTCGTGGCCACTACAAGCAGGTTAAGCGCGACCTCAGTGGCCCCAACGAGGGATGTCGGCGCAGCTGGTTTTAGCAGGTCACGTGCGATCTCACTGGCTCCACCGAGGGATTACAGCGCAGTTTCCAAGAGCAGGTCCGGCGCGACTGCTCTTGCTCCGCAAAGTCTTCATAATTTTTTGCCGGTGACAGGTGTTGGGATTGGTAATGTTGGTGGGGCATACAGGCGGGTACAGTCTGCCTCCCCGCCTCGCTCTCAAGTCAGGGTTGGTAAGGCCCGTGATCGTTCACTGACCATTGAAGGGGTCCGGAAGGAAGTGGTGTTGCCTGCCCCCTCTCAGTTGGATGAATCGTTAATTCTTGACTACGATGAGGATAGCCCTGAGGAGGGTGAAGTGCGGGATACTGTGTTTACGGGGGGGCAGTCTCATGTGTCTCTTAGTTCTTTACAGGCACCGGTGGTGCGTGGGAGAGCTGAACGGTCCAGGCCACGAGCGCTCGGCCCCTCAGTGAGGGCTCCTCGAACGGCGGATGATGTTTCCCATGTGGAGTGGAGAACGGAGCCAAGTCAGCCTCCTTTGTTACGTCCAGGTGAGAATGTGCAGCCTCAGGTTCAAATGGTGTCTGTGGGGTCTGGGGAAGATTTAGTCTCCACGGGGTCTGGGGGTAGGTTACACAAGGGGCGCTATGTTAAAGACCAGGGTGTTGGTACCGATGGAGTTGACAAGGGGGTAGAGGCTAAGGTTGACAGTGGGACTTCTACTGTCGGAACTGACACAGGTAAGGTTGTACATAGTAAGGAGTTGAAAATCAAGAAGTTGCCCTATATGGGCGTCACTAAGCCGTTGGGAGCTCATCTAATGTTGAGCACTAAGGAAAAAATTTGGAATGGTGAGTTTGTGGAACTCCTAAAGTTGTTACATAGGGAAGTACGTGCTAAGGAGGGTTCCAAGGAAGAGGAATACGAATTGGCTAAGCGGCCTAAAGTCCCCTTGACCATCGAAAATTGGACGGCGGCGTTTTTAATATACGCCAGTGTCTACTGTGAGAAGTTTCCTGAGCGCTGCGTTTCGTTGTTCAAATACATGGATGTGATTCGTAAAGCTCAAATCACTAGAAATGACTTTGCTTGGGCGCAGTATGATGAGGAGTTTAGGGCCCGTATGGCTTGGGACCCTGAGGCGAAATGGGGGGAATTAGACACAGACCTTTGGCAACACACCATGGGAGCGGCTTCTAGTGGTAAAACGATCTTTACGGCCAGTGGTTTGCCTTTACTTTACCGCCCCTTTCAAGCGCGACCCACCCGGGGAGGGGTGGGGTCAGGTACATCAGCACAGGCTAATGTTGGGACCTGCTGGGACTTCAATCGAGGGACATGCACTAGAGAGTTTTGTAAGTTCCGACATGAATGTTCACAGTGTGGGAAAAAGAGCCACCCGCTTTCTAGATGTTGGGGAGTCAGACCTCCGGGTGGGCAACAGTGGTCACAGCAGGGTTCAACACATCAGGCCACTTCACAGCCACCTCCGGCTTCCAGGGGAGGGAGAGGTTCATCAGGTGTTGGGCCCAAAGGCTCATACGCCGGTTAATGTGCTACATTTGTCTGAGGCGCTACGCGGGTATGGGTCTGCTGAGTTGAGAGAGTTTTTGGTGTCTGGTTTCAGAGATGGTTTTCATCTGGGTTATGTGGGGCCTCGTGTGAGGAGGTGGTCGAAGAATCTTAAGTCAGCGGATGAACATAAGGATATAGTCCAGGAGAAGTTGAACAAGGAGGTGTATGAAGGCAGAATGGCGGGTCCTTTTGATGATTGGCCTCTGGAAGAGTTAATTATTTCACCAATTGGGGTGGTTCCCAAGAAAGACCCGGGGCAATTTCGGCTTATCCAACACTTGTCGTGGCCTGAGGGTAGTTCTGTGAATGACTTTATTGATGATGAAGCAGCTTCTGTTTCATACTCTTCCGTCGATGTGGCCATGTCTTTGGTAGTGGCTGCGGGCCCTTCGGCTCTAATGGCAAAATGCGATATTAAATCCGCATTTCGACTGCTTCCAGTCCATCCTGAAGATTGGCCTCTTCTGGGTATCCAATTCCTCGGGAAGTGGTACGTGGACAAAGCACTGCCAATGGGCTGTTCCATGTCATGTGCGTTGTTTGAAACGTTCAGTACGTTCTTACAATGGTTCTTCACACAGCAATCTGGTCACACTTTGGTCACTCACTATCTGGACGATTTCTTTTTTGTGGGTGCTGCTGATTCTTTAGACTGCCAGAATGCTTTGGTTCAGTTCCAGTCACTTATGGTTCATTTGGGTGTTCCTTTGGCTCCGGAGAAGACCATGGGTCCTTGCGCGACCATGTCTTTTTTGGGCATTGAACTTGACTCTCAGTCCATGCAGGCTCGTTTACCCCTTGATAAGAAAAGGAACATGTTGGAGTTGGTTGAACAAATGTTGCCTAAAAAGAAAGTCATGGTGCGGGAAGTGCAGGTCTTACTGGGTCACCTTAATTTTGCATGTCGGGTGGTCAGGGCGGGCAGGACTTTCTGTAGGCGACTAGGCAGGGCTCTGTCTGGTCGTTACTTGCCACATCATCGGGTTCGGCTGTCGGCGGGTGTCAAAGAGGATTTGCGTATGTGGGTCACCTTTCTGCATTCTTTCAATGGAGTTCCTCTACATAGGGAAGTGGATTGGATGTGGGATGTGCAGATCTTTTCTGATGCGGCTGGTAGTGATGGTTTTGGCCTGTATTGGCAAGGGAAATGGTGTGCTCAGCGGTGGCCCGAGGCTTGGAGGAATGGTGGCCGGAGCATTGCCTTTTTGGAACTGTTTCCGGTTGTTGTGGCAGTAACGTTGTGGGGCCAGGATTTGGCTCACAAGAAGGTTCTTTTCCGGATTGACAATTTGGCTGTGGTTCAGGTGATCAATAGACAATCTGCCAAGGACGTCCAAGTTCTGAAACTGCTCAGGGTCTTTGTGTTAGGATGCCTTAGATTTGATATTTGCTTTAGGGCCCTACACATTCCTGGTGTGGACAATGACATTGCAGATGCTTTGTCTCGTTCACAGTGGGAGAGATTCCGTGGGCTAGCTTTGGAGGCAGACGAGACGCCGACTCCCATGCCGGAACATCTGTGGACGGTAGGCAACACAGGGTCTTTCAGCTGGTGGTAGGGTCCTTGGCGACTTCCACAAGAACAGCGTATGAGTTGGCGTGGAAAGAATTTTTGGATTCTGGAGCTGTCAAAAGGGACCTGTCGTGGCAAAGATCAGAGGATGTGGTTCAGTTTATGTTGGGTTTAATGGACAGGGGTTTATCCAGAGTTACTATTGCTGGGAAGTTGGCGGGCGTTTCCTTTATGGGTAAGTTGTTCTGGGGTTACTCACCATCTGCGGGGGAATTGGGCAGGAGAATGTTGGAAGGGTGGGCTCGGGAGCGGGGTGGTGTTCCGGCGGTGAGGTCTCCTTTGTCATGGCAGAGGTTGGCTAGTGTGGTGTCGATTTTGCCGGAAGTGTGTAGGGACAGGGCTGAAGCTTGCCTGTTTGCCACCTTGATGGTTTGGATGTTTTTTGGCGCCTTTAGGGTGTCCGAGTTGTTGGGTAATCGGTGTTCCAAGGGAGTTTTGTGGGGTGATGTTCGTTTGTCTGGTAGAGGAGTTCATATTTGGCTTTCTCATTCCAAAACGGATCAGAGACAGAAAGGCAAGGGTATTTGGCTGGAAGCTGTTTCTTCCGTGGAGACTTGCCCTTTGCGCTGGGCGCGCTGCTGGTGGGATCTTTCGGGTGGTATTTTAGAACATAATGTTTTTCAGCACTTGGATGGTTCTGTGGTCACTACATACCAACTGCGCATGGTGTTGCGAAAAGCGCTGCGTCATCTTGGCTTGGATGAGTCTCGTTATGGCACACATTCTTTTCGAATTGGAGCTGCCACTGAGGCCTATCACAGGGGTTGGTCACGGGAGGACATTATGCATTTGGGGCGCTGGACTTCAAACTGCTTTCAGCGCTATGTCCGAGGTGAGGTTGGGGATGCGCCTGCGTCTTCTCCTGTTTTGCCTTTCTGATACTTCTTTTTCTTGCAGGTTCTGTGGCTGGTCCTCGTTCCGCTGTCCTGACGATATGGATTGTGGGGCACTCCTTCGTTAAAAGAGCTCAGCTTCAAGCTCGTTTGAGTTACTTTGGTGCTATGCTGGGCTTTAATGAACGTTTATTTAATGTTGTTTGGAAGGGTCGGGGGGGGTATGTTGTGGAAGGATCTTATTCCAGCTCTTAACTCGTGGTTGGTGGGAGGGGTTTGTCCGGATATTTTGGTTTTACATCTTGGAGAGAATGACCTGTGTTCAGTTAAGGGTGTTGTTCTTCTTCGGACCATGAAAAAGGATCTTTCTTTGTTACATCAGCAGTGGGCTGGGTGCCACGTCCTGTGGACTGAATTGATCCCGAGGAGGTGCTGGCGCAATGCAGTAAAGCCTAAAGCTATTGACAAGTCCCGCAGGAAAGTTAATCTTGAGGTGTCTCGGTTTTGTAGGGACTTGGGGTTTGGCCGGATTGTTCATAGTGACATCCGGTATGATGCTGTGCCTTTTTTCCACAGTGACGGGGTTCATTTATCCCAGATGGGGATGGACTTGTATCTTTTGGAGATTCGGGAGGTTTTGTCCCGCTGTTTGACGGTCAGAAATGCGTTGGTTTAGTGTACTCTTTTGCCCCTCGTTTCCACAGGATTTGTTGTCTGTTTGGGGGGGCAGAAAGGTGGGTTTCGTTGTCCTCTCCCACTGCTTTCTGGGTGGCGGAATATTTTGATTTGCCAATTTTGGGCACGAGGGGAGTTGAGATTTTGGAATGTGGATTTTGTCAGGGGAAGTTGGGCAGGTGGAATTCGGGTTTGGAGGCATAGGCTGGGGGATCTGGTCGGGCTTTGGCTGTAAGTGGGGTTTGGAGATATGGTTTTGGGGCCTGTTGAAGTTATAATGTTGTAATGGGGCTGTTATATGGTTTTAATATGTGATGGGGTATGTACGGGTGGGGGCGGGTTTGACTGAGGGTGAGGGGCGGGGGTGGGTGTTTTGGGGGTTGGAAAAACAATTCAAACAATTGGTAAGGTTTTAGATTGTTAGGCGTTTGCCGAGGATTCGTTGTGTAAATGTGCACCTGTTTCATTAAAGCGGCCTTTTCCACACTCTACTTGGTCTCTTGGTCTGCTCACTCCCCCCAACCCCTCCCTCCCAAGGGGGGCTTGGGGGGGGGCAGCCGACCCCTGGGAGGTCCCCCCCCCGGGCTGTTTGGGAGGGTCGGGTGGGGGCCATTTTGAAGCAGGCCAGGGGTTTGGGCTAGTTTTGGGCTATTTTTTGGTTGTGGAGGAGCCCAGCCTATAAGGGGCTTGGGCTCCTCCCCCCGGCCACCATTTTAGGCTTAGGTAACCTGGTGGCCGGGTGTTAGCTTAGCGAGTTTTTTGTCCCTCCCTCCCTCCCTCATGGTTTTTTCTTCCTTTTCTTTGGTTTCATCTCATGGGTTTTTTCTGACGCTTGCTATTTTGCCCCCCCCCTTTTTTCTTTTTGTTGGGCGCAGCTGTTTGGTACAGGTGGACATGGGGGTTTTTTGTTATTGTTCTTTCATTGTCGCTTGGAACAGGTGCGGTGCGGAATATTTTGATTTGCCAATTTTGGGCACGAGGGGAGTTGAGATTTTGGAATGTGGATTTTGTCAGGGGAAGTTGGGCAGGTGGAATTCGGGTTTGGAGGCATAGGCTGGGGGATCTGGTCGGGCTTTGGCTGTAAGTGGGGTTTGGAGATATGGTTTTGGGGCCTGTTGAAGTTATAATGTTGTAATGGGGCTGTTATATGGTTTTAATATGTGATGGGGTATGTACGGGTGGGGGCGGGTTTGACTGAGGGTGAGGGGCGGGGGTGGGTGTTTTGGGGGTTGGAAAAACAATTCAAACAATTGGTAAGGTTTTAGATTGTTAGGCGTTTGCCGAGGATTCGTTGTGTAAATGTGCACCTGTTTCATTAAAGCGGCCTTTTCCACACTCTACTTGGTCTCTTGGTCTGCTCACTCCCCCCCACCCCTCCCTCCCAAGAAGATGATGATATATAGCACATTACATTCAATTCAATATAGGAAAGTATACAGTGATAGTTGTATTTCTACAACAAGCAACTGAAGAACAACATGCAGAAATATGTGCAGGGCACAGATTTCGCTAGAGGAAAAGTTGTAATCCTGAAGTCATTTTACATCCTAAAATGACTCCATCGTGAGGCTTCAACTTCCAGAATGAGGAGAGCAATATTTTATCTTCTTCCACAGTCATTCCCCCGCTAAGAAAGTGTAGAGTGCCACCCGGCCTCTGCACTACAATGTGTACGCACAGCACCCCTCGTGACCGGGCTCGGTCCAAGGGTATAACATACGGGGCCACGGTTACACGTGACCTTCCGGCCGAATAGTAAGCTGGTGCATGTGTGTATCTTTTCTGCCCTGAAGAAGGCCCGTATTTTCACCGGTGCATGAGCCCTCTAGACTGGCGACGAGGGCATGTATCTGGACCCTCACCCCGTTCCTGTGACTGGTGCGCAGCCTGCTCGCCCACTGACGGAGCCAGCGAGAGCATCTGTGCCTGACTGAAGACCACAACCAATCGCCCGCCTGACGCCAGCGGTGCCACGTCGGCCATGCTCAGGTCATCTACCCACCTCACTGAGGAGTGTTGCAGTGAGTTGGCAGCGCTCCCACCGCTCGGTCTGCAGCGGAGTCCCCCAGCACCGTTCCTTGTGCACGTGCCAGGCTGGCCGGGCGTCACAGGTGCGGCCCGCTCCCAGCATGCTCCATAGCAAGGGCGGTACCACGGAAACAGTGCTCCGCATTGAAAAAGGCCCGGCTCCATGCGCGAGGCCAGCGCACGGCCCAGAAGCCCCACGTGCACGGCATATTGTTCGCACGGCTCCAAGCATAGGGCCTGGCCAGCAGACTCCACAGACCACGTGACTCCTGACAGCACCTGCAAAGCCTGCGTGAGCTCAGGGACACACTCCCGCAGTGCCTGCAGCACATCAGCAGCACAGAATACTGCAAGGTAAGCAAGCATACAGGCATAGGGTGGAAGGAGAGCAAAGCAGAAAGAAAAAAAAGAAAAATAAAGGGAGGCAAGTGAAAACCCCTGCAATTCCTTGCTCACACATGGCAGACTGCAGCAAACGTCGCGGTCAAAGGAAGTGCAGAGAGAAAGAGCACGCAAGAGCACGGATAACAGGAAGAGGGCATACTCAACGCTGGAGGCCCTGAAGCACAGCAAAGTTAGGCACTTCACAGAGACACATCATGAGAGATGAACCAGCACAACAGGCACCAGCACCCACAGCTCCCCATTCGCAATCCTCAGTGATGCCCTTGCCCCATTTAGCCAGCTATGAGACCCAGCCACCGCAGCACCACTGTGGAAGCGCTGGGTAGGCCGCCTGAACCATTACTTTACTGGAACTCGTGAGAATGATGGGAAGGTGAAGTGCTTGTTGCTCATGCATTTCGGAGGGGACGAGCCATATGAACTGTTTGAATCACTGCCTAATACTGGCAACGATGATGACTATGAAGCCGCAATAGCAACCCTAGACAAGTATTTCCATCCCCAGATGAACCCAGATTATGAACGTTTTAAACTATGGCTGGCTCAACAGACCGAAACTGAAATGATGGACATGTTCTATGCCAGACTCCGCAAACTGGTGGCCACTTGCACAGGGACAGATCAAAATGACTAGATCAGAGCCCAGCTGATATCGGGATGCAAGTCCATCGCCTTGAGGTGCCTCATCCTGTGACAGCCCGGGCTCTCCCTAGATGAAATCCTGATACTAGCCCAATCCCACAAACTAACGGATAAGTGCACAGACAAAATGGAGGCAGTTCGGATACGAAACACGCCAACGGCCACAGTGCCGAGGCAGGTGCGTGTGAAGGAGGAGACTGTTGATGTCATCCAGAGACGGCCAGTGAACAACCAAAGATGGGGTACGGGAAACAGGCCCAGCAGAAAGTGTATATACTACAGATTTGACCACAGAGAACAAGACAGGTGTCCCGCTAGAGGGCAGGCATGTGCAAAATGCAGCAAAGCCAACCACTATGCCAGCGTCTGCCACGGTCGCGGAGGAAGACCACGTGGGGGTTTATCCCGAGGGCGCCAGGTAAACCTCAGAAATCTCATGCTGGAAGATCAAGAGGCTTCTGAAGCCACGGCCAACACAACTAGCATGGCGTACTACGAAGACAATGACGACACATTCGTCATTTCATTCACTGGCCGACTCATCAGGAAAGGCCGCCCACCCCCACTGTGTCAACATCAATGGATATCCCATTAAAGCCCTCATCGACACTGGGGCGTCGGTGAATGTGATGGACTCCGACCAATACGACCAACTAAGGCCCGACCACATCTGGTTCCAAGCAAGGCCAGGATCTTCACGTATGGTGGCACCAAACCCATACCACTAAGGGAGTGGTGGAAGTCGAAGTCTAGAGTGACACCCATGCAGTGAAGATAACTTCCCATATCATGGAAGGGTAGAAGGGCACGCTGATAGGCTGTCACATGGCTGGAACTCGTGTTCTTCGCCAAACAGGTTCACCAACACCATGGCTAAGATATGCTGAAAGAATTCCCTCAGCTCTTCACTGGGTTAGGCAAGCTAAAGGGATACCAAGTCAAACTACATATCGACCAAAGCATCCAGTCGCGTGCCCTCCGACACCGGCGGATCCCGCTCCACCTCCGCCCGCTGGTGGAACAAGAACTACAGAACCTTGAAAACTTGGGAGTAATTGAGAAGGTGTCTGGGCCCACTCTGTGGGTATCCCCGCTGGTGGTAGCGCCGAAGCCAAAACAACTTGGTGCCATTCGCAGATGCATGGACATGAGGCTCCCAACCAGGCCTTTCGCAGGGAGCGGCACATGACCCCAACAATGGATGACATTGTGGCGGACTTAAACGGAGCGCAATGGTTCTCGAAACTCGACCTGAACTCTGGTTATCATCAGCTGGAGTTGGCTCCAGAAAGCAGGTATATCACCCCCTTAAAACAAGGGGGTGCCAGTAGAATATGCCAGCCGTGCACTGTCGCCAATGGAGACGAGGTACGCACAGATAGAGGCCGAAGCCCTGGCCGTTCGCTGGGCATGCCAACATTTTCACCTCTACCTGTGTGGCCACTCCTTCAGAGTAATAACGGACCACAAACCCCTCATACCACTGTTCAGTGGGTCCAACAGACTAGCACCTCCAAGGATCGAACAGTGGGTGGTGCAGCTGCAGGCATACTCCTTCCAACTACTGTATCGCCCAGGGACGGACAACCCAGCTGACTTCCTGTCGAGACACCCACTGCAGGCAGAAACCGGCCAGACACAGGATGACGGCCCAAGCACTGAAGCATTTGTGCGCATGATTGAAGACAATGCCTGTCCGCTGGCTTTCACCAAGGAGGACCTGTGTAGTGCCACGGAATCAGACACCACCCTCCAGCGAGTCAAGGAAACGCTGAAAACAGGAAGATACTAAAGAAACGAAACAATTGCCAATACTGAGAATCTAGATTTCAGTTTTCTTTTAACCTGAAAAGAAATTGGTTATCATGAATGTAACATGGAAAACCTGCTTTATAAATTGCAACATATAATTTTATTGCTTTAGAAACGATCTAAAATTTTTTACACATTTTTTTGCATGGAAACACAAACGAAATATATACATTTATATACAACACTGAAATGTAAGTACACAGAAAATTCAAAAACACAAAAAATTCAACACGCTATCAAAATCAAGCACTCTTGGCCATACATTCATACTCCAACTCATACACACTAATACTAGTCCCGGTGTCAACAATATAATACAGGGAAATCAATTAACCATTGTTTTAAACAGACCCTTTATAAGACTTTATACAGTTCAAAAACGGAAAAAGGGGGGAGGACACAAAAGTGTTCCTCGTGCTGTTTTAAAGGTTGATAACACAAAAAAATATTTTTTATATGCGACCCGGGACTGGGTCGACGCGTTTCAAACCCTGTGAATGCCAGGGTTCTCCTCAGGACCAATGTAAACTCAATTCCGGGGTTCAAGGCTCAAAAACCGATGAGGCAGTCAAAATAGTTGTCTTCCCATAAACTGGTGGAAGGGCCGTTTGTTTTAGCGGGTTCTTGTCTCAGGGATTCTACTTCCTAGTGATTTGTTGGGGCACCGCTGGTCAGGCTCAAAGCCATGTTTTCTGCCACGCTATTTTGCACAGTGGCTCTCCTCACAGTCTACTGAGTTTACATTGGTCCTGAGGAGAACCCTGGCATTCACAGGGTTTGAAACGCGTCGACCCAGTCCCGGGTCGCATATAAAAATTATTTTTTTGTGTTATCAACCTTTAAAACAGCACGAGGAACACTTTTGTGTCCTCCCCCCTTTTTCCGTTTTTGAACTGTATAAAGTCTTATAAAGGGTCTGTTTAAAACAATGGTTAATTGATTTCCCTGTATTATATTGTTGACACCGGGACTAGTATTAGTGTGTATGAGTTGGAGTATGAATGTATGGCCAAGAGTGCTTGATTTTGATAGCGTGTTGAATTTTTTGTGTTTTTGAATTTTCTGTGTACTTACATTTCAGTGTTGTATATAAATGTATATATTTCGTTTGTGTTTCCATGCAAAAAAATGTGTAAAAAATTTTAGATCGTTTCTGAAGCAATAAAATTATATGTTGCAATTTATAAAGCAGGTTTTCCATGTTACATTCATGATAACCAATTTCTTTTCAGGTTAAAAGAAAACTGAAATCTAGATTCTCAGTATTGGCAATTGTTTCGTTTCTTTAGTATAGTTTGGCTCAGCCTTGCTGAGTTCTTTGAGTCAAGACCCTTTTAGTTGTTTGGAAAACAGGAAGATGGCACCGCTTCTTGGATGGGTTGGTGGAACTCACAGGGATAGAACAGAACACCCAGCAGCAAATATGGAGAGTGAGGCATGAACCCAGCATCGGTGGATCCGGGCTTGTGCTCAGAGGCCAGAAGATTGTGGTCCCAAAAGACCTGCATCGCTGAATGGTGACCCTAGCACACCAAGGGCACCATGGCGTGGCAAAGACAAAAGCCAGGCTCAGGACCAAAGTGTGGTTCCCGGGTATGGACAGCGTGGTCGATGAGGAGGTAAGGAACTGTCACCCCTGCACCATTACGGGACTGGACCCTGCTCCCGCACCCATCATCATGGAAGGACCCTGCGAAACACCATGAACCAGGGTAAACATCGACTTTGGTACCTTCCCAGATGGGCATCACACCCTAGTGGTTATTGACTCATGCTCTAAATTCCCTGTGGTCAAGGTAGTGCTGTCCACGGCGTTTACACATGTGCAGCCAGCACTCGAGAAGATTTTCACAATCTTTGGGTTGCCTGAGGAAATAAAATCAGACAACGAACCGCCCTTCCAGGGCCAGGCGTTTCAGGACTTCCTACAGAAATGAGCCACCTGACACCGGCGGATCACACCCCAGTGGCGAGCGGTGAGGTCGAGCGGTTTATGAGGACTCTGAACAGAGCACTACACATAGGGGTGGACCAGCATCAAGACCTGGAAACCTGCCTCCACCAATTCCTATTCGCCTACAGGCAGACGCCTCACTCGACAACGGGGTGTCACCCGCAACGCTCCTTCTAAAGCACCCACCCTGGGATCTCATCCCTGAAGATCCCAACTGGACACCGCAGTTCCTCAACCAGGAACGGCTCAAAAGAAGCGCCAACGGACAAATGACAAAGCCACCCTCAGCCGAGGAACCAAGACGCCATCAATACGAGTAGGCTCTCAAGTGGTTCTAAAGGATCGCCATCCAGGATGCCGACCCAGGTGGGTGCCATGGCAGTGTCATTTCAAGCCAGGACGAGAGGTCATCCCGCATTATGCGTGTCGAGTAACTGGGCCAACGAGAGACCGACCTGGGAACAGGTCAGAGACTGTGTGTACACTTGGCACTTCTAAAGAAAGCAATCTGTCTCTCTCTCTTTCTCTCTCGTTCTCCTGGTATTACTTTCTCTTTATTGTCTTTGCTCTCCTCTTTCACTGTTTGATCAGCTATTGCTAAAGGAAAGGAGGGATGTAGAGTGCTACCCGGCCTCTACACTACAATGTGTACGCACAGCACCCCTCGTGGCCGGGCTCGGTCCGAGGGTATAAAATAAAGGGGCCAATGTCGCACATGACCTTCCAGCCGAATAGTAAGCTGCTGCATGTGTGCGTCTTTTCTGCCCCGAAGTAGGCCCGTATTGTCACCGGTGCATGAGCCCTCTACAGAAAGGACTTGTTCCGTCTACTCGCAAGTAGTTAAATCCCTGGCAATCAGTGGTGCTGGAACACCTTTCAGAGTGGGGATCCTGCAACCGATGTTACATTACTGAAGTCAATAGGATTGTGAAAAATCTAAGCATTACACAAAGGACAAGTGTAGCAAATGAGCCACGCCCATTCAGCAGGAGGGTGGTCATGGTGCAGTATGTAGCCAGCGGTGCATTTTGGAGTACACTCTCATAGAATGTATTACTAAAGCATGGTGTGGTAGCACTGTCATTTACAGACAGCACATTTTACATTGAAACTGTCACTGACTTTGCACATACATGAAATGTTACTGATGAAACTATATGGTGCTCAAAAGATAATGTGTGAAAATTGCTTCAGCGAATTTTCATAATTTGCTCATGACCAAGGAAAGTGTCTTGGTTTCTTTTGATCCTCCTAAAATCTTTATTTCCATCACACTTCACAATTACAAAACGATATGCTTCTTTTTACCCAGACCCGGCGGGGGGGGTGAGGGGGAGGGGAGGGAGGGGTGGGGTTTTGGGGAAGGGGTAGTATTGGGGGGTGACCAGTTACAGTTATGTTGTGGGAACGTTCATAAAACTGTGTAGGAATCCGAAACAAGAGTCTCCTCCTCGGTCCAGTTCTGTGGTCTGAATCCTGATTTGTATTGATATAAACTCATGTTCCACCTCGGCTGAGGTGACAGAGACTGCTGCTGATTATTGTATGTAACCTGTTGATATGGAGGAACACCTAATAAAGAAATTTACACCAAAAAAGTATGTGCTTCTTTTGTTCTTTCCTGTTGCAACATTTTGAAATATTTGTAGTTAATTTTCAATTTAAAAAAAATTGATATTCTTCAGCCTTTCTTTACACGCTCCATGCACCCAGCAACATTGTCACATAGTTCACTTTACAAACGCTTCTCAATTTGCAGCCAGAGAAAGAAAAGTACGCACCATACTCCATGTTAGAAGAATAAGTAGTAATTTGTCAGAAGACATAGCCTGAGCTTTGACCTTTATCTTGGAACTCACAGCAAATGTGGCAAGATGAAAACAAAATGTAAAGGAACATTTATTGCTCATTCACCCTCTGAACTCCAGCATGGTTATTAGGGGGTGCTGCATCACCCCCGCACCCCAACTTCCAACACATGTGCTGGCATTCTGGGTAGCATTCCAACCCATTGTATTATTTAAAAAAAACATGCATTCGAGTGGATTCATCGAGCAAATTTTATTTTCAAAAATCGTGCTCCATCACCACAGACAGTACTACCTATAAAGCTGCACTTAGATGCTATCACCAGAAAATAAGGGATGTCAAGAAAAAAGCACTAGTGGACTGAATTGAAGAAACCTCCAACAGCTACAAGATCTACTCGATCATCAACGATTTCACCCCAACCTCAGCCACTGTCAACAACATCACTGCCTCCCAACAACTCTGCGACAGCCTATCCAACTTCTTCTACTGCAATATCACAAACATCTACAAAAACTTTGCACACTAAACCAACCACAGCAAAATCATTTCCAACATACCCAACACTAACCAAGACAGCAACCTGACCAAACGGACAACCCTCCCCATAAATGACACAGCAGGAAACATGTTGACAATCCACTCAGGGGTTCCAACAGACCCATGCCCACACCACATCTATAACCTGGGAACATCACCAATCAGCACCATCCTGACTCACATCATCAACACTTCCGATATGTCTGCCACTTTCCCAGATTAAAGGAAACTTGCAGAAATCAGCACATTCCTCATGAAGCCCACAGCCGACCTGAATCAGCTGAGCAGCTTCCAACCCATCTCTAGGCTCCCCATCCAGTCAAAGTGAATGAGAAGCCATCTACAACAAATCACAACCCACCTTGAGCTTCACCATCTTCTAGACAACACTCAATAAGGAATCATAAATACCAGCAGCATCAAAACAGCACTCCTTATAGCCACTGACAACATTCGAACCATCCTGGACCAAGGAAATACAGCAGCTCTCATCTTGCTTGACATACCATGGCCTTTCCACTGTCTCCCACAACACCTTCAGAAGATTCCATGAGATTGGCATACAAGGTTCACTCTCAAATGGATCTGTTACTTTCTCACAGGTAGAACCCAAAGGGTCAGGCTGCTGCCCTTAAGATCAAAGACCAAGAAACTGATTTGCAGAGTCCCATAGGGATTGTCCATCAGCCCCTTTGTTAGAAATGGTGTCTCTAATTGGCAGAGATATGCCCCTGTCCAAGTAGGGACCCAAAACCCTAGTCAGGGTAAGTAAGTTACCCACCAAAGATAACCTGTGCTCACCCCCTTGGTAGCTTGGCACAGAGCAACCAGGCTTATCCCCAGACGCAATGTAATAGTATTTGTGCACACACACACACACAATAACACAGTGAAAACACCACAAAAGTACTCCACACCAGTTTAGAAAAATTGCCTATATTTATCTCAGTAGAGCAAGACCAAAATGGCAAAAATCCAACATACACAAGTCAAGATATGAATTTTCTGATATTAAATGCAGTTATAGTGCTTAGCAAACAATAGCTCCAGCTGGGGCTATTCTCGATGGGCTCGACAAGTGCAAATCCATAAGTTCGAGCCAACCGCAATGGAGCTCGGGCTGGCTACATATTCGTGCAGATCCTGGTTATAGTACCTTGGAAACGTTGAGAACCAAATTTGGTGTGAGGTGCCAGGGAGGTGAGGCATCGTGTAGGCAGGTGCTGTGTCTGTTCCTTACTGCTATGCAGGTCATTGGCGCATCAGCACAATGAAGGTGATGCGTCACTGAAGCCAGTGAGGTGTTGGTTCCTGGAGGCGGTGCCGAGTCGTTGAGCCTTGGACGCCCGGGGACATTGCATGACGCAGGGGAGGTGATGTAGCATTTGCGCGTTGTGTTGGTTCCGATGACAGTGCGGTGTCGATGGAACTCTAAGTGTCAAGCAGCGAGGCATCGACTTTGTGGTGTCGATGTCACACCTCTGGGCCACAGGTGTTGCAGCAGAGTCAGAGTTGAGCTCATGGACATCGGTGACGCGGTACTCAAGACTTTCTCTGTGGTGGTGCTTTGGAGGTGCTGCAGCAGCACCAGGGCCTACGTTGTAAGTCTAGTCCTTGCATTAAGCAGGGACCACAGCTCTGGGACAGGCAGCGATGCGGTGTGGAAGATTGGCGCTGGTTCAGAAGTGAAGCTCAAAGTTGATGGGATGATTTCTTCTTTTTGTCACAGAAAACTCTCTCCCAGGGGCCCATGAACTGGATTTGGCATTATTTGGCAGAGTAGGGCTCTCAGCAGAGGAGCCCAGGTGCTGCAGGTGAAGTCTTTGAGGGCCCTGAGCCTTACAACAGGAGGCAAGTTCAACTCAAGCCCTTGGAGCAACTTTAGAAAGCAGAATGCGGAGAGCAAAGTTCAGCCCTCTCACTCCCAGCAGCAGGGAGCAAAACAAGCAGCAAAGTGGCAGTCCCTCCTAGTAGCACAGCAGCTCTTCTTCTTGGCAGAAAGTGCTCAGTCCAGAAGTGATCTGAGTATATGGTGTCAGAGGTCCCATACTTATACCCGTTTCAGCCTTTGAAGTAGAGAGATTCAAAGAAAGGTCTTTGTAGTGCACACGACCCAGCACTTCCTCGCCCTGGCTCCATAACCACTACAAGGGGGTAAACAGCTCGTTTTATGGAGACAGGCACAGCCCTATTCAGGTGCAAGTATCAACTCCTCCCACCACCCTAGTTCAAGAAGACCCATCAGCTTGATAATGGGCCATCAGGATATGCTGGGCACACCTCAGCTCCCTTTGTGTGCGACTGTCCAGAGTGGATTCACAAAGCCCAACTGTCATCCAACCTAGACATGCATCCTAGGGACAGGTAGAGGATTGTTAAAAGTAAGAAAATGCCAACTTTCTTAAAGTGGCATTTTCAGACCTGCAATTTAAAAACCAAATTCACTAAAAGATGTGTTTTTAAATTGTAAGCCCAGAGACACCAAGTTCCAATTTTCTATCTGCTCCCAATTGGAAGAAATTCTTGTTAAGTGTTACAAGGCAGATCCAATGCTAATCTATGGGAGAGAGAGGCTTTGCTGTAGTGAAAAACAAATCTAGCAATTTATTTACTACTAGGAACTGTAAAACTCAAAAGTACATATCCTGCCTTTTAAATACACTGCACCCAGCCCATGGGACTACCTAGTGCATACCTTAGGAGTGCCTTACATGTAGTAAAGGGGAAGGTTTGGGACTGACAAGTAGATGAACTTGCCAGGCCAACATGGCAGTTTAAAACTGCACACACAGGCTCTGCGGTGGCAGGCCTGAGACAGATGTGATGGGCACTCATGTGGGTGGCACAATCAGTGCTGCAGGCCCACTAGTAGCATTTTATTTACAGACCCAGGGCACATGAGGTGCACTGTACTAGGGACTTATTAGTAAATCAATTATGCCAATCATGGAGAAAACAATTATACCATGGTTTATATGAGAGCGCATCTGCACGTAAGCCATGGTTAACAGTGGTAAAGTGTCCAGAGTCCTAGAGCCAACAAAAAGAATGTCAGAAAAATAGGCAAAGGAAGGCAAAATGTTTGGGATAACCCTACAAAAAAGAACAGTTCCAACAGCCACCCTTTTCAACATATATATGACACCGCTCCCTAGACATCACCATCATTTCCTACTCCAATGACACCTAACTCACGGACTAGACTACATCCACCAGAGCCAACTTCACCAACTGCATGACCAAGATAGCAGACTAAATGCAAACCAACTGCCTGAAGCTCAACTCCAACAAGACAGAAGTACTCGTCTTCTGCAACAAGACCTCCTGATGGGTCTCCACCAGGAGGAGCTAGGACCAACACCCATGCCCACAGACAATGCAAAAATTCTAAGGATCATCCTAGATGAGAAGCTCAACATGATGGCTCAACTCAATGCAGTGTGCACCTCCTTCTTTCACATCAAATGTATGCTGCAAAATAGTTTTCAATGGTGCCTCATAACACCAGACAGACCATCACGCAGCGCCCATCACCAGCAGGCTGGACTAGGGCAACACTCTCTATGCCAAAATCTCCAAACAACTCCTACACGTACTCTAGACAATCCTGAACACTGACGCAAGGCTCATAGTCGACCTCCCATTCCCCATCCACATCATACCTCACCTCAGGAAGCTTCACTATCTCTCCATTCAGAAGCGCAGCCAATTCAAACTTCTCTCACACTCATACAAACCCCTAAACAACACTGGCCCGGAATACCTGACCAGCCGCATACACTTTGACCAACCCATCAGACATCCAAGTTTTGCCCCACTCTCACTCGTAGACACTCCCCACATCCGCATAAGCAAAACAGGAGGTCACTCATTCTCCCACCTTGTACCCAAAACATGGAACAACCTCCCTCAACATATCAGAGCCTACTCCTAGCTTCTTGAGTTCTACAAGAAACTGAAGACCTGGTTCTTTGTATAAGCACCCTGGAGACCACACACCTACAGACCTGCCCAAGCACCTAAAAACCCTCTCTGGTGATTAGTGCACTATACTAATCGACATAACATGACATCCACCTCCCCTCTCTCGCTCTTTCTCTCTCACACACACACACACGCACACGCACACACACACACTTTTTTTTATTCTGGCAAAAGCTATATTAAGATCAGACTCTTCTTTAACTCACATTGATTGCAGCATAATGTACCTATTTCATTTACCATCAAAGGGATTTTTTGGCTTATTACATTATAAAAAAAGCATTGTTAGAGCCAATATATTTTGCTTTGGCCACCAGCCTTTTAGCTTTGTCAACACTTGTTTGGTGTTGCCACAGTATTTGCAAAAATCTATTGCTGGGGAAGCTGCTGGACCTCATCAATCTTTAAAAAAATGGCTGAAAATAAAAATTAATTTGGTTTAAAAAAGCACACAGTGCCATAGTAGTCCCTGAACTTAAGGGAACTACTTTGTGTGTGTGGATATGCTTCTTGCAAAAAGGCAGAATGCCCTCGCTCACAGTAAAGTTAGCCTACGATTGAAGTGGGCTGTATGGTTTCATGAACAGAAGATTAATTAGAATGACACAATAACAGACCCATGGATGAATAGGACTGGCTGACAGCCACTATAGGTAAGTAGATTATACATATAGTTTGAGTAAAATCACAAAGTTTTGGCTGACGCCAGACCTAAAAATCACACCCAGTTTTTATTTCTCCTTTTGCACAAATGTGTAGCCCTTTTCACAACCCCACAGGAGGCATGCAATCAGTTCATATATATCTCATTCAGACTTGGCATTGAGCACTTTGTTAACCCTGGAGCTGAGGAATGAGTTCTACTGTAGGTCTGCGGATCAATACTACTATCTTGCAGTGTTGCGGTGATACCTGAAGGAAATGACAAACACAGCCATAATACCACAATAGACTGAGCGCATTACGAACAAGATGCAATCTACGAGAGATAGCAACATAATTGCACAGACATCCACCCAGGGTTGTAAAAGCTAGTGAGCTGTGGATTGGGGAATGTAAAAAACCATCACATAATATATTATTCCAGACATATATGAAACCCTAGATTTACTGTGATGTCTTCTGTACCTTCTGCTTGTTTTTGCTGAATGAAAACCAAACAAAGCACAGTTGGGGAAGGCTACCACAATGCATTATTTTTACGCAGATGAATTTTTCTTGAAATGTAATAATTTGTGCAGCCAACTCCAGGGCGTCCATAGAAAAATAGGGGTATAGAAATATCCAAGTGTTGTCTGATATAGTTTATGGTAATATTCCTTTTTAACTCTTTTGCTCCCCCTTTCAGATGCCTAAAAGATGAACCGAATAAGATTAAAATGAACAATTGTGCTTGGATCCCGGAGTGAAACGTAGATTGACAATTGCCGGTAGATTGCGGTCTGAAAATAATGGAGGTTGAAAAAATACTCCTAGGCACAGTTATGTCAGTGTTCGTGCTAAAACTCTAAAGGGTGAAATTTATTAAAATGACTGAAGCTTGTTCTGTTCTACAGAATTCAATTGAAGATCACAAGCTGTCTTTCCAACTAGAATGACACACTCTTTTGACTTGTGAATATTAACAATCGCCCACTTTAAAAATCTTGAGTGGGCAACAAGGTGACAGGTAAACCAGCCTCGACAACTTCTGGACAAAGGTTAAATCCTTTATTTAAGTATACAGGAACAGAGATCCAATTCACAGCAAGGGAGTAAAGCAGCTTCAATGTAGACTTTCTCCAACTGCCCACTCACAATCGTACCCGCTTACGTTCCAGTGAAGATGTGCAGGTTCTAGAACAGCACATCATCACATGGTTACAGAACCCATGAACTGCAGGTTCCGTAATCTAAGATACCACATCACTGCCCTCATTTTATATACAAAAAACAAAAAAAACAAACACAAGTATAAACAGTGAATAACAAATGTATCCTCAAGATACAACTATAAGCAAGATATGACAAATATAACATCACCCATGGAATAACTGACATTAAACATAGTTGTGTAACCGAGTCGGTCTTCTCTTTTCATGTTGTGGTATGTTCTTGAAATCCTCATACAGAGCTGCATTTAGCCACCCTGTTGAGGTTCCAAATTTTGTAATATCAGTCTGCTAACGCGGGATTACTGGTTACTAGTTACCTTACCAGATCCCAAACCAAGTCGACTGAATCGTTGGTACCTGTCATTGAGTAAAAGGTAATCTAACAATAAGTCAATCAATTTAAGAACTTACACCACTCTAAATGACCACTGACCAAATTTAAGTTTCAAAGATTTAATATAAAGTCAAAGATAACTGAAGATACAAACTTCTCAAAATGAGATTCAGAAGATAAATTGGTATCACTATGAACATGAACTTTTTGAATAGTCTGAGTCTGAAAAATAGAATAATGAGTACAATTTCAAATAACATGAGCGTTGCCAAAATGGATACAAGTTGCAACCTCAAAGTCATTACAGAAAAGAAAATTCAGGTTAGTCTGTCCCTACACTATACTAAGTGACATCCCTACTCAACAAGATCTTTACCCCTCTAGGTGTCAGCCGTGGTGACTTCCTAAGAAGATCACGCACTTCTCTTTGTCTCTTCTCTGATAATGGGTCTCTCCTGATCAGCCTATCTGCCTACCCATCCGCTTCCTTAGGCTCCCAAAATCATCTGCTCTGCTCTCCTCCCGGGTCGCTTTCCCTAATACCAAATCACATTTCCAATAGAAACGCCCCTTGGGACGCCCCTCACGTGATACATCTTTGCGCGGTAAACTCCATGATGGTACTCTTCAAGACCCTCGTTATAGTTGACCTTGGTTCCCGGGCTTCTTCTCCAGTGCGCCGATACCCCCTGAAATTCCTGGAAACTCCTACAGGCCTGCGCCAAGCGCCACTGAACAAAGCCCCTTTCATTCTAGCTGATTAGGACCCTCGCACCTGCATACAGTCCGTCCTGCAGTGTGCCTCAAATTCCAGACTCCACCATATCTATAGGTCGTAAAACACACACGAAGCTCTGTGCTGGACACCTCTCGACTTCTCCTCTAACGAGCACATGGCACATCAAAGAAGATGACATTATCAGTACAGGCCTCCTTGATTTACATGAAGCGAGTCCCTGCACTCTAAAACATTAACTTGATTTAAACAACATTCTTAACTAGCATACGTTTCTAAAACAACACATCTATAAAACATATATTTCAAACTTAATTCGATAATACAATTTTTGGAAGAACCATGTTAACCCCATCTCACATTATTTTAGCAGCACGTTTAGATTTGCTGTGAATTGCCCTAAGGCCTACACAATATACTGGTTTTCAGAGTTCTATTCAACTCTAACATGATTCCTTTAACATGAGAACATGAGGTTTTCATATTCATTCCAACACTTCTACATTAATCTCACACAGTTATGATTATTGTTACTCTACTTAAACATTCTATACACTTCACTACTGAATATAAGACACTCTGTGTATTTCACTTCTAAATATAAAACATTCGTGTGCAAAAGCATGTTTAAACTAACTACGTGCTTATAAATATGGTGCACTTATACATTTTTCAGACTTGTGCTCTCTCAATCCCCCCTTTGATGACCTTCAGGGGTCATCACCATCAAGACACCATCACAAAATGTAGAACCCTTCAAAGTGAAGTCGTGGCAGTGCCACCTCTTTTCATTGTCTCTAATGCCTTTAGACTCCTGTATTGAGTGTCCTGCATCGCTGTCAACTTTTCCTCCTGTTTCCTCATAGTTCTCTGCAACCTATTTGCTCTATACCACTGATACAAATGCACCAATCCCCACAAAGTGATTACGCAAATCACAATTATGATGATGGGTTTCAGTATGTACCAAACGATACCCTTTCCTAAGTTGGCAAACCAACCTCCAACTTTACCCATTCCATGACCTACTTTTTCCCACACGTTTATCTTTGTCAGATCCTCAATTTCGTAGTGTATGGCAGTGATGTTTCGTATATACTTCTCTAGAGGTTTCGAATTGTCCGGAATGTAAGTGCAGCACTCCTGGACCTTCAAAGCCTTACAGACTCCTCCCTCTTTAGCTAACAGAACATCTAAAGCAAGTCGGTTCTGAAGAACCATTGCCCTAATCGATTGCATCTCACCTTCCACCAGCATCAATGATCTAGCAGTACTGGCAGATAGCCTATCTACGACTGTAGCTAACCTCCTAATCTTAATGTCATTCAATATCACTCCTAGGATAGGGAATGCAGCACCGAATACATCCCCAATTACTTCTGCTGCACCCAGCCCTCTCTTCCCTCTAGTTGGTATTTCTTTCTTCGTCGTTTCTAAATTCTCAACATGATATATTTTAGGGAAGACAATAGCCAGATAACATGATCCGTACCAATTATCTGGTAGCTTTACATAGGCATTTCTTCCACATACAAAATATACATTTGGAATTGCTTGCATCTCTTTCAGAAAATCCTTAGAGTAATACTCCAGTTGAAAGGCATGTTCACAATTGACTTGACCTACATACAAATTCTCATAATAGGAGTAGCTCCTGTGAATGCACAGTTTCCCCCATTTCTCCTTGTCTAAAGCAATTGGACCAAAGCTACCCTTTCTTTGATGTATCCTTTCCTCCTTGGTCCAATCTGTTTCCCATTGTCCTGAGGCCTTTAGAATCTTCTGCCTCCTGTATCTAGTATCTACCTGCCCTATAAACTTTTTCTCAATTTCTGACACTTGACAAGTCAGATTGTTTCTTCGAGCATGTGAAGTATCTAACGTTTTCCATGGAATAAACCATTTGTGTAATCTGTCTTCGCTTTTGTAATAGTCCCATTTGTTCAAATGCTTGTAATTTGGGACCTCTGGCAATGTCGAGTCGAAATTCGAGAAATAATACTCAAATCCTTCTCGTCCATAAAATATGCTCAACAACAAACTGCACGTGATTCCATATGTCAATGGAAGATGATGGTATCTGATACCCTCCTCTACCGAAGCTGGTAATTGCATACAAACGTAGCAATTCTTCGCCTCCATGACATCAATGTACTCATAAAGCAATTTAGCATAAGCATTTGACCTGAAATTTCCCTGTGACTCATCTGTGTGTAACCTTTTTATTTCTGCATCTAACAACGCTTTGTCTTTATCATTGATGTTTCCCTTATCATTAACAATAGTGGTTCTCGGTGTTGACACTCCCTTGACCTCCTTGACTGCTGTTTCATCTCTCTCGTGTCCCACTATGTATGAGACAGTAACCACTAAAATTATCAGGGAAATCACCACTCCCAACAATGTGCCAACTATACATTTTGCCCTGCGGTTCGGGTTGCCAGCCTCCATGTTCTCAAACAGTGTAGTTCTTGACGTTCCTCCAGCATTCGCTTCTTCTTCTCTCTGTACAAAGTCTTTCTTTTACATATTGTCCCTCTTTGGAACACTTGGAAGCCGACAATTTGCTCCGCAAAACAGTTTAAAGTCCTGTAGAAAACAGACAACCCTAGCCCTTCTCCATCCGCTAAAAGGAAACCCCTACCAATTTTCTTCTTCCACTCGGCGCTAGGTTATCTTGCAGTAATTTTTCAAAGTCCTTTCAAAAAGTCTTTTTACAACAAAGTGTTAGTCCAAAACAATGAGCATTCCAAGAACTTCCACTACTCGCTCAAGCATTTCTAATCGAAGGAGAGTTCCCTCCAACACTGGATATCGTGAACAGCAAACTGGAAATTCAACTGTTTCTAAAATCAATTTTCTTATTCCGCTTAGGAGAGGAGGATAGACGATGTTGAGTGTCAGCAACCTTTCAGTCTCCGCCCCCGGTAGCAGGAACAGTATTTGCACAGTGATGATTGGGTCAGTTCTGATCAGGTTCACTTCCCTGACCCTCCCGGTTCTGTGCCCCACCGACATCTGCAACGAGGTAGGTCCAATCAGGAGTAGAGTATCTTCTACTAGGCACTCGCACCCTCCTTGATCTTCTAGGGCCCTCCTCGGTTCCCTCCTGGGTATCTTCTTCCTGATCCGAGTCTTCGGATATAGGAACAAGTGTTTCTTCCTGGGCCGACCTCAAACTTAGCCTCCTGTCTCTCCCCGGCCAAGTGGCAGCCTCACACCTTGTTCTCCTATATCTCGTCCTCACACTCGGTTCTTGATCACTCTGGTACTGATCTGTGTCTGTTTCGTATTCACTGCTGCTCTCTCCTTCAGTTGCGTCTTCAGTCTCACTGCCGCCCTGCCTTCGCTCTTCTTCTGAATCCGATGCGTCCCCAACTTCTTCCGACACCCCCTCAGCTGCTTCAATCCCTTCTTGCGACTCTTCTTCCACTTCCGGGCTTTCGTCTGGGATAGGAGCTGTTTCTTCTAGAGGTGCTGGAACTCTTCGAGTATGGGATGCATGGATCCAATTTGGTAGCCCCCCGCACTTCACCGCGGTGTTCGTGATCAGGATTACCTGAAAGGGCCCACGCCAGCGAACATCTAGGCAGTTCTTCCGGACGTGCTTTTTAACCAACACCCAGTCCCCTGGGTTCAGGTCATGACACAGGTTCCTCGATGCTGGAACTTCAGCCGCATGCACCTGAAGGGACACAGAATGGATGGCGTCAGACAATCCTTTACAATAATCCAAGATCAGATCATCTGTAATATTCAATAGGGCAGCAGTTGGAACTGTGGGAAGTCTCATGGCCCTCCCCATCAGAATCTCGTGTGGAGAGAGACCTGTCCTCCTGTCAGGGGTGCTGCGCATGCTCATAAGCACTAAAGGAAGAGCATCTGGCCAACTCAAAGATGTGGATGCCACTACTTTAGCCAATCTATTCTTCAAAGTGCCGTTCACTTGTTCCACAATTCCTGAAGCTTCTGGTCGATAACTACAATGCAGCTTTTGATCGATATTCAGTGTGGAGCACAACATCTTCACTATTTCGCTGTTAAAATGTTTTCCTCTGTCCGATTCCAGAGAGGCAGGCACCCCGAAGCGCGGTATCAACTCCCTGAGCAACAATTTAGCCACTGTGAGTGTATCGCACCTACGTGTAGGGTACGCTTCAACCCATCTGGAAAATACGCATACAATCACCAACACATACCGAAGGCGATTAACTCTTGGCATTTCGATGAAATCTAGTTGCATTCTATTGAAAGGCCCCCCCGACCTCCCAATGTGACTCAGGGTGACTGGTGTTCGTTTGCCTACGTTCAGTTGTTGACAGGTAACACATCGCTTACATACTGATTCTGCTGCTATTCTAAATTTAGGGCAATACCAAGTTTGCCTAAACACTCTCATCATAGCATCCCTTCCTAGATGTACTGGACCATGTATTTCTCTCGCCATGGGATTTGCTAATTCTTCAGGTAACACAGCCCTCCCATCTGCTGAAACCCAAAAATCCATTTCACTTCGCACGCAACCTGCTATTTCCCATGCCTTTTTCTCTGTTTCAGGTGCGTTCTCCTGCATCATTCTTAAATCCTCCCAAGTGTCTACAGTTTCTAACATCATACTTAATTCAGTCTTTTCTTCAGCACCATCTATTTCCACTTTTGAGAAAGAATAATTTTGTTCTGCACAATAACGTGCGACTTCATCAGCGTATCTGTTGCCTTGTGACACAAAATCTGTATTCTTAGTATGAGCTACACACTTTACTATTGCAATGTCAACTGGACCTTGTAATGCTTCTAACAACAGTCTCACAAATTCTCCATTTCGAATGGGCGAACCAGAGGAGGTCATGTAACCTCTCTGAGACCACAACTGCCCGAAATCATGAACCACACCGAAACCATATTGGCTGTCGGTGTATATGGTGACTCTCTTTCCGTTTCCTGCTATGCAGGCACGAGTTAGGGCAATAATTTCTGCTACCTGTGCGGAATGTACTCCTTCCAGGCAAGCGGCTTCCACAACTCCAGTAATGGTACAAACAGCATAAGCTGCTCTCAACCGACCAGTATCGTCCCTTAAACATGAGCCATCAACAAAATAAATTTCATCGGGGTCAGACAACGGCTCATCCACAATATCTGGTCTGGGTTTCGTGCATAGTTCAGTCACATCAAGGCAATCGTGATCTTCACATCCTTCGCCTTCTATTACAGTAGGTAATGGCATTAAAGTAGCAGGATTCAAGACAGAGCATCTCCTGAGGGTCACGTTCTCCGCGGCAAGAATAACTTGCTCGTAGCGCGTGAGCCTACTATTGGTCAGATGCTGCGTCTTCGTCCTGGTCATTAGCAATTCAACTGAATGTGGTACATACACCACCACTGGATGTCCCATCACAATACTCTCGCTCCTTTCAATGCTGACACCCGTTGCAGCAACGGATTTGAGACATCCGGGCAACGCTGCGGCTACTGGATCTAATGTAGCCGAAAAATATGCAACTGGTCTACGGGCATTTCCGTGGGTCTGTGCCAAGACTGACAAAGCACATCCCTCTCTCTCACAACAATAGAGTGAAAATGACTTCTCGTAATCAGGCATTCCCAGAGCCGGAGCACGACACAAATCGTCTCTCAGCTGCAAGAACGCCACCAAGCATTCTTCATCCCATGGTACCGGATCACTCACCTCCTTGTGCGTCAGTTTCTGTAAGGGCTTTGCTTTCAGTGAAAAGTTAACTATCCACTGTCGGCAGTAACCCACCATTCCTAGGAACATTCTAACTTCCCTCTGTGTTTTAGGCGCATTCATCTTCATTATCGCCTCAATCCTCTCTGGTGACACCTTACGTTTTCCTTTCTCTAACCGGTGCCCTAAATACTGTACTTCTGTCAGACAATACTGCAACTTGCTCGGAGATACCTTATGTCCATTTTCGGCTAAATGGTTCAGTAAGGCAATTGAGTCTACTTTACAGGCTTCCTCGGTCTCTGACGCAACAAGTAGGTCATCTATGTATTGGACCAGAACCGAGTTCTGGGGCAGTACTAGATTTTCGAGATTCTTCTTCAACAACTGGTTGAAGATGGATGGACTGTCTGTGAATCCTTGTGGGATTCGACACCATGTTAAAACGCGATCTTCCATTTTAAAAGCAAAAAGATATCTGCTCTCTTCATCCAATGGGATGGAAAAGAAAGCCTGGCAAAGATCTATCACTGTGAACCATTCTGCTTGACATGGTATTTGAAACAGTATCACTGAAGGATTTGGTACCACGGGACAACATGAAACGACTATGTTGTTAATCTTTCGTAAATCCTGCACTATCCTGAATTTCCCGCTAGGTTTCTTCAAACCCATAATCGGGGAGTTACAAGGACTACCCACGATTTCTTTCAGTATTCCCTGTTGTATCATTGACTCGATCACAGGTTTTATCCCCGCAATCGTTTCCTGGGACAATTTGTATTGAGGCGTTCTTGGAAACTCGGCATTTGGTTTTACTAGTATTTTTACCGGTTCTACCCCTTTAATCAATCCTATTTCTTCTCCTGTGAAATCCCATACCTCTGACACCACTGCATCTCGTAAGTCTTGGGGAAGATCTTCTACTGTCAGAGTAGGATATAGTTCTACACAGGATTTTGCATTGGCCACCTTAAAGGTAGCATCATCGTCGGTAGTCTGTACCTCCACTCCTTGCGGGGTGCAGTATATGGTGCAGTTCAATTTGCACAACAAATCCCTTCCTAACAGACATACCGGACTCGAGTCACAAACCACAAACTGATGCTCGTTCATATGGTTTCCTATCTTCACAGACACTGGTTCTGTCAAGGGACTAGTCAGCCTTTTGTTTGCGACTCCTACCACCTGAATTGTTTCCCCTGACATCGGCAAGTCTGGAACCACCGCCGATCTCAGAGTTGATCGGGTAGCCCCAGTATCCACCAAGAACGTAGTGGGACACCCTGCCACCTCTGCCTCAACAAATGGCCCTCTCTGATCCACTTCTAGGACTGCCCCGAGGGTACAGTCCTCTTCACTGCTCACACGTTGTCCTGTCAATGGATCAATGTAATAACACTTTTCTTCCTCGATGAATAGGGGCATTTGTTTAAAGACCTTTCCCCCTGTCGCTACCTTCGGTGGCTGTGGAAACTGGGCCCGTGGAGCCGAAGTCCCCCCTTTGGCCACCTTGCTACCTGGAACTGTCACCTTTGGAGTTGGGACTTCTTGAACCTGCTCTTCTACTTCTAGCTCTCCATTTTCAGGGTTAAAGGGACACTCGCGTCGCCAATGTCCCACCTGGTGACACTGGTGGCACTTTGTCGTTTTCTTTAAAGTGGCAAAGTCTATCCTAGGTCTCTGCCCTTCTTCATTATCCTTATTCTGACCGTTTGGTTTTCGTCCCATCCCCTGCTTCTGCTGGCCACCCTTCCCAGCGGACTGCATTTGCACCACCATCAATTTCTCCTTTAGATTCTTGGCTTTAGAATCTATCTCGTCACTACAGTATCTTGCATAACGTAAAATCTCATCTAGTGGTTTGTTCTGCCAACAGATTAAATGTTGCTGTATCATCAAACAAATATCAGGTCTCAACCCCAAGACAAACTTTGACACAAACTGCCCTATATCTTTGGGATCCATTACATCTAGTCCACTGTATTGCTTGAATGTTTTCAATAATCTTTCATAAAACTCGTGAACTGTCTCCTTGGGTTCCTGCCTCGTTCGGTCTATTTTCACCCAATCTATATCCTGTGGTGGTACCTTATCTTTCAACCAAGCTATTACCCTTTCATACTTTCGCATGACAATCTCGGACGGTCCATTAGTCCGAGCATCCCTCACTGGTTCAGTATTTGGCCATTCAACACTAGTCTTGCACGGGGTCCACAAATCAGATGGGACCACGATGTCAAACAACGTGTTCAAATCAATCCACAATACTTTTGAGATCTTGACAAACCTTTCTACCTGCTTATACCACTCAACTGGATTGTCCCTTAACTTCGGAAATGAGTTGGTAAATGCAGCTAAATCTCCTCTACTCCAGGGCACATGTACATAATTTCCGTTTGATATTTCTCGCAAAGGGAATGCCTCCATGTGCATTACCCTTCCCTCGGGGGTCATCACATTTGCACTTCGTCTAACTGTGCCCTTTTTCGACCACCTTTCTTCCCATTTGTCCAATTCTCTCCACACTCTTATCCCTGATACCAGCTCTCTTATGTGTGTTTTTAATCCAGTAGTTCTCTTCTCATCTAGATCCTGGTCTGCGTACTGTAATCTGTGGTTACTCTGTAATGCCCTTGTCCTAGATAAATCCACGGCATACCTGTCTGCCAAATCAGTCAGTTTCTCATGAAACGCTCTAGCTTTCCTAGTAATATCCTTTGCCATGAACAATAACTCATCCTGTTCATACAATTCTATCCTTTCCAAAGGCAATGTTCCATCTATTATCTCATCAACATCTGATTTTAAACTAGTAACATCGAGCCTCTTTGCCTTAATTTCAGCTTTCAAGACACTAAATTTAGCTCCTCCATCCGCATCTCTCCCATCCCAGCTCCGAGATCTACATTTAGGTACTGGTGAGTTATAGGGAGTCCTCCCCTGTTCCCATCTCTCTAGGTCCCATGCCTTTCCATCTTCTCGAGGTGGGTGGTGAAACACTCCTTCACGCCTCATAGCCCCTCTCTCCCCATCCTGGCTAGTTTCACGGGATGCAGGGTAAGATATTCCATTACTCCCTCTTTCTTCACTACTTCCCTGTGATTCCTGATTATTCGAGGCGTGGCGGGACCTATCACTGTTCTCCTTTCTCCAATGTTGAACGTCTTCTCCGAGTACATGATGAAGGCACCTAAACCTATTCTGAAAAGCCTGTACCATTTGGTCTCCACCTTTCTCCCAGAGACGGGACATCTCTTCACACTCTACACTCCTACTATTTTGCTCCTGCTGCTCCCTCTCATCCGTAGGACGTGTAGCTCCTCTATTCTCCTGACTTTGGCCTTCCCGCCCCTGACTGCTTTCGCTGGCCCCACAATGAGATACAGTCCCGTTACCTCTGCTTTCCCATTCTGGTTCTGTCCTTGACCTGTTACTCGGGGTTACTGCGGACCCATCCCATTCCCTCAAATCAGCTCTTAATTCTGTATAGGACTTTGGCCGCGGTCCCCGTAGGTCCATTGGTCCTCTCTGACCTCCCTGTCCTGTGTTGGGACCCACAGATGTATCTAATGGGGTGTTCCACGTTACCGAACCTGGCAATTGCTTCCATGCATTTGTCACGTTATTCCTCCTTTTCATCTCGATCCTTTCTCTATCCAATTGCCTCTGTTCTTCCTCTCTATCTCTCTCTGGGTTATAGATCGATACTATAGGTCCTATGGTAACAGGCACTTGAAGAGCATCTGGCAATCCAAAGGACTCAACCCTTTCAGTGGCTGGCGTTTTCTGCACCACAAACCTTCCCACTACACTCTGTACTGTGCTAGGTTGAGGTGTCTCCCCACCTTTGGTAGGTGTCCAGTCCGATATAGGGAGTGGTGTATACCCCTCTATGGCATTCCCATCTTCCCTTGCAAGCCCCCTATCTTCTATCACCCCCACTCTCGGAGGTGGTCTGTCCATTAACAATCTGTTTATCAGATTGTCCTCTGACTCGCTTTCCTCGTCTTCCTCCATGAGGCTTCCTCCTCCTGCCACCTCCCTCATCGGATACATTTTTTCCACCTCAATAACCTGTACCCTCCACCGCTTTGCTTCCTCATCCCATTTAGAATCTCGCACTGCTCTTACCGATCGCGTCAGTCTTTGTTGACGCCTGTTCAGATTTCTGTCGTGTGCAGCCCTAATCCATGCGTTAAGGGCCTCAAACTGTGTTGGTCTGGGCGAGGGTTTCAGTGAGGACATGGTTGCTTTTAGCCGATATAACACCTCTAGCTTAAACGTTCCGTACTTTGGGAACTGCATTTCCTCATTTCCTTCCGTAAGCTTATTCCAAGCCCCAATCCATAATATCGTATGCAGCCCCACATTCGTTGCCATATAATGAGCTGGTGTACCCTCCGGCGGTGCCTCTTCCCCGTAATAATGTTCACTTCTTTTTCTTTTAAAAATCCCTTTCAAACACTTAAAACACTTCATGATTTCGCTCTTTCTTCGCGTTCGTTTACTTCCTGATGATATTCCACCAATCTCAGCCCCGTTCTCACTAACTGGCCTATCCGTACGCGACTTTCCTCCTACGTCACTCTAGCCGCCCAACCAGAGCGCGGCTCTAGCTAACGTCACACCAACCGCTCAATCACAGCGCGGCTCTAGCCGACGTCACCCGTCCCCCTTCGCAGCAGTTCCCCTCCTTTCTCAGCTTGTCTCCTCGGTCATGCACGCGTCCCATTCATACTCTGAAAAAATGATTACTTCCGTCCAAGCGATCACCTTTCTTGACTGTACGCCCACAGTCTTTCTGTAGTTGTCACCTTAACTTGGCGAAATGTCTTTCCGTTTACTTCCAGACAATCGCCTTCTCCGATAGGTTACTCACACGCAGTAACTTTCGACCAGCGTCCGTTACTCATACACTCACTCTTACACTCCCCCTATCTTGGATCCACGGCGGTCAATGGTACCTCGTGACCTCCGTACTATGGTCGACAACTACCCTGGATGTTCGATACACCCAAAACCACTTAAGCTCTGGCCTGAACTTAAGATTTCACCAGTTCACCCGTTTACCAGGTAACCAGTTTACCAGGTTGCGCGCGCTCACAACCTTCTCTCATTCACACTACAGGCATTCAACTCCGCAAGACATTACAATACAAATACAACACAAAACACCGCAATCTGTTCACGCATGACCCTTTTTATACTCACTCTCCTCCGATACTGCTGCTTTTCTCGCACCGTCTGCACCTTTCGGCACACGATTCTTCCGCTGCTCGTCTCTCGACGTCTAGGGGCCTTGGGGTAAACTAACCTCTCTAGATTACCTTCCTCAAGAAGATAACCATCCTCACTCTGCTACCAACTGCTAACGCGGGATTACTGGTTACTAGTTACCTTACCAGATCCCAAACCAAGTCGACTGAATCGTTGGTACCTGTCATTGAGTAAAAGGTAATCTAACAATAAGTCAATCAATTTAAGAACTTACACCACTCTAAATGACCACTGACCAAATTTAAGTTTCAAAGATTTAATATAAAGTCAAAGATAACTGAAGATACAAACTTCTCAAAATGAGATTCAGAAGATAAATTGGTATCACTATGAACATGAACTTTTTGAATAGTCTGAGTCTGAAAAACAGAATAATGAGTACAATTTCAAATAACATGAGCGTTGCCAAAATGGATACAAGTTGCAACCTCAAAATCATTACAGAAAAGAAAATTCAGGTTAGTCTGTCCCTACACTATACTAAGTGACATCCCTACTCAACAAGATCTTTACCCCTCTAGGTGTCAGCCGTGGTGACTTCCTAAGAAGATCACGCACTTCTCTTTGTCTCTTCTCTGATAATGGGTCTCTCCTGATCAGCCTATCTGCCTACCCATCCGCTTCCTTAGGCTCCCAAAATCATCTGCTCTGCTCTCCTCCCGGGTCGCTTTCCCTAATACCAAATCACATTTCCAATAGAAACGCCCCTTGGGACGCCCCTCACGTGATACATCTTTGCGCGGTAAACTCCATGATGGTACTCTTCAAGACCCTCGTTATAGTTGACCTTGGTTCCCGGGCTTCTTCTCCAGTGCGCCGATACCCCCTGAAATTCCTGGAAACTCCTACAGGCCTGCGCCAAGCGCCACTGAACAAAGCCCCTTTCATTCTAGCTGATTAGGACCCTCGCACCTGCATACAGTCCGTCCTGCAGTGTGCCTCAAATTCCAGACTCCACCATATCTATAGGTCGTAAAACACACGCGAAGCTCTGTGCTGGACACCTCTCGACTTCTCCTCTAACGAGCACATGGCACATCAAAGAAGATGACATTATCAGTACAGGCCTCCTTGATTTACATGAAGCGAGTCCCTGCACTCTAAAACATTAACTTGATTTAAACAACATTCTTAACTAGCATACGTTTCTAAAACAACACATCTATAAAACATATATTTCAAACTTAATTCGATAATACAATTTTTGGAAGAACCATGTTAACCCCATCTCACATTATTTTAGCAGCACGTTTAGATTTGCTGTGAATTGCCCTAAGGCCTACACAATATACTGGTTTTCAGAGTTCTATTCAACTCTAACATGATTCCTTTAACATGAGAACATGAGGTTTTCATATTCATTCCAACACTTCTACATTAATCTCACACAGTTATGATTATTGTTACTCTACTTAAACATTCTATACACTTCACTACTGAATATAAGACACTCTGTGTATTTCACTTCTAAATATAAAACATTCGTGTGCAAAAGCATGTTTAAACTAACTACGTGCTTATAAATATGGTGCACTTATACATTTTTCAGACTTGTGCTCTCTCGAGTCTTTACCGCCTTAACTGCGGTGGTTTTTCCGCCGCGGTGCGGACGTTTTATAGGGTGGGCGGGCTGCATCGGCCGTTTGTCATGCGCAGGCCGACGGGAGCACGGAAGGGGTTACAGCATTTCAAACAATTTTTTTACTTGGCGAATTGACTAAACTAAGATACTCTCAAATCCTTCCTTGGAGATTTGATTTTAATCCAATCTCCCACTTGCAAAGCAGTCTCTTTAACAGCTGTCCTTTTGTCATAGAGTTCCTTCGCTTTCATCTTCTTCTCCTCTTCTCTCTCTCCAACCCTCTACCTTACCAACATGCTCATCCACCTCCCTCCTTCTCTCATTCACCCAAGCAGGAACTGTTTCACAGTTGGGCATTCTTCCTCTAAATAAACTAAAAAGAAACACTCCTGTTGTAGAATGCGGAGTTAGGTGATATTCCCTTACTTTCTTCCTCATGATTTCCTCCCAATTCATACTGAATGATAGGGACTGTTGCAAGCTCTCTTTCAAGACCTTTATAAAGCTTTTCCACTACACCATTGGATTCAGGGTGGTAAAGAGCAGCCCTCTTATGCTAAATTCCTCTCATCCTCAAAACATTTTCAACCACCCCTGAGGTAAGTTGAACTCCATTGTCCGTATGGATGCTAGACGGAAAGCTTTCTCTCTTGAACAGTTCCTCCAAAAAACAGATTAGTTCTGCACTTCACAACAATATCACACCGCATACACTAAATACAATCTCTTATCACCCTCGGAACCATTAGGTCCATCGCCAGCAACCAGTAGCATTCTCTGACTCTCTCTTTGGTTTTTGAGATACCCCTGTGGCTGGCATTGGCACTCCCTACTAATCTTTTCTTTAACTTTAGAGGAGGCACCAATTTGCTTCCCCTCAAGAACAATCCATCTGCAACAGTTAATTCATTACGCACTTACTAGCATATATACTAGCATATTCTCATCATACCTGCTTTTGCTCATCCATTCTCCCAAGACCATTTTGACTATATTCTGTAAACACTCATTTTCTTGGAGTTCTTTCTTCCACTCTTCTTCCTGTACCACTCCTTCCGTGACAACACAGACATTCACTTCCTCGTCAAAATCTTCCCTTCCAAAATGCTCTCCCTGTATGGAAATATCAGTCTCAGAGTCAGAATGCAATCTAGAGAGGCAATCTGCCTGCAAATTACTAGGGCCAGGCACATGATGTTGCTCAAAGTAAAATTCCTAAAGCGCAACAACCCATCATCGAATGCGACTCAAAATACCTTTCTTCCTGAAAACCTCTTTGAGAGGCTTATGGTTTGTTTTCACCTGAAATGTGCACCCCAATGAAATGTCCTTAGTTTCCTTCCTACCCAGAAATATCCTAAGGCCTTCTTCTCAATGACCTGATAATTGGTCTCCACTCCCTTCGGCCCATGCAATATGAATAAACTGGTTCGACACTCACCACCAGACTTCTGCATCAAAACAGCCCCTAACCCTTTGCAACTAGCATCAGTCATGACAATCGAGTCATCATTTGTGACAAAACTTCCAAAGTCTGAGGCATTCTACAAACCAGACTTCACATCATTAAATTTTCTTTCGCATCCATCACACCACACACATTCCTCGTCCTTCTCCATTAGAAACATCATGCACACTGTCCTTACAGCAAACTTGGGAACAAATGTATTATAGAATTCCACCATGCCTAGAAATGTCACCAATTACTCTTTACACTTCGGAGATGGTAGATTCCTAATGGCATTCACCAACCCACTCTTTGGTCGAATCCCAGACCCAGTGATCAAATTTCCCAAATACTTTATTTCCGGGACATTGAATCTACACTTCTCCCGTTTTAACATCAACTCACCTTTCTGCAGCCTCTCCAACACCTCTTGCAACCTTCCATTGTGTTCATTTATGTTGCACCCAATTACCTGCACATTTTCCTGATACACTTTCACCCCCTCTACTCCCTGCAATAGCCTTTCCATCGCTCTCTGAAAAACAAAGGTGGCAGATATGAGCCCAAACAGCATCCTCAAAAATGTATACATGGTAAAGAGAGTGGTGAAGGTAGTCAATTTCACACAGTCTCTTATTAAGGAAGAGCTGATGTCAATGCTGGCACAAAGTGAGCAGGAACCCCCTGTAGAGAGGGGGTTTCCAGTTGATATTTGGAGGCTCTATGTTGCTGATATCCATCATGGGTTTTTAAAACCTGCCCAGGATGTCAGGGAGAGTCTCAGAAACTTTGGTTCATGCGTTTTTGCAAGGGTAGGACGGTGGCTCAGTCAGTGCTGTACTCGAAACCGCACACCCTCTATGGTTGGTCAAGAGGTAATATGTTCAGATCCTGCCCCTACTCAGACCCGCACCCGTTCAAGGGCTACTTTCTCCCACACATTAAAACTATTTTTTAAAGTTGGCAGGTCTGTCAAGATATTTTTAGGGAGCACAAGCCAGTTGCACTTCTAGCAAACACAGTGCAATCCTGTCAAAACCAACTGAAATGAAAGTAATAAAATGTTGTTCATCAGTCTACATGTTCAAGTAATAGTTGATATTTTTGATAATTGGTAGGTGATAGGAAAAGCATGAGAAATGGGGGAAGTCTTTCAGAGGCATAAAGCCAACCATGAACACTCAAGCATGGCCTAAACATTCAGAATATGTGATGCTAACATATGAAAAGTATGCTATAATCATCCAGGGATTTCTTTAGGCCAGTCTGGCATGCCTCACTGTGTATGAAGGAAGGGAGAAAGGCTTGTCCAGACGGGAGCAAGTCTTCAAACAGGACAACTGTTTTCGAGGGTCAGTGAAGAACACAGGCTATTTCCACTCCACCACATGCTCACTGAGATTCAGGGCTTCCCAGTGATCTGGGATAGGTGCTGCGTACCAGGAGAAACACTGCCTGAAAGTGTGGCTTCCGTCAATTTGGTGCTGTGCTTTTCATACTTTGTCAATAAATGTGGCCTGAGTGGCAGAATGTGTATGATTTCCACACTCCAAACAGGAGATAGACAGCTACTGCTTGCCTATATTTCTGAACAGCTGTCTTTGCAGAGAACACTCCACAGGAGTCCCGCAAAGAAGGCTCCTGTCCCCACCAATCGCATTGGAAGAATAAAATGGGGGACATCCACTGAGCGGGCCTCTACTTGCTGACATGTAGTACAATAATGGAACAGGAGGTCCCAGGAGAAGGCCCGTTTTCCCCGTCCCACTACTTTACCTCAAACTGTTCAGAAAGCTTTGCCACCTACGTCCCACCCTACAGCAAATGAGGCTGAAGTCATCTGAGGTCCATATCACCTACTGGCCAGAAATGAGTAGTGGAGATGAAATTCTGAGAGGTTGACTGTGCCTCTCCACTACCTAGTAAAAAGTAATCTATAAGCTTTCCATGCCCTTTCTTCAGATCCATATACCTTGAAAACCCTATAGTAATGGAGGCACAAGAAAACATAGGCAGCCCTTTGCTACATCATTTATCCTACGAAATTGGGCAGGTGAACTAGATGAAACCCTAAGCAGATTCCTTCCCTTGTACATCTTAAACATTGATCAAAGGTTTGGAAGAAGTCCCTGAGCAGGACTCCAATGAAAAAATCGAAGACGCCACCCTATTCTATAGCTCTTAATGTATCAATGATTTGGCTTGTGTTTTGACATTACAGTTGTCAACCAGACCTATTGCATAAAATATACATCAAGTGGTTTTTGCGTCCACCTCGTCAACCATTGGCTAATTTGTATTAGCCTCTTCGAGCCAGTGGCTTAAAACTATGCCAATCGCATCTTGACAAAGCAAAGTGGAGCATTTCTCTCCCATGCTATGTTCATGCTATTGGTTGTTAGAGTGTATCCATCAGCCACCAGTCAAGTGCTTGTATTGAAGGGACAATTTTTCAACTTTCTTCTCTCATGCCAGCTAGTGATTGCTCCATCTCAGCCCTCCCTCTGTATCCTGTGTGTCACATATCATTCCTCCATTAGTTCCCTTTCATTCCTCTCTCCCCCCCACTCTCTTTTCAGAGTGTTTTACTCTATAGGTCACATGTATGAATGTATTTACTGGTTGGAAGTCCTGCTATTCGGTACACTACAGAGTGTGCGACCAGTACTAAACTCATTTAACAATTCGGTAATAGTTTAAAGAATTACTAAGTGGGGTTAGGAAACTTTACTGAATAGCTCTTTGGAAGGGGCGTGTTAAGGATGTTCTTTCCAAACAGCGCTTCTCAATGGGATATATTAGTGTTTTGCAACAGAAATCTGGTCACTAAACATTAATATTTTACTAGTATTTCAAAGGAAGTGGTAACCAAATCGCAAACAGGAAGCGGTCCCAGGGTACCCCTTTCTTTTGTGAATATGGACAAAAACATTTTTCCAGTGACTACTGTCTGATCTTCAAAAAAGTTTGTAAAGCAATTAATGTTTTCCTTTGCATTACAAAAACAAGTTTTGCTTCATTTAAAAGCAAACATAAACATTGTGATCTGTGACCCCATGAGGCCACCATCCCTGTGATGACAGTGAATCATAGTGGGATGCAATTTGTGACCTTCCTCATTCATTTGCATGAGACAAGTTGAATTGCAAACCACTACACTTCAGTATTTTGCAAATTGACCTAGTAGTATAGGCCAATCTGCTAAATACCATAGGATTCTCTAAAAGTCAGTGCACTAATTGCGACAACTTTTAGCAAATTCAATTAATGCACATCTGGTCCTTTGTTTCTCGCATCTCCTTCTCATCAATTAAGTACATACCTCCCTTTTTCACCTTTATATCACTCTTTATTTTCTCAGTGTGTCACTTTTTGTTCCTTTTGCTCATCCCTTTTGTTCCTCCCTTTGGCCCTTCCTCTTTCCACTGTGTGGCAATCCTTGCTCCTCCACCCTTTACTCCTGCTTGGTGGTCTGTAATAAAGGCTCCATTGCCCTTCTTACTGTCCTGCTTTTCATTCTATGTAAAATGAAAGGAAGATCGATTGGAAAGAGGGATTTAATTATGGTCCTTCTACTGTTCCCATGACACAGACGGAAATGATGGCTCTCTTGCAGAAGCCAGGGGAGCTTTCTATAAATATTGTCTGTGTTTAATGTTCCTTACATGTATCTGCCCTCAATGTGATAAGGCTTTGTCTCTATGCATTATCACGTTAACCCCAAACATATAGTCTTTGTCAATACTTGGTTACATTTGGCACAACTTGCAGTCAGTCAGTCAGTCAAATATCTTTATTCGATCGTAGGCAGTCTTGTCTGACATATACCTGGAAATGCATCCACGGTCTAGAAATCGAAAGGCAATGGTAGTGGTACCAAAGAAAACGTCAGAAGTAGCAGTTTTAAATGAGGTCTTTGTAACCCAGGACTCCCGAGAAACAAGATGGGTAACTTACTGTTAGACCTGGCATCCTTGGCGTGGTTTGCCCTGTCTTTTTGCCTTTGCCTTCTGTATTTTTGCTGTGTGCTGAGTTTCGTTTTTGCTGGTCTAGATGCTTTGGGCACTTTACCACTGCTGATCAGTGCCAACGTGCAAGTGTTCCCTCTGTAAATTATGAATATAGATTGGTGCTTCCATGATTAGCTTGTTTGACTTACTACTAAGTCCATTGTTGCACTGCGTGTGCCCAGAGCCTGTAAGTCAAATGCGGCTAGTGAGCCTGCAGCTCTGATTGTGCCACCCACATAAGCAGCCTTTCAAAGGGGTCTCAGACCTTTCACTGCAGTGTCTGAGTGCAGTCTCTACTGCCATGTCGACCTGGCAAGTGCACCCACTTGTCAGGCCCTAACCTTCCCTTTTACTGCATGAGGCACCCCTTAGGTAGGTCCAAGGTACCCCTGGGGACAGGGTGAACTGTATGTAAAAAGTAGGACGTGGACTGATGTGTGTGACATGTCCTGATAGTGAAATACAGTGTATTTCATGTCACACTCTTGAAAAGCTATCTGTCCCATAGGATGGCATTGGAGTTTATTTATAACACCATATAAGTATAACTTTCCATTAGGACAAGGTGGAAATATCGAGTTTATTATACTTGAACTCAGAATATAAAAATGCATTTTTTAGTAAAGATGATTTCTATATTGTGTGCTGTCTGATGTTCGCCTGCAGTGGCTGTTTCTGCAAAGGAGAGGGCAAAGACTTTGCTTTGTGCTGTGTATCCTGCTTGAGAAGATCTCTAAGGAATTGAAGTAGAGCTTGCCTCTAGTTCTGAAGTCTCAGGTACACAAAGACTTCATCACCAGCTCCCCTGAACTTCCTTGCTGGGAGTTCTGACCTGCCAAGTGGTGACTGTTCCTGTGTTGGACCTCTGGAGGTTGTTCCTGCTGCTGGGAGCTGGAAAAGAGAAGCACCAAAAAAAGCGCGATGCATCTGCACCCCTTTCCTACGCATCACTACCGTGCAGCTGAAGAAGCCGATGCAGCGCCTGCCCGCGGCTAGAGAAATCACTGCACGCTGAATCTCGTGCACCGATCTACGAGGTCCAACATCACCCCACCGATTCGGACGAAGGCCCTGCTTTGCGACTGCAAGAACCAACGCATCGTGGGATCTCAGCTGGAGAGATCAACGCAGTGCCGTTAAAACCACATCGAGTACCAACGCATTCCGAAATCCTCACGCATTGTACCAGGGCGCCAAGTCTACATCAACGCCAGGGCCGCAGTAAGAAACCAAAGCATCTCCCCCCTGCCCAGTAAGAAACCAACGCATCACCTACCCTTCAGTAAGGAACCAACGCATCACCTCCCCTACGTAGCAGTAAGGAACCTACGCATCACCTTCACTGTGAATAAGGAACCGGCGCATCACCTTCACTGTGCGTAAGGAACCGACGCATCACCTTCCCTGCGGCTATTATTGTGTATGATTTTGACGCATCCAAGGTACTTAGTGGTGAAAGTGTTGTAGTGTTGTATCTATGGTTTGCTATGAACAGAACTGTTTTTACCTTCTAAAAGTCAAATTGTGATTATTGTATGTTGGATTATTGTCGTTTTGGTTTTGTTTGGTTTAAATAAAGATTACTTATTGTTCTAAACTGGTGTGGTGTCCATTTGTAGTGTTTTCACTGTATTCCTGTATGTGTGCACAAATGCTTTACACACTGCCTCTGAGATAAGCCTGTCTGCTCATGCCAAGCTACCAAGGGGTTGAGCAGAGTTTATTTTAGAAGTGTACCATCTCTTCCCCTTACTAGGAAAAAGGGTCCCTACTTGGTCAAAGGTGCATACCATTGCCACCTAGAGGCACACATTTCTAACACTTACCATTTGCCACTGCTGAATAAATTATGGATTGAAAAATGTTAATTATTGTTTTGAGAGGTGTCTGCCAATCCTCTTCTTTTGGCACCTACTAGAATAAACGTGATTAAAACTACTTCCTCTTTTCTAGTGCCACATACTAGAAGGATTTGAACTGCTGAGCATTCAAGGGCAGATTTATCACAGTATTGCATTGCTCTTGCGTCATGCATGATGTCTCAAGGGCAATGCAAAATCTAAAGTCAGATTTACCAATCAACGCAAGGCCAGTGCATTACTTAAACCTGGAGTAACGCAAAGCAGTGCAAGTCACTGCCTTGTGTTTCTTTGCCCGGTGAAGGTGTTCCATGGGTGGAGCATGGAAGTTGTCATGCATTCACCCATGGATTTTAGCACACTCCCAGATTTACGAAGACTGGTAAACCTGGGAATGTGTCAAAATTCGATGCTTTCACAGGGGAGGCACAGTGAGGAGAACTATATTTACTTCTCCTCTTTGGTTTCTCCTTCTCAGTGTGCTGGATTGTGCAGCACACTTAGAAAGAGGAAAAAAACATCAGAAGGAGTACATTCCTGCACAAAAACAATCCTGCCTGTCATGCAGACACTCTTGCGCCATGTCGCAAAGGTGCCTATGTTGGCACTAGGCAGCAGATTGTGCTTCAGTGCAGGCAGAGAGCAGAAATGCGACATATGTTGGTAAATGTGGTGTATACGTGCCCTCTCCCTTTCATGCAGCGCAGAAAGTTGTCTTGCTGTGTTGCATTGCATGGAAGATTGTTAAATCTTGGCCTGAGTTGTGTAGCTTGCCAATCTTGTTGGTTTGGTGCAGAATATGGGTGTCAATTGTGGGCCCAGGAGAGACAGATCCTTACCATATTTTCGGTATACATAGTGTCACTGGAAAATGATTGTATTTATACTTAATGTCTATAAATGCATTTTTTGTAGATGGCCTGAAAGCTTAGCATCTGCCTAGGCCTATGTCAGATGTGCTGGTATAGGAAAAATGCAAATGAATGTCATGTGTTAGTGGTGCGTTGGTGGTAAAAGATCACATGTGCTGATAGCAATGCTATGTTCCAACGTTCCAGAATAGCCTTCCTTTCAATTAATTCACATATTTATTTATAAGGTGCTCTCATTTCAAATACTCAGCTTCAAAAAGATCAATTAGAGATAAATACAACTAATGGATAAAAGTTAATAAAGTGCTCTAGTGCCTTCGGGTCTAGTGAGCGCTATAGAAAATCAAATAAATAAATAAACATAAATAAACCATAAAATCCAAAGAAAACTAAGAATGAATTGTCTATATAGCCAACATAAGTTAATCAGCAATGTGGTTCAGTATATTAGCCTTTTTCAGTGGACTTTTGAGCTCAATGGAGCAGTTACTAAGGCTTAAATGTGCCTGCAATTGATTTCACTGGGCCCCTCCCGCCACACTGAATAATTTCCCTTCAATTTTAGCTAGTTTCCAATTTGGGACCGCAAGTTTAAGACCTGAGTGAAGTCTTCTTGTAGGTTGTTTACATTGAAAGCCATTCTTTCAGCGCTCTCGGCCTAAGCAGTGCAAAGCTTTCCAATCCCGAGTTAAAACTCTGAAGTGGTTTAACCCCTCCCGTGCTCATGATGAGCTTAGCGCGTCATGAGGCAAGGTTGCGCTGTGCTGATGACGAGCTGAGCTCGTCGTGACCCGCGCGGCGCTCACATGCGGGGATGATGTCCCTGCTGTGCTGAGCGTTCCACGAAAACGGGCGTGGTCATGACGAGTTACAGCGCCACCGTGCAGCGTGACGAGCTGAGCTCGTCACAAGCACCGTGGCGCTGCGGGCGCCCCCAGCGCCGCAGGGGAATTAGCCCCGAGGCGAAGGGGTTAAGGTCTAGTTTTACCAGCCCTTTGAGCAGGGTTTGCATCACTTTTGTGAATCAAAGCCAGCGTAAAGTGTTAGGTTGGGATTTACTACCCAACGCAAACAAAGATCTGCCTTGAAATGTATCCCAAAGAAACAAACTTGTGATTTGCGCTACTTTGCTCTATTTTGCGTCAGGAGTAATTCATGGGTTGTACGTGGGAATTTCAAAGTAAACCCCTAGGGTTTTAATGAAAATCTCTATCTATTAAAATTTATAGACAGTGACTTGTGCCAAAACCTTATGCCTCCTCTGGAAAGATGTAATGAGGAGAAATGTGTTCATTTCTCCTTATTTTCCCACCTTTGCATATGTGCTTGATTGTACAGAATGTATACAAAGCAGGAAAAGCCTAAAAAATGTTTTAATATTGAATGGTCCCATTCCAGTACAAAATCTACGATTTAGAAAAAGTACACACTCTTGAGCTATGGTACAAGGGTGTGCGCGTTGACTCGTGGTAGCCAAAAGTGCTGCAGCAAACAATGAGAGAAAAAATGCACCACATTTTAGTTGATGTGGTGGCGCATTTTTGGTTCTCCTTTTGACAAAAGACGGTGTAGCAAGTTTGGTTGCTGAGCTGCTTTGCATCAAATGTTAGTAAATCTGTGTCTAGGTGTTTTAAAGGCAATAGTGCTAAATATAACTAATACTTAGATATTATGTCTTATTTATTTAGCTAAAAAAAGGGGGTGGCCAAGTGCACTCCTGTTTTCTCAATTTCCCATGGTTATTCTAATTTATCAAGTTGTAGCGTGCAGTCCGAAGCTGTGGTCTGCGTCTGCCCTATAACCACGTGTATAAAAACTAGAACAGTTTGTTTTGAAGCAAGATTTCACTCTCAAATCGGACGCACAGCATAATCCGTGTTATGTAACCAAGATCCAACAAATTAATCCACATTTAATCCATTTTATTCCAAGTATTCCAAATGTTCATTTTGTTTCATCATATTGCATGTTAGGCGTATATGTGCAAACATAACCATGGGAAATTGAGAATAAAGGAGTGCACTTGGACACCCCCTTTTTTTGTATATTGACTACAAGTCTGCCCTCCTTACAAGTTGCACCCATGACTACTGGCGATGAAACATTGTTACATGTGAAGACGACAGAATAACTATTCATCTTTCGGAAAAGGCAGTTTGGAAAACAAGATGAAAGTGGTTTGGACTTTAAAGGTGTTTAATATTACATACCACCAACGAGGAACCAGAAGTTCGATCAACAGTCACGTGTTTTAGATCATAAGTGTATCATTTCATAATCGACATACAAAACACACATCTAAGGGTGGGTGGGTATACGAATGAAAAGCTTGAATTAGTCTTGTGGTTTAACAAAAAAAACAACGGAATAAGGGTGAAGGTAATCAGAAACGATGTGGTGCATTTGAAAATTAAGGTTGAGACCAAGTTTTATGGGACTGGTAGTAATGAGGGAAGTGCATTTAAAGGTCAGATTCACAGGATTGGCTGATACAGAGGGTAGTAGTTATGTAACATCCGTTAAGAAGGAGGACGATAATAGTGAGTGGAATGCTGTATTGGTAAAAGGAGAGTTCTGGTTGGGAAAATGATCACAATGTTTGAGAAAAAAGGTATGGAGGAAGGGTAATGGTGTTTTGGTCTCAACTGTTGGGAAATGTATATGAAGGGTTTCAAATTGGTCTGTGGCGAAATGTAGAACAGCAGAATTTAGGATAAGACTTGTTTGGGCAATGTTTGTAACGTATGGATACGCACATAGAGGGAAAACGCTGACTATAGATTTGGATTAAAATATAGCACGTATCTTGGAATGACTTGTTTAACACCTAGTAAGTACTTTAGTCTGAATGCATAATCTAATGATTGTTTATTTAAACTTATAGTGAACACCTGAAGAAGGGCATATAAAAAGCCCGAAATGCAGTGGGTAGAGGAGACCTATCACTACGGATGAATATATGTATTTGGCAAACGAAAGAAAAAGGCCTGAGGGCATATCTGCCGTTTAAAAGCTGTTTATACATATATGCCTCACAAGTAATATGATGAAACAAAATGAACATTTTGAATACATGGAATAAAATGGATTACATTTGGATTAATTTGTTGGATCTTGGTTACACAACAAGGATTATGCTGTACGTCCAACTTTGGAGTGAAATCTTGCTTCAAAACAAACTGTTCTAATATTTATTTAGCTCACATAATTCTAAATCCCCTCCTTTCAACACTTTACATTTTTTTTAGATTATACTGACTGGTATTCGTGTATACACTGGCACAGCCTAAAATAAGGGTCATATGAATACCAGCTTTTTTTTTTTAATGAGTGGTGCGCAGTACCAGGACAATCTTTGATTGATTGGTGAAATGGAAGTGAACTGTCTTAGTGACTGAACTTATATTAAAAGAAAAGTCTGATTGAAAAGCTACCCTCCGATTTCTGGGCAGAGGCGTTTTAAGACATGGGAAAAGTAGGCACTGGTCCAGGGCCACAGCATCTCAGTGGGTTCCCTGATTGGGCTAGCTCTGTTCTGCAGAGCCTTGCCCTGGAGACCTTGAATAATTCCTAAACAAATTGTTTTCAATATTGTTTTCCTTTCCTTTTGTGGTAGGTGATATGTGAGAGTCTATCACAGACATTTTGCAGAGAAATGCTTTGTTATAGTTTCATGCAACATCCATAAAAAAGTTTATTTAGATCAAAACAGGACCTCACATGAGAAATAGGAGGGTGTCACAGAGATTATTTGCAGTAATATTAGTGAGCTGCTGCTGTTACAATATTGAAAACAGGTCACTATCCCTGTATATTAGATGTAAACACATTTAGAATTTGGAGGAGTGTGCTTGCGCACTGGTAGTGAACTGGCCATAGAAGGCATGAACGAGTTGAAATTGGATCATAAATTCAGAGCTGTTCGAAACAGGGGTCCCCAAAATACGTTTAGCCAAGGCCCCCAAAATCCTTAAGATGTCCCTGTTTCTGAGAAATTACATTGGGTTTGGTGGGGGCCCTAAGTCACCTGGCCAGAACTCAGTATTGACAAAATTGATGCCTGAACGCAACATTTTCCTTTTCCTGGTGTTTAATCAGTCATCATCCAGAACAGTATATCTCTTGAACAGCCGCGGTCGGTAGTAGGAGTTTCTGCAGGGCAGTGACGTGGGGAGGGGGAGGGAAGTAATGTATGGATTTCGGAGTTTAACAGGTAAGTAAACATATAAATAAATAAAACAAACTTCATTTCGCGCACTGCATCGCATTTGGTGATGCAGTGCACGCAACGAAATTCGTTTTATTTATTTATATGTTTACTTACCTGTTAAACTCCGAAATCCATACATTACTTCCCCCCACCCTGCCCCTCCCCCTCCTCACGTCACCGCCCTGCAGAAACTCCTACTACCGACCGCGGCTTCTCTTGAACATGATTGAGCTGCAAATATTTCTTCCATGATTGTTCTTAGAGACAGATCACAATCTGGGTATGATCTGCATGCATTTGATACAGAAGAACATGGGCCTCAATTCAATGCAATAGAGGAAACATATGGGTGTTAAATAATTGAGGCAACATGGGGGAGCCACGAGGAACGCCACCCAGTCTAGTGGGTAGCAAATATAAAAATATGCATTATAAAAGAAAGTGGAAGTGATTTCCAGTTTGGGTGGCAGATTCGAAATGTATTAGAAAGTTCTAGTAGTTGAGGTACTAAGAGATGACGCTGGTTGAGGGACGCCACCTTCCTCGGGACGTTTTTCTATCCATACTTTGAGGATCAATTTTTGGGGCAACTGGCCACTCATTCAAGAAAGGCCTGTACTTAGTGGACACATGATGCTTTCCAAAATGAACCAACAAGGTGCAGTTAATGCTTGCACAACAACAAAGGAAGCATGGCTATGTTTTAAATTATACATTGGAAGACATATGCCAAACCATGTACACAGAGAAAGGAGATTTCTGGGACAAAGCATAATAGCACCTTTGTTACCATGTCTATCTATTTAGGAGTGAGTGCTAGAACATTCCACTCCAATGCAGAGTCCAAGGAGTGAAACTCTGAACGTTGCTGTAAACATTTGCACCAGAGTCCTGAGTGTGAAACACCTCCAGGTGCTCTTTCAAATCCTTCAAGCATAGGTGTGCCAGGAAGTTTACATAGAATGAAATGCCTAAAAAAAGGGTTGCAATTGTAAAGGCAAACCTGCACCTTTAGACAGATATACCTCACTCAACGTATTGTGGTTGAAACTTTTTCTGTTAAGATGTGTAGCCCTTTTAACAGGCTATTTAAGAAAAAAAATACAATGTATTAAAATGCATAGTTTACTCCACAGCTTACTAAAGGCTGATCAAAGTGGATGAAATTCAGTTCCTTTTCTTTGCAATAGGTTTGTAAGCACCTTTGCTCCCTAATTAACCACTTCTTTTACTATGATTCAGGCACCAAACATAACCCTCTCAGTTGGTGTTTCTTTCTATCTCACCCATTTCCATCTCATGGCTCCAAGAAATCCCCTATCATGTCCAGTAGTACAGATAGCTGTAGCTCTGCCATATCCAACTATTTGTTGCCTAATGGCAACCTGTTTAGGATGACTAAATCAGCCCATCCTACTTTCATCAAATTATGTGCACTACCCAGTTCCCCTTTTTCGTGGAACTATTCACTGCTTCAAGCTTGCTTACTCCTTATCGCACTATTCTGGCCACTACTCTCTCCTGCCGGTCAGCCTTTGCTTCCCAAAATCTCTTATAATCATTTTCATCTGTAAATTTAGGGGGAAAACCAGTTTCTGTTTCCCCCCCAAATATAATTTTAACCAGGTTTAGAAGAACCGGTCTTCGCCTTCAGCTATCACAATATTGGCTAGAATGGTTGGTGTTAAGTACATGCCAACCCTATCCAAAACTAAAGGAGTTCAATATTGGCATGATTTGCTTAAGTAGCATTACATTTCAGCAAAATTAAGTAAATGAAGTGTAATTGCAATAAAACCAAATCTGTAATTTACTTATATATTGTAGGGGGATTTGCGCCCTTGTGTCAATGTTTGGTGCAAGGACGCATTTCCTGCTAAGTGCAAGAGAACCCAAGTGATGCTTTGTTCCTCAATGCCGGCAGTACAATTATGCCAAAAAAGGCAATATGTGGCTTAATGGCATGATTGCAGGAATTTCTTGCACCAGGCATAACACAAAATTCCACATATTATGCCAATTGTGCTGGCATAATTTAAATTTCACCTAGGCCTACTCAAAACCACTTTCGGGTGAAGACCTGAAACATGTCCATCTACTGAAAACCATATTTTCCGCTTGCACAACATATCTTATTTACTATTGTATGGCCATATTTTCAAATGTTTCCTTTTCCTTAGGGATATAGGTCACAGATTTAAAAGTAGCACAACAAATAATAATTCATTGTACGCCTATTGAACACAATTCTTGAACCTATTCCATCCTCATGGGTTTACAACGTTGTTCTATTTTCCAAATCATGTCTTTCTTGGTACCTTTCTCTCAAACCTTATTCTTAAAAGTGTGGACCTTATTTATTACATCCCACTATGGCCATAGTATTTCTCTAATGGATAACTACCCTTGCTCTGTCTTGAATAAAAGCCTTTCCCTCATTGCCTCCTGCAAATCTACAGATATTCTCTCACCGTCTCAACTAGACAGGCTCCTTCAGCATTTACTGTGTCAAAAGAGACACACATCCCCACATTTTTCTCGTGAGTTTTTATGTTGCTACACATACATGAAATATACATTTAGAACCTTAATTTCTCAAACACTACTTAATGGACTTACACCAAATCACAAAAACATGCTTTCTGGACCAGAACTATCTTTCTAACAAATTTGGTGTAGTTCCATTCAGCTGTTTCTGCAATAGCACTGTTCAATTGTCCTGGGGAAAATGTCCTTAGGGACTCCCTTTTTCCCATCCGTTGCTTGATGGATCACTCCAATGCATAGGGCCTTATTACGATGGTGGTCGGACGAGCATGTGACCACCATGACTGAGAGATGATAACCGCCCAACTAGCAGTCGTGGTTCCACCTGACATGTTCCGATGTGACCGCCCTGTAGACGGTTGGAATAGAAAAGGGCATATTTGCAAACATCCATGCATCATTTGCCAGGCACAATCTGGTGCATGGATGTTTTTGGGGCACCACATCTGCCTCCTGACCCCATACCTGTGGGCCCCATTACGGAGGCCCACGGATGTTGTGGACCCCCTGCTGGGGGTCCACAACATCCCTTTCAGGCTACCTGTTCATAGCAGTGGGACCGCCATGAATAGGCAGTCAGAAAGGAATATCCTAATCCCCAAGGTGGTGCATCCACAGGCACCACAACATTGTAGGGTTTAGGAATTCGACCACTGTCCTGATGGACTCCTTGAGCCTATTGGAGGCGGCGGTCTTTACCCCGACTAACTCGCTCCGACCGCCGGAATCATAATCCGGTGGTTGGACTGATGGAAAAGTTGTTGGTGGGACTGCCACTGATGGCTTATCGGTGGTGGTCCTGCGACATCGGAATGAGACCACTAGTTATTAGCAAACCAAAAAGCTAGTTTATATGTAATCATGGTCCTAACTATAACTACCTTGTGGTGATCATCATTGGGTAACATAAATATGTATATATTTTAAATGGGCTATTCAAGACAGGTAGTAGCTGATGCTTGGTTGATAGCAAACTTACATAAGCAAGAAAATCTGATATTCGACAGGAAGCAAAATAAGAAAGATGAGAAACAAGAGTTTAGATTAATCGCCACATACAACAGTAAGGAAGGAGCTATCAGAAAAATCATGCAAAAATGATCCCTTCTAAAAAGAAACAACCCTGCGATAGGGAACACAGTTCCGAGTAAGCCAGGGATTCGTTTCAGAAGATATATATCAATGAATGACAATTTAGCGAAACTCGGTCCAGAAATGGTACAGAGAACAAACTGGTTAAAGTGCAGTAATGGATTCTAAAAATGCTCCATAGGCAAAGCGCATAAATATGTTGTAAACAAAAGTGAGCATGAATCCCCATTTCACAGTTTGCCCCAAAAATCAAAGGGGCATATTATTGCAAGAAAGAATATGTAGTGTAACTCTTGGTGTGCCCTTGGAAATTGATGTATGTAGGTAGTGTAATCCTGCAATACCAGATGGCCAGAAATTTGGAGGAAATGCATCAGAGTAATAACAAGTATTGATTCAATATCTAAAGATATTAGAGGAGCAGACAGTGGGCAGAAGGCTGGATTTAAGATATAACATGGAGCTCAGCACCAAAATCCTGGTGGGGCTCAATATGGAAGAGGATCTGTATACGCATTTATTATTTTCTTTTTTGCCCCTTCTCCTCAATACGGAAGAGGGTTATAGTATATATATATATATATATATATATATATATATATATATATATATATATATATATATACATATATATATATATATATATATATATACTTTTATACTTTTATCTTCCTTTCCTAGTATGTGGAGCTCTGAACTCAAGCATGTTTAGGCGTGAGAGTTGCTCCTTCGAGGACTAAATCAGACAGCATGAGAAATGAGCTGAGAGCATGGGTCTTTAAAATATTAATTAAGTCTACTGGAGCAGGATGGTGAGCAAAACATCCTATTCATGAAATGTGGAGTGATAGTTAAATCTGTACTGTATAATCATATTTTTTATACATGCTTCTGTTAAATTAGGACCACTTACAGAGTTTGTATTCATTTGTTGAATATGATGAAAAGGATGGGTTTGAATTTTAATTTACAATGACAGAACATTGATATTACAATGAATTCTTTTAAAAAGAAAATGAAATGCTTCAATGCAATATTGGATTTGAAAATTAGAGTTATTTTGGTAGTTACAAAGATGCCTGTGACGTTTCAGTTATCAAGGTTTTAAGTTGACACAGTTCTCATGAAGGCACTTTTTTGTATTAGGTGTTTGGAATGACAAAACTATGTGGCTAGTATGTCTTTTATGTTGATAAACTGGTGAGCATGTGTGCACTTTAAAAACACATTCAATATGGTGCTCCACTATGTGAACAATGCTACTTGTCACTGCTCCGACACACACAGAGGGACACACACTCAACCCCTTCAACGCAGAACGACACAGCATCTCCAACAGCCACACCACGGAACTCCTCTGGGCAGACCAGCACTGCATCCACATCTCCTTCAGAAAACCCACCGAACACAAGCACACACACCGCCTCCCCCATAGAAGCAGGAAGAAAGTCACCAAAGACTAGCTCACCTCTGCCATAATCAGCAACCACCACTGACGATGCCAAACACTAACACCACAGCACGCAACCTCCACCGCTGGATCACAAACTACGCCAACACACTCGCCCCCCCTTAAGAAAGCCACAGGACAACACATCTAAAAAGCAAGCTGGTTCACCCCTGTACTCCAGGAATCCAAGCGCTCCTGCTGATGACTCGAAAAGACATGGAGGAGCAACAAAACCCCAGAAACATGCATCGCCTACAGAGCAGCAGCCACAGCACACCACCAACTTATCAAATCCACAAAGAAGAAATTCCTCCAAGACAGAATCCTCGCCAATGCCCACAACACTAAAGAAATTTTCTCTACCATCAAGGAATTTGCCAAACCCTGCAGCCAAACAACAGACATCCCACCCTCCCAAGACCTCTGCAACAGACTCAGCACCTTTCTTCACCTCAAGATTAATATGAACTTCAACGACTTTGACAACCACTATCTCAGCACCGCTTCCGCTCCCCTCCCCAGTGACGCCACTCAACAGACCTTGCTCACTTGGACCCCACCCACGACAAAAGACACCTTAGCGACCATGAAGACCACCCCCTTCGGAGCACCCTCAGATACCTGCCCACCCAACATCTTCCACAGAGCCACCACTTTTCTAATCCTGCAGTCCTCGACACAGACTTCTCCAAAGTATCCAATTTTACTTGTATCAAATCAAATTATATCTTACTTAGACAATCAAATCCATTAAAGTGCCATATTTGAGTAAAAACGTAACATTTCATGAATTTAAATAAATTAAGATACAAATTGAGGACAGATAGCAGCATCTCAGTCATGAAATTTCAATCAATTCCAGTAGAGTAAAAACAAATAACAGCATAGAACATACAACTATTTGAAGCTTCATGTCGGTGGTATAGTAGGCGCTCCTAGGCAGTACGCAGAAAGTGGTAAAAAGTGCAAGAATATATAAGCGGTGCAAAAAAGGTAGGGAGAACCACCCTTCTCCCTAAACTGTGGAAAACCACTGACAATACAACATAACAATCCCTTGCACACGGTATGGAGTATACACAATAAGGTAATAATGGTGTAAGTACAATCCTGTTCCATTGTTTGATCATGTAATACAAATTGTATTCTTCTGGTGGTCAAACATAAACGAAGCCTTAGCCAACTGAGGAAAAGTGTTCTTCTGATCAGCATCATTTGTAAAGGGACTCGATTGCTTTTTCATTGCCATCTTGTGTCAAACACTTCCACACGACCCACCCTTTTTCTCGGACCCCACTTGATGGATATACCCGAAGCTTTTCATCCACAACTAGAATCACGGCACACTTTTTGGGGGAAATTTCGTGAAGAGTCGTAAAGCGGAGCCAAAGATATATGCAAGTCCAAAAAATGCTTTTCCTATGTAAACATGCTCCTAACTATAACTAACTACTGGTGACCACCAGTAGGAAGTTTTATATATATATATATATATATATATATAATGTGATCAAGGCTGCATGTCTGGCAGCCGAAACACGTCATGTGGACCTTGATGCTTGAATAAACATCTATCTACTTGCATATCAGCTTTTGGAGTCTGTGCCCTGGTGTTGCGCCGCTGTGGATGTTGATGCTTTGGGATTTCGCAGGAATATATATGTATATATATATTACCTACTGGCAGTCGGAGTACCAGGGTTGAAATCAGCATGGTGAGGGATGCCGCATGCCCCTCTCCGTGTAGAATGTTGCGAGGCATTTGAGGATGGGGACCCAGGCCAAAATCAGCCTGGGGAGAGGAGCCACGTACCCCCCCCCACACAAAATGTCACTAGGCACTGGGGTCCCCAGGACTGAAATCAGCCCGGGAAGGGGGCTTCTAGCCCCCCTCACCCTAAAAATATTGCAAGGCCCCAGGGGATGGGGACCCCGGGCAGATATTGACCTGGGGAGTGGGGCTGCGTGCCAGCTCCCTAAAAATTACTGAGCGCCCTGAGCTGAAATCGGCCTGGGGAGAGGGCATTCCCCCCAAAAAAAATTATGCCGGGGGATGGGGCTTGCACAGCCAAAATCAGCCCAGGTAGAGAGGCCTTGTGCCCTCTCCCCCTAATAATGAGGCTGAGTCCCCGGGGCCAAAGTCAGTCAGTGAGGATGGCCGCGAGCCTCCCTCCCCAGGAAAATTATATTGGGCTTGTGGAATGGGTTCCCTGGGGCCAAAATCAGCCTGAGATGGGAGGCTGCATACCCCTCTACCCCTAAACTCTTTGCCAGGCTTCAGGGGATAAAGTCCCTGTGTTTAATATTGGCCTGTGAGGAGGGGCCATGTGCCCCCTTCCTAAAAATGACACTGGGCCCCGAGGGATGGGGTCCCCAGGACCAAAGTTAGCATGGGTAGGGTGGCCATGTGCCCCCACCCCATGCAAATTACATTGGTCCACATGGCCGAAGTCGGCCCTGGTAGGGGGGCTGTGTGCCCCCTCCCACGAGAATTACATTGGGCCCTGGGATGGGGTCCCTGGGTCTAAAAACCACCCAGGGAGTGGGGGCTACATGCCTTCCTGTCCCTTTAAAAAACACTGGGCACCGAGGGATGGGATCCCAGGGGCCAAAATCGGCCTGGGAAGGGGGGCCACATGCCCCCTCCCCCTGAAATTTATACTGGACCCTGGTGGATGGGGTCCCTGGGCCAAAATCAGCCCGGGATGGGGGCCACGTGCACGTGGGGAGGGGGGCCTCATGGCCCCCTCCTCTTTAATAAAAAAAGAAACACCCTGGGGGGGTGAGGTGCCCAGCGCAAGTGTCCATCGCTGTATGAAGTGGGGGTTGGCTGCAGATTGGCTACAGGGCCTGGCTAACTGTGCACAACACGGGTTTGCATTTACATATGGTAATGAAGCATTACTTTACAATTATGACATTTGAGGTGCCATCCGTGACATCATAAATAATGTCATAGAGCATGTCATAAGTGATGTCATATGTGAGGTCATAAGCAGTCATGGTGGTGGCACAAGTTATAGTTGGTGAATTTCTGTGTTTTCTGTGTGTTTTTTAGTTCAAACGTTAAAAGTTGTCACTGACAAATTCAACTAACCTTACTTCAACCTTTGTTTTTTTCAGTGAATATATATATTGTAGTATACTGCTTGCAACCATTGTTCGTGTGTATGAAAAGGGCACGACTCACAAAGCTTCGAGTGAGTATGACACAGCTGCCCTTCCTAAGCAATGGAAAAAAATAGCATGTTACACCCGGAATATCTGAATATATGGGATATGCCATGCCATTTTTCATGTTTATTTGTTTTAACAAATGGATACACTTTGTTAAATGTATGCAGTGATGTAAAATCAGATTGAAGAAGCCTCATTAATATAAAGAAAGGTATTTCCCTGTCTAAAGTAATTCTTTTATGGAATCTCTGAGGCAGTAAATCGTGTTTTCCCCCTGGCAACTTTACAGTTCTGTGGAAATAAACTTAAAATTCACCTTTGCACTGTAGGCAGGCTAGGGGCACAGGACGCAGTAGGACAAATGAGTTTATGAATGCAAGTGGAGAGGGGGAAAGGTAGTATGGAGAGGGAGGTTGTTCCTGGTTAAACCCAGAGAGAGGCATTGTGTTATCCTGGTTAATCACTTATGTGTTCCCCAGTTTACCTATCTCCCTGCTGCTCAGCCAGTGTGAGTGTTGACAGTGGAATGTTGAAGTGACAGTGATGCTTGGAATGTTTGGGTGCCTGTGTCGGTGAGGTGAGACAGTTGGAAGATGGGCTGAGCAGCAGGCAGGCTGCTCCTGGTTGGGCTGTTGAATTGGACTAAGGGCTGATGTACATGATTACCATCCTGCTACTTGATCTAATCAAGGGACTTATAAAATATAACTTGGCTACGTCTGGTAGATACAACATATTTTTGGCGACGACTTGGAGACTAACCCATTTTTAGGTCGAAGCCTGCGTTGCAGCGCATGCACTGCTGCAGGCGAGAGTTCTTGTAAACAAGAAGGGGCATGAAACCACGCCCCTTCTGCCATTGGCCGGCCTCGCGAAATGGAGGCCTGCCATTGGACAATGCCCCTGTCCGGATGATTTGTCCGGCTGTGATCCCTTCTTTTCAGGACTCCGTGACCTGACTTCTGGTGTCGCAAACCGATTTCCAGAAACGTTGCTATGGCAACCATGAGGCCGGGTCACGGAGTCCTGGAGGGGAGGCATTCAGTAGCTGTTCCCGCCTCTTTTTTTTTTTGGTCCGTGCGGTTTTCTCTCATTGTTGCCTCGTTCTCCTTGCTGGAAGGACCATCCTTGTTCTATCTGTATCTGGATTTCCTCGGCTCCCAAGAGCCTCTACTGCCCAAGATCTTTAACGCAGTATTTTTTTATTACTAGTCTACTATTAAAGTTACCCATTCCCTCCGAAGCTCGAGCAAGGGCGACGCAGCGACGTGGGGCAGGACCAGGTTTTGACAGCGCGGATTGCATTTCCTTGCATGCTCACCGGTGCGAGGTCAAGCAGCCTATAAATAAAAGCGAAAACAAAAGACGACAAGAGTGCCGGGCTGCTCCGGATAACGCCCCGTGTCAGTGAGTCAGGGGAATCTGCCGAAACTGAAAGAGGAGGAGCCGGTGAGTCACCGATCCTCCATTCCAGTACAGGCGACAGCAGGTTCCGTATCCAGCGCGTCCTGCCGCCGCACAGTCTGCCAGCCTCTCCCATAGCCCTCAAGTGGATAAATAAGGTGGGCATTGCAAACATCCTAACAAAAGAGGCGCCAGGGCGAGCTCACTGCCCAACTCTGCGCCTCTTCCAGGCAGATCGCTAGTGTTGCTTACAAGGCCGCTGTAGAATTATACCGTGATCACACATCTATGACTCTTGGGCCAACACTTTGCCAGGTTCACCCGGTAAAGTGTCCCAGTCCCCTGTTTCTGGTTAATGGGTTGGGTTGCGCGGTTACACCGTCAACGATGTGTGTTAGAGGGTACCTTCCTGACTTAGTCCATCCCTCCCATTCGCCCGCCATCTCTCTCTTGCTTCCGCCTCTCGCGGCCTTGAAGCCTTGCAGTTGAAAGAAGTAAATCAAAGCTACCTTGCGCTTTTAGGCTTCACTGGCATGTGCTATAGTTCTTTATCTGACTATCCCGTGTACCTTCACATATAACCCATAAAGCATGAGCTAACTAAAAGTGCCCTCGCCCCAAACACACCCCATATATGGTAATGGTCTAATAAATAAATCGCACAGGAAGCTGGAATAAGACCTGAATGCCTAAGCAGGGGCGGCATTCGTCTACCTGCTTGTACTTGCTGGACTGTAGGAGAGCCGAGATCTGTCGGCGCCTAAAAGCCGTGTAAATGGCAGACAGGCTATATGTAAACTGTGTAACATAAAACCCAAACATTGAGAGTAATCTTTTGTTACTTAATGCCTTTAAGCGTGTCATACCTTTGAACAAGCACATGTCTGTTTTCTGGTACTTTGTGTTTCACTATTCACATCCATTAATGGCTTAAATATGTTCGCATGCAAAGTCTTGTTGGTTGAATAGCCTTGACTGCATGGAACGAGACATGAAGTGAAACCACTTGGACTATATATTTTTATGAGGCATCTTATATGTCTGCTTTAAACAACATATAAAGGGTGCTCTAATAATATTTATTGGACGCATTCTTACTTACTAATTTGCCTTATCACGTAGTGGGCGAATTACAGTTTGGATGTGCCACAATAAGTATAGTTCGTGTTTAGTTGAATTCACTGAACAATGAATCTTGGTGCCTTGCTTAGGTCGTTCGTGAGCTCACTATGTGTTTATATAGCTTATCACTAAATCACAGCACTGCTTCAAAACATGACGTTTGACTGCTTTCTACAGGGACAAAGTAGGTGCTGCTGTTGGCCAGAGCTTTGCTTCTTCCTCTCCATGTGCACTGTTTGAAGACCACTGTTTAGAAGAGGGAGTGTCACTGTTAAGCTGTTGGGCCCTTAAAATGAGGATTTTTAGCAAAACATGCACTTTAATCAATGGAAATATATAATTTCTAGTCAAACAGGCAAGGTTGCTATGTGAAGAAATATTTTTGGTTTCTAGGTGGCTAATTATGAACTCCATCCCAGATTATGTTCGTGACATTTATTGTTTTTTAATCTAATCTCTTGACTTGTGTTCGGTTTCTGATGAACGTTATTTCTGTCCGTAGCCCAAATGATTCTGACTCAATACTTTTGCAAACCAGGAGTCGAAAGGACAAGTAGACACTGCACGAGTAAATTACTGTGTTACAGTGCATGAAAGTTAAAAGTTTAAAACTGGCATTCTTAGAAAGTTTCAAAGTGCATGGATCCGATGAGAAACCTGAAGGTCCTCGGGTATTTTATTCCCTCAACTGATGGCAATGGTCGTAAACTATCTGCTGCCTGTCTTTTTCCTAATGCTTTTTAGTAGAAGGACCAGTTTTTTTACCCTAATCTCCTCCCTCGCTAGCTGAGAATGTTCAAATCATTGTCAGATTCAGAACTGTTAATAGAGACTGATTTATGAAGAATTGTGAGACTCTTGAATTGAATCCACGGGGTCAGTGGAGAACTAGAGACGAGCTGTCCTTACTGTATTTGTGATTGCACTAGAGGCGTTATTCTATATGACTTGCAGTTTATCTATAGTGACTGTAAATGATTAATCAAAAACGGGAATCCCTAATATTGCTTTGTCGGGATAATGGCCTTGGCAGTTCTAGACTGATCTGCTTCAGAGTAAAGGTGACAAGACCTGCTTAGCAGCCTCAGGGTATAGTGGGAGAAAGATAGTTATGGCTTTTCATAGACATCTTGAAATTCATGTTCTGATGAGTTAATCCAGGGAATGGGCAAGAATGCTGCTTAACTTTAGAAACACGCAAGAAAGATCCACTTTAGTACTTTATATCAAATATGTATTCTATTAGCTCTTTCCATTCACAAACAGAGCCTTTCTCTTGGACATGATTGGCCCTAAGAGCCTCCTAATACCAACCTAAACACTGCTCAACAGGGTGGGGTGCTCAGAGGCGTGTTAGTCAGCTGACAAATTGAACACAATAAACTAGGCCACCTACATCAGCAACATAGGGAATGGCTGTTTGGATAGCTAACACAAGCTGCATGCTTCTGAGGTTAAAATCCTGACTTAGGCTCTGAATTTTATTGTTCGTGCTTGCAGTTGGATAGAGGGCACCTTCCCAAATGTTTTTACCAAAAAAGAATATTTAACATTGGGTATTATTTCGTATGCAATAACTGTAGATTATTTTAACTATTTTTCAATAACTTTTTTAAAAATATTTGACTTTGGCTTATTAATTCTTTTAATTTCATGTGTTTTAATTTAATTTTATTGTGTTATCTTTTATGAAATAAGATTGACTAATTTTTCAAAAGAAGACCAACTCGATTCCCTTCATAGCATTGGAGATACAACAAAATGTTAAACATACACTGGGTGGGGTGTGTCCAAGATGGCAACGGAGTAAGAGCCTTGTATCCCCGCTCTGCACCCAAGAAAAGTCGCCCTCATGTCTTCCTGCCCGGGCCCTCATAGTTACCATTGGGCTGCAGATGTTGAGCGAGTGATTTCGAGGTCTGTGTATGAAGAGCTAGGGCCTGCAGCTGCAGTGCGGGGACCTGGAGCTGAGGAAGTGCATGGCGCTCTGGGGTGGGCGGCAGATTACTGCCAACTCATCCCCCAGCTATAAAGAGGAGCCGCACTGCTGCCTCAGGGCCTACACTGCAAGTTCCTGCAGCTGGACTGTTCCCATGAGGCACAGGGTCAGACTGATTTGCATATAGCCATGTCTGAACTGGGGTGGCATAGTGGGCTAAAGAACGGTGATGGATTAAACCCAGATCTTTTGACTGGGTGTGAGTGTTTGATTGATTCAGATGCTCCGTCCATCACCACCCCCTTTTGTACCACTTTTGGCCGCCATAAGTGTGGCAGGGTATGCTCAGACGTGAGTCCCTTGCTCACTTTGCCACTGGATTCAAGCAAGCCGGGCTGAAGATGGCTGGAATGCCAGAAACCGGTCCTCGGAAGCTTGTTTCCGGTCCAGGGAAGGCATGGCTTGGCAGTTTGGGCTGGACTGCTCCCATGAGGCACAGGGTCAGACTGATTTGCATATAGCCATGTCTGAACTGGGGTGGCAGAGTGGGCTAAAGAACGGTGATGGTTTAAACCCAGATCTTTTGACTGGGTGTGAGTGTTTGAGTGATTCAGATGCTCCGTCCATCACCACCCCCTTTTGTACCGCAGAGAGATGCTGGGCAGCGGGCTCCGTGTACCCTTGTTTTCTTTTAACTTGCTGATCCAACTCGGATCAGTAATAAAATTAACAACAAACAAGCATTGGCATAGCCAATAGGTCTCGCCTTTGGGACCTTATCAGTGGTTAGCCATGCAACAGTTGATGTTGTTGCACCAAGGATATTGTGCTGCATAACTAAATACTTATAAGGTCTCAAACGCGAGACCTATTGGCTATGCCATTGCTTGTTACTACTGGACTTCATGAACCTGGCTCTCAAATAAGGATTTAGAGCTGACTGAACCTACAGAAACTACAGATGCTGACAACGCAAGCACAGATGTTCACAGGAAAAAAGAGAAACTGAAACAGCACGCTTCCCAGCCCCACCAGAGTCCGTCACATCGGGCAGCCCCAGCCCAGGAGTGCTGTGCTCACCAACATTACTTCTTTTGGACTTTGATGTAACTAGTACTGCTTGCGTGTTCAAGCCTAAGAATATACAGCCTGTGAATTTATTTGGCTCACGTATGTGTATTTGCCGCCACATATTGCGTGACCCTGAGCACACTCAAAATCCATATGGAATTTGGCTACACGTTGCAGTCAACAGGAACAGGTGGAATTGTAAAAGAAAAGTTTCTTCATCTGAGGATTTTCACAGGCATACAATACTTGGCTTTCATACCACTGGATAACACGAAGCTTCTAACTATTTGGTCTCTGCCCTCAAACTTTCATGGCAAGCGACACAATGCTGGTGAACGCTTTCTACGATAAGATTTCAGCTACAAGATACAGTTTGCCACTACGGTGCTGTGACACAGTATGACAAATGAGTTTATGAATGCAAGTGGAGAGGGGGAAAGGTAGTATGGAGAGGGAGGTTGTTCCTGATTAACCGCATGCGTGCGGGCGGAATTCCGCCCGTACGCTGAGATTTGCGGTATCGCATGTTACGTGACGAGCTGGGCTCGTCATGAGCGTGCGAGGAGGCTACCTCATGACGAGCCCAGCTCGTCATGAGCGTCGAAGGGGTTAAACCCAGAGAGTGGCATTGTGATAAGGTGGCTCGGAACAGGATTCAAAGTGCTGGGAGGAAGTAAGATGCTCCTCTGAGAGTTCAAAAAGGGGGGTGAGTCATTTTGTGATGAAATGAGTCTTCTGGACTTTCCTGGAGAAGAGCTAGACCTCCCAGATCTTATGGAGAGTGCATAGCAGGAGAAGGCTTAGCTGCTCTTCTTGCAACGTCTCATGGTGTGATGCAGCTGCTAGTAGTGTTCTACCAGCATGCTGTTGCATGCTATGAAGGGGCATCGCCTTGCAGATGATAAAGCTGGTCTTGAATGTAATATGTGCAGGCTGTGGAAACCAGTGTAGTTCTCTTGAGTGCTGAAGACATAAAGAAGTCTATCTTTTTTATGGCGATAAAACAGTTAAGCGGTAATTCTGGAGTAAAGGTCATTGCCCAACTTTAACCTGCTTTGACGTTCCACGCATTAACCTACAGAAAGGCCGCCATTTTGCTTCACTTTTGGGGCGCACCTCAAGGCAGCGCTTCAAGGCTGCTGAAGAAATCCTGTCAGTCCGCTAAAGAGGCTGAGGCTGACATTTTCCTCTGGCACCAGGGCCGTTCAGAAAATGTCAATCTCTGCTCCAAATCTTTTTCATAACGCCGCCATGACAAGGAGCTTATAAAACTCGCCGTTCCCCAACCAGAAAAAAAAATTGATGGGAAATAGAGATAACACGAAAACAGAGATGCATAATTTACGAAACAAAAAAAACAGCGCGCGGCATTTTGGCAGAAACCTTTTTACACCTGCGCACTAGTCTAATCTCTCCGACGTGGGACTCTGCTTCCCAGCCAAGCTGCGCCGCTTGGTGAAATCCTTTGATTAGGGAAGAGCGGAAACGCCGCGCCTCACAAAAGAAGAGCAGCTGTAATTTACCGTCTGTAATAAGAAAGCAGAAATTAAACACGAGCAAAGAGATAGAGGGAAGGAAGTCATAAAAAACATAGCGCGCGCAGGGGAGGACGGGACTTCTCACTTAGTATGCCAGATCCCCCCGTCCCTTCATTTGGTGGTCCTGCACATAGGAAGCTGGGGTGGATTAATGGGCCGTAAGAGGTTTTCTGGACTGAAGTGGGTTGATTGAATAATCAAATTCCCGGTCCTAATGGAAATAATAAACCTTCCGGAGCCGGGCTTCGCACGCGGGGAAAAAAAAATCCACTTAGTGTTTTTATTGGAGAGAATTTTACATCAAATGCTTAATGAGATGGCAAGCATGCATGAATAATTATTTTTACTTACTGTTCCCATTAAAGAAAAGATGAGTCATAAGTCTTTCAGTCTGAAGTGGAAATTCTTCCCTGATCATTAACATTAAATTAGCTTTTTATTTCACATTCCATGAAAGCCCTACATTTAAATAGCGTTTCAAATGGGAAGAATGGTTTGTGATCCAGAAGGCACAGAAGTGCTCAGTGCAAGTCTCCTGGCTGACAGAAACGGAAACGCCTCTAAAGAAGGGGGTGGAGCTGTCTTCATTGGGTGAGTGCGGTCTACCCTCACTGGTTGGTGCAGTTGTGAGCTTAGGCTGTGCTTTAAGTAAACATCAAGGGGCAGATATATGACTACTGGCGCATCTCTGCAAATCAGCAGAGATGCGCCAGATAAGATGCGTCATGCAAGTTTACCCTTGCGCCACCAGAGATGCGCCGCATTTACAATGCGGCGCATCATGGCACAAGGATAAAGAGATGAGTGACGCATCTCCCGTCGGAAGGGTGGCACATTGCTGGAGTCGTGTCGCAAGCGCAACGCAACTCCAGCAATGTTCGTGGCAGGCGCAAGGTTTTGACGCAGTGGCGTCGAAAAAGTGACTGGGTGAAATCTTGTAGATTTCACTCAGGCACTTTTCCGAGGCGTTCCTGCGCCAGAATTTCCCACGCTGTGCCGGAACGCCCACATGAAACCTGACGCAGGTTTCATGTGGCACAATGTGACGCATCTCCCTAGATGCGTCATGTTGTAAATCAGTCGCAGCATGGCGCTAGCTTTACGCCGCCGCTGCGTCACAGAAGTGACTCAACGGTGGAGCAAAAGTGCACACGGGGCTTGCAGATCTGCCCCTAAATGTTTCTGTTTGTAACTGAACATTTCTACTTGCCAGGCAGTAAAAACAGAGATTACATCATGCCCCAAATATCCACAAACTGTGTACAACACCACACAAGGATGTGGTGATAATCGTAACTCGTAAACATATGCAAGCTAAATGTAGGTGACGCTTAGTGGGTAATTAATTCACAGGATTTGATGACCCTCATAACTGTTCTTGTATTCACTCAGTAACGTGGAGATGGTCTGTTGAAGGGCTAGCCATTGGCAGGGTTGGACTGGGACAACAATTGGCCCGGAACCAAAATAAAAGTGTCCTCCCAATTATCAAACCAGATAGCCAAAAATGTGTCCCACATTTGCAAACCAGGCCAATTTTGAACCTTTAAAGACATGCTACATATGTACTTTGCGAGGTATGTGAGACTGAATGCATGTGTGCTTGCTGCAGGCAATGCTTGCGGTAATATCAGGAAAATCACAGGTAAAAACTGTTCCACCTGACCATAAAACAGGCCCGCAAACTTAAAAAAAAAAAGGCCCAGACAATGTTCTATCAGACCAGCCCATTGGGCACTGCCTGATTGCCTTACAGGCCAGGCAGACCCTGGCCATTGGCTGCTGACCTGAGCAAAGGGCAGTAGTCAGGCATCAACAGCAAATTCTCTCATCAATCAAAGCATTCTCTCATGTGTCTGCGGGGTCCTTACAACACATTGAGTCAACAGAATACAGCTGGTATGGTCACCACCTCACTCCACGTCATCATGGGCACGGATTCCAACCATGGGCTTTCAATTCACAAATCATTGTTATCAGGTGTGTCTGTCTTATTAGTTCAACTTAAGAAGACAAGATTACACATAGAGAATACATTAGGCTGCTAAGGACAGTAGATGAGAGCCCTGGAATTGAGCACTGTCTAGAGGCCTTGCAACTACACAGTGACATTTTCTGAACCTCGGAATAGAGAGGGTGTTTTATGTTGCATTGATAACTGTAGCTTGAATGATTAGCAGGTTAGGAAAGTGAATCTAACGCTAAGCTGGATCGCTCAGACTGAAAGGAAAATAGCAGGCAGGTGTGCACTGGAGACATCTAAAATGACACCACGACAAATGCTCAATCAGGCACAGTGTGAAAAGAAGCTGCCATCAGGTGGCTATTCAGTGTCTTAATCCTCCTGTGATTGGCCAATGCCCATCCCAAGGTACAATGCCCTTGATATAATTCTGCAAGAACTGGGAATGAGCCCACTGGGAAACATCTATTACAATGCAGGCATTACAACGTAGTGCCTTTACAAAGCAGTCAGTACCACGACAGGGACATTAACATGAGTTCTATTACAAAGCAAGTCATTACAACGCCTTGCTTTAGGGTTTGCGATGTTGGACCAGTGTTGGATTTTAAGTCCAACACCTACCATACTGATACACCGACTGGAGTTGAAATAGTAATTTAAACTATTCCAAAGTCCACGCTTCCCTAAAGCAAGTTGTTGTAATGACTTGCGTTGTACTGGAACTCGTGGTAACGACATAGTCGTGGTTTTGAGTGCGTTGTTAAGCCATGCATGATTTTGGCATGCGTGGTAACAGATGCTATTCGAGCCCACTACATGGCCCTCAACTGAATGTACTGTACGACCGTCCAGTGCTATCAGTTTGCTTTGTATATTCACTACCCAGCACCTTCTTTTCTATTCTTGGCTGAGCGCGAGCACCACTGTGCACCTTTGCAGATTCCACTTAAATGTATTCCTATTTTAGGATACACCTGCTTCTGCTGGCTACTCTGTTTCATATTCAGTGTTCTGTGGACAACTTTTGCTCATTTTTTTTTCTTCAAATTGTTAATATTACTGTTTAAATGACCCAGTCAGTTGGCCCTAGTGAACATTGTCAGGAGTTAGTACAGGGGGCAATGCTGTCAAATCTCGTGAGATACCTTGGTGTCACGACAAGCACAGAGAGACAAAAGAAGGACAAGAGTAGTGACAGATGCTAATACTTATCAAACCCCTTCGTGCAATCACAAAACACATAATCACTTAGACAGGGCTTTAAGTGGGATGCAAAAAATGGGGAGTCTTTCAAAGGGGCGTGGTTTATGAAATTCAGGCCGTGGCTTAAAAACAAGTAAGCTAAGAATTTGTGTTTAGCATAGTGTGCCACCCGTCTGGTATTTTGCTGCTTCTGTCATTGCATCCAGATATATAATGCAACAAGTAGCATTAAACCTACAACAAGCCAGGACTATTGGCTTTGTCAATGGCTGTTCGTTGCATAAGATTCAAAAAAAGCAACAACTATGTCTTCGTTGTATATAATATTGAAAATGCTTCACTTCTAAAATGATGAGAATGTGAAAGAACTATAACCAGTCTCTTTGACGTTACATCAAAGGCAGTGAAGGGAGGTACTGCTGCAGAGTTATTATTTTTTTTCCACGGAGGGTGAGGACAAAAATGAGAGCCCGATCGGGACCCGTTTCAGCAGCTGCTTTTTAAAACTGCCGATGCTGAGCACCTACAGGACCCAGCCCACTTAAAGCCCTGCTCTTAGGGCCTCATTCCTTGTACTTTGACGTGAGTGATAATATTGAAACCAGTAAAAAACAATATTGTAGACCACGGTATTTGCGGGTAGGTTGACACCCACCAATTAACAAGGTCTTGTGTGGGAATGAGGGCTAACAAACAAATGGTGTTGAAGTTTGCATGCAAGATTACCACATTTCTCTCTTTTGAAAATTTTTCGTTGGCTAAATTTTAACAGGATTCTTCTGGCAAAATGAGTCGAGGGAAAAATTGTGTCAGTGCGGTAATTCCATAAAAAAATCATAATTTCAATCAGAATTAGCGTTTGCATGGCACCCAGAGAGTGTTAGGGCGGTGTCACATTTTTCCGCCTGAGACAATCCCTAACGCCTATCCAGTTAGACCTTGAAGTTAGATATGTTCTGCAACATCTTGCAGAAATTCATATGTGAGGGATGCTTGTGTGAGCGAGTGAGTGCCAATACTTCCACAGCAGAGCTCCAGATAGTAAAACTACCTTTATCTGCTACCCATGCATTGTTTTCTTCACAGTAAGGGTGATCTGGTAACCATTTACGTTTTGTGGGGGCCATTATTGAGAATTCATGGGCACAGTGAAAGAAAATGGAGAGTAACTACTAGGGAACACCAGAACCAATGTTCAACACAAACTACTTAAGAGGGACAGGGTTCCAAACAGGGATCTATCAAGGTTCTCAGGTTTACTGAAATCTCTATTTCTAATATCCAACCTAAAGACTACACAACCTCAAACCAAAGGGAAGCAAGCTAAAAGAATGCAAGAACATTTCGGCATTCAGTTACACTAGCCTTTGGCTGAGGAGGTTCTTATTCAAAGACAGCGAACAACGAATACTCAAAACATTCATAGAGTGATAACGTGTGGAAAAATGGATACAATTTTGTGCCTGGATCCATTTTGTTTTTGATTTCATAGCTTCATCTTTCTAATTTTTGAATCACTTTCTTTGGGGACCAAGTCCCCCATTAATATACCTGGCAAAGAAAGGAGAGAGGGCAATGGCTTTAAACTCCAACGATTAACAAAATTCAAACAATAATATTGCACTCAGGGCACTCATGGTACAATTAATAACGTTTCCCAGTCAACAAAACACATTCCTACCTCATCAGCTTCCTTAAATATTAAAAACGTTCCTCTTTCAATAACAAAGGTATCAAAGTACCTGCGAGAGTTTTGGCTTTAAAATGGATCTCGCAATTTCCAGAAAGCTGCTTTAATGAAATCCTGTCCTTTGGGTCAATGGTGCAGGAAAAATGTGCCCTTAGATTTTTACTTTTGATGAGAAATGGCGAAAAAATGGTGCATTCAATTAATGACTTCCGAACTGTAATACACTAAAAGATATGGAGCTACCCCTTGATTTGTTTTCTCTTATCATCAGGCTGCAGGAAAGTAATAAGGCCAGGATTGGCTGGGGCAAACAGGGAGAGGTAACGGAATATTTCCCAGTAGAAAAAGGAGTATGCCAGGGATGCGTTCTGGCCCCGACCCTCTTCTCACTGTACATTAACGGGATAGTGAACTGCATGGAATTAATTAACACGGATGCACCGGTACTGGCAGGCAAAAAGGTTCCTATAATGATGTTTGCGGAGGACACGTTGATTCTCTCAAAAACTCCGAGTGGGCTACAGAAGGCCATTTCAATCTTTCAAGAGTTCTGTGCTCAACAGGGACTGGAGGTCAACGTGTCTAAAACAAAACTGATGTCATTTACCCCACGTAGGGCATTTAAAGGAGGGATCAGACTAAATAACATAAAGCTTGACCAGGTAAAGGAGTTCACATACCTGGGGGTCCACATTGAGGAGGGTGTAAGATGGTCGCATCAAGTTGATTTAGCATCATTGAAACACAGTCAACTGGCAGGGGTATTGCTAAAAGAATATAACCCCTCTTTTACCAAGACTCGATAAGTTCAAGCTGCATTGCGAGCTGTCCGCCTTCTTCCGAAAATTGAAATTAAAAGCATTTTTTGAGAAACACCCCAGCCAAGAGACAGAAGGGAAACCAAATGAAACAGGATTAAGAATAAAGTCCACATTCATACCCCCTCCTCACACCATCCCTGTCGAGGTCAACACATTCGAACAGGCAGTTTTCAATGACATTGAACGGATGAGAGAAAACAAACAGTTTCAAAACAATAGCAGAGCAGAACAAAATGCCATCCTGAACCTGAAAACAGACAACACCATTATAATCAAGCCGGCAGACAAAGGAGGAGGCCTGGTCATTATGAATAAAACTGACTACAACACTGAGTGTAGGAGATTGCTTGAGGACGCAAGGCACTACCAACCGTTACCCAGAGACCCCACAGAAGATCTGAAAGCAGAAATCCTCCTACTAGTAGAGACAGCTGAAGCAACAGGCAACATCTCGAAACAGGAAGCTGATTATCTCAGCAAAACGGAAGGAAAAATTCCATACTTCTATACTGTGCCCAAAATGCACAAAGGAAAAATTCCTCCCCCTGGCAGGCCAATAGTGTCAGGGATTGGGTCACTTTTGGAACCACTTTCTAGGTACTGTGACTTCTTCTTAAAAACCATTGTACAATCCACACCCACATACCTGAAAGACACGAAAGACCTGCTGGTACTCCTTAAGGAGATCAAAGTTGACGAGGAAACCATCTTACTCAGTCTTGACATAGAAAGTCTGTATACCAGCATACCACAGGATGCCACCATCAATGTACTAAAATCGGTCCTAGAGAACAATAACTGGGAACACCAGACACCAGCATCTTTCATTCTTCAATGCGCCACTCTAGCACTGAAAAGGAACTACTTTGAATATGAGGGATCTCTGTTCCTCCAAATCGGCGGGACCTCCATGGGCAGTGTTTTTGCCCCAAGCGTGGCCGGATTATATGTGCATGACTTCGAAGAGAAATTTATCCGAGCTGTGACTAACCCCTTCATCGACCACATAAAATTCTGGCGACGCTACATCGACGACGTCCTAGCCATCTGGCAAGGACCAGAAGAAAGACTCAAAGAGTTTATCAGATGGGTAAACTCCTGCGACCCACATTTGAAATTCACCCATTGCTATGACAAACAACACATCTTGTTCCTGGACCTGGAAATTTCAAAAGAGGGCAACGACCTAATATCTAAAACCCACTTCAAACCAACTGCCAAAAACAATCTACTCAGATATGAGAGTTTCCACCCTCGCCCTCTCAGAGAAAATCTACCCTACGGGCAATATTTAAGACTCCGGAGAAACTGCAGCAACTTATCTGACTACAAGGCCCAAGCCCGGGACCTAACCAGCAAACTCAAACAACGTGGGTACCCCACCAAGACCATCGAAAAGTGCCAAAAGAGGGCTAGGAATCAACCGAGAGAGGGGCTCCTCGAAGAAAAAAACGTGGAAAATGACCAAATACCACTCACCTGTGTCACAACATACAACACCATTTCTAACCAAGTGAGCAAGTGTATCAACAAACACTGGTCAATAGTGAACACAGGTGCATTCACTTGGGACAAACCACTGTTTTCTTACAAAAAGGCACCTAGTTTGAAAAACAGCCTAGTCTCCACCAGACCAAAAATGAATTCTGTCAACCTGAACCCGAGCATCACCACAATATGGAACCTACCTCCTGTAACAGGACACTTCAAATGCGGAGACTGTAGTGTCTGCCACTTGACAGAGAACACTAAGACACTGAACTTGGAGGAAGGAAAAGTGTGGGAACAACGTGCACACACGAACTGCAATAGTGCCAATGTAGTATACCTGATCAAATGTGCCTGCGGGAAATCCTACGTCGGCATGACGACTCGAAAAGTAAAACAACGTATCTGTGAGCACCGCAGCACCATACGGTGCAAGAAAACTGCGACCAAACTAACTGACCACTTTCTCGAGGCTCAACACACACCCAACGACATGAGATGGACCATCATTGAGCAAGTCTCATCTGGACCTAATATCCAGCGGCTCCTTTATGAAAAAGAACAACGTTGGGTGTACAGATTGTCGACCCACAGAACAGGGCTCAATGATAACATTCCATGGCACTCGATTCTCAAATGACACGAGAATCTAACTCTCTGAACCACCCCCAGATCCAGATAGCCTTTTCTGACACTATTTGCCTATATCTACCACCCCTGACCTAGGACTACCAAGTAGGGTCCCGTCACATCACTAATCAAGAATTTCATAATAGCCTAACCTTCCAGGGCTCTACCTTGTATGTCCCTAACTGGAGTGCAATCCTACCACTCCTTTAATCATTTGGCATTTATCAGTATATATTTCCCCATTAATCCAACCGGCATCTGGCATTTATCAGTAAAAAATCTCCAACCATGTCGCATGCTGCATGGTTCTACAATTTTGAACCCCGCATGCAGTATTATTTTTCAAATTTTAATCAGGCCCCCGCCGACTCCCTTAGCGGGAATCGAACCACTACATTGCAAGGCCTTTTGAACATCCAGAGCCACCGTCCGTAATACTCTGACAGTGACGCTTGCAGCGCCGGCCCACGTGACCGGCATTCAGCCCCGCCCACTGCGGAAGCAGAACACTTACAAACCGGCCCCGAGCCCCGTTCTCACTGCTACAGGGCGGAGGACCGCAGTAGGTATACGGCCTTAGACCTCGCTACTGAACTGTAAGTAACCATTGTCTCGGGACCGCTGGGCCGCACAGACCTTTGCGCCAGGTCCCGCCTTTTTCCCGTTTTTCCAACCCTTTTGTCTAGTCGCACGCTATTCATGAAACAATCTACCCTCCTTTGTTTCAGAATACGTTCTTCCTACGAGGATAACCTCTACCCGCCCTATGAGATATCCCAATACCCTAATACGAGTAAGCGAATACCCTTGTATGTCTTAAATGTTTTTTTGTATGTGAGTCCAGAATGAGTGAGACATGTTGAGTATGGCAGCACTTGCACGTTAAAAATGATTTCCCCCGCACAAATGGCATGCGAGATTTTATCACGCCACATGAACTGAATGATAGCCGCGTGTATTTATTAGTTATTGACACACGTAGAACCAGCGATGTGTGCAAGTTGCGGTAAGCAGTATACCGCTTTTAATACAGCTCAGGCACCTTCACATCACTGCACTGAGAAGCAGTACCGATATACTGATGAACGGTACCTATCCTAATGGGATCAACAGCATGCAGACACGAATGTGAGACACTGCACGACGTTACAGGCTTGTACATAGAACAATTATCTGATAATAGTCCCTAATTTCCTTTTCAGGTATTTTGATTTTTCACGCTTACCCAACCGGGCTTAAGCACATACCACAGACATATTTTTGTCACGTATTGTGGTCCCAGAAGGTAGGACAGGGTGCGCCTTTTAGGGGACGCACACCTCCCACCCTCTGGACATCGGTCCTGAAGAAAACCTGGTGAACCTCCACCTTTATGGTTGAAACATGTAGACCTGACAACACATAGAGATACATGGGCTCATAATTACCCTCACTTTATCTCGCACTTTTGATTTTAACATTGTCCAGTTGCTTATAAATAAAACTTTATTTTCCTAAGTTAAACCAGGACAATTTTTAACACACATACCTTTTTTTCTTTCACGCATCCTCACTCACAACCAGCTCCACTGTAATCAGGTGTTGTAGCACACCCTGATGACGCTAGGTCATTAGGGTGGACCCCGATGATGAAGCATGTCACCACTAGGTGGTGAGTGAGGGGTTTCTTAACAAAAGGAGAGTCCCCCCCTTTTTGCATCAGCCTGCACCCCATTAGGAACTGACAATTCCACGTGGGTGGTACTCCTTATTTTGTTTTCTAGTGACAAGAACTTAGCCAAATTAACCATCTCGGAAAATAAGTTCTTTAGAAAAATAGCGAGATTGCCCCAGAGTACCCTGATGCGCCCATTGTTGATTGACCTTGGGCGGAAGCCAATTGCAGAAATGGCAAAATTGAGCCCTTTGTTGGACGGGCGGAGACTATGGACTACCCCAGAGTTAGCAGAGTATGCGGCTGGCTTCTTTGATGTAATCAGGGTGGATAGCTCACGTAATATAAGATGACTAAGACAGCTTAGGGCCACATTATTTTGTATGGGCATGGGCTTGCTGTGGGATGACCCAATGAATGCTATTTTTCCCTCAAAACTGATGCTGAAAGCTAAATATTGGGAAATGGCCCAAATGGATCGGGTGAGGAATTGTGAGTCAACCTCCCTCACTGGCCGTTTCTTATGTGGCAAATCGGTACCTGAGTTAGATCGCTATTGGCACCTTATTACAAAGCCTTTTGAGCGGAAATTATATTTTCAGTTCAGAGTGGGTACATTGCCCATAAGAGCCTTTACTAGCAAATGGTCAGCATCCAGTGATAATTTGTGTTTGGTGTGCCAGTCTGGAAATTAATCTCTATCTCACGTACTATTTGAATGTAAGGGCGCAGGAGGCAGAAAGAATCCTAAGAAGCAACACATCTGAAGTGATAGTTGTCGGCTTGGCGAAATTTTTGGGTTGGGCATGGGCAATTAGAGCACGGTCCCTAAAGGAGAGAACAGCCCACTAAGGGCCATATGTATGAAGCTCAAATGGGTTCAAAAATGCCGAAATTCGCAGAATTTAGGTGTTTGCGAACTCATTTTCGTTAAATGGTATGTATGTAGCAAATTTGAGTGCAAAATAAGGAATCGCAAATTTGCAATTCCTTATTTTGAGATTGCATTTAAGGAATCGCAAATGTTGCGATTCCTTAAATGCAATGTATGAAGCACCCAAAATGTGCGACTTCTCATTAAGAAATTGCAAATTACCACCAACTTCAAGTTGGTGGTAATTTGCGATTTCTTTCACAAAAGCACTTTTTTGCATTTGTGAAGGTGCCATGTGGCGCACATACATGCCCTTAGGGCATGTATGTGCACCATATGCGCACACATGTGCATTTTAGGGGTGCATCAGGGTGTCCTTATGACACCCTTGCACCCTTGAAATTATTCTCAATTTGCGATTCTCAAATTGCGAATCGCAAATTGAGAATAACTTCACATTCATTCCTATAGGCCTTCTGGCCCATAGAAATTAATGGGAAATTATTACTTAATTGCGATTCGCAATTAAGGAATTTTAAGAAATCGTAAAAAAAATGCGAATTTCTACATACATACCAATTTGCAAATCTCAAATAGCGATTTCTAAACAATCGCTATTTGAGATTCGCAAATCTGGATGTTCATACATCTGCCCCTAAGTATATTAGACTCACAGTATCTCATGTTTGAGTATCGCCTCCCACTAAATTGGATAGTTTGTCTCAATATAACTATGAGATTCTAATTTACTCATTTTATATAAGATTTTATATTGTACATACTGTTTTAAAAGGTTTTTATAATTCTATTTTAGAAAGTGTCCCTTGATTCTAAATTGCTTGTTTCCTTTTTTTTATGAATTCAACCAGGAAATCATGTGTAATTGTTTTATATGTATATTGTGTGCTTTGATGACCTAATACGTCGAATAAAGCTTTTTGGAATTGTAATACACAGGTTTCAGGGTTTGGCAATGCGATTAGCAGTAACAGACTTCAACAAAGCATGTCAATCCTCTATTTTCCTGCAAGTCGGATTGACCAAGAAACATTCCACATTGTATACACATAGCAGTCAAACTGACCAAAAGATAGCAAAAAAGTAATACACACAGTTTATGCTGATTGATATCAGACTAAATTACTGGAACTACCAAAAGACTAAAAGTATAATAACTCTACTTTTTATATTTTAACTATATCTATATTTCTTCGATAAACCCTGTTTACAATGGTGGGGACCACTGTATCACATGATATACGTCACGTAATACAAACACAGCATCGACTATATCGACCACCATTTTAGCATCAGTGTATGTAGATGTTGGATTATGCATAATCAATCTATACTTAGCTATCTATACATAATGTGACGATGTAGTGGAAGTTGACATAGCTGATGCAATGTTTTTGTAGGTCAATACTGTTGACCTTGACATAGTGACCAAGGACAGAACTGCATCTTAACAACCAACAAACTCCTGTCTTAGATGTGAGCTGCAACTCAATATTCAGGCTCAGTTCACATAGCATTTTTAGTGAACAGTTTCCTGGAATCACAGTTGATTAATCAGATGAACTGTGAGTAGCATTTTTTACTCATGAAAAATCATGAGTACGACTGAAGTAAGAAAGACCAAGGAGCATATCAGCAACAGAGGGCGATAAATATCGCAAAGCGCGCTTAGCGCTTTAATATTTATTGCCGTCTGTCTCTGGAATTTATTGCCCCCGGTTAGCGCGTTATCAGCAACGCGTTTCACTGAGGCGATAAAAAATCCTGCAAAAGTGGCAATATGTGGGAATATCGCTGGAAATCCAGCGACATTCCCGCAGCGATAGGGGAAAGCTTGATAATAGGGAGATGTGGATTCAGCCATAGAATCCACCTCCCATGCATAGCTAAGTCTGTTTTTTTGCAGACGTTAGCTTAAGGCGGTAATCGCGGTTAGCGCTACTTTCCTGGACGCAAAGCGGGCATTGATAATAGGGAGAACTTGCCTTTGCAACTGTTTCCCTTTACTGTTAGTGAGGAACGCCTACTTTGCATGTCATTAGCGATTTATATATGTGGTGTGGTGTGGCTCACTGGTTAGAGGTGGCAGACCCGGAAGCAGAGAACGGCCCGGGACCAGGGTTCAATTCCCGACGCGGCAGGGTCGTGGACCAGGGTCAGTGGACTCGATAATTCTCACCTCGGTGCCTACTCTAACCAGGGATCACACTCGGCAACTCTGGGCATTAGCTTGCCTCATCTCTACAACGGCCCCCCACATTCGCCGGGGATGCCTGGTTTCACCTTGGAGATACCCAGTAGGGACCATCTCACAGGGATAGCCAGGACAGGTTCCCCAGCGGTCTACGATGCCTCAGGGCAGCAGTGCGCTTTACAAGACACATACATTTACATTTACATCGCTGACATGCAAAGCGGCAAGAAAACGGGCGCTATTGCCAGTGAACTGTTGCTAACAGCTGTTAGCGGCAGCTTGCTAATAAAGCGGCGATATTGCACTTGATAAAATGCCCCCAAACTTGTTGAAAACGCTTTGTAAAATTGCCCCTGGATATTCAAGCGCAGCTCATACGTAAGCTTAGAGAAAAATACACAGACACAGATAATTTTTTTGTGTGAATCAGGCCTAGACATTCCTGATGTAAATTAGTAGTTTACCTTCATTCACCATCTCTGTACCCCGGGTGCTTAGGCATTGATAAGCCTTGTTTGTATATCACCAGGACTGAGCGTGCCAAATAGCATGAACCAGGCCTGTGAGAAGCTGATCACAAATGTCATGTAAGGGCCCTACCTGGTTTTCTGGTAGCGCGAGCCCATAATTCAAAATAAAAAGAACTCATTTGGAGACAACTCCAGTCATTTGGCTCCATCCATTAGCGGCTGAAGTTATCTTTCGCATCATGCATAGAACACAAAAGTATGCTTGTGTGCTCGCTAAATTATTTAGCAGTGGTGGCACAGTGCCCTGAAAAGAGCATGGCTGGGGGCAAATATCCCTGCTGATGCCCCCATTGTATTTCCCCTAGCGTGAACCCCTGTGGCAGAAAGCTCTACATATGTGCTGTTATTCACAGCTTCCTCAAAAAACAATTGCAGGAAGGGAGGGGTTCTATTTTTTTTAGTTTAAGGAATTATGGCCATGCAAGCACATTGCCTAAATATCCTACACATAAATGTTACTCAGCTTGGCACAAAATGGCCAGGGAAGTAAAAAAGTATGGTGTGCACTTTACTTTCTAAGAGACTCATGCTAACTTTAGATTAGAACTGCTTTTTACTTAGTGCATCGAGTAGTCCAAAGGACATCAATATTTTGATTGCAGAGTTACTTTACCCACGCACACTACTTCTTTAATTTGACTAAAAAAAGCATTTGTTAGAGCTATTGAGTACCGTTTCTCAGAAAGGTAAACCTTTCCCAGATTAGCTAAATCATTATGCAGGCACAAAAGCAATATGCAATTATTCTTGCTTTCTGTTGCCAATTCCTACTTATTTTCCCATCCTGAAACTGGCCCCTCAAGAATAAAGCCTGCCAGCACAGCACATGCCAGGACTTTCTGTTTTCAGGCAGCAGATACAGGCTGTAATGCTGGAAAATGAAGGCACTGTTCAATCTGAGAAATAGTGTTGGACGAATATATTTGCAAAGAGGAAAATGGTGGAATCTCCCATTTTTGTTTCTACTGGATCTAACCACTCCACTAAACGTCTCCAGCAGCATCCACTTTATGGGCAGAATCTTTAAAAAGGCAGATTCCTTGACCAAATGGCATCGCTACAAAATGTTGCAGGTACGGGTTAGCGGCCAATGGTTAGCATGAGTTGCTTCCAAACATCCAGTGAAAGTAAATTAAAAGGAGAGGCCCATTCGGATTTGTTGAAGCCAGACAATGAGTATTGCTGCAACAGTGGGAAAGCTGTTCAGCAATTTGGATTAGGCACCCTTAGTCAATCATTATGAGTCTCTGTGGTTAGACCTTTGTGATTGGCTGCTGGTGACCCATTCACAACAACTTTGTCCCTGTCCACTCATGCTGGTCAGGGACTGTTCATGAGCCAGCCATCTTGCAGTGGTTTTTACTGAGTGTCACTTCTGCTTACTGTAAAATAATATATATATATATATAGAATATATATATATATATATATATATATATATATATATATATATATATATATATATATATATATGTGTGCATATATATTCTATATCTACATACATGTGAAAAAACAAAGGATAAAATTACGTTATAGTTATGTGAAACGTTCGGTAGCAACATCACTTTTTAAACTCGAATACCACTGAAATTCACCAATCAATCAATGAATCAGGGAATTGTAAGCGCGCTACTCACCCGTGAGGGTCTCAAGGCGCTGAGTGGGTGGTGGGTCCGCAGATCTGTTTAGCTGAAGAGTCAGGTCATGAGGGTCTTCCTGAAGGTGTTCAGGGAGGGGGCGCGTGTCTGATGTCTGCCGGTAGCTCGTTCCAGGTCTTGGCTACAATGTGAGAGAAGAATTTTCCGCCTGCTCTGGCTCTGTGAATGCGCAGGGTTTCAGCCTGTGTGAGGTTGGAAGATCGGAGGTTTCTTTTGGGTACGTGGAAGTTGATTCTGTCATTGAGGTATTTGGGTCCTTTGTTGTGTAGGCATTTGTAGGCGCGAGTGAGGATTTTGACAGTGAATCCTTTCACCACGGGGAGCCAGTGGAGACTTCATAGGTGTTGACTGATGGGTTCATGTCGGGGGATGCCGAGGACGAGTCTGGCGGCAGTGTTCTGTATTGTCTTGAGTTTGTGGAGTAGGGACTTGTTGATGCTGGCGTAGAGTGCGTTTCCATAGTCCAGTCTGCTGATGATGAGTGCATGGGTGACTATCTTTCTTGACTCAGGCGGGATTCACTTGAAGGTCTTGCGAAGGATGCGGAGGGTGTTGAAGCAGCTGAAGGTGACGGCATTGAACTGTCGGTTCATGGTGAGTGATGAGTCCAGTACGATGCTGAAGTTTTTGACCTGGTCTGAGGGGGTAGGTGGGCTTCTGAGGGCGGTCGGCCACCAGGTACTGTCCCATGCAAAAGGGGTGGTACAGAGGATGAGGACTTCTGTCTTCTCGGCGTTGAGCTTCAGGCAGCTGTTGGTCATCCAGACTGCAACGTCTTGCATTCCTTTCTGGAAGTCGAGTTTGGTAGTGGTGGGGTCTTTGGTGAGGAAGAGGATGAGCTGGGTGTCATCGGCCTAGGGGTACGATGTAGAGGCTGTGTTGTCAGACGATGTCTGCGAGGGGGGCCATGTAGATGTTGAAGAGGGTGGGGCTCAGGGATGAACCCTCTGGGACTCCGCAGGTGATTTTCGTGGGCCCGGAGAGGAAGGGTGGGAGTCTGATCCTTTGGCTTCTTCTGGTGAGGAATGATCGGATCCAGCCCCTGGCCTGTTCCTTGTATGCCTGCATCGTGTAGTCTGGTGACTAGTGTGCGGTGGGAGACGGTGTCGAAGGCCGATGATAGGTCGAGTAGGATGAGGGCTGCGGAGTGGCCTTGGTCCAGGAGGGTGCAGATGTCATCTGTGGTGCGAGTAGGGTGGTCTCTGTGCTGTGGTTGCTTTGGAATCTGGATTGGGATGGGTTGAGGATTGCGTTCTCTTCAATGAATCATGTCAGTTTTCTGTTGACTGTTTTCTCTGCAACTTTGGCTGCGAAGGGGAGGAGCAAGATAGGCCGATAGTTCTTGAGGTCGGTGGGGTCAGCTGTGGGCTTCTTGAGCAGAGATCTGACTTCTGCATGCTTTCAGTCTGGGAAGGGGCCTGTTTTGAAGGTGGTGTTGATGGTGCGTTGTAGTTTGGGTGCGATGGCGGCCGCAGCTCTGTGGTAGATGTGAGGGGGCAGGGGTCAGTGGGGGCCCCCAAGTGGATGCTTTTCATGGTGGAGGCGGTGTTTTCAGCCGTGATCGGTGTCCAGTTGGAGATGGTGGGCTAGCTGGTGTTTCTGGAGGGCAGGGGACTGACTGTGGCGCCTGGTGGATGGTCAATGAAGTTGTTGTAGAGGTTTTTGATCTTGATGTGCAAATAGGTTCCAAGCTTGTCGCAGAGGTCTTGGGATGGGGTGATATCTGTGGCTTCGCTGCGTGGGTTGGTGAATTCATGAATGACACTGAAAAGTTCCTTGGGGTTGGTGGAGTTGGCCAGGATTTTGTTGTGGATGAAGTTCCTCTTGATGGCTCTGATCTGGTTGTGGTAGTCTGTCATGGCGTCCTTGTAGGTGGTGTTTCTCCAATTCTTCTCCAGGCGTCTGCAGGTGTGTCTGGCTTCTTGGAGAGCAGTGGTGAACCAGGCGGCTTTTCTGGGGCGTTGTCTGATGGGGTTGCATAGCGGGTGAGCTAGTCTGCGCAGTCGGAGATCCAGGTGTGGAGTTATCTGGCTGTATCATTTGCGTCGGGTGCCTAGGTGTGGTTGTCTCGGGTGAGGGTGGAGTTAAGTTGCTCGTCGGTAACCTTGCTCCATTTCCTTCGTGGTGGGCGTGGGGCTGGTTTGGTTGCCTTGGGTTTGTTGATGGAAAAGTGTACGCAGTGGTGGTCGGTCCATGGCGGCTGCATTGTGTGGCTGAATTGGACGCTGTTTCCTGCCGCAAAGATGGGGGTCGAGGGTGTGTCCTGCTCTGTGGGTCAGTGTTATGTTTAAGTCCGATGCTGGCGAGGATGTCACGAAGGACAGTGGAGTTGGGGTCACTGGGGTTGTCGAGGTGGAAGTTCAGGTCTCCAATAAGTATGTAGTTTGTTGAGGAGATGGCGTGGGTGCGATGAAGTCGGTGATGGTGGTGGCGAAGGGTGTTTCGGGGGCCGGGGGTCTGTAGATGAGGGTTCCTCGGAGTGTGGCTTTGGGGGAAAAACACACAAATGTTAAAGACAGAGGAAGGGAAAGAGGGTGGAACCATCAAAAAGGAAGAAAGCAGTAACCTGCAAGATCGAGAAAAGGGGGCAGAGAGTATCTGGTTGTGGATTGAAGACTACCAAACTTGGTAAAGGTCGCACCGATGTTCATTTACATCCGCTGCCAGTTTCTGAGCAGAAATGTGGGCACCAGTGATTTGGGCACCAGCACTTTTTCTTTCACAAATTAAGCACTGGTGAGGCCATATTACGTTCTGAAGCCCCAAGATCTTTCACATAATGTGGAAAATGATGTGGGTAAAAATTCAAAGAATATGGAGAGATGGGTGTGACGTAGCAGTGGGCAGCCAAAGGAGATTCTAATGAAAATGGAGAATCATGATCAGACTCGCTGATAAGCCAAATTACTGTGCCAGAAGTGCTGGTCTGACAAGTCAGTGCTTGGGGCACCTTTGTGGCTGTTTGTTGGCCTGTTTTATGGCTTGGTGGGCCAGTTTTTACTGTTCATGTCCCTGAAATCACAAAATAAATTGCATGCAGCAAGCACAACTGCATGCAGTCTCCTATACCCAAAGGTCACTGGAGCTATGCAATTCTGCGGCTGCAGCAATTTTTCCATAAATATGAATATGGATTAGTCACATTTACCACACAATCCATCATTTGCTGCATAATCTGTTGATTTGAACAACAAAAAAGTTTCTACCTCAAACAGATCAAAAGCTACGAAAAGTTTGACGCTTCAGGTTTCTGCACACTGGAAGACTTTTCGCACAGATTGACCAGTCATCTTTCAGTTCCTTATTGCTGTAGTTGGGTGCTAAATTGGTACTAATTAAGTTGAACTCTTTTCTCAGACACTGTTACCATGGTGTAAAAACAACAAAATACTAAAATAAAGCTATCACAAAATGTGGCGTATTATGCCACAAAATGTGGCTTTTCTTGCAGCATTATTTAGTCAACCTTGCCACATAATTTGGTCCGCCTCTGCAGCATAAATCCAGCGGCCATGCATATACCTTGTAAAACACCTACTGCAAGTCCAAAACGGCCACGATTTGCAAATGTGGGTCGCTTTTTGTTTTTTAAGCTATCTGATTCGCTAAGTGGTGCCTCTTTTATTTTGGTGCCAGAGGCATTTACTGTCCCAGACCGACCCTGTGGAGGAGGATACCTTACCAGCTTCGGTTTCATACACACAGCTGAAACTTCTCAAACGTGCCTCAGAGGCGTCTGTGTGCTAATGAGAAGGGCGGCCCACAATATGCTTATTACACATTATTAAAAAAGCTTCTTAAAGGGTTACCTTTCCAGGAGCCGCCTCCTGAGAACTGCATACACCTCTCCACAGACTTGTTAGCACAACATCACAACATAGCCAATTCCTGAATGCAAAATGAGAAACGCTGAACTGCACTCGAATATCTTGTTTCTGGCTCATTTATCCCATTTGCATTTTCATGGATTCGCCGAAGCACTCCAAAGTTTACACATGAGGAGTAGATCTTATGCAGCGGGGAGATTTTCTTTCTCTACACGAGTCTCGCGACAGCAGACGTCATGTTTCATTTTCTCAAAATGAAAAAAAAACACGTCGAAAGACAAAGGCGGCAAATGTTTCATAAAAAGAGGAAGATGTTCTGTCTATCTGGGCTCCGCAAAGCAGACACTTCCGCCTCCCCCCACACCTGCTCTATACTCCCTTGAGTTACATGCATTTGTTTTTTAATCTTGAAAGATTTCTTGTTTTCGCTAATGTTTCTGAAGTTGGAATGCTGATTTAGGTAAAGCTACTCAGCCAGCAAGGTTTATCAACTGTACAATGAAATTGCAGTCTTAATTTCTCCTTTGATTCAAGCCAGCGACACAATCACCATTTTTGTCTCAACAGGGTACTTCTCTAACGTTAAGGAGATAACATAGATAAGTAGGACATTATAAACTAGAACACGCTAGACAGGTCCATTTTATATGCAAAGCACTTAAAACTGGTAACTAGTCTGCATGAAAAAAGAAGTGAACTGGAAGATAACCAGTGGCGTAGCAAGGGGAAGGCGGTTCGCTCCAGGCGGCAAGAGTTTTAGGTGTGACAGCCTCCTACCGATCTTACCTGCAGTCTTGGGGTGGGCACTCCCCTCCCCTTCACACCGGCCGCAGCAGGGCGGCAAACTCAGGGACCACCACGGGCGGCCAAAGGGCCATCTATGCCACTGAAGATAATGGGATCATGTGACTTGCTAAAAATCTTAAAACATAGTCAAGTGGGAAATTTGGGATTCAAGCTAGGGGAGTGCAAAGTTCTTATGCGAGCAAATGTCTCATGTGGATCCCGGTTCAGAGCCTAAAAATAGTTTGCAGAATTCTCTGCTTTTCACACATTTATTTCTTCCAGTAGTCTTTACACACAAACTAGCAATATTTCACCAGGAGTGCTAGCCGGCACTGAAAATGGATCTGCTGTGTTTTTTCGCGTTTTAACTTTAAAACTATTTTCCACTGATTTGGTAAATGGATAGATCTTGGTGTGCCTTTTTTCCTCAAAACAGTTTAAAAGGGGCCCAGAGTCTTAATTTTAATTAAAAAAAATCTAAAAGCAAAAAGCTTTGCAAACTGCAGGCAGTAACTCAGGTATTTGTAATAATTTCAGGAAGTTCATGAGATAAAAACGCAGCAACATTACAGTCTCTTAATTCAAACCCAAGACTTCTGGTTTCATAGTCCAGGCACATACGCCTCAAAAATATCAACTAGCAAAACAATTGACTGACCTCCTATGTTAGCAAGAGGCCTTTTCCTGAAGAGCCAACTGACCAGTACCAATTGGACATGAACGGGACCCTGTTGGTGACCTCTGCTGGAGTGAGTCTTGAGCCCCCAAGTGCTCTTACTGAAGTTCTGGGACCCTTGGTTTAAGTACTCTAGACATAAAATCCTGAAAAACCTGGGACTTAGAACATTTTTGGACTTCAAGACCATCCGAGGACCTGGACAAACCTGACAAACCAATCCACCCTAGGTGTGTTGCCACTGGGCTGAAGAAACAGGTTTCCCCTATTCTGAGCTTTTCCGTAGCAGCAAATCCAATTCAGCAGAAGGTATCTGGCTTCATGGAGCCCTTGTTGGATACAGCCAGCAGTCTTACCCTGCTGCAGTTTTTAGAGCTTTGAAAAATAGACTAAGGGCCTTGCTACGGGTTTGGTGGTCTGACCGCCGTAGGACCACTTCCACCCCTGCCAGTAGCCCACGGAGCTGGTCACTCAAAGACCGCCATATTACAAGTATTACACAGGGCTGACGGTGCGGAGGCAGGGATCTTGCAGCGGTGGTGAGTACTTTTCATATATATATCGAAGCCTGTGTGTGCATTTCGCCTGAAGATGTGTCGGATGCACACATGTGCATGATATATGTTGAAAAATACCATATATCCATTACCTGGGCTCAGCCCATAATTAAGCAGTCCTGGCAATGGGTACATGGTTCGAAAAGGACTCACCTGTAGATCGCTACAAACAGGGTCGTAATCCTCGGCGTAAAGATCCTGCTGTGCAGGGGGGACCTGAAGAAAGGGATCCATTCCTGGAAGAAGAAGAAAGGGGAGAGTACGCTCCCCAAATCCTTTGTTGCCGCCACTTTGAAGCAGTCGGTCAGTCCGCTGCAGCCCACTTGCGGAGCAGGCAAATCACAATACGGATGGTAGCGTAGCTCACCTGTACATCACTATGGCGGCTGCCTTTCCCCGACTGAAAACCCAGCAGTCGGTGGTCTGCAGGCGGCCTCTGTGGTCAAGTGGCGGTCTTCGCAAAGCTGATCCACCCAACTCATAATACGGTGGTTGGACCACCGAGCTTACTGCACTCAGGTAGCCACTGCTGATATGGAGGTCCATGGGACCACCAACATTGTAATAAGACCCTAAGTCTGAAGGTAAAAATGTTGACCAGGCGAATGCGCCAAAAGTATCCAGCTGGCGAGAGTACTCCACTGGGTGCTAAACTCAAGTTCTGATCAAAGCTTTTCCACTGAAATCAATGGTTTCATCGTTACCTCGTCCAATGCCTATACAATTTTGTGGAGCCTTCCTAGGATACAGCCTACTGCCTTGTCCAGCTGAAGGATTTTGGCTTTGAGAAAAAAAGTTCCGGGGTAAAACCTCTGACTGGGTCAAACCTGCTTTGTTTATCCTCCCCGTGCTCCATGGAGGTTGGCCTGAAATCGCAGCTAGGTCCTGTCTACCAGGACCATTCACTATCATTGGCAGTTAGGCGCTATGTTTACTTAAAACTTTTAAAAATTCATATTTCCAGTTACCAATGATTTTTGTCATTTCGGCATCAATTTACTCATTAGATTTGTCTCTATTTTTATAAATTGAAGTGGGAATTTTCTTATGATGTCATTTTGACTTTATAACTGTTTCAGTAGTTCTAAAGGCTATACACATTTTCTTAAGTCAACCCTGTCTGCTTTGTCTCAAAGCTATTCGGGGTTGAGCTCAGTTGTAAATGACTGAAACGTTTAACTGGACCTAACAAGACAGTGACTTTATTACTGGTGGTGGACTACCATTCAAATAAATTAATAAACCAATTTCTAGCAACTTCAATATTGTGGCATCCAAGCCATATGAATAGCCTAATGCAATTGTAGTCAGTGTACAGCCATGGGAAGCTGGCAGCCTACAGACAATTCTTTGGGTCCTGTAGATTTTCCTCTGGGACCCCTCGTAAACAGCAGCAAAGAAATTAAAGCTGTTCAAGTACCATTATTTTGGTATTGCTGCAAGCAAAACAATATTATTTTGCATTTTGGGGCTTTTTTCTATGGACAGTTTAGCTTGTTTTATGAGTACAGCTCTCCTGCTCACAGAATGAGCTTCAATCATTCTAGGAAAAAAGCTCAGAATCAGAATGATAATAGAATAAGAATTGGCTATGCACATTTTTTAATGTGTCTTTGTTTCTACAGCTAGTTCAGCTTGTACTTTAGGCTGTTTATAGGTGAAAATGTATCTGTATAAATTGTGAAGAAATGCATAAAATCTATGGAAACTAAGAGCATGAGCATAAAGAGGCCGACTTAGTGAATGTGGGAGGGGTCAGTAGGTTGCTAAAAAGTTCAAAACGTTCTGTAACTCTTTGATGGTCTTTAACATACATGTAACTGCATATACCTTTATGAAATGAAATGAAGTACTCTTGCTATATCAAAACAAAATACCACACCAAGGAATATGACCCTGGAAACATGCTTCTATAACATGTTTTACTGGGAAACTATGCAAAAGTGTATCAGGCTTAGAATAAACAAACAGATGCAGGTTCACTGTGACTAGAGCTGACATACTTCAGTGTCTGTGGTCCATAGACCACTGCTTCAATGTCACCCTAGTCATTAGCAACTCTGCATAGGTTTTTATAAAGCAAAAAGAGGAGAAGTACAAAGGTGCAGAAATTACTTGAGCCTAGTGGCAGCAAGGCCACAAGCTGAAGGCCCTCACTCTTTTGTACATTTGCAATGACTCACCTTCCCCTGAAGTTGGTGAGGTGCCCTGCAGACAGCAACAGATCAGAGAGCGCAATTGCAGGCTGCAGAGTAGGAGCTGGCACAAAGCAAACGATATCAGGTGTTAGACGTAGAATTTGAGCACTGTGGAGATGGTTCTCTCCATTGTGGTAGGTGTAGCACACCGAATATAGTTTAGGCAGCAATCAGGAAGTAGGCAGAACTACACCAGAACTTGGGTTGGCTCCTGCTTTACTCCCTCTCCTTCCTCTTGGTTCCAGCATGTTAACAGTGATTTAATGGTGATTAGGGAGTCAGGAAACTTGTGTCCACAACACTAACTAGCTTCTCAATTTCACAGTTGTACAACGTTCTCTGCCTTACCGTATCGTCGAATGGCCCCTATGTCACACAATGAACGTCACATAACTTGCTACCAATCTCATGTATCACCTTTGATTTTCTCAGCTGCCCTTTAGTTCACTGCATCAACCACTAATCACCACAATTCTGTCTCATAACCCCTATCTATCAACAATGCCAACATGACACACACTCAAACACCACTTGTATCTTTTCCTGCCCCGATATCTTTCTCAATCAGAGCTAGGTCTCACCCATGGACATCCAAGAAATATATTTCAATGTATTCCTCCTCATGTTTCCTCATCAGCATCCACATTTAAGCCTTCCCCCAGCTGCTTAATGGGGTAGCCATTGATGCTACTCATTACTCAATAACACAGATGTGCTTCTATCGAATTACCCATAGGGAACCTAGATGTCTTGTTGCTCAACACATATCTGCACCCAAATTGTGGACAGGAAAGCCGACTCGGCAAAGCCGCAAGCGCAAGGTAAGTGTTTTTTTTTTTAAGTAAGTTTCCCTCGCCACGACTGTCGATTTCCCCAACTACACCACCCCCTCTTCCCCAACTTACCTGCACTGCCTGGTAGTCAGATGTATTTAAATAATGTGCTGCACATAAATCCACATGGATTGCAACTATCAACATTTGGGCAGCAATTTTTGATGGCTTGTTACCCATTTATGATGCTACCAGAACAGGGGGCTGTCACAGAAATGGTGCTACTCTGCACCATGCTATGTCTTCAGAGCTTTCATCTGGCAGCTGTCATAAGTTGCTTAAAGCGTGTGGAAGGTGGCAAAGATTGCTGTGGCCAGGTACAGGGGTGGAGACCATAGGGAAGGGACTTGATAGGTGTAATCCCCCACGGCTCAGATGTCCTCTTCTAAATTGGAACTTGAATAAAGGTTTTTATCTGCATAGCTCAGAAGGCCAGAGAACTGAACCCTTTTTTCAGAAGTAAGTTCATCATCCTTGGGACCACTATGGTAGCTGTCAGGATTCACTCCCTGTGCTCTCATGCCCACCACCAGGGGGCCAAATTGTGTGACATTCTCCCATTCATGCACATACTGACTTCCAGTCAGTTGGACTCTACTTGGAAATGGCCATCCATTCCCAATCCATGCCGGGTTTTGTGGAAGCCAGCTTGCTCATCCTGAAACTCTATTACCTAGAATTCCATGCTCACTGCATCCTCGCCACCCCTGCAGGTCAAGGATGGGTGGAGGAATCCAACTCACCTGTGACTGGCTGCTGCTAGCCTGCTCACACGTGATGCATGTAATTACTGTGAGCTCATTTAAGCCTCAACTCTTTTCAGTCCAGGGTTGGTCATTACAGATTTATACCGGTGAGACCAACCCTTGTTTCCTGAACTTTTGTTATCCTTATTTGCAGAATTCCTAAGATATAGCAATCCCTACACCTAAATTAGCACTGCCTGTAGCGCTACCTTATTTCCTGAGCTATAGTTATTCTTTGTTTCTGTTCCTGAGCTGCAGCTATTTCTTGTTCCTGATTTGCACTGCTTGCAGCGCTCTCTTGACTCCTTGTGGGATATTCTCAAGAATGTGCGATAATCATCACCAAAATCGGTTAACGCAATGTTTTATATCACTGTCTATCGCGGGAAAACAACTCCGTGTTAACGTCCTATTCACAACACGGCGGTAACATGCAATAGTTTCCCGATAACGCATAAAATATCCACGATAAAGTCACCGGGACAGCGATAAAAATCTAAGCATCAACGTGAAAAAAGTTGCCATGGGCCCAACCTTGATAAAAAAATCAGCGATAAACTTCACCAGGCCTGCAATTCACACACGTCAGGCGGGAAAAATAACTATAAAAGTAGAAAAAAAACCACACACAAAACCAAAACAACGGCGAAGCACAATGGAGGTAGCCGGAGCAAGTACAGAGGACACCCAGAACCCCACAAGCCCCACGGAGGACCTGCCTGGGACCTCAGGGACAGGGAAGGGCAAGGACAAGAACAAGAGGAAAACATGGTTCAGTCCGCAGGAAAACAGGATCCTGATAACGGAGGTGATAGAACACTATCAACTACTGTTCTGTACTGTTCTGTGCTGCCTCTGTGGTAGTCCGGGGGTGGGGTGGTCCTGGAGGTGGTGGCAGTGGGTGTTGTGACCCTCTTGGGACTCCATGCTGCATGATCATTGGCTCCATAGCTTCTGTTGGTCTTCAGATGTGGCTCTGGGCTGGGCTCCCTTTCATGCTGCAGGTAGTCATCCTGCTTAACACCAGTAAAAGGCAGGTGTTAAATCCCTGCTGTTAATGCGCCTTATCGCCTGTTTTGGGATCTTATCGCCACTCTGGCTGGCCATTGAGAATGTTGCGAAGTGGTGTTGTCGCGGCTTTTTGCACGGGAACGCCTACTCTGCATATCATTAACGTTAGTTGCCGGTGTCATCTGTGGCGATGTTTTTTGCGGCTGCTATCACAGGGAAACTGGTGATATCGGCTGTTTGCACCAGCTTGAGATTAGGGCGATACATTTATCGCCACTTTGGCTGCGCTTAAGTGTTGATAACTTGGCGATAAGTCCTTGAGAATATGCCCCCTTGTTTCTTGAGCTGTAGCTTTTTCCTGTTTCCAGCACCGCCTGCCAGTGCTACTCAGATTCCAGAGCTATAGCTATCCATTGTTCCTGAAATAGCATTGCTTGCAGTGCTTCCAAGATTACTTGATTCCAAAGCTATTGCTATTCCTTGTTCCTGAACTAGAACTTCCTTCAGAGCAACCTTTTTTCAGTGATTCTTGATCCAGCACTACTGTAGTGCTCCCTTGAGCCTCTCTCCTTCTGTATTGACCTTTTCACAGACCCTGCCTTTCTTCCCATCACCTTTGTTCTAGTTCCTATTTTGCTGTATTTCTATTCCTGCTGTCTTGCTTCTATTATCGTATGTTTGTTACTTGCTTTCTTCCAAGTGTGCCCTCTGATTTCCTTCTTTTCATGTTAAGCTCTCCCCTGGCTAGCTCCTTGTCTTTTGTGCTTATGTTTAGTTCCCTAACAGCAATTGTGGGTGAGGAACTTACTGAACTTCAGTCTTACCATGTGGAGCTCTAGAGTGCTTCACCCCACATTCCCTTTATTGTTAATATTGTTTTATATATATGTCTTGCAAATCCATCCTGGGTATAGTTATTCTGAATGCTAAATACCCTTCTGAGTGCCTATCGTTTCTGAGTTCTAGCTACCTTGTTCCTTTCTTCAGGCTTCCCTTTTGGACGCTTACTTCTCTCTGTGTTATCCTGGGCAGTGATGTGCTCCTCTTTCTGCTTACATTTTATACCCAGCCACCAGTCCTTACCCAAGTCCCTGACTGTGTCCCAGACAGTCCCAACAGTGCCTGACAGTAGCACAGATGGAGAAGGACTGGTCTTTTTTATCCAGGTGAGTACATATTTAATACTTCAAATACTACAACCCGAAAATCATGAACATTTAGCTTGTGAACTAATTCCACATTTATACAGAGGTGTGGCATTTCTAAATGGGATTTTTAGAGGGGCACACAAGGGGTCACAGATTAAACTGGTCGGGCCACCTGCAATGGGTGATCATGACGATTGTGCTCATATGTGTTATACACACACACACACACGCTCACGCATACACTCACACAACATATCTCACCCCCATCTCTTTCCTCTTCAGTGGCCACTTGTCACTCTCTCCTGCATGAACTTCCTTGCATTTCCTTCACTGCACTAATCCCCCATACATAATGCACCCTCTCACTTGTATGCACTGAATGTCCTTTAACTTTCGTTCTGGCAATACTTTGACAGGTGTTTACCTCCTTCACACACTTGCATAGAATCACAACTGAAATTGATGCACCTGACTATTGAAAAGTGCACTCAGCAGAGAGGCCAAGGATTGGATGGGCAAGTATTCTGAACCACCTATATGACCCACACAGGCACTGTGAGAAATGTACACTGTGCTCAGGTGAGCTCCACTGCTCTCAATCGTGTACCGCCCCCAACCTGAACACGCACAGCTACATGAGAGTAGCTTTTTTCACCCTGTACACTGTACATGAGTAATATGTTGGATAAAATAACTATAAAACATACGATCTTTGAAAAAATAAAAGCGTTAGGGAAGGGAATGCAAGAGTAAGTAAAATGTGAAATGTAAACAGGAACAACATTGCTGTGCACAGGCTGAGAGCGCAGTCTCTATTGTTGCTGCCTGCGGCTGCCGCAGATGGTGGATGCACCTTATGAAATAAATTCCACTTTGGCACCTCCTGAGAGTGCGAATATCTCTTTCATTTGTGTGGCATTACCAATCGGCTGGCTCCGCCGACATTGTGCGCCACCTACCTTGGGCCAACGAACCAGGTAGGAGCATTCTGTGTGTGATATATATATATTGTATTATATATATATATATATATATATATATATATATATATATATATATATATTACCTACTGGCGGTCGCCAGTAGGTATATATAGTTAGGATTTTTTCCTTATGGGATTTTTGAAAATTCTATGTCTAATAACTTTGGCGTTTGTGGACGGAATTGGCTGAAATTTTCAGGAAAATGGCACATTTTGTTTCTGAGCAGCCCCTGAAAATTTTGGGGGGGTTCGTCAAGGGGGGGCGGAGAAAAAAGGGGGGTCCCAAAACGCGTTTTTCCCATGTTAATTTCCATAGGGCGGTTGGCCTCACTTTTAGCCCGAACGGCTGAATGGATTTGCACGAAACTTGGCAAAATTGTAGGGACTGGTAGCCCGATGTGCCTTTTGTAGGTCTCAATATATGTGCTCCAGTGGATTTTGAGAAATTAACGTTTAAAAAAAGATATATATCTGTAACAGCGGACCGGGCAGCGCCCCAGGACGCGTACTTTTCGCGCAACGGAGCTTTGTGAAGCGAAGCTGATTGGTTCTCCGGCGTCTGTCAACATTCCAAACAGTCCGTAGCGGCCGCCATCTTGTCTCTCGGTAGGATCGAGAGACAAGAGGAGGCCAAAGCGAAGGGGCAAATGACCATAAGGGGGCATAGTACATTGTCGCTCACCCCCTAGGTTTGATGTGGAGGTTTTAAAAGGGCCCCGCGGGGCAAAAAAAAATAAAAATAATAATAATCGAACAGCTGAATGGATTTGCACGAAACTTGGCAAAATTGTAGGGACTGGTAGCCCGATGTGCCTTTGCTAGATCTCAATATATGTGCTCCAGTGGATTTTGAGAAATTAACGTTCAAAAAAAGATATATATCTGTAACAGCGCACCGCTTCGCGTACTTTTCGCGTTACGGAGCTTTGCGAAGCGAAGCTGATTGGCTCTCCGGTGTCTGTAAACATTCCAAACAGTCCGTAGCGGCCGCCATCTTGTCTCTCGGTAGGATCGAACAGCTGAATGGATTTGCACGAAACTTGGTAAAATTGTAGGGACTGGTAGCCCGATGTGCCTTTGCTAGGTCTCAATATATGTGCTTCAGTGCATTTTGAGAAATTAACGTTCAGAAACAAGATATATAACTGTAACAGCGCTCCGCTTCGCGGAGATAAAATTATATGTGTATTACCTAGCTGTTGCTAACACCAGTTAGCGACGGCTAGTAGAAGATAGCGACCATCTTGGGCCCCACTTTGCATGTGACTGATATTTATCACTAATGACATGCAAAGTGGGCATGCCAAGATGTTAGCGACTGGAAACAGTCGCTAACATCGCTATCTCCTATTATCAACTTTTGGAAATATTCGAGATAAGCGCGAATATCTCCAAAAGCTACCACCTGCCCTGAGCAGTTCTTAGCCATGTTATCCAATGGGAGGTGGATAACATGGCTAAGAGCATTAGCTCGGTAATGCATGAATATCGCTGAGTTTTCAGCGATATTAATGCATTGCGGTCGTTTTTTATCGTATTTCCGATAAACCTTGATAATAGCAAGGTTTATCTGCGATAATTTCTGACGGTAAAAAAATCGTTGCTAAGCATCGTTAGGGATAAATATCGCTTAACTTTGGTAATATGCCCCAACGTCTGTTAACGTTCGATTCGAAGGAAATCAGGAAGTGTTGAAAAACATTGTCTGCGCCATCTTGTCTTTTTTCAAATGCCACACTTTTGTCGTGCACGGCAGCCATTTTAGATGCCTTGACCAGACCCACTCTGTGCACGCTGTCGATCCTTAGCATGGCTCCCCACCCTCGCAAGCATCTCCCCCAGGCAGTGGTCACCCCCGCTCTCTGTCTTATGCATGGGTAATAAACCTCCCCCCATCTGCGCTGCTCTTCCCTGAGAATCACACCCTGTGCCCGCCCGACACCTCCCTTTCGCCCTATTCACTACCGCACCCTCTGACACTCCTTTTCCTCTGTGTCCGATTGTCCAGGCTGGTCCTAGGGTATCAGCTAGCCCTGCAGATGTAGTTTATGGCCACAGCTGTAAAGAATCACCCCTCTTCAAAGGAGTTATAGTAGATCAAGGCCCACACTCGATGAGATCCGTCACAGCAGAAGCGTTGCTATTATCTGAAAACCATCCTGTATTGTGATTGGGGAGGGGACCGAGCCTGAAGCGGAAGATTCCAGGGATGACTCTTTGTACATCAAAGTTTTTACAATTATGTGTCACATTAAAAATATATAGCACTCCGACAAAGTAGTAAGATTATAAAACTTTAATAATTTATAAATATATACAAGAAAACAAAAATAGTAATAACATATAAACATTTTTAGGGAAAAACAACGAAGTAGCGGTCGGCTGTGCGAATAGTCCCAACGCAGCACAACGTCCAGATTTCCGGCGTGGGGCGTCGCGGGGGGTGGGTTATCAGTAGCAAACTGTTGTGCGAATAGTTCCAAGGCAGCAGAACGCGCTGAAATCTAGATGACACGAAAGTGATGTCTAGTAAGTTGCCACCCAGCAAATAACGGCATGGGGCGTCGCGGGGGGTGGGTCATCAGTAGCAAACTGTTGCGCGAATAGTTCCAAGGCAGCAGAACGATGGCACCAAGGTGATGTCCAGTAAGTTGCCGCACTGGTTTTGGTATCCTACAATGCTGCTCCGAATAACGGCGTGGGGCGCCCCGGGGGAGGCGGCGTGAACGGGCCTCTCCAGGTGGAGTGTCATCTGTTGTAGTGGGGCGCCCCTTTACCGTTTCAGTTGCCATTCCGTCCGTTTTTGGTCCACTGTGTCAAAAGCCGCAATTCAGCTGAGTTGCGCCTACTCTTGCGGTGCAGCGATAGGCGGCTGTCACAGGACTCTCAAAATGGCGGCAGGCTGTTTCCTTTTTGGGCCTGGTCCACTGAAATGGCCCTGGGACACCTTGGAAATCGGACGCTTGTCTGCTAGGTCTTGGACCCCATTCTCGAAAGCGTCCCCTCCGCCTTGAGAATTCATCAAAAGTTTTGGGGGCTCCGACTCCTGCAGGCTTCTGGTGGGGAGCGGCTGCCATGATTGCTCGCGGAATGACCACGACTGAGCTACGAGATGGTGGTGCTCTCATGCTGACGCCAGCTTCAGTCTGAAACATCCAGAAACAAGGTGGGGCTTTCATCGTTTGGGAAAAAAAAAAAGTTTTCATCCAATGAAAAGTGTTGTTTTTAGGTCACATGATCAAGCCTTCCATCATTAGGAAACCAAAAGTAAAATGAACCAATGAAAAGTTTTATAAACAAGTCACATGACCTGTTATGCGGCATAGGGTGTAAAATGCGGAGAAAATACGTTGGCACGTGAGGCGGCGTCAGTAGCGGACCGATGTGCGAATAGGCCGAAGGCAACACAACGCGCCAAGATCCGGATGGCACCGAGGTGGTGTCCAGCAAGTTGCAGCACTGGTGTGGCCATCCTACAATGCTGAAAGTCGGCGTGGGGCGCCCCATTGGCCTGTGAGTTTGCGTCAGTAGCGGACCGATGTGCGAATAGGCCGAAGGCAGCACAACGCGCCAAGATCCGGATGGCACCGAGGTGGTGTCTAGTAAGTTGCCGCACTGGTGTGGCCATCCAACAATGCTGAAAGTCGGCGTGGGGCGCCCCGTTGGCCTGTGAGTTTGCGTCAGTAGCGGACCGATGTGCGAATAGGCCGAAGGCAGCACAACGCGCCAAGATCCGGATGGCACCGAGGTGGTGTCTAGTAAGTTGCCGCACTGGTGTGGCCATCCTACAATGCTGAAAGTCGGCGTGGGGCGCCCCGTTGGACTGTGAGATGGCGTCAGTAGCGGACCGATGTGTGAATGGGGCCGAAGGCAGCGCAACAATATTTTCGGAATAGAAGACACCACTAGGCGCTGAGATGCCAAGATCCGGATGGCACCGAGGTGGTGTGTAGCAAGTTGCCGCACTGGTGTGGCCATCCTACAATGCTGAAAGTCGGCGTGGGGCGCCCCGTTGGCCTGTGAGTTTGCGTCAGTAGCGGACCGATGTGCGAATAGGCCGAAGGCAGCACAACGCGCCAAGATCCGGATGGCACCGAGGTGGTGTCTAGTAAGTTGTCGCACTTCTGTGGCCATCCTACAATGTTGAAAGTCGGCGTGGGGCGCCCCGTTGGCCTGTGAGATGGCGTCAGTAGCGGACCGATGTGCGAATGGGGCCAAAGGCAGCGCAACAATATTTTCTGATTTGAAGACACCACAAGGCGCTGAGATGCCAAGATCCGGATGGCACCGAGGTGGTGTCTAGCAAGTTGTGGCACTGGTGTGGCCATCGTACAATGGTAAAAGTCGGCGTGGGGCGCCCTGTTGGCCTGTGAGATGGTGTCAGTAGCGGACTGATGTGTGAATGGGGCCAAAGGCAGCGCAACAATATTTTCTACAATATTTTCGGAGTAGAAGACACCACAAGGCGCTGAGATGCCAAGATTCGGATGGCACCGAGGTGATGTCTAAGTTGCGGACCGATGTGCGAATGGGGCCAAAGGCAGCTCAACAATATTTTCTGAAGAGAATACACCACAAGGCGCTGAGATGCCAAGATCCGGATGGCACCGAGGTGATGTCTAAGTTGCGGACCGATGTGCGAATGGGGCCAAAGGTAGCGTAACAAGATTTTCTGTATGGAAGATACCACTAGGCGTTGAGATGCCAAGATTCGGATGGCACCGAGGTGATGTCTAGCAAGTTGTGCCACTGGTGTGGCCATCGTACAATGGTAAAAGTCGGCGTGGGGCGCCCTATTGGCCTGTGAGATGGTGTCAGTAGCGGACTGATGTGCGAATGGGGCCAAAGGCAGCGCAACAATATTTTCTGACTGACACCACAAGGCGCTGAGATGCCAAGATCCGGATGGCACCGAGGTGATGTCTAAGTTGCGGACTGATGTGCGAATGGGGCCAAAGGCAGCGTAACAATATTTTCTGTATGGAAGATACCACTAGGCGTTGAGATGCCAAGATTCGGATGGCACCGAGGTGATGTCTAGCAAGTTGGTGTGGTCATCCTACAATGCTGAAACTCGGCGTGGGTCACCCCATTAGCCTGTGAGATGGCGTCAGTAGCGGACCGATGTGCGAATAGGCCGAAGGCAGCACAACGCGCCAAGATCCGGATGTCACCGTGGTGGTTTCATAGTTGAGAGGCACTTCATCTGCAGTGGGGCGCCGAGATCCGGATGGCACCGAGGTGATGTCTAGCAAGTTGCTGTACTGGTGTGGTCATCCTACAATGCTGAAATGTAGTGGGGCGCCCATTTACTGTTTCAGTTGCCATTCAGCTGAGTTTCGGCTGCTCTTGATGCTACAGCGACAGGCGGCTGCAAGAGGACTCTCAAAATGGCGGCCTGTTCTTTGGATTTGGGCCTGGTCCACTAAAATGGCCCTGGGACACCTTAGAACTCGGACGCTCGATTTTTTTTTCCTTTCCTGTACATGCAAAAAAAGGTAAATGCCCGGTACGTTACACGCTTCATCTGCCACGATGAACTCTCCAGAGGAACCGAAAAAAAATATAGTTGTGGTAACTATACCATGCATCGTCATATGGAGAGGTGGCACCAATTAATTATAGTGCTGCATAAAAGAGAGATTTGGAGGAGAACCCCTGACCTGCTAGTACATTCATCAAAGAAGTGGCACTGAGAGCTTCAGAGGCAAGGGAAACGGTCCCAAATATTTAGAAGAACTTTGGAAAGATTAAAATGACATGTTTAGATTGTGGTAAATTAATTTCATGTGGACAGATGAGTGTTACTCTAATAAATACAGCATATGAACATCATCATAGTCGATGGTTGGTAGAGACATTTTGACTATATCCTGGACCTGCCCGTCCTCGCCCAAAATGGCGCCGGAATAAATGGGACTCGTAACTCCTTGTTGTGTACTGGTTGCAGAACCTTGAAATCACGAGATACGTATGCAGTTTTGAAGCACATGGCGGGCGGGGACGAGAATTGATTGAATATTTCGACATCCCTATTGATATTAAGTTCTGATGTGTTATTGATTACTGTACTGTTGAAAATTCGAATTAACGTCACCCATGGTACTTGCCCGCAAATGTATATCTAGATAATTTTATTGTAACTGGCCCTGTCGTATTTTAATTATAAAATGTACGTCCACCGATTCCGTAACTGTTAGACACCTTAGTTCTTGCAACCTAATGGCCCGCCCGTTACGTTCCTCTACAGTGTAAATGTCTATTCATCATATACGATTACAGTTTGCTCCGTGGCAGGCCCACGTGGTTATAGGCTCGTATTTGTATAATGAAATTTTCACAATACAGGTTTTTAAAAGAAAACATGGTAGTAGTATATACATTGGTAAAGTTTTTAATAATAGTCACTGTTTTAGAATCATTAAAAGGCAAGTGAAATAAAGCAGACCAATTACATGAAGGGTAAAAGGTATAATACGAAGGAACGCAGTAAAGATAAATGGTCAAGGGCTGTTGTGTTTTCTATTCCTGCAACATAAAGTGATCGATAAGAATCTCATATTCAGGCGTATCGGCGACTAAGACAGCAGGTCGACCCTCTTTTGCTCAACGGCTCCGTCATGGGACGAAGAAACGCTCTTTTTCTCGAAAAAATAATATATTTTACTTGCAGGACAGTTGTAAAATTTCCGGGAAAGTACATTAGCCTGGAACATTATAACATATATTTAAGAAAAAATAATGTTCGGAAGTAATTAAAAGCGTAATTTTTAGGTGATATGACCAAGGCTTTCATCATTAGAATAAGAAAAGTAAAATGAACCAATGAAAAGTTTTATTAACAAGTCACATGACTTGTTATGCTTACGTTACGCGCTGCGCGCCCCGGATGACTTCCGGATGCGCTAACGCGGCGCGTCATATGACGCATTACGCGACAACGCAGGTCCAGAATATAGTCAAAATGTCTCCACCAACCAGCGGTCGAAACACAACCCCTTTCAGCAGGCTAAATAGTTCTGTTAAATGACAACAGAAGGGACAGGCAACAAGAACCATCAGTCAAAGAGGGGAGGGCTAGTTCTTCTCTACCGGGTTACATTGGGGCGCTACCGGAACTGATCGAATTGGTAGTCTACAGTGTTTCTGGATGTTTCAGACTGAAGCTGGGGTTAGCATGAGAGCACCACCATTTCGTAGCTCCGTTGTGGCCATTCCGCAACCAATCATGGCAGCCGCTCTTTATCGTTATTTTGGGCGGGGTGGGTGGCGGAGCCGAGCTGTTTTGCAGCCATCATTGTGTGGAGTTCAGTTCATCTCACTAGTTTTGTATTTGTCATGAGGGGTTGTTCCTAATGTTTCTATTTTAGCGAGGTCAAAAAGAGATCCCATTAGTGGCCTACTGATTTTGCTCGATTCCTTTTCTTTTTTTTTACACGATTTTTCGTTATCTGCAAAGACTAAACAGAGTATTGCGACTCTGTGTTTGTTTGTAAATAGAGAATGAACCAAAGAGAACTAATTCTAAAACAGTAAATACTTGGATAACAATCAATCAAATGGAGAGAGAAGCAGGCACGACGGATTACAACGGGGGCAAAGGCCTGCGTTAACTACCTTTCACTATCTGCAAAGAGAGAGTACTCCTAATAGAAATGAGGGGGGGGGGCACCATTCAAAGCAGATCAGTGTGCATAAACACGAAAATGTTTTCACTTACCACGTACTTGACATTCGACAGCTTATGATATTTGCTATTAAAAAACCATTGAAATTCACTGAAAAAACCATAGGTTATAGACCATATATAGTTAGGAATTAGCATTTACAAAACCTTGAAAATTCACTGAAAAAAACATAGGTTATAGACCATATATAGTTAGGAATTAGCATTTAAAAAACCTTATTTTACTCACACAAAACCATTGAAATTCCATATATAGTTAGTTGCACTAACTATATATCGCGCACCCGCAATCCACTGCTGATCATGTCACATATTACATCATTCATGACATGGTCAGTGACATCACTGATGACATCACTAATGACATCTCAAATGACATCACTGATGACATCACTGATGACATCTCATTTGACATCATTCTTGTGCTAATACGATAAACCTCTTCAGACTCTAATATAACCTTAGATACACTCAGTGTATACAGACACTCACACACTGCCACTCATCCATGGAGTTACTCACACACCCAGTCAGTCATGCAAAGAAACAATCTCACCTCCATTTCTTCAACTATACAGTTAAACACACCTTACTTATTGAAACATATACTAACACATATTTACTCTCTTATACAATCCCTGATACAAGTTCACAATGATCGATACAACCACTCACTCATTCAGTGGCTCTCATGCACAGTTATTTATATATGCCAACTCTCACATGTACTGTGTTTTACATATGTACTTACTATGACATGTAGCATTGAGATATCCATTCACTCATCAATACACTCATGCACACAGTCAACTGCCCATGTAGCTGTTTCCACATGCACTCTTGAACTCATACACCTAGTGAATAAACTGCTCACACATCTATGCATAGAGTCACACACCTTCCAGCCACCCCCACACAAACTCAATCTGCCATAGAAATACTTGGGCAACCAATTAATAACACATATAGCCTCTCGTATAGCTAATGATCAACACATGCAGCAGTTTACAGAACAACAGACATAATGATGCACAAATTAAGACAGTTTAGTCACTAACCCATGCACTCAGTGAGACACATTTAATCACTCACTCATACATTCAGTCATGCACCTACTAAATCCTTCGTCCAGACACTTATACATCTACTCATTCTTCAATATGTAAAACATGTTTAAACTTTACAGAAACACACAGTCACTGGATGACGTCATCAGTGATCTCATCAGTGATGTCATTTGAGATGTCATCAGTGATGTCATCAGTGATGTCACTGACCATGTCATGAATGATGTAATATGTGACATGATCAGCAGTGGATTGCGGGTGCGCGATATATAGTTAGTGCAACTAACTATATATGGAATTTCAATGGTTTTGTGTGAGTAAAATAAGGTTTTTTAAATGCTAATTCCTAACTATATATGGTCTATAACCTATGGTTTTTTCAGTGAATATATATATATATATAGAAATCCACAATCCTGAGGCGCCGAACACCAACAGCAACGGACGCAGCCAGGTACAGACCACAAACCAAGGAATTTAGAAGAAAATAGTGTGCTTTATTCCATCAATGGGGATGGCGGCATGACGCGTTTCGTCCGGAAAACCGGACTTGATCACATGACAAGACCCAGAGACATAAGTGGTTAAATACTGGTGGAAAACGAAACTCCTCCCACATATGAGTAGACATAGAAGTAATATCGTTCAGTAAAGGAAATAAATCATCCATATACAATGTACAAAGTGAAATAAATGCTAAATGCAACAACACTAGAATCACTGTACAATTAAAATGTCTTCAAAATAGGAAAAATATATTATTTTCACTTAATAGACATAAAGGGCAAGTGCCCAATGGATAATCATAATACCTTATTGGCGCATTAAAACTGAACTAAAAAAGTCAATCTCAGTGGGGTATATTCTAAAACCAGTAATGTAATTCATAACCACATGAAGTTTTTTAAAGTGCATAGAAGAAAAAGTGCAAGGTGCAGAATCCCAAAAATTTAGCAGCAAACATTTTATATCCAGATAAAAATCTGGAGCAGATTAAAAAAACCTGATAAAGTGCAAAGTGCTAGTAAAGTGCAAAAAATCGGCAGTGCATATCTATAATTAATGCAGGGATGGGGAACTAGGGCAATCACATCTATTTAAATTCATTTGATAGCAGACATTCGGAATACCTAAAAATTACCAGTTAATCCTACTCAGCATATAGAAAATCAGACATCGGTACAAAAAACAGTAAATATTGCGATGGTCAGAGTAACAATGTAAATTCATCCAAAAATCAACCTTAATGAAATCAAAATAGATTAAAACCATGTACAAAAGGTATAAAATCCATTATAAACAGATTATGCATGTGGTGGAATAAAATATTTACAGAAAATTATTCAGATCTTCTCCCATGTTAAGCCCATTTGGGATCTTACTATTTAACCTCAGAATATATTGGCTTTCTAGTTGTCTGAGTCTCTTCTCTCTATCTCCACCCCTCTTGTTCACGGGGACTGCATCAATAACAAAGTATTGCAGGTCATTCAGGTTATTATTGTGTACCAGCTTAAAGTGGCGTGCCACTGGATAATTGGGATCGGAGTTCACAATGGCACGTAGATGCTGTAATATTCGATTAAATACTTGCAACTTCGTGCTCCCAACATAGTATAGCTTGCACGTACATCTTAAAACATAGACCGCATGGTCTGTTTTGCAAGTATATACATTTTTTATGGGAATTACTGCATCCGTCAAGGCCTCAACAAACTCGCTGGTGTTCACACCGAATTTACATGCCCGGCATGAACTACACTTCCGAAAGCCTGTTTTGCTGGAGTACCAATTAGGTTTAATAATCGTTTCAGGGCTAGTTTTGACTAGAGCATCCCTCATAGAGGGTGCTCGTCGAAAAGTGATATTAGGAACATCTCCCACCAATGGTCCCACCACAATATCAGTTTTTAAGATGGGCCAATTAGATTTAATTATTTGCCTCATCTTTTTGTGTTGGTTGTTAAAAGTGGTAATTAACCGGATGGAAGATTCTTTTACTGTAACAACTGTCTCCTCAGAAATATCTGAAGCAGTTTGTTGTAACATTACACTTGTTTGGGCTGATAAAGCCCTTTTGAGAGAGTTAGTGAGGTTAGAGACTTCATAGCCTCTTTGTAAAAATCTTTGGTAAGATCCATTCAAACAGTTCATGAGGTCAATCTCATTGTTGCATATCCGTTTAATTCTTAAAAACTCCCCATACGGGATGCTCTTAATAAGATGGTGGGGATGGTTACTCTGAGCATGTAGGATTGAGTTCCCAGCTGTGGATTTTCTATACATCCTAGTCATGATATCATTATTCTTAATGTAGACCTCCACATCTAAAAAGTTGACACTAACATCGCTAATATTGGCACTAAACTCTAGGTTTAGAGAATTGTTATTGATATTACTAACAAATTCTTTTGCTGATGAACTGCACCCTTGCCAAATAATAAAAACATCATCGATGAAGCGCCACATCTTAACTATGCCAGTTTCATCCTCCTCCAAACTCCGGATGCCACCCAGGACGTGCCTCTCCCACCAGCCCACGTGTAAACACGCGTAGCTGGGGGAGAAGCACGCACCCATGGCTACACCACGCAGTTGCTGATAAACTTCATTATTGAAAAGGAAGAAATTGTTCTTAAGGCATAGATCAATCATACTGACAAGCATTTTGCTATGTTCATAGAACTTAATATCTCTAGTAGATAGAAAATATTCAATAGCATTCAAACCATCAGCATGATTAATGGAGGTGTACAGAGATGTTATGTCCATGACTAAAAAAAGGTAACTAGGATTCCAAACTACTTCTTTAAGTTTCATCAAAAAGTCACCAGTGTCTTTTAGGTAACTAGGAAGTGCCTCCATATATTCATGTAAATAGAAATCAACATATTTGGAGAGGGGTTCCAACAGGCTATTTTGGGCAGAGATAATTGGCCGCCCTGGTATCGGTGTAATACCTTTATGAATCTTCGGTAGAAGATACAACGTCGGAGTAATAGGAAAATCTTTTTTCAAGAAGTCAAATTCCTTTTTTACTAATCAGTCCTACCCTCTTCCAAGATGCAAGATTAGAATGTACAAGAGTTTTTACTTTATTGAGTTCATTGAAGGAGGCTTTCCTGTAACATAGTGGGTCGTTCAATTGTCTTTCCGCTTCTTCTAAGTACAAAGTACGTGGCCATAAAACAACATTACCACCTTTGTCCGCTTTATTGACAATAATGTCTCCCTTGGATTTGATTTTGCGCATTAGTAGAGAGTATTGTTTGTCTCTAAAACTTCTTCTTTTTTTGTTTTTAGCCACAGTTTTGTTGAGCTCCTTTAAATCATCCACAACTCTATCATTAAAAATGTCAATAGCGTCCCGAGGCATCATTGGGATAAATGTGGATTTAGGACAAAAGGGACTATTGCCAGCACTGACACTACTAATACCCATAGTACCTAATATCTCCTGGGTGTTATTTGGTGCATCATCATCAATGGCAAGCGAATGAACGGTCTTTAGAGCCGATGTATCAGCAATAGTAAAGTTCTTAAAAGTTTGTGATTCATTTACAATTGCTTTCGCTTTTTCACTTTTTTTATTTGTGGTGTGGAATTTCAAAAGTTTAAGTTTCCTTATGAACTTAAAGGTGTCTATTCTGGCTTGTACGTACTTGAATCCATTATTTGGGCAGTAAGAGAGACCCAAAGAAAGAAGTTGAGTTTCCGCTGCATTTAAATCAATTTCTGTTAGATTGATCACCGTGTTTTTTACATCAGAGTTGTCAAAACAGATAGAGCTTGTAGGATTTTTTTCATTTTCTTGTGAAATTATTTTTTCTTTTGAGTTATTGATTTTATTGTTTACATCTGTGATATTTTTTTCTTCTTTATTTGTGTTTTTATCTTCTTTTTCTTTTTCTTTTTCATTGGAAATCCTTATGGTGGGTAATTTCAACAAATTATTTATCACTTCGTTTGGGCATTCCCCCTTCCTTTTTTCTTTTTCCCGTAACTGTTGGCGTTTCCTCCTCTCTTTACGGGATTTGTTTCGCCTCTTCCTCTTGCTGGTTGTGTCCCTCTCGACCTTAGAGTGTTCCGCCGATCTTCCACCATAAAAACCAATTCCTCAGAAGGGGTGAAGCTACTAGTACCTGGGTGCTGGGCAATCATTTCATCATCAGACCCCCCACTACTATAGATGGAAACAGTATCGGTGTCTGATCCCTCAAGGACTACATCTTGTCGGTTCTGAGCAGTCTGCGATGTCGTGGCTGGCACTGCTATAGATGAGGTTAAAGCTTGTCTTTTTACAGAATCAAATTTCCTTGAGAAGGTGAAAACTCTGCCATTCTCATAGTCAGCTTTGTCTCTAGCAAATTTGAAAGCTTTACGGATTTTTATAGACTCTTCATATTTATCAAGACGTTTTTTAATGTCTTCTCGCCCTTTGGTAATTGCCTCTTGTTGCTCCATGGCATTCAACTCAAGGTTAAGCTTCTCAATCTGAGTCATTAGTTCGACTCTATCGATTTCGGCGTATTCAATTAATATGCAAACCATCCCCATGGATGCATCAAGGTTATGTTGTGCCCATTTTTTCAACATCAAGGGATTAGGGTTTTCAAAGGATGGGGCTGTTAGAATCCTTAAGCCTCGTGGAACCCTTTCAGCTTCCTTGTATTTTTCCAGGCTCTTTTGTTCCCACCATTTAGTAAGCTCCGTCCGGAGCAGCTTTTCCAATTTTTTCAATTTCGTTTTAACATCATCTCCTTCAGTAACATGTTCTTTTCGTTTCTCCCCTGTATTAGCAACTGCCGGTACTTACTATGACATGTAGCATTGAGATATCCATTCACTCATCAATACACTCATGCACACAGTCAACTGCCCATGTAGCTGTTTCCACATGCACTCTTGAACTCATACACCTAGTGAATAAACTGCTCACACATCTATGCATAGAGTCACACACCTTCCAGCCACCCCCACACAAACTCAATCTGCCATAGAAATACTTGGGCAACCAATTAATAACACATATAGCCTCTCGTATAGCTAATGATCAACACATGCAGCAGTTTACAGAACAACAGACATAATGATGCACAAATTAAGACAGTTTAGTCACTAACCCATGCACTCAGTGAGACACATTTAATCACTCACTCATACATTCAGTCATGCACCTACTAAATCCTTCGTCCAGACACTTATACATCTACTCATTCTTCAATATGTAAAACATGTTTAAACTTTACAGAAACACACAGTCACTGGATGACGTCATCAGTGATCTCATCAGTGATGTCATTTGAGATGTCATCAGTGATGTCATCAGTGATGTCACTGACCATGTCATGAATGATGTAATATGTGACATGATCAGCAGTGGATTGCGGGTGCGCGATATATAGTTAGTGCAACTAACTATATATGGAATTTCAATGGTTTTGTGTGAGTAAAATAAGGTTTTTTAAATGCTAATTCCTAACTATATATGGTCTATAACCTATGGTTTTTTCAGTGAATATATATATATATATATCAGACAGCAACTCCGGTAACAAGGATTGCGCCAAGCCAGTTCACGGGCGGTCCGAGGCAGGGTTACCGGTCACCCAATAAATTCAAACAATGAATCCGTTCCTCAAAATAGACGTACTCGGACACCTCCAGTTGCGATTGTGCTCGATAAGTTATTCAGCAGGAAAGAACACATTTCACCTTACGTGATCAAGCCATAAGGTGAAATGCGTTGTTTCCTGTTGAATACATTATCGAGCACAATCGCAACTGGAGGTGTTCGAGTACGTCTGTTTGAGGAACGGATTAATTGTTTGAATATATATATATATAACTGTTTAATTACATAATTTTTCTTATTTCTGTTCTTAAAATGAACTATTCTTATGTCCAGTGCTCATTATGTAAATGAGCTGTCAACAAGAACAAACAATCCCGTAAACATATTCATTGCAGAAAGTTTAAGGGGAATATTAAGATAACTACCATGGCAACAGCTATAGCTGAAGATCCTTGGAACACTTTTGCGGTTCTTTTATAGCCCTGCTCAAGCAAATGTCACGTGAATCTGAATTGGAAACAGGTGTTCCTATGCATAAAAAATGAAAAAAGCGGTTGCTGAACAGAAAGAATAAAACATATATTTGGCATAAGCTGCCATATATTTAGATGCAGCGAGAGAAGCTGCTAAGCATCCGTCAGTTTCATATTCCTGCAGCATTTTGTCTCCGCCTAAGGCTTCTTGTATGTATAATTTTAACATACAGAATGCGGGAAATGCTTCTTAAGGTTCCTGAAAGAGCACTTTACTATGTGGACTCAGAAAAGGCTCCTTTGTACTACATTTTCGCCCTTATGGGGAGTTAGCCATTTCCCACATGCACCCGTAACCATGGCACACTTATTCCTTTAAGATCGAAGAAGGCCTGCCCTCCCTTGCTACTAATTAACGAACGTTCTGTTTCCGAACTTCCCTTAAAGTGACAGAGGGGCATATTACCAACCAATAGAGATAATTTTTGTCTCTAACTTGTTTAGAGACAAAAATTATCGCCGCAAATCGGCGATTTTTATCGCAGATAAACCTTGCTATTAGCAAGGTTTATCGCAAATGCGATAAAAAACGGCCGCAATGCATGAATATCGCTGAAAAGTCAGCGATATTCATGCATTATCGAGCAAATGCTCTTAGCCATGTTATCCAAGTGTTAGCTTTTGGAGATATTCGCGCTTAGCGCGAATATCTCCAAAAGTTGGTAATAGGAGATAGCGATGTTAGCGACTGTTTTCAGTCGCTAACATCTTGGCACGCCCACTTTGCATGTCATTAGTGATAAATATCACTGACATGCAAAGCGGGGCCCAAGATGGTCACTATCTCCTATTAGCTGTCGCTAACTGGTGTTAGCGACAGCTTGGTAATAGGGAGATCATTTTATCTCCGCTTTCTTGGCTTTTAAAGCCAAAAAAGCGGAGATAAAGCCCCTTGATAATATGCCCCAGAGCCTTTAAGTGATAATAACATTGGGGCATATTACCAACAACTAGCGATAATTTTTGTCTCTAACTTGTTTAGAGACAAAAATTATCGCCGCACATCGGCGATTTTTATCGCAGATAAACCTTGCTATTAGCAAGGTTTATCGCAAATGCGATAAAAAACGGCCGCAATGCATGAATATCGCTGAAATGTCAGCGATATTCATGCATTATCGAGCAAATGCTCTTAGCCATGTTATCCACCTCCCATTGGATAACATGGTGAAGAACTGCTCAGGGCAGGTGTTAGGTTTTGGAGATATTCGCGCTTAGCGCGAATATCTCCAAAAGTTGGTAATAGGAGATAGCGATGTTAGCGACTGTTTCCAGTCGCTAACATCTTGGCACGCCCACTTTGCATGTCATTAGTGATAAATATCACTGACATGCAAAGCGGGGCCCAAGATGGTCGCTATCTCCTATTAGCTGTCACTAACTGGTGTTAGCGACAGCTTGGTAATAGGGAGATAATTTTATCTCCGCTTTCTTGGCTTTTAAAGCCAAAAAAGCGGAGATAAACCCCCTTGATAATATGCCCCATTGTTTCAAACTTTTATCAGTAACCATTGAGCTAAAAAGGGGATCTGTCTTAAGAGTCTGCCTAGTCGCTCTTTCTGCGCTCCGTGCAATAGAATTTCTGTATTTGCCAATGTGATGGCATAGCCTTGACTTCAATCACACCTAACTTTCTATTGAGTGCAACAGTGCCACCCTCATTCTTGAGGTACTATGGCTCTCAGCAGGATTGGATTTAACACTGTATGCCTGTGAGTCCCACTTGTCAAAGTTTTGTCTGTTGTAAGCGTAAGAATTCCCAATTTTTTCACTGCGGTGTATAGTTTTTTTATTGGACTGCCTAAGTGCATCGGGTATGCCCAGACGTGGGTCCCATGGTGAGCGTGCCATAGGAATCAAGCTGTACCTAATTAATGAGGCTTAAACAAGGCTGATTGCTTTCTCATTGAGAGAGGACCTGGCCTGGCAGATAAGCTGTTAGATCCTATTGGAGACGGACCAGACCTGATTTGTACGACTGTGCTATGGCACAGTGGACAACAAAATGGTGTACTGGAGTGTGGCCTACAGTTATTATCAGTGGCTGAGATTAAGTCTAGCATTCTACTCATCACCTTTTTATTTTTCTTCAAAAGCAGGGCAATAAGGGTAATACCTGCATCTTTCAAAGCTGAGGCACACCTTCTAAAAGACAATAGTAATAGGATTGGGGGCTCTATCGGAGTCGTTCACTGTGTGTGCAAAACTACTGCAAAGACGTAAGAAATTCCTCCAAGAAAGTGTGATATTGTAAGTGGCAAGATGTCTTGTGCTGAAATGGCCGGTCTGTGCTGAGTGAGTAACTGAGTGTGCACAGGATGTGTGTGGTTTGCCTAAGAATCCCTGGTTCTTTCCTTGTGCATCTCTCTGTGCAGTTTTTACGAACAGTGGAGGGCCTTTCGGTTTGCATTTGAAGGCCTGACACATGGTCCACTGATAAGAATGACATAGGAGGAGGTAGGGCTGTAAATTCTTTCTAAACCTAGCTCACATCTCCATTGTCTTCCAGACACCCAGGTGCAAGCCAATGAGTTGCTCCAGGTCTGCGGTGCACCAGTGAGTGATAAGTGGAGAAATGGGTGGAAGGAAGAGGAGGGGAAGACATAGTTGTGTCCGGGAAGATATTACTACTTATCATTTCCTTCAGACATTGGTGGGTGACTTACTGGGCAGGTGACATTGGGTAAAAGGGCACAGGCATCATAAGTCCAGGAGGGGATGGAGAAGGACATAAACACGGGAAAGGTGGAATTTGTGTGGCTCTGTAGTTACAAACCCGGCATATAGAAGGTGTGATAGGAACACTCGCATCAAGTGTGCTAACCATTGTTTACTTGTGCCCACTACTGCCCTGGATCCCAGTTCAGACCTACAAAGAACTGCATGAGAAATTCTCTAAAATTTGTGCTCATTCTGCCATTATGCCTTTATGTGATTAGCCCAGTAACAGACCTACCAATATTTCTCCCCCCAACCTGTTTCGCTTTCTTTCCGCACCCAAAAAGCCAATAAATACCACAGTTAAATGGAGTTACTGCAGGCGGTGGGAATGGTGGAAACGGAAGGAGAGTAGTCAGAAATCTTTTAGGCCCTTTAACCACCATGTCTCACAAGAAACTGTTTTCAGTCACAAAACACTAGGTAAAAGGAAGGTCACCGAAATAATTATAATATATAATTATATAGGGGGCATCAGGCTGTCAGATGTCTTTGAGGGATGGGGAAGGGCTTTAAAAGGCCTAGTGCGTGACGCAGTATTTGCAGGGATACAGTAGGGTCCCAGCGGAGCTTCCAAAGGGACTACAGCGAAGCAGGTGACACAGAATCTGGTAGTCCGACACCATTTTGGTGGAAGTATCAAGGCACACACAGGTGGACAGCAGGGATCAGGCATCGGTGACCGGTCAAAGGTTCAGCAAGCAGGGTAGGCTGCGTAAGTTGGCCCTTCACGAAAGATTCAGTGTCTAATAAACAGGCAACACACACTCATTCCCCCCAGCATGTTGTGACACCATGCTATGTTCATCAGGGAGCGATGGAAAAGAACTGTGAACTTGTCTTGTCTGGGCAATGGGGCAAAGTTATGCACCCTAGAAGTAGACCACAAGGGACAATTGGCAACCAGTTGTGGCGGGTGAACTTTAGTGGTCTGATTTCACACCCTTTGCTCCTGTGGCATGGAGCTCTGTTGGGGGGAAGTGATTCAGCTGGCACGTAGGAGGTTCATCTGCGCGAGGCGTAACTTTATTGAGCAAAGATTTGGCTTTATTAGACATGAGTGCTACACGCCAAATTCTCAGGGTGTTTCAGGACGATTGGGTACATCTGCCCAGTATGGACTGGTTCTTGCTAGTTAGGGGAGAGGCCCTAGAATTAGCAGGATGTAAGTAGGAATGCTGGCCTTGGTGGGGGGCCCTGGCTTCGATGGTCGCCACACCCAGGGCTGTGGCGGAGACAGGGTGATCCAGAGGCGGAAAGGTACTCAGGGGTACCCTCTTCAGGAGCACAAAGTTTGCTGATGCCTAATATCCCCAGGAAGTCTGTGCGGTGGAACCTGGGGTGCGATGGCGCCCCGTCTGTCCTAAGGGCGGCGGCAAACCTTTACAACCGGGGGTCGCTTGAACGCTCTGCCCCTCGCGGGGGGGCGGCGTGAGCAAGAGGGTGGACCGTTGGTTCACCGGAAGTGGGTGTGGCTATCCACTCACCACAACTGCTAAGCACCGATTGGCTAAGGCCACGATGCAAGTTGGCCCATCAGGTGGTAGGCCGCGAGGGGCGGCTTGCCTTTGGATCGTCTGTAAGATAACCCACCATGTTGGCATATGTATATGCTAATAAACCTGCAGCGACTTTATTCCAACAAAAAGTTGTCTTGTCTGTTTATTTACGATACATGCATGTTGCTGCGGGAGGGCTGGTGAGTGGGCCGATATTGGCACTAAGAGAAAGATTGAAAACTTTTTGTGAAGGTAGAAAGCAGAAGCCTGCAAAAGGCGATAAAGGAGCAGGGAGTGTCTAGTTGCAGATCAAAGAGGCATGAGGTGGATATTGCAGACTACGGCCTTGGTATTAGTGCACTAGAAAGCTATAGCACCGCAACAGGCTTCTCAACAGAGCTTTTGGGCATCGGCATTCATCCTTTTACAAATTAAGCACTGGCGAACAGCATATCCGACTCACAATGTACATCCAATAAATTGCGACTTGTGGTTTTGCGGTCGAAAAGCCAGCCATTTTGTGTTTTACAAAGCCCTTTCATGCATCATCCCATATAGTTGATCGCTATGTAGTACCCCCATGTGGGCCCAGCATGGACATGGGCTGTGGGCTGCTTGGTGGTCATGGAGAAAACTTACCAATATAGTTTTCATTTTGAAATTATTATTTTTGGGTAAAAAAGAGAAAGTTTGAGCTTTAACATCATGAAGACTGACTTGACCTATAAAAATATGCACTTCACTTTTCCTTCCCAAATTCTGCCAGAATGCAGAACTAGCCATAGATGAGAGAGGAACTGACAAACGGGGAAAGGGAATGCATTAGTCTGCGGGCGGCGAGGATGACAGAATATGGCGAAGAGCTGAATATGTAGCAGAGATTATGATAAGTGCTCTGAGTAAAGCGTGGAGGGACATGAGAGAGAAAGATTTAATGAAGCTGTGAATTTTCTGGCAGTACGAGAGAAGAAGTAGATAAGGAACCCCATATATCCTGGGATGGCATACCCTCATTCCCCGCAAACGTAACCTAGGTGGCAAATGTGGGCAATTACTGCTGTTAATTGCCCACACATGCAATTATGGGTCGGAGCTAAAAGTTTAGGTTTACAATGAGGTTGGGACAGGTAATCAACAGATTTGTTACCAAGCAGACAAGGCTTATAGTGGGCTGGGTCTTGCCGGGATGCTAAGCACCGGCAGTTTTTTAAAAGGGGCATCGAACCGGGTCCCTGTCGGGCTCTGTTTTCATGCCCTAACACACAGGAAGTCCTGTTTTTCCACAAACTGGAGCGTTGTAATTAGCATGCGCACTAGAGTGTAAACAGGAGATGTGCTTGCGCATGCTCACTTCGTACCAATGAAGAGGGCTCAATGATGGAACCAACATGAAATCTGAGTTCCCTCTATACTGTTCTTTTTAGCAAGATGGGCCTTACATGTGAGTTTCTCTGCTTCAGTCCTACTGGCCTTTCAGTCTAACGAACTCTGTAGCGGCCTTCTTGGCCTTTCGGGAATTAAATAAATAAAAAGGCGAATGATGAAAGTAAGTAACACAGACCTCTCTACGTCAGACCTCAGGATGAAAGGGGAGGCTCGTGAAGAAGAAAATAAAAAGCCAGCCACCTACAAAGGCATGAGAGATGCCCGGCAAATGCTTTCAATGAATGGTGGAAAGGGTACACCGAGAAGGTGAGCCCCCCCATGAAGAGGCAGATGAAGTGGTGTGAGAGGGAGCAAGAAAGTGAGGCTGAGTAACAGATAGGAGTACACACAGAGATAGCAGGGGAGTAGCAAAAACTGTTATATCACTGAGAGAACAGGAGAGACTGAAGGAGACAGGCAGAGCGACAGAGTCGACAGGAGAGCAACAGGGAAGTAGATAACAATGAGAGGGGCTAACAGAAACATAAGGAGTGTAACAGTGAGGGTGCTAGAAAGACAGTAACAGAGAGGAGTAACCTCAAGAGCAAAGAGAAGGCGTGGGGTGGCTAGAAGAGACTGCAAGGGCTTTAAGCTTGTGCTGTCTAACCATCAGTCCCTCAAAGGCTGTCTTATCTACAGACCGCCGGGCGCAAAGTCCCGGTTCCTTGAAGAGATGAGTAATATCTTAGAGGAAGCTTTGTGTGTTAACTCCTTCATAGCCCTGGGAGACTTTAATTTCCATCTAGAGGGCAGCGCTGACCCGGACACGCTCGCATTATCTGAAGCAATGCACGGGGTGGGACTCACTCTGCTGGTCGAAGGGGCGACGCACTTGGCTGGACATACGCTAGATGGGATCTTTACGAATAACCCTGACATAAAATTTGTAAAGACTGAACCCATGGCCTGGTCAGACCATGCTGCGGTGCTGTTTAACATCTTCAGCCCTTTGGTGCGTAAGATAACACATGGTAGGAATACCGCAATGATTTGTAGGCCCTGCAAAAATCTTGATGGCACTGCTCTCGAGGAGCTTCTGGTGTTTTCTAGGACAGTGCTGCCAACTGATGAGAACAGAGCGGCTGCCAGGTACACGGACTGGATCGATCAGGCCTGCTGTATCCTGGCCCCGCCGAAAGTGTGCCGCCCTATGAGATCGGCCCCATCAGCCCCATGGTTTACGGATGAGCTCAGAGTTGCTAAAGTAGTTTGTAAGAAGCTAGAACGCATTTGGCGGTCCAACTACGACATAGATAAGGCCAGATTGAAGGCTAAGAGTGTTTATTTCACCGATCGGATCGAGAGAGCCAAAAATTCATCTAGGGAACTCTTTGATACCGTTGCTGGCTTGGCCTCTCCCAAGCCAGTGATCGTTCCTCCAAGCCTGGAACTCTGTGAGTCTTTAGCCGAGTTCTTTCTCAACAAGGTGCAAGTTATCTTCACCACTCTTGAGCCCCAGGTAGCTTTAAGTTTACTGGATGGCTCACATAGGACTCCAGCGGGTATCCCTCAGGAAGAGAAATTTTTGACGTTTGAGCCAGTGCGCACTGCAGACATTCTTAGATTGCTGCACGCAACAAAATCAGGTTCCCCCCATGACCCCTGCCCAGCGTCAGTAGCGAAGTTGGCAGCCCTCCCAATTGCAGATACCTTAGCCACACTGTTCAACCAGATGTTTGATGTGGGCGATTTTTCCACATGTTGGAAACGGGCCTCTATTCTTCCCTTGCTTAAGAAGCCCTCATTGGATATCACTGATCCCAACAGCTATAGGCCCATTGCTAGGCTGCCGCTTCCTGCTAAACTAATTGAGAAGGCCATGAATTTCCAGCTGTGTGCCTTTCTGCGTTCGTCACAGGCCCTGGACTTAGTCCAACATGGGTTCAGGGAAGGCCACAGTACTGAGACCGCCCTGATTAAATCCAGAGAGGAGGTCAGGAAGGCTCTGGATGCAGGAGGCCAAGCGGTGCTGGTCCTTCTCGACTTATCTGCAGCCTTCGATACGGTCCACCATAATGTGTTGGTGGACCGTTTAGAGGACTGTGGGATTCAGGGGAGAGCACTAAGTATCCTGAAAGCTTTCCTGAGGAATAGAGTCCAGGTGGTGGCAATGGGAGACTTCGAGTCTAAACCTTTCGAACTCCCAGAGGGGGTCCCTCAGGGATCCTCCCTAAGCCCCACACTATTTAACCTTTATGTTTCCTCTCTTGCCCCGGTGATCCGATCCTACGGGTTTGAGTTAACATCGTACGCCGATGATACGCAGATCGTGGTATCATTGCTTCCGGGGAAAAATCTAGGCGTTGCCCCCAGGTTTCAGGATTGCATGAAAGCAGTCAGCTTCTGGATGGAAAAAAGTTGCTTAAAGTTGAACTCCTCTAATACGGAGGTGCTACTTTTTCGGTCTAACACCAACCTCTGGAGCCCTGAGTGGTGGCCGGAAGACATGGGACCCCCTCCCTCCCCTACCACGAAGGTGAAGAATTTAGGAGTGATTATAGACAATCAACTCTCCTATAAACCCCAAGTAAAGGCGCTCTTCTCATCCATTCATTGGACCTTGAAAATTATCAGGAAGATCCTCCCCTTCCTACCAGTAGGGAGCAGAAAGACGGTGGTGACAGCTCTTGTGCTCTCCCGCCTTGATTACTGCAACAGCCTGCTCCTAGAGGCCCAACAGGGGCTGCTTAATAAGCTGCAGGTATTACAAAATGCGGCGGCCCGTCTTATTGTCGGTCTGCCTAAATTTGCATCCGTTTCCAGGGAGCTGGAGAAGTTGCATTGGCTCCCGGTGTGGAAACGGATCAGGTTCAAGTCCTTATGCATTGTTTATAAAGCGCTCCATGGAATAGGTCCAATGTTCCTCCAGCAGCTCTTCCAATGGTACATGCCGGAAAGACTTCTAAGGTCGGCTAACTTGGGTCTGATCAAGACTGCCCGTATCAGGAAGGTGCGCTGGGGGGGCGAAGCTTCGTTAGAGGGGCGGCGATGGCCTGGAATGCCCTTCCTTTGGCCCTAAAGCAAAGTGCCAACCTTTTGGCATTCCATAAAAAATTGAAAACTTGGGTATTCTCGACCTAGATTAGAGGCTGGAAACTCAGGGCGCTACCACTTCAGCGCCAGGACACCGGTTGTTATTAGTGCACTCTATAACTGGTATAAATAAATAAATGAATAAAGTAATAGAGACAGTAAAAAGCAGCATAGAGATAGAGTAATAGTGGTAGAAAAGCCTGCCAGAGAGGGAGAGGACTGACAGACAGGAGAGACATTCCGAGTGAAAGAGTAACTGAGTAAAGACAGGAGGCCATGGCATGTATCATAAATACGTACATGCTCTCAGTGAAGTTTTTTGCTATTTTATTATTCTTTATCCTTTGCTGAGAACTCATGATGATTTGCTTAAGCACGCACTGCTAGTTCTCACGATTTAGGCCACTCCCCTAACTGAGTTGGCCACATCCCTGTAACAGGTTTGCCACACCCCTTCTTGAGACCCCTCAAGTTTTTTCATCCCACTTAATGCCCTGCCAGCAGATATGGGCACTATGTTTATAAGCACCCGGCCCCCCAAAAAAGTGAGAGCAGAGGGAGCAAGAACTTCATTTTATAGTGAGCAAGGGAGAAACCAGCATACTGTGTTACCTCATCCAACACTTCTCTGATCTGCGGCGTTCTGCTGCCATGGTGCATTGCTATAAACTACAAGGGGCTCCATTGGGTAGAACCAAAAGTTTCCTCTGTGACCAAAGTACTTTTTAGAAATGAATTCAAATGATAACTCAATTACCATGAAATGCACACAACAATAATTCACAGTCAATGAGTAGTCCTCTTTGTCTGTTTAGTCAAAATGGACTTTTTTAATATATATTTCAATTTTTAATATTTTTAAATAGGCTGACAAACAAAATTAAACATATTATAAAAATAACACAATAAATAGTGACTGATGTGACAAATGGTGAAATAAACCAAAATGATATCAAATTCATACAAAACAAGACACCAACATAAATATAAAAGATCTCTGTCCTATTTTGAATTTTCAACAGTAACCCACAATGTCGATGTACTGTTACAGAGACTCAAGACATGAGAGAACACTATGGCAACGTTTCGACCCTGGTATCAGTGCGATTTTAGAATCATCAAGTATGGTCTTCCTCAGGACAAGATAAAACCTAGTGTTAGCCTATACACCAAAAGGAGGGAAAGGAAAACGAATATTAGAAAAGTGTGTGCATGTTATAAGATGTCATAATGTGGGGCATGAATGATTGCCCGGAGAGTAACTCACTACAGCATTCCAAAAGTAAATATGGGTCGACTCCTCCATTTATGGTAGGAGATTGGTAGAGGAAGGTTAACTCCAACTCTAGACAATCGTCAAGGTATGGTCGAATCTCTGTGGGTAAATAATGTGGCAAAATCACTTATTCTGATTATTGGTCAGTAGTCTTAAGTGATCTAAGAGGCCAAACCCTCACCATTCGGTTTCTGTCATGAGACATCAATAAAGGACCCATGTGTATACGAAGGGGTTTATCCCAGTTCGTGTTGATCAACGCCTCAAAGTATGGGCAATCTGTCGAAAAACAATATATTTTACCCCCAAGCTATACCCATATATCAGTGCTCTGTGGTGATTGTGTGGAGATAAAAAGGGCTTACCCTAACGAGTCGTGTATCGTGTTAAACAGGTAATCACAAGCACCTGCACCAGCTCTCAGTGCTACATCCGCAGGAAAAAATGATTCAATCTCCTGATGTGGAAGAGTTAATCAACCTTCCAATGGACTGCCTGGTACTATGTGTAGGAGGGTGTCCTTAACTGGGACACGTGATTCAATAAATGATAATGTGTCCCATGATAACATAAACCAAGGTATTAGATACTATACGATACCGGGGATGAGCAGCACAGAGTTAGCCACCAACTTGTGTCTTTGTATTATTAATGTACATTTGACATGACCACTTGACTTTTCAAATGGCGAAGTAAATGGCTGTAGCCTATTCAGCCACTCTAGCTCGAACTCCTGCCAGCCCTCACCCTGATGCGGCTGCCTGCACATGTCCACCTGACTGTGGCCATGCCTTGTGACTAATACAACAGACATCTTGGTACAGTAAGGAAGAAAGAAGCCATCAGAGAACTATCTACTCTCACAGGGCGGTATTATCAACGGGGCTTGCGAGGGAGGGGAATGCCCCCATTCACGCCATGTCGTCACTGGCGTAACGAAAACTGAGGAGGCCTCCCTGCACGGTACGTAGAGGGGCCCCCTCTGGGCTCAATCATGAGCTCTCTGGCCAGAGTGCAGTGCCGAGGGGGCCCCTTGGAGCTTGAGGCCCCCCCGCCATGCGTTGGATGCGGGGGCCTGTGTTACGCCCCTGCATGTCGTGCCTATGTTGCAAGCTGCCCATGTGGTGAGGAGCACTAATGCAAACAATGTGTGAGCTTGTAGGAGTATGACAGAGAAGCTGTGCACACCTTGGTCCACCATGGGAATCTGGCAGCTTAAGTATTCTCCCAAGACTTCAGGCAGAGAACCCTGCTTGTAAATGGGACAGATGAGGTACATTAAATGAAGAACCAGAGGAGTGAGCAAATGCGCTGAAGGTACAAAGAGAGACAACACAATGCAGCAGAGTTCCCAACAAAAAAAGAGGGTTTTCTGAATGACAATACATGCACACAAGCCATGCAAACCTGCAACTATCTTAAAAGTAGTGTGACACACAAAAAGTGGCAAAAGCCAACCATACTCAACAAGAACGACCCACGCAGGGGAGGAGACTGCACAATAGAGCAACAATTGGCCAGCCTTCAAAGGAAGCTCGCAAAAAGCAAACATCCTAGCAATCGAGTCATTCTTGATCCTCTGCGTGGACAGTTTAGAAAGAGAATTGCAGCTACAGAAGTTAAAGAAGACAGGAATCGACTGCCCCTGCTGCACCTTTCTAGAAAAGACATGTACAGGCTGTCACACTCTTTGCTAGAGGCAGGCCCACCTATGCAACAATTGTTGCTGCACTAAACACTCATTTTGATGCCAGGGCCAGCCCTGATTGCAAGAGGTTCTTTTTCAAGTGAGTGTGAAAAGACACTGGAGAATTGATCACTACCTCTATAACATGAAACTTAACAAGCCCGCCAGCACTTGCACCTTCCAAGCAGAGGTGCAGAGGAACTGGGTGTAGATTGCTCAAGGCTGTGCATCTTCGAAGCTGTGGGAACAAACCCTCCAGGAACCCTGAAAGCCCCTGCCTAACATGCCGCATTGGGTGGAATGAAAGAGCTACCAAGGGCCAGAGTTTCACACATGGATGCAGTTTTACATCGGCCAATAATCATCGAGCCAGTTGACCTGGTCTCCCAACACAAACCTGTGGAAAAGAGCAATGAACAATATAACTTCACGCATTTCTGTGGATACTGTAGATGCAGTCCTGGACTGACCGTTGCGGGCACCGGGCAATCCCCCGGTGAGCCGCAAGAGTGGGGGCCATTTTTGATGCAGGTCCGTTTATGCAGCATAGCTGCAAAATCGGCCCTGTAACAAAATTGGCTGAAAACCGGCCAGAAAAAGAGCTCAGTCGCACCCCCAACCTCCCCCAGGGGGGCCGGACAAGCACTTTGCCGCGGCCAGTTTTGGTTCCCAGTCCGGCCCTGTGTAGATGACATTCCCACACACCAAGTGATTCCAGCAAGAGAAAAGAAATGTGTGTCATTTGGCAAGGTGATTCATTTTGCCCAAGTATATCAATCCATTCACAACATAGAGACTACTGCAACCAACATGTTAAATGCAATTGCGTTTTACCCCGGGGAAAGAGATGATGGTGACATGGACAATGATGAGGTGGATGGCACAGGCCATACTGTGTTTTCGGTGGGTCAAGCGAAGGGTTTTTGCATATGGCTAGACCCAATCCTTGAAAGGCATGTGCATAACCAACATCATGCATGATCCAATTAACGAACCGGCCAAAGTATATGTTACCTAAGTGGGGACCAGCATGTTACTGAGCTTTCGGACAGCTGAGAACCTCTGATAATTTAGTTTTCATTTGGAGTTCATGTCTCAAACATAGACTGTATGTTATTGAGAGCAGCTTATTCAGAGGAGTATGTTGTCTAAAAGAGAAGCTTGTTAAGTTACACTTTGATCACACCATGAACCCAACAGCACTTAGGCATCGGTAAGTGGCTTTCTACTTGCGGCCGAAAGTAGAAGCCAAACTAAGGAAACTAGAAAAAGCGGACCAGTGACGTAACAAAACTTGAGGAGGTCACCCCTGCAAAGTACATTGAGGGAGCCCCCACGCTACAGACAGGAGATATCAGGCCTGGGGAGGAGGGGGCCCCCTGGAGCTCAGGGTCCCCCCGCACCGCGGGTCCTGCAGAGGCTATTATTACGCCACTGAAGCAGACATAACATGAAAGGTGGAGGGGCTCATGCAATGAGGGTCCCCATTAGTGGTAACTCACAAGTCAAAACAACCTGCATTGAAAAGCTCCCTTCTAAATCTGGTAGATAAAAGAGAGAAACATATCACCCCAATAGTCAACAACACTGTCAGTGAATTAAGTGGCGTGAGGTGTTTTTCAAAAATGGACCTCCAATCAAGGCATCACCAACTGATGGAAGATCCCTGATCACACTGCATAACCAAGTTTTCACATCACCTGGGCCTCTGCTGTTATAAATATCAGAACTTCAGTGTCTCCAGTGTAGGTGAAGTGGTTCAGAGTACCATAAAAGCAGTGCTATTTGGGCTTAGTGGTGCCATCAACATTAGGGAGGAACATGACCCCACGGGGTCTAGAGGGTGTTCTAAAGAATGCAACACTGTGATCTCATGTTGCATAAGGAAAAGTGGGAATTCCTGAAGACAGAATCAGCCTTTTCAGATACTCCTTCCCAGCTTAATGTGTGACCTTGGACCCAACTATCAACCAGCACTCTCAGGGATCTCAAAAATCGTGCACTCCATGGGTCTGAGACAAATCACAACAAAGCACAAAAAAGGGCAATCCAGAGAAACAAAGAGCCTGACACTTCTCAAATGTATTTTCATCCCATGAAAGCAACTGAACTGTCTGTGGATGCTAGCCAGACAGGCAGCACAACAACAAAGTGCAGGGAGTGGGCCCTTATAGCCTACGCCACCCGGGCTCTCACTCTAACAGCACTGAGATGCTCTCAAATCGAAGAAGAGGCCATTGCAATATATTGGGGGTGTCATCATTTCTATTTATATTTGTATCGACAATTTTTTATGGTGTATACTGACCACAAACCACTGATTTCTCTGATTCAGGAGTCAGCGTCCAAACTAGTCCATAGTATTGAAAAGTGAACACTCCAATTGCAGGAGTATTCATTCTGGGCAGAGTTCAAATCCAGAGTGTACAATTCATCAGACTACGGCCTCGGTGTCCCCAGATAAACGGCGAGGTAGAGCGCTATTACCAAGACTGTCCAAATTGCCTATGGCAATCAGAGGCCATTAAAACAGACAATACAGTCATTTGTCCGCAATTACAGACGCTTCATGCAACGACATGGAGGCCACAGAGTCTCAACATGTATGAGACTGGTTATCACTGACGTTGTCCTGCATCATCCCAGCTCGACACTGCACCTGATTGATGATGTACAGGTGCTACAGAAGCAAAGGATGCAAAATGCAGTAGCCAGTTAACGAAGATGAGCCAAAAATGTGGATGGTTGTGTACTTGTTCAAGACCATCATCCTAGAAATCAATTTAGGCTTCTGTTGAAGCAAGTTCCCTGGAACGTGGTAAGATGCCAAGTCATGATAATGACAGTGCAAAAGGAAGTGACAAGGTCATCAGGGATGCGTCATTCTTCAAAACATTCCATGGCCATGGATTACAGGTCCTAACAGGGCATCAACTGGTGGAAGATCTTCTGGCCCCATCTACATAGGAGAATGTTTCTGACTTGTCAGCGGGGTAGAGGTATCTTTGATGCCCTGAGAGGATTGGATGGCTCCAAACTCTCAGGATGCGTTGGTCCCATGCCACACCAGGGAACAATCTAGTGAATTGTCAAGATGGCAGGACCAAACCCCGGTATGACCTTGGTACCAGTCCTACTCAGTCTACTCATAACTGAGACTTTAATGGTAGTGGGGATATAATTGTTGTTTAATGTGACAGCATGTTCAGGTTGTAGTTTTATTTTATCATATTTGGGTGGAATGTAATGATTGGGTCTGGGACAGCAGGTTGTACTATGTATGGGACGGTGGCCTTCACTGGGACCCCGTGATTCAGAGAAAGATAGTATGTCCCATGATGATGTAAACCAAGCTAATAAATACTGTGTGATCCCAGGTATGAGCAGTATAGTTAGCCATCAACCTCTGCCCGCATGTAATTAATGATCTTTGGCAATGACCACGCAACTTCACACTCATCAGAGGGGTAATGAGCTGGAAGGCACTGAATACTTCCTGAGCAGGCCTATAATGCCCATTAGAACATAGGAATGTTGGGAGCTCCATTGAAAACAATAGGGTAGCTCCGGGCTTATAATGGCTGGTATAAGCCTGGAGCTCCAACATTCCAATGTTTCTTTTTTCACAGCTCTGGCAGTGAACAAAGGCTTCAAGGACCCTGAGGGGATTCCAATCCCCTCACGCTCCTATAAGGCTTTGTTCTTTTTTGTTAGAACATTCTGCCCTCTAATGGCAGAATGTTCTAATAGCCTTATAGCCCTTCGTAGTTGGGCTGTACCGGCTATTAAAGTCCCTCTCCCTTGTTAAAGGCCCTCGCCTTCGACTCGGGGCCTTTAACGCTGGAGAGGGCCTTTAATAGACGGTATAGCCCTCTACGGCGGGCTATAAGGCTATATTATAGCCTGCAAAATAAGCATTCCAGTGAACCGTCCGGCTCTCAACGTTCCACTATGGGTGCTAATTATGGCCACCTTGGACCTCTGTGCTGGCACAGATTCATGTGTTCTCTGTAATGATGGCAGTATAACAACAGAATACCAGAGCTTTAATGAGCACAATAGCACAACATTGTTATATTCATGTACTGTTGTGATAGCGATGAAGACGCCTCTGAGTTCAGGCTCCTGCTCGTTGCATTGTGTTCCATTTTTCATTCATGTTCCCTGAACAATAAGAAAACCACCATGGCAATTATCACGGCACACAATTACTGTGAAATATGTTTAGAGTAACTACCAACTACACGAGTAGGGCAATCTTGATGTCAGTTGCAAATGTATCATTCCTATTTTTCAAATTATTGTTGTTTTTAATAACATGGTAGAAGCAAGCATAGTAATATTCATGAGGATGTATATTCATGGTAAGTTTATAATCGGATTTCATGCTGAAAAGCTGATAGAATTTGAAATAGAAACTCCTTTATCAACATTTCAGTTCTTTACCATACTTTTAGTTTCTCTGCAGCCTTATGTCGTTTACTTATCCTAAACAGTACAGCTGACAACGACGAACAATTTCCGCCATTAAGCATGTTTAAAATGCCAAATTAGATAAGTATCTATTTGATATACTTCATTTACTCAGATATTTATTTTGTGAGTGGAAGTCAAAATATGTCCTGTTGCCCATAATTTTTTGTGTGCATACTCCAGTATTAAGAATATATATGACATATTTACATATGAATATTCGTATATGTTTCAGGACTGACAAAGGAGATTGGTTTATATTTGATGAGATGGGCCAGTGATATCAGTCAGTCCTGCTTAGGCCAAAGAAGTATCAACACTTGGAAATTAAAAGCACAGACAGCCACAAAGAGGGTGAAGCATCTTTCCAACACATAAGCTGTTAAAGAAAAGGTGAAGTATGTAAATATGAAGTGTTGGACTTGGCCCTTTTTGCAGGGTCATCCCTAAACTGTTTGCCTTTCCCCTAGCCTTTTCTCTGACATGGTGTTGGTGGTATTAGGAACCTTGGCACTTTAGCACACTGTCCAGTGTAAAGTGCGTGTGCTTTCTGTGTTAAATAAGGTAAGATTGGTCTACACCTGTTTGCCCTATTTAATTCACCTGTCAGTCCCTTATAAAGTGGTATCTCATATACCCAGGCTGGTAAATTAAATGCTACTGGTGGGCTTGCAGCGCTGATTGCGCCACCCTCCAAAGTAGCCTTTCAAACCTATCTAAGGCCTCTGCTATTGAAGGGCCTGTGTGTGCAGTGTTACTGCCGCTGTGATGTGGCACCATAAGTGTGTGCCATGTCTGTGACCCCCCTTTTACTACATGTCAGTCACCCCTAAGGTAGGCCCTAGCTAGCCCTATGGGCAGGGTGCATTGTGGTTAAAAGGTAGGACATGTACCTTAAGTGTGTGACACGTCCTGGTAGTGCCGAACAGCCATTTTGGTTTCTCGCTACTGTGAGGCTGCCCTCCCATAGGAACGCATTCAGGATTACCTGATAAGTTTATCAGTGGTAATTCCTGATATGAGAAGGAGCAGCGTGGTCAAGTTTGGTATATTTAGAATGGTAATAATAAATGCTGCTCAATGGTGTGCGCAGATTTATTATAACTATTTTAGAAATGCTACTTTTAGAAGTTGGCATTTCTGTGTGCTAGGTGTCTGCCTGCCTGATGTGAATTGCATGTCTGGCTTTTGAGTGACAGGGGCTGGTGAGGTGTGTGTGGCTCCAGGAAGGGCAGGGTGAGTCAGCGCTAGGCTGAGTGGGACATCTGCATTTGTAAAGTAGTGGGAGGAGAAGTGCCTTGTCCCTGAATAGGTCTGTGCCTAGCCTGTACAATGCTGGCTCCACCCCTTGTGGTGTGTCTGATGACGAGCCCCCACCTGACAAAGGGGAAAAGGAGCATGGTAAACAAAATGCTCCAATTCCCCCCTAAAATAGTTTTGGTTAGTACCCCCAAGCCCTGTGCCAGGGCAGACAAAGCCAAGATGCCATATAAATGTAGGGGCTGTGACCTCATGTGTGTTGTGTTGTTCCTGTGCTTGCGGGGCTTGCTGCTGCTGGGCCTCAGGAGGAACCACCACGAAGAACTGCCTCCCTGCTGGAGGTCCCTGTGTGCTGGCCTGCCTGGGCCCAGCTTTGCTCCCTTAACTTCTAAGGACTTTGGATTCCAGTGCCTTGTGAGCACTTTGCCTTTTTTTTGTTCTAGAAGAGGGTGTGGCTTGGCAGCGCGAGGCTGTGATGTGCCCCGAGGGAATCCCGGCTTATGAGATTCCCCCTGCGCTGTTTCCTTCAGTGGGAGCCCACCCTGCATTTTGCCAAGCCGAGTGGGAGCCTACTCCGCTTTATGAATATTTTAAAGGCAGATGCCCATCCCAAATTGTGGTGCATTTAGAGCGGGTGCCCACCATGCTTTATGCTTTTCTTTATAAGGTGGGTGCCCACCCCGCATTGTGGCCGATAAAGAAAAGCCCGACCCAGAAGCCAGGCAGAGTCCGTCCGACTATGCGCGGGCCCTAGAAGCCGTCCGGCCTGCAGGGAGAGGGAGTACCGCCTGCTGCAGGAGCCATCCGGAGCCTCCCGGGCTCCCCTCCAAAACCCTGTGTCCCAGGAGAGGGACCAGGTGAAGGCCAGTGAAGGGGGAGCCTCACGGGCTCCTCAGACTGCTGTGACTGGCGCAGGGAGGAGCAGAGTCCCCCAGCAGACCAGGTGAGTGGGGCTTCCAGCGAGCATCGGTGGTGCTGATCGAGGCACATTGCCAGTGCCTATTTTCTGAGCGGACCCCGCAGGAGAGCGAGCCGCTCCACCGTTGGGGGCAATTCTGTTTAGAAACCCCATAGCGCCGCTGCCCATTCTCTGCACAGCTGCACCACACCAGCACGGACAGCTGCAACGGTGGGCATATTTGTTGATAAAGGCCCAGTGGGGACCCAGAGGGCACAGTGGGTGCCAGTGCCTACAGTTACCTTCACAGCTGCACCGCAATTAGCGGCAGTAGCAACGTTTAAGCCAGAGCATTTTTTTGTAAATCCCAGTGGGGACCGAGGAGGCACAGTGGGCCCAGCGCAATCGCGCACTTTGATTCTGCTGCATTGGAAGCCCCGCCCTGACATTTTGGACAGAGGGCATTTGAGCCCTATAGGGAAGGCCAGTTGGCCTAGGGATCATTTTAGGGTGTTATGCCCCATGATTAGGGCATAATGTGTTTATGCTGGTGACGTTTATTTCCTAATGTGATTTATACCTATGAGGTTGGCGCATAATGTGTTTTACGCCTTAGATGATGCAGATTGCATAATGTGAGTTATGTTGCAGGATATAATGCTGAGTACAGTATTTTGCCAGTATTTACTGGTTGTGTTCTACATTTACTATTTGTGCTTTGTGATAGTTTTTGACAGGGGCCTAATTGGCCGTGTCATGTGTATATTATCCCATGTAAATACTGCCTAGTGCCAGTTGGCACAGTGTATATTGTGTGATTACTTTTCTAATGTGTTTTGGATAATACAAAGGCTATTTTTATATATAACCTTGTGTGGAGTTTCTTTTGTGGTGCATAAGTGTGATGCTGCTGTGTGTGTGTTGCGCAAACGCTTTACACATTGCCTCTGAGATAAGCCTGACTGCTTGTGCCAAGCTACCAAGGGGGCAAGCAGGGGTTATCTTCAGCGTGTAACTCCCTTGCCCTGACTAGAGTGGTGGTTTCTGTCTGGCTTTGGCGCAAGCCCTAGCCAACCAGAAATCCCATTTCCAACATGAAGTACTTAGTAACATTGTAAAAGTACTCTATTATCTTCTGTAAGTAAAAAATAGATACATTATTTCTTTTAATCGTCAATGAATTATTTATTTAGTAGAGAATCTATTATAGTGTAAATTAAATATATTCCACTAATATTTAATACTATATATAAATATATAGTTATGTAAACACACAAACATATGTATGTTTGTATTTATCTAAATATAAGTTTTTAGTGTAACTTAATTAATAAAAGTATTCATTTAACATTATTTAATTGTTTTATAATTATATGTATTAGTATGAATATATATATATATATATATATAATTATTAAAAAATATGTATATAATATAACAAAAACATCAATAAATATATCATTTAATGAATACAACTACTTATTTTACATTATGTTCTTTAATATTTGTAATTAATTCATAGGAAGAAAAACATATATATATAAAAAAGACTCTATGTTTAGCAATGCAGCACGCGAGGAGGCGGCCGCGGGCATGTTCAATAAGAAAATGGGTGCATCGACACGCACTACTACGACCAACGATGCCAAAAGTGCGGACCCCCTGGTACAAAAATATTCCAAGCTGGAACAACTCTTTGAAAGGGAAACACGCAAGTGGTGGGAGGCATCTTCTCTGGAGAATTACATCAAAGTAGAGAGAGTCCCACGTGGCTTACGAGTATATACCATTCCAGCCTACGAAAATCCTGATCCCCAGCTCCTTGAAGAATGGCATATACATACTGCCCAGTTCTGCAAGGGAAGCTTACAACTGCTGGTGAAATTCGCTTGGAGCGATCGGGCAAAAGCGTTGGATGAGATTAAAAAACTTGAGGAGGAACTGGAAAATTTACCAGATAACAGTCAACACCAAGAATACATGACTGAAATGAAAAAGAGACTAGTCAGATATGAAACCAAGATTAGACAAAGAAAGGAAGAGAAGTTCGACAGGGATGAGAGGGATTATTCAATGGGCAGAGTTCTAACCTTCGCTAAAAAGTTTGACGGCCCCCGAAAAGAACTAATTCGGAAGAGACAAAATCCCGGTCAAGCAACTGTGGTAATAGAAACCTCGGAATCGGAGATTACAGGATCTGAGGAGGAAGATGCAGCAGGTCCCTCAAAACCAACAAGGAAAACTCCTTTTCACGAGGAATTCGATTTAATCCGACAAGCCTGGCTCAGGGGGGAAAAAGTCAAGCCCCCGGAACAGGACACAGGAAAACGAGGAGGGGTGGCCGGAAGAGGACGAGGAAGAGGCGGAGGCGACAATCAAACGAGAACAGGGAAAGCCAAGAAAGGGGGGACACGGTAGACACAGCAGATATATTGACCATCGTAAATCTCAGTTCCAAAAAATTAACTAAGGATGAGGAATCTGTGCTAAAACTAGGTCTCTCCTACTGCCCTTCACACAATCTTGAATTTACTCACACCAGAATCGACCTCTTCAAATTTACGAGGAAATTAAAACTACACAAGTACTTTAAAACAAAACCAATGATACATGAAACCAGATGTCTACAAAATAAAATCAAAGACACTGATATCATCCAATTAGGCGATCTGGAAACCCTCGAATTCTTGGAAGAAATGAGATCTGAAACTTCAACAATCGATCTCGATGACCAGAGTCTCACACAGCGAAGTAGACGGGTGGGCATTGATCAAGAGGCTCCCTGCAGTCCTTTTAAACCGATCTCTCAATTCCTCCCACAAATGGCGCAGGACGCTATTGACACTTTCTCCGAAACAGTGTTGAGGGATTTGATAAAATTCCGAACATCGAGGAAGAGTGAGGGTAATGTAACATCAAACCCATTGACACTGGGACAAAGAGAGGCACTGAGAAATCTTCAAGCTGACAATTCAGTAATTTACAAACCATCGGATAAAGGCGGAAACGTCATTATAATGACAAAGGACTTTTATGTCAGGGAAGCAAAACGTCAATTACTGAACCGACAACACTATGAACCGACAACTATGAGGAAATATCAAGATAGTGTTTTGGAATATGACAAACTGATTCAGAAATGGCATAACAAAGATATGCTCAATGTAGATGAACACCTGTTTCTACGATCGAATCATCCCACTATCCCGACGTTTTAGCATCTACCGAAGATCCACAAAGATCTCAAGTCACCGCCGGGCCGCCCAATAGTATCCTCAATGGGCGGCCTTACAGAGAACTTATCGATCTTCATTGATCACTTTTTGTTTCAAGCAGTTTTGAATTTGTCCTCGTATATCTAGGACACTAAGGATTTTATTGTACAACTACAAGACTTGGTTTGGGACCCTACTTATGTCCTGGTTGTAATGGACATTACCAGTTTATACACGTGCATTGAGCACTCACAGGGCCTCAAGGCGATTGAATATTTTATGACCAAAAGACCCTTAAAGTTTGCGGGACACAGTACCATGATTATGGAGTTTACTGAATTTTGTTTAACAAATAACATCTTTCTTTTTCAGGGGGAATTATTTAGACAAACCTCCGGGCCCGCAATGGGCACCTGCTTCGCCCCCAGCTACGCGAATTTATTCGTGGGCTGGTGGGAGGAGCAGGTGGCCTGGTCTGAGGGAAACCGCATGTGGACGGAGAATGTGGTCAAATGGCAGAGATGCATCAATGACCTCTTCTTGGTATGGAAGGGGTCGGTCCAAAGTGCCAAAGATTATATCACCCATTTGAACAATAACAATGTTAATTTACAGTTCACTGACGAGGCAAGCTCAGTGGCAGTGAGCTACCTCGACCTGCGGGTAGAAATTGTTAACAACCAAGTGACCACTTCTCTGTACCGCAAGCCAACCGCTGGAAATAGCATCCTACATGCGGATAGTGGGCATCCTGATAACCTAAAACGGAGTATCCCCTACGGGTAACTCTTGCGTCTTAAACGCAACTGCTCACGTGAGGAGGATTTCCAAAAGGCAGCAAAAAACAGCATTGACAGGTTTAAAGTCAGAGGTCATAGCTCTACCCTCCTGAACCAAACTTTAAACAAAGTAACCAAGATTCCAAGAAGTGAGTTGTTAAAACAAAACATCAAGAAAAACGAGGACGGAAAATTCCGTCTAATAACTACCTTCTCCAAAGATGCCAACTTCCTAAAGAAAACCCTACGTAGAAATTGGCACATTCTGTAAACAGACCCCATTATCGGGATGGATATCCCGATTAATCCACAAGTAACTTTTAAGAGAACTAAATCCCTAAAGGACCTCTTAGTGCATAGCCATCTAGATGCACCGAAAATGAGAACAAACACTGTAGCAGACATGAAAGGCTTTTTTCCTTGCGGTAAATGCAAGGCCTGCGCTTACAGCAAAAGAGTCTTAGGTTATGAAATTCCGGGCCTGAAGGACCGTAAACTAATCAGCTCATTCATTACCTGCCAAACACCATATGTAGTGTACTGTTTGTTATGCCCCTGTAAGCTGCGGTATATAGGGAGCACCATTAAGAGTGTGAAACTGAGGGTCCTGGAGCACATGCGTGCGATAGCAAACAGGGACATGACATCACCTGTGGCCAAACACTTTGCGATTAAACATCGCAGTGACAGGGATGCGTTACAATATTTTGGGTTGGACCAGATAGCAGACCATGAAAGGGGCGGCAACAGATTACTCAAACTCAGACGCTTGGAATCCAGGTACATCATTGACCTGCAAACCAAAATTCCTAAGGGCCTTAACAGCGGGGAAGAATTGGCTATCCATTTAGGTAAATGAACCCGTTAATACATGTCCATGACCACCGATAGATTCTTGAGGGAATCATACTGCCTTTGGTACTATGTAGAGGTAATTTGGCGGTTTCTGGCCAATCCACGTCAAGATTGAGTAGGAAGGTGCTGCCTAATAAGCGAACAAACCTAGTTCCCCTGAGCTAACGCCAAACAAAGAACATGTGCTGTATGAGTAAGGCGATATCGTCCAAGATTTTTTAAATTTTAATTTAAATTTGAATTAAAATATGAATGTCATTTTCTCATTGAATAATGTTTACTCAATTTGCAACTGCTTATATAAAGCCTAATGAAGTTTTTTGGTATCTTCGTATGTTTTGGGGATGGCCGATTCACGGCATAATGAAATGTCACAGGAATGTTTAAATTATTGTTTCAAAGCGCGAATAACATTGAATGTACATGAATTTCTGTTTGTTTTGCACTTTCCAATATGGCATCCATGTGTATGTACACTGAGGAGTCCTACCTCACTCTCTGACGATATCGCACGCTGCACTTTAAAAATAGCTCCTGTGCAACACTCGTGTTGACACATTGATAAAGGGCTTGCCCCGAAACGCTTCTGTGAGGAGCGCTTGCAATAAAGAAAGCTACTGAAACTTAACACCCCGTGAGTGCTGTGCCTTCTTTCCCGGCTGGGGGAGGAGACGTGGAGCAATATATATATATATATATACATATACGTATATATATATATATATATATATATATGTATATCTCAAAACAATTCCCTTGCAGGCATAGAGTGACACATAAATTATGCAAAAAAGAAGGAGAGAGCTCTAGGTAGTTCCCAAGTTTAGGTGGAAGGCAGCTCCTGTATAGAGCACCCTTAACACCTGCGACAATCTAAATTTGCTCACCTCAAATGTCTGCTTTTCTATCAAAGTTTTTAAGCTTAGGATTAGCACAGTACTATCCACGCCGAGATAGAAATGGACAAAGTCTTTTGCCATTTGTACAGCAAAGTCTTTAAGCATCGAATTAGCACAGTGCAATCCACGCCGAGCTGTAAAAAGACAAAAGCCATTTACCACTGCAGGCACAATATTACAGCTTTGGATTGGTAAAATACCATCCAAGCCAACCTGAAATGAATTAAAGCAACCCCTGACACGTGTTTCGCTGTCATTACAGCTCTTCAGAGAGGTTTAGCTTTGTTCAGACACAAGGTAGCACCCAGTATAAGTCAAAACAATTCCCTTGCAGGCATAGAGTGATGCATACATTATGCAAAAAAGGAGTGAACTCTGGGTAGTTCCCAAGTTTAGGTGGAAGGCAGACTTTGTCCATTTCTATCTTGGCGTGGATAGCTCTGTGCAAATCCTAAGCTTAAAAACTTTGATAGAAAAGCAGACATTTGAGGTGAGCAAATTTAGAGTGTCGCTGGTGTTGAGAGTGCTCTATACAGGAGCTGCCTTCCACCTAAACTGTGAAATTACCCAGAGTTCATTCCTTCTTTATTTGCATATATGTATATATTCGTAGTAATACATTTAAAATATTAAAACAATTAATATTATGTTAAATAAATATTGCTATGTTTTATGTTACTCTATATATATATAGCATACACACATAATAAAACCATAACACATATAAACAGTTGAATAGAAAAAATAATAATAATGTTAGACAATAAATAAAATATCAAACATTAAAAAGTCAAAAAAACACATTTGCATTTTTTTATAAACATTTAAATACATTTATAAATTAAAACTAATCATATAAATTATGAAAAACAATTATGCTAAAAATTCTAATTGTGCAATATTATGAAAACTATTGCTGTATATGAATACTAAATACACTATTCCCACGCTAGTGTATGCAATGGTAGGGAAAGTGTAGGACTTCGGAGGAGTTAGATTTGCTATTCCTACTCCAGTCAGTGCAACAGCAGGGAAATCTTTGGACTTCGGAGGGGTGAAATTTATTGTTCCCACTTCTCTAAGCAACAGGAGGGAAGTGTACTGCGGAAGGGTGAAGTTTAGTATTCCCAAACCAGTGTCTGAACAGTAGGAAAAGCATTAGATTTCGGAGGGGTGAAATTTACTATTCCCACCCCCAAACAGCACAACAGTAGAGAATGTGTTGGACTTTGGAAGATCAACATTTATTATTACCACTCCAGTCTGTGCAACAGTAGGGAAAGAGTTGTATTTCAGAGGGGTGTAATTTACTATTCCCACTCCAGTCAGTGCAATAGTAAGGAAAATACTTCAAACACATTACATATATGAGTAACACCATGAATGTAGAGAACATATTAAACTGTTAATAACAAAATCAATAAAAATAAAAAAATATGTATCATAAAAATATGTATCATAAAAAAGTAAAAACAATCAATTTGCTTAATTACTATCTAATATAAAATAATTATCAATTAATAAATAATTATCATTCAATTATTAATTAATAAACCTAGCAGACCGCACCTAAAATAGAACAAAACAAATAACCATTCCATAACTTACATATTAAAAATGAATTAAATAATTGAATAACTATTATTAATTAATTTTTACCAAATTGGCTTCGCAACCTAGACCCCTACACACCTAGCATCCTGTAACTAAAAGAAAATACAATTAAATAAGTATTATACAATTTACATATTTAACTATGCAATAAAAAAAATTGAAATAATAATGAATAGGTACTTGATTATTACAAGGTTAACTTCCCACCCTTTACCCCTACAGACATAGCATCCCACAACTAAGATAAAAGTAAGGCAAATCAATAAACCATATTTAACATAATTAAAATCAATTAAATAATTAATTAACAATTAATAAGGAATTATTAGTTAATTATTGCTTAATTGTCTTCCCACCATATATGCCTACAAACCTAACAGCCCACAAACAATGTATATTGAAAATAAATCAGCACTACATAAATTACGTAATAAATGTCAATCAAATAATTGAATAAAATTTTTACTTAATTCTCAATTATTTATTTCCTACTTAAGGGCCCAATTACGATGGCGGACAGACTACAGTACATCCACCATCGTTTCGCTTTTGGGGCCGCCCGCATACAAGTCACCGTGGCGGTCGTATTGCCCATGTTTTGTATTGCGGCAGGTGCTGCACTCCGCAGCACCCACTGCAATACAAACCAGACACCCCACAAATATCCCTGCACTACGTGGCAGGCACCATGCACTGCCTGCCACATGGTGCAGGGATATGTAGGGGGACCATAGGTGCCGCGCAGGTCCTGTGTCTGGGTGACAGGGCATAAGGTGGGCCCGCTAGGGACCCCCAATGTCCCGTTCCGCCAGGCTTTTTATGACGGGTTCACCACCATGAAAGGGCCCGCAGAAAGGAACATCATAATGCCTACGGTGGTGCCTGGTAGGCACTGCCACCATTGTAGGCATCACTCTGCCTCCGATGGACCGACGTACTCCTTGAGCCCGTCGGATTTGTGGCGGTCAGTCTTTTCGACCGAGAAAATGACTGAATGAATTACACCAATTTTGGCAAAAAGCTAGTACTCTACTCAGAACTGGTTCCTTATGTCATTTGGTATACATTAATTCAGCCTTTTCAGCTAAATTAGCGCTTAAAGAGGGGCTTGTATTGGGCATGAAGGGTTTCACAATCAGAAAAAGTTACTTATAAATGGATGGTTGACCCCACAGTACTTACACAGTGCCGAAATCTAAAATATATTGGGCCAAGGGAACTTTTTCTCCCGCAAGTCCTTTGAGTGCAGAAGTACTGGGGACAGTACCAAGGTACCAAGCTGTTTGGTTGCCTGTCTGCAACTATGAACAAATTGTTATGGTGGCCATTACAGGACTTGGGAACACGTCTTGTGTCCTAAAACATTTTTGAAAGAGGGCATAAGTGGGCAGGGTAGGGCACCATGATCCACAGGCTGTTTTGGAGCGGCCCAGATGGACCCCCAAGATTTGCATCTTTTTATTTTATTTTGGGTTATGTGCACCATGGTCTTCAATGCAGACTTCCAGTGAGGTATTGTGGTACTCTCACAGGAGCGACCACTCAAGCTTCCTTCCCTTAGTCTTGCAATACTATTTAAGCTCTCCTGAGAACGCTTGTACAGTACTGCATTATCAAGAGGTGGAATTTTGTGTGGCGGATATCGCAGGAGTAACACATTACAAAAATATCTGCCAAAAAAAGAAGGAAAGAATGCGGCTTGGGTGTGTACAGTTGAAGAACGTGTGCAGAGGCAGTTGACCACATACGGGGGTGTGGCACAGGAACTAGCGGGGGAACTGTAAATGTAATTTAATATGTCATCAGTGATGTCATCAATGATGTCATAGTGATGCAATAGGTGAGGTCATAAGCAGTGCATGCAAGGGCACATGCTATAATTAGCTCAGTAAGCTATAACCTGTAACCTTTGATGTTTCAGTGAATTTCTTATTTTTTTACATAAGATAAGAGCTTATTACCATTCCTAACTATAATGTCACGTTAACCTTCGTTTTTACATTGAATTTCAGTTTTTTTTAAAGATGAGATCGTATTACCATTCCTAACTATAATGTCACTTTAACCTTTGTTTTTTTCAGAGGATTTTTTTCAGTAGATAGATAGATAGATAGCAAGATAGATATGCTATTGAAAGTGAATGTTCCCATTTCCAAGCATAAAAAAATGCAATAGGACAGTAGTGATCAGAACATTCTATTTTTTTCTAAGCTTTCCTAAAATTCCCAAATCAGTGGTAATGGGGGCTACTTACCGAACTTGAATTTTGAGATGTCCACATACTTTATTACAGCAACTTCTGGGTTTTACAAGGACATACTTACCATGTAAAGCATAGTTAGGGTTGTAAAATTGCATGTTGATGTAGGTGGGAAATACTGATCTTATGATAGTTCTTCAATCCTCAGAAGACAAGTGAGAATAGTGTTGTAATTCCACCCCCAGAACTTTCTGCACCCCTAGTATCTCGAATTGTAGGCGACGTATTAATGCATTGAAAGTCATGCAGCACTAGAAATGACAAAATTGGTCTCAACATTGATGAAATAGTAAATACATTTAAAAATAACAATTTAATGTACACCACAACCTTTTTCTTTGCATATCACAGATTTAGCAGCCTGAAGAATTTATGAAAATAGGTGGATGAATCCTCACCAATGCTGAAATAGGGTTCTGATCCCTTTGTTGAAGAATAAATATCCCTTTTTAAACTACAATCTGTGCAAAAGTATTACATGCAAGAATAATCACATTTTATCATGTGTCATAGCTCACAGGATATAAACCGGATCATGAGGAAAGTTATAATGAGGCTGGGAAAACATAAAGATGACGGTGGTATTAAGGTCTTGCGATCACTTGTGGCACGTCGCTTTTAGTCAATCATGTTCTCAAAAGTCAGCAGTACTACAGCAACCATCTATACATAGTAATGGACGTAGAATGTTATCACAAAAGAAGGCAATGGAGGAATTGCAATTTTTGGCTTCAGAAGGGACAAATAAATATGAGAACTATATGTGCTTTGTATGTTATGAGAAATGATGGCGATCACCATATTAATTAGGTGAATTCGAAAACTTCTTCTTTGGAAAATTAGGAAATGTTTTCTCTTTCTGAATTGTGACGACATCACCCAGTTGATGATAAACTTGATGAGACTCCACTGAAGGCTGGTCAGGGATGTCCTATGTATGGAATATTGTGTGTCAGTTGATTAACAAAAAGAGGGAGGATGAGGGAGGGATTAGACATTTTGGGCAGGGTGGCGGGAGATTCTGTAAGACAGCATAGGAAAGAGAACGTGCAAGAAGGTGAGGGGAGCATCACAGAGATTTTAATAGCTCTAGTAGTGGGGGGGAGGATTGCTGCAGAACAGCATAGGGAATCTTAGATGTGGAGGTGCTATAGGGCAGCAAGGGACAGTTTGACTGTGGGACTGAAAAGGGGCAAACAGGGACATTGCATAATTTGAGTAGTCATGTTGGACTTTGCCTTTGGTGGGTGCATGGAATCAGATGTTCTACTGCAGCTCGTAACAGTCCACCCATTGCCTGGCACAGCTCACACATGTTTGATTAAGCAGCTGTTTTTCTTTTGAGGTACCTTATCAAGCATAAAAATTCATTTGTAAAGTTGCTAATTATCCACCCATATTGCCTTCAGGATCCATAACATTATTTACAATCAATAGAACAATATATTGTGGACCCCACCTGTTTCTAGGTGTAGTTTCACAGGTTAATAGTTTGCAAGATGTGTTGTAACCAATTTCTTAAAATATACAGAGTGGGCTTTGGCTTCGTCTTTGTCACATCATGCTTTTGGTTGTTTGTTGTATTATTCCACTTTCTGTTGAATGCTTGTATTGGTATTCATGAGGGACTAATTTACATCTAAAAAATACACTGAATCCTGTTTTGTTGTTTGACTATATAAGGCTTTTTAAACATCTTTTAGTCAGGACTCAAAATGCAAGCCAGAACTGCTGGCTTTGCCAATGATTGTTATTTCTTGGCACAGCAGTAATGTAAGCAGTACATAATTGACAAAAGTTCCAGCTGTTGCGAGAGTGTTGATTACATGCAATGTCATGGAAAGTTTCCAATAAGTATTTCAGCTTGAGTGGACACAAAACTCTGAATGATGTACTTTGTGATTTGCATACTGTACTAACACAGGCATGCTTTCATGTTATCCTGACTTTGATAATCTATTGCAGTAGGTGTGGCTGACTTTACTTACCTGTAATCTTTATTATTATTGAGTGCTCTTCCTCCTTCCTCAGGCCTTAATTTTGAGGGGATTAACTAGTGTTAAGAACTGTGACCAGGAAGAGGGACAACGTAGGAAAATAAACTAATTAGCAATAAGTCAATACATTTGATTTAATAATGATTTCTTTTTTCTTTTCTTTGTAGATTTGTAGAGCGCAGGCGAATCATCCCCAGGGGGATCTCTCGGCGCTTTGAGGAAAAGGTAATTGTTGGGCGTGCACATCTAAAACAGCCATGTGATTTCCTGCATCACCAGGATACTTTAAAACTGTCTGTCTGAACAGACCTTAATTGTAATTATAGAAATATGCAGTTCTGCTAAAATTGGCATAGGAACACGTAAGAAAACGTAATACTGTATCATAAACAAAATCTATCACTGTCTAGTGGAAGTGTTTTTTTGGGAAATGTTTTAACCAACAGTAGAAGGCGAATGTGTTAAATAAAAAAGGCTTCTAGTCTAGAGTTGAAGGTGTTTCAGAAAGGTTCTGGATATACGAATACCACAGCATGAAGCTGTGCTAAAACTCCTAATTAGGTGAAATTTGTGTTACGCCGGTGTAACCTCGTGTAATGTCATGAATTTTAGCTTAGGCTTGTTACACAAAATTCCTGAAAATCTGCCATTATGCCAGGTGATGTAATTACAGTTCATTTTTGGCAAACTTTTAACATGGAAACCACAGGAAGGACTAGAAGGGGGACTGCTTTTGTTAGTGGCACTTGTGTTTTTGAGTTATTTTTTCAGTGAAATGTGTCCTTGTATCCAAAATGGACGCAAAGACGCATTTTGTTATAAAATATAGCTCTAAATATCAGTTTTCCATTTCATGAATTTTCACATAATTTTTGCAGAATGTTGTGTAATTACAGAAAAGCAAATAATGCTAATTCTTCATACTACTAAGCCTTTGCGCCTTCTACCTGATTTGGAAAATTATTCCAGTCCCACATACCACAAGATTCAAAAGAGTGAGCACAAGTTGGAGTCTTCAGGTCTACAAGATAACAATAACAGATGGACTTTTGAATGATGTCATGGTGAAGCAATGCTTATTGTAAGTATATTCATGAAGTTCAGACTGATCACGAGGTTATTACCATGTATCTTGGTGGCAGACAAAGAGTCTTCTTAAATTGTAATGATACCATAATGATAAAGAAATTCCATGGTGAAAATTGACATTGTTTTATATGAGAAGATTTATTTGAGGTATGCTTTTTTTTTTAGAGAGTTTCATATAGCGCGAACTTGACCCATATCAGGTATCAGAGCACTTTACATAGCACCAATTGCATTACATGAGGACAAATTCCTTTTTATTTTTGTTAGGCACGGAGAGATTAAGTGATTTCCCCAGAATCACAGGATGTTCAGGGTCATTGCTGAGACTCGAACCGAGTTCCCCAGATTCGAGATCGACCGCTATAGCCATTAGGCCAACTCCTCACCCCTAGAGCTCTCTTTTTTAAATTGAATTTACTTTCATTATTTACTTTTGAATATTGGCTGCTTTCATTTCTTTATTTCATTCTCTCAGCTTTTAAAGTTATCTAAAAGTTATCTAAAACTCTCATTATTTATGTTTTTGAAAACCTTTAGGTTGATTACCAAATTATCAGTGATTCAATAGAGAAATTGAATGATGATGGATATGAAGATGATGGTAGTTTTGAAGATGGTACATACGTACCATAGTGCAGAGAATAATTATTTGCCTTCATTATTAATATGATAAACAGCTATAGGGAACACTTGTAACACATTCTGTAAGTATTCTAAGAGATAAACACATGGAATTCTTGGACTTTTAACAAACTATTTACATGTTTCTTTTATTCTATTAAGTAATATTAAATGCATACAAATGCAATATAGAGAAAAGCGTTACCAAAAAGGAAGCAGTGTTGGTTTGTAATTGATTATTTATTGCATTTATTGGAATATTTATTGTTCTTTCTCATGCAAATTATAAGATGTGAAACACCATCCCACATATCGTAGGTATGTGACACAATTTACTCTTTATCTTGTGGTCAATCCACCCCAGTACCGTCCATTTACAAGTGATACTTCCAGGAATGGAGGATTACTGTGCTTGACCACTTTTCCTATCATAAAACCACAAGGAATTCCCAATTCTGTGGAGTTTAATGTATGTATTTACTACCTATGCTGAGTAGGTGGTAAATGGACCTTTAGGTGGGCGAGGCGAGGGAAATGGGAGTTGGCAGGGAAGTGGCAGGTAATTACTGGCAGTGGGGAGCATTATATTAAACTTTTCTAACTCACATGGTGCCATTGTGTGACACATGTTATCGGCTCCCTTCACATGGTACCCCAGTGAGGAGCTGATATCACACAGTGTGCGCACAATTAACTGGAAATCCTACAGAGAGCAGGTTTCTACTAATTCTTTGGAGGTTCTGTGCAGCCAATATCCATTACAGGGCGTGAAACGGGCCCAGGACTTTGGCAGTAGGCTTAGAAGCTTCACTTTTTTAGGTTTTGCCTGGCGAAAAGATGCGCTCTGCGCATCTTTTTCGCGCAGGCGAAAACCTAATGAGAACTGTAGTGTGGGTTTGGGTCGGCCCTCGTCATTTATTGGCTGGCTCCATAAATGGAGCATAGCCATTGGACGAGGGGCCTGTCCGTCAATGCCGGACCAGATTCGGGGGCGTTCCCGAGATTCTTTGGCTTTTGCCGACGTCACGCGACGTCAGCCGAAAGCCGGGAACGCCCCCGAATCTGGTCCGGCATTGCCGGCACTTCTGCGTCTCTCCACCCCCCTTTCCCGCCCCCTCCCGCTTGTTTCCTGATGCTGGCCTCGCAAGGTCACACCTCCCCTGATGGAAGCAGGGTTCTCCATAGGCTGCAGGCGGAGGCGGCGCACGAACACGGTGAGAAAGGGTACAGTGCAAACAGAGGGGCCCGTGCTCGTGAATAGGCATGTATGTATGTATGCTGTCGGTGGAAAGAGCTCTCGGCGGGAACTTCATTACTCGGATTTACAAGCAGCTCTGAGCAGCGCGGATAACAGCAGATGCACAACGACCCTTTATCCTGGAGAGCAAGCTTCTAGCTTTCAGTATCTGCCGCCTGTGACACACACGCCCTCCTTCGAGCCCAGCCAAACCCCGCACAAATATCCCAGGTCCAAGGCAAACCACGGAACAGGCCGGGCCTAGTGTGCACGTTTAATTATTTCATTTCCCTGGGTGTGTATATTAAGATGTCAAAATTGTGACATCACGCCCACACATATTGTACGGTAAAACATTTTTCCTGGTTAGAAAAAAAAATGTGCCGCTGCATCAGGATGTCAGCTTTGTGAACACAGCAAGTGGAAAATCGACTCATGTAAATCCCTGTGTCATCCAATGCAACTGTTTGTATGAGTGTATCCTTCCGCTTCCACCCGAGTGCTTGCATTGAACTTCATGAGGAACTACTTTGCAACTACAGCTCCCTTAGTCCTCTCCTGCCAGCTCCCCTCAACTTGTTTCACGCTGCATGTGTTAGCACATTAAACACAGACCTATTGGCTTTGCACCTCTTCTTTATTCAAGTGTTGGGAATGCGAAGATTCTGTTAATTTTTATGTTTTTTGTACTTTGGGGATATATATTTTGGAACAATTTATTCGGTGGTTGGTGTAATCCGAATATGTAAAAAAAAATGCAAATCTGCATGTTCGATTAGATAATTTTTTCCCCACATGTGGGTTCCTTGGTGATATTTTTTGAGGCTACGGAGAAGGATTGGTAGGGGGAGAGGGACGGATGTTGTAGGTTTCTTCTGCAACTGGTATTTGGACTTCGAAACGCATCATTTTTTTTGCCCATAAAAGTTAGCGGGATGGACCAGAGTGCGTATGGTCACCCAGGACCATCCCATAAACCAGGTACATTAGGAAGTTATGTGGTTCTGCAGCACAGCTAATTTATTAGATGCAGATCTTGATGATGTATGACTGCATTTATTCCAAATTTACTGACACATTTTCAACAAATTTATAATGCAAACTGTAGTGCTATCCTAAGACAATTCACATTATTTTGACATTGGGTGTATTAAAATATGACTTGAGGCATTTCCACCCAGATAAGCATGTGTGGCCTTTAATTGCACGAGGCAATCCCAGCTCCACAGACCTAGGCTCTGGTCACCTGCTCTGAAGCAGCATCTTTTGATGGACTTCTCAGTGTGAAGCCGAAAGGCTACTCCAAGAACCCTCTGTATCTGCAGGCGGCTGAAGCTGTGAAACGTACACAGGGTAGGACCTCCTTGGGACAGAGCGAGGACTCTTGGAGCTCTGGTTCATCGCACAGATGATGGACTTTTAATTTCTACAAGGAGACAGAGAGCACAGCAGCCTGAGAGGCGACTCTTGACAGCTTTTACACCTCTTGGACTTTTTCTCACTCTGTGCCATCTTCCAACTAACCACTCCGCGACTGTCGCTCTAGGATGCAAACGCTACCGAGTGGAGAATTCTGTATGATTATTGCACTAGGGAGTTTCTGAAAGATAATTTACTGCACCAGTCCCAAATTATTTCTGTATCACAGCACTCACATAACTCTATTAATAAACAAGAGGCGGGCAGTGCTGGGCTACCCATTTGTTTTTGCCTTTGGACATTTTCCAGATGGGTGGGAACCCTTGGGGTCAGCTTTTGAAGGCAGATGGCTGCTGCTGCTGCTGGCACCTCTCCTACATTTTCCCAGCTCCCCCAGGTTCACTGTAACTGGCACATCTGTATGACAAATCAAGTTAAGATAAAAAGCAAATGCAATGAAACATTGGTTTGAATATTTTTGTTGGGGCTGCTTCTGGCTTCCAGGCAAACCCTGGCAATGGCTGAAGGACCCAAAGGAGCAGTGGTGGAAGGGGGAATAACCTAAAATCCCAACCCGGTGCATGTTTTTGGTGCTGATGGCATGGGCTCAGGCAGGTCTGGGTTGGCCTCGCTGATGGAAGGCATTTGCAAGTTTCTTTGTTCTATATAAACATTCTTCTGGTGCCTGTGCAAGCTATCGTCGATGGCTGCCATCTCAAGGTCAGGCGGTAAAACTGCCGGGTTGTCAGTTTAATTGGTCACGCCCTTATACTAACGGAGAAAATGACAAACTAGAAAGCATTTGCCTGACTCTAACATGGTTATAGCGGTGGCGCGTATCCACGTCCATATGTGCAATCTGGTTTGTGTAGTTCCTGTCACAGTTCTCAGAAGCTCTGCGCGTTCTGCTGTAACCCCGCCCCCCTGCCTCCCTCATCTTCCTCCGCTGCTTCCCGGCCCCGTTCCACAGCCCTAGCCCCGCTGCCGTCTCCGTCGTTCCCCACCAGCACCATGCCGGCCGTGTCCAAGGGGGACAGAATCCCTCAAATTTATAGTGTGAGACCTACATGTATCCTGAGGTACAGTGCTAGACTGGCCATGCTATTTTGTATCTGCTGCTACCGAATTAAACTATTTAGCTATGGTTTCCTGAAATTTGGTTGCAGGTAAATTTCAGTGTTCTCTTAAATTGTACTGTCTCATTGCTGGCTTGTAATAAGGTTTTCAACTTGGACATGGGAGAGAACCTGCTTTATTTGATGCTGTGGATTAAATCTGCAGTACGTAGAAATTGGTTGCCTTGGACGCTGGGTTGTATTTAATCTCTTTGATGCAGTTGGTCGCGGGTGGCTCTATTAAAGTTTGTAGCTAGAGTTCAGTATATCTTTATGAAGTGGTTTGCTTGTGCCTCCGTGTTCCCCTGTTGCCCGCTTGTGCTGTGTGGGTGTGTGTGGAGGGCTCTGTGTGGCTGTGTGTGTAGGAAGCTTTGTGTGGCTGTGTGTGTGGGGGGCTTTGTGTGGCTGTGTGTGTGGGGGGCTCTGTGTGTGTGTGTGGGGGGGCTCTGTGTGTGTTTGTGTGTGTCATTTGCGAGAGATAAAGCTAGTGGCATTGTAAATGACAATGCCATTTATTTATGTTAAAAAAAACATAAATAAAAATAATGTCAAGAGCAATGCCAATAGCTCTAACTTTAACAAAGGCAAAGCCATTGCATTGTAAATGCTTGTTATGTTAGAAGGGGTGAGGCAGGGAGTTTAAGTACGTCAGGCTGTCTCTGCCACAAAGCCACACCTCATCCAAGGCCCTGCCCCCGCCTTACACAGTAAAAATGTTTCAAAAGTTGGCAGGTCTGTAAAATGCTCCCCCTGTGTCTGAAAAAAAAATCAGGGCATGAGACTTGTTTGCCACTGCAGTCAAAGTTGCATGTGGTATTTTTTTGATACATTTGCTAATTGGAACAATTGGATATTGTTTTCTTATAGCCAGTAAAAACAGGTGTTGAAAAACCCAGATGGAGCAGAATGGGCCTGATTAAAAAAAGGTAAACTTACACAATGTGTAACTTTATTATTCATTTGGTATTCACAAACTTCTAAATTATTTTCACTAATAGTCATTTTCCAACTGCGGGGACTCCACACACAAAAAGAAAGGAGAGGCCTATATTTTTATGTGCAAAGTCTGCGGTCCATAAAATTACTATTAGTAAAAATAAACTTGCAGTTCCTGAATACTAACAAAATAGTAAAGTTGTGCAAAAGTGTAAGCTTACCTTTGTGAATCAGGCCAATGTGTTAATTCCGGTCTGCTTCATCTGCAATCATGACCATATTATGCTCCTATCCTAGTTTCAGGGACAATACGCCATTACAAATTGCAGATCAATATTGAAACAAAACGACCTCTGTATTAACAAATTCAGTTGGTAACAAGATATGTGTCAAAGGGGTTGAGCTTTCAATGCACTTTGTAATGTAGCATGCTGAATTGTGTATACAAATGCATCGAATGACAACAACTGTATGTTTTTGTAATAGTACATTTTAACTGCACCCACACTGTCAAGGAGCAAGGGTATTTAAGGATTTCACAAGGTCACTTACCCTTAAGATATTCATGCTACATATTTTTTGAGCATGTTCACTGATCTGCACGCAACCTAATGCTGTTTTGAAGAATAAAATGCAAAAATGAGCGAAAAAATAGGAGGGAATAAACGCATCACAGGCATGACCTTGAGGTGCCCCTTGCGGAATCACTTTTAATCAAACCACAGGCAAAGTTGATTTGATGTCACAACTGTATTTGGGAGTGTGGGCATATAAATCTGCCAAATGACTTCAAGTAGAAAGCAATTTAAAAGAGAAAAGACTCGTGTGTACAAGCCAGCTGTCTCTACATGCTTTCAGTGGTTTATTCTGCGGTGGTAGTGAATATTTCAAATCTTTATGTTCTCTTGCAGATCACTGACCCTACAATTATTAGTCATATGGACACACTTTATAATGATACCTGTTGCTTGTATACCTCCCTGACATTCCTTTTGAAATGATGTTTTCACAATTTGGATCCCATGTAATCCATTGTCCCTTGATGGCTCAGTAGGACATTCAGAAGCACATATTATGCTTGTATGAGTCATGGTAGTGGAATAATAGTCCAGTTAGCTTTAACTTTTTATCCCTTTGAGCACCAACCCACACACTTTTGTATGCTAAGTTCTCAAAAATTACTGAACGTATTGACAACAAGCAAATGCTTGTCCCTGAGAAAAACGTCTACCTTCATGCCAAGTTTGGTGCAATTCCTTTCAGCAATTTTTTTTTCTGTAGAGGAGAGCACAGAATCCTTCAGAGGTTTCAATGAGAAATTTCGCTTTTTGGGGCACAACACCAACTTTTCTTCTTCTGGAATGTTTAGGGTGGAGAAAGAATAGACCCACTTTTACTGACTGGAAAATCTAGCCACTAAAATCGCTTCAGGAATTAGGCGCGGATGCAGCACTGCTCTGGCCACTTCTTCTTTTGGATCCCTTTCTATGGCAAGATGGGGCATGTAATGCTCCGCCAGCCAGGCCACATACTTCATACTTCCCTTACCTCAGCTAATTCTTCTCCAACACCCCACCCGGCAGAGGCCCCCCACTCACATTACCCTCTATACGTGAATGTTTAGTCCCACTGAATTGGGAATTTCATACAGAAATCCATCCAGAAAAACTGGGTCCACACAGTTATTCCCCATTCCATGGACATTAACTCATAAAAGGAAAGTGTAGAGATACTGGCCAGAATTATTAAAGCACGCCACCTGGTATTTCTGCACCTAGATGTTAGCAGTGGTTAATTAAAAAATAACTTCTGTGGAGTGACAACAATATATGCACTTTAACTTCATAAGGTCCCACTGACCAGTTTTTAATTTTCCTTTCTATTTCTTCCATCTCGAGTTTTATATGCAACAATAATAAACACATTCTTCAGTAAAATGTACCCAGCATAGAAAAGGACCTGGGAACTAACCCATTGTATCCTCGGGTTACATATATGCCAGGGAGAGGTCTAGTAAGAAGGCTCAGTGAGTTAAGTACATCCTTCTGAATACATGTGTATGTCGCAGATGACAGTATCAAATCTTTGTAAGACTGACCCAACGTTTCATTTTCCCAAGGTTGATAACTTGAGAACTGTTGAGTTGATGAATAGTAACCTGTTACTTACAGCACTATGTACAATGGTTACTTTGTGCTGGTGGTTGCCAGTGGTTACAAATGACATTTGTTTAAGGGGATCAGGACTTATTGCCACTCCGGAACTGTCTCAGACCCTGCCTGAGCAGAACATTAATCTTTCCATCTTTTCCAGTGAGCATAGAAATAGAAGAATGACAGCCAATATAGTGATCCTTCACCATTTCACTAGATTGCCAGCTTTTCTTCTATATTCATGAACCAAAATGGCATTGAAATGATGGCCATTGTCCTCTCGCCTGGCTAATGTCCATGCTGCTTTGGGTTGCAGCGGCACTCCAGGTAAAGCCTGCCTCATAATTTGGAGGAATTGCACTTTTTTTTCCAATTTTTTGTTGTGAAAATTAAGCACTGACTACTTAAATATGAAACAGTGATAGTAAGTAATATTTGTATTAAAAAGAAAGTATCTTTTTAAAAAAAATCTTAAATTACATAGGTAACATTTTGAGAAATTGCATTAGTATGCACAGATATTTTCCTGGAGAAGCATTGAAAAGTAAGTAAAGAAGGAGGGGTGGATTCACAAAAACTTTTAGATGTATAATGTGCACATGGAAAAAGTTATAACTTACTTATTCGTAACTGTGGAGGGATTTCCAAAGGGTGAATCTGCTAAGTTATGCAGGCTGAGGTGTCAAATATTGCACAGAAAATGTACGGCCTCTTCTTGCTTGTTTTTTATAGGGACAGCATCTCCCCTTTCCAAGGTGAGCTGCTACTGTTGAATCCCATTGGCCTTCCATGCAAGTAAATCGGAAAAATCTGTAGAGCAGTGGAAATCATTGGCAAGCATTCTATAGATAACACGTTTTTTGTTTAGAAGTCCTAAGGTCCTGAACTAAATTTTGGTGGTTGGCTGCTCCTCTGTCAGGGCGATGGATTAATTTACTCTGCCAGCAAAACACACAAGATGCTCACTAAGCCACTGGAGTCAAGCTATCCTGGCTGAAGACGGCTGATAGCCAGAAACTGGTCCTAGGATGCTTGATTCCGGTCCAGGGAAGACATGGCCTGGCAGTTCGGGCTGGACTGTTCCCATGAGGCACAGGGTCAAGACTAATTTGCATATGGCCATGTCTGAACTGGGGTGGCTTGGTGAGGAAAATAACGATGGATTAAACCCAGATCTGTGACTGGGGGTGAATGTTTTGCCATTGTGCAACATTCCGTCCATCATCTTGTGTGTTTTAATTTACTCTGCCACCCTGACAGATATGGTGATGGCCAAATTTGTAAATATCCACCAGCCCCACAGACATTTCTAGCATTGTCAGGAACACGTTCCCATGAATACATTTGTACCTTTGTCGTATTGCTCCATCAACGTGACAAAGCCGTACCGCAAGCTTACAAATTTTTTTTTATTTAAAAAAAGAAAACCTAAAGTGGGACTTTTTAAAAAAAAAAAAACAATGCACCCCTTGTCATGGGAGTTTCCTCCTGTGGTGAGGGTCATTGAGAACTTTTGAATGCCCTTTACTGCCTGTGATGGGCATTGAAAAATGGCTATGTCCACCCATCTAAATTAGGTGGGTAGTGGGTAGACATACAGCCAAACCTCCAACAGCCTTTACTCCCTTGGGATGTCAGAGGAGTTTGACTATGGCGGAGACAGAGTCATTTTCATTGTCGTCAAACTATGGTCCTTCTGCATTTAAATTGGGTTGGCAGATCAGGAAAATAACTCTTTCACAGTTGTGATGGAAGTTCATCTTTACCGAGAATTAAATCGGGCCCCACATTTGTTAATCATAATATTGTTTCTCATTTCTCATTCCTATTGAGTACTTATACCGTGTAGTATCCCCCACAGTGGAAGCAACATTGAGCTGACATATGTTACTCCCATAACTTACTTTCGTCTTTTGGCCTCTTCAAAGTTTGCAAGTTTCATTACATTTACATGTCATATACATATTTGTGGTTCATGCTGTAGTAGGTTTGTGAGTCAACGACCTTGGCACTGTTGTCTATGAGGTGGCACAGTTGCTTTCTGCTGTGGACAGATCTTCATTAAAATGTATTATTTGATCAGTATTATGCCTACTTAATGCTAGAAACTCACTCCTGAAGCTGTGACAATGTGTCTACTATGACTGGGTTGCTTCTGCAAGATATGCTAAGTTACTGCATATTCTTGCTCTAAGAAAATAGTTAGGAGGTGCCAGGTACATAGCAATGGAAATAGACATGCAATGCAGACATAAATTAGTTGGCATTTACAAACATTTGCAATGCATAGACCAGGCAGAGACCACTTATAAACTTACTTCAGAAGGATGACACTTGACAGTGTGGGCATAAGATGTGGAAACAAATCATGAAAACATATTTTCAATGAACAGGGAAAAAATATTTATGCTTAAATGTCAATGTTCCCAAATTCAAGCACAAAATCAAACTATGCTAAATGGAAACTGCAGACAGTTTGTTGAAACAGGTGCCACATTGCCAACCTGTGCTGCTGAGAACACTGTGAATCGAACAGTTCATCTTTTTGCCTGGATTTGCCTGGAGCATATTTTCACAGTTTGCCGGACCCGCTCCGCGGGTCCCGCTTCACTGACTGTCTCTGTGGGGGCGCGTGTCTACTCCAGGGCTGCGAGCGTGCAGGCAGGGACTCGGTCATCCAGGAGTCCCTGCGAGGCCGATAGTTTTCACCTGGCCCGCTCTCCCTGTTGACACGCCCACAGCTCACGGACTGCATATTAATTCCTTCTCCTCCTGACTTCGGCGGTTTCCACATCGCCAACCTGTGCTGCTGAGAACACTGTGAATCGAACAGTTCATCTTTTTGCCTGGATTTGCCTGGAGCATATTTTCACAGTTTGCCGGACCCGCTCCGCGGGTCCCGCTTCACTGACTGTCTCTGTGGGGGCGCGTGTCTACTCCAGGGCTGCGAGCGTGCAGGCAGGGACTCGGTCATCCAGGAGTCCCTGCGAGGCCGATAGTTTTCACCTGGCCCGCTCTCCCTGTTGACACGCCCACAGCTTATTTCGTACATAAATAGCTTATTTCCCGCGTAAGCGGGACATGCGCGGGACGAAGCGCGGAGCGAAGCCCGGGCAAAGGGCGGGCCCTCTTAGGCCCTCAGAGGCCGAAGTAGGCTGGGCTGGGCCCATCCCTTTTTATTTGTTATCTGATGATTACATCTCCTTGTTGGCAAGCCTGGACCTTCGCATATGGGCCTCTCTAATCTTGGATACAATCGTATATATTTGCTGTAATATTCGTGTATTATAGATTACAGTTGATATTTTATTATTATTATAATTTTAATCATGACTGCTAAAAAACTTCGTTCAGGGAGGCTTTTGATCGGAAGATCCTGTGCAAAAACTAGGTCTAATCCACTAAGAAATAAGGAGATTCAAAATCTACAATTAAAGGGACAGAGTCAGTTATTCCAATTATGGGAGAAATCGCAAGATAAAACCAAACCCCAGGAGATGGATGAAGTGATTTCTCCAGGAGGGGTTCCTAAGCAGGCCCTGGAGGGTCCACTAATTGAAAATAAATTAGATATGATCTCACAGCCCTATGCAGAAACTAATGTGAAAATCTTTAAAGTTTCTTCCATCACTAAATGTCCCTCTCCTAAAACTGAAAGTGTACAACACCTAAATACTCTGATTATTCGTGAGGCTAATCTGTCTCAAGAATTAATAGGAGAACACCCGGAAAGGGAGGCAGGAAATGAAGATTCCCAAATGTTGGATATTGATTTGGAACTTTGTGGGCGTTATCCCATGGATGGATCATTGAAAGTATTTGAGGGCTCGAAAACCCCGCTTGATTCTATTCCTTCGGGTCTTCGGCTCTATTCTAGTTCTCCCTCAATTGCTTCTCAAGACATTTCCTCACAGCATAACATCTCACAAACCCCAGAGTTGGATATATCTGGTGTCCATCCATCTATTTTCCATCGCCCAGAAAATCTTGACAAACCTATCTCTGAGTCCCTGATTGCCTTGGAACATCTGTTGTCTTCCATATTACTGCTGTTGGGTAAATTTGTGGGCAGTAATGATTGTGTTCTAGACTCAGTAACCCAGATATTAAAGGCCCTATTAAATAATTCTTTGGTAAAGCTGCCGGGTAAAGCTCCCCAGGAGGATTTGCTAGGGCCTAAAACTGAAAGAGAAGTGCCATCAGGATTGGAGCAAATGGAATCACCCTGTAACTTAGTTAAGAATCCCTCGTCTGCTACCAGCAGAAACGAGGTTACATCGATTGCGTTTCTATCTGCCCCTAATTCCTCTGCACATAACTGTATTGTGAATCTGGCTCTTGAAGTTGTAGAGGATAATGACGAAGCAGTTGTTTCCAATCCTGTCAAAGAATTCTTTCCTATCTTCGCCCAAGAGATTAATGATAAGGGGGAAAAGGAAACAGTAGAAAAGCCAAAAAAATGTAGAGGAAAAAAAAGGAAACCTTTACGTCGAATCAAAAAAAAGAGACAGAGACAAATAATTTTTGATGAGGTTTTAGAGCAATATGTTAAGAAGGATGATAATATTCCTTTTCCAGCTACGGCTGGGAGTGATGTTGGTAATTGTAAGCAGGGCTCCAATATTTTAAGTGATGTTGCTCTTCCTTCGTCTGTTGAGTATAACGATATCATTTCCAATTGTATGACTCACAATCCTGATAGCCCCACTATCGGACTTGGGAAGTCCACAATCACTTTTCCGTTGGTGAAGATAGTGAAAACTGTTCCTGAACCTATATCAACTCTTAATCCAATCGCCCCTCCTTTTTTGACATCGGTAAATAAGGCAGTATGCCTTAATAAACTTTCGGGATCCGTAATGGAAGATATCACTGACACGCTGTTGTTGGATTTTCTCCCGCTCTTTGATTCTGAGTTAATAATGAATAGATCTTGGTTGCTCAAGTGTTTCAAAGAGATGGAGAGTTTGAAATTAATCCAAACCAGTGATATTGATTCGGTATCAATCTTGAAGGCTGAGACAAGTTCCTATACCAGGGTAAGGTTTTATTCCAAACTCATTGTGAACCTGATTCTGAAGCAGGCAGAGAGTTTTCAGAGCCGAGGGATTGATGTGATGCCCTTTTTTCCCTCTGGCAGAGTTGATGCATTTGATCAGAGGTCTCTAGGCTCGAGACAAGCTGGTCTTCCATTTTCCTTTGAGGATTTAAAGATCTCCCTCTCTAAATCTAAACGCCTAGTAACACATATAATTCCTTCCTCTCTATCCCTTATGGAGATAAAGTAGTAGATAGTCAGCAGTGGAATTGGTTACCAGGTAAAACTTCGGACAATCCTAAATTATTCTCTCATCTTTAGCAATAGTTTAAAGATTATTTCTTGGAATGCTGCTGGTTTCAATAATTGCCCGGAAAAAATGCAATATCTACATTCTTTGGGGGCCAATGTGATTTGTATTCAAGAAACATGGTGTGTGAACAATATGACTGTGGGGAGGGATTATATTGTCCTAGAGGGAGGGGCAGTGGCTACCAAGAGGGGTCACGCTAAAGGTGGAATCGCATGTCTGCTGTCTAACCGAATTAAGTGGAATTATTCTCACCGCTTAGACCCGAGTAACCTTTTTCAGGCGGTGACACTATTTAGTCTCGATAATATGGAAAAGAAACACCCCCTGGTATTAATAAATGCCTATATCCCCCCTGATGATTGTTTTAGTGAAGTGTTAAAACTTGTTTTTGCCTTTATTAAGCAAATTAAGGATCAAATCCCGTCCCCTCATGTAATCTTACTAGGCGATTTCAACTGCAAAGTTTCCAATCTAAGCTTGGATTTATTTAGAAATAAACCCAAAGAAGAAAGTTTCCAGATCCCCCAAGCTCTCTTTCCAGAAAAAATCAGAACTAATAAGAGAGGGAAATTGCTCCTGCAGGAATTATCTGAAACCGAGGGAATTGTAGTTAATGGAAGACTTCCCTCCGATACTCCTGCATCCTTCACGCATACATCCACTCATAGTGAATCGATTATAGGTTATATAATCGTTGATTGTTGCATATTTTCTCTCCTAAAGGATCTAGTGGTCTCACAGTCTGCTTATAGTGATCATAAGATTCTTTCTCTAAGCCTTTTTATATCTCCGCCCCCTACTAATCCCTGGTCTTTTAATGGTGATCAGGTTAATTTTGACGCTAAAACTGGAAGGTGTCATTGGAATTCTAAGGCCATGAGGGGTCTAGATCATGTTTTAGAGAGAACACAAAAAAATCTCCACAATTGGTCAGGGGCTGAGTCAGGGGCTGAGTTGTCCTCCTTTGAAGGCTTCTTGAAGGAGGTCACCTCAGTCGCTAGAAATTCCAACCCTATTATAAAAAGGTCCTTACCCCTAGATCAATTATCCTTTTAAATAAGGAAATAAAGAGACTGGTGAGGGAACAATATTTATCAGGATCTCCTGAAAGATATCGAAAAATAGCCCTTTTAAAAAGAAGGAGACGAAGGGCTAAGATACAAATGAAAAAAGAGAAAGAGGATTCCTTTTGGATCAAATTGCGAGAGGCCGCAGTAAAAGGGCATGTTAGACTTTTCTGGTCGATAATTGGAGAAGGTTGTGGAACTAGAGTCATTTCCCGTCCTATTCCGGAGCAAATCTGGATTTCTTATATTTTAAATCTATACGCCAGCAATGAACCAGCGTCTGAGACTCTGCTATCCTATACTGATAGCGATTTTTCAATAGATTTCCCATCCGAGAGAACTATTGAAATAGCGATAAAAGAACTCCGCCTATCAGGGGCAATGGGGCCAGATGAGCTCCCCATATCTGTCCTGAAGCAGGACCCTGTTTCCTGGAGTAAAATCTTATTTTCCATATTTAAGTTTTGTTTCCTGAATAAATCTGTCCCCTCGTCTTGGAAAGGGAGCATATTGGTACCATTGTTCAAGAAGGGTGATAGGAATGATCCTAAGAATTATCGGCAAATTGCCCTTCTTGATGCAATTGGCAAAGTTTTTTCCAAATGTCTCCTATATTCCATTAACGATTGGGTTGAGAGGAACCATATTTTGCCTTTAAATCAGACAGGTTTTCGTAAAGAACATGGCACCCTGGACAACCTTACTGCACTACAGATAATCTCTGATAAATATGTAAGGACCCGTGGAGGAAGAGTATATGCGGCATTTATAGATTTCTCCACGGCATTTGACAAAGTGGATCGGCCGTTACTGTGGAGAAAACTAGCCGCTCTAGGTATGCCTCCCCTCCTATTAGATCTGGTGAAGGCACTCCATTCAGACACATGGTGCCAAGTCCTTCAAGGGGGGGAAAGGGGGCTTTCCAGTACTATTCCCTCCATTAATGGATTAAAGCAGGGATGTCTGTTGGCGCCTTTGCTTTTTTCTTTATATATCTCTGATCTTCCTACATCTTTATCTGATTGTGCTGGTATTGCGCCTTCATTGGGGGGATCCCCAATTTCCTGTTTGTTATACGCAGACGATATTCTCATAGTAGATTTAACCCCAAGTGGGTTAAACAATCGTCTACAGGCTTTATATGTTTTTTCTGAAATTCACTATCTAAAGATAAACATAGCTAAAAGTCAAATTATGTGTATCTCAGGGAGGAAAAAAACAAAATATGAGAATTTTGGTTGGTCTGTAGGAGGTCAGAGGCTCGAGGTGGTTAAGTCCTATGTCTTCCTGGGGAAAATAATATCCGCTAATCTAAGTGACAAGGCCCACATTGATAATAACTCTCGGAAGGCCCTCTCACAAGGCAAAAGCTTGAGTGCCTTGTATACAGCCACAGGAAGAAGACATTTCCCTCACATGTTAGAGGTTTTTAGGGCAAAAATCCCATCATCCCTTTTGTATGGGATTGAGATATTGGATATAGGACAATGGGGTTTTTTACACACCACAGAAGGAAAAATCCTACGGTTCCTGGCCTCTATTAATACCTCCTTTACAGTGGCATCTTTGCGACTTGAATATGGTATCCGGAGTAGCTGGGTGCAGGGTTTGGCAGGGTTAGTGCGTTGGGTAGCAAGTTTGGCTAGAGGGGAAGTGGGGACTTTAAGACATCTAATGAAGTCCGAATTGTTGGGCACTTTTAGAGATTTCTCCTCAATTGTGAAGAATTTCAGAAGGGCTGTTATGCTCTTACAATTGGAGGAGAATACTCTTTTTACCCTGTCTGCCTTACAGTTAAAATCACTTCTGAAACATGCCTCTTGGGATCTTAGTTTCAGGCTGGACAGGGAGTCTATCCTTGCAAAGAAGGGAATATCCCCACTCACTGACACCTATGTATTAAAATGCAAGCAACCATATGTATCTTGGAATCTTCCTCATGCTATACGGCGTTTTTGGCTGCTTTTGAGGCATGATTTACTCCCGCTCAACAAACTTAAGGCTAGATGGTATCATTGCTCAGCAATTTGTAATGTTTGTAATGTGTCTACTCAGGACTTTATTCATGTCCTTTTTATATGTCCTGCACTTCGCCCATTTCGTAGTAAATGGTTAAGACATATTTGTTTAAAATTGAATATTCATACTGCCAATTCCTTTTTAATTGCTTTACATAATCCTCCCAATTAAATGTTTTGTTTTTGTATTTTCAACTTCTTCAAATGTTTCTTAGATATCTACTAGAGGATACTATTAATCGGGTTGTATTGACTATTCTGTTTTTTGTCGATAATTTGCTGTATTTTATTTGTTTATGCATGTATAATTTACAGTATGATTTTTTTATGTGGACCTCTTCGGAGTTCCAAAACATAATAAACTTTAAAAAAAAAAAAAAAAAAAGGTGCATGCTGGGAAAATTATTCAAATTATCAGTTTCTGTCGTGTATGGCTTGAATTTCTGAACTGCTGAGTTTTTGTGGATCCTGTATGCATACTTTTCGGTGCTGATCACCCAGGGCTTTAAGTAGGCCAGTTCTCACCTGGTCTGACCACCAGCAGTGTTTTTTAAGGGGGGCCTCGAAACGGGTCTCTATTGGGCTCTGTTTTGTGCCCTGGCACAAGCGGTCGGTATTTTTCCGGACTGCAGTAACAGCCGACACATCGATGAGTGCTGCTCACACTGCTCACTTCTCACTAGTGGAGAAGTTACAGCATGACCTCATTCCAGGTGAAGTTGTAGGGGAAGGGAAATCCTTTTAAGAGTCATTTTCTCTCTGGATTTCCCTTATCTTTTTGAAACTCAGAAGCAGCAACATCGTCGTGGTATCACCAGGGCTTTAAGTGGAAGCTTTTTCAATATTATATACAAGCCATAGTTGCTGCTTATTTATTTTGTGCAACTAACAACCATTGATAAAGCCAATAGTCCTGACTTGTAGGTATGATGTTACTTGTTGTATCATATATATGGATGCAATGACAGAAACAGCAAAATACAAATCTGGCGGCACACTATGCTAAGCACAGATTTTAAGCTTATGTGTTTTTAAGCCACGCCCTTAATTACATTGGCCACACCCCCTTGACAGACCACTCCGTTTTATCATCCCACTTAACCCCTCCCATGCTCATGACGAGCTCAGCTCGTCATGAGCCACAGTTGCCGTGTGCTCATGACGAGCTCAGCTCGTCATAACTGCTTCAATGCTCGCACGCGGGGCTAATTCCCTCGCTGTGCTGAGCGTTCTAAGAAAACGTGTGAGGCCGTGATGAGCTCAGCTCATCATGAGCACATGGCCACTGTGGCTCATGACGAGCTGAGCTCGTCACGAGCACCGAGGCGCTGTGCGCGCGCCCCACAGCACAGCGGGTGAATTACCCCCGCGGCCAAGGGGTTAAAGCGCTGACAACACCAATCTTAGCAGTGCTGTATTTTGCCAAACATACTTTGTGATTCATATTTTAATAATGTAGTGTGCGCATTGTGTGAATTTCTCTTGGTAACTAAATCAAGCGAGTTACAGATAACCGACTCGATCAAATGCATTCTTTCTATTCTATCTCAGAAAGATGGGGGGGTTACATGTTTCCACCGTTTGATGAAACACACACCTTTACAGAAAGTACCTGAATACACTGAACTAACTCACGAACATTTTAGAAGCCTTTACATTGTGATTGATGGGGCTTTTAATCGTATCTTTGAGATGTCAAATCTAATGTCAATTGGCGAACATCAAGAAGTTGTAGCCAACGTTTAATCTCACAGAATGTGCCCTTTCTGGTCTATATGCAAATTAGAGGAAAGGAAAGCTGGCTACTGGTTCATCGTCTTAAATAATGCTATTGCTTTTTTTCGCAGCATTATATGCTCTACAGTTAATTTTTCATTATTTCACGTGAAACCGCTAAAAACGAGTGGTTCCTCGTCTAAAACAGTCGATTAATGTTTGCTTTTCTGGCCCAATAAAGAACTTCTGACCACGTGTGGCTTGTTTATAACAAAGAAGGAGGGTCAGAGTTTACCCCTTTTTGGTACCACGAATCTTAATTTGGTTTTTAATACCACCATAATTAACGCGCTTTTTTTTTATTTTTTATAACGTGCTCATATATAGCGTCTCAGAGACACGCCTTATATTTCTAAGCTCTCTTGAGAGCACGTGTTCGTGTGAAGATTTGATGGCCGGTCAGCGCCATGTTTTGCATCACACCAGTGCAGTTGTTTCTCTTCAGCTGAGGCAGATGTTTGTGTAAGCATCATTCGGCGGTACTTCAAACGGCAAAGGCGGGATCACGTGTGGCAGGCTGTGCTTACACCCGTGAAGCGGGCTGTGCTTGTTTTAGAAACATTCTTGCCTCGAGGCCAAAGAGTATGTGAACGCTCAGAGAGGTGAATGATCAAAAATAGGTTATGCGTGAAGGTTACGCACCAACCAAGTGGAATAAACACGGAAGGGTAAAATAATGTGTGAATATTACACGAATGTATCCTAAAAATGGGGTCAAAGCAATCAGCCTAGAGTTAAATGTTGAGAAAATAGGACACCGAATTGCAGTTATATTAATAGCGTTTAAATGTCATATCTTTATCTTTTAAAAGCAATGACGACGCAACGTCTGTTTATTCTCTGCCTCCCCAAGTTGCACTACAGGCCAGAGGGGTTGTTTTGTGGGAATGGAGAAGGTGTTGAGGTATTCTACTCCCAGGCAACTAGCACCCATCTCTCCAGGGCTCTGGGTGTCCAGATTCAGACACAATTTGTACATGCCCTGACAGCTAGATCAGTGGTTCTTTACTTGGGCTGCGTGGACCCCTGGGGGTCCGCAACTGTTTATAAAATTAAATACTATTAGCAGATTAATAAAGTAGACATGTAAAAATGGTAAGTGTAAAATTGAAATTTTAAAGCGTTCTGTACATTTGAAGAAATTAGACACAGGAAGCTAAATTTAAGTTGGTATCCTTGTCTTGAATCATAGGAGCAGCTCAAGTTCAGCAAACAGTAGTATGGACAACTTGTTAACCTTAATTTAAGCAGTAGTATGCACTGACAAAAAGAGAGCACGCATAGGAGCAAAAAAAAAAAAAAAAAGACAAAGCAACATGCTAGAGCTTGGCAAATCATTTTCACTTTTAGAAATAAATCCACATTTTCAAGTTTCAAGCTTCCAAAGAAAATTTAAAAAAAAAATTCTGTATATCTTTTGTCAGCATATTAAGCAAAATATGTATTAATGTATGCATTTTTTAATCTATACTTGTTTCTGTGAGTATTTATTTCTTGCTTTGAGGTTCAAATCGTAAAAATTGCTTAGATAGGTCTGCTGTGTCCAGTGGAAATTAACTGGTGGTCCCCAGAACTCAAAAGTTTAAAAAACGCTGGTTTAGGTGAATGGACTTGTGATGTCATTTTATAGTGCCCACCACAATATAACAGCAGAGTGGGGGTGAAAGCCTGATATTTTCAGATGAGTAACATAGATTTCTCATTCCAGACCCATAGACAGGAACAGGCTCAATGGTACTTGTCAATGTTTGGGGCGTTAATAACAGTTGCAATGACATGTTACCACCAAGTGCCAACAAATATCAGGAGGATAGTTGAATCTAATGTTGTCTTCTAGAGGGTACTACATCACTGTGCACCAGGGTAAGATGAGTGATTAAGACTATACAGTTTAGGCAATCCCAGTGGACGGCTTTGTGGGACACCCTCACTCTTGCTTGGAATAACTCATCTTTTAATATTAAGGCAATTATAATCACCAGTGAACATCTAAAGAGGTTTCCAAAATGTGGTGTTCGAAAAAGTATTCATGCTATGTTTTTTCTTAGCTAATCAGTTTTTTTTCAATAATGAAAGAGTTGTTATCTTTTTAACCCTCAAATTAATGTTGTATTTGAAGTAATTCTTGGTATGTTGAGTAGTGATGTATCCTCTTTTATTAAAATATACTTACTAGCTACTGACCACTAACCACAATTGCTTCATTCTTCAATGAACTTGGCACTGTACTTGAATGAGTTTTGTCCACCTCTGCAATAGCTTCTTGGAAATTTCAATCTGAACTTTAACACTCAATGACAGCACATCATATTTTAATAGGTACTCTCTGCACGCTCATTACACACTCACTCAACATCAATGTATGGTCTAGGCAATGACCTACATCTAATACTAGTGCTTAAAAAATGCCCATGCAATCTGATCATGCTACCATACATGTTCAGCCCATCATTCCTTCAACTTCCTTGCATTGTCACAAACACACTTATCTGCACAAAAAACATTCTTAGGATTTCTTCTCAGCATTCTTTATTTAAACCCACAATTACTGGTTAACCCTGCATTCATTATAGGATCACAATCACTGCTCACCACTGGATTAATTATTTATTATCTATCTAATAGTATTCTGAAACATGCATTTGAACCATACTATCTTCTGCACATTTTCTGTCCTGGTGCCTTAGGACGAGAATCCTGGTTTTCTACTAACATTTGTGTCTTGAAGACCGCAATATGAGTGTTCCTTAGCAAATGGCCCAAGAACTAGACCACTGCAAACCGTGAGATCTATAAACAAGTCCCGTCCATACTATTCATGGCCCTGGACAATGCGTAGTTCTCATATTTCTAATTATACCTCATGTGAGACTCACCCACAATAACTTGAATCACGACCAATGATCTACAATGTGCACCATGCATATCCCTTACCAATCTTTTCAGTGAATGATGTTGCATCAGATCTCTCTTAATGCTCGCAGCAATATGAGACAAACTTACTACGCTACTCACTGCTGCACCTCCATCCTCTTACACCCCACTAACCAACTTCCAACTGTTCTCTACTGTTCCAGTTTACCACCATATTTTGTAAGTGGAGTCTTCCCGTAATCAAATCTGCTAATCCATCTTGAGCTTCATCTGATCCTTTTAGCTTGCAAACCAATGAACCTCTTCCTCCTATCTCCAAGGTTCCTTCTCTGTCCAAACTTTCTGCTTAACCATTTCCTCATACTTGTGTGATGTATTCCTATAGGTTCTGTATCGATTCCCCTATTCCCGGCCCTGTTCTGGTTAATACTTAACTAGCAGCCGACCAACGGTGCAAAAAACAGTTATCTGATTAAGCCACACCACGGCACAGAAACGTGTTATCTGATTAGGTAATAACGCATGCCATCTAATTAGACAAGCACTATTCCTCCAGCCCCTGATAAGGCATACGGAGTTCTCAAAACAAATCAAACCTATGACAACCTGGGAAAATCCCTGCGGCCATTGTTTTGATTTCACCGAGAACTTCAGCAAAAGAATGTGCGAACAAGCCCGTTCGTATGACATCCTTATTGACGTATCCATGTCCATCCTTACGTCAATCTCGACACCTTACAGGTATAAATATTACCGACATTGCCTTAAGCAAACACACGCGGTGGTGACGAGATCGGAGCAGCGAGACGCGCTGAGGAGCCCAGCAGAGAGCGAAGCCCACACGCGCTGCCCCGCCTTCCTGACGCGCTGAGAACGAGACGCTGTTTTTCTCCTGCCGAGAAATCCATCTCCGGCGCTTCCAAGCAGCCCTCGCAGGCAGCTGGAATATCAAGACCAGAGACGAGAGATACCAGCCCTCAACCATTCTAGATCTCAGGTACAGAACTGAACAACCACTTACAGAGAATTCTTGAGTCAGTCACTTGGCAAAACAAACTTAACTTAAACTGCTACTTATCTACTCCCGCCCACGTATTAGGCTTAGGTCAGGTACACTGGGGTAGGCGTGGTTAGAAGCACCAGTTGAGTACGATTAGTCAAATGTATATATGTATGCATCTATTTTATCAATTTTAAATATCATATGGCTTAGAAACCATATCAATGCTTCTACAGTATTATTTTATACTTCTGCTTTTATTGTATGCACTTTACTTAACCATAAGTATCGCAATAATATCGATTCATTTCTCTTGTACGAGAAAAGAGACTGATCAATAAATACCATCTTTTATTGAACACGCCCGTCTCTTCCTTTTCTCTACAAACTGGTGAAACTAAGAATGCACGTACTGACTGAGTAAAATAAGTTGTCTTTTGTTTTCACACGACTCTAGAGATACACTCTTGATTGGGGGAGAGCAAAGTTGTCATGTTCTATGGTTGTCAGAAACTAAATCCCTTCTTGTCTATCCAGGGAAGTTAAACTCCTCCTTGTCTATTCGAGAAAGTTTCTAGTGAACTCTGAGCTAGCTGGCAAAACCAAAAACTTTAAGTCTAATATCGTCAGTAGAAGACCTAGTTAACCTCTGCCCTAGATCTATACTATTGAAGATATTATTCCAATGCGCAGAGCCTATTGGGATAATAGGAACTACACTACACTTGATACTTACCATTATGCTCCAAATGTGCGGTGGTTGATTCTACCTCTAATAAAGAAACCTTCTGCAGATAGTTTCATTTCTTCTAACTACTCCTCCATTTTTCAAATCTCCTCCTTCTCCGAAATATCCTTAAACACCATATTCAATCCCATTCACTTGTATTTCCTTTTCCTTTGTCCATCTGAAACTTTCTCACATGTAGCCAACTTCATCACCTCTGCCCTTCACAGCCACTTCTCGTCCCACCCTTATACTTTCAACACTGTTCATCTCAAACTTGTCAACTCACACAGCACCTCTGTGTGTCACACGATTTCAGATCCCTTTACACAGTTACCTGGTGAATAGCAGAAATCCCACGGTGGTAGGGAAAATGAGGTGAAAACTTCTGAACACAGTGTATTTCCAACTCGTTTTCGGAGGCAGCAAGCAGTTGATGTCCATTAAGAGGCATGAAAACACCCCAGGACATCAGCAAAATCATCAATGAACCTTTCTTTTTGGTGAGAGGCAAAGTGGCTATTTGGTAGCTCTTGGCATGAAGGCCTACACCCTCCAAGTCCCTGCTCCCTCCTAACACCTTGAAATTAATTTGTAAATTGGCAAGTATATGATCCCCCAAGATCACAACCTTCATGATTCTTTAGTCATCACACACCTAGTGCTAGATTTCCTTCAGGAACAGCACTCGCAACAAATGAATAAGTGAATAAAATATTAAATTAGCCTATAAATATCCTTACTGCTTCGCTGATGACTCTAGGACCCCAAATTATCCACACCCACTGTATCTCCAGTTGGCATCACTCATGGTTCAGTAAATGGTCATCTCCTTTGTCTACGTCTCCTCCCATGGAGATCCAGTCTCCTTATTAGGGCTCTCATATCATCTTTAGGGAGATAACACCAAAATCTTTTTCTTAATTCCCATTTTCACAACTTTTATCGGGTCACGTCTGTTAAGCTGTCTCACTGCCATCTGTCACTGAATGGCTTTACATGCATAAAGCCTCTACCCCTACTTCTGCACCTATCTGTATCATTCAATCCTCTTTCCTCCTAATCCTGTCAATTCCCTCCTTCGCTAAAAAACTAGACGTTCTTTTCAGATCATCCATCAGAATGGCATCCTTTATGACTACTACAGCCACCTCAGATTAATACCAAGTACTGAACATGCCTTCCTGGCAGCGACAATCGAGGTTAAGAATGAAGGGTTCCTTGACGAGATCGAACCACCGGGAGCCAGGAAATGATATCTGCCGGTCCGTTATGGGACTCGTCCTGTGCTCTCTTTTACCTCGGTGGTGGGCTTGTCAGGAAGAGCAGGGTAGATGGGACTGCCCCGCTTGTGGTGTTAGCAAGGACTCTGTAGAGCATGCCGTATTCTTCTGTCCTGCCTATGCTAAGTGGAGAAAAAATGGATCCTCCCAGTATGTCGAACACTTGGGGTGAGAAAGCATGTAGAGGCCCTCCATATCTTAAGATACGACACAAAACAGTGTATGGTCTTCGCCGTATCTTGCTATCTCTTGGCGATGGAGAGGATCAGGGGTTTGATTTTTAAAGCAAATATGGGGCCCGTTGCATTGATAACAATAATTCTGTTATCCCACCACCATGAGAATTTTTTTACGCTTCGGCTCAAGAATTTAATTGCCCAAAATGAGTAAAGAGTGGACATGATTCATGCCTCATTTCCATATGTTGGGAATGATTAGGGCCTGCTTTGAGCTCGTGTTCGCATTGATTCTCTATGCACACAAAGACTAAGATTGTTTTGTCTACCCTTGTGTCTTTTACATGGAGTTGAAACATATTTGTTGATAATACAGATTGCATGATGGTGTTTTATGTTGGTTTAATGTACTTATGGTGTACCACTGCACGTTTTTTAAATGTTTTATACAGATTAAATGATTTTTTGTACTTTTATGGTTTGTAACCCAAATAAAGTATTGTGTGAACATACACAACATCTGCCACACGTTCCTTTCAGTACTGGGAAATATTCCCCACCTCATTCCACGTAGAAGGGTTTGCTAATTTACTGGTGGTCCTTCCTATATATACCTTTGCCACACTGGATACTGTTTTAAATGTCACCTCTGGAACCTTTACACTCTTCCTTGGAATGCTCCCACCTCATCATTTGACTGCCAGGCTGACTGTCATTATGCAGGCACTTCGCAAACTGTTTCTGGGAATGTTTGATTCCGAGGGTGTTCCTGCAAAGAGGGCTAATTGTTATATTCTATTAGGATACTCATACACGTACAAGTATTCACCAATAATTGATGATTTAATGACATAAGAATCTGAGTCTCTTTCTTAACCAATAGCTGATGAATAATTGATTATTTAATGACATAAGAATCTGAGTCTGTTTCTTAACCAATAGCTGATGTTTATTAGTATATGATAAGTACTGTACAATGCCTTTTGTCTTAAATATTGCTTTTATGGATGTTTTTATACTTCCGAATAAAGTATCTGATGATGATGACTGGCTCCCCCAAAAATAATGCAAAATGCCAGCTATTGCAGTCTGTAGACAAAGCACTACATGGCTTCTCCTCTAACAACTATGTGATACCTTCTGCTTCTACTCTCTAACCTGGAACCTAAGATCTGCTAGCCTTAATCTCCGAGTTGCATCCAAAATGTCCTGTATCTTCTCCAGGTTTCAGTCCTTTAACCTCTATGAGCTCTACCCTGGAACTCCCTGTCACCAAGCCTTTGTTCAAGCCTTTCTCTCCTGATGGTTAAAGATCATTAAAATGTCAACTCTTGCTACAAGAAGAGCATAAGTGATCACAATCCCCATTTCAGCAAAGCCAGTGTAACCTTGGCAATTTCTACCTGTAAACTTCATTAGTTATAGACAGGCCCACTGGGATTAGGCAATTTTTAAGCTGCAACATTTTCCGAATAATTTTGGATTTCCCCATTTGCCAGGTAATCCGTCATCTGATGTCTAATCTGCAAATTTTAACCCCAAAAATAGATTCTTGCTCAAAGTGATCAAAAGTTACTAAAAAAACAGCAACACGTGTTGTGCAGAGGAAGGCTCTTTGCAAAAGTTCCTTGGTTAGTTGTCTGTTGCTTATTGCTGTATTTGGATGTTGAATTTGTACGAATGAGGTGAAGCATTTGCCCAGGTAGTGTTAACATGTGTAAAACATGTCAAAATAATGAGGTAATTCTGTGCAAATTGTGGCGCATTTTGCTGCATAATTTGCAGAAAATAGTTCCAGGCACTGAAATAAAAGCAAAAACGTGGCCCATGTTTGCAAATAGGAGTTTTGAACTTGTAAAGACAAGATGTACAAGTATTTTGCACGGTACAGTGCTTGAAATGGAAAAATTGAAGAGCAGGTACCTTGTACCAGAGTACTCGCTCGTTTCTGAGAAATGCCAGTACTCTCTAATAAAAAATATTATGGGGCAGATTTATGTTAACTGGCGCATCCCCAGGGATGCGCCAGTTAATGTGCGCCACAGTGCGCCACAGCTCCGCCACCCATGGTGCGCCGTATTTACAATGCGGCGCACCATGGGGCAAACACGGCACAGACGCGTGACGCATCTGTGCCGTAAAGGCGGCGCATTGCTGGAGTTGCGTCGCAAGCGCGACGCAGCTCCAGCAAGGCTCGGGGGTGCCCTATCTGACCAATGCTGCATCAAGACCTACGCCTGCTTCAAGCAGGTGCATTGGCCTGAAAGTGACTGAGTGCAATCTTATAGATTTCACTCAGCCACTTTTGCGAGGCGCACCTGCCCCGGAACGCCCACCCTGCGCCGGAACGCCCACAAGCGGCGCAGGGCTTTACAACGTGACGCATCTGCCTAGATGCGTCACGTTGTAAATCGTTCGCAGGGATGCGCCACGTTTACGCCGCCTTGCGTGACGCAACAGCGGCGTAAACGTGGCGCAAGGGCCTCATAAATCTGCCCCTATGTCTCCCTTGAGAAGTGCAGGTACTTTTCCTCTCGGAATAAAAAAGCGCCAGTACTCGGTAGCGGACAGGACCAGCCCGTTTAAAGCACTATCAATGAATGAAAGAATGCATAGATTTGAACTTGCTGTAAGACATGTTTGAAGCAATATCAGGGAAATTAACAGTAAAAAAAGTCCCTCCAGATCATAAAACAGGCCCATAAGCAGCCACAAAAAGGGCCTTCACACAGACCTGTCAGTTCAGTTCTTCAGACTCTGCCTGCTTGTCCTACAGGCCACTCCGACCCTGCTGGAGGATGGAGAAGGGCCCTGGTGCCATGCTCCTGTGAGAAATACACCATGCCTTAGAACCACCACAAACTCAAATGCAGTAGAGACCTTTGAATGCCCTCCGTGACTATACTTCTGATTAAACTGGAAGCAGCTGTTCTTATTCTGGGAGGTGTGTACTATTTCTCCCCCAGATCTGTGATATTGATTTGGTGTTTGACAATGACAATGGAAGAGGGTGGGGCTCATTTGCATGGAGCATGTCCACATAGACATTAACCATGACTACCACGCTACATGGATGTGGTGCAGAGCAGTGAGGCACATGGTGGCATGGTGTCACCTACTGCACGCACTGCTGCCACTGACTGTTTTGTATGATAAGTGTGCAGTTATACCTTCCTGGTAGAGCAGTGGATGGAATTCGGTACTAGTTCTGAGCACAGTGGGTGACGATAATGTAGTGGGGTGGGAGGTGGCGGAGATGACAGATCCCCTTCTCCTATCTCCCTGACTGAGCCCTCCAGAATGCGACATGTCCTATATGTTCTGCTTGCAACTGGATTTGGATTATTTTTACTGAGTCTGAATATCATCATGATCCTAAATTAGATACTGACAATCCTGACTGCCAAGATTACTGTGTTTTCCTTGAGATTTATATAGCTTTGCTCCTGCTAGCCACAACTATGTGCCTTTGGGTGCAGTTAATACACTGCAGATTAAGGGATCTAGCCCGCACTCTGTAATGCCCATCCGATAGACTTACATGATGACCACAAAAGAGGGATGTAGGAGGTGGGGACGTATGTAGCATATATTCATTTGATACCGTCTCACACGGCATGCTGTTACCCACGGCTCTGGCATTTTGGTGTGTGCTCCCTGCCACTAAAGTAGCTCGCCTCTTACCTTCAAGGCTGCATCTTTCAGGTAGTTTAGACTCCTTTTGCGTCTGAAGTGCTGCCCCTGTCCGAGGGGGTGCCCAGGACTCTATGTTATGCCCCACGTTACTTAACATCTATATGCCCCATTTTCAGATGTTCTCAGCAAACGCGATACCATATTATTTTTAGAGCAGATGATCAGCACTTGCCATACATTTCTTTCAAAATAAACATGCATTTCATATGATCTCATTTATATAATGCAAACAATCCATCCAAGTTTGTTTATATGGAAACAATTTCCTCTATTCATATTTTTCTAAATCTTTTTCCATATACTTTTCTCCAATGTAGCCAATGCGTTTCGTCTCTTCGAAGAGACTCATTCAGGACTTTGCATTGTCTTTATACCTGAGCCTGTTGTATATGTAGAAGGCTCCCGGTCCTATAGCACGTAGGCTCGTGTTATCCTTATCTGTGTTAATCTTATAGTCCAATCGATACAGCGGTCCTCAATAAATCATATTCCGGCCCATGTTGGCATCAGAACCCAAGGTCGCTCTGTCTTGCAAACATCGTGGTGCAGCGTACACCAAGTCTTCAAAAAAAATGTCACCATGGTGTCTTATGCCGATGACACACAATTGATTATCACTCTTGCTTAGGATGAAGGATGATCTGCAATTAATTTCATGTCCTGCTTGGTAGAACTGGCTCAGTAGATGAACTCTAGCAGCCTAAATCTGAATGCCAACAAAATAGAGGTGCTCATTGTTGGAAAGCAACCTTCCGTGTTATCCGGAGCATGGTGGCCCTATTCCTAGCCCAAAGCCAACGGTGAAAAACCTAGGAATATGGTTCGATCTAAATCTCTCCTTTGACAAACAAATAGCTTGCTTGGCTGAAAAATTCTTTGCATTGCTTAAAATGTAAAAAAAAAAACAAGAAATTGCCTAGCCACCAACATTTATATCCACATTTAAGGAAGGTCGAAAACACTGTTTGTCTGGATCGACCAGGTATTTTTATTTATACCACTTATTTTGTATTTATTTAATGTTTTTTCAAGAAAATGTTTTTTAGCAAGAAAAGTACATCTCTATATCCACGTATTTACAAAAATTTACACAAATATACAATAACATTTACACACAAAAAAATGACAAATACAACCAAACCAAAAATGAATAAAGTATCTACATCCTATACATCCCACATAAAACACAACATTTGTTAAACAAAACAATACATCAAATGAGCATGTGCATTAACCAGTGATTCAATACAAACAGTGTTTTCGACCCTCCTTAAATGTGGATATAAATGTTGGTGGCTAGGCAATTTCTTGCTTTTTCTTATTCAAATAGGGTCCAGCCTACCCACCTGTCCTCAAGGGCCTAACTCCTTAGGTTTTCCCATTACTTAAAATGTTACCAACATTTCTGACTTGCTTCTCTTGGCGGCTAGGAAGTCAGTAGTGCAGGTCCCAAGACTGGATTCCTATAACAGCCTCTATATCGGAGTCATCGGAGTCTAACTGGGCAGAATCCAGAAGCTCTAGAGAGTGCAAAACGCAGCTGTCTGGCTTCTTTTGAAACTCCCTAGATGAGCACGTGTCCCCAGCCTTGTCTCAACTTCATTGGCTCCCACTGGAAAAACGCATCACTTTTAAGGCAATGTGCCTTTCAAAAGTTTTTTGACAATAGAGGGCCACACTATCTCCACGACTTGGAGAAACGCTATTCACTGGCTGTAGCCTCAGATCCTCAAGTACAGCAGTTGCTAATCTTGGGGCATATTATCAAGCACTGCGTTAACATTATCGCCGCTTTAGCGGCAGAAAACTGCAGCTAAATCGCTGATAATGGGCTTGATAATACGCCTTAGAGAATTCCCAGAGAAGCCAATGTTCACACCAGAACATGGGCGTCTATGGGAATTCACAAGGGCATATTATCAAGCCCATTATCGGCGCTTTAGTGGCAGTTTTTTGCCGTAAAAAGCGGCGATAATGTTAACGCTGTTTCTTGATAATATGCCCCCTTGTGTGCTAAGAAAGCCAGGGTGGGTGGCTGTTCCTTTGGCTTTTGAGTCTCCAAGCTTTGGAACACCCTTCTCTTGTACCTGAGACTTGAACCTGCTGAGGCTATCCTTAGGAAAAAACTGAAAACATGGCTCTTTAGACAGAGATAATTTATTTACTTTACAGTGGCCATGGCATTCACTTTGTGCCTGGTTGATTTTTTTTCTAGGGTTCTCTTAGCTTTTCTGCATCGCTTTTCTGTTTTTTTCCTGCTCTGTTAAGGTAGTAGTCCTAGCGCGGGGAAGCTGCAGCTGGAGTAATCTGAGCACTTTTAAAAACCACTAACATAACATAACAAGTAAACAACTATGATTAACCCCTTCCATGCTGATGACGGCCCCCAGCCGTCATGCACTACGGGGCTCGTGTGCTGATGACGGCTGGGGGCCGTCATAAACCCGCCCACTCGCGATTCTGCCGCACAGGCGCAGAATCGCGGCCGCATGGAAGGGGTTAATGTACTGCTAACTACTATGTATGCACAGAAGGCACGTTTTGTAAAAGACAATAGAATAAAAAATAAAAAATAAAGAGTTTGCAGTGGTGCCTCAATGCCCTCTAAGCAGTAAGGCTCTCTGAATGTAACATATCTTAAATTAGTGGGAGAAAAAATGGCTTCCAAAGTTACTATAAAGTGACACGTTAAGTTCGATAAAAACACTATAAACGTATGCTGTCCAAAATATAAAATAATATAAATTAAAAGTGACGAGAAAGGGTAGTTATTCTGCAAGTCAAAACCTCTGCATGCAAAACTGGAATGTTATTAATAAAGTTAGCATGGGTGTAATTTGCACATGTGTCTCATCTGCATTTGTTTCTGCATTTGTCAACAGCATCAACAAGAATAATGATTGTAGTTGTCAAGAGAATGTCAAGGGATTAGCAAGAAAACGCAATGCAGATTAGGCAAACACTTACAAAGCTGTAACCTTGTGGTTTTCTCACCAGAATGCACAGACCTACTTAGTGCAAAAAAGTGTGAGGAAGTACAAAGATTCCCACTCCTTTCGTAAGGTGTATTTATGTACGGGTAGATATCCGTCAGGGCCAGACTGGCCGTAGTGGGCACCGGGCATTTCCCTGGTGGGCCGGAGAGGTGAGGCCCGTTTTGTGGCTGTTTTTTTTACAGGGGACCAGTTTTGCAGCAGTGCTGCAATATCGGCCCTCTGTAAGGAAAGCAGGATCGGTGCTTCGTGGCTACCCCCCCACCCCAGGGCTGGCGGAGAAACAACCTGTCAGGGATGGTTGCAGTTCTAAGTCCGGCCCTGACATCCGTGTAAAGAATTAGTTTTAAAAATACACAACTCAAGTAGATTCTTAACAATGTGATGACTTCAAACGTGAGGTTATAGACAGTAGACATACACCAGAGATAGACTGGAAACCAAAAGGAGCACTAGAAAATGTTATTGCAGCAATCCCCATACTGGCGAAGCCCAGATACTGCAATGGGGGTTTGTGGGGGCTCCCCCACAGAAAGTTTTCAAAGAAATCTGCTATGGCTACATATTATCATGATAAACTGCCTTGTCCTTAACTTTTCCCCACTCTAAAATTTCTTCTGCGCTCTCATCTTCTTTCTTAATCTCTCTTCATTTTCCCTTTTCTAACCGTAACTTACTTTCTCCCTCATCCATCATTTCTTCTACTCCCTCCTACGTACTATTGCTTTCTTCTTCTCGGCCTAGCCCCCACTTTGGTCTTCTTCCTTCTCCTTTTCTCTCTCCCCATTTTCTTTTCTTCATTCCCCATACTTACTTTAATCTTTTCCTACTGTGTGTAATCCCTCTTCTTAATTTGTAAAAGGACAAGTGCTGGTGCTCAATGTTTTGCTCAGAAGCTCGTGCCCCATGCTTATTAAATGCTATTGTAAAGAATACCAAGGCTCCCTAGTCTTTAATACCCCTCATGCCTCTCTAATCCATCAACAGAGGCTCCCTGGTCTTGAATCCACCTCATGCCTCTCTAATCCATCACCAGAGGCTCCCTGGTCTTGAATCCACCTCATGCCTCTCTAATCCATCACCAGAGGCTCCCTGGTCTTGAATCCACCTCATGCCTCTCTTATCCATCGCCAGAGGCTCCCTGGTCTTGAATCCAACTCATGCCTCTGTAATTCATCGCCAGAGGCTCCCTGGTCTTGAATCCACCTTATGCTTTTCTAATCCATTGCCAGAGACTCCCAGGTCTTGAATCCACCTCATGCCTCTCTAATCCATCGCCAGAGGCTCCCTGGTTTTGAATCCACCTCATGCCTCTCTAATCCATCGCCAGAGGCTCCCTGGTCTTGAATCCACCTCATGCCTCTATAATCCATCAACAGAGCCACCCTGGTCTTGAATCCACCTCATGCCTCTCTAATCCATCAACAGAGCCACCCTGGTCTTGAATTCCCCTCATGCCTCTCTAATCATCACCAGAGGCTCCCTGGTCTTGAATCAGTCTCATGCCTCTCTCACCCATCACCAGAGGCTCCCTAGTCTTGAATCCACCTCATGCCTCTCTAATCCATCGCCAGAGGCTCCCTGGTCTTGAATCCACCTCATGCCTCTCTAATCCATCGCCAGAAGCTCCCTGGTCTTGAATCCACATCATGCCTCTCTAATCCATCGCCAGAGGCTCCCTGATCTTGAATCCACCTCATGCCTCTCTAATCCATTGCCGGAGACTCCCAGGTCTTAAATCCACCTCATGCCTCTCTAATCCATCTCCAGAGGCTCCCTGGTCTTGAAACCACCTCATGCCTCTCTTATTCATCACAAAAGGCTCCCTTGTCTTGAATCCACCTCATGCCTCTCTAATCATCACCAGAGGCTCCCTGGTCTTGAATCCACCTCATGCCTCTCTTATCCACCACGAAAGGTTCCCTGGTCTTGAGTCCACCTCATGCCTCGCTAATCCATCGCCAGAGACTCCCAGGTCTTGAATCCACCTCATGCCTCTCTAATCCATCGCCAGAGACTCCCAGGTCTTGAATCCACCTCATGCCTCTCTAATCCATCGCCAGAGACCCCCAGGTCTTGAATCCACCTCATGCCTCTCTAATCCATCGCCAGAGGCTCCCTGGTTTTGAATCCACCTCATGCCTCTCTAATCCATCGCCAGAAGCTCCCTGGTCTTGAATCCACCTCATGCCTCTCTAATCCATCGCCAGAAGCTCCCTGATATTGAATCCACCTCATGCCTCTCTAATCCATCACCAGAGACTCCCAGGTCTTGAATCCACCTCATGCCTCTCTAATCCATCGCCAGAGGCTCCCTGGTTTTGAATCCACCTCATGCCTCTCTAATCCATCGCCAGAAGCTCCCTGGTCTTGAAACCACCTCATGCCTCTCTTATCCATCACGAAAGGCTCCCTGGTCTTGAATCCACCTCATGCCTCTCTAATCATCACCAGAGGCTCCCTGGTCTTGAATCCACCTCATGCCTCTCTTATCCACCACGAAAGGCTCCCTGGTCTTGAGTCCACCTCATACCTCTCTAATCATCACCAGAGGCTCCCTGGTCTTGAATCCATCTCATGACTCTCTCATCCATCACCAGAGGCTCCCTGGTCTTGAATCCACCTCATGCCTTGCTAATCCATCACCAGAGGCTCCCTAGTCTTGAATCCAACTCACGCCTCTCTAATCCATCACCAGACACACATTGCCTCTTTATCTCTCACTTGCAAGTTCCGGACTTCTCCCGTTGTCACAATTTACCCATCTTTCTCGTCCTCCTTTTTTTCCCCTTGTGAGTTTTTCTCTCTTTTGTCCGACTCCAAGAATGATTAGGAAAAATAAGCGCCAGTCACCAAAAATGATTGCCAGTGGTGCCCTACCTGCAACAAACTGGCTCAAATTAAGCACTGTGTAATCCTCTATATTCCCTTTCTCTCTCGTCCTTACTCCCCCTTTTTTCTTCCTCACCTTTTCTCACTGCCTTCTCTTTTCCTCTGCCTCCTTTCTTCACACCCATCTGCCCTTTCCTCACTCTGCTTCCTTATTGCCACCCTTCTTTCTATTCCTGTTTTTTCTCACCTCTTACTTATTTCACTCCCTACTCTTTGCTACCAAGGACACAGGCAAATAATGACAGAGATGTCGCCCATGGGACTGTGCCTGAGTGAGAAAGGGTTGAGCTGGAGACCGCTCAGAGTTTGAACCCTTGAGGGATGCATCCCTCCCCAAAAATCCGCAAGAATCTGATCAATGACTAGTTCCAGTATGAGAGAAATTAGGTTAGGAGAGCACACCGCTGATTAAATAAATTGATCAGTAAATGTTAATATGTAACATGTGTAAGCCAATGGTGCTACAGTGTGACACTTGCTGTCTATCAAGTGTGGACTGGACAATAGAAAAAAGGTGCTGCCGGAGACGGTAACACACACTGTGCACTGTGCACTGTGTCCCGTAGGACTTTAACAATATACTAAACTGATGATTAGTAAACATTGCCATATCAAAAGAAAATCCTTTGTTTAGTAGCAGAAATTTCTAAACTGTACAACATTAATGTATTTGTCACTGCTAATGTCATGAAGTTATGACTGCATATGGTTAATTTTTGAAGTGTCTTCAAGTTATCTACAACCAATGTATAATCATTAGTTTATTATGATGTATTAATGCATATTCGATGAATACAATCGTTTCTGCTACTAAACAAAGGATTTTCTTTTGATATGGCAACTGTTTACTAATCATCAGTTTAGTATATTGTTGAAGTCCTACGGGACACAGTGCACAGTGCACAGTGTGTGTTACCGTCTCCGGCAGCACCTTTTTTCTAGTTCCAGTGTGAGGCACATGGAAGACAGAATATGTTTTGTGGATAACTAAATAGTGAGGGGCTGTTTTTGAAATTGGTTTGCAAAACAATCCTGTAACTAACGCCAGCAAACATCCCTGCAGAATAGTACGGTGCTAAAACTACAAGAGTTTCAAGAGTTGTCTTTGGTTCCCAGTCTAGTGTTAGCCATGACAAGTAGATAAACACAACTAGCAGAATTGAAAGATTTCCTCTGGCGGTGGAAGAGTATTAAGGACTCATCTATATTCAAATAGAGCCACCATTACTAAAGCAAACAAGAACGCTAGGAAGAATTCACCACAGACTATTCTTAGACAGCCAAAGTCTCCCTCTACACGAGAGAGGCTTCCAATAGGATAATGGCTTCCCTGCTGATGGTCTTGACCACATGTTTTCCTGAAATCTGAAAGAAACAGATAGTCGAATCAAGCAGCAGGCTAATATTTGAAACATCAGAGAAGAGGGTTAGAAAATATAACTTTAATAGAGGAAAGTGCAATGAATCCCTAGAACAACTTGTGGGCATAAGGCCTACAGCCTCCAAATAATCACTTGAGTACATTCAAAAGGATGGTTGATGGAATAGGTAAAAGGACAACATCACTAATGAATAGTTAATCTATATGACATGGAGGGTCTAAGTGTCAAAGCCAAGTATAGAAATAGAGCTAGAGTAAGTGGGAATGGCTGTCCTTACCAGATAGTAAATTTGTGGTTTCACTGGGGAACTTTTGCCTGCGGATAACTATGGGTATTATCCAATTTCACTCTCTGTACCTTTGGTGCGATTTGGATTTACTTTAAAGCTAACTCTATAATATGAGTAGCACATCTTTAATAGCCTAACATTTTTACAAATTATGCTATAATTCTGTATAATCAGATTTGTATGTTGCTTGAGAATTGAGAATGTACTGAAGTGCAGATGCTCAGTACTTGAAAGTACCTGCCCATTTCAAATAATGATCAGGTAACATTAGCCCTTCCATCTGCAGTAATAGGAATTTAAGAATATTTTACTCTATTCACCATAAAGGGTATTTTGCTCTTTTGTTATCTTTTACAAATGGGGGAGAAGCTTTATTTGGTCATTTGCGTAGTGAGGGTTGCTATTGTTTTACTTTTGGACAAAGGGAATGAAGTGATGAAACCGTTCATTACTAAGTAAAACATTCATACATAGCTGCAAGATGTGTTACAGACTAACCTTTGAGTGTTTGTAATTTTACCCATGGTCTGCTATCTAGGTTGTCCGTTAGGATACCCAGCCTACCTACTTGATCGCATCACGAAACCCTGAGTAAATCATTTTACCTCTCTGTTCCTTATTTCCTCTACCTGCATGTTGCATATGTGAGTGCATTTCCAAAAGCAATAAACAACACTATTGACCCCTGCAAATGTTACAAATAATTTCCATTGCCTTTAACTTTGTTATGAAATTTGAGGAGTTTTGAGGACCCTTCTTTTAAAAAGAAATTTAACAAAACGTTGTTTACAAAGGCAATGTCCTATGGGGGGGGGGGGGGGTGTTTATGTCTGTGTGTATATGTGTGTGTATAGAAATGTTCTTGAAAAGCCAACAATTTACTACCTTGAAGACATATATAATCAAGGCACATTTATGTAGAAGTATGTATAATAAATCTATCATTCCCTATAGATGATTGCCTTCAGACTGTTTTGGCACTAATCAAATTATTTTGGAACTTAATACTCGATATTCCAATAGTATAACATTTATTTGCTTCGTAGCGTACTGCATTGGAAATCACAATCTCTGATCCCCTAACAAGGAGGACAAGGCTCAGAAGACCTGCTTTGCTTTTCTGGTCTTGTGCAAAACTCTTCATTTGAAAGTATTTCACATGGCTTCAAATTGTAGATAAGTTTTTCCAACAGATCTGATTTGTATTGCCTATTAATTTGCAGACGGGCAATGAGGTGTGTTATTCAGCTCTGGTTCCTAAATGCATATCTTAGGTGTGAGTCAATCCTAGTTTCCTATATGTTGGGAGGCAGAGCTGTAAAATAAATTTCTGTCAGAATACACTTGGGAAACCAGCTACAAGTTCGACATGTTTAAGTAAGCTTCCACAGCATGTAATCCAATTATTCACAAGCCGAGGCAGACCACAAGCCTCCTTGAATTATCCTTAGCACGCACGTTGTACCTTGTGAATTTAGATGTTTTACTGAGAAATAGCAACAGTTCATTTTTAACACTTCTAACTGCATCACTTTGAAATTGTAGTGTGTTCCATTGAGATGAATCAAGTGGAGTGTTACTGTGAACATTCTTTATTTTGAAAAGATAGACTAAAAATAACTTTAACAATCATCAACATACATTGTACACATTACCAACAAGAACACTAAACCATTGTAAACATAGCCTCAACACTTAACTGGACGTTGAACGTTTCTTTTGAATTGCCTATTTTTCAAGCAAATAGTAATTTGCATTGTTTTTGAGGTTGCCTGACCCCACCATTCCTGTTTCTTTATTTTAGTCTGTTTCAAGAAGCGCTGTTAATATAATATAACATAATGTAATAACTTATTTAAAATAGGCACGTGAAAAAAAGAGTCTCCCCATTTCAGAATAAAATAGGCACGTGAAAAAAAGAGTTTCCCCATTTCAGGTAAATTTTCTTTTCGTCCATGACATATTATTTTTTATTTTGATGATTTTCACACTAGGCTTTGACTCCGCACACTACAGCATCCAAGCATGATTTAACTAGCCCACCAGCACTGACGTGCGTATGGCATGCCAAAGGCAAGACCATCTACATCTGTCCATGCACCCACCAACACGGGCAAAGAACTCGGCCCTTTATAGGGTAAGTTGCCACCCCAAACATACATTTTATTGAGCATGCTTTACTACTGTCCTTGAGAACCACCCCTTGTTCTGGCTTTTCCCCTTTATCAGTTCCTTTGCTTCACACATTGTGTCCATGGTCAGATTTACCGGAGTGACTTCCCCTTCTACCATCACAAGCCCACTCTCGAATGCACCACAAAACATTGAAAAACCCAATACTGAAATACAGGATTTTCCATGTTGATGAAAATGTAGATATTGCCTTTGTTACCAAGAAAAGCTCTTCCATCTACTCCTGGTGCCATTGTTTTGGTGCCATCATAGCCTTAGCGCCCACCTTAGTGGGCTCTACTGGTCATTAGAACATTGGAATGTTGGGAGCTCCATTGTAGACAATGGAGTGCGGCATGGTTCTACGGGCCGGTATAGGCTAGCAGAGCAACATTTCAATGTTTATAAAGGCCTCTTGGAGCTCGAGGGGATTTAAATCCCCTCGAGCTTCGAGAGGGCTTTGTTTTATTTGCTAGAACATTCTGCCCTCTAGTGGCATAATGTTCGAAAAGCCTTATAGCCCTTCGTAGCAGGGCTATACCGGCTATTAAAGTCCTGATCCCTTGTTAAAGTCCCGCGCCTTCGGCGCAGGCCTTTAACGCGGGAGCGGACTTTTAATAGCCGGAATAGCCCGCTACAACGGGCTAAAAGGCTATATTAAAGCCCCGCTCCAGCATTAAAGTCCTGAGCAGAAGGCGAAGGCCTTTCACAAGGCAGCAGGCCTTTAATCGCTAGTAGAGCCCGCTAAGGAGGGATTCAAGCCTATTAGAAAAGTATGCCCCTAGAGGTCAGAATGTTCTAATTTGTAAATCAAACAGGGGGATTGAAATCCCCTCAGGCTCCGTGAGGCCTGTTGTTCACAGCATCAGCTGTGAACAAAATTGGAATGTTGGTGCTCCGGGCTGAGGCCTTTTGTTCACAGCATCAGCTGTGAACAAAATTGGAATGTTGGTGCTCCGGACTTCTACTGGCCACTCGAAGCCTGGAGCACGCCATTGTTTTCAATGGAGCTCCAAAAGTCCATTCCTGGAAAAACAATAGCAAAAAAAGAAATAGCCCCAAGTAGGAGAAAACACCTATGACGGGCAAAATGTGACAAAAACCTAGTGCTTAATTTGTGCCAATGGTTGGAGTTGGGGTCCACAGCAATCTTTTGAGGACCAGCATGCATTTTCCTCAACAGACTTGGTCCCAGAGCAATAGAGAGAAAAACACAAAAAGGGGGAATGAAGGAGGAAGAGAGAGGCAGAAAATTAGTGACAAATGGAGAAAGCAGGGATAAAAAAGAATCTGAAAGACTGAGATAAGGAGATAGGAAGTGTCTGGTGGTGGATTAATGAGGTATCATGTGGAATGAAGACTAGGGGCCCCATTAAGCGGGAGGTAGCCACCGTCGGTTTGGGGGGGGGGCGATACGCCCGCCATCCGTGCCGGAATGACCCCCCCGCCATATTATTATGGCTGGGGGGTCCGCGGCGGACGGAAAGACCATCCGCCGCTTTTCCACCCAGTTGACATGTCGACCGGGCGGAAAAGACTTCTATTTGGTGGCGGTGACTTTCAGACACCACCAGCCATATTAGCATGTGCTATTGTGAATGCCTATGCCGCCACGGAAAGGCATGCAGAGTCTGCTTTGGGGGCCCCCTGCGGGCCCCCATGGAATCCAGGGGGTGGAGGGGTGCACATGACCTTTCAAAGAACAAAGTGGCAGGCACAACCTGTATTTTAGCATTGCAGCGGGCGGTACTGAAAGCACCACTGACCGCAATGTTAAAAATACGGGATGCCCCCGCCATCCGTGCCGGAATGACCCCCCGCCATATTGTTATGGCTGGGGGGCCGCAGCGGACGGCAAGACCGTCTGCCGCTTTTCCGCCCGCTTGACATGTCGACCGGGCGGAAAAGACTTCTATTTGGTGGCGGTGACTTTCAGACACCGCCAGTCATATTAGCATGTGCTATTGTGAATGCCTATGCCGCCACGGAAAGGCATGCGGAGTCTGATTTGGGGGCCCTCTGCTGGCTCCCATGGACTCTGGGGGTTGGGGGTGCACATGGGGGGTACCTATGGTACCCCCCTGCCTTTCAAAGAACAATGTGGCAGGCACCACGCGGTGCCTGACACATTGCGCTTTGAAATGTACAAAAGGGGGTGGTGATGGACGGAGCATCTGAACCAATCAAACACTCACACCCAGTCAACAGATCTGGGTTTAATCCATCACCGTTCTTTAGCCCACTCTGCCACCCCAGTTCAGACATTCATGGCCATATGCAAATAAGTCTGACCCTGTGCCTCATGGGAACAGTCCAGCCCGAACTGCCAAGCCATGCCTTTCCTGGACCGGAAACAAGCTTCCTAGGACCGGTTTCTGTGGAATTTTAGTTCGTGAACTGAACATCATCTGCGCCATCTTGCCTATTCCTCAGACTCACGTATGAACATACACGACAGCCATTTTAGGTACCATGGTCTCCCTGTTCACGATCGATCACCAGCGCACTTCCCTGACCCTGCAAGCATCCCCCATGCACCCTGGCTGCCCCCGCGCTCACATGCACGAGTCATGAACTCTCCTCTTCCGCATGACTCTGTCTCCGGGAATCACACCCCGCGCCTGACCAACACCTCCTTTCCTTCCATGAATACCCCTCTTTTAATAAACCCTTCTACGCTCGATTGTCCACACCGATCCTTCCTTCCATGAATATCTCTCCTTTGATGACCCCTTCCTCTGAGCCCGATTGTCTGCACGGACCGCTGGTCATCCCTTAAGCCTGAGGATACAGTTTATTGCCCACTACTGTATGCACTCGACCCTTTTCAAAGGAGCTACTATTGATCATGACCTCCCCACCCCTTGAGATTCGATCAGGCGCACACATTCCAAAGGAATCGGCGAAACACTCAGCTGCGTGATAGCCCCCTCCTGTTGTATGGGGGGTGAGGACCTCTACTGTAGCCACGTGTTGGAATGAGCCAGAACCGGGGGGGGGGGGTACCGAGGATGTCATTTTTCACTACTTCACAATGTCTTTATTGTAATAAAGAGTGGTCACATGTCATAAACCAGTGTATAAAAGGCCAGGCCTCAGAAAGGCTGTCAGAGAGCACCTCGAGACGATACCTTGTTGTCCGATCTGATGTGTTCTGCTCCGTCGGAATAAAACGTGTTTCCTGTCTTCCTGTCTCCAGCGCCTGCCTCTTTATTTTGATAATCTTCATAAGGTATTAGAGGCGTTTAACGCCGGGCAAAATTACTTAAGAAACATCGACTAAATCGCCTGACCATTTTGCTGATCTTCATCAATTGGCGTCCCAACGTGTGGGGCCCATCAGCGACACGTGGATCCGGTGGGAGAGGTCCCAACGACAGAGTGAACGACTGCAACGATCGGAAGAGCTCCTGTCCGATAGACCCTCGTCTGACAGCCGATCATCTGAACTTCACTGGTTCCGAGCAGACCTCTCCCCGAGTGATCTACGGTCCTGACTGGGAACCATCAGGAGTGCCGCGGTAGTAACAGAGAGTGGAGGACGATCGGGCGCTGGAATCGGAAGACAGGAAACTGTCCATACGGTCCGGGTAAGGTCGTGTAACACAACAAACTAAGAAATATTTGATTGTTTGATTGAAAATACTAGTATTACTCTCCGAATTGTTGGTTCTCTTGGAGATTCTCTGTCTGCAAACTGAGAGGGATAAAAGTATTCTCTCTTCCTTTGCATGCAGTGAAGGGTAGGTAACGCAGGTTTTTGCCCCCGTTGTAATCCGTCGTGCCTATCTTTTCTCCCCCACTGATTGATTGATTGCCCGAACATTGTTTGTTCGAGGATTGTTTTTCTCGAGAATTCTCTGTCTACAAACGGGGAAGGGTAAAAAGTATTCTGTCCTCCTTTGCAGATAGTGAAGAATAGGTAACGCAGGCTTTTGCCCCCGTTGTAACCCGTCGTGCCGATTTCTTTCTCGCCACTGATTGTTTGATTGAACGAACATTAATTGTTCGATATTGGTTCTCTCTTTGGGTATTCCCTATTTGCGAATACTGTAGAATAGAAATATTCTGTCTAGTCTTCGCGAAGTAGTGAAGGATAGGTAGTGCAGACTTTTGTCCCCGTTGTAACCCGTCATGCCTATCTTCTCCCCATTGGTCAGTAGTTGGATCAGCCCGGACCGCTTATTAGAGATGAACCATCCAGCTCCATTGGAAGGCACCGCTAATAAGGACATGTTCACTAAACAAGGACTAGTCGCTATAGCTTATAGTAAGTTATGGCATAAATATACGAAAAGGGACCACGAAAGTCAGTGGCCACTGATAGGTTCCTTTGATGATCATAAAATAAAGGCGCTAGAAGCAGCTGTTAGAATAAATAAGGCAACACCCACTATGCTCGATAGTATCGGCATGTGGCGCAAAGAAGCAGAGCAACGAAGGAAAAGAGAAGAAACAAAAATAGGGAAAGAATTACGAAAGGCAGCCCACCTGGCAGCGAAGGAACTAGATGAAGAGATAAAAAGGAGAGAGGAAGTTAGACAAACGCAAGAATCAGGGTCGACAGGCCAATGCTCTGTTAGGACCCCCTCTACGCTCTACCCAGAGATGCCCTCCAAACAACGGGCAAACGACGAGTTACTGCTAGGTCCTCCGATCATCTACATGCCCCCTCCTTATGCCCCCTGCCAGCCACTGGCACAGCACCTACCAGTTCTGAGTGCGGGCGAGGGTGACCCTAGCGCTAGTGCCCCGGCCCTTACGGCCTTCGCACCAGCCACATCGGTAACAACATCAGATGAACTCGAGACTAGCAAGCAGCTAACGGCAAGACCAAATAGGTTGAGCAAAGATGAGCGGGATGGGATTGATAAGATAGCAAAGACACTGGTAGAACGGAAGGAGAGCGAAGAATATGCGATGGATATGTACAATTCACATGCCGGTAGCCACAGGCGGCATTTCATTTTACGGTTCAGCTTCCACACCCTGAACGCATATGAGGATAGGTATCAAACTAAGGGTCCTGCTAAGCTGACGGCTCTATGTAGAAAGGTCGATGTAGGAGATGGGACTGAGCATGATGTGACGGACCTCTTCATGCAAACGCTTGAGGTCTTCCGCCACCTCACTGAACAGAAACCAGAGGTCAAGATCACAGTCTCTGAAACGGCTGAGCCCCCATTAGAAGTAGCCAACACAATGATGCCTATCAGAGAAGCCGCCCCCTACTGGGTTCCCCCAAGAGGTCAGGGAACAAACGACGATATTAACCACGCAGATGCAAAAGGGAGGGTTGTGTACAACTGGGTTTATCAACCATGGGATCGACAAGATATTTTAACCTTTAGGCAAACCCTGCCCGATTTAAGAAAGAACCCGACAGCATTTTATACCGAACTAAGTACAGCCTTGGGCTCAACCATAATGACTCTAGCGGACATTGATTTGTTTTTTGGGTTATGTCTGCCGGCTGACGTGTGGAAGCAAATCCGGAAGGCCAACCACACGGATCTGTTCGGACATACCTGGAATCAACTCAGTGAACTAGATAGGCAGCGAGAGCCCGGTAGGAAACCTGTAAAAGACATACTGGAACTCCCGGACAAAATAGTGCAGAAGCTAAAGACATTGATCCCAGAGAAAAAGGTAGACTGGTCGATAGTCACGGCTTGCCGTCAGAAACCCCAGGAAGACGTATCAGAATATTTCTCCCGATTTGAGACAGTGTTCTCCGACTACAGTGGCCAAGACATGACCACCGCAACCGGACAACACCTATTCGTGCAAAACTACGTAAAGGGGCTATTACAAGAGGTCTCCCAGAAGTTACAGACAAGCGAGAGTAGTTGGGGGGCCTCCAAACCTGCAGCTATCCTTCAGATGGCTCAGTATTACGAACACCAAAAGAACGAGAACGAGAGGGCGACTGAGAGAAAGAAAAAGGACTTAAAAGAACGAGTGATGATTGCTCAATTACAGGGAGTGACTAGAGGAAGGGAGCAGTATAGGAGAAACTACCAGTCGAATGCCCCTAGAAATCCACTCCCTAGAGACCGCACACCCACACCCGGCGCTCCCCGAACAGACCTCGATGAGAACCAGTGTGCGTTTTGCAAAGGATTTGGCCACTGGAAGTCTCAATGCCCGGTCCTCCGAGAAACGATTAAGAATAACGAGACAAGGGACATGGCAAATGGCCCCAGGACAAGAGGGCAGGGACGAGGGCACACCCACGACACCAACAGTAACCAACCTGGCAGACCGAACACATTTGACCGCCCCGACAGAATCAGTGCCAACAGTCCGGCTGCGACAATGCTCACGACTTTGCATAGGACTGCCAAGGGCGAGGGAGGGATCCAGTCGAGCTCTGTGTTGACCAGCAAGGTCCTTACGTCACCGCTAAGGTCCTGGGTAGAAAGTCCCCATTTTTGGTAGACACTGGAGCGACACGTAGTGTATTATCAAAGCGACTGATTCCAAGGGCACCCTTGTCTGGCTCACACATTACATCGATAGGTTTCGATGGAACGCCCTCCACTAATCCCCTGTCTGTACCTATCTCCTTTGACCTAGGAAACAACCCCACGGACACAACATTTCTGCTCTCCTCCAACTCCCCTGACGCCATTATGGGTATTGATCTACTAAAACATTTCCGAGCTACTATTAGGTGTTCCCCAGATGGAGTCCGAGTCATCCTGTACGACAACCCGAGCATGTCCAGATCCTGCCCCGCACAACATATGTACTCTATCACTGATGCTGACCTAACCTCGCTCGACACCCTACCCCTGTACCTGTGGGCCAGAAACGACTCGGATGTAGGACGAATGATGATCGATCCTGTGCACATAACTGTTCGACCAGACGCCATACTCCCGAAACTCCCACAGTACCGGATATCGCCCGAGGGCGAGAAGGCATTGGTAGCGATTATTCAGTCCCTGGTAGATGCAGGAGTGGTAGAGGAAGTGGTTAGTAATGTTTGCAACAACCCTATCCTACCCATTGTTAAGAAGCAAGGTGAGGGAGATGAGAAAGCGTACCGCTTCATCATCGACCTGCGAGAAGTCAACAAAGTGGTAGTGCCGCAGTACCCCGTAGTCTCAGACATCACCACCATTCTGACCCTCATCCCGTCCACTGCCACCACCTTCACAGTTATTGATCTCAAGAATGCATTTTTCTCTATCCCCATCCATCCAGACAGCCGTTACCTCTTCGGCTTCACCTTAAAAAACCGTTCGTACCGATTTTGTAGAGCTCCTCAGGGCTACACTGAAAGTCCCAGCATTTACAGCCAGGCCCTCAAAAGACAGCTGGACGCCGTCCAGCTACCAGATGGAGTGGTGTTGATCCAATATGTCGATGATATCCTTTTGGCGGCCGACACCACTCCACTTGCAATCACGGCCACTATCCAACTCTTGCACTTTCTTGCGGAGAATGGCCACAAAGTCTCCAAAAAGAAACTGCAGTTCTGTCAACCTCAAGTGACATACCTAGGCCATCTCCTGTCCAAAGAAGGGAGGAAACTTACACCCGACCGAATCCAAACCATCCTAGACACCCCCTTCCCAAAAGCACAGAAGCAAGTCCGTTCATTGGTGGGCCTTACCTCTTTTTGCCGACAATGGTTACCAAATTTCAGTCTCATTATAAAGCCCCTACTTTCCCTGTTGGCCAAAGATGTTCCCTTCCCACTCCCTTGGACCCCCGTATGCCAAGCGTCCTTTAAGGAGTTGCGAGACGCCCTTTGCTCGGCACCCGTCCTAGGAACGCCAGATTACTCCAAGCCCTTCTCTCTCTTCACTCACGAAAGGGAGGGATGCGCATTGTCTGTTCTAACTCAGCCCATCGGCTCCAAACAACGCCCTTGTGCCTACTTCTCTGCCACTCTTGACCCAGTCGCCAGAGCTTTACCTGCCTGCCTTCGAGCAGTAGCCGCCGCTGCTCTCTCTATCCGTCAGAGTGAGGGAATTGTACTTTCAAACTCTCTCACGGTGTTAGTACCCCACGCAGTTGACACCCTTTTGAACCAGACCAAGACTCAACACCTGACTAGTGCACGACTGACGGGATACGAATTGACTCTACTTGCACCCCATATCACTCTTAAGAGATGCACGACTTTGAATCCTGCTACACTGTTGCCCTTGCCTGAAAATGACCCTGATGTGCCCCCTATACACGACTGTGTGACCCTCACGGACGAACAGACCAGGAGTAGAATTGACCTCCGAGACACTGCTTTTACAGACCCTGATGGAGAACTATGGGTAGACGGTTCTTGTATCAAACTCCCAGACGGCACCACCTCAGCTGCCTATGCGGTGACGACAGCCCGAACAGTAGTTGAAACAGCCCGTATCACGCAACGATCCGCACAGGCAGCAGAGCTAATTGCCCTCACACGAGCATGTATCATAGCAGCAGGAACCACAGCGAACATTTACACGGATAGCCAGTATGCCTTCGGGGTGGTTCATCATTTTGGGCTCTTGTGGAGGGAAAGGGGATTCCTGACGTCCCACGGCACACCCATCCTCCACGGAGATCTAGTCTCCGCCCTGATTGAAGCAGTTCTCCTCCCCGAACGATTAGCAGTGATCAAATGCCAGGCACACAAGAAGGTGACGGACTTAGTTGGACAGGGAAACGCACTGGCCGACATCACTGCCCGAACCACAGCTGAGAATAGGACGACGACACATATGTATGTGACCAGGTCACAAGCAGAAAAATGGACTGACGCTAGGGAAACGATTAGGGACATCCAGTCGGCCAGCACACCTCACGAACTGACTGAGTGGGCACGGGTGGGTTTAAAGGACGACGAAGGCTGCTGGCGGACAAAAGACACAAACAAGTGGTTGCTGCCTGACTCATACTTGATCCCCATACTGACAATGGCACACTCCCCTGCACACATAGGTTCTGCCCCCATGAGTGAACTCATTTCCAAAGTCTGGCACAACAACAAAATCCCCGACTCAGCCAAACGCCTGGTCCAGCAGTGCCTTATCTGCCTACAACACAACCCCGGGAAAGGAACTGTGGTACCCCGGGGAGGGTTTGGGACCCCCGACCACCCCTTTGAAGTCCTTCAGATGGATTACATCCAACTGGAGAGATGCCAAGGCTTGAAGTATGTACTAGTCATTGTATGCGCCTTCAGCAAATGGGTGGAAGCCTATCCAACCCGTGATAACACTGCCATGACTACTGCCAAAGTACTACTGAAAGAGTTTTTCCCTCGCTACGGCCTTTGTCGAATTTTATGGAGCGACAATGGCCCCCACTTCATAGCTGAAGTTATCCAACTAATCTTGAAGGGGCTGGGGGTAAAGCAAAGGTTCCATGCGGTCTTCCATCCCCAATCCGCTGGCCTAATTGAGCGACACAATGCTACACTGAAACTGAAACTGTCAAAGATAGTGGCCACCACAGGACTCAAGTGGCCAGATGCCCTCCCACTGGCACTGCTATCGATGCGCTCCACTCCCACTAAGCACCACTTGACCCCCTACCAGGTGGTGTTTGGGCGACCAATGAACCTCTGGACTGCCCCCAAACCAACCTCCATTCACGACGTCCCCGACGTCCTGCTGTCAGATTATTTGTGCAAATTAACTAAAACGTTGTCTGTCATTCATCAACAGGTGCAGCAAGCCATCCCCGATGCTTCCAGGGGCCCGGTCACGATATCCAACCGGGAGATTATGTTCTAGTCCGGAACTTTCAACGGGCGAAGAGTCTGGAACCCCGGTGGACGGGCCCCTGGCAAGTACTGATCACCACTCGGACGGCTCTTCGAGTGGAGGGAAAAAGGCACTGGCTGCACACCCACCATTGCAAGAAAGTCTCCTCGACCCTGGCCACGACAGAAAACGTCGACGCCCAAGAAGAGCTCCTGAACAAAGACCGGCCATCACTGAACTGCTATCCTGATACCGAGGCACTTGAACTTGCAAAATTCTCTGATCCCACTGTGCCATCCCGGGAAGGGTATTTCCTGCGTCAAAAGGGGGGAGCTTTGGCTAAGTAGACCACGGACTAAGTTAAAATCTCAGAACGGTGGCCTAAACCAACCAAGGGTTACCCGGAGAGAACCTAAACAAAGTCTGTGGTTCTGCCCACTACCGAGCACCTTGAAGATGATGGAAGCGCCAGACAAGAAGATGATGGAAGCGCCAGATAAGAAGATGATGGACGCAACCGGAAATACCAACTATAGGAACCCAAAGGCTGACAATTTGCACAGATCAAAGACAATCGCCTTCTTCATTGTCTTCCTCTTTTGCCTCCTTCTCCTGACTTCCTTCTGGATCGTGGAGGACAGCACACCCGCTCATCAAATATTGCTGACCACTGCACAGCCAACCACCATGAAAGAGCATCACCTGATCTCCCTTTCGCCTCAGCTCCGAGAAAGGCGTAAGGAGTTCTGGAACAATTCCTTCGTGCAACTGTTGCACCAGCACAACCTTGCCGCCAACGCCACGAACTGCTGGATCTGCGGGTTGCTCCCGCATGCCACTGAACACTCCATACCTTTCATCCCTTCTCCTTTCTCAGTTCACGGCTCCTGCCTCGCCTGGTTGATCCTTTTGCAGGAGAGCCACAAGGACAACGCCGCTTCTGGTCAGACAGTGTCACACTTCTACTATGGGTTCTGGCTGAACAAAACAGGGGGAACGTCTGCCCCCTTTTGTCCTGTGGCCTCAGGTTCCGCCTTCCTTATGAACATCCCTGCCAAAGAAAGAGTCGAAATGCAAGTGCTCCACAATCCAGCCAGACCCACCTTCTCCCACCTGCAGAAGCAAACGGCTGCCACCCTGACCGTGGCCCTGTCTGTCATCAATGTCACAGGACTCGTGTGCCTCGAAGGCCAGGGAACACAACTGGTGGGTCACAGTTCCTGCCACATCACCAGGACATTGGTCTCAGTTGATCCCCCTTCCTTTGTTGCTTCTCCGAATATGTACTTTGTTTGTGGCACCAAAGCTTACACCTGGCTCCTGAAAGGTTGGAGGGGTACGTGCTACATCGCCTTCATTCTTCCTCCCACGTATGTGGCCTCAGCCTACCATCACCGGCAAAAGCGTGCCGGAGACGTTGGACAAGCCGACTCCACCGGAGCACAGTTCCTGGATGCAGCAAAGGGACTTGTTCCTCTGTGGGGACCAATGGCAAACAGCCGCGCTATCCGACACCTGACTCAGGCAGTAGAAACAACCATCAACATCACGGCTGGCATCCTCGCTAACAACACGGCTGAGCTTCAGGCAGTCCGCCTGGTGGCTCTCCAAAACCGCCTTGTTCTAGATGTGATTCTGGCCGACCGTGGAGGTGCATGCCGCATCATCGGCTCCAGCTGTTGCACCTACGTGCCAGATAACTCGCCTTCAGTCTACAAAGCAATTGAACACCTCCACAGACTATCCTCAGAGGTTCACCAAGAGCAAGAAGGATGGTCGCTTGGAGGCTGGTTTTGGGACACTTTGAAGGACTAGGGATGGAGGTTGTTTACATTTATATTGATTCCAGTCGTGGTACTGTGTGGGTGCTGCTTAGGTATTCAATGTCTGCCACCTTTGTGTTCACTCATTTCTAACTGTATGTGCCCTAAGACTTTGGACTTTAGAACTGAACATATGAGTCCCCTCTATGAGATAGAAATACGTGGTCTTATGGGGATAGATCCGAATTGACAAACTGGCGAGACATGTTAAAAGGGAGGACTGTGGAATTTTAGTTCGTGAACTGAACATCATCGGCGCCATCTTGCCTATTCCTCAGACTCACGTATGAACATACACGACAGCCATTTTAGGTACCATGGTCTCCCTGTTCACGATCGATCACCAGCGCACTTCCCTGACCCTGCAAGCATCCCCCATGCACCCTGGCTGCCCCCGCGCTCACATGCACGAGTCATGAACTCTCCTCTTCCGCATGACTCTGTCTCCGGGAATCACACCCCGCGCCTGACCAACACCTCCTTTCCTTCCATGAATACCCCTCTTTTAATAAACCCTTCTACGCTCGATTGTCCACACCGATCCTTCCTTCCATAAATATCTCTCCTTTGATGACCCCTTCCTCTGAGCCCGATTGTCTGCATGGACCGCTGGTCATCCCTTAAGCCTGAGGATACAGTTTATTGCCCACTACTGTATGCACTCGACCCTTTTCAAAGGAGCTACTATTGATCATGACCTCCCCACCCCTTGAGATTCGATCAGGCGCACACATTCCAAAGGAATCGGCGAAACACTCAGCTGCGTGATAGCCCCCTCCTGTTGTATTGGGGGTGAGGACCTCTACTGTAGCCACGTGTTGGAATGAGCCGGAACCGGGGGGGGGTACCGAGGATGTCATTTTTCACTACTTCACAATGTCTTTATTATAATAAAGAGTGGTCACATGTCATAAACCAGTGTATAAAAGGCCAGGCCTCAGAAAGGCTGTCAGAGAGCACCTCGAGACGATACCTTTGTAGTATCCTGGGATGTGATGATTTATGCTGGGCCAGTGGAACCCTGCCTGAGTGATGCAAGATGAAATGTTGGGAGTGGGAACTCACAGTTGGAGAAGGGCTGAGCGGCTAGCTGGGTACTCCTGGTGGGACTTTGTACTGGTCTATATCTACTGAAGTACTATGCTGTAACCAATCTTGAATAAATCTACCAGAAATACTACTACCAGTCTGGACCAAGTTACTACAATATTATGGCGACGATTTCAAGAAAGAACCTGCGATTTCTACCTCAAAAGGAAAAGTAGATGTGTCTGGGAACCTCAAGCTATCATCACTGCTGTCTACCAACTGTCAAGTTAGCCCCACCAGTGACCTCTGCACCGGTCGCCCTCATCAGCCTTCAAGTTGGTTCCTGTGCTGTGCTCTCAGTGAGGGTAAGCAAGACAGTCCACAACCTCTTTCTGTCTTCAGCTATTGTTTTTATGAGTATAAGAAACCACAACGTGCTGAATCTACAAAACAGGGTGAGCCTACCTACAATTTTACTATGCCTGCAGGTGTCTGCGTCTTCTGTTGTGAGTCTGGCATCATCACATTTAAAAACTGCCTGGTGAAAGAGTGTCTTCAATTGCTGTACTTTCATCAAGGTAAGCCTGACGCTCTCCAAGCCTCCCTTCATCTCTGTTCTGTGCCCTGGGAGGTGTCAGTGCTCTGTATTGCACTTTCAGACTGGGAGTGTTTCCTTTATTCGTCTTCCTGCTTTAATACCTCAAACCACCTCCTATGACTCAACCTTCAATTTTATTTCCCTTCTGTCGGGGAGTCTCCCAAACTACGACTCAATCAAACACAGCAGAGCTGCTCACAAATTGACAGAACTATTCCCTGCTCTGGTTTGGCCTCCACTGTCACCAGGATTAAGGTAATCGGTGGTTGCCTGTGTCTACCTCTCCAAGAGTTAAACGTTGTGAAAAAAGTGCACATGTGGAGTACTTCTGTTTTAAAATCCTGCCGTGTCTGCATACTTTCGTTGTGTCTAAATACTTTCTGGAATCAGTGGCAGTTTACCTTTATGCTGTCTTGTGCTGCTCTTTAGGAGTCTACAACTGTGTTTCTACATTTTTGCCTCGTATTTGAACTGGGACTGATCGTGCCTTTGAAAGCGCTTTTCCGAATGTCCAAAAGATACAACTATTTTGGTCTTTTTGTGTATTTGTGTTCTTCCCTACACTGAAACCGGTAAAAACTGCCATCCTGCTTTTCATAACTTTGAAGCCAGAGCGCGCTCCTCACCTTTTCGCTCGTGATGCCATTCATGACGTCTTCCTTCTTGGCAAACATCATCAGCAGCCTCGCAGCAAGAGCGTACCGGGAGCCACTCGGCATACGTTTTCCCTGCGTGCCGCCATCTTACATTTACTGTGTTCCAGGAAGAAAGTATTATTTGCGTATGGGGGTGAGGAAGCGTCGCACTCAGCTACAAGAGATTTTCAAGCATATTCTTCATCTGCATTTGGATTTCTCATGCTTTGCCTACTAATGACTGATGATGTGTTTTCAATGAACTGCCATGGTCTCGCTGAACTCTGTGGTAAAAGTTTGTTTTAGTGACAATGGTTTTCTTGTTTTACAGAGTTTCGTTTTTTTTTTCATTATTTACCAAAGGCAATATTTTCTATTCAATAGTAATGCTGCGATACCATTCATTGACCATTTGTCCCCTTTGCAGCAGGATATTCTAATGTCCAGTTTGAGCATTCGTTGGTCTTTGTTCATTTTCAGCATTTTGTTTTTCAGGTACACTAATAGAGCACACTGCTGTTTTTCCACAATAGCTGTTCTCTTTCACAGTTTCAAGTGTGTCCAGTCTTAACTATTCCTTTTACAGGTGAACTCCCGCACTTAGAACTAAGCAGACTTCAGCATATAGTCTCTGACCGCAACTCATGCATGATGGTTATATGTGTAAAATGCACTCTGTTGTTCTTCCTTTCTGCAAGTGGTCTCTCCCATGAAACGTCAAGGTTTATAGTGTCCAGCGTTTGTTCACTTAAAGTTGCAATGGGTCCCCAGTCCCATTTGCTTTCAATAGCGCACGATGTGGTAGCTCCACGTCAGTTGTCCACACACAGACCTCTCTATTTTATTTTTACCCTATGTAGGGTGTGCGCATTTCACTTCCTCATTGGAGCTATGCAAGAGTTTTAGTCTCTGTGCTTTGCGTTTATGGGTTCCTACCCAAACGCCGTCAAACTATGCTAAGGTTATAGTCCTTAAATATTTAAGGGTTTATACCCCTATATTTCATTCTTTCTCTGGAATATGTATTTGATAGAATAATTTATGAGCACGCATCTATTTATGCACATAATTTATTAGTCTCTTGACCTCTCCGTGAGGTGTATTTTTCCTCTCCGTGAGGTGTATTTGAAGTTTACCCCAATGTTATGTGCATTTCAAGTGACCTCCACTAGAAGTGTGTTGCGCTGATGTGTGTCCTGCGCCTTTTAAGTACCTATCTTAATCTCTCCGGAGTGATAGATTTTTGTTTGGTAATTTAGTTTGGTTCAAGGTTCTTAAGTTCTTATGCAGTACACTAATTTTCCATGTCCACATGGGGTCTGTTTAAAGGGTTTCATCCCTTTCGTACTGTGCACAACATTTACCCATGTATACATAATTTTACCCTAAAGGGTGTATGGTTTATATTACCATAGTACATGGGCTGTTTTACTCTGGGCGTTCTTATTTATGATTTTAATTCTGTTCTCTTACACTGTAGCCCAGTTGTTTTTTTTCAATTTGTTATGTATTCTTAAATTCAGATGGGGAAGTTTGAGTTTATTCACTCTTATTCTTCTCTGTCGTCTTCATTTCTCCTGATGTGAGTTGTCTCTTTGCTTACTTACCTGGCCAGTGGGTCTGTGAAGGGCTGCCATTGATGGTTTCCCTTTTTATTCTTTGTCCTTTCGTTTTGTTTTCTTCTTTGGAAAGGATGATGTGTGTTTATATGTGTCTTCTCCTTTTAACATTTTCTTGTTCCTACATAGTTTCTTCTTTTTGTTTCTTTTGGAACGATAGAGGATATGTGCTATGATTCTTTCCACTCCTCTTGTGTTTTTGTTCTTGTCACATCTTCACTTGTATTCTAATTTTCCTCTGGTTTTTCATTTTCCTTGTTCCTCTTATCTCCATCCATTTCTTCTCCTTTCAACATTGTATTGTTTCTTATATGGACGTTTCTTTTTGTTTAATTTTGGAACAAGGGAGGATATGTAGTATCCTGGGATGTGATGATTTATGCTGGGCCAGTGGAACCGTGCCTGAGTGATGCAAGATGAAATGTTGGGAGTGGGAACTCACAGTTGGAGAAGGGCTGAGCGGCTAGCTGGGTACTCCTGGTGGGACTTTGTACTGGTCTATATCTACTGAAGTACTATGCTGTAACCAATCTTGAATAAATCTACCAGAAATACTACTACCAGTCTGGACCAAGTTACTACAACCTTGTTGTCCCATCTGATGTGTTCTGCTCCGTCGGAATAAAACATGTTTCCTGTCTTCCTGTCTCCAGCGCCTGCTTCTTTATTTTGATAATCTTCATAAGGTATTAGAGGCGTTTAACGCCGGGCAAAATTACTTAAGAAACATCGACTAAATCGCCTGACCATTTTGCTGATCTTCATCATTTCTGGCATTTCAGCCGTCTTCAACCAGGCTTGCTTGAATCCAGTGGCAAAGTGAGCAAGGGACTCACGTCTGAGCATACCCTGCCAACTTATGGCGAGCAAAGCGGTACAAAAGGGGGTGGTGATGGACGGAGCATCTGAACCAATCAAACACTCACACCCAGTCAACAGATCTGAGTTTAATCCATCACCGTTCTTTAGCCCACTCTGCCACCCCAGTTCAGACATGGCCATATGCAAATTAGTCTGACCCCGTGCCTCATGCGAACAGTCCAGCCCGAACTGCCAAGCCATGCCTTCCCTGGACCGGAAACAAGCTTCCTAGGACCGGTTTCTGGCATTTCAGCCGTCTTCAGCCAGGCTTGCTTGAATCCAGTGGCAAAGTGAGCAAGGGACTCACGTCTGAGCATACCCTGCCAACTTATGGCGACCAAAGCAGTACAAAAGGGGGTGGTGATGGACGGAGCATCTGAACCAGTCAAACACTCACACCCAGTCAACAGATCTGGGTTTAATCCATCACCGTTCTTTAGCCCATTCTGCCACCCCAGTTCAAACATGGCCATATGCAAATCAGTCTGACCCTATGCCTCATGGGAACAGTTCAGCCCGAACTGCCAAGCCATGCCTTTCCTGGACCGGAAACAAGCTTCCTAGGACCGGTTTCTGGCATTTCAGCCGTCTTCAACCAGGCTTGCTTGAATCCAGTGGCAAAGTGAGCAAGGGACTCACGTCTGAGCATACCCTGCCAACTTATGGCGAACAAAGCGGTACAAAAGGGGGTGGTGATGGACGGAGCATCTGAACCAATCAAACACTCACACCCAGTCAACAGATCTGAGTTTAATCCATCACCGTTCTTTAGCCCATTCTGCCACCCCAGTTCAAACATGGCCATATGCAAATCAGTCTGCCCCTATGCCTCATGAAAACAGTCCAGCTCGAACTGCCAAGCCATGCCTTCCCTGGACCGGAAACAAGCTTCCTAGGACTGGTTTCTGGCAATTCAGCCGCCTTCAGCCAGGCTTGCTTGAATCCAGTGGCAAAGTGAGCAAGGGACTCACGTCTAAGCATACCCTGCCAACTTATGGCGAACAAAGCGGTACAAAAGGGGGTGGTGATGGACGGAGCATCTGAACCAATCAAACACTCACACCCAGTCAACAGATCTGGGTTTAATCCATCACCGTTCTTTAGCCCACTCTGCCACCCCAGTTCAAACATGGCCATATGCAAATCAGTCTGACAGTGTGCCTCATGGAAACAGTCCAGCCCGAACTGCCAAGCCATGCCTTCCCTGGACCAGACACAAGCTTCCTAGAACCGCTTTCAGCCAGGCTTGCTTGAATCCAGTGGCAAAGTGAGCAAGGGACTCGCGTCTGAGCAAACCCTGCCAAGTTATGGAGACCAAAGCGGTACAAAAGGGGGTGGTGTTGGACGGAGCATCTGAACCAATCAAACACTCACACCCAGTCAACAGATCTGGGTTTAATCCATCACCGTTCTTTAGCCCACTCTGCCAGCCCAGTTCAGACATGGCCATATGCAAATCAGTCTGACCCTGTGCCTCATGAGAACAGTCCAGCACGAACTGACAAGCCATGCCTTCCCTGGACCGGAAACAAGCTTCCTAGGACCGGTTTCTGGCATTTGAGCCGTCTTCAGCCAGGCTTGCTTGAATCCAGTGGCAAAGTGAGCAAGGGACTCACGTCTGAGCCTACCCTGCCAACTTATGGCAAACAAAGCGGTACAAAAGGGGGTGGTGATGGACAGAGCATCTGAACCAATCAAACACTCACACCCAGTCAACAGATCTGGGTTTAATCTATCACCGTTCTTTAGCCCACTCTTCCACCCCAGTTCAGACATGGCCATATGCAAATCATTCTGACCCTGTGCCTCATGGGAACAGGCCAGCCCGAACAGCCAAGCCATGCCTTCCCTGGACCGGAAACAAGCTTCCTAGGACCGGTTTCTGGCATTTCAGCCGTCTTCAGCCAGGCTTGCTTGAATCCAGTGGCAAAGTGAGCAAGGGACTCACGTCTGAGCATACCCTGCCAACTTACGGCGAACAAAGCGGTACAAAAGGGGGTGGTGATGGACGGAGCATTGGAACCAATCAAACACTCACACCCAGTCAGCAGATCTGGGTTTATTCCATCACCGTTCTGTAGCCCACTCTGCCACCCCAGTTCCAACATGGCCATATGCAAATCAGTCTGACCGTGTGCCTCATGGAAACAGTCCAGCCCGAACTACCAAGCCATGCCTTCCCTGGACCAGACACAAGCTTCCTAGGACCACTTTCAGCCAGGCTTGCTTGAATCCAGTGGCAAAGTGAGCAAGGGACTCGCGTCTGAGCATACCCTGCCAACTTATGGAGACCAAAGCGGTACAAAAGGGGGTGGTGTTGGACGGAGCATCTGAACCAATCAAACACTCACACCCAGTCAACAGATCTGGGTTTAATCCATCACCGTTCTTTAGCCCACTCTGCCAGCCCAGTTCAGACATGGCCATATGCAAATCAGTCTGACCCTGTGCCTCATGAGAAGAGTCCAGCACAAACTGACAAGCCATGCCTTCCTTGGACCGGAAACAAGCTTCCTAGGACCGGTTTCTGGCATTTGAGCCGTCTTCAGCCAGGCTTGCTTGAATCCAGTGGCAAAGTGAGCAAGGGACTCACGTCTGAGCCTACCCTGCCAACTTATGGCGAACAAAGCGGTACAAAAGGGGGTGGTGATGGACAGAGCATCTGAACCAATCAAACACTCACACCCAGTCAACAGATCTGGGTTTAATCTATCACCGTTCTTTTGCCCACTCTTCCACCCCAGTTCAGACATGGCCATATGCAAATCATTCTGACCCTGTGCCTCATGGGACAGTCCAGCCCGAACAGCCAAGCCATGCCTTCCCTGGACCGGAAACAAGCTTCCTAGGACCGGTTTCTGGCATTTCAGCCGTCTTCAGCCAGGCTTGCTTGAATCCAGTGGCAAAGTGAGCAAGGGACTCACGTCTGAGCATACCCTGCCAACTTATGGCAAACAAAGCGGTACAAAAGGGGGGGGTGGTGATGGAAGGAGCATCGTAACCAATCAAACACTCACACCCAGTCAACAGATCTGGGTTTAATCCATCACCGTTCTTTAGCCCACTCCGCCACCCCAGTTCAGACAGGGCCATATGCAAATCAGTCTGACCCTGTGCCTCATGGGAACAGTTCAGCCCGAACTGCCAAGCCACGCCTTCCCTGGACCAGAAACAAGCTTCCAAGTACCGGTTTCTGGCATTTCAGCCGTGTTCAGCCAGGCTTGCTTGAATCCAGTGGCAAAGTGAGCAAGGGACTCACATCTGAGCATACCCTGCCAACTTATGGTGAATAAAGCGGTACAAAAGGGGGTGGTGATGGACTGAGGATCTGAACCAATTAAACACTCACACCCAGTCAACAGATCTGGGTGTTATCCAATGCACAACATGTATTTTAGCATTGCGGTGGGCGGTGCGCAATGTAAAAAATACGGGATGCGCCCGCCACTGTGGCGGGCGGATCCTAATTGCCCCCACGGGACCCCCGCCCTTATGGCAGGTGGTCCCTTTCACCGTGCCATCCTAATGGCGACCTATGTGTCCTTCCTTATTGCCATCCGCTGTTTGTGAGCCAAACTTTAGGGCCCCCAGCACTAATTCGTTTACAAATTGAGCACTATAAAAAGTGCTTCATTTGAGCCGCTGGTATCCGGTGCTCGAGACCAGCATTTAATTGTCAACACAGGCGCTTGTGACAGTCTGCCACAAGGTGGTGCTGTCTGAGATGACCGCAACAACGGTCAAATATTAATTCAGTATACTTTAAAAATGACTTTTACCTGCTACCAAAGCTATTCTTAGAGCTTGGGTGGCATAGAATAGTCTAAATTGTCACACTTGTAGGAGTGTGATGGTTAGTAGTTATATTGTTACTACCATTGGCAGCACAGCTGGAGCAACGTGTGGCCTCCTTAGGAGAGCCCTGGCACTTTTTATTAATTTCTTTTTTTTTTTTTACAAATTAAGGGGCCCATTAGGATGGCGGTGAATCTGCATACTTCAGGCCGGCGGAAGCCACCGCCGGCCTGGAGGATGCGGATTCACTGCCTTGGACTGCGAAAACACCACCAGCCACATTAGGATGGCGGTGGGATCAGCGGTGGACAGCAAGTCCGTCCGCCACTGATCCACGGTGTGTGTACCCAAATATGGTGGCGGTGTCTGCAAGACACCGCCAGCCATATTATGATGTAGGCGGAAACATGCTTTTCCGTCATGGAAAAGCATGTGGTCTTTTGTGTTTGGGGGCCCGTTGCGAGCCCCCTGGGTGTTGGGGGGTGGGGGGGTGCACATGGGGGGTACCTATGGTACCCCCCTGCTTTGGCATGCACAAGGTGGCAGGCACCACGCGGTGCCTGCCAAGTTGTGCATGCCAAAGTTAAACATGCATATTTTACATTGCGGCGGGTGCTGCTCAAAGCAGCACTCGCCGCAATGTAAAATATATGGGATGTGACCGCCAGGGTGGCGGTCGCATCCTAATTGCTACGGAGGGACGGCCGCTGCCCCTGCGGTTGGTCCCTCCACCTCGGGGGTGGCGGACGGACGCAAGTCCGTCCGCCATCCTAATCGACCACTAAGAACGTACTATAAACAACCATCAACTCCACACATAGATTTCACAAGGTTGAGGTTTTTTTTTTTTATTTCAAAAGTTTTTTATTGAGAACATTTTTCAAAACAGTACAGTAGTGATGCAGGGAGGGGTTCTTGGCGCATTCTTGGTTACATAGTACTTGCATTCTCTGCATAGGCTGGTTTTCACTGTAGAAGAAGAATTTCTCAGTGTAGTATTCTCCAGTTTAAATGTTCACAGGCATTGCTCGAAGGCCAATCCTTATGCTTTGACTGACTTGGTGAGTTTAAAAGGTAAAATTCTGCAAGAAGAAGCAGGCGTTTCCCGCACTGGGGCGGGAACAATTTTTTGACTGGGGGTTGTGACCGGGGGCATTACCTCACTAAAATTACAGCGATCTTAAAAATCCTGGTGTTACTGATTAAGCATGCACAGCAAATTAACAAAAAACTTTAAGCTAGGAGTGGTGACTGTGGATTAGAAGAAGGTGTATGACATGGTAGTCCGAGATGTTTTTCTTTGAAACGCACCTCAATATAGCGTTGGGATCAAATGTTCTTGTATATGTGAATACATTGTGCCCATAGCACCTCAGAAGGGCGATATTTAAAAGAGACCATCAATAAATAAGAAAAGTTTTAGCTATGCATGCGCGCATTATTAAAAAAGAATGTGTAATGACTTGTTTTCTCATGTTTGATTCAATTTGTGCCAGCCACTACTGTCCGCTATACAAAGTCCCAAATGAAAATGAGCTCTATTTTAAAAACTTGTAAACTTCAAAAAGAAGCTATTTTTTAAATTGATGTTTTTCATGTGCCTTTTTCATTCTCCCTATGTCCCGATCACATGCGTGTCAAAGATTTGTTAGCAAACGTCATCTCTTAAAAGCCACATAATGTACACTTAGATATAAATGACAAGCAAATATATAGTTGTTAGTTGACTGTTGTTCTCTGTGTTTTTCTTAGTTATGAATGACCTTTCTTAGCATTGGAACAAACAGTTAATCTTACAAGAAATGCTAATTGACTGAAGGCTTTATTGTTTATAACACACAAAAAAATCATTGGTTCTGTGCTAGCACACTAAAGCCTGCGAGAAGACGTGCTGTTGTCTCACAAAATCCCCATTGGGGAGAGATCCCTTTTATGGAGATTTTGTGAGACACCAGCACGTCTTCCCACAGGCTTTAGTGTGCTAGCTCAGACCCGAGGACTTGTTTGTGGTATAAGAGTATTCAAAGGGGGATATTATCCTTGCAGGTCTTAAAATTACTTCCCTTGGACTCTCTCCTCCCATTTTTTGTGTGTGGCTTTATTGTTTATCCATTATCTTTCTCACCTGCCTCCCGGTCTGGGGGTGCTGCAGCACCTGCTGCATCCCGAGTTCAAGCACCCATAATTTGATGGAACCTGGTAATGGTGTGTCCTCCTTGAATGAGTGCATGTCTGTGGAAACTTACTTACACTCTGCTGAAGGTACAGGTTTTGTGGCTCTGTTATTCACTTTACATTTTTTCTGAGATCAGCTGGGTTTTTGATTTTTACTAGTTGATTTTAAGGCTAAGTGTTCACTTTTGTTTTTAGATATGTTATCTGTGGCTTTCCTGATGAAGGCGCTGAAGTCGCCGAAACGCGCGTAGAAACGACATGACAGGATCCATCCATGATCAAAGCCACTTGATTGTCTCTCATTTTGGACATATGTTTGACTTCAATCTCTCTCTCTTGTTTTTTCATATATTATAGATTTGTGTTAAATACCTAGACATCATGGTTTTCTTTGTGATGACTTTATTTGAAAATATTTGTCTTATTTAATTAATTCTGCATTATTTCTACATCAATTCTATTATTGAAACAATATACATGAAATGTTTGTTTGATTGTAGTTGTTCATTGAGAAACATGTATTCAATGGAGTACGCATCAAAAAATATTTTAGATAATTCGTATGAATAAAAGTATTTTTTATATTGTTCTTAAGTGATCACTTAGCCTTTTTAAGTATCATGTTGAAATTATGTAATATAATGCAAATTAGAAGATTAATTGCCTAGGGATTTGTTATTTACGATTGTGTCTTCCTTAAATGAACAGAAGGGTCCATCTGAGTTGATTATTTCTATATTGATGGTTTATTTTTTTCGGATTTTGTGCAGCCAAATGACAAAGTTATAGCACTTGTTTTGGCACCTTTATGCTTTTTACTAGTTTTCTTCTTGCACTCTGTTTATTATCAAGCTGTTCAAGACAATACATCTGGACTTCAAGAAGCTTTTGTGTTCCTCTCACCAAAGACCCTATGGACTAAGACTTTGAAACATGTGTTCGGCATCTGCAAACTTTGGAGGCCAGAGCAGGATACACATCTGTCAGCTGCACACATATGTATCTCCAGGTTGGTTTTCAAAATTAAGATTTTGGGAGCATGACACCTTAGTAACAAATGTCTCAGTTGGTGCCCAAAGGCCATTTCACAGCCTTAGATGAACAATGTGGGAGGTCAAGGTGACCATAATCTGTTCCAAGACCATTGATGTGCGGCTGCTGGTTGGGAAGGGTGTATCTGCTAGGCACTGTGTTGAATTGAAGTCAGAGTCAAGGTAAGATACGAAGTAGAAGTTTATTAAATCAGCCCCACACCTTCGGGCGGTGCGTCGGTCAGTTAGTTAGAATCATTATGACAGTTGAGGGCAGGGGAGGACGGAACCAGGACAGTGCGGGATGAGGGGAACCAATCAGGAGGGCAGGGGACAATGGATGCTCTCGCGCAGGAGAGCTGGTAGGCACCACTTGCCAAAGGTTGCAGGGGGGGGAAACAGAACTAGGTTACAACACATCTTCCTCTCTTGAGGGTTTTGACAGGTAGGCCCAACGTGTGGCATAAGGAACTTAGGTGATAAGTGAACTAGTTAACATTAGTCACAAACCAGTCTTAATAACATTAACATTAGTCACAAACCAGTCTTAATAACAATTAGAATTGTGGGTGGTTCTCCCTGATGTTCTTTTGGCTGCAGGGGCATGAGGAACACTCACTGTGTCATAATGGGATTCCATGTACATATAAGAGAGTATCACATTCAGGAGAGCCTAAATAACTACTAGTTATCATCAGCACAGGACTCTCGGTGACATTGTAACATAAGAGGTTCATACGTTCTGCAAGAGTCAAAGCAGTGACCGGTCCAACCTCCCACTTGGATGAACGACACTCATTAGTGGATGTTGCTGAGACCTTGGATTTCCAGAACACATCATCTCCTGTAACGACATCAAGCACCCCTTGAGCACCCTGGGGGTCGTCACGTGGTAAGGATAGCATTGACATGTGGGCTACTTCAGTATCCACTACATTGCGTCTCTACACTGCGACCTGCCACCTTTTCGATGTCATCATCTGTATTTGTATTTGACCAACTTCTTGCTTCATTTCCTTGGTTTTGGACATTATCAAAGCCACTATCCCTTTTCACCTCAGGCCATTCAGCTACATTGGTACTAGCCTCTACTGGACTGTATGACTCATGTTTCTTTAGGTTCTCATCGAGCACATCCATCCTCCCTGATGCAACTTTATTTGTAGGATATGGACAGAGATTTTGAGCTTCCCTGCTCTTATCCGACAGCATACTAGAATTCAACCATTCTGAATAATTTGCTTTGTGTCTAGTCTTCAAGTATTCGAAATTCATACAATCCCCATACACATCTCCTGTGTTTGACATGAGTCCTGCGAATGCAGCACTTTGCCGCACAGCCTGGAAATTGAAAGGGTTACTCTTATGTTTTCTTTCTGATCGTTCATTTGTGGATTGTGTAACATTTTGTTTTCCTAATTTCTCGCAATTACCATTTTTCCCAAAATTCTCTTCTGCTTCTTTTTTCTTCCTCCTAGCAGTTTCCTCCTTGTCAACTAGGCTGATAGATGGTGGCGTTCTTTCATTCTCCATTTCGCACTTTGTCACTTGTACGCTTTTGCAAAGCGCCAGATCATCTAGGTGTTCATTCCAATTTTGATCAAGAGATATTCTCAATTTCCTCTGATCATTCCACCCGAGCATGGAGAGTTGGTTATCAGAAATGTATATAACACTCCTAGTGCTACATACATTGTAACATAAATCCATCACTTTGTACCCTATCAATATAATGTCTTCTCCCGTGAACGATTTCAGGGATACATTGGCCACCTTCAAATCGAACCCATGTATTTTTGCAAATTTCTTACTCCACATGCTCGCGCTGATAACTGTGTAGTGTGACCCTGAATCTGTGATGATTTTAATTTTTATTCCTCCTACTTTGATGTACATATCTTTTACATCCATTTATATTTATTCCAATAATTTCGCCTTTATATGTCCCAGTATCTCCGTTTCTTCCGTCCAATATTCCTAAACAAGGATTTCCAATGAGGTCAGAGAAACTATAATCCTGTGCAGGATAAAACTAGGACGCAAGTATGTTTTACTGCTCTGTTTGTTTTAGGATGCACAAAGACATAGATGGTGTAGTTTCTCTTATCAAATTTTGAATACACACACACAAGCAGATGTAGGCGCTAACTTATTAAAAGACAGTGTCGCTTCCCTTATCCCTTATCTCTTTGAATTCACACACAACAAGCAGATCTTGGTATTAACTTATTTAAAGGATACAGATTTCTCTTCACAGACAATTCTTGAAGTGTTGCTAGTAAATTCCACAAGGGGTACTATTCATTCATTTGCAGTACCACTTGATGTCGATATTGCTCGGAATTATTGTGTACATGAAGTTTATGTAATTATTATGAAATAGAATTTTGCAGTGTGTGAGGAGGAAATTGCAGCAGTTCATGAAATGTCACCAGGTGGAGTAGATTACCTTTCGCGTTTACCCTCTATTCACATTGGGGAAGGGGTTAAGCCCAGGAAGGGGAGCAACACGATCCGTGTAATTGCAGCGGAAACGTGTGTTATTCCAGTTGGTGTTACCCATCTAGTACTTTCACGTTATGCTTGTAGTATTAGTAGCTTTTTGTATTTAATTAGTGCACAGTTCGCAATCACAACGTTGGCAGGATTGAACACTGACTCATGGGAGGCGTGAGTGGGACGCCCTTGTTTACTTATTGCTCGAAATGGCCTCCAGCGCTGCGTTCCAGTGACGTCACACGCAGTTGAGCATGCGCAGATTGGCTTGAAGAAGAAGCGCGAAAACAGCTGACTGGATTTGCCTCAGAGAATATGCGCATGAAACGAAGGTTCGGCCGACAGAGAAAAACTTCATCGATGACTGTGGTCCAACTTAGGCATCCACAACTCGAGACACTCAAATCTCGGCACCAGAAGTTGACACCAGCAGGTTCTTACACCGCAGAGGATCGGCACACACCTCCGGCCTCAGTGAGTGATGTCTTCATCATTATTCCACAACAGAAAGTCCATTTTCATTCATAAGCGGGAAGGCTTCACAAGGTATCACCCTTTTTTCATTCGAACAGTTACAACTTACGGATTTGCGCCGCACCTCACTTTCACTGAAACGCACTTCACTTTAACGTAAGACGCTGCTCATTTGACAAGCGCTGCACTGATCTTCAGTCTTGTGGAGAACTTTACACACTAACTCCTTTCAACGCTTATATATTATCAACTGGTAATTCTCTGTCTTTCACACAGCGTTGTCACGTTTGGCTTGGGTTTGCGCTGTATGTGAAGAAGATCTCACTACACACGCTAACGCGCAGCTTAAATCTCAATAAACGCGGTAGCAGAGATTATTTTAGTATGGTTCCCTGCTCCGCTCACTTCACCACCACCCGGCTGCCCAGGCTCACCTCCAAGACTTGTTCAGGATCCAGTGTTCATCCGTTTCGGGTCTAGCATTTTTTTCTTTGCTTTACTAGCTCCACAAAAACGCCCAGAGTTTCATTAGTAATCACCGGTCACATTTACTTTTTAGAAAATCCACGGTTCATTTATCACTGTCACTATTCAATTAAACTTGCCGAGATTGATGGAGGCTGCTCAGTTTCCTCACTGTACTTCACGGCTCACCACATGAACTTGCGCAGAGTCCAGTTATCCTTATCTCGAGTCTTTCTTCGTCAGTTCCACAAGAAGCCCAAGTTTCAAAAGGTATTCACTGGTAGCATAAATCTGCTATGAGTCCATGGATAAATTCACATTCGACTCACTCAAAAGTCGATGCCTAATTACACGTTCGACTCACTCAAAAGTCGACTTGCCGGAATTACGGAGCTATTAATTGCTCCCGACTTGTAAATATCAAGCCAGTTCTTCCCTGAACCAGCTGCAGCACCGAGCCCTTAGAAGAGGTTGCTTGCGCAGAGTCCAGTTATCCTTATCTCGAGACTTACTCCGTCAGTTTCACAAGAACGCTCGAGTTTCAAATGGTCGGATCAATCTGCTAAGCGTCACATTCGACTTACTCACAAGTCGATGGTTCATTTCACGCTCGACTCACTCAAAAGTCGGCAGTGGGTTCGCGGTGAGGGGCTGAGGTCCTCGTCGCCACTGTTGAATTGAAGTCAGAGTCAAGGTAAGATACGAAGTAGAAGTTTATTAAATCAGCCCCACACCTTCGGGCGGTGCGTCGGTCAGTTAGTTAGAATCATTATGACAGTTGAGGGCAGGGGAGGACGGAACCAGGACAGTGCGGGATGTTGGGAACCAATCAGGAGGGCAGGGGACAATGGATGCTCTCGCGCAGGAGAGCTGGTAGGCACCACTTGCCAAAGGTTGCAGGGGGGGGGAACAGAACTAGGTTACAACACACTGTTACAGTGATTTAGGTCACTTGGTTGTTTCCTGGAAGTATAAGGCTTAGTTTTCGCTCTTTTTTATGCAGCAGAATTACAAAGCCATATACAGAGCTTGTCATATTACCAATATGCCTGAGACCAATTTACATCTTAAACTGTGTACTTGACACACCATGTGCAGGAAATGAATATGGCCTTCAAGAGCCATTCTTTACTCTCCCCAGAAGGCAGTGTGGGATAAATTGAGAAATTGTTGGTCACCTCATGACTTAAAGAATTTAGAAAATAAAACTATTATGGTCTGAGTCCTCATATATTTGCAGTGCGTAATCTGACAGAGAAACCATTCCAGGTGTCCAGTGATGGGTAGAAAGTCCACTGTCTCCAGGGATGTTATATGGAAATAAGCAAGAGACAGTTCAGTCCAGAAGGGACACTCGCACTGTTAAAGCGCGCCATTTTACTGACACAAGCTGTTTCTGGACTGGTGAATACTCCAAGTCCTTTATCTCGCCCCGAGGGATTTTCCAGGAGGACACAGACACTCTTGTTTCGGTGCTGTGGCACTGGGAATTCTATCTGAGAGTCTTTCAGGATCACACGCCAAAGTTCCAGCATTTTTTAAAATAGTTCTACTCTGGCATCCAGTTAACTAATGTTGGATCACTTTGGTAAACAACCCAGTAATTGTAAATCAAAGGCTGCTGACATTGAAGGGACAGATCAGTAGAAAGAGAGTTTAATTGTTTACATGCCAATGCCCTATTACTTACCAGTAATCTTCATTACTTCTGGTCCCGTTGTCATCGTCCCATTCCTTACTAATTGGAGATGACCATCTTCACGACAGTACAATAGAACATGGGAATACTGGGACACCTAACCTCACCCTCTCCCACTGGGAATACATAAGCATAACCTACACAGCATTACGACTGAACTACCAAGCCACCAACAGTAAGGCCAGCTGTACAGGAGGGAGGGGCGTAAAGAATGGGATGAGGAAAACGGGACCAGGAGTAATGAAGATTATTGGTAAGTAACAGGGCACTAACTCCGGTCCCTCCAGTCCTCATCCCATTCCTTAACAACTGAAGCATATCAAAGCCAGAAACCCAGCCTTCCAAACGACCAAGGACACCACACTGAACACCAGCATCCCAAGTGATGCAAACGAGAAAACCACAGAAATAAAAAACCGGCAGGAGTATAACCCGCAATGCCCCTATCAAACAACAGAGCTAAACCCCCAAAAACAAGCAGGAGGTGACCACAAGGAGCCAAACCATGGAGCTGCCACCCAAAGGGCAGACAACCCACACCGAGAGCACCCACAAAACCAACCGCAGAGGAGGAGAACCCAACAAGAAAGGACCAGAGACTGCCCCCACCAGAAGGTCAGCAGCGACGCCATCCACAGAAGACACAGACAAACCAAGAAGCCAGGGCCGCACCAACATCGACAAAAGACCCCCAGCCAAGGCCAAAAAGGCAAACAACAGAAACCCTAGCCCAAAGGGAACAACCAGAGGAGCCTAAACACCCAGGCCCCCCAAAACAACTAGCACAAGGGGGCCCAGAAGATGAGGAAGCACTCCCAGGGCACAAAATCCCAGAAGGGCACCAGCCCCGTGAGAAAGCCCTCATGACCAGGAACACCACGCATCGCCACAGAGCCAGCAGCAGAAACAACAGAGAGTGACCCCCAGCAGACAACCGTCGAAAAAACCCACAACGACAGGAAGCAAGGGGATACCCAACAGGCCCCACCTAAAGCAGGAGACAAAGGATCGACACGACCAACCACAGGACCAACCCTAACACACCTGGGAAATCCCCAGCAGACCAGTCCAGATAAAAGAGGGCAGGGCCTGCCGGAAGAGCCAAGGCATCAACCCCGAGGGCCAACCAATGGCAGGCCCATACAGAGCAAACCACGAAGGGAGGGAGCGGTGAGCAAGAGCAAGCTCCCCCCCCAACCCGACAAATCCGGCCACCAGAGAGCACAGAGGACAAGAGGAGGACCATTCCCTAGAGCAGGAACATCCAGCACCAATCACCAGCGTAAACACCGGACAACAGCGAAACCACCCAAACCCAGTGAAGGATCCAGGGCACAGGGACAAGCCAACAGGTCAGGACCGAGGCAACCACCCTGAATGCAGAGGACAAAGGGACACAAACCTGGCACCCCGCCCAACAAAGGTGAGGAAGAGGCCAGGTGCCCAACCCCCCCACGAAAAAGAGGCCAACAACAGGACTCCGCCCAAGGAAAAGCAAGGGGTAAACCCCAGCCGACCCCAAACCAGACCAGTGCTCAGCACCAAGAGCGGTGAGAGACAAAACTCCCAAGGCTAGTGAGACCAGAGCACCCCAAAGAACAAACAGGGCCAAAAGGGAAGATGCCGCTCTAAACATCCCACACCAAGGGTGACAACTACAAACAGGAAACCCAGGAGTCAACCACAGGTGAGAAATCCAGGACCGGGGAAGACCAAGCCAAATGCCACAGAGGAAGAACCTAGAACAAAAGGGAGGAAACCCCCAACCGAACCAACAGCCGACCAACCGGCCTGGAGGACAAAGGATGACACCAAGGAATCACCCAAAGCAAGTTCAAAGACCTAGCAGCAGAAGGGCAAAAACAGGAGAGATAAACCCAGCAGAGGACTCCACAGACACCCAAGAAGCTAGCAGACTGAACAACAGACACATCAGCAAAACACGAGGACACCAACACAGTGCCCCCACTGGCCTGGAAGGAACGGCATAGGGCCAACCGTCACAATCCTGAAACCCCCAACCAATGAGGGCGCAGAGAAAGGCACAGGAACCAGCTACATCCAGGCCACACAGGGAACCTAAATTGGCAGGAAGACAGGGTTGATGCCAAGCAGCTCACACTGGCACGCCAATGGGAAGGCAGGCGCAGAGGAGAGGCCAGAGGAAAAGGCAAGAAGCCAGCCCCAATCCATTCAACACCAGGCACAGGACCGACGACCACCAAGGGGACGAAAGACCCATACCGAAAGGGCAGAAAAGGCAATGCCATCCCTTCTCAAACAGGCAAAAAAGGGGCCAATCAAAGTGGCAATAAGGCCAAGACAGACAGAGTCAAAGCCATGGCCCCACCACCAGACCGAAAGACTTGTGGCAACACCACAATCCAAGGAGGAATGAGCCTGGGAACCCAAAGGCGCACAACCCACCGAGGGGGAAGGGACCAGAAGAGGGATAGGGCAGAAAACGGACCAAAGCAGACACAGCAATAGCAGAGCCACCAAAAAGACCAGGGACCAGAGACACCATAGGCTCTAAACCAGCAACTGAGCCAGAACTCACTGGCCAGGAAACTACTGCAGGAAGGCGTACAGGAACACCAAAGGACCAAGCCCAAATGACAAGCTTCAAGGGGAAAGTGACAGGACCAAGCAGACACCTCAGGCACCCCACAAACCGGGCCAATGGCAACAAGGCACACCAGGGACATCCCAAGCCCAGCCCCCACAATGCCACTGCCCCAGAGCCGTGGCAAAGCCAGATCAGAGAAAGACACATCCAAGAAAAGGGAAACAACAAGGCCGCCAAGCAGTAGTAAAACTCGGAAAAGCTGTAACGCGGCCCACACCTCAGGGCAGGCAGATGCCAGACCACACTGGCAGTCACAACAACACCCCCACCAGCCAGGCAGAACCAACAGGGGAGAAACAAAGGAGCCGCAGAGGTAGATGAGAAGGACGACCCACAACACCCTGCCTCTACAGGCAGCAAACGATCCGGCAACAGGGAGGCAGAGTACTCCCAAAAAAGGCCAAGGTACCCTCAAATGAATGAAAGATGGGAGAAGGACACTGTAACATGGCACTCACCCCCACAAGCCAGCCCAGGCACAACCCTGCACCAGGCAACAGGCAAACACCAACCGGCAACCAGGGGCACCACCGGTGCAGCCCTGAGCCATCTGCCAACTATGGACAGCCACAGGAGACCAGCGAAAGGCAGCATAAGCACAGCGCACCAGCAAACCCCAGCGCCAAGGGCTATGCCAGGCCAGGGAGAGGGCACAACACCAAGCCCCCACCACCAGGTGAGAACAGAACCCAAGAGGAAAGGAGGCCGGGAACCCTATGGGCCCAACGCAGGCCACAAGAAACATGACAGACGAACAGAAGAGTAAGGAAAGTATGAACAAAAACCACCCAGTGGGACACGTCCCTGGGCAGGCAGACACCACACAACACCGTCAAACCGCACCAGCCAGCCCAAGCACAGTCCAGCAACACAGTGCCGGGCAACAGGGCAGAACAGAAAATCTCCTGAAAGAGCGAGCCACCAAGAGCGGGGAAGCCGAACAAATATCCCAAGCATCAGGGAGGCCGAGGACTCCAAAGTCCAAAGCCAGAGAGCCAGAACAGGAGAAAAACTGCTATGCGGTTCACACCCTCGGAGCAGGCAGACGTAAGAACACACCGCCTGCCCCCACCAGCCAGCCCAGGAACCGACAACCAACTCAGCGCCAGGCATAAGCCCACCCGTAAACACCCACTGAAAGATAACGACAACAGAGTCCAAACCACAGTTCACGAAACAGGGAGGTCGGGGTCTCAAAAGGCCAGTGAGAAGCCTACAGCATCTGGCAGCCCCAGTCAATCTCCCAGGTAAATCACCAACCAGGCCCAAACGTCCATAACTACTGAGATGAGCAGAACAGTTGCATTAAGGGTGCACAGCCATAGGCGGAACCAGGACTGGAAAAAAACAATATGCGGCACTCAACCCCGGGGAAGGCAGATACCTCCTCACACCGTCTGACCCCACCAGCCAGCCCAGGCGTGCTCTACCAGACCAGTGCCGGACAACTACAGTAAACAACCATACCAGCCAGACAGGAACTCCAGGGGCACCACCAAGACGGGCCTAAGTCACTCCACAGCAGTAGCAGCACGTCTTCCAGAGCGGCCAACCACAGGAAGAAGCCCCCTTCCACCCAGAACATACCGGGAAGACTGGCACCCCAGCCACAAAGGCTGGCTATCCTACAAGCATGGCTCCCAGCAAGCCCAGCAGGCTTAGAGCCCGCACAGCAGGACATTGAGGACAGCCCAGCAGCCCAACGCGAACCAGAGAAGACTGCAGCACAAAGCAGCAGCAGGTAAGTACAACCAGCAACCACATGCCATTATGTCGGCAGACAGAAAAAAAGAACAGGCAGGATGCTGGGTAGGTACTGCTAATGTACTCCCAGTGGGAGTGGGTGGGAGTGGGTGGGATTAGGAGTCCCAGCATCCCCCTGTTCTTTTTTTTCTGTTGTGGAGATGGTCATCTCCAATTAGAAAAGGAATGGTACGAAGACCGGATTGACTGGGGGTAATGGCGGATGCTCCATTCACAAACAAAAAAAGACCTGCACCCCCCTGGATTGCTTGAATTCCAGTAACCCTCGTCTGGTGAGTCAATGGCCCTCACTAGGTACACAACTGTGCAAAAAGGCTACATCTGCATTGAAATTTAGATGTATGCATGGGGATCCACAACTTCTCCTGTGGTTTCCATAAAGAATGCAATGTCTTATACTCACTTTTAAGAAATATGTTAAACATTTTCCATTAAATTTATAGAGATTTTTAAAAGGATCTTGGCATGTAAGTGTGCATCTTATAGAATAATAAGAGTACGTGTAGGTCTCATGCTGAATGTATGCTGGGTTTAATTGTAACTACAAAAGGGGAAAAAGTTATCATAAATTAAACCAATTTAGAATACCAAACAAAGACTGCATTACAGAAAGCGTTTTTGGGACACAATGGGTTTTCCTGGCCACTCTTTGTTTCTCAGGCCAATTTGGTATAGAAGATGGGGCCATAAACCTTTGTGCTCCCTTCTATGAAACGGATTGTGGTGGCGCACATTTTGTATTGGCGCAATCGTAGTGGGTGGTTCTCTTGTTTGCAAATATAAAAACACTTTGTGGTATTGGGCTGTATGACAGATGCAGCTGTAGAGACTATGAAGCTATGGGCAGTCACACTGACTGTCTGCTACATAGCGACGATGTATAGTCGGTGCTCCCCTAAAGGACAACCCCTAGGGAGGAGTCATAGGAACCTCCCCCAAGCGAGTGCTGCAACACACTGCACCAGCCAGCAGGGGGATGCTTCCGCTCTTCTGGAAACAGAGGTCAATGCACATCCAGTGATGGAGCTGCAGTTTCAATCTCCTCTCCCTGTATCTCTCTTGACTCGTCAATGCCTCCCACGACTACTACTTGCTGTTATTGGTTTGGTTATTGTTTTTCTTATGGCTATTGCTTTATTGTATTAATTTCTATCTATACTTTGTGGTGATCTCTCCCATATTTTGGGAGCCGGATTCGTTCCCATATGTCTCTGCTCTCTGAAAATATGTAAAGCGCTCTAATACCCGTATAAGACATGTTTGCGCCATATAAAACATATAAAACTATCTTGGGAGCCTGATTGGTTTCCATATGTCTCTGCTCTCTGAAAATATGTAAAACGCTCTGATACCCGTATAAGTCATGTTTGCGCCATATAAAATATATAAAACTATCTTGGGAGCCTGATTGATTTCCATATGTCTCTGCTTTCTGAAAATATGTAAAGCGCTCTGATACCCCTATAAATCATGTTTGTGCCATATACAATTTTTAAATAAATAAAATAAAAGGCTGCTCTGTGTTTCACCAGTGTGTCCTCCTCAGCAGACACAAGCTCTCTGATTTCGTGCCTCCACTAAAGACAACACATTTTGCGTAATCCAGCACACTCTACCTGTCTGCATCAGGCTCACCCAGTTATGGGTGGTGTGTGGAGGCACAACCTGGCCTGTGCGCCCCATCTGTAATTCAAGCCAGAGCGTTCCCCACCCTGCTGAGGCAAAGAAACAGCACTGTGTGGGCATGAATCGACAAAATGTGCTTAGACAATATACCTATGGTGACACTGCAGAAAAACGTGATTGCAGAGTGTGTTTGAAGGTGACTGGACACTCCATGAAGCCCCATGTTGCAGCTGTAATCCACTTTCTCACGTGCATTCTAAAAATGGCCTCTCATGTGTCAATCACATGCTAGGCTCGAATTTCACTGGGGCTTCCCTCCAGATGAGGTCTGCCCCAGTCCTCAGCTGCTATCCAAAAGAGGGGGCAGAGTTTCAATAGATCTCGAGGCACAGAAAAGGGGCGAAGATATTCTGCAATTACAAGAGATACATGCTGCACTCATCTTTCAGGAACCTTTAAAGCCTGCACACCTCTTTGGCACGCAAGAAGTGAAATTCAGAAAGAACTCATCTGCCTCCGATATGGCCATTTATCACAAACTGCAATGTCTCGACATTTTTTTCAGCTATTGGTTGCTATTGTAACCCATACAAATAGTGCAACTTTTAGAAGAAAAAAAACCCGGAATGATAAGAGGCTGAGTTACCACTGCCAGGAGTCTAACCTGTCACCTCCTGGTTACATGCAGCTCTTAGCAATCTTTTCTCAACCCTCTGAACTTTCTTTTCTTTATTTATTGCTGTAGGAACAATGGCGATAGGCTGAAGAGCGACATAGCTTACCTCGACCTTTTCGTACTGGATTATGTACCTTGAATAAATAAATCACGCTACAATTAAACCGAACAGAAGGTCTGTTTTGTTTTTTATCGAACCATTGCAAAAGTCTTACACTATACCGAGCTCGTGTTAGGACAATGAAAAAATCCACCCCAAATCATTCTGAAAATATAATTTAAAAAAGACTCTCTGACAAAGACGGTTAATGTGATGCGCCGTATTTAGAGTCAGTGGGAGATTCCGCCCACCGCTGCGTACCTTTTTTTAGCCCTCCCGAGGAGATGCGTCCCTTCCCGCGTCTTCATTATTCCGTCATTACTCTGGGCTGGCACGGTGCTTATGCCTCGTTCTTTTTTCATGTCAACTAAATTCCCATCATATTATGAGCGCTGACAGGTTAGTTTAACATGAACGGCACACAGTCGTCGCGTGGATGCAACACCAGGCCGCTTTATTTAGATGCTGCACGTGGACAGATCTTTTTCACGGAAATGTACTTGACTGGAATCATTGTGTCTCCGCAGGGCGTGGGGCTGAGGAGATGAAACATGCAGTGGCGGCTCTAGGCTCATGGCGGCCCTGGACAGGGAGCGTAGGTAGGGGGCCCCGGATGAGGGGCAGGGCCGGACTGGGAACCAAAACCGGCAAAGTGCTCGGCCGCCCCCCACCCCCACCCCCCCAGGCGGGAGGGGGGCGGGGCGATTTTGTTACAGGGCCGATTTTGCAGCTATGCTGCAAAAACGGCTCTGCAACAAAAACGGCCCACAGGGCCCAAAACCGGCCCCCACCCTTGCGGCCTATCGGGGGATTGCCCGGTGCCCACAACGGCCAGTCCGGGCCTGATGAGGGGGTCCGGGCGGGCGGAGCGCGGAGGCCAGTGAAGAGGGGAGAGTGGGAGGGGGTCGGGGTATTTGGAAGTGGAACAGAGCCGGAGGCCGCCAAATCTCTACCAGGGGCCGCCAAGCAAATATTTATCCATCCTCAGAGGATTATTATATTAAGGATATATATTGGCGTGGTGGCCCTTGGGGTTTGGGGGCCCTGTGCAGATGCACAGCTTGCACATGTCTAAGGCAGCCCCTGAAACATGTATATCCGCTCAGGAAGTAGAGAGCAGGCTTTCTGAGGCACCCAGGCCTCAATCTAGGCTCTTAAACTAGCTGTTGCAATATGAATTATACATTTATTTATGTTTTCAAGAGAATGAGCTACTGTAGCTCTCCAGCCACCTGTGAGTAGCTCTGTTGTGTGCAGCCCAACCTAATATATTCCAAGCTTTTGTTTATTTGAGTTAATATATGTGTACCAAAATTGAAAGTGTTAATAAGTGGCAGAATGTGGGTATTTTCAAAGCTCATATGCTGATTTTTGGGCAACAAATTGCTGAATTTGCAGAATAAATTTAAATCTGATATTTAGGTTATGAATATCACAGCATTGCTATGATACTCATATTTGTACCTTGGAGCCAGGGGCATCGCCGCTAAAGCTTTTCGTTATTACCCAAATAGAGGCATTAAAAATTGGCCAAGTCTTTTTGACATTACAGCTGGTAAACCTCCCTGGCACACTGGAGTGATCACTCCTGGTAATCTTGCATGCGGTGGTCACTAATGTAATCCTGTCTGATGCAATCACAGTTATAACAATAATAATATCAGTAGCTCGCGATGATTTTCATTGAACATAGGTAGTAGCCCTTATTACAGAAAAGGTTGGAGACCCCTGGTTTAGTATAGGATGTTTTTTGTAATCCCCAGACATTGCCTTGAAACTCACGAGTAAAGGGATGAGGTGATCCGCTATGTATGGGCATCACCCACCGACAAGTCTTGCCCAACTACAGAGAGTCAGAGAATTCTGAAAAAAGTGGAGACACTATGCCCATTAGAACCCAGATGAAGAGTAATATCAATAATACCAAACACCGAAGTAGCTAAATTATTACGCAACCACTTAGTTTCTTTGAAAAGGGGTACAAGAACAACCCCTATAAAAGACAATGCAGACACAGCTAACATGACTCAGGTGAGGACCATAAGACCTCGGCCCCTCTTCTGCAGAGCACCATGCAGTGAGATAAGACATTATTCTCAATCAGCTTAGTTTGGACGATCGCTAAACGTGTCGCCCTGATACAACACCACCATCGGAAAATTACTTACCATACGTACCATTTTCTTTTCTCTACCTCAGGCCACATGCCTAAGGGAAGAATGAATGCCCCAACCACTGATGGAAATTCTCTATTAGGTAAACTCACAACTGCAGACATCAATCTGCCATGATAACCCACCGCTGCAAGAGACCAAATAATCGTTGAATGGTGAGCTGTACAAAACTGCGTATCCTACTACTTCCCCACATTTGCAGCTCCACTGATCCTAAATCCATCATACTCTAACATAGGTGCTCGGATGGGGTAGAAGGACATTCCAGGGTATTCAGCAATGCCCAAATTTGAACTACTTTGAGGGAAAAAGCAAATTTGCATTGCATTTCCCTGGAGATTCACCTGCCACATCCACATTTGGAAGCCCAGTCGGAATGTACATGTATATAATGTAGGCATAGGGTACATAAATTACAAAATTCACGATACACATATACATAAATCCGAAGCAAAATATGAATGAATCGATTATGACTTTTGCCAGGAGCTAGTCTGACTTACGTTTGGTGAAAGTTTAGTACATTGGACGTTATGGTTTCTATAAATGACACATAATATGAATAGGGTTGTAAAAAGGTGTTACTTACTATCTTAAAATAATGTGGAAAAGCCATTCATTTTTTATGTCTCTTCTAAAGGTTGTGGTTACTGACGACACACTTCTGAGCGACGTTTTTGTCCTTTTAGGTGTTTTGAACGGAAGCCTTTTTCACACAACACTTTCTGTGAGGTGTTATTTGTAAATGTATTTGCACCCAGAGGCAGTCACAGAATAAACAACCTTTGCAAGTATATGGGAAGGTGCAACACTGCGTGTCAAACAGATTAGCATGCTTTTTAGCTTATCTTGAGGAAAAGTTATTTTCCAAGCATTGCACAGTGGGGCATATCTACAAGAAATTGCCGGAGTGCGGTGTTACGCCAAATCTGGCAATACTGTGCTCTGACATTTTCAAAACGCAGGGATGCAACATATTTACAAAAATACAGCACAAATCTGTGTTTACCTTAGTGCTGGTGCTAAAAAAGCTTCTTAGCGCCAGCGCAGGCACCTTGCCGCCATATTGCAAGAGTGCCTGCGCCGTATGGGTGATTGTTTATGTGCAGGAAGGAACACCTTTCTGCACATAAACAATCAATTATGGTGATTCGCTCATTCTATCTGTGCTGCAGAATGCAGCACAGATAGAAAGCAATTTCTCCTCTATATCGCCATTCTAAGACCAGGTATTCACTGGCCTTAGCTTTTCACGCTGCCCCAGCTTTGAAATCTGGGGCAGCATCAGTAAGTGATGAGTGTTGCGGTGGAACGCCCACAGCAACACCCATTGCATGCCCCTTTCACGCTAAGTGCTATGTGAAAAAGGGCCGTATTTATAAGGTGGCGTTAAGCCACAAAAAGTGGCTTAACATTGCTTTGCAAGGCATATCACCATCAGAAAGTCACTAAAAGTGACATTCTGGTGGTGATATCCACATGCCCCAGTGTTTTTTTTATTGACAATGTATTTTCCACCGGATACTAAGTGCAAAGGACAGAAGGTTAGACAATTCCTCAAGCAGAGAAATTCACAAACTAGGGAACGCACTTTAGTGAATCAAATTAGCTTTTTGCCTTGCATGTCTGTGTATATGACACAGAGCACCTAGGACTGCAATTGACTAGACTTAGGTACAACAGACCATGGAGTTTCAATATCTCCTATGAAAAGGCTCAAAAGAATTACAAATACAGCAGCATGACAAATACTGCACCTTCAGATTCACAAGCACATTTCACTGGCTCTGAATGTTCTGCAGAGGTCACCTGTTATAAAAGATCCATCTTTAAGTTATTGTGCATAATGCACAAGGAAATAAACTGAACTACACCATTATTTACACTGATAAAACTTAAGGAATACTCAAAGAAATTGATTCTATGTTCCAGTTTGGCACTGCAATTAACTTTTCCCCAAAATTCGAAGAAAACTGTCAGTGGTACATACTTCTCTGTTCAAACTACAAAAATATGAAATTCTCTGCCAGCAAAAAAACTGGATTTTGGAAAGATGCTGACACATCATGGGTCTTCTCCCCCTGATCCTCAGAATCCAAATAGAGCATGGTTCTCCAAAGTTGGTCCTGGTGGGCTGGATCTATGCCAGATTTTTAAGATAACTACATTTATCTAAACGGGGTCATGCAAAAAATCTGGCATGGATCCGGTCCTCCAGGACCGACTTTGGAGAGCCGTGAAATAGAGCAAAGATCTCACTATCAAACGGACTTGATGTAGCACTGACAAACTATTAGGAACATGTACCACACACACTGGCCTAAATTAATGGTGCTTTAGAGCAACATTAGGAACAAACAAAGATACCAGGAGTCATCTTGAAATAAGAATGAAGATCTGTTCAGATCACACAGAAGACCCGTAATAGCACCAACGAAATGCCAGCCATTTCCAGTACTCACATTATCTGAAGAACACACAACTCTGGAGTTATTCGTAAAAAAAAACTGCCATGACCCTGCATGCAAGATGTGCATGAACTTCATGACAGGCTTGTTCCCTACTCCTACCCTGACTAACTGAATCCATGTCAGAACAAATTGCATTTCTGTCTTATACTCCTTCACCTTCCAGACTAAATCCTACAGAGGCAGTCCCCTCTAGACTCAATGACCCATGCAGTGAAAGCATGACCCAAAATACATCCGTCTGTATTTCTTAACAACGTTACTCCCAGCCCATACCACAGCGCAACAGGACAATTAAATAATTGCATGATACACTTTCCATTGTATTGCCTCCATTCCCTCTAATCAATGTGATACAACTGGGAAGGAGATTTTATGAACCACCGACGCATCTGCATCCAAAAGAATTAACAGCTAAACTAGAAACTGTTGCAACTAATATGTACATGGATCAGTGTGTTAACAATCTGCAGAAGGGGCAGTAAGTTATATATAAACATACAATGCATTTCAACATAATTTCTGCAAGGAGGTGGGTCGTGGCCTGTGGGTAAGTGGTTAGAAGACCTAAAGGGAGTCAAAGAAGTCTCTTCAGTTTGGAAAAAGCTGTAGCTCTAAGACTGTGGAGTCTCTGAATAAAAATTGGTGCACTCTTAACAAGGAAAGGGCTGGAGTTATGGGGCCCGATTCACAGAACTAAATTAAGAGAAAATCCTAAACTTACTACTTTTGGAATTCACAGAATGCACTTACTACTTTTGGTATTCATAGAATGGATTTACGACTACTAACTTTTCCTCGGCACTCGGGCAGGAGATTCCGCCTGGAGGCGGAGACTCCAGCCCATAGGTGGGACTTCCGGCCTGTAGGTGGGACTTCCGGCCCGGAGGTGGGACTTCTGGCCCGGAGGTGGAGATTTCGGCGATGGCTAAATCTCCACCACCGGCCGGAATCCCCACCTCTGGGCCAGAAGTCCCACCTCCGGGCCGGAACTCACACCTATGGGCCAAAATCTCTGCCTTTGGGCCGGAATCTCCAGGCCCGAGTGCGTACGTAAAGTTAGTAGTCGTAAATCCATTCTGTGAATACCAAAAGTAGTAACTGCATTCTGTGAATACCAAAAGTAGTAAGTTTAGGATTTTGTCTTAAGTTAATTCTGTGAATCGGGCCCATGGTGCACAGGCAAGACATGATCACAGATTTGCAAGCACGCCTCCTATGTTTACTCCTAGAGGAGTAGGGAAAAGGTGGGATCAGCAGCAGCCGGCACAGCTTAGCGTGGTGGGGTGTGGCACAGCGGGGGGAGTCAACAGAATAGTTATTATTTATTTATTTAATTATACCTATTCCGTCGACTTACACCCCTTCCCACCCCACCCGCCCCATCACACCGTGCTTACCTGTGCCGGCCGCCGCTGGCTGGGATACATGTTAATTAGAGCACACAATGGCGTTTTTTCAGGGCCTGGCCCTCTATTAGTGGAACTAATCTGCACAAACTATGTGCCTTTGTAGAGAAAATATTTAGTGGAGACATATCTACACGAGCCCCTCACTCAGCAGGTGTTGTCACAGATAAGCGCTGTGGGGCAGGGTGGGGGAAGTCGACAGACAATGGAATAGGTATAATTAATTAAATAAATAATACATATTCCGTCATCTCGTAACTTCCCCTGCCGCGCCCTGCCTCACCCTACCGCGCTTACCTGTGCCGGCCGCCGCTGCCCACACTAGAAAGTTTAGGGCAAATCCTTCAGCCAGTAGGAATATATTGTCACTGAATTAAGATGGACTTCAGCACTCTTAAAGAGGCAGCATTTCTGTCCAGACTTTAGGCACTACAGAAACAAGGACAAAGGACATATGTCCGTTACTCAAAACAGAGATGTATTCAAATGCAAACCCATCGTCTAAGGAGTTACACAGCTCTTCCATGAAACACGAATACGGAAACCTTGTGAGACCCCAGAGTGCTAAATGGCAGAATCTGACCTATAGTTGCAATGTCCCATACTGTCTCATATATTGGTGCAAGACCTCCATTGCAGTGCTGTATTGGCCAGCTATCCCTTATGGACTAGAGCCATTGGAGGCTGGTGTCTGAAGGACTGCAGGACTGGCTCTGTATCTGACTCCACAGGGTTTGTGGTAGCAGGCCCGGCAGGCAAGAAGAAGGAGAAAGACAGAAAGGGAGTGATTGGAAAGAAAGAGAGAGGAAAGAAAGAGGTGGGAAGGGAGCACAGCTGGTTTGAACACTTTTGCTGCTTTTTGTCTTCCGCCCCACTCTGTCTCATATTGTATCTTAAAATCAATACAGTTCTACCTATCAACAAAAAGTTAACCTCTTCCAATCCATGGTTTGGCCCATACCTTGCCTTCCAGTGTCTTTATTATCAAGTGCTACCTCTTACATGAACCTTACTAGAACAGTTAATACCTTCTCATTCTAGTCAGTGATTGTCCGGCTCTCTCCCCAGTACCTTTCTTTACTCGTGTAGTACTTGTGTCAGCATGTAATCGTGTCCTTTGTCATTTCACTGTAAAGTAACCAACTAGGAAGCCATAGAACTGCTCATGAGCACGGCCTCACGCTTAAGTAATGTGTACTGCAGTTTATTTAAAAATTCTGTCCATGTTAGTTTCATTGGTGCTTGGGTCCTGCTGTGCTTCTCAGGACTAATATCTAACATGGCCTTTAGATTTCTGTATCAATTCACACAGCAGCACTTTACTATAGAACTCCAATGTGTCAATGTCACTTTCCATATTGGTACTCACAAACTTCTCTTGGTCCATGGGTCTGTCCCTAAAAATGCCCAAGTTTGAAGGGATCCCTTCTCTGTGTCCTGCTCTGTGAGGCTTGCTGTAATCACTCTGTGGGCTTTGACCACTTGTTGGCCAAGTCCATCGTTTTTCATTAGTTCCTTTGTGTGCCTTCCTCAATGTCTTTCTTTTGTGGGGTGAATCTGCGCATTTGTCCCTCCTTTTGGTGTGTTTGTCACACCCATGACGACTGGCACTCTTACATGGGTCATTTCGCTTCTGGCCATTTATTACTTGCGGTACACTATTTTTTACACTAGTTTCTGGCTGGAACACGAGTGCTCGTGTTTTGAGTCGCTGTTTCTGCCCATAACATAATTTGTACATCTCTTCGCCACATGCCACACAATAGGAGATGCTGCGCCTCTAATCCATGTTAACTCAATATTATTAATTTATGAGTTCTTGGGACATAAAAAATGTGCAACATCTCCCCAGGGTATCGGAGCTCACCAGTGAGTCCAGAGTTTTTCATCTCAGGCCATGCTTGTGACTCGGTGTCGCAGTCTGCAAATGCCATCCTCTTTATGTTTACTCAATGTCATTTCCATGGGTTCTCACAATGCGAAGGTGCAGTGAAAATGGGACTATGTCTTGTCGGCAGCCTCTGGTGGCCTAGCGGCTGAAGTTCCATCGCAAGGTTGCCACAGAAGCCTGGGAGCGGGCTCTTCTGGATTAGTAATAACATGGGAACATCACAATTCAGGTAAGTTTTCCAGGTTGGGAGGAAATGCTCCTTCCTCTATTATCAGGTGCCCTACTGCCCTATTGTTTTCCCATCAATAACACTATGAGGTAAGACGCCAGCGGATAATGACCATCACACCAGCACCGTTTTTCTATAAAAGATGGAGGGGTATCTACGAGGAATTTATTTATACAAAATTTATAGCGCGCTACAGTTACCCATAAGCATCCCGGCGCGAGACAGATAAGAAAAAAGCTAGGCCAACACACTATACTGGAAATAAGTGAGTCTTAAGAAGTTTCCTGAATAGTAGAATCCTGGGCTCTGAGCGGATCTTGAGGGGCAGGGAATTCCACAGCGTCGCCACCTGCACTGAGAAACGCCTGCCTCCCGAGCGAGCCTTCCTTACTCTGGTTGACTGCAGACGATGTCCTTGATCCGACCGCAGCGGACGAGTAGGCTTGTAGGGACGTACCAAAGTGGAAAGAATAGGGGGACCCCTACCATGCAGAATTCTATGGGCAGTGCATAACGCCTTAAACTTCACCCGCTCCCTAACAGGGAGCCAGTGCAGCGTTTTTAGAGCTGGGGCAGCTGAATGCCTTCTGGGAACATCCAACAGCAGTCTGGCGGCTGCATTTTGTACTTGCTGAAGAATTTTAAAAGTAGCTTCAGGAGCCCCCAGAAACAATGCGTTGCCATAGTCGAGCCTCGACAAGATTAAGCCACGGATCAATAGCATCCTTGCTGGATCCGGGAGCAATGGCAACACCTTGCGGGCTGACCGCAGCAGGCCAAAACACGTCCCCGCGGTCTTCCTGGCGTGGGTTCTAAAGGACAGATCTTCCTCCAACCACACTCCCAAGGTCTTGATCTCCTTCTTGGGAGATGGTGGATCACCCAGGGACTGGGGCCAACAGCTAGCCATACTAGAGGGACTGGACTTACCCAGGAGCATCAGCTCTGTTTTTTCCCCATTGAGCCTCAAGGCAGAGTGAGACATCCAGCGATGGATCTTTGCCAGACAGTCATGAAGGACTTCAGGTTGTTCCGCCAGCTGGGTGAGGCCTACCACCAGCTGAGTGTCATCAGCATAACTGATAATCTTCACTCCCGAAGAGGCAACCACTCCTTCAAGCGGAGTCATGTATATATTAAATAGGGTAGGGCTCAAGGATGAGCCCTGCGGGACTCCACATTGAAGGGGGAACGGGGTCGACTGCTCTGCCGCTTCCCAGATTTGGTAGACCCGATTGGCGAGGAAAGACTCCAGCCATTTAAGGGCCATCCCGGACACACCCACCTCTGACAGACGGTGGAGGAGTACCTGGTGACTTACGGTATCAAAGGCAGCACTCAAGTCCAGGAGGATCACTGCCACTGACCCTCCTGTATCAAGAATGCTCCTCGCTTCCTCCACTACTGCCAGCAGGGCCGTGTCCGTCCCCTGTCCGGGACGGAAGCCAGTCTGAGAGTCTCCCAACAGGTGGTATGACTCTAGATGACCGGAGAGCTGACGATTAACCAGCTTCTCTGCAATTTTGGAAAAACCAGGTAGCAGTGAAATTGGTCTGAAGTTGGCCAGATTCGAAGAGTCCAATCCCGGCTTTTTTAGAAGTGCCTTCACCACTGCCTTTTTCCATCTCTGGGGAACTATGCCCTGAGAGAGTGAGAGATTGATCAAGTCAGTGAGCGGGGTGGCCAGAGTGTCTGCTACTAATTTAAGATATTTCATAGGGGCCGGATCGCTTGGGGAGCCACTCTTCATCTCCTTCAGAGTTTTTATAATCTCCTCCTCAGAGAAAGGGCCGAAGGAGGAAAGCTCCACAGGGCCAACTACAGGGCTGACACCTAATTCCGGACTCAAGGGGGTCGCAGGCAGTGAGGATAGGATCTTCTCTATTTTAGAGTGAAAGAAATAGGCCAGTTCTTCACATTTTACTTTAGGGTTGTCATATACAACCGGTGGGACCGGGGCTTTAAGTAATTCCTTAAAAATTTTAAAGGCTTCACCTGGTAAATTGTTAGCACTCTCGATCCTGTCGTTAAAGAAGTTCCTTTTGGTATCCTTTAGCGCATTTTTATATTTCCTCATCTCTCTCTTATAAACTTCCCGACTGTCTTCCGACCTCTCTCTGGAGGAATGGAGGATTGAGGAGCATGGACTAACACGAAACACCTCACCTTATCAGGTGACAACGTGTTCCTCTGCTTTGCCTCCTTCCTCACTTTTTAATACGTTCAGTTTATTGTCAAAATATGTTCCCATATACTCTATCCAATAAAACTATGAAGAAAGTGTGACAGGACTGGTGTGAATTATTGGCCCGGTGCCTAAACATTGTGTGCATCTGCAGCCTTTGTGTTGTGATGAGAATGGATGCCTACACCCGGGCACCCCGAGGCATCGGGGGGGGGGCATAAAATCATAAAGTAACTGGTGGTCTTGTAAAACACTCCAATGCTTTTGGTTAGAGTTTGCACTGTATAAAACTGAAAAAAAGGGCGCCTGTGTGTTTGGTAGAGAATATGTTTAGAAAGATTTACTAAGGCACATTAAGATACAGCGACTTGCATTGGATCATTAACCACATAAATATGATTGGAATTTTATCTGACCACTTACAAATTGTTTCCAAAGCAAACAGTTGCTTCTTCTACATTTTATTTTTAAACACATTCTGGCACTCCTGCTTCCCAAGCCTGGAAAGTATAATATAATAATATTAAAATGTGCTGCTTAGAGGGGTTTGTTGTCTAGTCTTTCCTCACTATATGCCTGTTTTTCTCGGGTGCCGGAGTTCCAGTGAGGCGGCAAGAGAAAACTGTATTTGAACATTGCCCCCAAGAAATCTGGTAGATCGGGGATTCATTTATGGGGCATGTGTTTTTAGTTGGGTGCCCTTCTTTTCAGGCCGAGCCTACTAGGCAATGCATACGCTGGCTGTTGCTAAGCATATTGTGGTTTATCATGAATATAGAGGGGCTTGGAACCCCCCTATTGCTTACCATTGGTTGGCTTGCCATGTCACACTCATTTGCTTGCTTCTTATTCGTGCCTCAGCATATCAATATTGTGTTTGTCAGTCAGATGGAGAATTGCCTGTTTATCATCGCTTGGAAATGGCTGGTATCTCGGCTTTTATCGCTTGTGTTTTTAGGTATAAAGGAGTGGCACTCAGGGATACCTGTCAATGCGCACCTATTTGGAGTGTGTAGGGTTACCACTGGGCTTAATTTTTATGGACATGATCAGGATTTGAATGTTGGGGTCAGAACTATAATTCTGAAAATCACTTACAGCTGGTATTATTTCCCTGTTTCTGTACAAACAGCAAATATAAGAAGAAATCACTTTAAAATGTGTTGTATAGCTGTCCTAATGCTCTCTGGCTGATAATTAAAATGAACAAAGACAGAAAGGCCATTTAAAAAAGGATATAGATAATTTTATAGAAGGTTCTCCTTAAGTATCATGTCTGGCTGTTGCAAAAGAATGTATGCATTTACCACCTATGTCTTTACCATGCATATGCCTTTGCCAAGCATGTCATGTAAACCCTCCCATTCACAAAGACATATATATATATATAGCAATATATATAAAAACAATGCCTTCCTGTGTGACTTCCTTGTGCCACTTGAGTCCCAGCAGGGCCCCTCTACCCTTCACAATGTAACACCCAAATACAGCGAGAAGTCTGGTGTAAGGGGGAGTAATTTCTGGGGCATTTGTGTTTTTGGTTGCTGCCTTCCTTTTTATGTCGAGCCCACTATAATGTGCCTATTAGTTTTCGAGCTTCTTTGTTAAAGAAATACACTGCTTTGAATTTTGAAGACATTTTATCATATTTTCATTAAACAGCATGGAAGCCCATCCTTGGGTGAGTTTTGTTGTTCACCAGTGGTACGTGAAGTAACAGAGGATGTTGTAGCACCCAGGATAATGTGCTGCGTGGCTAAATAATTATAAGGTCCCAAAAGCGAGACCTATTGACTTTGTCAATTCTTGTTTTTTTTAGGTAGAGGTCGATTAAGTGATTTGCCCATAATCACAGTGTTTTGAGCCGACGCTGGGACTCGTAGGTCACATCTCCTCCCTGACACATGACATAATTTACACAAAAGGCAACATGTGCAGACCAGTGGAGACAATTCGGCTCTGGAAGACGTCATATGCAAACGCGCTTACATAAATCAGAAATATGCACTCATTTTCCACTTATGAATGCCGAGCTTGCCACGTCTCATTGACTAATGCACTGTGGGACCTTACCGCCTTCCTCCGAAAGAAAGCATTTGTTTCTTCCGCCCCTCTCTTCCCTCCGGTACAGTGCCACGCACAAGTAAGTCCAATTTTTATGCAAATGATACAGGAATGTGATTTCCCTGCCCAATGTGAATATAGAGATACTTGACAAACCCGCAGCCGCCATGAGGCAGCGCTGGATATACAGAGCTTTCCTTGCCTAGATTTGATAAAGCATGTAATTGGCGAGCAGTCCCAAGACATCCACTTGAAAATCTTAGCAGATTGGATTCTTTTGAATCCTAAGAATGCATATGATGTAGGTTTGCTTCCATTTCCAGTCTTGACTTAATTCCTACAGGCTTTGAAAATCGAGAGAAATGAGGTCTCCAACAAAGAGCCCGGACTCAGAACGAGGCAATGCCACATGAACTTCAAGAAAGAAGGGCAACGAGAGAGGATATTTGAAGACTGGGAAAGGGAAATACAACAGAAAGAGGACTCGCGCAATAACCACTCCACGCTGTAAGTTAGCGTAAAAGGCCATTTTATTAGGACAGGGTTGACAACCATAATTAAACATAACATCAATAAACATCTAACAATCCCCAACCTCAGGTCTTTCATCCATCATCCACTCCCACATTCCAGTTACTCACTCTCAATTCACTCAGCGACCTCTTTTCTTATACCATTCGCTTCCTCAATTATCTTTCAACCTCCTTCAGCATCTCCAGCCGTCGCACTTCTGCATGCCGCACCCCCATCATGCACCTGTATCCCCCTCCCCGGAAGGGTGAGTATGCCCCACCCCTCCAAAGTACTGCTAGCATCAACCTCTACCCGTCCTAAACTGGCACGCTATTCAGGGCAATTACCCTTTCCCACTCCTAAAAACATGTAGGGTGAGAGGGTGGTCAAAACTTTTCTAACCCTTCCCTAATGGCGCTGGGGACAGGGAGAGGATGAACTTCCCCTCCTGCCCCGTATAAACCCTACCTTAACCCCACCCCTAAACCCACCCCCTAAACTACCTAACACCCTGTCCTATGCTATCGCGTCAACACCCCGGGGGAAGACTGGTCTGCCGACCTCACTTGCCCCTGGGGCCGAATGGTAGCTGGGAGAGAGAGTGGGGTAGGAGGCATTGCTAAAGAAAGAAGGATGGAGGGATTATATTAATAAGAGACCGAAAAAAAGTAAGAGGTGTAAAGAGGGCTAGACACGCAGATGGACAGACAGACAGACAGACAGACAGATAGATAGATAGATAGATAGATAGATAGATAGATAGATAGACAGACAGACAGACAGACAGACAGACAGACAGACAGACAGACAGACAGACAGACAGACAGACAGACAGACAGACAGATAGATAGATAGATAGATAGATAGATAGATAGATAGATAGATAGATAGATAGATAGATAGATAGATAGATAGATAGATAGATAGATAGATAGATAGATAGATAGATAAGACAGACAGACAGACAGGCGTAGAGAGGGATGGAGAAAGTGGAATGCAGAGTGACAAATGAAGAAGAAAAGGACAATCAACTATCCATGTCTATGCATAAGGAAATTGATCTTTCTGCTCTGGTGTCCCCCCACCCAATTTTCATCAATAGATATATGTACTTTTAATCTCTGCTCGCCAGACACAGCCAAAAATGGTATGTTTAATGTCTCTCTAGTACCTTCAGTGTAGAGAAGAAAAAGAGTTGTTGTTAGTAGTCTGTGTGCTATCCATAACCAGCAAAGCTTTCATTGATGACATGTGCTGGAGTTTTGACAAGTATTGTGACATAATTCACTTGATGACCCCTTATAAAGTTTCGATTTTTTTTTACAACTCTACTTTACATAAGACTTGTGCTGTGACTTCTCTGTGTGCAGGTCCCCTTTCAAAGCCACAAAGAGTACAGATTTGGGAAGTAGGTGTGTGGAGTCAGTCCCACTGGTTACTAAAACAACATAAGTGACATTTAATTCCATTTTTGATAATACCCTTTTCTGCAGGACATATGTCCTCCGGGACAAAATGCAATTTGTAACTTTTGATCAGGGGTTGATATCAAATTTACAGCATGTAAGTAACCTATGCTTACACGACTAGTGGTTATGTTAAACTTTCCTTACCTATTCCCACTATAGTATTTATGAAATATATATATATAGAATTACAGATGGGAAGCAGTGAGCCTGGCCTAAAAGACATTTATGGCGTAGCAACAGTGGGTAACTCCAGTTGACTTTGATGTTGCCCAGAGGTGAAAAACATCCCTATAATTCACCATCTATAATCTAATGTTATGTGTGGCCTCCAAAATTATCTGATTCTGCTTTCACCTACTGCACAGGAGCAGAGGAGTATTGGGGGGGCCATATATAACATGGCCTCTTCTCCTTGATCCAAATGTGAAAAATAAATACCTAACCTGCCATCCTTAAGCATCACCAACCACCTGCCCTGCCTTTCTTCTCCTTCTTGCAGCTCTGCTTTCAGTAAAAGCAGGCAAGCAGAGCTGTGCAGACAGGCTCTCCCACAGCCCTGCCAGCCTGGCCTGGAAGGCCTGTATGATATCACATCAGTGGGTAGGGAGTTTTGTTATCAACTGTTGCTATGTCATAACAGTGAGTTACCTTATTTATAATCTAGAGAAAATGATGGAGGCTCTCTGTGAGAGCCATACATACCAAAATATTATCTCTGAGCTGTAGAGAATCGATTTACAAAAGAAATACACATTCTTTTGTGTGATTTCACTGCGTTGAAAACTTGCAATGGCCCTGCTCTCCAGTTGTCACTTTCAAAGACTGGCCATGCAGTGCTCAAAATGGGAGGGATTTGTGATAAACTGGTTTACTAATGAGTAGGACACAGGTTATGAGCTCCCACCAAGTTATGTAATGTAATAACTAAGTAAAGTGTGGTCAGTGAAGAATCCTGGGGTTACCCGCAGTAGCCAAGGTTCAAGTGAAAGGTTTACTTCAGAAGAATTGTGTGGCAGCATGGTAATAGAATTTCACTAACCAAATGGTGTCTGACAGGAATATTGGGTCCAATGGAGGCTAACTACAGTTTACAAAAATATCACCCTAATGGAGTTAATAACCGAAAATCTTGATACAATAGGACGATATTTTTGCTAACAATATTCTGATATAAACTGTTCAACAGCAGCAAAAGAACACCAACACTGAGAAGCATAATATATATACAAATCCCAAACCGATTTAGCAAAAATATATATTTTTTTTAAAACACCGTAATGATGCTTATCTCTTAAGGGGATGAGGAAGTATGAGTTTTGCAAGAAAATTCACATTTTCAAAACAGTCTTACATCGAGTGTTACTCAGAGCAGCCAAAGGAGGCCCAATCTACTTCAAAGAACAGAAAGAGCCATTAGAAATCTGCTTAACCTCACACATGCCAAGTGGACTGGGCAGAGTCAATTGCCTTTTGGCTGATGCAAATGTCCTTCCGGGAAATGAATCAGCTTTATCAGCAGAACAAAGCGAAGGAGTAACAGCACTCACGTAATAAAACTGCAGTCCTCTTCAGTTGTGCTAATCATTGGTATTTGAAGAAGGGAGGCCCGACTCACAGAAGTAATATGAGATAAAAGCCTAAACTTACTATTTTTGGTATTCACAGAAAGCATTTAGTAGTACTAAAGTTAGGATTTTGTCTTAAATCTGTCTTAAGTCTGTCTTAACCTAAGTCTGTCCTAAGTCTGACCTAAGTCTGTCCTAAGTTTGTCTTAAGTTTGTCTTAAGTCTGTCTTAAGTCAAACTTAATCCTAACTTTACTACTACTAAATGCCTTCTGTGAATACCAAAAGTAATAAGTTTAGGATTTTGTCTCAGATTAGTTCTCTGAATAGGCCCCATAGAGTTTATAAATGTCCCCCTCCTGCATATCCTTCTTGCAGATACTGCTGCATGTTCCACTGAGGGAAGCAGCAGGCACATGAGACCGTATTATAATCTACCACCTTGCTTGGTCTGTGGACACTCCGGGCCCGATTCACAGAATGAACTTAAGACTAAATCCTAAACCTACTACTATTTGGTATTCACAGAATGCACTTACTACCTTCAGGATTCACATAGTGAACTTACTACTTTGGGGATTCACAGAATGAACTTACTACTTTCGGTATTCACAGAATAGATTTAAGACTACTAACTTTACGTCCGCACTCGGGCCAGAAATTCCGGCCCGGAGGCAGAGCTTCCGGCTTGGGGGCGGAGCTTGCGGCCTGGAGGCGGGGCTTCTGGCTCGGAGGTGGGGGTTGAGCCATGGCTGAAATCTCCACCTCTAAGGCGTAAGCTCTGCCTCCGGACCAGAAGCTCTGCCTCTGGGCCAGAAGCTCCACCTCCGGGCCGGAAACTCCGCCTCCGGGCCGGAATTTCCGGCCCGAGTGCGGACTTAAAGTTAGTAGTCTTAAATCTATTCTGTGAATTCCGCAAGTGGTAAGTTAATTCTGTGAATCCCGAAAGTAGTAAGTTCACTCTGTGAATCCCGAAAATAGTAAGTGCATTCAGTGAATACCAAATAGTAGTAAGTTTAGGATTTAGTCTTAAGTTCATTCTGTGAATCGGGCCCTATCTATCCTTAATGGGTACTAGGAGTTCTCCAGTCTCGCAGGATGCTCAAGATCTAGGACACAGTCCACCATGTCTAACCAGACTGTTCATGAGGGGCACATGCCTAGCAGCAGCAAGACTTCTTTCTTCATAAATCGAGAGAAACTCGGGGAAGAGGCATCTTTCAGACACTCAGGTGTCACAATTGCCAAAACACCAAAATGGCCAACTCATTTGAAAGGCAGAAGACGCATCACATGGAATTCTGTGGATGGTGTACAGGCATGGTCAAAGGTTTTCCAGCTCCATCGAAAGACAAAAGACAACCATATTACATGAAGAATCAATGTACAACAGTTTTCCAAGCAAAAGTGGGAAGCCAGATTTCCTATGGAGAAGTGTTGTGAGAGATCGACAGATCAAGAGAATGTGAAGGACGCTGCGAGAGGAAGCTTTGGAAAACACTACTTAAAGTTCCAGCCAGCTTCCCATCTGCGGTACTGGAGGCAGATGCTGGTTACTCATTAATCGAGTCCAAATCTCAAATAGCCCCCATTAAATATGAACTGAAAAGACTGAGTTCAAGAACTGCCCATCTTGTTGACGAGGCCTAGAAAGAACATTTTTCTGTGCAGCCTAAATCTGCCTATGTGATCGAATGGCTTAAGGAAGAAGAGAGGCTGGGAATATCATGATCTTCAAACTTAAACCTGCTGAAAGTGAAAGTGGATTAAAAATGTCTAGATTGTGTCAAAAAAGTGAATTTTATTAATTGGCCAATCCGACATAGATAAAAACGAGATGTGGGATATACAACTGAATAAATTGTTCATCTATATCCACGGTTCCAGTCATAAGAGAGACGATGCAGATACCAAGCGGGTGCCGGGCATTTTTAATCCACTTTCACTTATCACAAATCACACACTACCAGCTCTGCAGTAATACTGGTATTGCAGCACACCAGGGTGGCATTCGGCCTCTCCTGGTGGGGCCCAATGATGAAGCAAGTCACCAACTAGGTTGGTGAGTGAGGGCTTTCAAAAGAACCTAGTTGGATTCTACATACATGCTCTTCTTTCTAATAAGGCACACTCTTTCGCTGTTATGAAAAGCATATTAAATCAGAATAAAATATTTGCCTCCCAGCTGCACTGAATAACATTATGCCTCTCTGTCTGTCTGTCTGTCTGCCAATAGAGAGATGTGTCTTCTGCTCTGCATGAACTTTAACTTACATATTTCACTCTAGAACTGCTGGTGCTGGTCTCCTGCAGGCAGACAGGTTAAAATGGATCAAAGTACTGCCAGTGAAGCTTGAATGCCCCAATATGACATCCCTCCTATGGATGGAGGTCGCAGACTGTCCAGAGACAGAGGAAACTGAAGCCTGCTTAGAAGAATTTCAGTGGACCTGTTAGAATTGAACATGCATTGAGTCAAACATTTCTGGATAAAACTTGGATTCCTCACCCAAATCAGTTTGCCTTGTGGCTAAGTTGATTCATAAAGGGGGTGGTGATGGACAGAGTATCTGAATTAAGCAGAACACTCCTACCCAGTCAAAAGATCAGGGCTTGATCCATCACCGTTTTTTAGCTCACTGCACCATCCCAGCTCAGAACCTGGCTACATGCAAATTAGTCTGACCCTGGCCCAGTGCATCATGGGAACAGGGCAGACCAAACTTCCAAGCCAATTCTTTACTGGAAAGGAAACAAGCTTCCGGGGACCGGTTTCTGGCATTACAACCGTCTTCGGCCCGGCTTGCTTGAATCCTGATGGTGCAGTGAGCAAGGGACTCACATCTGAGCATACCCTTCCACACTTGTGGTGGCCAAAACGATTCATAAAGGGGGTGGTGATGGACAGAGTATCTGAATTAAGCAGAACACTCCTACCCAGTCAAAAGATCAGGGCTTGATCCATCACCGTTTTTTAGCTCATTGCACCATCCCAGCTCAGAACCTGGCTACATGCAAATTAGTCTGACCCTGGCCCAGTGCATCATGGGAACAGGGCAGACCAAACTACCAAGCCAATTCTTTACTGGAAAGGAAACAAGCTTCCGGGGACCGGTTTCTGGCATTACAGCCGTCTTCGGCCCGGCTTGCTTGAATCCTGATGGTGCAGTGAGCAAGGGACTCACATCTGAGCATACCCTTCCACACTTGTGGTGGCCAAAACGATTCATAAAGGGGGTGGTGATGGACAGAGTATCTGAATTAAGCAGAACACTCCTACCCAGTCAAAAGATCAGGGCTTGATCCATCACCGTTTTTTAGCTCACTGCACCATCCCAGCTCAGAACCTGGCTACATGCAAATTAGTCTGACCCTGGCCCAGTGCATCATGGGAACAGGGCAGACCAAACTACCAAGCCAATTCTTTACTGGAAAGGAAACAAGCTTCCGGGTACCGGTTTCTGGCATTACAGCCGTCTTCGGCCCGGCTTGCTTGAATCCTGATGGTGCAGTGAGCAAGGGACTCACATCTGAGCATACCCTTCCACACTTGTGGTGGCCAAAACGATTCATAAAGGGGGTGGTGATGGACAGAGTATCTGAATTAAGCAGAACACCCCTACCCAGTCAAAAGATCAGGGCTTGATCCATCACCGTTTTTTAGCTCACTGCACCATCCCAGCTCAGAACCTGGCTACATGCAAATTAGTATGACCCTGGCCCAGTGCATCATGGGAACAGGGCAGAGAAAACTACCAAGCCAATTCTTTACTGGAAAGGAAACAAGCTTCCGGGGACAGGTTTCTGGCATTACAGCCGTCTTCGGCCCGGCTTGCTTGAATCCTGATGGTGCAGTGAGCAAGGGACTCACATCTGAGCATACCCTTCCACACTTGTGGTGGCCAAAACGATTCATAAAGGGGGTGGTGATGGACAGAGTATCTGAATTAAGCAGAACACTCCTACCCAGTCAAAAGATCAGGGCTTGATCCATCACCGTTTTTTAGCTCACTGCACCATCCCAGCTCAGAACCTGGCTACATGCAAATTAGTCTGACCCTGGCCCAGTGCATCATGGGAACAGGGCAGACCAAACTTCCAAGCCAATTCTTTACTGGAAAGGAAACAAGCTTCCGGGGACCGGTTTCTGGCATTACAGCCGTCTTCGGCCCGGCTTGCTTGAATCCTGATGGTGCAGTGAGCAAGGGACTCACATCTGAGCATACCCTTCCACACTTGTGGTGGCCAAAACGATTCATAAAGGGGGTGGTGATGGACAGAGTATCTGAATTAAGCAGAACACTCCTACCCAGTCAAAAGATCAGGGCTTGATCCATCACCGTTTTTTAGCTCACTGCACCATCCCAGCTCAGAACCTGGCTACATGCAAATTAGTCTGACCCTGGCCCAGTGCATCATGGGAACAGGGCAGACCAAACTACCAAGCCAATTCTTTACTGGAAAGGAAACAAGCTTCCGGGGACCGGTTTCTGGCATTACAGCCGTCTTCGGCCCGGCTTGCTTGAATCCTGATGGTGCAGTGAGCAAGGGACTCACATCTGAGCATACCCTTCCACACTTGTGGTGGCCAAAACGATTCATAAAGGGGGTGGTGATGGACAGAGTATCTGAATTAAGCAGAACACTCCTACCCAGTCAAAAGATCAGGGCTTGATCCATCACCGTTTTTTAGCTCACTGCACCATCCCAGCTCAGAACCTGGCTACATGCAAATTAGTCTGACCCTGGCCCAGTGCATCATGGGAACAGGGCAGACCAAACTACCAAGCCAATTCTTTACTGGAAAGGAAACAAGCTTCCGGGTACCGGTTTCTGGCATTACAGCCGTCTTCGGCCCGGCTTGCTTGAATCCTGATGGTGCAGTGAGCAAGGGACTCACATCTGAGCATACCCTTCCACACTTGTGGTGGCCAAAACGATTCATAAAGGGGGTGGTGATGGACAGAGTATCTGAATTAAGCAGAACACTCCTACCCAGTCAAAAGATCAGGGCTTGATCCATCACCGTTTTTTAGCTCACTGCACCATCCCAGCTCAGAACCTGGCTACATGCAAATTAGTCTGACCCTGGCCCAGTGCATCATGGGAACAGGGCAGAGAAAACTACCAAGCCAATTCTTTACTGGAAAGGAAACAAGCTTCCGGGGACAGGTTTCTGGCATTACAGCCGTCTTCGGCCCGGCTTGCTTGAATCCTAATGGTGCAGTGAGCAAGGGACTCACATCTGAGCATACCCTTCCACACTTGTGGTGGCCAAAACGATTCATAAAGGGGGTGGTGATGGACAGAGTATCTGAATTAAGCAGAACACTCCTACCCAGTCAAAAGATCAGGGCTTGATCCATCACCGTTTTTTAGCTCACTGCACCATCCCAGCTCAGAACCTGGCTACATGCAAATTAGTCTGACCCTGGCCCAGTGCATCATGGGAACAGGGCAGACCAAACTACCAAGCCAATTCTTTACTGGAAAGGAAACAAGCTTCCGGGGACCGGTTTCTGGCATTACAGCCGTCTTCGGCCCGGCTTGCTTGAATCCTGATGGTGCAGTGAGCAAGGGACTCACATCTGAGCATACCCTTCCACACTTGTGGTGGCCAAAACGATTCATAAAGGGGGTGGTGATGGACAGAGTATCTGAATTAAGCAGAACACTCCTACCCAGTCAAAAGATCAGGGCTTGATCCATCACCGTTTTTTAGCTCACTGCACCATCCCAGCTCAGAACCTGGCTACATGCAAATTAGTCTGACCCTGGCCCAGTGCATCATGGGAACAGGGCAGACCAAACTACCAAGCCAATTCTTTACTGGAAAGGAAACAAGCTTCCGGGGACCGGTTTCTGGCATTACAGCCGTCTTCGGCCCGGCTTGCTTTAATCCTGATGGTGCAGTGAGCAAGGGACTCACATCTGAGCATACCCTTCCACACTTGTGGTGGCCAAAACGATTCATAAAGGGGGTGGTGATGGACAGAGTATCTGAATTAAGCAGAACACTCCTACCCAGTCAAAAGATCAGGGCTTGATCCATCACCATTTTTTAGCTCACTGCACCATCCCAGCTCAGAACCTAGCTACATGCAAATTAGTCTGACCCTGGCCCAGTGCATCATGGGAACAGGGCAGACCAAACTACCAAGCCAATTCTTTACTGGAAAGGAAACAAGCTTCCGGGGACCGGTTTCTGGCATTACAGCCGTCTTCGGCCCGGCTTGCTTGAATCCTGATGGTGCAGTGAGCAAGGGACTCACATCTGAGCATACCCTTCCACACTTGTGGTGGCCAAAACGATTCATAAAGGGGGTGGTGATGGACAGAGTATCTGAATTAAGCAGAACACTCCTACCCAGTCAAAAGATCAGGGCTTGATCCATCACCGTTTTTTAGCTCACTGCACCATCCCAGCTCAGAACCTGGCTACATGCAAATTAGTCTGACCCTGGCCCAGTGCATCATGGGAACAGGGCAGACGAAACTACCAAGCCAATTCTTTACTGGAAAGGAAACAAGCTTCCGGGGACCGGTTTCTGGCATTACAGACGTCTTCGGCCCGGCTTGCTTGAATCCTGATGGTGCAGTGAGCAAGGGACTCACATCTGAGCATACCCTTCCACACTTGTGGTGGCCAAAACGATTCATAAAGGGGGTGGTGATGGACAGAGTATCTGAATTAAGCAGAACACTCCTACCCAGTCAAAAGATCAGGGCTTGATCCATCACCGTTTTTTAGCTCACTGCACCATCCCAGCTCAGAACCTGGCTACATGCAAATTAGTCTGACCCTGGCCCAGTGCATCATGGGAACAGGGCAGGCCAAACTACCAAGCCAATTCTTTACTGGAAAGGAAACAAGCTTCCGGGGACCGGTTTCTGGCATTACAGCCGTCTTCGGCCCGGCTTGCTTGAATCCTGATGGTGCAGTGAGCAAGGGACTCACATCTGAGCATACCCTTCCACACTTGTGGTGGCCAAAATGATTCATAAAGGGGGTGGTGATGGACAGAGTATCTGAATTAAGCAGAACACTCCTACCTGCCCTGTTCCCATGATGCACTGGGCCAGGGACAGACTAATTTGCATATAGCCAGGTTCTGAGCTGGGATGGGGCAGTGAGCTAAATAACGGTGATGGATCAAGCCCTGATCTTTGGACTGGGTAAGAGTGGTCTGCTTAATTCAGACACTCTGTTCATCACCACCCCCTTTTCTGAATCGTTTTTGGCCAATATAGGTGTGGCAGGGTATACTCAGACATGAGTCCCTTGCTCACTGATCCATCAGGATTCAAGCAAGCCGGGCCGACGAGGCTGAAATGCCAGAAACCGGTCCCCGGTAGCTTGTCTCCTTTCTGGTGAAGAATTGGCTTGCTAGTTTGGTCTGCCCTGTTCCCATGATGCACTGGGCCAGGGACAGACTAATTTGCATATAGCCAGGTTCTGAGCTGGGATGGGGCAGTGAGCTAAATAACGGTGATGGATCAAGCCCTGATCTTTGGACTGGGTAAGAGTGGTCTGCTTAATTCAGACACTCTGTTCATCACCACCCCCTTTTCTGAATCGTTTTTGGCCAATATAGGTGTGGCAGGGTATACTCAGACATGAGTCCCTTGCTCACTGCTCCATCAGGATTCAAGCAAGCCGGGCCGACGAGGCTGAAATGCCAGAAACCGGTCCCCGGTAGCTTGTCTCCTTTCTGGTGAAGAATTGGCTTGGTAGTTTGGTCTGCCCTGTTCCCATGTTGCACTGGGCCAGGGACAGACTAATTTGCATATAGCCAGGTTCTGAGCTGGGATGGGGCAGTGAGCTAAATAACGGTGAAGGATCAAGCCCTGATCTTTGGACTGGGTAAGAGTGGTCTGTTTAATTCAGACACTCTGTTCATCACCACCCCCTTTTCTGAATCGTTTTTGGCCACTATAGGTGTGGCAGGGTATATTCAGACATGAGTCCATTGCTCACTGCTCCATCAGGATTCAAGCAAGCCGGGCCGACGAGGCTGAAATGCCAGAAACCGGTCTCCGGTAGCTTGTCTCCTTTCTGGTGAAGAATTGGCTTGGTAGTTTGGTCTGCCCTGTTCCCATGATGCACTGGGCCAGGGACAGACTAATTTGCATATAGCCAGGTTCTGAGCTGGGATGGGGCAGTGAGCTAAATAACGGTGATGGATCAAGCCCTAATCTTTGGACTCGGTAAGAGTGGTCTGCTTAATTCAGACACTCTGTTCATCACCACCCCCTTTTCTGAATCGTTTTTGGCCACTATAGGTGTGGCAGGGTATACTCAGACATGAGTCCCTTGCTCACTTCTCCATCAGGATTCAAGCAAGCCGGGCCGACGAGGCTGAAATGCCAGAAACCGGTCCCCGGTAGCTTGTCTCCTTTCTGGTGAAGAATTGGCTTAATAGTTTGGTCTGCCCTGTTCCCATGATGCACTGGGCCAGGGACAGACTAATTTGCATATAGCCAGGTTGTGAGCGAGCTGGGATGGGGCAGTGAGCTAAATAACGGTGATGGATCAAGCCCTGATCTTTGGACTGGGTAAGAGTGGTCTGCTTAATTCAGACACTCTGTTCATCACCACCCCCTTTTCTGAATCGTTTTTGGCCACTATAGGTGTGGCAGGGTATACTCAGACATGAGTCCCTTGCTCACTGCTCCATCAGGATTCAAGCAAGCCGGGCCGACGAGGCTGAAATGCCAGAAACCGGTCCCCGGTAGCTTGTCTCCTTTCTGGTGAAGAATTGGCTTGGTAATTTGGTCTGCCCTGTTCCCATGATGCACTGGGCCAGGGACAGACTAATTTGCATATAGCCAGGTTCTGAGCTGGGATGGGGCAGTGAGCTAAATAACGGTGATGGATCAAGCCCTGATCTTTGGACTGGGTAAGAGTGGTCTGCTTAATTCAGACACTCTGTTCATCACCACCCCCTTTTCTGAATCGTTTTTGGCCACTATAGGTGTGGCAGGGTATACTCAGACATGAGTCCCTTGCTCACTGCTCCATCAGGATTCAAGCAAGACGGGCTGACTAGGCTGAAATGCCAGAAACCGGTCCCCGGTAGCTTGTCTCCTTTCTGGTGAAGAATTGGCTTGGTAGTTTGGTCTGCCCTGTTCCCATGATGCACTGGGCCAGGGACAGACTAATTTGCATATAGCCAGGTTCTGAGCTGGGATGGGGCAGTGAGCTAAATAACGGTGATGGATCAAGCCCTGATCTTTGGACTGGGTAAGAGTGGTCTGCTTAATTCAGACACTCTGTTCATCACCACCCCCTTTTCTGAATCGTTTTTGGCCACTATAGGTGTGGCAGGGTATACTCAGACATGAGTCCCTTGCTCACTGCTCCATCAGGATTCAAGCAAGCCGGGCCGACGAGGCTGAAATGCCAGAAACCGGTCCCCGGTAGCTTGTCTCCTTTCTGGTGAAGAATTGGCTTGCTAGTTTGGTCTGCCCTGTTCCCATGATGCACTGGGCCAGGGACAGACTAATTTGCATATAGCCAGGTTCTAAGCTGGGATGGGGCAGTGAGCTAAATAACGGTGATGGATCAAGCCCTGATCTTTGGACTGGCTAAGAGTGGTCTGCTTAATTCAGACACTCTGTTCATCACCACCCCCTTTTCTGAATCGTTTTTGGCCACTATAGGTGTGGCAGGGTATACTCAGACATGAGTCCCTTGCTCACTGCTCCATCAGGATTCAAGCAAGCCGGGCCGACTAGGCTGAAATGCCAGAAACCGGTCCCCGGTAGCTTGTCTCCTTTCTGGTGAAGAATTGGCTTGGTAGTTTGGTCTGCCCTGTTCCCATGATGCACTGGGCCAGGGACAGACTAATTTGCATATAGCCAGGTTCTGAGCTGGGATGGGGCAGTGAGCTAAATAACGGTGATGGATCAAGCCCTGATCTTTGGACTGGGTAAGAGTGGTCTGCTTAATTCAGACACTCTGTTCATAACCACCCCCTTTTCTGAATCGTTTTTGGCCACTATAGGTGTGGCAGGGTATACTCAGACATGAGTCCCTTGCTCACTGCTCCATCAGGATTCAAGCAAGCCGGGCCGACGAGGCTGAAATGCCAGAAACCGGTCCCCGGTAGCTTGTCTCCTTTCTGGTGAAGAATTGGCTTGGTAGTTTGGTCTGCCCTGTTCCCATGATGCACTGGGCCAGGGACAGACTAATTTGCATATAGCCAGGTTCTGAGCTGGGATGGGGCAGTGAGCTAAATAACGGTGATGGATCAAGCCCTGATCTTTGGACTGGGTAAGAGTGGTCTGCTTAATTCAGACACTCTGTTCATCACCACCCCCTTTTCTGAATCGTTTTTGGCCACTATAGGTGTGGCAGGGTATACTCAGACATGAGTCCCTTGCTCACTGCTCCATCAGGATTCAAGCAAGCCGGGCCGACGAGGCTGAAATGCCAGAAACCGGTCCCCGGTAGCTTGTCTCCTTTCTGGTGAAGAATTGGCTTGGTAGTTTGGTCTGCCCTGTTCCCATGATGCACTGGGCCAGGGACAGACTAATTTGCACATAGCCAGGTTCTGAGCTGGGATGGGGCAGTGAGCTAAATAACGGTGATGGATCAAGCCCTGATCTTTGGACTGGGTAAGAGTGGTCTGCTTAATTCAGACACTCTGTTCATCACCACCCCCTTTTCTGAATCGTTTTTGGCCACTATAGGTGTGGCAGGGTATACTCAGACATGAGTCCCTTGCTCACTGCTCCATCAGGATTCAAGCAAGCCGGGCCGACGAGGCTGAAATGCCAGAAACCGGTCCCCGGTAGCTTGTCTCCTTTCTGGTGAAGAATTGGCTTGGTAGTTTGGTCTGCCCTGTTCCCATGATGCACTGGGCCAGGGACAGACTAATTTGCATATAGCCAGGTTCTGAGCTGGGATGGGGCAGTGAGCTAAATAACGGTGATGGATCAAGCCCTGATCTTTGGACTGGGTAAGAGTGGTCTGCTTAATTCAGACACTCTGTTCATCACCACCCCCTTTTCTGAATCGTTTGTGGCTAAGTTGTCCAGGCCATGTAGCCCCGGCCATGTAGCCCCTTCCCCTACATAGCTTCAGCCTAAGACAATGACTCCCTTCTGTGTGAATATGCGTGTCTTTCTGTATGGGTATGTGTGTGAGTAAGCATGTCTTTTTTTGAGTTGGGGATGGGTGGAAGATCATGTTTAACCCACTGGACCGGTCCTCACAGATGACAGACCAAATCTGCGAAGGTCAAAATGCATATTTACTGTGGTCTGCTGTATAACCTATCCCTGGATCTGGGTGCGCATGGAGATAGATTCGTGAATAAACACTCGATTACGGTCTATGGCAGGGCCTCATATATAAATATATACACACCTGCCTTCAGACCTATATAACCCATGACGAGAGATCCGGTTATCACAAATGCAATAGGGTTTTTACCAATGAGTATATTTAAATTTGTACTCGATGTTTTATATTTATATATTTATACATATTCTATCCATTGTACGAAATATATACATATGTATCATACCCATTGCAGGTAAATAGCGAAGAATAACAATATTACATCTGCATTTACTCACGCTAAACCAACATATCTTAAAAGCATGAGGTCCAATGGATGCAAGCCACAAAACAACAAAACATCAAAATAGGGATCTTTGTTATTTAAGGCAGAACTAATGTTCAATTTAATCAAACTGCTATCGACATATACACCATTGTCCCAGTACTACTAGTCGAAGCATCTAAGATATCACTGATACAATTTAAGTATTTCTTCCATGGTCATGACAGTCACTATCTGTATGCACACGTAAGCACAATGTCACTTTAAAAAAGAAAAAAGTTACTGCAACAATGTCATGTGATCAAGGCTCCTTGCAAGTTGAAACACATATGGAGGTATCCTAATGAATCACTAAAGAAATACATCTGTGGTCAGTGTCTGTGGTTTGGAAGAATCCGAAGTGCCAATGGAAAGTGCAATATAAATATATATATATATATGTATATTCACCGAAAAAGCCATAGGTTTTCAGGGACGTTATAATTAGTTGGACATTTCTCTCGTACAAAACCATAGAAATTTCCCTGTTATAGTTAGTTCAGCTAACTATAACTTGCGCACCCACAATGCACTGCTGATGACTTCACATATTACATCATTCATGACATGGTCAGTGACATCACTGATGACATCTCAAATGACATTACTGATGACATCATCCACTTGAAAATCTGATGCACCGCCTCACACTGTACTATACCCTTTGATACACTGACTGGTAAATACAGATTACCATTTTTGAAACCATCGACACACCAATACCAGTTACTAGGTGGTACAAGCTCTGGTCCTGCTGAGGCTGGACTATGGCAGCATGACGCTCTGCAGCCTGCCCAAATACACCCTGGCACCACTAAGCACCACTGAGCACATCCCTGAACGCTGCGGCCAGACTGGTCCCTGGTACCAAACGAAGTGAGTACATATCCCCAATCCTAAAATCTCTTAAATGGTTGCCTTATGAAGCTCGAATTAAGTTAAAGATTGCAGTTCTAGCGCACAAAGCCCTGCATTTCAATACTCCCAGGTACCTTGCGCAAAAGCTTGAATTATTCTGTGGTGGGAGAGCATCAAAAAGCACTATCACTCTCCTCCTGATACCCCCAATCCTTAAGAAAAAGAGAACCGCTCTCCGAGCCTTCTCCGGCGCTGCTCCAAGGATTTGGAACTCTCTTCCACCGGAAGTACACAGAATCTCTTAAACGGCTGCTTTCAAGCCAAAAGATTCCTAATTCACAAATTTTTACCTTAATTGGGGCTTGGATCACTTGTTCGAAATCACTGTTCCTACAACCATTGTACCTTCATGTGATGCTGCTCATCTTTACTGCATTCTGTGTCCCCCTTTGTTGCCTGTTATATTCAGGTTTATCATATTACTCTCCCTGAGAGAGGTGTAAAAAGGGGCATGGCGTGGTACCATCTCTTTGCAACGCAGCTCTGTGGTGCTTACTGGAGGTACCTGGTTGGGCTAGTTGGCCCCCAGGGACCCTCAGGATTCAAGGGGACTTAATCCCTCAGTTTACAAAGCACCAGGGGGTGTATTTGCATACTTGACATATAAGGCCCTCCCCTTCCTGCACCACTGTGCAAACGCGCCCCCTGGCATGTTGTGAGTTGGGGGATTAAGTCCCCTTGAATCCTCTGGGTCCCTGGGGGCCAACTAGCCCACCAGGTACCTCCGGTAAGTGCCACAGTGATGCGTTTTAATTTTTTATTTTAATTTTATTTGGAGGGGGTCGCACGGCCTTTCTTTTTGTTTTATTTTTTTCTCAGGGGAGAGGGGCCACGTTGTCCCCCTCCCGGGACCCCATCCCCCGGGGCCGGCCCTCAGGGTTGGGGACTGTGGGGGAGTCCCAATACCCCCACGGTCCCTGCCGGCTCCCCGCGTCCTGCGGGAGCCGGCATTGCTTTTCCACAAGGGAAGCTGCTGACATGCAGCTCCCCTTGTGGAAAAGCAATCCTGCTTTGCTTCGTTGAAGCGAGAGCAGGTTTCCCTGCTCTCGCTTCAACGAAGCAAAGCAGAGTTTGCAATGAACGTGCGACTCCCGCCCTGTCATTGCAAACAGCAGTGTCCTGTGGTTGGGCACCCCGGGAAACTGCAGGAGCCGGCCCTGTCCCCAGGGCCATCGAGGGCTCTATGTGGGGGGGCAGGTGGCCCCGTCCCTTCTTTTTAAATGCCCCGGTTAGGTGGTGGTCCCCGGGGCATGTGAGGGGGCTCGATTCCCCTCAAATGTTTATGGTACAAAAAGAGCCCCGGGGAGGTGGCAGTCCCCAGGGTATTGTGGAGGGGATTGGGATCCCCATGTATTTTTTTCACAGTCCCGGGATTTTTTTTTAAATGCTGCTTTCGGCTCTGGGGATCCTTGTGGGACCCCCTGAGTATGCCTAGGGGGTCAGGGTGTTTTATACACTGCCCCCTTTTCTTGTTTTTTAACCTCTTTTTCATTGTTATCTTGTGACTCGGTTACCGAGTCACAAGGTGGCTGCCAACAGTTCCTGGTTTGGAGTGTTGGCAGCCAATCAGAATGAAGCTCGTGCTCGTGAGGGTAGCGAACCCACCGTGGCCATAGATTTCAATTTCTTTTTCTAATTTCTCAGGAACTACTGAATGGATTTACACCATTTAAAAAAAAGATCTTTCTGAACCAAGACCTACCTGTTTGCCAAATTTGGTGTTATTCCGTTCAGCAGTTCGGGCTGTAGCTTTGTCTAAATTTTCCTATGGAAATTAACATGGGGAAAACGCGTTTTGGGACCCCCCTTTTTTCTCGGCCCCTGCTTGACGAATCACCCCGAAACTTTCAAGACATATATATAACATGATGTGGGTGGAGTGTGTGTATGTGTGTGTTTTAATTCATACTCATTTCAGTTCACTCCTTGATCATCCATGGCCAGAAGAGACTTTCATGGTGAATCTAACTTTCTGTGAGTATTAACACACCCAATGAGAAGCAATCCATGGCCAGTAAGCTCCTTAGGCAAATAACCTACTCAGTACAGCCACATTTCCTTTAGGGATTAATATATTATATTGCCTTGCCAACCCTATGGATAAAATGTGGCATGTGGAGGTGTTTATCCAATATATGCTAAGCTTCAAAGGATTCTTCTATTCAGTTGTAGAGGAACACACCTGGCTACACTCAAGTATTTATTAGAATGCCTAAAAGAAAAACAATTATCAGATTTTGCTTAAATATCAACTGCGATTGTAATAGTTGTGCTCTCCCTCTTCATGATTGCCAATACTAATGCGCTTTATTGCAGTGCAGTATCCAAGCACATGCGATGTTCAGTAACATCAGTAATAAAAAAACAAGTACGCAAAAATAGAGGAACTCTGAAAGTCTTTATGGAGATAAACATTTTAGATCTACTAACACAGGCGCAGCTTATACTCAAATCAGCCAACATTTCTTAATCAGAAAGCTTATAAGCATACTGGACATAGAACTGTGGACATGAGACCTTTTTGACGTAATTTAAATGAAGAGAGATTGAGTGACTGAAATTTAGTTTGACAGCAGGTTGTTCACCAGTGGCAACAACAGTGTCTGTTTGTTATTGATTTTGGTTAGCTTGCTTTTTGGGCTCATACACTCTTAAGCAAAGAGGGGAGAAGTGGCGGAGACAAGAGTGCCATAGAGAATAGGAACATTGATAAAGAGAAGCTGAGAAGAGGTCAAGTGAAAGCGAAGAGAAAAAGGACAGGCAAAAATACAAAAGAAGAAAAAAATCACCAAACATGACGGCATAGAGATTGAAAGTTTGAGAAAATGCTAAATAAGACAGAATGTGTCTGATTATGATGTCGGGCGGATCGCCAAAGACGGCAGTCGGTGGCAGTCCATCTGAAATCTGAGGCTGTGGTTTGACCACTGCATAATGATGCGGTCAGTCTGAGCGTAGCGGGCGGAGGGACTAACTGACATCTCCGACAGGCTCAAGGAGCATGTTGGAGCATCGGTCGGAGTGTAATGACTGCAATGGGGGGTGATGCCTGCAGAGCCACCACCTGAGGGATTACAATGTCCCTTTTCCCATCGCTTTTACATGGCAGTTTGACCGCCATGTAAAGGCAGATGTAATGGGACTTTGGGGGCCCCTAGAAGGTCCCCTGTCCCCCAAAGGCATTCACTATGGGGTCAGGGAGGAACATGTGGTGTCCCCCAAACATCCACGCACCGTGTTCCAGGCACCACATGGTGCCCGGCACACGGTGCAGGGATGTTTAAAAACATGCCTTTTTTAACTGTGGCCCTTTTCTGGCCGCAGCACAAGCTGCAATTGAAAAAGGCATGTTTCCAACCACCTTCACGTGGTCTGATTGTAATAAGGCGGGTGGAACCTCTGACTACATGTCGAGCGGTTTCCATCCCGATACGATGGCAGCCGGACACTCGCCTGACCGACATTGTAATGAGGTCCATAGAGATAACAAGCATTTGCAATGCAATAGGTCTCGCAGCATTAAAGTTTGAGTTATTGGCATTGTATATGACAATGTGTTGCATTAAATTTTTTAGCAAAGTCTGTATGGGTGTATAAAGATGATTTGCAAGATGATAGCTGTTGAAAAATATTAAGCAATGTTGGCAATAATATTATATTAAAATAATAGTGTAAGTTACTGTTGTAGTTATAAGCATTTAGGTTGTGCATAGTGATGTTGTGGTGCCCCTGAGTGATGCTGTGGTGGTGCTGAGTGATGCTGTGGTGATGCGATAGATAGTGAGGGTGATAGATAGATAGAGGGAGGGCGAAAGATAGATAGAGAGAGGGTGAAAGATAGATAGAGGGAGGGCGAAAGATAGATAGAGGGAGGGTGAAAGATAGAAGAGGGAGGGCGAGAGATAGATAGAGGGGGGCGAGAGATAGAGGGGGCGAGAGATAGAGGGAGGGCAAGAGATAGAGGGAGGGCGAGAGAGAGATAGAGGGAGGGCGAGGGATGGAGTGTGGGCGAGGGATGGAGTGTGTGCGAGAGATGGAGTGTGGGCGAGGGATGGAGTGTGGGCGAGGGATGGAGTGTGGGCGAGGGATGGAGTATGGGGTGAGGGATGAAGTGTGGGGTGAGGGATGGAGTGTGGGGCGAGGGATGGAGTGTGGGGCGAGGGATGGAGTGTGGGTGAGGGATGGAGTATGGGGCGAGGGATGGGGTGTGGATGGATGGATGGAGTGGGGGATGGATGGAGTGGGGGGATGGATGGATGGAGTGGGGGATGGATGGATGGAGTGGGGGATGGATGGATGGATGGAGTGGGGGGATGGATGGATGGGGGTTGGATGGAGTGGGGGGATGGATGGATGGATGGAGTGGGGGGATGGATGGATGGATGCATGGATGGAGTGGGGGGATGGATGGATGGAGTGGGGGGATGAATGGAGTGGGTGGATGGATGGAGTGGAGTGATGGATGGATGGATGGAGTGGGGGATGTATGAATGGATGGATGGAGTGGGGGGGATGGATTGTGGGATCAATGGATGGAGTGGAGGGGAAGGAGTGGGAGGTGGATGAATGGATGGAGTGGGGGGATGGAGTGGGGGGTGGATGGATGGATGGAGTGGGGGGATGGATGGATGGATGGAGTGGGGCTGATGGATGGATGGATGGAGTGGGGGATGGATGGATGGATGGAGTGGGGTGCTGGATGGATGGATGGATGGATGGATGGATGGATTGGGGGGGATGGATGGATGTATGGAGTGGGGGGGTTGGATGGAAACACTACAGAAAACAAAAGCTCTTGTGAATTAGAAGGCCAAGATTACTATGGGCAGTGAGAGATGCAGGGTGAGGCAGGGCTTTAAGTGGGAATAAAAATAGATGTACACACAAAAACAGGTTTTCAGTCTCTAAGACAAAGACATACACACAAAAAGACAGAAACACACACTTCGACAGAGAGCCAACACCAAGACAAAGTTGCACATACAGGCAAAAACACACACACAGAAACAGACACATAGAGACAGAGATGCAGACACAGACATGCATACACAGAGACAGAAACTGAGATGCACAAACAGATGCACTCAGACACAGACACACAGACAGAGAGGCACATAAAACAGGCATATAGTAAATGCAGGCACAAAGATGCACATACAGAGACAAAAACAAATATAAAGATAGGCTTGAACAAACAGAGTTGCACATAAAGAGACACATATACAGAGACACACATACAGAGACAGACACGCAGAGATAAAAGAGTAAAGACAGAGTTGCACATATAGAACCGAGCTGCGCACACAAAGACAGTGATACATATATAGAGACAACAGATCCTTTAGTGTGTAACAATGTGCAACTAAAGGAATAGTTAAAATATGAGCTGGGCTCTGCAAAAGTAAACTTCTAGAGAAAAATGCAGCATTCATTTTATTGTATGGAAGCATAGCAGAAAGATGCAAGTAGGGTAATATTTGGTTAGGCTGTTGGAGTGAAAATTACCTTGCTACATAGAGGTAAAACAAGGACTATAAGAACAAAGTGCGTTATTACGCACTGCTTGCAGGTTTACATAAATTAAAGGCATTCTCATGTACATTGCCAATAGCTCAAACTTTTGCAGATGCGAGACCTATTGCATTGCTAATGCTTTTTATTCTAGCATCCAGTTTCTGAGGGCTCCCTCCTCAGTCCAGGCAGAACCGGACACCCATCCCTACGTTACTGCAGAATTCGCCTGAGCCCATCAATCCTGTAAATCTTCCTTTCTCCATCGAGAACTGCTAAATCTGATCTCCGGAGCCGCTGCATGGCTCACTATGAGTCCCCGCAAGGGTCACTTCCTAACCTAATAGTACCATCACCCTCCCCCAACCCCGGTGAATGCTTTTATAGCTCCTACATGACTTCCTCCCCTACTCAAGCGCTCGCAGTCACCTCACCTCTATATCCTGTGGAGGGCCCGAGGCCCTTGACGCTCTGTACGTTGCTAGAGGCATGCAGGCGAAAAGCGGGTGCGTGTGTGCTGCAAAGAAGTAGCCGAAGTAATCAGGGTGGAGGCGGATGGTCCATTCTCTATTTTTATCAGTATCGGACCATGGAAATAGTGAGAAATAGAAAATTCTGGGGTGAGATGGAAATAAACATGTGGAGGGCGTTGACTCACCTGTGAAAATCAACTTAAGGAGTTTTTAGTTGGCACGGAAACCTAAAGGACACATGTCCTGCTTTTTAAATACCATGCAGTTGGCGCTTCGAGCCTACCTGTTGATTCACTTAAAAGTATTAACGAGACCTGTTGCATTTTCAATGCTTGTTTAGCATGTTTCAATGCTGTTTCTACCCTCAACATCATCTAATAGTGAAAGCAGGTTGCGGCTATGTGACTAAAACCACCCCCTGGAATTTCTTACCCCCCCCCCCCCTCCCCCCCCAACATTCCTGGGACATTCCTTCCTGACGGCCTAAGCCTAGGAATAGAATAATCCCAGCTTTCAGATATTCTGTCAGCATTCAAGCATATACCTCAGTGCGATAATGCTTTTTCTTTGCCGAGAGGAATGAGGGTAAGCATAGAACAAGGGAGACATGTATTGAAATCCTACAAGAATACTGGATCTGCTGAAAAGTGTTTATTGTTTCCAAGAGGAATGGGGGCAGGCACCAAACAAGTGCATTCTACAGGAATACAACATCTGCTGAAGATGGTCTATTGCTGCTAGAGAAATGGAGACAATGGAGAGCAATGGAGGAAGGCATCGAAAAAGGGACATGTGCATCCTCCTTAGGGACCCCATAATCTTTGGGAGACAAAGCTTCACATCTCCCATCATTCCTAAAACTTGAATAGTCGCTTTGTGAGAGACACTGCACTCTAAAGTTATCCACTCATCTAAATAAGTGTTTCATAGCATGTTAATACCGGAGATCAACTTTAACAGCAAAGCTAAGACATTTGTTACAAAAGGAAGCAAAGCATGTTGGCGTGTCAAGAAGGAAATCTCATCTTTTTTAAATTTCTTTACACTCTGTTGGACAATATAAAAGCAATGCCCATGCATTAGCCAGGTTATACAATGTATACTATGCATTTTGTATAGTGCAGCGATCTGCAATTGCATAGACAAACATTGAAATGCAACAGATCGTTTAACCCTATAGAACTTTCTCCATCGAGAACTGCAAAGAATCCAAAATGTTCCACCGTTTGTTTAACGTCTATTGGGAGCTCACCTCTCCTTCGCTCACATTTCAATGAGGATGCTCCAGACTAGCCACACAAACCTAGAGCTGAGATAAGAAAGGTAGCTTAGGAATGTGCGGTTTCATCCTAGGACATTACATAGCCATCATTCAAGCTCAGCTCTACCCGAAAGACGTGCGGCAGCCCTAACCGGCCAACACAATCAAAGAGAAGTGCTCCAGAGTCTGCAGAAGGGATGAGGTTCCATGCTTGATCGGGTCCAACCATTGTACACACTGATTAAATACGCTCCTGTTGCAAAAAGTATAGTAAGCACATCGCGTTATGGCTCTTTGTGCTTGCTGTGGTTCAGGTGAAGTTTGTTGCCCTTTCTGGTTGGAGCGGCTTCGACCTTTGAAAAAATGCACATTTAATGCTGGCCCGGGGCTGGCGAGGCAAGAAGGCATTAAGCCGGAGTCATCTGCCCCGCGGTCTCGGACACTGAGCCTGGGAACGGAGCAGCAAGCGGGACTGCTCACCGCCGCCGGATACAATCTAAGTGTCTCGAGCCGAGGTGGCCCGTCTGCGGCTCTCGGAGGCCCTAGAAGTGTCCGACAGTGGAGCCAGTGGGCCGTGGACTGGGAGGAGGCCGTCTGGAGGCCAGGGGCGGCCAGGAACAGAGCAGTCATCGGCGCGCGGCGGAGACGCTGGCGCCGTGTGCGTGCGCTCTACCAAATCCACGCGTGGCCAGCTCTTGTCGCTCCATCTCCCATTCAGAATGCTGGGTGCGTGCCCAGCTCTGGTCTCCGTTTGTCGCCTAAAACGATTGCTATAGTTCTCTGCCGAGAACGCGCTTCACGCGTCTCTTAGGCCGAGACCTAAAAAAGCAGGATTGTTCTACTACCAGTGTTTGTTTGACATATATGACTTGGGCTGTCTAATTTTTTATTTTTTTTTGCAGAGTTTTATATAGCGCAAACTTGACCCGAACTGAATCAGGTATCAGAGCGCTTTACATAGCACCAGTTACGTTACATGAGGACACACATTCATTTTTGTTAGGCACGGGGAAATTAAGTGATTTGCCCAGAATCACAGGATGTTTGGCGTCGTTACCAAGACTCGAACCCAGATCCCCAGGTCCGAGGTCGAGCGTCTTACCCATTTATTAGATTTATTACGGCACTTGTAGATGTAAGGGGCTGGTCTGGAACCATGCAAATATCTGAAAGATTCAATGTCATACATGGGCTCTGCCTGCTAATCTCACACCCCTGGGTGCTGGCATGACAATTGACAACCAGCAGTTCTGCTTCATTTCTCCTCTTGAATTGATACATGTTCCAGACACTAAGGTCTATATGAGGAGTGCCCTGAATTCAAGTGTGAGGATACAGGTGGGCAGAATCTCTGATTCCATTTCCCATAACCCATTTTTTCCTCACCTAGATCCAGGGATGGTGAGTTTTTTCCTCTGTAATGGGGAGTGACAGTGTTGGACTTGGCCTGTCCCCTGAAATTGTTCGCTTTTGCCCCCCTAATTTGGAAAGTCTCCCCCATGGGATTAAACCTGTATAGGCCATGAGTGGTGTGAGACGCCTTGTTAAATTGTAATGCTATGTAATGGTGTGAGCACTTATAAATTCCCCCCATTGTAAAATGCACCTGACTGAAATGTCCTATGTTTAAAATGGATGCCATTGCCATGGGTTTTGCCACTGGACTGCCATAGGTCAGTGGTCTAGATAATATTACCCAGCTACCCCTAGCTTTTGGAGGGAAAGCCTGGCACCCAGGGTGCTCAACCCCTCCCCTTGAGCCAGTTTAGGCCAGCTTTGCCAACATTCTAGAATGTTCTGGCACTGCCTGGGAGGGGGGTATAAGTAAGGGGGATGTGCCACCAGAGAGTCAGTCAGCGCTGGGACAAGAAAGAGAGGGGACCTGCTGCGAGGAGCTACCGCCACATGGGCCTGTGAGCTGGGCCCTGCACCCTTAAACCCCCCCTCTGCTGTCCCCACGGGCCCCTGACAGAGGAGGGCCCCTACCAAGGTCACTGACGCTGTTTAGACCGGGTACCACGCCAGCACTGCGTGAAGAAGCGCCCAGGAGGTGAGGAGTGTGCCCCTGAGGAGCTGTTGTAGGACTGTCTGCCCCCCCCCAGGGTGAAGCTGTGGCCCCTGTGGAAGTGCTGGGTCGTGAGGAGCTGCCCGGGGAGGATTGTGCCCCCGAGGGACTGTGGCATGGTAAAGTACTGTGCCCTGTGACTGGTGTGGCCCCCGAAGTGCTGTTGGCCCTGAGAACTGTGTGGGCCGAGTGAGGAGGGGAGCGCTGTGAATAGCGCCGTCTAAATAATTAAATAGAAGGGAGCCTACCCCTTATTGCCGCCGATCTCACCGCCGCAGCCCGAGGAGTGTTGGCGCTGCCTTGCGCCGGTGGTATACTGTTGAAAATCACCGCCGCGGCCCGGCGCCGCCTTGAGGGACCCCCCACTGCCGTGGGCATCGTCGTGGCGGCCCCCGGTGCCAGGAGAGGGCCACCGAAGTGGAGAAAGGGCCGCGCTAGGCCCTGAGGCCGCCGTCACCCGTATCATGTGACGGGGGCTGGACGCGTCATCGGCCCGCCCCCGCTGCGCACGGATTGGCCTGCGCGGCCGGGCCCCCTGTGGTAAATAAAATATTACCCTGGCAGAATTTCTAGGCATTAACAAAGTATCATGCATCAAATGAGAGACAGGATCCGTGGTGTCCAAGTTAAAATGGGCTTTATTCCAATAACTCGAGTCAAAGGGAGAATCAGTTCCATCACCACAGAGGTTCAGGAAGGGTCTTCTAATATTTTAATAACAATGAACAGAATATATACATTTTACTCCTTGTACATAGGGCGGAGCGCTCCAGGCAGAGCAAGAAAGAAAGAGATAAGAGCATGTGGGCGTACATGAGGGTGTGTACTTCGATGAGTCATAGGTAGGTGATAGGTAGGTGTCATAGGTGGGTGGGTACTTAGAGGAGGAGTTTGCATGACCAGCTCGAACTTTGTCCTACTTGTGTGCAACATGAGCATGACGTGCAATTGACGTGTAACTGGGAGGAGAGCTGAATTTCAGTCTAGAAGAGATCTCTTGTGTCAAGGCGACCAGCACATCTAGTACTAACTGATATCTTGAGTCAGGGGATGTATTATCTGAAGCAAAGGTTGCTCGTCACTAAATGACAGAAAGGGCATATTTATTCGTTCATTGCATGAGCTTTCTATGGATGCAAGCACTGTAATCCACTTAAACAGAGACCGAATGGCTGGGCCCTATCTATGCAGATGGGTTCTGTGTACCTTCTTCACCAGACTGAAATGTGATTGAAGGCCGCGCAGGGATTGGCTGTCGGCCGGGAAGCCCGGGAGAAGCCGAGTCGAAGCCACGGGTCCCCGTGAGGAAGGAGGGGGACCCAGGTGAAGTGACGGTGCGGGGCCCCCGTGACTGAGGGGGAGCCCCGAGTGTGCCAGCGACCGGAGCGGGAGCCCACCCCACCGGTCTGGGCCCCGAGAAGCGTCGCCGCCGCAAGGAGAGAGCGGTGGGAAGGAGCCTACCCGGCCGCCGCCTGCTAGAAGTGCCCCGAGTGTTGCGGTTAGAGGCTTGAGGGGAGGGGGGGCCTCGAGGCACGTTGCCGGTGCCTGCCCCCCTCCTCCTCGCAGCTGAAAAGAGCCCGTTTGGGGCCTGAAGCCTCACGGAGGCTGCCTTTAAGTCCCGGGCCCCCCGTGAGGAAGGAGGGGCCCGGCTGTCGTCCCAAGAGAGGAGGGGGCATCGAGGCACGTGGTCGGTGCCTGCCCCCCTCCTCGGAGAAGAGCCCTGCGTCCTGTGGTGGAGAGCCCTGGGTCCCTCAGAGAGGAGAGGAGCCCGGGGGAGGCCCGAAGCCAGCAGGAGGCGTTTTGCGGGGCCCCCGTAGTGGAGAGGGAGCCCCGGTTGTGCAGCAGAGGCCTGAGTGAGGCCTTGCGGACCCCGAGTGGCCTGCGCAGGATTGAGGAGCTGAGCCCCACAGGGAGCATCAAGTAGCCCGGTGAGTGGGGCCCTATACAGACTGTGTGAGGGGGTGGAGAGGGCAACGGGGCACAGGGTCGGTGTCCGCCCCCCCCCCCATGACTTGGGAAATTAGAGACCCTGGATGGTAAACTTACCCTGAACTGGACAACAGCCTGAAAAGTGCCAACTGGCGTAGGCTAGAGGTCACTGCTGTGCCCCTGGGTCCCCCAAGGAATTATTAAAGCCCCAAGAGTTAGGGCCAGGAGTTATGTTAATGCTGGGTGCCTAGGTTACTGCGCCCCTGCCCATGATTGATACTACTGGTATTGATGCCAATGCATATTGATGGTTTACGCCTGTTAGGTGATTCTACGCTGATTCCAGGCTGTTAGACAACTAAGGTTGTGGGCCCCTGCGGATGTTATATACCTGCCTAAGTGAGCCTAATGTACGCACTGGTGAGGTGCACAATGTGTTAGATGCCCGGGTATTGCTCAGGAATAATGCGCCAGTGTTGAAATGCTTATGGTTAAATGCATAATGTCACATCGTAATGTGTATGCCTAAGGTTCAATTGCATACCAGGTGCCTGCTACCCTGATGAGATGGTCATCTCCCTGGCCTTAGGTGAAGAGACCGATATCTAATGTTGATGTGCCCTTTTATTATAGGTGTCCTGCCCCTGTGCTGGCCTGACGTGTCATTCCAGGCCCCTGGTGATATCCCATTGCTGATTTATTGCAGGTGTTCCTGTATGTTGGGATTTACTGTGATGCCATGAAGTTTTCCTTTACAGGGGTCGGGCTGGAGTTATAGTGCACGGTGTGTACTTATGCTGATGGTGTATTTTGCAACTACAGCCTATCACTAAGGATGAGAGCCTGAGTTGGCCCCGCCATATTGGCCCCAGGTTTAATGACAAATGTAATCACCTTCTTTATTTCAGCCATGGACTTACAGACTCAGCCCTTACTTCCCATGTAAATAATCCCCCCCTGATACACTTGGCTCTGGTGCCAGTTGGCGCCGTGTTATACCACTGTTATGCATTTTTGCTTTGCAGGTTGGAGATACTAAACTTCTTGATTTTCCAACTCAAACTGATGTCCTGACTCTTTTGTGGTGTGCCTGGTGTGTTGTCTGTGGGTACTGCGTGAGTGCTTCACATGTCCTTCGAAGTTTGGCCTGCCCGCTTGGTCCGTGCTACCCCCTTGGAGATTTGGGTAACCCCATTTCTTACAGACAGGTAGACCAAAGAGTATAGGGTTCAATGCTGCATGTTTTCCCCTCTTCCTAAGCAGCCATAGTGGGAGAGGCCGGGGACCATGGGTGGCATTTTCTTCTTCCTCCAATGTGCAGGAGAGGGTTTGTGTGGGCCAGGCACAGCAGCTGTCGGCATCCCCTGCCACCCTCTGCAGCACCGCAGGAGGCTTAAGCCCCAACCTTTCAGGAATGGGATTACTGAGCCTGGTTTTTTTGGGGGCCAGTGATTGTGGGCCTGGAAATATTGGGAAATCTAAATGGTATACTGCAATGAGCCACTCCTTCTCCTCAAACTAAGCTTGCATTTACAACACATTTATTTACCACCAAGTTGTTTTCCTGTATCATTCTATACGTCTCTAAGCCATAGTAGAATACAGCTATAAGAAACAAGGGTCCCTAAACACTAGATGAGAGAAGTAATACTATAGGAACAAACATAATGCCCTGGAAATATCCAATCAATTGTTAAAAAAACAGTTTATTTTTATATGAAAGTAAAATTGGTTTGTAGGAGTAGGTACCCCTACGGGCCGCACTGAACAGGTATCACAAGAACACACTAGCAAAAAAAGTTTGTGACAAAAAGAATTACATAAGTTCAAAGTCACACTTCTGTCAGACACAACACTGCTGCACCCAAGAATCAATTTTGCATAATCACACGTGTCAGTGTGATTAAGTCGACGACGTTTCGATCTGCTGAACATGTTGGATCATCATCATCAGGACAATACAGTGCTTAACTGGATACATAAACCAACTAATGTAGTGTAGAAAGTTAGGTGAAAACGCAGAGTAACTAGAGAGGCTGGACAATGCCCAATGCCTATAATCCAGAAAACAAACCCACTGACTCTAATGTAGGTTAATCCTCAGTCAATGCCGCAGTGAAAAAAACAATTAAATTCACTGGATGGGTGGGACGTGCCCTGTATTACAAAATAGTGCGGAACATGCCGGGAAAAACAAGGTATGCTGGCTCAGAGTGTCCGTATGGTGTGCCAAGAAGGAACACAGCAGCACAACTGAGACCCCTTTTCCTGGGTGTTGGTGGTGTCAGTGATGTGCCAGTGATTTCTCAATGACCTCACTCCTCTGCATCAGCTCCTCTCATACACTATAAATCTGAATCAGGTTATGTGTTCCAGATTAGGTAACCAGACAGCTCTGAGAAGGACATATGTCTCATGGGGAATTATAATTATGAATGTCTTCAAGACTGTACTTCCTCTCAGAGAAAGTGATCAAGTGGGGTACGGCAGTCTCATACAACAATATATTTGGACCATGAAACCATGGGGCCTATTCATAAACTTTATTTTGTATTATGTTTAGTAGTACTACAATAATAATACTAATGTACTACAAAATGCTATTCATAAATCTACGTGCAGAGGATCTGCCTTTGTCTTTCCTATTTTTTTCTGTGAGTAGAGTACCACCCCAACTGCATTTTTACACACGTAAGTACATATTTTAGTAGTAAATGTCAGAGGGGGAGAAGGGAGTGGCTGGAAAATGGGGAATATTTATGAATAATGGATCAGGGTTAAGGGAAAAGTAAAGAAGAGTTAGGAGAGGGTTAGGGAGGGGTCTAGGGTTTGACATGCTCCCACTCACAAAAGAGTCAATCCATTGCTATTTACAACCCGTATGTCTAAAGTTACAAGAGACAAAAAAGACCCAAAACTGTTGTAAATGTAAACCAGCTCAGAAATGAAGTAGGTCCAATAAAATATGTGGCCACTCAGAGGTACTGCAACACCCTCCCAAGAAAATAATGGAGGTGGGCATAAGAATAAAACACCATAGGAAATAATGTTACATTAAACTAAATTAATTTATATAGTTAAAAATATAAATACATTTAAAGTAAAAATATACAAAAATAAAAATCTTTTTTTATTTTATCATATTTTAATAACATTTATTTAATTTTAAATTATTGTAACAATTGTTACTTGTAGAACAAAAATGCTACAGCACGATTAACTTAATGCCTTACACTATTGGCTATTTTGTGCATTATTCTTCTCCTATAGGGTGCTTATAATGCAATGATGGGGGATTATTTTACATCTCAACAGTACACTGAATCTTCATACATTGTACGTTTTATGTCACTAATCTACTGTATACAGAAATCAATAATTTTGTTTGTGTTTCAATGCAGCAGTCTTTTTTTTAATATTGAAGTGAGCACACATAAAACATGTTACTGCTTACTGTTTTTATTTTTATTTTAGAGGCAATGCAGTTACTACATTGATGCTGTGCCAGGTTATGTCCATCAGTCAGACCCTCCAGTTTATCGCGATTTCGCGATTCACGAAAAAATCGCGAAATCGGCAGATTACCGCGATGGCCGCGATAAAAACCATATTGGCCGCGATATTAACAAGTGAGACAGCAAAACAAAGAATGCCTGGCTGTGCGCGCCGCCCCCCCCCCCCCCACTCGTGTGTGTCAGCAGCTTCCCGGGACACACACAGAGAGTCGGACTAAGCCTCATTAACAAGTGAAAGGTCTTTAAATGACCTGTGAAGTACTCGGGTGCGGCTGGCAGTTCAAAACTGCCAGCCGCACCCGAGTACTTCACAGGTCATTTAAAGACCTTTCACTTGTTAATGAGGCTTAGTTTTTCACGCCCCTGCCTGTTATCCTCGGCTCTGGCAGGTGTCAGGGGATTGCGGTGGTGCAAGCTTTCAGCAGACAGTCGGCTTCCTGCACGGAGGATCACAGACCGGAGGGAGAGAGAAAGAGGGGTTGGAGGTACGTGTGAGGAGAAGAAAGGGGTGAAAGAAAGGAGGAGTGGCTGGGGGCACATGTGTGAGGAAAGGGGTGAAAGCAAGGGAGAGTGGGGCGTTTAGAAGGAAAGGGAAGGGGTAAAAGAAAATGGGAGGATAAAGGTGAAAGGTGGAGCGCAAAGGTAAAGAGGGGGGCAAGAATGAAAACTGAGGGTATGGGGCAGGTGAGACGAGAAAGAAGGGGTGAAAGAGAGGGGGAGTGAGTAAAAGAGGTCAGAGAGATGGAGAAAGAAGGAAAGGGTAGGGGTGAGAGAAACTGGGAGGATGAAGGTGAAAGGTGGAGCGCTAGGTAAAGAGGGTGAGCCAGAATGAAAACTGTGGGTATGGGGCAGGTGAGAAGAGAAAGAAGGGGTCCAAGGGGGAGTGAGTAAAAGAGGTCACAGAGATGGAGAAAGAAGGAAAGGGTAGGGGTGAGAGAAACTGGGAGGATGAAGGTGAAAGGTGGAGCGCAAAGGTAAAGATGGGGGCAAGAATGAAAACTGAGGGTATGGGGCAGGTGAGACGAGAAAGAAGGGGTGAAAGAGAGGGGGAGTGAGTAAAAGAGGTCAGAGAGATGGAGAAAGAAGGAAAGGGTAGGGGTGAGAGAAACTGGGAGGATGAAGGTGAAAGGTGGAGCGCAAAGGTAAAGAGGGGGGCAAGAATGAAAACTGAGGGTATGGGGCAGGTGAGACGAGAAAGAAGGGGTGAAAGAGAGGGGGAGTGAGTAAAAGAGGTCAGAGAGATGGAGAAAGAAGGAAAGGGTAGGGGTGAGAGAAACTGGGAGGATGAAGGTGAAAGGTGGAGCGCAAAGGTACAGAGGAGGAGCAAGAATGAAAACTGAGGGTATGGGGCAGGTGAGACGAGAAAGAAGGGGTGAAAGAGAGGGGGGGTGAGCAAAGAAGTCATAGAGGTGGGAAAGAAGGAAAGGGTAGTATGGGGTGAGAGAAACTGGGCGAATGAAACTGAAAGGTGGAGAAAAGTAGAGAGGAGTGAGCAGGAGAGAAAGAGGGAGGGTGAATGCGCGAGAAAGAGGGCGAGAGAGGAAGGGGAAGAAAGACAGTGTCTGGAAGAACGAAAGTATGAGAGTTAGAGAGAGAAGAGAGGGCGAGGAAGGGAGAGAGGGAGACAAGAGAGAACTAGAGAGGCAGGGTGCTAGAGAGATCCGAAGATGGAAAGAGAGAGGGACAGGGGATAAGAGACTGGGCTGATGAGAGAGATATCGATAAGGAGAGAAAGATGTGTGTGTGTGAGAGAGGATGAGTGAATGAGGCACAGAAAGGAAGGGGCATGAGAAACAGAAAGCTGAATGGGACAGTGGAAAGAGTGTAACAGGAAGGAAGATAGAGGAGCTAAAAGCGTCAAAACACAACTAAGAGAGGGAGAAATGGGAGGCAGAAAGAGTGTAAGGAAGGACGGGTGACAAATGGGGTCACTGGAGGCCGCTTTATCAAGGTCCAGGGCCAAATAAAATGCCGCAAAATTGCCGCTAAATTTCCATTTTTGTGCCGCTAAATTTCCATTTTTGTGCCGCTAAATTTGCTAATCCATGCCGCTATATCCTGGGGGGTCTGATCAGTGCTTTGTCGTAAATTAAGGGCTTTCAACCTGTTTCCACATGAAATGGCCGCTGTGTATCTCTGTCCTTCAGGCGTGTGTTTGAATCTGTGAACTGCTGAAATTTGACTCTAACATATCCTGTGTAGTGGGCTTTTCCTGGGCTCCCGGCCTCTGAACTCTTCCTTTCCAGAGGCATTCATCATTGCAGCATGAGTTCTTACAGCCTGGAAACTGGCAGAAATGTGCCTCCTCGGAGCACACGGTCAGAGCACAGGTTTGGTGCCTGCTAGGCAGCCCACTTCATTCATCATTGTATTCTCCATTAGGAGAGGGCCCTGTGCCTCCAGGGGGAAGGAAACATAGCAATGTATAATGTCATAATAACTGAGTGTAGGTTTAGTGGCCAATACCTAGTCGCAGCAGTGACCGGCCGCGGCCTGTGCAGGTAAGAGCGGCAGCTGCGGCCCGTGGAGGGAGTTGCGGTGGGGTAGGCAGGCAGTGGAGGGATAGGGTGGGGGGGTAATAAACACCGGAATCTGGATGATTGCAGGTACGTAAACAATTAAATTAATAAAACGAATTCCGTTTCATGCCCTGCATCGCAAAATGCGATGCAGGGCACGGACCAAAATTAGTTTCATTAATTTAATTGTTTACTTATCTGCAATAATCCAGATTCCGGTGTTTATCACCCCCTACCCTTCCCCTCCCCCACCCCGCCTGCCTGCCCCACCGCAACTCCCTCCACGGGCCTCGGCTGAAGAGCGGTCCGGCCGGGTGGGGGGGATTTCACCGATGACGAGGGAAAGTTAATTATCTTTTTAATATTCCCTCATGGTCGTCTGTCGAACCCCCCCCCCCCACTCCCCAACCCAGCCCAACCGGTCTTACCTGCACGGGCCGCGGCTGGCAATAAAACCACCACCTTCTTTTCTCAACATTACAACCGTCACTTTGGCTTCACTTGAGGTAATCTCTGCCCAACTAAACTATTCTGGAAGCTTCCAAGTGTAACAGTTATATCTAAAAATATTCATTCCTGACCCCTTGCCATTTTAATGGACCTTGTCTTAAATATAGCAGCAGAAATAACATCAGACTATATCTGTTTAAATGGCTGCTGATGTTTCAGTAAAAGGGAAGAGGTGTGGTGCCGCGGCCAGGGCGACTGACACTGGACGCGGGGGATCACGGTTCGATCCCCGGGTCTGGCGGCAGGGGTCTGCCCAGCACCATGTGACTCTGGGCAATAGCTCCGCTTAATCTTCCCAATGGCCCCCAGTGCCGGGATTCCTCTGTGTAGCTGTGCGCTTTACAAATACTGGATTTACATTTAAAAGTAGATACAAATAATAGCAGAACGATACAATTAAATAAAGCGATTGCAGAAACTGTGTGATTTGCGACAACAAATTACCTGCGAGTTGACCGTCTGACGTCATGCCATCCTCAATGCATTTCTATTACTGTTGGTACAAAGCTAATGGTGATTGGCTGCCTACATTGTTGTCATCATTTCTAGAGGAGTACACTACACCCATGAAATAGAAAAATCAATAGATCATCTTTAAAAAGAATCAATGCACTAGAGAGATCCACTCCCCGGCTCCCAGAGTACCTGTATCCCATCTATGTGCCGCAGATTAACAAGCAGGCACCACGCGCAACCGGCAATTTTGTGGATAACATTTCAACGAGGATGGTCTATTATTTTTTTTCTTATTATTTTCTTGCCTGTGGAAAGAAAGAAGAAGTGCTGCGACTACATATGGCGATTGATCGCCTTACTGCATCCAGCGCAACTAGAACATAATAGTACTGACTCCAATTTGGACTGAGCGCCTGGTGTGGTCGGCTTCAGGGCTGATATGAGGCAGAGATTCACCTATTGTAGACAAGCATGGGATAAAGCGAACACAAGCATCATGGAGGAAGCCAATAATGCGGATGAGGTTCGCTTCTATGGCCCTGATCACAAATGGTCCCGAGGGTCCAGGTAAAATCCAGTACCCAGGGGTTCGCTGATACCTGAGTGCCATTATAATCTCCGGTTATGAGTTCCCATTTTGAATGAGGAGTAGCAGGCGGATTTTGCAGCTTTTCCACAACAACATCAGTATGTCTAGCAACTGACTGCCTTTTTTTCACTGTTAAGATTTGTCAGGTTTGACCTTCTGAAATTAATCTAAGAATAGGGACTTTTTGAGACCCAATAATGACTGGGCGTGATATACGCTCTACCACTTCTGAATGTGCTCAATGCACCAGCAGTTACCATTAAAAAGGGGCATTTGAAATATTGGCCTATGTTTTAGGGTGGAAGGGAACCAATATGTGGCATAAAAAGTATTGTAATGATTCATTGTGTTGAGATGTAAGATTATCTTGGAAGGAGAGTTTTGGTCTAACTATAGAATTCCTGAGGTGGTGCACTTAGTATGGCTAACAACGCCCTAGGTCAAGTCTAACACTAATATATAGTCCCAGCTTTGTATTCAGAGTCATTTTGCCTTTTAGGGCTAATTTTTACATTTCTCTTGCAAGCAATTTAATAAATATCCCAGCATTCAAAGTGCAATTAATGAAAAAGAAGAAATGGCTGGCAGTGTTAAACTATGTGGATCTTCTTGACAACTATGATTCGAGCCCTTGATGTCTACCACTGACAAGAGTCACTCAACTTTTCCGATAATTTATCACCGTCTATTAGGAGTATTTTCTCTCCTTCCCTGCTGGTATTTCCTCCAGAGTCTTCATATATTCCTTTCTCTGTCTTTAGAGTTGCGTTTCCCTTCCCCGTCTTAGACCACCAGAAGCCTGTCTTCTCCACTTACCCTGCTGTTCACAGCCTCTGCTGGTCTGGATTAACTTGACACATGTAGAAGCAGGACTTTGATGAAACAATAGCCCCGATGGGACCACGTGAAACTGCACAATTGGGGGTATATTTATAAAGAAAGTAACGCAGTGCAACATGTCACCTTGCTGCCCTGATTTACAGGGATAGGGCAGGAATGCACCTTATTTATCCCAATACAGGGCACTCTTTTCCTTTCCCCAGTGCTGGTGCACACTGGGCTGCTTTTGCAAATGCAGCACCCTTGCACCAGTAACAGTAAATCTGGGAATGCATCAAAATCCATGGGGGTTGCATGGGAACAACTGCACAACGCCTTCCCAGGGCAGAGTATTGCAACGCAGCGATTTGTGCTGCGTTGAGTTACTCCTGATTTATCAAGGCCTTGTGTGGCTTGATAAAGGGTATTTTGGGTTTGCGTCGCACACGTATCACGTTGCGTTGTCAGGGCCGGACTGGCTACTGGGCAGTTTGGAATGCTGCTGAGCTGGGGGCTGATTTCGTTGAAGGGCTGTGATTCAATGACCATATACATATTAGAGCGATGTTAGAAGGCTACTGTGTTACATTCCATGTCTTACAAAAAGCAGGTGTTAGCAGGATTACCTCTTAGGTGTCAGCACTGTAGGAGGCCTCAAAATGGTTTTGTTTGATATGGTGTTTTTCTTACAGCTTGTCATTTAACGCCTTCCGTGTGGCGCACGTTCAGCGAACGTCGCGTGCACTACCTCGGTAGTGCTGCGTACGTCCGCTGAACGTTCTGGCCCCGCCCGCGCAATAGAACGTTCCGCACCAGCACGGAACGTTCGGGGCAGCGGAGGGGTTAACACATGTGGGCCTGTTTCACAAAGCTGTATACACATGTAAATCAATCTGCATGTGGCTGATTGTTCGAGTATACAGGATTCTCGAAAGAACAGACTGCACTCGCAAATCTAGTTACTCTTGTGGAGCATTACTCCAAGGTCATGTAACATTTGTCTGGAGTAAATACCAAGCAAGGGGTGGAGAGTGGCTTTCCAACCAATCATATATGTCTTGAAAGTTTGTGAACGCCTTCAAACCAGGGCCAAACTGGGAACCCTAAGCAGCCCTGGCAATTTTGAAGGACCAGCCCCCGAGGGGAAGGGTGGTTGGGGAGGTGCAAGTGTCAAGCACTGCTGTTTTTGTTACTGGGGTGCCAATATTGCATCACAACTGCACAACCGGACCCAGTTAAATAAAAACGTCCCCCAATTCTGCCAAACCTACCCCCACCCTTCCAGTCTCACAGGAAAAGGCCTTATGCCTGCAGGGCCAGTCCAGCCCTGCTGCAAACATGCAAATGTATGTTAATTTACAATCATCCCTCTGACCCTTTGTTACCCTGGAGATAGTTGGAGATTTGCTATTTGCCTTGGGCTGGAGAAAACCAGGGTGGTAAGGAGAAAGAAACACACCCAAACGTCATGGGGTGTAGGGAGGGGAAAGGGGTTTTCCCAGGGGAACCATATTTCCCCCGTAGAGAGAAAAAAGAAAAATAAATTCGGTTGCACATTGGCGTTCGTGTACACATTTACACTGGGGGAAAGATAAATGAAAGAAAGATGGGGTAGAACAGCTTTCCATGAACCCTGTCATAAAGGGTTTTGAGGCCTAAGAAAACGAAAACAACTCCCATTCAGTCAAATAAAGCTCCGCACATAGGGGCATATTACCAACAACTAGCGATATTTATCACTAAATGGGCTTAGCGAGTTTTTTTATCGCCAAGCATCGTCGGATATTATTGCAGAGATAACGTGCTATTAGCAACGTTTATCTCTAAAGCGATAAAATATCCGGCGATAGCGGCAAAATGCGTGAATATCGCTGAGAATACAGCGATATTCACGCATTAACGCCAATAGGGTCTTAGCCATAATATCCACCTCCCATTGGATATAATGGCTAAGAACTGGTCTGAGCAGGCGTTAGCTTTCCGAGATATTCGCGCTTAGCGCGAATATTTCTATCACTAGGCCTGCGTTGATAATAGGCGATAGCGATGTTAGCGACTGTTTTTAGTCGCTAACAGGTGGGGTACACCCACTTTGCATGTCATTAGCGATAAATATCACTGACATGCAAAGCGGGCCCCAAACCGCTTGCTGTCACCTAAAAGCTGTCGCTAACTGATGTTAGCGACAGCTTGCTAATAGGGCGATGAAATTATCGCCCGTCTTGATAATATGCCCCAGTGTTTTTTACCTTTTTTGTGACTCTGACTCCATATCTATTCACTTCCTTCACTGTGTCACGGGTTTCCCTCCTTTGCACTCACATCATTTTCCCTTTCAGCACCACAATCGCATGTAAAATCTTCCCACTCTCATGGACGAAAATCAAAAAGGGCAGGAATAACCAGGAGGGAAATCATAAATGCTTATCATAGCAAGAAAATGAATATTAGATTTTGTTTAAAGAAAGTGGAGTAGCAATGGTGTCCTTGCCCCGAGTTCAACCATGGAAAATGTCCGCCTTCCCAGCTTCACTGGTAAATTACCGCCATAACTACCCTGGCCCCGGTGTCACTGCACTTGTTGAAGTATTGATAGCTACGCTTCTGTTTAAAGAACGAGCTGGGAGAATGAATGGCAGGAAGAGACCCTTACAACAATGACGAATCCTGCATTTGTAATGGAGCACACAGCTACAATGGCAATGATATAGTAATGATGTAAACAAGTATGCGGGGTTCTTGAAACAAAAGCATTCACTTGGCCTTGCTGCGTGTTTCGTACAGATGCAGATGTGTCTCTGGAGGTTTTGCGTGGGTGTCTCCATGGATGCCGAGTCACCAACATGCTAGGGGTAGCGGAAGTGACAGCATATTCCTTTAACTGCAGATGACACAACAGGCAGTGACTTCATATGACCTTTGAACCCGGTGAAATCGCAGGAGGTGGTTCTTTGACCATGATGGCAATACTGGAGCTGCTTACACTTAAGTTAAAACCTACAGTATTTGATAAAGACCTAGTCTATGTCAATCATAGACACCTCACTTACGTAATTTGCAGTTAGCCACATCTCATCTATGTGCATGTAGTGTAGTGCCTTTTCATATGTGGGCATAAACCTATTTGCAATGTCTCTCATGTCATCTGTATGAACGGATTACTCTTGCACTGTTATGCCCAGTCCAGTATGCTTACCTTTTTATATCTGGATCCCACTATCCCTGAACACTGTGCCACCTCTGATAACTCTACACATAACCCACACATGTGTTCCTAACATGGTTACAGGCACTATGCTTTACACATAAACTAGGACACATTCTTGACAGAACACATGCAACACACCAAAGCAAATTCCTAAAACAGGCATGGCCCAACACACAATCCTAAAACACATAGTTCAACATTTACGTGGCCCGTTCGCAGCCACAGCCAGTAACCATGGACCCAACATCGTCCACTATGCCGAACGACACCCAACTGATCCTCTCCCTCACCAATGAGTTCGCAAACGCCACAAAGAACTTCCACGTTGGGATAAAGGCCGACGCTACCTAGATGAGGGACAGCAGCCTCAGGCTCACTCGGACAAGACCAAAGTCCTCATCCTGGGACCCAACACCTCAGCTTGGGAAGACACATGGTGGCCTGCCGCATTAGAAATCCCCCTCCATGCCCACGGATCACGCACAAAACCTCGGCACCATACTGGACTCCTCGCTCACGATGAACCGCCAGATTAAAGCCATCTCCTCTTCATGCTTCCACACTCTCTGTCAGCTTCAAAAGACCTTCAGAAGGATCCCCACTGAAGCCAGAAAGACAATTAACCATGCACTCATCAGCAGCAGACTCGACTATGCCTAAACACTCTACGCAGGCGCCTCCGCGAAACTCTACAGGAAACTGCAGAACGTCCAGACTTGTCCTCCCATCCCTGATGCAGCCACATCTCCGAAGACTGGAGAGAACTCCTCTGGCTCCCAATCAACAAATGAATCATGCTCAAGCTCCACACACACACCTACAAAGTCCTTCATGACACTAGACAGCAATATCTGAACCACAGCTTCTCATTCCACGTATCCACCAGACACCTCCGCTCTGCCGAACTGGCCCTGGCCACTGTCCCTCGGATCCACAAAGCCAGGACCGGAGGAAGATCTTTCTCCTACCTCACCACCAAGACCTGGAACACCCTGCCTCTCCACCTCATGCTGTCCCCGTCGCTAACTCAATTCAAGTAAGCCCTCAAGACCTGGCTCTTCAACTGAACCTCAGAGCCCAGTGGGACCTGCAGACACCCACTCCTTCCAGCGCCTTGAGACCCTAGCGGGTGAATAGTCGCGCTTAACAAATACTGATTGATCGATTGATTGATGTACATGCCTTCAACAGACAACTAGGCAAACTAGTCTAAAAACACAGCAGGGTAAATTTTCAAAGCAAACACATGTTTGTTATACACTCAGAACAGCCCAACATACCTTCCTAATACAAAGAGAGGCACATAAAGACACAGATCTCATATGCACAAATGCTTAGCACATGCATGCTACCTACACCAGCCGCGGTCGGTAGTGGGAGTACCTGCCGGGCGGTGACGTGGGGGGGAGGGGCAGGGAGGGGGGTAGTAAACTATGGATTACGGGGGTTTACAGGTAAGTAAACATATAAATAAATAAAAGGAATTTTGTTGCGTGCACTGCATTGCATTTGGGGATGCAGTGCACGCAACAACATTTGTTTTATTTATTTATATGTTTACTTACCTGTATACCTCCGTAATCCATAGTTTACTACCTCCGTGCCACGCATAGCCACCCGTTGGACTAGGGCAGTATCACAGAAAACCAGCACATAACGGCCATCTTTGGGCAGTCATGGGCTTCAGTGACACATGCCCAGGAACAAAGAGTATCCCTCAACATAGCGGCTCCCTGCATTGTCATGTAGCTCCTGAATATCCTTATATTGTGTTAAGTTAGCATAGGTACATTTGAGGTTTAAACGCCATTTTCCATTCTTGCAACTTCTGCACACGACACTTAATTGTTGACTTAGCTTTCAACCTAGTAGTTTGCCGTGGTTTATGTGAGAATAATATGTTATTGCTCTGATATCAGCTTTGCTTAATAAACTATGTCTGCACGAAGAGTGCTGAGGTTTCAGGAACAACACGATATGGAATTGTTATGAGGTCTGATCTCCACGCCTTCATAGTCATAACACAAGTGCAGCCTTTGCCAACTCTGGCTTCAGGCGGGATTGATATTGCTTTGCATGAGGCACATAGAACACACTTGATGCGGTTCACATGAAGAGAGAGCTGGTGTATGCTGATGTGATTCCTTCATGCTAGGAAACTAAGGTATGGGCCCGCCCTAAAACAACCCAAAGAGACCTTCTTAGCAAATAATATAATATGTGTGTTAGGGAGGGTGAGATATAAGTGTTGTTAACTCTTATTCATTTACAGCATGTTAACATGCTGTCACCATTCGCTTTTTATGGATTAGTAACTATGCTAGTAATTTTGCTACTGATAATATGTATACTTGTATTATCTAAGATACTGCGCCTGAGAAGACGGCATTAGTAAATAAACATTTCAAATGCTCATGTGTTCTTCTTGACTCCATGTTCTGGTTTGTCTTGGTAGTATAACGAAAGAGTGTTCATGAGTTCCACGTATCCTGAGGTACTGTAAGTTCATGTTCTGGTTTGTCTAAACATTGGGAGTTTGATAAGACCAATGAGACACTGTAGCTAGCTCGGTAAGGGGTAAGTAGGGTACTAAGGTGAGTTTTGGGTCACCCTAATTCGCCGAGGTTCCAATCCTCTGTGCACAGTTCTGTGTGAGAACAGAAACCCTGCGACATGGCGCCCAACGGTTTCGGTGGTCTTATATCATGACACTCGAGTAGTATATCGTTCAAACCTTAACCCCTTCACCTCCGTTTCCGGAAAACGGGGTGTCGGTGAGACCTACCTATTTTTTGAAATAGGTCTTATTCAAGCTTGATTCTTTCTTAAACGGTTTCTTTGAATTACTACCCAGTTGTGCTACAAAGTATTCTTTGTATTTTCTTGTTTCCAGTGTTGTCATGGCGGCGGTGGCCATTGCGCAGCATAGTCGCGTGGCGGTGCGCACACATCTTCAGACGTACCAAGTCCCGGTGGATGGGATGGCTGTGATTTTAGTGGTGAGTGCTGATCCGGCGTTCCCTTTCGAGTTGTTTTACTCTTGGGTTACGTTTCCGGCTGTGGACGCAACTTCTGGTTTGTTCCACTCCTACACCGCCTCAGCTGTCCCAGCTGAATATACACCGTACAGGGCACTGGAAATACCTATTGATCATTGGCAGCATCGAGTTTGGTTTGATGGCGCCCTCCCCCACTCTTTGTCCGCTGCGAGGTTAGGTCCACTCTCAATTCCAGGTACTAACTGGCCTGCGTTGGGTGGTTTTACCCCGCACCCGAATCACGGGGCTTGTACCCTTGCAGAAATTCGCAGGCTACATGTAGTCTCAATTTCCGTGATTCGTGCATTGGTTCAATACATAGGTCGTCATCTCCCGGGTGGTCCCCCGGGGGGTCCGGCCGTTCAAACGGAACGTGGTGGTTTACGGCTCAATCCAGTTATGGTAAATTCGGTTTTTGGTCAACGCCCTGATAATAAAGATGATTTTCCTTTTTGGCTGGCCGAGAAATTTGACCAACTGGAAGCCGTGTTTCCCAATTCTACTCCTGCTGACAAACATAGAATGTTGACGATTACTTTACCTAAGGATATCACTCCCGAGCTCGTTGACTGTGAAAGTTGGGGTAAGACTTTTGCGGCTGTTTATGCGAGGTGTTTCGGCACCCCATCTATGGCTGTACTGCCTACGATCATAAAACGTGTTCAGGATGATCACGGTCCTGAGGCAGCGGTTGAATTGGGTATGCGCCTGTGTGGTTCTTTTGAGATTGTAAGTGATCTCATACTCTCCAACGTCAAGGGAGATGCTGTGAACTTCCAGGTTTTTAATGCACTGGCAGCGTTACCCGATGCCGAAAAGCCCCGCCAGTTGGCGAAGATTGTGGTGGCCGCTTATAAAACTATCGGTCGCACAAGTAAGGGTTTAAAGTACTTCACGGTTAAGGAGAAGAAACAACCACAAGTGCAATCTGCTGCGGCAGATGTACAACCAAAGTCCAAAAAACGAAATTGGCCTCAGAAACAGAAACAGGGGAAGCAACAGCAGCAAACTCAGGAATCATATCCTGCAACACAAGTCCCTGCGCCAGCTGAGAAAGTTTATGATTTGCGCGATCGCGCGATGATTAAATCGCCTGATCGATTTCAGGTTTCTGATCAACGCTCTCCTCGTTCCTTTCAGGACTCATCGGCCCCGAAGACCGGTGGAGGAGGAGGCGGACGGGGACGTGGTGGCCAACAGGGACGTGGCCAGCCCCGCCAGACAGAAGGCGCATGGAAGCAGGAGGATTCTACGCCAAAGAGACCGCAGTTTGCGAAAAAGAAAGTCGCAGCCTTAACAGCGCATCGATATGCCACAGATAGTGAGAACGCGGCTTCGGAATCTGACGTGGGCTCTGACCTTGCTGGACAGCGCGGCGGAGATAACCATAGTCAGAGAGGCGCTGCGTCCACTACTGAGGGTGACAGCGACTGATGTCTTCGTTGTGATAGAAACAGCGGATACGAGACTTGCTCCCCCTGAAAGACTTTATGAAATTGTCCTGTTAATTGAAGGTGACATACAGCGTACCGTAAAAGGTGTATTTTGGGAAAATCTGTCTTCTACATATGATATTTTACTTTCGGAGGCTGACTGGCCCCCACCTTTTGTGCTCGCGGCGCCGCGAGGGGAGGAGGTGATCCTCCCCAGTTTCGCGAACACTGTCTCGAAAGAGCATGCGCAGCATTTTGCAGAAGAGTGGGCTCGGGCTCTCGCGCCGGCTCTGTACCGTAACCAATGTGGTTGGGATAAATTGTCGCCTTGCCACGAAATTCCGTTGTGGTCTCAGCCGCAGCCTCAACCTCAATATCCTATTCGGCGTGAAGCAAAATCTTCCGTCGCGGAAATCCTTGAACAATTGGAATATCAGGGAGTTATTGAAACGTGTGTGTCACCGATGAATAATCCCCTTTTTACTGTGAACAAACCTGACGGATCATATCGTTTGGTTTTGGATTACCGGCATTTAAACTCGCATTGCCGTAACTGTGCCATACAGAATACTCACGGCTCTGCCCTTGTGGATAGTCTCGTACGTAAGCGTTTCAAGACAACGCTTGACATATCCAACGGTTTTTATGCCCACAGATTGGACAGCTTTAGCTCCCAATGGACCAGTTTTACGAGCGCTGGAGTCCAAAAACAATTCCGGCGTCTTCCAATGGGCTATAAGAATAGTCCTGGTATTTTTACCGCTCGCATTGTCTCTATTCTGGAGGCACTCGACCCGGATGCTTGTTCGTATGTGGATGACATATATCTCACAGACGACGATATTTGGGAGCATCTGTGTCGTGTAAATTCTGTTATTTGTAACTTCGCTGACATGGGTTACAAATTTAACTTTGCAAAATCGCACATTGCTGAACACACAGTGTTGTTTTTGGGCTATGAGCTCAACAATGAAGGTAGAGGTTTGGCTCCTCACTTCTTAGAGAAGTGCGCACAGTTGCGCGCTCCTACAACATTGAAAAAATTACAGTCTTTGCTGGGCTTCTTGAATTTCGGCAGAACTTATGTTCCGGAATATGCCCAGCGTATCAAGCCTTTGTATGCTTTGATACAACCTACTTTCTCAAAATCATGCTGGCTGCCTGACCATTCGGCCATTCTGCAATCATTGCAGGCTGATCTGCTCGCTTCTGAATACTTACTGACTCGTGATAACCACACCAACCTGGTGATAAGAATAATTCCAGGGGCGGTGGGTTTCACGTACCTGACCTTTAATGAAGGAGACACAGTGCCTATTGCTTACAAGTCACACTTGTACACTTCGGCTGAATTGCGGTTTCCCACTGTGGAGAAAGTTTTAACTGCTGTACAGATGGCGATTCTTAAAGAACGAGCTCTGTCACAGGGGAAGCGCATGTTAGTGGTAACACCCTGTCCTCATTTGGAGGCAGTCACGAAAGCCAGTGTACCAAATTCTAAAGCTTTGCACCCACGGTGGATTCAATGGGCAGCGTCATTGACGTCCACGGATGTCACGTTTATTTTTGACGCCTCTTTACGGTCGCAAGAGTACTTGCAGTATGAGTTCGTTCATCCTGCTCCTCTGGCTATGCGACCTTTGGAGGACTTCCATTGCATCATTTACACTGATGGGTCGGCGCAGGTTGCGCATGGCTCTAAACATGCCTACGTTTCCGCATGCGCTATTGTGGTTGGTGCTATGTTGAACGATAAATTCATTTCCAGGGAGGTGCACACCTTGCCCCAGGGCGACTGCACCGCACAATTGGCAGAGCTTCGTGCTCTTTTACTAGCGTTGGAGTACGCTGATCCAAGTGTTACTACTCTTGTTGTAAGTGATTCTTACTACTGTGTCCAGTCTTACAATGAAAACTTGTTCTTTTGGATTCAGAATGAATTCCGTGATTCCAAGGGTAGCACAATAAAACATAAGATGATCTGGGTTCGAGTGGCGGAACTTAAGGATAAGTTACCACTCGTTTATGTAATTCATACTCTTGGCCATCAGCGCGTGGGAGTCCACGCTGTCGGTAATTCGCTTGCAGATGAAGCGGCGAAATCAGCAGTATCTACATACTTAGTTGCGGCAGTTACTAGATCCAAAACCAAGATTGATATCGACATCTTGGCGGCTGTTGCTGCCTCTGAGAAGGGAGGTAAGCATCCTTCGGGATTCCCTTCGAAGTACAAATACCACTTAAGTCCCGAAAAGGTTCCTTTTGTGACAATTCCTGATGTTGGGGAACGGCTGATTCCCAACTCAAATCGCAGGGCAGACTTGATTACAGCGGCGCATGAAGGTGTGGTGTCTGCGCATGCGGGCGTCTCAGCCACTGTATCTCTCTTACAACAACGTTTCTGGTGGCGGGGACTGTACAAACAGACGCGTGATTATGTCCTTCTTTGTGACATTTGTCAGCAGATTAAACCTTCAACTGATGCGCGTCCGCCACAGACACAGTTGTACATTTCTAATAAACCACTAGGATGCGTTTATTTAGATCACTGCGGTCCTTTTTCATCTGATACTGCGTATAAGTACATCTTAGTAGCAGTTGACTCATGCACACGCTTTGTGTGGGTATGGCCCCATCGCAGCGCTGATTCACGGACTGTCATTAGAGATTTGCGTGTCTTTATAGGGATTTTTGCCTGTGGTACCTTCCATTCGGATCAGGGTCCGGCTTTCGCCTCTAAGGCGTATAAGGATGCCATGACTTCGATGGGGGTCCAAGTCAAGTTTTCGTCTCCCTACAGACCTGAGGGTAACAGTTTAGTTGAGCGAATGAACCGTGATTTAAAGCAATCTTTGACAGCCCGAGTTATAGACACTGGCAGAAACTGGCTTGCTCACCTATATGGCGTGCAGCGTGCTCTTAATAATCTCCCTAGAAGGTCTCTGGGTGGGCGGACCCCATACGAAATGCTCTTTGGCATCAAGATGTACGTCCCTGACCTTGACGGTCTAGACTGTGTGGTTCGCGCCACTTCCTTTGACGCCGATGAACATTGCAATGTTTTACAGAATCTACAAAAGACCAGAGACAGTCTTGCAAAGGAACATTTGCCCTCCACGTCGGATGATGCGTTGCAGATCCCGGTAGTCGGCTGGCTACCCCAGGTTGGAGAACTGGTTCGTGAGAAGATCGATAACAAGAAAGAATTTGGTCCTTCCTATCGAGCTCCGGTTCCAGTCCTTGGAGTGAAGGGCACAAGAACAGTCATTTTACCACCTCTTCCTGGTCGTAAGGAAAACAGGTTTATTTCTATTGACAATGTCAAGATACACAGAGTGGCCGATTCTTCTTAGCATGACACCGGAGGTTTCCTGTCCTTCCATTGTGAGAAATTCTGTTATGCCCACTGCTTCTAATATTGAACCTGAGGTGGCCATCGAATTACCTGCTCTTTCCAGTCCTTTATTAAATAATTTACCCGGAACTAACGTTGATGAGATAGACTATGCCTACCCCACTGATTTGTCCGTACCTGACCTGCAAGCACGTTTAGCCACGAAATCCAGATTTTCTTTTGACTCTGTTTCCCTTGCCTCAAAGAAACCCTCGCGTTTTGCAGTTTATGCTAGCCTGTTTAAAAAACATTTTTTGATACCCCCTTGGACATACATTTGGCTGGTCCTTTTTTCAGTTTACCTGTTTATGTCAATTGGTTTTGTGTTTTATTTTTTTCGAATTATGAATGGACACTATGTCGAGGAAAGAACTTGCATTACTCATCTGAATGGAACTTTGGCCCCGCTTTCCTCGTCCCATTCTACACACAGATTTAAAAGAGACTTGACTTTGGTTAACATCACAGCGTGGCCTGTCCTTGATGGAATCGTGTGGGATGCAGTTCGGTTTCAGATTCATGGCCCAACGGAAGTTGTTAATGTTCCTAATGTACTTAGAGTGAATATGGGGGATGTGGTGAAACAAAACATTCGTTCTGATGACTGGGATGTCAATGCTGTAGAAAGTTTATTTTCTGATTTGCAATACTATGCTGCATTTGATGCTGAGGATTTATATTTAGAATCTGCTAATTATGGTGAATTATTCTGTTACCAACATTATGGCAATCACTTCTTACACAAAACATCATCCAGAAGGGATACTGTTAACTTTACTCAGTGGGAACATTGCCCAGCGCCTCAACAGGGGAGTTCTGAAACATTTCTGAAAAAGTACACTTACTTCTCTGACTTTAATCAGTCCAATCCCGAGTCCTTTTATTTTAAATTGCAAAAAATGCCAATGTCCAAGGTTAGACTTACCGATACTAAATTGTTGTATTCGAAGGCCTTCCTTGATCAATTAGTTACTGGAGGCTATGAGTTATGGAAGGATACAATAGACCTTAAATCAGTTTGGGGTTCAAGGGCCTGGCAGGTACAAGGCACTGAGGCTTTGCACCGTGCATGTCTCATCCCGAATCATATGTTGTTTCTAAATGAAACGATTTCCCAGACCACATGCTTTGGATTGGCTACTTCTAAAAAGTTAAACACTCCTTCTTTCCCGGAGTTGGAGGAATATGATGGTTGGAGTAATTTTACTCAGTTGTCCATTAGAGAATTACAGACTCTACTTCTTAATTCCTCCTTTAACATTTCCAGTATGAATCCTAAGGGTTGGCTGCTGTGGCACCGTAGTGCTGATTCTTGCCAACATAGATTTTTTAATTTAACTGACGGTTTTAAAACTGTTAGATCTGATCCCCGGTTTAACTTGGGTCATACTGTCACCTCTTATTCTGTAGGCAAATTGTGTCAAAATTGGCTGAAACATTCAACTTTACCTGCGGTTAAGAATCACCTATCTAAACTAAATGCAGACGTGGACTTGAATGATTTCATTAAGGGCCCGGCTAGTGGCAGGTCGAAAAGGTGGTTATATGGGGTTTACAATGAAATTTGGAAACTGTCACAGATGGAGGCTGCTACACGCCTTAGGGCTATTGATCAAGCAAATCTTGAGAAAGTGCTTGCAGTTGTTGACAATAGCATTAATGTGCTTTCCTCTAGAATTTACACATTGGATAATATTGTGTCGTCAGTTGTCGATATTGTGCTTGATGAAGTGTCAGTATTATACCATGGTCAGAATCAGTTACGATCAATCATGCAGTTTGCATGGACCCTTCAAACTCTAAAAATGGGTAAAGTTCCCTGGGGGTACATGAACGTTTCTTCTTTATTTGCACCGTTTAATTTGACTGACAAACAACGCTTGCTTTCAATGCGTGATGCTTCCTTTTCTATGTTACATATTGAAAGGTTGGAATCTTTACCTTTTTCCGTGGCAGAAGCCACTGCTGCAACGTGGCTTATCCACGGTTTGATAACGCTGCCTTTTGCTTTATATAAATTTTCAAATTGTATGAAATATGTACCCATAGGTCGTTATGAACCTTTAGGTAGCGGTTTCCTCCATGAAGTCTGGTTGCTTCCATACACATACAGATGTTTTAAGGATGACCAGGAAGTTTATCTGACTGGTGAGGAGTGTACTGAGACGCCAGATCATTCTTTAATGTGTAGACACATACAGTTACACGGTTCATGCAACAGGGACCGACCGAATATGGCTTGCGTTTTGCAAGGCACGCCAGTTCCTGCTATCATCCCCACGTTTAAATTATTAGAGAATGGTAGTTATTTAATGCTCAATAATGAGGATTGTTGTGGGTTAATTAAAGGTATAGCTTTCATCGTAACAGTTAGTGAGCGGGTTATTTGCTGCAGAAATGTGCTTTATCCTCCCACACGTGAACATAGGGAGTCCTCCATCTGGCCACAGATACCAACCTTGGGAGCAGAATTCAGCGGCATGGCAAGAATAAGGGCTCTTTTGTCCCAGAAAGAGGTGGCCTTGAGCTCGGCCCGTGAAACTTTCGTGCTTCACATTGCAAACACCCGTACAGAGGTTCAGGCTCTTTTGAATACTGATTTGCCTTTGCATTTCGGAGCGATGGTTCGTACTATCTTTAACGCATCCTCCACAAAAGGCCTAGCACATTTTTTTAAAGTTGTTAGCAGTGGTCTCGTGACTTCCTTTGAAAAGATTTTTGGAGTCATCCCTGCTTTCTTCCATTCTATTTTTTCATCCTTGTTTGGAGGGTTCCCATTTTTACTTGCATTAGCGGCTGGCGCTCTAGTGGTTTTCTGTCTTTTTAAATATGGATGTCCTTCCTGTGCAAGACCCAGCGCAACAGCTACTGACGCAGTTTCGCAACCGCATGCTTGAATATTATGGCACACTGCCGTTGGCGACATTGAGCACGGCATATGGATTATCTTTTCGATTCTCCTATTTCACCTGTGTCCAGCCTGTATTTCACTGCCTGACCTGTGATTTCCATTGGGCCATTGATTTGTGTCTCTGCGGACCGGTTTCTCCTGACGTCGATTTTAATCAGCTGATGAGTCCTATCATTGCTCACGAGTTGGTTTGTTCTGACGAGAGGATTATGGCCTTAGCAGTGGCACATGGACTAATTGGTCCCTGGGATATATTGTCGGCAGCACGGAATTTCTTGGAACTAAGTTTTCTTGAAAACCCACCGAGCTGTCCTCTGATGGTTATAGAGGATCCGGTGCTGGGAGAACACGTATGTTCTTTTCAACTTTTAAATTGGATGGCTGAACTGTTTTCGGATGAGGACAGTGATTTCCTATTGGAGGCTGTTGCTACTTACTTTGTATATACAGTTTTGTCATAGACACTGTCTCGGATTGACATGCTGATCAATAGCGTTTCATTGATTTTATTGACTTATTTGTCACATTTTTATTATTTCCTTGCCTATTGGCTTGAGCCACGTTATATTTTTGGGCTATTTTTTAGCATTAATTTTTAATGTTTAGTTTCGGATCATGCTCGTTTACTGTTGAGTTCTGCTCTCATGAGATGGCACTTCTGTTATCATATTTAGTCCGTTCTCGGATCAAGGGGGGGTGTCATGTAGCTCCTGAATATCCTTATATCGTGTTAAGTTAGCATAGGTACATTTGAGGTTTAAACGCCATTTTCCATTCTTGCAACTTCTGCACACGACACTTAATTGTTGACTTAGCTTTCAACCTAGTAGTTTGCCGTGGTTTATGTGAGAATAATATGTTATTGCTCTGATATCAGCTTTGCTTAATAAACTATGTCTGCACGAAGAGTGCTGAGGTTTCAGGAACAACACGATATGGAATTGTTATGAGGTCTGATCTCCACGCCTTCATAGTCATAACACAAGTGCAGCCTTTGCCAACTCTGGCTTCAGGCGGGATTGATATTGCTTTGCATGAGGCACATAGAACACACTTGATGCGGTTCACATGAAGAGAGAGCTGGTGTATGCTGATGTGATTCCTTCATGCTAGGAAACTAAGGTATGGGCCCACCCTAAAACAACCCAAAGAGACCTTCTTAGCAAATAATATAATATGTGTGTTAGGGAGGGTGAGATATAAGTGTTGTTAACTCTTATTCATTTACAGCATGTTAACATGCTGTCACCATTCGCTTTTTATGGATTAGTAACTATGCTAGTAATTTTGCTACTGATAATATGTATACTTGTATTATCTAAGATACTGCGCCTGAGAAGACGGCATTAGTAAATAAACATTTCAAATGCTCATGTGTTCTTCTTGACTCCATGTTCTGGTTTGTCTTGGTAGTATAACGAAAGAGTGTTCATGAGTTCCACGTATCCTGAGGTACTGTAAGTTCATGTTCTGGTTTGTCTAAACATTGGGAGTTTGATAAGACCAATGAGACACTGTAGCTAGCTCGGTAAGGGGTAAGTTGGGTACTAAGGTGAGTTTTGGGTCACCCTAATTCGCCGAGGTTCCAATCCTCTGTGCACAGTTCTGTGTGAGAACAGAAACCCTGCGACAGCATATGTGAGCAGCATACAAGATTCTCCAGTGGAGCAGTTATCTGCTACAGCGTTGAGGGCTTCCCCACCCGAAGCGAATCAAGGGACTGACGCCATGCAGATCAAGATGTGGAAGGGCAACAGGAGAAATTGGAGGGCGCGGATGCCCTTGCCACGAAAATGTTTATGACGGCGCTGATCGCATCCCTCCAAGAGGACCTGCGAGAAATGAAGGGGCAACTCTCGGCTGACCTGAAAGAAATGAGGCGCAATCTGGAGGAAGTGGGAGAACATGTAACGGTCTTGGAGGAACATAAATCCTGTAGAGACAAGGAGATCGAAATGATGCAGCAAGAAATCATTAGACTGAATGACGAGCATATTAAGCTACAAATGCAGGCAGAGGACCTTAAACATGGCTCTAGAAGAAACAACGTCCTCATTAGGGGAGTGCCGATGAATGCAGAAGGAGAAGATATTCGGGCCTACATCCTGGTCCTGGCAAAGCTCCCCCAGAAGACATATTAGCATGCATACATGACTTTCAAGTCAAAGAAACGATTATCAAGCATGCTCGAGATGCCTGCCCTGTGCAGTTTCGAGAGCACTCTCCAACCTTCTTCCAAGACCTATCTATGAACACACTTTATCACTTCAATCACGTCCCACTTTAAAGAAAGAGGGATTTCGCACTCCTGGGGTCACCCCTTCCGGATCATCTTTTGCTACAAGGGAAAAGTAAGACAACTCCATTCCATGAGGAAAGCCCAGGAGGTCATGGGATCACAGAATCTAAGGTGAAGGAATTGGAGAGCAGGCCCCTGGAGGGCTCCAGAAACAACTGTCTTCGGTGGCAAAAGATTGGGAAGCCCTCCTCTACCCTTAAACAAAATTCGGAGACTATTGGAATAGAAAGGGAAGCTATAATTAACTCTCTCTCTTGATCTCCAGGCTGGCTTGTATCTGTCTGATCTGAGATACATCAATGGAGGGACATCTTAATCCAGCTGGGCAATGAGGAGGCTCTCTCCCTTCGCTAGGCCACCTACGGATAACTCTGTGACGATACTTCTGTGGATGAAAGCCCTGAAGGTAACCAGACAACCACTGTCCGAGGGCTCACCCACCTTGACGAACTGTTGTCAACTCTTAATATTAGTAGGATTCTTTTATGTAGTTTAGTTTGGAGTTTTGGGTGTTTGTGTTCATTGTTGGTCGGCTCTCCTTGTCTTTTCCCGCGTACCAGTCCCAGGCAAAACCTAGAGAAAGAAACAGGCCTCCATGCGTAGGCACATACCCTCCCTATCCTGTCTCAAATCGCTTAAGCGGCAGCACTTCTTTTTCACACAGAACAGCACACCATAGGTAAAGACCTGTAGGTCGTAAGCCTCAACACACGAAGCCTCAACCACCCAGTGAAACGTGAAGCGATCCTCTCCCTGCTAGAGAACTCGGGAGGTGACATATGCCTGCTGCAGGAAACGCACCTCCTGCCTAGAGATACAGCATGCATGCGCTCCCGTTACTTTCCTCACCAATTCTGGTCCTCAAGTCCCATCAAAACGAATGGTGTTGCCATTCTATTAGGAGCGAAATTCACCTGCAAAGTAGTCGCTACAATAGCTGAGGTAAAGGGACGCCTGATTGCAGTTAGAATCCAATGGGAATCCTTACACTTCGCCCTAGCTACTATATATGCCCCGAATGTACAACAAGAACCCTTTATCATTAAGCCCCTTTCAGATGTATTGGCATCCCATGATGCAGCAGTTCTCGTTGGAGAGGATTTCAGCCTGGTGAAGGACGCTGCACTAGACCGCTCATGCCTGCAGTGTGCGCAATCTGGCATTTTCCGCAGAAGGCACGCACTGGTTGGCAGGAAATGGCCTTCAGGACACTTGGCACCAGCAATATCCGGGGGACAAGACTGCACCTTTTAATCAGCCGTACACAAAACATACCCGCACATAGATAATTTCTTAGCTTCAACCTCGCTCGTTCCCAGATTGAGAGACACGTCCATTGAACGGAGATGTCTATCAGATCACAAGATGATCACGGTCACGGGACAAGCTAAACTTGGACAGCTGAGCCCTTCGAGATGGCGAACAGCGAGAGTGCCTCCTTCAATCCCCGACAATTCTGTCTGAGATGTGTGCGAAGCTAACAGAATACCTCCATATGAGTTGGGGGAATAGCTCTTTGTCTGCAGTATGGGAAACAGTCAAACTGGTAATGAGAGGTGAATTTATTGCAATTTCGACAGCAGAAAACAGTGAGCGCCGAGATAACCTCCATGGCTTAGAAAAAGAAGTAGCAAAGATGGAATCCACCCACAAAGGTACTGGAGATCTGAGGATATGGAGAGAGCAGCAAAAGAAAAAGGCTCCTTCTGAAACGTTTACTCCTAGATAGGGCAGAATATGCCCTCCTCAGAATCTGTCATACATTTTATTTGAGCACTGACTGCTGTGGACGGCTGCTCGCGGAAAGGCTTAGAGCCAAGATGATGGTTGCGGCTATTGCCTCAATTAGACGGCCTTCCGAGGGGGAAGTGCATTCAGATTCGCAAATAGTGGAAACTTTTAAAACCTTTTATCAGACCTTCTACTCCGACACTGACTTCCTATATCAAGGGGCCCATTCTTATCTTAAAGACAGCCCCGTTACTTGCCTCCCAGACACAATTGCACCTCAGCTTGACCAACCGATACAACTCGAGGAGGTGGTCACAGCAATTGCTCACTTAAAATTACAAAAAAGTGCCGGGACCAGACAGATTCCCGGCACAAATCTATAAGGCCTTCTGCCAGGATTTGGTGCCACTTCTGACATGGTTGTTTAACTCCTTCCGTGACGCAGGTTCACTCAGAGTTCATGGCGGAAACCTCCATATCAGTGATCCTTAAGCCCTCGAAGGATCCCAGCGAATGTGAGTCCTACAGACCTATTTCCTTACTCAATATTGATGCAAAGCTCTTTGCCAGTATCCGTGCCGCCCAGTTAAATCCACTGATGCTCGTCTTGTGGACCCAGACCAAGCAGGTTTTGTACCCACACGCCAGGGGAGTGATAATACTAAAAGACTCCTCTACCTCACGGATGGAATCCATAGATCACGCAAAGAAGCTCTGCTCCTGTCCATCGACACTGAAAAAGCATTTGACAGGGTGTGTTGGCAATATCTCTTTCATACACTACGCCATTTTGGGTTTGGGGAAAAGTTATAAAATGGGTTTGTTGCATTTATCATGCCCCACAAGCATTTGTCCGAGTGCACGGGATATCATCTGACTTATTTCCGATTGCCTGTGGCACAAGACATGGCTGCCTGCTGTCTCCACTGCTCTTCGCTCTATACATGGAGCTGTTTGCATAAAGAATCCGGGATGATCCACGGATTGAGGGAATCAGATTTGGGAAAGACACCCATAAAATCTGCCTCTATGCAGATGATGTGATTCTCTCGTTGACGAACCCACTAATTTCTTTGACGGCATTGGTGGATGAACTAGAGAACTTTGGGAAGACCTCGGGCTTCAAAGTCAACCTAAACAAGTCCCAGATCCTAAACATCTCTGTGCCCCTTGCCCATGAAGAGAGTCTTCAGAGCAAATTCCCGCTGTCCTGGGCGGAACAATCCATATCTTATGTGGGCGTTCTGCTTGCCCCATCTATCCCACAGACCCTAGCATAAAACTTCGCTGCACTTTTAGACCAAACAGTGAAGGCCCTGGATGGGTGGACCTGCCTGAAGCTGGCTTGGTTTGGGCAGATTGTGGCGGTCAAGATGACGGTGCTTCGACATTCTTAACATTTTTCAAACACTGCCGTTAGCCCAGCTGCCAAAATGCTCTTCGCAATCTACAACTTGCAATTAATAAATTTGTCTGGGGAGGGAAAAGGCCATTATCTGAGAAATACTGGTCCTTCATGGACCAAACAGTGGTGGGAGCAAACATCTGGAGAGAAGTCTGGCGAGAAGTCTGGCAAACACAGAGCGTGGAGACTGCACTCCTCCCCGGTAACCTCATCAACTCTAAAAGTGTGGGAAACAGTAGCTGGTAATAAGGGGCTTACAACATTCTCTTTCCCGATGTCCCCAATAGTAGACAACCTCGACTTCCCTTTGGGATGCAGCTCAGAGATGGAGAGGACAAGGGTGTTGACTTCCTGTTTGACCCCAATGGGATTATTCCTTTTGAACAACTAAGGCAGGACTATGCTCTCCTACAGACTGATGCATTTTACTACCTCCAACTGCGTCATTGGGTCACCGCCCCGCAATATTATGCAGCAGCCTCATGGCCACTCACAGTCTTCAAAAGGTGGCTAATGTGCAAAAATGATGATAAACATCTAATCTCTGAGGTTTAAGCAATGCTCTCCACAAGAGAGGGGGAGGGTGGACCAAAGGGCAGTTTCAATGAGAAGAAGAGTTGGGTCGAGCTCTCTGTGATAAAGAGTGGGCAGACATACATTACAGAGCACATCACACGGTTCATAGCACCGCAGGGACAGAATTGGCTTACAAAGTGATAACATACTGGTATCTTACTCCAACCCGCATTCATAGCTGGGATAAGTGATGCTCAGAGAGATGCTGGAGGGGATGTGGTTTGTTGGGTTCTCTGGTCCACTTGCTATGGTATTGCCTGAGACTGGTACGCTTCTGGGAGTGTTTCCTTTCCCCCTAAGGTGCGTCAGACTGTTATTCAGGTGTCTATCATGTCCAGATTGGATTACGCTAACTGTCATTACTTGGGCACCAACAAGGCGAGTATCAAATGCCTTCAGAGGGTCCAGAACGCGGCAGCACGGCTTTTGGTTCCATTGCCTAGATCTCACTCGGTTGCACATGTACTGCCAAGGCTCCATTGGCTGCCGGTTGCCCGGCGTATTGATTTTAAGGCACTTTGTTATTCACATAAGATCTTGACACTACAGGCCCCACGAGGGTTACTCCACTTGTTGGAGTACTATGTGCTGGGGCACCTGCTTCGATCTGCTGACCTCGCACTGGCCCGTGTTGCACGCGTTTGGAGAGCGAGGGCTGGTGGCTGTTCCTTCGGCTATCTGGCCGCGAAACTCTGGAATTCTCTCCCTCTCACCATGAGAGTAATACCGAACCACTTGGCATTTCGAAAAGCCTTAAAGACCTGGCTCTTTCCCTCGCAGAGAGTCTAACTGTTGCTGTCTCACTGTTCGTTCTTGGGTTCATGGGGTTTCTGGGTGCGCTGGGACGCCTCGTCGCTGAGGCAGCTACGCGCATTATAAATTCTCAATAAATAAATAAATTTGACACCACACTCCCACGCGTCCCAGCATTTGTTATCTTAGGGCTGTTGAACCCTTTAACTTTTCCCCTTTACTCTCTGAAAGGCAGTGAGTCAAGTAATCTTGGCCCGAAGGGGCACCCCGAATATTCCAGACTATACTGCATGGCTACTTAATCTTTGGTTGACTCTGGCAATGGAACACATGTCCTTAGTTGCGGAACACAAGGGGGAGACTTACGCTGAGCTCTGTGTTCCTTTCCTCCAGATCCTCTTGATGGAATTACGAGAGACCACCTGCCCCAAATACTTGCAAATACTACGACTACTCCAGGGCACAAGTCCAAACAAAAAAGAAGTGGGGGGACGCTGACGTCACGACAGCGACAGGAAGTGACGTCACAAAAGGTAGCTCGCACCATTGGACTCATTGTCTCCCCTCGCTCACCCCTTAGATGTGATTGCATCAGAGAAGCCAGCGCCCCAGAGAGGCCAAAGAATGTGTGGCTCCATTTGCTCCAGTTATTGAGCTCCCATTAAAATAAGTGGGGGGATGCCGTCCACCCACGTGGTACCCCGACTTGAGCCCTGGACTACTCCTTGGGGATGGGACGAAACCAGAATCAACCCCACAGACGGCGGCCGCAGAACGACACATGTTTTAATTAACACACACTTTTCTTTTGGCTTCGAAAATTAGGCGACTGGTGCAGGGACGGGGAGGCAGGGAGTGGGTGGGGAGGATCGGATGCTGTCCTTTTGTTATCCCAGGTTGTTTTGTTTTGATCCAGTATAACGTGGTTCTAATGTCGCTGCCAGACTCCAGGTTGTAGGCGCTAAGCTGTGTAAAACCTCATCCGTAAATATACCTTGCCGGCCAATGGTTGTAGGCACTCAGCTGTGTGACAAGCTATGGATCTCTTTGAATAAACAGGATGGTTCCATAAAAGCATGTTGGACCAATATTATCAGCTAAGCTGAATAGAATGTAATTAACTTTATAAAGGGGGTTTGCACAACAACTTGTGAAAATTAGTGACACAGATTACGTATGTTAATGTGTTGCACAATGAAACAGTTACATTGGTCAAAACTGGCTAAAATCTAAAAATAATTCTACAGAAAGCTTGATGAGAAGGTAGAGAGCAGGGGTCTCTTTAAACTGATTTATTCGTGGAAGCTATTGTAAATTGTTGCGTTTTAAATTCCAATAATCCCTTCCGATTGTCAAACCTGCTTGAGTTTTTAATGTGACTGTCCCAAGCACTAACTTTTTTATTTCGACGGATAGGTTTATTTGTATTAACTGAGTTTCAGGTTCTTCAAAATTCAGAGCAGCAGTGACTGTCTTGTATAGGACTGCTGCTACAAAACCTATACTTGGAAAAACAGAAACGTGGAAAATAAAAATAAAACTTGTTGCAATCATCTGAAATAAACATTAAAAACTAAGGGAAAAATGTCAAAAACTCTACTGGAGAGAGGTCTGTTATTTGAAAGGCATTTCTGTAGGACTCTTCAACTCGTTTTCCACTTCCATGTTGTGCATTTATTTATTTTTACCTCTGGGATATTGCTGGCTCTTAAACAGCAGAAAGTTCACCTTCTTGGAGAGGAGGCCCCAGCGCCCCCCTACGCTCTCATGTCTGCACAACTTTTAGGTCTTCCTTGGCTGTCAAAAAAAACCAACTTCAAAGTTACTGCCAGCCATTTGAAGGCATTGCTATTCTTGGAGGCGGGCTTAGGCAGGTTGCTTTTGATTTCTCTTTGCCTTGCTCTGCCACATCCTTTGTGCCTGACCCGTGGATCAAAGCAATCCCCACCCGTTCCATTCCCCTGTACATCTGCAGTAAATAGGAGGCTGCTGAAGGGTCAGAAACCATAGCGAACATAGGGCGGACTTCTCCAAAGGGACAAATGCATACTGTTTCCAGGTTGTTTTGCGATCTCTGAGTTAGAGAAAGGGGAAGCCGGGGGTCACAGGTGCAACCCCTAAATGACGTCCATTGGTGTGTCACAAGACTGCCTTTTCCTACTGTAGAGAGTGGGGGCCTCATTTGTGAAAAGTGACGCATCGCTGCATGAGAACAGCGATGCGTCACTTTTCATTGCGCCCTCCTTGCGAGACCAATGATGCGTCATATTTACAGTATGACGCATCATTGCGCAAGGAGTTACAGATACGTCAGTATTTCTGACGTATCTGTATGGCGCAAAAGTGACGCATTGCTGGAGTGTGTCACAAAAGTGACGCAACTCCAGCAATGTGTCCTTTCACATGGGGCAAGCCCCATGTGAAAGGGCCTGCGTCAGACTTACGCCTGCTGTGAGGCAGGCGCAAGAAATTGACGCATGTGTGTCCTAGAAGTGGCGCAGTGAAATCTTATACATTTCACTGCGTCACTTCTATGACCTTTTCTTGCGTCAGAACGCCCCCCTGCATACATTATACCTGGCGCAGGTATAATGTAGCGCAGGGGTTTACAAAGTGTTGCATCTACCTAGATGTGTCACTTTGTAAATATGGTGCAACAAGGCACATTTTTTACGCTGCTGGTGCTCCACAAAAAGTGACGCACCAGCGGCGTAAAAGTGACACACGGCCTCATGAATGAGGCCCTGGGTGAGCAGTGAGCTTAATGCACCAGGATACTTTTTTTTCAGATGCAAAGGTGCTATGCACAAAATGTCTCTGCCCTAAGTGGAGGGGCTTTTGGTGCCTCTTTCCTCCCCGGAAAACAGGGTCTTTTTTGTTGCTCTTTTCTCTCTGGAAAACAGTCTACATTTGCTGCATGTCATCCTTAGTGACAACCTCGAGTTCCCTTACCACAGAACTATTCATGTATTTACAGCATCACAATGAACCTTTATTAGATACTTTCTTATATGTGTGTCTTCAATGAAAATTTGACAACAGCAAAATAACTATCTTTCAGCACCACACAGCAGTGCTGTGCTGAGGATATTCCAGAATATGGACGGAGACTATTTGTTGTGTTCTATTATATGAAGTTATAACTTGTTCTGTCATTCCTGGGGCTCTAGGCACTGGGGGGCTTATTTACAAGCCCCGTGCACTGCCGGTGCATCACTTTTTTCCACATAAAATGTGACACACCTGCGGCTTGTAAATACGACCCAATTTATATATATAAAACACTACTAGAGTTCTGCTGATCTATGCGGGAAGCCTGGCCAAGGAGGAAACTAGAGAGAGACCGACCCTGTTACTCCTGTATGTTGGGCAAATGCTGCAGCAGCACTCAGGGCCGGACTGGCTACCGGGCAGTTGTGTGTGCTGCCGAGCAGGGGGATGCTATCGTTGATGGGGACCCGTGTGTGCAAAACAAAATTCGTTTTGCTTTTTTTTTTTCAAAGCGCACGCACCTAGCAGCACTGGGAGAGGCAGCAGCACAGAAAGCACAACAGAAACAGCTCATCTGACTTTGCCAGAGAGGTTGGTGTCTCCAGGTGAAAGACAATTCTGAGCTCAATGGACGATTGAAAGGTTTTTCCAGCATGCTGAAGAATCCAGGGACAACGTCGGTCATCATCTCCTCTTCCAGAGATTCTCTCAATATGGGATTCTGGGATTTTTTTTTGTGTGAGAGCGGGGTCAGTCATAGGAACCAGCTTCAAATGGTTGCAGCCATGTGGGACACGAGTTCACCTCCACCTCTTTCATTTTTACATAAGAAGTTTGATGGGCCTTCTTCACTCTCACAGTACCTGGACTTTCATGGACACAGAGAAGCTGCCAGATTATCACCACTATGAAACACATGTCTGTTTTGTGGACCCTGGGAATAATAATTCGCATTTGTAAAGTGCATACATATCACAGGCGCCGGGGCAGTCGGGAGATTAAGTGAGCTCTTGCCCAGAGTCACATGATGCTGAGCTGAGCTGCCACCGGTGATCGAACCGCGAGCCCCGTGCTCTGGAGTCAGACGCTCCGGCCGCTGCGCCACAGCTTGGAAGATAAATTTACCATTCTAACTACAGTCCTAGAATATTTTGGAAAAGTGCACCTTTGCACAAAATACTCCAAATAGCTCATTTACTATTCTAACTCTAGTCTTAGAATGATTAAGAAAAGTTGAAAATCCTCCAACTATTTTATGAAAAGGTCGAAAGTTTTATTTTGTATTGCGGGAAATGGTGACCTGAGGGAGCCGCCCCTCGATGCAAAAAGCTAGGAACACCTATGTCTGGGTCACCATCAACATTTACTTCCAAGGGTAACTTTTCCGTTACTGCTGTCTGATACATGATATGATGTGTGATGTCTTTTTCTAAGTTTTTTTGATTAATCCAGTCAAGAAAAAAAACTTATGACTTCATTGATTGAGGCTAATGATCTTGCGCTGTCCCTCCTGAATTACAGCAAGTATTTCTTTAAGTATTTCTTTAAGGGAATCTGCAAAGTTTTTCCACATGTTTAACTGGTTGGAAATGGGATAAATAGGTCATTAATGAGGCAACTTAAGTCTGATCATATATCTCTCACAGAGCGACCTGTACATTGACTCCAGTTAACACAAGAGAATACTTTTTAAATTCAAAGGTCTAAAAATCCCTCAAAATGAGGCTTAAGGGGTCCTAATATATACATTTCAAAGGTATCATCCAGCTGAATTTAATATGGGTATCAATACTTTTTGTTAAAAATCTATAATTTTGCCCTTATTCATCACCAACCGTAAGGGAGACACAGAACGCTACCGCCTTTTTAGTGCTGCAGCGTTACCAGTGCGGGTCCTGGCCTCAACTTGAAGTTGGCCCAAGGATTTGTCGCGCGAATTATAAAATAATCATCTCAACATAAACTCAGCGTTTCAAGCTTTCGACTAGCAAGAGTAGAATAAAATGCTTCTTGAGTGGGTGGGATCAGCGAACAAATGAAACTCATTACTTATTCATCTGAGAAGAGAATCCCCTACTTTGGAACTTAAGAACCTTCTTAAAATAGCCATCTATTTTGTTTGAATATACAATACCAGCATACTTCACTGATCCTGTTCACTCTAAGTCAATATTGTAACATCTAACACTAATAGATTCCACGGACGTTGAACCTAGCAACACCAGTCCTTATTGTAAAGAGAAAAAAAAAGTACAAGGGTACAAAGTTTTCTTTAAAGATCCCTATAATGGAGCTGCCAAATACTAGGGTTAACAAATACCAAGATTGGCATGTTTTGTTTCACCTCATGCTACTTTCTCCCACTTTCCTAAACATCCTGTCTCTTACTCTCGCTCTTGCAGGTCATTTTCCATCTTTTCTTTCTTCCATTTCATTCTCCTTTGTTTCACTTTCTTCTACTTTACTCTCTGTTGCTGTGGCAACCACTGATCACAAAAAAGTCCCAGTCCCCTAACAATGGTGGAGACTCCACTGGTTCCATCTGTACAAGCAATAGCACAAATGAAAACATTAACCACTGCTATTGTGTCTCTGTCCATGACTAGCATGGACAGAGGCAGTCCTAGGCACTATGTATGATCCTGCCAGCAGTAGTTATGTTGTATGATGGCAAAGGCAGAATGACTCTGAGTGCTCAGAGCACCAACACCACAGACAGCGAGAGTGACCCCTCTGAGATGGTAGGGGATCTCATGAATCCACTGTCTGACCCAGTGATAGTGCAGTAGCAGCTGATGTGATAGATTGTGATTGCAGGAGATGATAAAGGCCTTGAGCTGATTGCCAACCTTTATCACTAAAGACTACACCAAGCATATAAAAAGGGCAGAAGTAAGATGAGACATCAAATTCACCAGCAGTAATGTCCCTGCAAGGTTTGATTAGTAGTAAAGGATGAGAAAATGAAATGCCTCACAAAATTACCCCAAAGAAGGTCTTCATCTGCATCCACTGACAAAGTAGAATCACTTTAGTCAGATGTCACAAAGAAATAGTCCTGCTCTACAATAAGTACTAAACAATGCTTTTACTGTGGCGGTTGTGTACCAGAAACCAGGATATGATTTTATCGCCTTACAAAAAAACTCCAATCCTACTTTTGTCTCATCGGCATTACCACAAAAAAAGCCCTACTGTGGACAAGAGTTTGGATTTTAACAAACATAACATGAAGATTAGCATCTAGGATAAAACTAATTGAAATACTTCAATTTTTCCACTGTCAAGAAGTTGGGACACATGCTCTAAATCTTACAACACCTAGGTCGATTAATCGGGACTGGTATTACATCTCACAACCTATGGTCCATGTGACAAATTCTAGGGCAGATGCAGTGTCTGCAACAGCATCGGTGCAAAGATATCTGGTTTTGTGGTTCTGCAACTGACATTACTGTAGTTTGCCGGGGTAAACCCCATACAAACCATCTTAATGTGTATGAAAAGAAAATATGACTTACGTGTGAATAAGGTTTTGTGCACTACCCTGCTTAGACATCCACAGTGTTTCCTTTGAGCAGGTGGTTTAGGTGGGGCGCACAAGCTCTCCTTTCTGGGGACTGGCACTTATTTTCCCTCCTCTGACTTTGAGCCAACGCAAGAGAGAGAAAAACACAGGAGGGAAAGAAGGAGGAAGAGAAAGGCAAAAAAACAATAACATGGGGAAAAAGTAGGGATGAAAAAGAACCTGTAACAGTGAATTAAAGGGACAGGGAGTGTCTGGTGGTGAATTTAACCTCTTCGAGGCTCATGACGAGCTGAGCTCGTCAAGAGCCACGGCGCTCCGGTGCTCATGACGAGCTCAGCTCGTCATGAGCCATGGAACGCTCGCATGCGGGGATAATTCCCCTGCTGTGCTGAGCGTTCCACGGGAGGCAATACACCTGTGACGAGCTGAGCTCGTCATGAGCACAGGAGCGCCGTGCCTCATGACGAGCTCAGCTCGTCATGTGCATGGGGGCGCTGTGCGCGCCCCCCTCCCCCATCACAGCGGGGGATTAACCCCCGCAGCGAAGGGGCTAAGAGGCAGAAGGCGGAATCAAGATTTCAGCGTTAGTATTTGGCATCCCGACATTTAGTAGTGCCAGCTGCGGTCTTCTATTATTAATTTATTTATTTAATTAAGCACTAGACAGCCCCAAGCCACATTCGCTCAAAACACGGTTCCAGACCTGTATGCACTGAAGTTGCGAGCCCTGGAGAGCATCAACAGGCACAATATTCAGTTCATTACAGGCAATGAGTCAACTGAGAAAAATATACATTGTGTGGTTGTGTATCATCAATGTGCATTGAGGACATTGTGTGTCTGTGGCGCTCGCCCACTTTTATGCAGACGTCATTTTAGTTTATTATGTGTCCACTGTTGTATCATTCTGAGTGTAGAGTTTAGGTTGAAAGGTGGGCCTGCTTCCTTTGTTTCTTAGAGTAGGAATCTTGAGCTAATCGTATCATACAATACATAAGGAGACTCACCTCGTGTAACCTAACTTCTCGTCTCCAATAATTTGCTGCTATACATCATAATGTGGTTGCAACATACATTTGAATTATAATAATCATTTTCCTGCTGAATTAATTATGCTGCTCTGTTTCAAAAGTTCGAAGAGAAGACATTCGGTACTTGCCGCTTCAATTGAAGTCATGCTTGACAACGATTCAGCTGTACCCACCAATTTAAAGCTTGTGAAATAGAATATGACTTTACAATCTGAGTTTTTCCCTGTTCACGCTATCGCTGAGCTTAGTAGGAAAGCCTCTACACATAGTGCACTGATCTCCTTCACAATAGCATCTCTTTTTTTTGGGGGAAATATATTTTTATTGCAGGAAATGTAAGTAAATACAACGGTGCCACCTGTATCAGTACGTAATCCAGTGTGGGTGGGAACCACTTGTTCTCCGTACACGGCCATTCAGCCCACAACCCGGAGGTCGGGCGGTGTATGTTATTCACTTAGAGCGTGGTTCTCCCCAGCCGCATAACAAATCACAGGTATTAGAGTAATTCTCATCCGCTTTTATTCAACTGCCTCAAAACTGTCCCCCCATCCCTCCTCGTCTCGCCCTTCCCCCTAGAGGAAGATGGGTTGTCCATCACTACTCGTCGTCTCAATGCTGCATAAGATCAGAGACATCCCACCTCCTCTAGCTCCTACCCCCCCCTCCCCACTCGTCATCGGTAGGTCAACCTGTGTGTGGTCAACTGAGGATACTGTGGCCGTGAGTCCGCCGTGGTTTCGCCGCACTAAGTTATTACGGCGCTACAGTGGGATCCAGGCCGTCCCCCTCCGTATTGTCCGTGTCAGCATGTGCGCCATGGTCGCGCAGGGTCTGCACTAACGTTTCCCAAGCCTGCGCCGCCTCTAATGCCCTTTCATCTTGTCTTCGCTTCGCCTGCTGGAATCTTAGTGTGCTTTCACTCCCCGCCCATTTGAGCATTTCATTGCGCCACTTATCGTCCGACGGACCAACTCGCGCCTTCCAGTGTCTGGTAATTTCGCGTTTGGCTAACAGTAAGCCCAAATCGATGAATTTACTGGTGATTTTAGTCTTAGGAGTATGCGGAAACCAGTGTAAAAGTCCTACCGCCACGTCCACCCGTAACGATCTACCAGTTACCGCGGTCAGCGTGTCACCTACTATTGACCAAAAGGAGGTCAGCTCAGAGCAGGACCACAACATGTGTAGAAGGTCCGCACCGGGCGACCTACATCTAGGACAGGCTGCCGTCTCCAGATCAAAATACTGCTGTAGTTTCACCGGGGTCAGATAGGCTCTATGCAACACATAGAAGTGGACCAACTGGAAGCGTGCATTCCTCGTCCCCTTCCAGGCCCTCTGCAGCAGCTGGGACCATGTGGCCTCTGGAATTTCCTTACCTATGTCTGTCTCCCATCTGGATTTAAGGGCCGTCAAGGGGGTCAATCTCTCCTCCATCATTCTGGAGTAGAGGCACGACACCGCCTTAACTGTCCCCGCAGACATCATAACATATTGACATGTCGTTGACAGTTGCGGTTCCTCACGACCGGTCCTCCAGTGAGCCTGAATCGCTCTCGTGAGTGCCGCGTGGATCAATAAATCGCCTCTAGGGATGTCGTAGCGATCCAAAAGGGTCTGGAAGGGCAGCAGCCCCCCATCCTCGTAAAGGTCACCCATCGTCTGTATCCCCATGTCTTCCCAAACACTGAGACGGGACCAGTCTCCGCCGTGGGGTAATGCAGTAAGCATCCCCAGCGGGATCTCCGGGGCATAGGGTCGCGACCCACCGAGCTTGCGATGTACACGGTTCCAGCAGGAGCGTACGGTGCGGTCCTCCTGAGTGAGGTGTTTCAGCTCCAATGTCTGTTGCAGCGCAATATACGATAAAACGTGCCTGGGTGTGCCACTGCCCCTCAGCTCTTCCGGGCCTCGGAACTCGCGCGCGACTTCTTGGGTATAGAACTGTAACTGGGCCGCTAAGTAATACGTCTCGAAGTCCGGAGCCGCCCACCCTCCCTCCGCTCTCGGTCGCATCAAAGTCCCGAGCGCCACTCTACGGCGGCCTGCTCCCCATAGGAACGACACTATCATGGAGTCAAGGCCTCTAAAAACAGATCTGGGGATCCATATCGGGAGCGTTCGAAAGTAGTACAGCAATCGGGGCAGCGCCACCATTTTTAAGAGAGCAACGCGCCCCGCCAACGATAGGGGCAGGGTAGACCAGAAGGCCATGCTGCCTTTGAGCGATCGGATGCCCCTGGAGATATTGCCCTCCAGGATGTCGATCGGGCGATGATAAATATGTACCCCCAGGTATTTAAAGCAGGCCGGTTCCCATCTAATTGCTCTGTGAGGATCCGGCTGGAGGCCATCCTGGCGCATCGGAAATAGGCAGGTCTTAGCCCAATTTACCCGAAGTCCCGATATCTTCCCAAAAGACGTGAGCACCGAATCCGCTCCCGTCAGGGCCGCATCAGCGTCCTCGAGGAAGAGCAACAGGTCATCAGCGTATAGGGAAATGTATTGGGGACCCAGCGGAGTCTGTAGTCCCTTATAGTAGGCTCCTGTGCGAATTGAGATAGCCAGCGGTTCCACAGCTAGAGCGAACAACAAAGGGGACAACGAGCAACCCTGCCTCGTGCCTCTTTCCACCGGGTACTGTTGGGACACCAGCCGGCCCGATTTCACTCTGGCCACCGCCGCGGTATACAGCACTTCGGTCCACTTCAGGAATCCCTCTCCCAATCCAAATCTCTCGAGAACTCTGTGAAGGTAGACCCATTCTAGGCTGTCGAAGGCCTTTTCCAGGTCTATCGAGAGAACCATAGGGTCGGGAGCATCCTCGTGCTCCAACTCTAATAGTCTGAAAAGTCGTCGGATGTTCATTGTCGTGTTGCATCTGGGGATGAAGCCCGCTTGGTCGGCGTGTACCAGGGAGCTCATGTGTTCCAGTAACCGCTCGGCTAATATGCTACTCAAGATCTTGTAGTCTACCGTGAGCATTGATAGTGGTCTATAAGAGGCCGGGTCCGTGCCCTCACGACCTGGTTTCAGAAGAGGAATCACCAGTGCTTCCGGCAACGAGCCCGGCAATCTTCCCAAGGACCTCGCCTCCTTGTAAACCTGCAGGAGCTTTGGGGCTAGGATATCCGAGTATGCGGAATAAAATTCCACAGGCAGGCCGTCTAGGCCTGGTGTTTTGTTACGCAGCATTTTTTTGATCGCACCCTTGATCTCGCCTAGTTCCACATCGCGTCCCAGGGCCTTCGCCTGGTCTGATTCAAGAGTGGGGATAGGCAGGTCCTTCAGGAAAGCATCCGTCGGGGAAGTGTCCGGCTGTAACCGACTACGATACAGCCGCTCGTAGTAACTCCGGAAGCAATGAAGGATTTCAGGTGGAGTGTAAACCTCCCTACCCCCGTCCGTCCTCATCGCCACGGTGGGTGAAGAGCGTCTAGAAGGGTTAGCAAGCCAAGCCAATAACGCACTTGATTTGTCGCCCTCTGCCAGTGATCTAGATAGGTAGGTCTTATAGTCGTAGCTACGTAGTCGCTCAACCTCCACCGCCACCGCCTCTTTAGCTGCTAGGGCCTGCTGTTGAAGCTCCGGACGGCCAGGGCGAGAAAGCTCAAGGTCACGGAGGACCTGGTCAGCTCTGGCCAGGTCGTCCAGGAGTACGCGGCGCACTCCTACCTTTTGCGTTATGCAATAACCTCTCACCACGACCTTAAAGGCATCCCACTCCGTGGCTCGTTCCGTCGTCGTACCCTCGTTAATCGCAAAATAGCTTGCTATCTTATCCTCCAGGTCTCCGCGGAACACCTGATCCTCTAGCAACTCCGGTCGCAATTTCCAGGAAGGCACACAAGGGACCCCTTGAATCCATCCAAGGTCTATCAACAGTGGGTTGTGGTCAGAGATCGTCCTCGTTAAATATTCGGATCGTACCGCCGTAGTGGCCACCTCCCTAGACCCTAGGAAGCTGTCCAACCTCACATGCAATTCATGCATTCCTGAAAAGTGTGAGTAATCTCGAGTACCCGGGTTATGGGCCCGCCATATATCCGTTAGTCCCCACGTAGTCTGCCAAGTCAGTCTACCCTTTGCCACTCTATGGGCCGGGGAGTCCGGAAGGGGAGGATGCGATCTATCTAAGTCAACGTTGAGCACCGAGTTAAAGTCCCCACCCATCAGGACAGGTCCCGACAAGTAACGAGCTAGAGAACCGGACAGTGCATTAAAAAAGGCGAGCTGGTCCGTGTTGGGGGCATAAATGCAGCAGATGCTCAAATCCCTGCCCCCAAGTTTCCCTGCTAGCGCGACATACCTCCCTTCTGGGTCTGTGGTGCTATCCTCTACCTGCAAGGGTACTCCCGCCTTTATCCAGATCAGCGCGCCTCTCGCATAAGCCGAGTATGAAGTGCAGTATACCTGTCCCCGCCATCTACGCTGTAGCGCAAGTCCCTCGGTTTTATTGAGATGCGTTTCTTGTAGCAGAGCGATCTGTACCCCTCTACGCACTAAATAAGCATGGACCTTGTGACATCTGGACATGGTATGCAGGCCCCGCACATTCCAGGTGACGCATTTCAGGTTTGAGAAATCAGCCATTGTTCCATATCGCATTCATCAGTCTCTCCGCGCACTGCACAGCTAAGGGTAACTGCCCAACAACAACCTCCCCGATGACGAGTCCCCCCCTCACTAACTGTAACTCAACTTGTAAACATGAACCCCCATCCACCCTCCCCAGAACAGGTTCTAAATAGCAACATCTAGTCCCCATCCAAACTGTAAGTTTCAAGACCTCCTCTCCCTCTATCCTTCCGGTAGTCACCGTAGGCGTGCCTTAAGGGCAACGTGGGGGACCGAGCGCCGATTCACAATGGCATCTCTTGATGCGACTCTTGAGAGGAGAGGGCCACAGATAAAACTGGTAAGCCACCCACAATGGGTGATTGTAAGAAAACTGGGCTCTTCACAGAGGTCCCCCCACTTTTGCTCCATTTGGACTACTAGATACTGGTTTTCCACTCTGACAGTGCACAGAAACCTGCTAACCAGGCTCAAGTGCATGTGCTCTCTCCCAAAACTGTTTTGTTCAACTTGGTAATCCCAAATTGGCAAAGACTTTACCCCTTAAAAGTCCATAGTACATTGTACCAGGGGTAACCAGGGCATTGGTGGAAATGGGTCCCCAGGGCTGCAACACAGTTTTGTGCCACCCTGGGTGACCCAAGCAAACTACTGATAGCACCCCTGCCATTGCAGACTGCAGGAGCATTGTAAACTGTTTGAACTCGACTGTGGCCTCACCGTGTTTGGCACAGTCAAATGCACTGTTTTTAATAACTGTCAGGCACCACGAAGGTAGGCCTCCTCAGCCCAGGAGGCAGAGTGCAGTATATTAAAGGTGATGACATATAAGTGCAAGCCTATATTTCCCTATAGTGGCGCTCTCCATTCAATCAATCAGGTGTTTGTTAAACGTGACTACTCACCGCAAGGGTCTCAAGGCACTTGGGGGTGGGGGGCGGGTCACAGGTTCCAGTCCATCACGGAGGGGGTCTGTTGAAGAGCCAGGTTTTGAGGTTTCTTGCGAAGATGGGGAGCGATGTTATCTGTCTGAGGTGGAGCTAAAGGTCGTTCCAGGCTCTGGCCGCGTGGAAGGAGCGGCCTCCCGATCTGGTCTCTCTGATGCGGGGACCATGGCATAGGGGAGCTGGGCTGATCATAGAGGCCATTGGGATGCGTGGAATTTGAATCCACTGTTCAGGAATGCTGGTCTGGTGTCGTGGAGGGCTTTGTGAGTGTGGGTTAGCATCTTGAAGGTGACTCTAGTTTCAATGGGGAGCCAGTGGAGTGTGTGCAGGTGCTGGGAGATGTGGCAGTGTCTTGGCAGGTTGAGGACCAGTCTTGCGGCAGTGTTTTGGATGTTCTGTAGCTTGCGGGTGAGGTTTTGTTTATTCCGGCATACAGTGCGTTGCCGTGGTCGAGCCTGCTGGTGACCAGGGCATGAGTGACGGTATTTCTGTGTTCGAGGGGTATCCATTTGAAGGTCTTAGGTAGGAGGCAGAGGGTGTGGAAGCAGGAGGACGAGAAGGAGTTGATCTTGCGGTCCATTTTGAGCTCTGAGTCCAGGATGATTCCCAGGTTGCGTGCGTGGTCCATGGGGGTGGGCGGGCTTCCGAGGGCAGAGGGTCACCAGATGTCATTCCAGGCATCAGGGTTTTGGCCCATGATGAGTACTTCCGTTTTGTTGGTGTTTAGTTGTAGGCAGCTGTTTTTCATCATCATTGGAAACCAAAATAAGTATCAGCAGTCCATAGGATAACATAGGCTGCCACTCACGCATTCTCCAGGCTGCCAGCTCCTTTATGGTCCAGCTCAAATCTGTCATGTTTTGTATAAGAAAACGTGCCTTCTCACCCCTGCCTCTAATCTCATGCCATAGGTGATGTGGTATGCACCCAGGTGTCTACCTTTGGGGTTGCCCATCTTTTTGCCCCATTTCTCTGTGCTCTGGCCAGCAAAGCTGCATTTCCCGCACCTGCTGTGGCCAAGGCAAGATTCTCACCTCCTGCCAGGCAGTGTGATCATGTGCAGAAGTCAGGAACAAAGGCTTGGGCAGGAAGGAGGTCACACCTCCCTCCTCCCAAACAGGCTAGTGAAGTGGCACATCAAGTCAGTGAGCGTCAAAGGCTGCAGCATCTCTGATATGCATCAGTGCTGACTCAAAGTGGAGGAAACAGCCCTATCCCTGCCTCAGACACATTTGCACCCAGGCAGGTGGGAAATTAGCAATGCAGAGGGATGTACATTCCCAGAAGGCTAACCAAGCCTCCAAATTGAGGAGCCTGGTCTGTACATCACAATTTGCTTCCTGCCTTCTTTAGGAATGACCAAATAGAGAGTTCTGGGTAGAAAATGTGACCTAAACCCCCTGATGTGGTTACCTCATGTGAGGATTAGCTACAGGGACTAGCTGTCTATTCTCTACTAGCTCCCAGACCTCTAATGCCCTTAAATCTAGGTTTTAGGGGACCCACCTGACTCCAGAACCTCAGATTTCAACAACCTCCATCAAGGAAGGAAGAAGAGGAGACCCGTGTTGTTGACAACACAACTTTGCACACAGCACCAAAACAAAAGAGGGATACTATGTCCCTGTGGCAACTGATGTGAAAGTGAGTGAACGAGCCTCGTCCTTGGCTAAAACTCGATACTCTCTGAAAGAGAGTGACCCTTGTGGAAGCCACAATCACCCTCAGACTCCCCTGGACTAGTGGCAATAGTCCCCTGCAAACTGCAGGTAAAAGCACTCAAAGGATCTAAAGAATCCCTGGCAATTACGCCCTCCGTGGGATCGCTCAAATGCAGGTGGTCCAGTGCATTGTGGGAGTTGTAGTCTCAGCTGCCAAAATGTTTCTGGTTTCCGCACTCCTCAGGATCCAGTGAAGTGGCAGTACCTTTTTGCTGTGTTTACTGTTAACAAAGCTTGTTGTTCGCCAATCTGACAACTAACCTCCACACTCGACACTGCACCTACAGGAATCACTGTGCAACCTTCATTCGATTTCAGCAACTGTGTATGTTTTGTGTTTTTGCATACTGTCTCTGGCAGCACCCTGTAAGCAGTAAAAACAGCCTCCTTGCTTCCCGCTCAGCACTAGGGACAGTCAGGCCAACTCTGCACCCTGACTCCACAGGCTATGTAAAATTGATCTGGCTGTCGTGGCATGGTGCAGGGGCCCGCATGACCTTTATTCTGTAAGAGTTCCACGTAACTCGACCTGCAAGTGACCGATTATCACTTGTCGTTTTTGCGATTGACTGCAATGTTATAATTTTTTATGTCTTTTTTTTGCACTGATTTAATATTGATTCTAAAATCCATAACTCTGGTGACATGTATGCTAATCCGTTTATTTTGGGTCTAAATTAAGATAAAAATATACTTTATTTTTACAAATTGGTTTTGAATTTCTCTAGAGTCATATCAATTATTTACCAACCATGGTGCACTCTAAAATGCTTAACAAATGTTCCTCTAGTAACTCCTGACTGCTCTATGCCACTCTACCATGGCTTACCTAAGGATTGATTAGTGTGAATCCAAGTACCATCTTTGGGGTATTATAATAGTATTACATGGTGATGTCTGACTCCCACTCCACATAATGCTACACTTAACTACAGTGATTATGATGGTTGTACACATTTATGTATTATATATAGACATATACACGCACACAGCAACACACACATAGACAAATATATATATATATATATATATATATACATATACGTATATATATATATATATATATTTATATATATATATATATAACCTTTTCTTCAAGCTGCACAATGCGGAGTTTGCACACTATCTCAGAAAAGATTTCACTTTTATATTATGGGTGATTGTGTTTAGGGTGAAATTGTAATTTTGTTTGACCCACTGCAGTACATACTACAGCACTGATTATAAAACTGCCAACTATGGCCCACTTGGGCTCTATTTTTACATACATTTTGAACACGTCTATTGTTGTGCTTAGTTGGACATGGCACTTTATGCAGAGTCATCCCCAAACTTTCTTGCCTACTCTCCTTCTTTTTTGCAGAATACATGCAGAATATATATATATATATATATATATATATATATATATATATATATATATATATATATATATTTATATATGTAAATGTAAATGTATGTAAATGTATGTAAACTGTTTAAGCAATGTGAATTATATAATACTATAGTCTGTGGAACGGGCAAGATCTTCGCAGTGTCTCGATCACTCCCATTTTCCACTTCACCCCACTCTCTTCTGAAGTCAACTTGTTAGACATTTGCACTCTTTTTTCCCCATATCTTTTTGAAACAATAAATCTGTATATCTCACACCTCATCTCTTTCCTCTTCTCATTCTCTCCTGCATAAACGTCATTCAATCTCCATTACTTCACCAATTGACAATCACATCCTACTCAACCACTCACGTGTGTGCACTGCATTTTATTTACCCTTTGCCATGCCAATATTTTGACAACTGTGTACCTCCTCACACACTTCTCCATAGAATCACAATCTACCTGACCATTGCTCTATGGGTTCTGCAGCAAAGCCACAGTTTAGATGAGCAGGTATTCCAAGCTCCTTTATAAATCACTGGCAGGCACTGTGAGAAATTGCCACCATGTTCCCTGAACAACCTGAACTCACACAGCTACACAGGAGCAACTCTTTTCACAATGCGCGCTACACATGAGAAATATGTTGCATTAAAAAAACGACAGAAAGTCATCATCCTGGAAGAAGCATATGCTCTGAGGGAATTCAAGACTAAGTAAAACGTCAAAAGTGAAACAGGAACAGCATCCCTATTTCCAGGCTGAGAGCTCAGTGTCTGTCTTTGCTGGTTGCAACTGCTGCTGGTCCTGGGGCTCCAGTGCAATGGGGGAGGTGAGAACATTTACAGAACCCCTCTAGCGACGCTACTGCTCCTCGAACCAAATGCATTGACGCTGATCAGAAGTGTTGTTTCTGCACATTTTGAAATCAGTGCCCTTTCTAGTTCTGGAGTACATGCATATGTATAGGATTAGCCTGCTCCAGGGTGCAGAAAGCACTGCAGTGAGTATCGATGTGTGTGTCACGGGAAAATACAGACATTTCAAAAATTGTTGATTTCAGCTCCTTGCTAGGTTCTCTCCTCACTGACCACTTCCGGCGTATTCTCAGATGCTGTAATTTCGTCTCTCTGCTCTTCCAGCAATGTCATCATTTCTGCTCTGAATTTTACCTCTTCATCTCCAGCCCACATCGGGCTCTGTCATTTAAAAAGTCATCACAGTAGATTAGCCGGCTCCTCCCAGGCCCCTTTTTCATTTGCACTTTCGTGAGGCATCCATGAAGAAGCTCTGTGCATCTCACCTCAGTGCTTCCAACGTGATCCCACACTCTGGGTTCCATACAGCTCACCTCCACCTTCCCTGGGTGATCATGAACTCTGTGCTCCATGTATCTCACCTCTTGCCTCCCTGTGGGATCCTGAGCTCTGTGCTCCATACATCTCACTTCCGCCTTTCCTGTGTGATCCCTAGCTCTGTGCTCCACACATCGCACCTCTTGCCTCCCTGTGTGCCTCCCTGTGTGATCCAGAGCTCTGTGCTCCATACAGCTCACCTCCACCTTCCCTGGGTGATCATGAACTCTGTGCTCCATGTATCTCACCTCTTGCCTCCCTGTGGGATCCTGAGCTCTGTGCTCCATACATCTCACTTCCGCCTTTCCTGTGTGATCCCTAGCTCTGTGCTCCACACATCGCACCTCTTGCCTCCCTGTGTGCCTCCCTGTGTGATCCAGAGCTCTGTGCTCCATACAGCTCACCTCCACCTTCCCTGGGTGATCATGAACTCTGTGCTCCATGTATCTCACCTCTTGCCTCCCTGTGGGATCCTGAGCTCTGTGCTCCATACATCTCACTTCCGCCTTTCCTGTGTGATCCCTAGCTCTGTGCTCCACACATCGCACCTCTTGCCTCCCTGTGTGCCTCCCTGTGTGATCCAGAGCTCTGTGCTCCATACAGCTCACCTCCACCTTCCCTGGGTGATCATGAACTCTGTGCTCCATGTATCTCACCTCTTGCCTCCCTGTGGGATCCTGAGCTCTGTGCTCCATACATCTCACTTCCGCCTTTCCTGTGTGATCCCTAGCTCTGTGTTCCACACATCGCATCTCTTGCCTCCCTGTGTGCCTCCCTGTGTGATCCAGAGCTCTGTGCTCCATACAGCTCACCTCCACCTTCCCTGGGTGATCATGAACTCTGTGCTCCATGTATCTCACCTCTTGCCTCCCTGTGGGATCCTGAGCTCTGTGCTCCATACATCTCACTTCCGCCTTTCCTGTGTGATCCCTAGCTCTGTGTTCCACACATCGCATCTCTTGCCTCCCTGTGTGCCTCCCTGTGTGATCCAGAGCTCTGTGCTCCATACAGCCACCCTCCACCTTCCCTGAGTGATCCTGAGCTCTGTGTGCCATGCATCTCACCTCTGCCTGTCTACGTTATATTGAACTCTGTGCTACATACATCTTACCTCCGGCTTTCTTGTGTGATCCTGAGCTCTATGTTCCATACATCTCACCTCTTGCCTCCCTGTGTGATACTGAGCCCTGTGCTCTGTACATCTCACCTCTTGCCTCCCTGTGTAATCTTGAGCTAGCTCTGTGCTCAATACATCTCCTCGTCCCTGCCACTGTGCTCCCCTGCAGCCCATGCCCCCCTCCAGTGACCCTTCCTGTGTTTCCCGCCTCCCAGCTGTCCATTACCCACGCAGCACTACTTAATGGCGGCCGTTGCGCGATGAAATTGCACTTCCTTGACCTTCTAGTGGACTTGCTCCCTTCACGGCACACGTCCGCCTGGTGGCTGCTGCTGGCCCCATTGCTGCTGTTGACCCTCTGGTAATGTGTTTGAGGCCCTGCTCCACCCACAGGCTCCTGCCTGTGCCTCATCCCTGGTGGTCTAGTGGTGGAGCGTCACTGCTCTGCTGCTGGGCCCTCTGTCTCTCTTTTCTGATTTTTCCGCTTTCTGCCTTTATTTCTGCTTTTTTCCTGATTCTGCTTCTTGCCTTTATTCTGCTTTCTTACTTTTACCTTTTCTTCTTTATTTTCGATGCCCTCACCCCTGCAATCCCCTGCGGCTCCGCCCCCACTAGTGACCCTTCCCACTCGTGCGTTTCCTGCCTCCTGGCTATCCAGCCCCCGCACACTACTTAATGGCAGCCGCTGGGTGGCAGCACTGCTGGCACACCAAAGGCAAGCCTGTATGTGCCCATCCACACCTGGACGATGCCCAGCACCATGGACCCTGTTTCTAGGACCCTCTATCGATACAATGCCTGCACCCTCCTCTGCCTCAACACAGGACGTCACACCGACTGCCACCTCGCAGCTCCGAAGGATATCCAAAGACCCTTCTCATGCCAGAACCTCAGCCACACCATCACCTACACCAACACTCCAGCTCCTCTTGCTGCTCAGCTGACCAACAATGCACCCAACCGGCTCAACTGCATCCTCCTCAACACGTGCTCCCTTCACAAACACGCCACAGAAATCTGGGACCTCCTCGACCTTCCTCATGGAAACCTGGACCAACCCCAGCTCAGGCCCAGACATCGCCACTGCCATCCCCGATGCCATCCACGATGGATAGAAAATCCCCAGCAAGGACTGGGCGACCAACCAGGAGGAGATATCACCAACAAGGACACCCTCCACCTGACCACCCACTCAGACGACTCTACAACAACCATGGAACACCTTCACTCCCAGATCCAGATCTATCCCAACACCACCCTCCGCAGAAACCAGGCTCCCTGGTCCCAGCCACCCTTTCACCAACGATATCATCGAAACCATCACACCCTAGGCCCTCGCTTCCACGCATTACATACTCCTCAGCGACCTTAACTTCCACCTGGACAACCCCCATGACTAGAACACTGCATCCCTTCTGGAAAACCTCACCAACATCGAATTGAAGCAGCTAGTCACAACGCCAACCCACTCAGGGGGTCACACGCTCAACCTCATCTTCACCAGCAGCAAGAATGTCACCTACGACCACACCACCAAACTCCTCTGGACCGACCACCACTGTGTATATTTCACCTTCAACTCTCCCACTATACACCACCGCACCCACCGCCCCCCCGTCGTAGCTGATACAAGTCACTGAGCAGCATCTCACTGCCTTTTTTAGCACCACCCCTTGCCGACTAAAGCAGACGCCAACACCTCAGCTCGCAACCTCCACCAATGGATCACCAGCTGCACCAATGCCCAGGCTCCCCTCAAGAAGGCCCCCGGCAAACTACACATCAAGAAAGCCAGCTGGTTCACTCCCGACCTACTCAAGTCCAGACGTACCTGCAGATGACTCGAGAAGAGATGAAGGAACATCAAAACCCAGGAAACCCATGCAGTCTTTAAAACCGCCACCACCACACACCACCTCCTCCTCAAATCCACAAAGAAAATGGCCATCCAGGACCAAATCCATACCAAATCACACAACAGTAAAGAACTCTTCGCCATCATCAAGCAGTTCGCCAGACCCAGCAGCAAGAATACGGATGTCCCCTTCTCCCAAGAACTATGCAACAAACTCGGCACCTACATCCACCACAAGATCAGACTGATCTATGACATATTTGATGCCACCAAGCCCGATACCACTGCACCCAACCACACCGCACCCAAACCTACACTCCTGAATTGAACCCTGCTCACCACAGATGACACACTCAAGGTCATGAAAAGCATCCACTCCGGAGCCCTATCGGACCCCTGACCGCACCACATATCTTACAGAGTAGCCGCCTCCATTGCCCCCGAAATACAGTGCACCATCAACTGCTCTATCAAGAGTGCCACCTTTCCCGATGACTGGAAACATGCCAAAATCAACCCCCTGCTGAAAAAGCCATCCGACGACTCAACAGACCTCAAAAACTTCCAACCCATCTTCTTGCTCCTCTTTGCAGCAAAGATCGCCATCAAAGCCCAACTGTCTGAATTCATCGAAGGGAACCACATCCTGGACATCTCCCAATCCGAATTCCGAAGCAATCACAGCACCAAGACCGCACTCCTCGCCGCCACTGACAACATCCAAGCCCTCCGCGACCAGGGTGAAATGGCAGCCCTGATCCTGCTGGACCTCTTGCTCGCCTTCGACACAGTCTCACACTGCACCCTAATCACGGGACTCCACAACACCGGCATCCGCGGCAAGGCCCTGGACTGGATCCAATCCTTCCTCTCCGGTCGAACTCAACGAGCCAGACTACCCCCATTCAGCTGCGAACCTACACAAATCAGCTGCAGAGTGCCCCAGGGCTCCTCCCTGAGCCCCACCCTCTTTAACGTCTTCATTGCTCCCTTCATTGCCATTGTAAAAAAACAGGCACTATACATTGTCATCTATGCTGACAACACCCAGCTGCTCATATCCCTCTCCAACGAACCCTTGCCACCAGAATCAACTTCCACAGCAGGATGAAGGCCATTGCCTCCTGGATGAAGGACAGTTGCCTTAAACTCAACTTGGGCAAAACTGAAGTACTTATCCTGGGATCCACCCCCTCTGCCTGGGACAACTCCTGGTGGCCTGCTGGACTGCGAGCCCCACACACCCCCATGGACCACGCACGCAACCTCTGTATCATACTGGACTCCTTGCTCACAATGAACTGCCAGATCAACGCCGAATCCTCCTCATGCTTCCACACACTACGCTTGCTTCGAATGACTTTCAGATGGATCCCCACCAAAGCAAAAAAGATGGTTACCATGTCCTCATCAACAGCAGACTCCACTACAGCAATGCACTCTATGCCGGCATCACCCAGAAACTCCTCAGGAAACTACAGAATGTTCAAAATGCCGCAGCCAGACTGGTCCTCAAAACCCCCATCAACTAACACTTTTGTGAGCTTCACTGGCTCCCAGTCGACAAAAGAATCCCCTTCAAGCGCCTCACTCACACCTACAGAGCCTTCCAAGACCACGGACAAGCATATCTGAACCACTGCCTTGCATTTCACGTTCCCATCAGACACCTCCGTCCTGCCAAGCTGACCATCGCCTCTGTCCTCGGAACCACAAGACAAAATCTGGAGAAAAATCCTTCTCCTACCTCACTGACAACATCTGGAACATCCTGCCCCTCCACCTCAGACAATCCCCGTTGCTGCCCCAGTTCAGGAAGGATCTCAAGACCTGGCTCTTCAACTTAACCCAGACAGGTCAGGTACCCCCCTCACCCCCCTCTGAGCACCTTGAGGCCCTCACTAGTGAGTAGCTGTGCTATACAAACCCCTGATTGATTGATATCACCTCTGCCTTCCTGTGTGATCTTGAGTTCTGTGCTCTTTGCACCTCATCTCTGCCTTCCTGTGTAATCTTGAGCTCTGTGCTCCATACATCTCACTTCCACCTTTCCTGTGTGATTATGAGCTGTATGCTTCATATATGTCACCTCTTTCCTCCTTGTGTGATCCTGAGCTCTGTGCTCCATATATCTCAACGCTACCTCTCTCAGTGTGATCCACCCCACTGCTTGAAAGTATTGGACTTCCAGCTTACACGTTTCATATCTAAGGGCTCATTATTTGCCGCTGAGCAACAGGTGCAGAGCAAAGGGACACACATGTCAAGGAAAGCACAGTGCAACCGCAGAGAACTTTGCACTGCTGGCTTAAAGCCACCACATAAGTATATATTTAAGTTAAGTCAGGAAACATGCAAGGACTATAGTGCTCCCCAAGAAAAAAAAATGTTGCTCTGGATCGAAGCCTCTGTACTGAAAAAAACACCCTCAACAACATGTTTTGCCTTGTACTGTAAGTTAACAGCACTACTACCTACCTTGCCTCGGCGATTGGAGCTGAAAGGGTAGAACGAAATCAATGATGCCCTCCAGTTTTCAAAGTTCCAGTGCCGGCTACGAGTTAGAGAACACAGAAGTACAGAATATTAACCCTCCCACAAATCAAATTCCGGTGATTCGGGTCCAACGAGCAATTTTTTGGGGGCACACCACAACGCCAGAGTACGCAGGGATGATAAAGAAGATTAATAAACTGAGACAGAGGAACGTTTCGTACAAATATTAATTAATGTGACGGATCTTAGACACAAAATAGATTCTTATTTGTCTATTTTTATGTAATTTCTGTAGTGTGGTTTTTTTTCAGAACGCTGGACACAATGTAAAAAAAAACCACAACATTTATAGAAGTAAAGTACAAAAATGTATAAGCGAATCCTGTCATGACAAACATTAGGACCCTGCACTTTGACATAATACTTCAGATAATAAATCCTCAAGAAGTGTCAGAGTTGTAGTAAGACAGGTTGATGGGATATGTACGTTTCATAGTTTAGGAGCCAACAGAGAGAACCACCACAGTTTTGACTGACTACAATGACCCATAGGAGAAGAACAACCTTCCTTGGAGGGTTTTGTTCTGTACTATAAGGAGGATGAAAAGGGGTGCCTCTAAAAAGGACATACCCAAAGATGCATAACTAGGAATCAGTTGCAAGAGGTGTGGCCTTTGTCATTAAGGGTGTGGCCTAAAGCATGTGAACTATAATCTTCTGCTTGACCTACTGTGCCACCTGGCTAGTGTGAACACCTCCCTCCATATCCTGGACTTTTGCGGGGTAGCTTAATGCACACTGGCCGTTGTAGTCATGTTTTGTTTCTTTGGAACTAATTAGACTAATACAACGCCCTTCGTTTGTTTTTACTTGCCGTTGCTGCTATCCACAAGGTCCAAGGTCCAAAGACCTTGGACCTTGGTCCAAAGACCTACTCCTCGCGGTACCCGCTTCGCGGGTCCCGCTTCGTTTTGCAATCTTGACCCTTTGGCTTCAGCTGTCTCTGTGGGGTGTGTTTCTGGCTGCAGGGCTGCAAGCGTGGAACCGGGACTCGCTTTCCCAGGAGTCCCGGTGTACCACTGGCCGAGTCACCTGGCCCCGCTCTCCCTGACCGCCCCGCCCCACCTCCACTCACTTAAAAGGACCAGGATTGTGTTGCTGCGTGGGACGCCCTTCGTTTGTTTTTATTTGCCGTTGCTGCTATCCACAAGGTCCAGGGACTAAAGACCTACTCCTCGCGGTACCCGCTTCGCGGGTCCCGCTTCGTTTTGCAATCTTGACCCTTTGGCTTCAGCTGTCTCTGTGGGGTGTGTTTCTGGCTGCAGGGCTGCGAGCGTGGAACCGGGACTCGCTTTCCCAGGAGTCCCGGTGTACCACTGGCCGAGTCACCTGGCCCCGCTCTCCCTGACCGCCCCGCCCCACTTCCACTCTGACGCTGTGTTTCCCTGGCCTATAAGTAGAATACTCCTACGCTGCGCGGGAGCGCGCGGGATCGCCCGGGGCTAAGCCCGGGCAAAGGGCGGGCCCTCTGTGGCCCTCCGAGGCCTGTAGAGTCTGGTCTGGGCCATAATTCCTGGTTATTAATTTGATTGCTTATTAACTGTTGTAAGATTGGTACTAATAAGTGTGACTATTCCTATTTCTTATATTGCTGTCTTTTGGGTCCAGGGATGTGCACTCGGGAAACCCGAAGTAAGGCTGCTGCTAGCGCCGCCAAACTGACGGGTACCCTGGATAATTTTATTGTGCGCACTAACACTTTAATTGATGAGGGAATTGCCCTCATGGAACGAAGAGTGTCCAGGGATCTCGAAGCTGCTAGGAGATCATCGTTAGGCCCTTTAGCCCATGTACCCTCACCAAACAGTTCCCAATGTATTCGCCTTCTAGACCCTTCACAATCTATTTCTGAAAACCAACTGGGTTCTACCAGCCAAACCGCATTTGTGGATCATACTCCCTTACTAACCCCCCAAGTTGCCCCATTGACCTCACTAGTAGTACCCCCAAACATCACAAACGAACATGATGGACTATTAGCACTTAGAGGCCTTAGGGAAGGTGCTATACCCAAATCCTCGCATTTTTCGAATCAGGATAACACTGTCTTAATACCCATATCGGTTGAGGGGGGAACTCTTAGAGATCCAAGTGGTTTGTCTGGTGGGTTGGAGGTAGAAAATGATATTGTGGGCACCGTAACAACCAGCGAAGACAAAACTGTGGAGCATCGTGCTTCTCACCCCCTACCCTTGGGTATTCCCGATGACACAGCCTCAACCCAAAGTTTGGAAAATTTCCTTGAGGATTGTTCTCAGGTGGAGCAACCTGATGGGGAGGAAGACGAGAAAGGTATTTTTATGAGCTCTATAGCTACACTGATTGCTTCCCTTCTGGCCCCTTTGGAAACTAGACTAAAGGGCATTGAAGATAACCTGAAAGCCTTAAATCTAGAAATAAAAGGTAAATCGAAACCATTTCCTATAAAGACTATTGGAGGGCAAGTTTTAGTTGGTGATACACCTTCCTTGCCCTCGTCACAAGCTGTAAGGAATGCCCCGGCCCCAAATGTGCGTCCTGCTAAAACCCTCCCTGCCAAGACTATTAACAATAGCTGCAACACTTTGCCCTCCAAGACAAACAGCTTGCCTTCAAAAGTGAATGTTAACTCCACTATTGCCCATAAATCTTCCAATTTAACTGATCCCAAACCACCCCCAGTCCCTCCTGTAGGTATTAAATCACGTCGGAACATTAACCTACCCCCTGATGCTCACCCCTATGTAATTGTATTAACAAGAGTTCCTGAGCTCCCTCCCTCTTCATCTGAACCATTTTGGGCTCTTAAAAATAAAGTATGCAACTGGCTTGACAGGAATTACCCATTACCGCCAAATACTCGCAGTAACATGCTTATGTTAGAAAGAGCACCTTGGGTGGGCCAGAAGACCAAAAATATTCAGGGTGATTGTATAGTTGTGACATTTGAGGACCCGCGCACAGTGGAGTTTATCTGTGCCGGATCCCAATGTGACACTAGTTCTCCTATTCAGGTTAAATCACTCTCCCATTTTTATATGCTTCAAGATCAACGTAGCAATAGATGGAGCTGGTTAAGAGCTCCAAACAATTCAAGAAGGGGATCGAGAGAAGAATCTTTCCGTGATTATAAAGCTAACTTCTGGGATGGAGGGGAAGATCGAGGATGGAGTACTGTGCGAAGGAGAGCAGGCAGATATCCTCAGGGGGCTAGCCAGTTTCAGGGAGATTGGTTTGGTCAGCAACATTACCCCCCCCCCCCCTCTTCCTTGTTTCAATCATTTTAGTAGCCTAAAGGCAGTAGATTGACTTCCAACCCACATTCCTGATGATAAGGTCGTAATACAGAATGTTGGGTTATCACAGATAACTCACATAGGTGGAGAAAATAGAGAGGACTCTGTGATCGATATGCCCATTAGAACGATTGAATCTGAGTGCATTCCCCCGTCCTCAACTCCCGTAATAGTCACTGTCTCCCGTTCCATCCATATTCTCTCTTGGAATATAGCGGGACTAAGAAAAAACCTTGAAATTCCAGAATGGAATGATTTTGTTGATAAGTTTCACATTTGTATGTTTCAGGAAACATGGTGTACGACCCCTCAATATAAAAATGGGTACTCCTCTTACTTTGTCCCAGCGGTCTCCATAGGAAAAGGGCGCCCCTCTGGCGGCCTGCTTATTTGGGTGAAGGTGATTTTGAACTTTTCTGTTACCATACATAATATACCATCAAGTGATATTCTGCATATTTCCCTGAAAAGTCCCAATGGGAGTTGTGTTCACCTGTTTTGTGTATATGCTAGAGGGACACCGGGTGGTTCTATCTCTCCAACGATTGAGCTTTTAGATGTTAAATTGACTGAGCTTCCACCTAGGTCTAAAATCTTGCTGGGGGGAGATTTCAATTGTACATTTGAACCTTTGGATGATGAGGATGTTATGGGTTCAAATTCTGAAGACGTGAGTCAGGCCATTCCACTGTTAACGTTGGCGCCTATTAAAAAGTGGACTGCAAGAGCATTACAGCTGAATGCATTAGCTCTGGACCATAACTTACGGGCATTAAATGGTCGGACAATTTCTGATTGTGAAGGAGCGATGACCTTCAATAGAATTAGTTGCCCATCACGTATTGATTATATCTTTTTAGATGTACTTTCTTGGGCTAGTCTAAAAGACATGGAAGTCATACAGTCCTCTGACAGTGACCATAATCCACTCTGTATGGAAATCGGCTGGGGCAATGGGATTAACAACAACGGTGGCCCTGAGATGATTACAAAGGATGTTCAACCATCCAATTGCAATCGGAAACTGAGGTGGGACGTGGTTAAACTTGAAGAGGGGAAAATCGATAATATTAGGGAACTGGTCCAAATGGAATCTTCCAACCTAGCGGAGGTGATAAGAGGTGACATTCCCCTTATGGGCCAAAAACTATTGGACCAATACCAAACTTTTACTGATAAAATAGGAGCAAATTTTGTTAAAACACCCCAAAGGAAACCCGCAGTGACCAATGGACTGCCTAAAGAGAATCCGTGGTTTACTGCAGAGTGTAAAGCCAAGAGGAAAGCTATTGGCATAGCAATAAAACTAAAGGATCCTCTATTAGTTAAATCAGCAAGGAAAGACTACCGTGGCTCCATTGCTTTGGCAAAAAAAAATTGGGAGGAAGAGCATTGGCAAAAACTCAAAACTGCTGCCAGCGGTAAAAATTCCACTATATTTTGGAAACTGATTAACAAGCTAGACAGGAGGGCTGGTAGCCCAATTTTAAATCATATTACTGACCAGCAATGGCACGCCCATTTTTTTAAATTATATTGTAATCCTGTTGATCAAACACCCATCCCTCCTCTGTTGGAGTTTAGTGAAATTGCATCTGGTCCGGAAATGGTGGGTAATGGAATACCTTTTTCCGAGTTAGAAGTTAAAGCTGCGATTCTAAAGATGCTTCCAGGGAAAGCGGCCGGTCCAGATGGCTTGCCGGGAGATCTTTTATTACATGACCCCCCAATCTGGGCTAACTATATAGCTACCTTATTGGCTCTTATTCAGTTAGGCCACCCAGTCCCTGTATCATGGAAAGGTGCGGAGGTGATCACAATCTTCAAAAAAGGAGATAGAGAGGACCCTGCCAACTACAGACCAATTAGTCTGATTGACACCATCCAAAAAGTAGTTGGTAGGGTCATCATAAACCGAGTAGAGACATGGTTAATGGACAATGACATCCTTACGCATTTTCAGGCTGGTTTCAGGCGGAATGTTGGTGCCATGGACCAAGTTTTCCGGTTCTGTGCCGTATATTGGAAGTCAGTATCGATCACCAAGGGTTGCCTGTATTTGGCTTTCATTGATCTAAAAACGGCATTCGATGTTATTCCTCGTGCCAAGCTATGGGAAATTCTACAATCTATGGGGTTTCCATGCCCTCTTCTCCAATTAGTTATTAAAATGCATGAGAACACCTATGCAAGAATACGTTGGGGAAGGCAGGGCCAACTGACAGAGAGGGTTCCAGTCAGCAGGGGGGTACGGCAGGGATGCGTGATGGCGCCAACACTATTCTCCCTCTTCATAAATGGGGTGGTGGACCATTTGAGGGAGGTTCCGGCAGATGCCCCCATTCTTGCCGGGGAGAAAACCCCGACACTCCTCTTTGCTGACGATAACCTCTTGATGTCCAAAACCCCCAAAGGTCTACAAACGCTCCTTGACCGTTTCTCTCTATTTTGTGATGACCGTGGGTTAACTGTTAACACTTTGAAGACTAAACTAATGGTCTTAACCCCCAACAGTAAGATGAGAAAGGTACATGTTACCCTGCGTGGTTCACCCCTGGAGGTTGTGAGTGAATTTGACTACCTCGGGGTGAGACTGTCCAACCGTATGACTTGGGACTCCCATATTTCTAAGATGGTACTGAATCTAAAAAGGGTGTCCGGTGCAATAACAAAAAATCAGCGACTTTCCATAAGCCGTCCGGTAGCCCCTGCCCTAATAGTGTATGAGGGGAAGGCTCTATCTTCGGCAGTTTATGGCGCCGAACTATGGGGGGCAGAAAACACTAGGCCACTGGTAATTGCTGAAAATAAGTTTATCAGAGACTTAGTTTCACTTCCGATTTCTACACCCTTGTTACCCCTATTTTTTGATATGGGTAAAAAATCAATTGCGGACAAAGTTCGGCTTCGGCCTTTGTTATTTTGGGTCCGCCTTAGAAGAACCGAGGAACTAAGGTGGTACGCTCGAGTGTTGGATGAGCTAATAACTCTTAATGTTTCCAATCAAATAAAATGGCTTTACAACCTCAAGAAACTAGTAGTGTCATTAGGTCTCGGGGAGTCTTGGGCGTCACAAGATCCACCCCCAAAAGAAAGTGTAAAGAAATTGTATTGGGAGTGGGTTGAGTCCAAAATTAATAACAGTTCAAACTTGGGAACCCTAACAATGAACTTTCTTGCTCACAAACCACATATGAAGTTGGAACCGTTCTTAGATTGTATCCAAACAGCCAGCCATAGAACTCTATTTCTGAAATTAAGATATGGCACCTTGCCTCTTAATGGTTTTGTGGGAAAATGGAATTCTAAGGGGGGTATTGAATTAAAATGTCCAGGGTGCCATTGTCCTAAGGAAACCCTTCCCCATTTTCTATTTGCCTGCCCAACATATAAAGTTGTTAGAGCTAAATGGCTGAAACCTGTATGTAGGGAGTTGGGTGTAAAAGATTGTATGTCAGCCCTACGTATCATTACAACCAACACGGTTTCTATGTACATTGTTTGTGGGGTGGCCAAATATTTGGGGGGTGCTTGGCTATTACGCTCCAGACTGCTGAACAACGTGTAAATCTCGGGAAAGGGGAAGTCAATTTTACAAAAATTTCTGTTTCATTTTGATTTTTGAGATACAATTGTAGTACTATGGATAACTTGTTTTATATGTTTGTACGTTTGTACTTTTATGATGCATGTCCATCGAATAAAGTATTACAACATCTAATACAACCAAAATCAATGATTTGTTGGTGAAAAGTTAGAACTGTTCGTACAGACCTAGAAACAGGTGGTCAGCCTAAAACTGGCCAACATGCCTCTAACTGTGTTTTCCTGTGAGAGCATAACATCATATCACACAACAACTTACATATACGCACAAAACATACCAGACCTTCTGGCTTGGATAATGATTGTTATCGATGACTTTGATTAAATATCAGAAAGAGAAAATGGCCAGGATAATTTGCAATTACTTTTATTAAATATCAGATAAATATGTTGGTCAAAATAATTAGAGTTAAAATGTTTAAATTCTAATAATTTGAGATTTTGACAATTTTAGAAATTATGAGATTGTAAATTAAGCACTACAAAGATCTGTGGAAGTATGAGTGGCCTTCAAGTGTCTCAGTCCATGCTGTTTCCCACTTCACATCACTTTCCTCTGCAGTTTCTCCCTCAGAGTGTGTCTCTTATTAATTTCTCCCCTCCATATTCTCTTTCTGAAGTCTGTTCTTCTCCATTTCTTACATTTGATCTCCTTCTTCATCACTGTCTTTTCAACCTTTCTTGCCATCACTCCCATGTGTCTCCTACACCTCACCACTGAAAAACATGCTGTTGGGAAGGGAAGTCTTCTGCATGTCTCTGGAGAGAGTGTTTCCCTGCCTTATGCTAATGTCCAGGCAAGTCCCTCAAAAGCTTCTGTATGGTTTCTAGATCCCTACCTTCAGTGAGCATGACAATCATACATGTCCACCGAGGGTCTCCCTGTTTACATGGATTGAGACCCTAGAGCTTGGCTCTGAGGTCGAGGGGGCATATCTAGTGCACCCCTATTTTTCAGAGAGTGGCTATTGCCCTCTCTACCCAGGCCGTGGTAGAATATTAGTGGTGGCAGCAATAAATCTATAGTCAGGAGAGGTGAGTCCCTAGCCTCCCTCCTGATCAAGTCTGTGCAGTCTATCCCTTGCCTGGGGTCCTGTTGCCTTTGTCTACCTGACATGTGTTTGTGAGCCAGTGGGTGTACTGGGGAAGAATGGTGAGTTGAGCCATTGTGTGTAATTTGTGCTGTTCTGCTGGACATCCCAGCTCCCCTTGCCCCTCCCATTTCCTTGGAGAGGACTGGTGGGCTGGGGTAGACACTCAGCTCTTATCTGGGTTTAGCTGCACTAAGTCTGCTAAGAGGACCCCCCTTCCGGGTCAGTGCCCCCTGGTCTGGAGTTAATTAAAATTCCTCTTTAGGGAATAGCATGGGTTGGTACAAGGGAAGGCCATAAGTTATCCTGTGCATGCTTTGGTCAAGCAGTGAACACGCCCATTAATAGTTTGTGATTGGAGGTGTAATCAGAATTCAAAACTAGCAGAGCCTCTGATTGGATCAGCTTATCAATCAGAGGTGATACAAGTCTGGCGTGAGTGGTCAGCTGTTTTTCAAGACTGGTCTATGACTGAAGAGGTGGCCGCATCAGGTCTGTCCAAAGGAAACCAGCCACAACGCGCGGTGTGAAGGCAAGATAAGACACTTGCTCACTGCGTCTGGAATTCGTGGGCGTTTTCTCATTGGCTGATGGATTCTGTTGCAAAGGAATGAGCCAAGATCAGCTGTTTCTGTAAGGCTTGTTGAACTGGGGGTTTGCACAAGGAAATTGCAGACAGCTGCCCGAGGAGGAATGTAAGCTAGCAGCACTTCAAGGGATCCGGTGTATAAAGGAAGCTTGCAGCACATCAAGGGAGCCAAGGAAGAGGAAGTTTGATCTCAGCCCTGGAAGGTGAGATCGTATTGTCAGACCCCTCCTCTGTGCTGTGGGCACCTGCACCAACAGTAGCAGGTGAATAGAGGACAGGGAAACAGGCCTCCCACCTTTCTTTTTGTGATAGCTGAGCATATTAGGGAGAACTGGCACTCTGTCCAGCACTACCTCCTACAGCTAACCAGTGGCTACTGGACTAGTGGGACTCCAGTAAACTGTGATAAGACATCAGGCACCTGTGATCAGATCCCTGATGCCACAAGAGCCGTATCTTCATTCAGGACGGGAGGACACTTCTGTTGCTTTGAGTGGGGGTTATGGGGATGATCACGAATCTTTCACTTCACATCATATGCTGAAACTATATCCTTTCAATCCAAAGACTGGTATCAAGGCTCTAGAGAATGAGAGCAACCCTGTGCAACATGGCCTGTAAGATACAATGCTAAATGTGTGTCTTTATGCTCGCTGTGTTTTTATAGTGCTTGGCATCTAGGCACTATACTGTTTGGGGTCAGAACTCTGGTCCAGAGGGGTGTAGAGACATCTGGTTTTCACTATTTATTCTAGTTTTAGGTGTAGTATATTTCTATTGTGTATATTAAAGTACTTTTCCTTTATAAAAAGTAAAGCAATAACTGGACATTGATTGTATCAGCTGGTAGTGCGATGTGCACTGTATTCTGATTGTCTAACCCCACCTCACCTCCTTGAGTAAGCCTTGGACTGCTCTGTCATGAGAGAGTCAAGTGCTAGAGAGGAGTACTTGGTTATCCAGTATTGGGTCCACCAGTACTGAGGCCCCAGGTCACCAGTGGGGAACACTCCAGTTGATACGACTGGAGCGCAGTAAACCCTGAGTGCCCTGGTGCTCAGGCCTAACACATGTGCACACTCCCCACCTGTAAATACTTCTTTTTACTCATCTTTACCCTGTCAATGTTTCAAAAGCTGCATACTTCCTTCTGTATTCAACAGGTATTTGTTTGAAATGAGACAAAGGCTTGTGCATATAAGGTTGCAGACTGGCCTAAACTGAGCTCTCCTTCCCCCCCACTGGGAAGCAATCATGCTTCATACAAAGAAACCCCTTTTCAAATAGCTACAGAAAAATGTGTCATGTTACGCTTTGTGCTGAAGCTTGTTTATCAGCTTTGTAAGGATGAAATGCTGAATTGATCCATGGGATTCAATGAGTGACCTGATTGTCATGTAATAAAGGTTGACCCACATCATTACCCTAACAGTTGGCTACACTATGGGCCTGATTCACAAGGGTAATCTTACACTTTTGTGTAAGTTTACTGTTTTTTTTTCTACTCACAAACTGTTAATAGAAACTTTACTATTAAGGAGACACCTCAGTTGGGGCAGAGAACTCCGTACAACAAAAGATAGGCCTGACCTATCTTTTTATGTGGAGAGTTTTTTGCTCTGCCAGCACTGTCTAAGCAGTTGTAAACTTACTATTAACTCATAGTTTGTGAATGGCAACAAAATATAGAACACGCTTATCTCTTTATGTACAGAGTTCTCCGCCCTGCCTGTAGTGTTTCCACACTTACTGCTCTCTCAGTATGTGAATAGCAAAATAAATTAGTAAATGTACATAACAATGTGAGTTTACCTTTGTAAGTCAGTCTAAACGTTGGCAGTACTCCAAACACATTCCTAAAATAATAATAATGGTCTTTGTCGTGGTTCGGCTTAGCCTTACTCTACAGAATTAATTTGGAGTAAAAAATAGCCAAAATCAAGTCTGAATTATAGATAATTTGGTTTCAAAGACAAGGAACTGTAGTTACAATGTTCAAAGAAGGCAGTCAGATATACACTAGTGAAGATGGAAGTAATATGGATCACATTGTGTTGGCCATGCTTCGATCATGACATTAATGGAAATCAAAGTATGTGTAATGGAACAGGGATGAGATGAAAGGACCATGTGGTTTCTCACCTGATAATATCACAAAGAAATTTATGAAATTATAGATGGATAACCGTCAATAATCGGCATGTTTTTCACAGCGCAGTTCTGAGTGCCATTAACTAGACAATGAGAGCAAAGTTCAAGTTTTCTAAGATGTCACTTAGAACCCCAAGGTGAAAGAAGTGAAAGACATACGTTGCTAATTTTTTACCCATCTATAATTTTATGTTATGCATGCCCCCACAAACATCTGCACCTTCTTTCAACTAATATGCATGGCAGAAGAGTAATGGGGAAGCCATACATAACATATAACCTCCACTTCTGAATAAAGGATAAATACCTGCGCAGGGGTCACCACCTCCAACACCAACTGGGCCTCCTCTCCTGATGGTATGCACTGCTCTGCAGCACCCTCTAAAAGCATCCCAGAATTATGTGACAGAGCTTCTTGGAATGCTTTATGATGTAGCAATGGTGTGCAATGGCGGGAAACATCTTTCCTTCTCCTCTGTCTCTTGTCCCCAATGCTTGTGCTCTCTGACCTCTGATCCTCCTACATTTACTACTAAAAACATACATACGTATGCAGGGACTCTGCAGTCGGGCTGAGAACTCCACACACTTAAGTATAGGTAAAATGTACATTTTGTAGTATGTTCTGAAGTATTGCAACATTAACTACGAAGTTCCCTTTGTGAATCAGGCCCATAGAAAGCATTCTAGGCATTCGCCAAAGAAGGAAATTGTGTATGCATCCAATGCAAATTTTTTAATTCATGTCTGCTCTTTGTCCAATCTTAACATTGGATAACTCCATAAATGTTTTAATATTATGAGTTTTGAGGTAGAGCAAGCCTGCATTGCTGCGTTGTTTGTGACTCGCAAACTTCAGATTCAAGTCCCAGCATGGTCATCTAATCTGAGGACTTCAGCCATCTGAGATCATTTTAATCTGTGTCATATTAGGTTGGCTAATAGTCAGGGCCACTGGAATTATGCAGTGGAGGTACTAAATTATGTGGCAAGGATTGACTATATTATGTACATAGAAAAACCAACAAAGCAAAGCAATCCATCACATTTTGTGATAGTATTACTTAATTATTTTGTCACTTTTACTCATGTTGACACTGTATGGGCATTCATTTTATTTCATTCAATAATTTCACCAGACAACCTATAAAAAGGACCTTCCACTTCTACGTAACATGTGTTACCGTGCTTTTAGTGACATTTGATTTATTTGAACCAATTTTGTTCTTAAAATCAGCAGATTATGCAGCTGATAGCAAATGCATCAAATTCATAACTATGCAGAAAACACTGCAGCCACAGAATTGCATAATTCCGGGGGCCCTGCTAATCTTTTTATTAAAATATTTCACTTGAAAGCACTTCAGGTACAAATGTTTTCTGCATTGCAAATTTGGATTGTTAAAGATTTAATCCTTCGCTCCATCCTGCAATGTTTTGTGTTTCACGCTAAATACAAAATGTGCTTCCACAAGGCTTCAGTTAATTCGACAAATGTCTCATTTGGGGGTGTGGTGAATGGGTCTCACCTTTTTGAGTCTTGACAAGAGCAACATTTGATGTTTTTCTGCCTTTATGTTTTCCTAAAAAATATCATTCAAAAATAAATACATGCATATTTACGGGCCCGATTCACAGAACTAACTTAAGACAAAATCCTAAACTTACTACTTTTGGTATTCACAGAAGGCATTTAGTAGTAGTAAAGTTAGGATTTTGTCTTAAGTTTGACTTAAGACAAACTTAAGACAGACTTAAGACAGACTTAAAACAGACTTAAGACAGACTTAAGTTAGGATTTTGTCTTGTTTGTTTAAGTCTGTCTTAAGTCTGTCTTAAGTTTGCCTTAAGTCTGTATTAAGTCTGTCTTAAGTCTGTCTTAAGTATGTCTTAAGTTTGTCTTAAGTCAAACGTAAGACAAAATCCTAGCTTTAGGACTCCTAAATGCCTTCCGTGAATACCGAAAGTCTTAAAGTTTGGATTTTTCTCAGTTTAGGAGTTCTAAAGTGAGGAGTCCTAACTTTACTACTCCCAAACTGAGAAAAATCCTAACTTTAAGACTTTTGGTATTCACAGAAGGCATTTAGGAGTCCTAAAGTTAGGACTACTAACTTCTGTGAATACCGAAATGAGTAAGTGCCTTCTGTGAATACCAAAATGGTAGTAAGTTTAGGATTTTGTCTTAAGTTAGTTCTGTGAATCGGGCCCGATGTATCTACAGATAATTTAGGTCTGCCCTCTGCATCCACTAATCTGTTCGCTTGTCATTCACATTTTGTTTCTACCCACCAGAGCATACAGCATGGTACAACAGGTTAGAGCGCCTCATCCGTTGGCTCTTTTGCATTGTGAGCGATGGCATTATTGCCTTATTAAATGTGTGCTGCTGCCTGAAAAGGAATACACTTGAGTGTCAGGGCAGGTGTCCATGGGATGTTGGGCTACTTCTTTATTTTTATGTTTTTTTCCTATCGCATACGTTTGCAAAAAAGGCTTTGGACGTTTGCCTAGGCCTTATCTATAGGCTTTGTCAATGCTTGTTATTTACGATATGAATACTTTGAGACAATGATAAATGGTGAATAGGTCACTAAGTTATGACCCCTAGTCCCCCATATGCACTTTTTGCAAGATAAGGGGGTGCAACCTAGAGGTGAAGGGGGTTAAGAGGTGCAATGTTTGTGCTCTTCAAAAGTACGTTAAGATTTGACATGTCAACAGCTATTGCTCAATTGGATTTGGGAAGCCACTGTGGTGGTAACCTCATGCGTACAATCTCTTCATTAGGCGCTAGACGCGCGCCTATTGTGCCTGCGATCAAATTAGGCCCTAATTGCAAAAAATAGGACCAATTACGTCTGCCTCAATCTAGCCAGGTACATTACTGCCTACAACAAGCTTACCTTTTTTCAACCAACTACCGCCTTTAAAAAAAAAGGCAATAATGGCAGCATGTTGTGTGCGAAAGAGCACAGGAAATTTTACATTAGTGCATCTTCAAAGAACAGTATCTTTCATTTACTCTATTGAGAGAAATGCAAAGTCAGCCTGCTGAAGAATCAGCACTAGCAAATTAAGCTTGGCATGTGATCACAAAGCCAGAGGGGACACAGAAGGGGAAGGCCAGAATGCAGCGCTCTATCTTAGGAATCTACAACATTAATGTCGGATCTGTATTTTTTGTCCTTTCACCTGAAGACCCGCTAACAGTTTGATTGGGTGGAACATGTTCTTTGCTGTCACCGGAGAAATTTATCCCAGGAAAGAATATATTTTAAATGAACTCTTTTTTAAATAGATGTGGGGCAGTGATTACACATGCCCCTCATACAATTATATTTTAGATTTTTGGGTGCTTCCTTTTCCTTTTAATACAATCTTTGGGGGGCATTTTTTGCAATCGAGGGCCATCTTGTGGCCATTTTGTAGTTGTTCTGTAAGGCAACTTCCTTTTCTGACTTTAATTTAGCAATGGCCCTGATATTTAAAAACTGAGCATGCATCCAATATAAAAATGTGTATTACTTGAGGAGCTAGCCTGACACTATCCAATGCAACACTAAACAATACATCTGTTGATTCTCACTATACCAGCCTCTATCTACTATGACCCTCCTCTTAAAAATATGAAACCAAATCAAATACAAAGTCAATCTTCAAACCTACAGGGCACTCAGATTCCCGAAGTTCTATAAGGCCATACAAGCGGTAAAAAGCACTGCATAAATGAATGCCACATAACATAAAATCATTGACTTGCCTTTAAAAACATCTTCAGAAAAATGCATTGTGACTCTTCCAAAGCATGAAAGGCAAAGCCTGGGATAAGCAAGATGCATGAAGAGGCTATGGCACCAGATACCAGGCCTATGGTTTTTGAAGATTCTGAATGACAACACTCTTGGAATACATGATGCATCCCGCACGCATTGCGGATTGTGCAGTGAATACTTTTCATTAACACAGAGCACCCACTAGATTGTACGTAGAATGTTGTGCTAAATCCAATAGTGATCTGGCAAAGCGGTAATAACATTACCATCAGAAGGTGCACCATTACCTCTGAATGTTTGGCTTTTGTCCTATAAATGGAAAATAACTTGAAGTAATAACGTCAAAGGGTTTTCCACATATATGTGCTTGTTGTTACCACCAGCTTATTGGCAGGGGTTACCGTAATGAAAAGAGGTATTAACATATTTCTCTCAGCTAAACAGCAGAAATATGCATGGATTATTTTTCTACAAATGTCTTCCGTTTCTGCTGCATTACTCTAGTTGAGTCAAAAAGCAGCTGCTTTTTTAACAGTCAAATAACATGCCACCTACCACACCTGCAAGCAAACATGCATGCTTGATTCACCAGACAGTGTTTTAAATGGGCAGTTACTGTAAGGCGCTGAGGACCTGGACTTCCTTAACTTGTTATACATATATTTACAGCATAGCCCTTTTTCACAGTAGTGGCTAGTGTCAGCCAGGGCAGCAAAGAAGCAGTTTGGTATCCTGGTTGACACTACCTTGAAAAAGGGTGAGGTTGAAATGTGTGCACTTTATTATATTTATTTGCATTTATTTGATTTGATATATTGCATTATATATTTTTCTTAAATCACAAACTCAACTTGAAAAGCACACGATCCTCCCCTAGCCGCCATGTCTGAAGGCCCACTTAGGCCTGATCGGTTTCTTGCCAGGGGACGGTAAGGGCAATTGTCATTTGACAAATTAGAGAACATCTTCTCAAACAATACAGTTGCTTCCAAGATTGCAATCTATTAGCACTCACATCACATTGATTGCGACGCGGCGGCGTGATTTATCTCCAGGGAGGGAGCGCTCCATAGCTCACTGGCAGTGTCGGCCTGTGTGAGTTATGTGCCGCCACCAACCCGCGCGAGATCAGCCATAACTCACGCGCAACTTTAGAAGCCTGTCTTTGGAGCCCCTAACTCCGTGACTCGGAGAGTTGTCGCGTGCGATAAAAAAAAGTTCGACGCGCGTTTTTCATCGTGTCTAAAGTTTGCTTCTGAACTTTTTAAGTCTGTTTCTGTTTGACACCCCTCATTATGGCAGCCTCCAGCAGTAATTGATTAGGCTGCGGCAGGATCAAGCGAGATATAGATTAAATTCAACCCAGGACAGAAATTAATGTATGATACCGATATGATTTATGTTTTTAATATTTTGTCAAAACGGATAATGTGCTCAGTGCAGACAACCAGTGTCACAGGCGCGGCACGGGGTGTGCTTTTTTCTTCCTTTGAGATTATGCTGTTCTCACTCCTGTTTCATCAAACCCTGCTGAAGGCATGCCAACTTCCAGTTTAGAGACGCTGGGTCCGGGCAGCCGTGTACTCCTACCTCAGAGCTACAGAGCACGTGCACATCTGCCCAGGGCACAAGTCATAAAAAAAGAAGTGGAGGGTCGCTGACGTTACAACAGAAAGTGACGTCACGAAAGGTGGCTTGCACCATCTGAATCATTGCCTCCCCTCGCTCACCCCTTAGCAAATGGAGCCACACAATCTTCGGCCTCTCTGTGGCGATATCTCGCCCCACAGAGGCCAAAGAGTGAATGTGTGGCTCCATTTGCTCCAGCTATCGAGCTCCCGGTAAAATAAGTGGGGGGACGCCGTCCACCCGCGTGCTACCCCGAGTCGAGCCCTGCATCTGCCCCGTTTCCTCTTTGTCTTCCACGTGCAGGCTGCCACGGCTGTTGCTTGTATTTCAGGCAAGACACCACAGCACGATAGAAGGCTCCTCTTTTTGCTATGGCAGTAATGCCAAACAATGGTTGGGCGCCTCTGATGGGCCGCCCCTGTGCTCGACCAACAGATATGTTTGTATTCCTTTCTTCTGTTCGTCTGAATGTACAAAACACAACATGCATCTTATTTTTGCTGTTCCCTAAGGGGGCTGCAGATTCAGAACTTTGTCTTGAGTAGGATTTTATGACATTTTTTATTGTTGTACTGTTATCGCTCAGTAGCCGAATAAAGTTAATTTTGACTGACTGACTACAAAACACAATAAATATGTTTTATTTCAAAGAATTCATTTCCCATCCTATTCTCAAAGGAAAGCATAGTAAAAAGTACGGCCACTAAATTTTCTCGCCACTGACCAACTTATGCTACTCAATTTACCTTGTGATTTTCTTACTGTTCATAATGCTTTAAGTAAATACATGATGCCATTGTGCATTAAAGAGATTATTGAAATGGAAGTTGTGTGTCTGCTTATGTTTTAAACGCCCCACGCTGATTGCTGTGTGTTTTGAATCCCTATCTCTAGTGATAATGTGATAATAAATCTACTTGATAGGTCTTGCATCCCTCAAGAATATATATCCTCATTTGGCTACCATGGGTCAGACTTCAGAGCACTTAACTTCCAAGTTGGTGCAAGCACTTACAAGAAATAGCGTAGGTTCTGCCTTACTTCAACCCCACCCACTCTGAAAGTGGAGGAAAAGCCCCCTTGTAGGTGACTCTGGGCTTTGTGCTAAAAGTGCAACCTATTCAACCCAAGGGTACTTATTTGGTCCTCAAGTACATTTTCCTTTGTAGCTCCTGCGCATCCCTTGTGCACCACACCTCTCAGTTCAACATATTTTCGACCAAGTAGGGCCTACTGGCACATTAGAACTGGTTCTAGTTTTTAGAAGGGTTACATTGTTGATTGGTCTTTTTATGAGCTTTTAAGCACGAGACCACATTTTATCTCTCGGTACATTCCTCAGTGCCCTGCTCATTTGCTGAATTGATCGCACTGAAGTCCAGGTCATGTCTCCCAGGAGCTAGTAACTAATACTGCAAGGACATGTGCTTTCACCTTAGCAGCTGCATTCTCTTTCAGTTTGTAACTCCAGGTTTTTTTATACCCATTCTGAATTCATACCCCTTGCATGCAGGTGAGCTTTTATCAACCCTTTTCGATACATTCTCAAAAAGGTAAGTGGGATCTGGCACCAGGGCATGATACTTAAAGTAGTTTAGCATTAGACCTCTGCTCCTAGGAAACCGGATGCTTAGTCAACTACAGACCAACATCCTGAATAAGAAGGAAACTCCTTTGCCTGTCCTATGTATTTCAAAGCCGTTTGAGACTGGATAACTCATGTGTGATTGTCACCATCTGAAGGTATTTTAGTTCTTGTGATGTGAAAGTTCAAACCACGTGCATCAGCTGGTTACTAGCCTTTGTGATACCAAATTTACATGCTTGGCACATGCCACCACCACAAGGGCCGCTGGCCTATTTCATAGATTCTTTATCTACAGCACTGTATATATTAAAAACAGTACAATCAAGCACTTTATGAAGGAAAATTGTTCACTGATTCTCTGCTGGCACCACTGTACGAAGAGCAGCATTCTGAAAGATTTCCGTGAAATTGCCCCCACATCACAAACAGCTTTGAGAGGCATTCGCCAGCTAACGAACAGAGGGTTAATTCACTCATCCTCTTTTTTAAGTAGTCGGCCAACAGGCTAACAGGAGAGAACTAATTGACATATTGTTTTTTGTAAGAGGATGGCGATTGGAATGATTCAGAGGAAACTGTTCTGAATCCCCTGAACCTCAACCTGCCTTATGGGGATAGCATATGAGCTTTATTCACATTGAAAACTGTTGTATGTTGAATTGGTGTGTGCGTTGTGTTTGTGGACTGCAGGGTGGGAAATAGTATGCATAGTACATGGAGCCAGATTAGAATGGGAATATGGGTGGATCAATGAATTGGGGAAATTTTTGCCTGGATATAGATTCGAGCAGACTTGGTAGCTATAGAGGGTCTCTCTCTATGTATATAATTGTTTAGGAAAAATATTAAACTCATCAATCGTATGCAAGTTTTCACTCTTCCTATCCACAAAGACTCACTCAGAAACATTTATAAAACAGGTATCTTGAAACTCCCCACTTTGTAACCTATTTTAGTTAAGCACAATCTTGCATTTTAGACCCATCACTTTCTTTCATACTTAAAGTGATCAACAAAGAAGCAAGGCACTTTGACCTCTGCTCTTTTAAACTCGGTTAGCCTCTTTCCAAAACTCAGCTTTAAGATCTTCTACTCACTGTGATCCCCCTGCGTTAGGTTTGTTGACTTGGTATCATGCTATGAGAGTGACAGTCAAGAAATCTGGTATCTTTGGCAGAAAAGACATACAATGGTTGCACTCAAGTCAGTTGTACCAGGGACAAGAAGGATATAGCCACCAGTGTGCACGGCAGTAGTTCGCAGTGGGGTCCTGTAACATACGCCTGTAACATCCGCCTGGCTCAAACAGTAAATTGATGCCTGGATGCTTATCTTGAAGCACATTTCTAATTAAGGAACAGGACATATCTTTACCTCATGAATATTCATTCTGATATGTGTGAGCAGGAGAAGCACGCATAACCCAAATAAAGTTGTTAATATGGTCACTTTGCACATTTAAACTTCAAATTGTAAATCCCGTCAGGCTCAGGTATGAGTAAAGGATTGTTTATTAAACGCATCAGTGCGAAGTGAATTAATACGATGAGTAACTTTTAATACTTCTCTGAATGGGCTGATACATATGTGACTAGAATGATGCTGATATACTGGCTATTAACATTTTGAACATGAACTAGGACATTTCATTGTAGAGGGTTCTTCTAAGAAGTGTAGTATTGCCGTAAGACAGTGCTTATTTTGTGCTGGTGCTTTCTGGTACTAAGCACCGGCACTAATTTCTCAGAGCTGGGTCTACTACACTGGGCGGCATGTCTCCCGAAATTTGTTTTTTTAGCACTGTGTACACTCTTGCTCAGGGTGACATATGCGCAGCTGCATCCACTTTCACAGTGCTAAAAACAAATTTCGGGTAATATGCTGCCTGAAACTAAACACCACCACGGAGCCTTTCATGAGAGCAACTTCGTGTTTTTTTTATTTAATTTACTATTAGTGAGGCAGCCGCCCAGTGTAGTAGGCAGCGTTGTGTCATTAGGATGGTGACAAAACTGCATCCCTCGTGGTCCCCCGGTTCTGCGCCCTTCCAATCCGAGGCCCCTGCTGTGCTACGTTCTCCAGGACTCTCAGGCCCTCCTCAGGCCTTGGCTGTCCGAGCTCTGCTCCTTTCTCCGGGGCCGCCATGGCCGCTGGGGTGGGGCAACAGCTCCCACCTGACTCTCCGGGAATGCTTTCACTTTCAGTTCCGGCCGTGGCCTTCACTGTGAGTTACGGAGTACTGCGACCTGCAAGGCTGTGCAAGGGGCCCTGGACCCGATCCCCGGGACCAGCCAGCCCTCTCCCCAAAGAGACTGAAACTCAGGGCTTTAAGTGGGATGAAAAAACTGGGGGGTCTCTCAAAGGGGCGTGGCCAGTGTAATTAGGGGCGTGGCTTTAAAACATTTATGTTCATAATCTGTGCTTAGCATAGTGTGCCGCCCAACATGTATTTTGCTTTTTCTCTCATTGCATCCAGATATAAGATACAAGTAACATCATACCTACAACAAGTCAGGACTATTGGCTTTGTCAATGGTTATTAGTTGCATAAGATAAATAAGTTGCAACTATGACTTGTTACATATAATATTGAAAAATCTTCCACTTAAAGCCCTGGTGACCCTAACTCAATGTTGCTGCTCCTGCAGTTTAAAAAAGTGAAAGGAAATCCAGAGAGAAAATGACTCTCTTTAAGGATTTCCCTTCCCCTACAACGCTCACCTTGCATAACTTCATGTTGTAACTTCTCGACTAGTTGAGAAGTGAGCAGTGTGAGCACGAGCACATCGATGTGCTTGCTTTCTCGAAACGGGTCTCTATCAGGCTCTAGCACCCTGGCACTTTTTTCCAGACTGCAGTGACAGCTGTCACTGCAGTCTTGAAAAAAAAAACGGACGGCCTGTGCCAGGGCTCAGAAACAGAGCCCGATAGAGACCCGTTTCGAGGCCCCCTGAAAAAAACTGCCGGTGCTCAGACCCCTTGAGACCCGGCCCACTTAAAGCCCTGCTGAAACTCAACCAGAGCAGAAGGCACAGGTGCTGTGGCCGATGACCGCAGCCCGCAGGGGGACCTACATGACCCTAGTGCTGAGTCAGGCGCTACAGAGTTGGAAGGACCTGGTGGCCATGGATGCTATGGTGAGTTGAGGGGGTGAACCACTGCACCGACTGGGAGTCTTGGGTGAGCGAGGGGAACCTTTGTTTACAAGAATTAGAGAAGTGAGTGTGGGCAGGGTCGTCTTTTAGGGGCGGGGAGGCAGTGGGGGGTCCCCTAGCTCTAGCTGCTAATGTGTGCTCCCGCCAGAGCCACAAAAGTGCAAGAGAACGGAACCCAGTTGTGGAGAAATACACTGCTTATGTTAAAAACTGTAGAAGAAAATTTCTGTGTATCTATATATATATGTATATATATATATATATATATATATATATATATATATATATATATATATATATATATATATATATATATATCTGTATATCTGTATATCTGTAAATATCTATACTCATGTAAAGCGCTCTGATACCTCCGGGTCTAGTCAGCGCTATATAAAACCTTTGAAATAAGTAAATCAAATTAATCTGTAACAAAAGGTTGTTTTGTTTCAGAAATGGTTGTCACAAACAACATTTTAGAGGTAAACTATTCCGACCAAAACCGTTATTGTCTGCCGAAGAAAACAATTTTGCAAAGTGCAAAAGTTGTCAGATTTCCGGCAGTGGTCACATTGTTTTTCAAAATTGTCAAACATAAATAAAAACAGAGCCCGAAAAGCTGCTCGCTCTGGACAATGTAACAACAGTTTAACCAGTGTTGAAATTGAAAAAACTTTACTCCTTGAAGCCTTAAATTGGGGTGGTTAAGGTGTGGCAAAGGAAACGGGATAGGTTCAAAAAGCATTCTGACCGGTTAATTCATACTTTCATTTTAATTTTAATTTTTTCCCACAAGGGAATTGGCAAGAAAACGAAATGTGACAGTGGATTTGAGCACCATTAGTTCTCTCACAGCAGCCCCCTTGCTTAGATGGTCACAGGCCTTTCAGCTTCTATGAGTCAAAGCACGCTAACCGAGAGGAACTAATGTCCATAGGTCATGCGCACGTGGGATCTATTGGCTTTGTCAATGTTTTTTAGTGGTGTATTGTATTGTGGTGTGGTGTGCAATGGCCTGTCATTCCATAGTGTTGTATGGTATGGCCTGTCATTGTATGGTATAGTATGTGAGCAGTGTGCCTGTATGAGTGCAGGTTGACTTGTGTGCCTGTATTAGTGCAGGGTGAGTGGTGTACTTGTATGAGTGCTGGGTGAGTGGTGTGCTGGTATGAGTGCAGGGTGAGTGGTGTGCTTGTATGAGTGCAGGGTGAGTGGTGTGCTGGTATGAGTGCAGGGTGAGTGGTGTGCTGGTATGAGTGCAGGGTGAGTGGTGTGCCTGTATGAATGCAGGGTGAGTGGTGTGCCTGTATGAGTGCAGTTTGACTTGTGTGCCTGTGTGAGTGCAGGGTGTGTGATGTGCCTGTATGATTGCAGGCTGAGTAGTGTGCCTGTATACATGCTGAGTGGTGTGCCTGCATGAGTGTAGCATGAGCGGTGTGCCTCTTAGAATGCCAGGTGAACACTGTGCTAGTATGAGTGCAGGGTGAACACTGTGCCTGTATGAGTGCACAGTGAGCACTGTGCCTGTATGAGTGCAGGGTGAGCCGTTTGCCTGTATGTGTGCAGAGTTAGTGGTGTGTGGTGGGTGTATGTGTATCTGTGCAGAGTGAGCACTGTGCCTGTATGAGTGCAGGGTGAACAGTATGCCTATATGAGTGCAGGGTGAGCGGATGACTGTACGTGTGCAGGGTAAGCACTGTGCCTGTATGAGTGCAGGGTGAGCAGTTTGCCTGTTTGTGTGCAGGGTGAGTGGTGTGCGTGTATATGTGCAGGGTTAGGGGTGTGCCTGTATGAGTGCAGGGTGAGCACTGTGCCTGTATGAGTGCAGGGTGAGCACTGTGCCTGTATGAGTGCAGGGTGAGTGGTGTACCTGTATGAGTGCAGGGTGAGCACTGCGCCTGTTTGAGTGCAGGGCGAGGACTGTGTCTGAATGAGTCCAGAGGGGGGACTGTGCCTGTATGTGTGCAGGGTGAGCACTGTGCCTGTATGAGTTCACGGTGAGCACTGTGCCTGTATGAGTGCAGAATGAGCACTGTGCCTGTATTAGTGCAGGGTGAGCAGTTTGCCTGTATGTGTGCAGGGTGAGCACTGTGCCTTTATGAGTGAAGTGTGAGCCATGTGCTTGTATGAGTGCAGGGTGAGCGATGTGCCTGCATGACTTCAGGCTGAGCGGTGCGCCTTCAAGACTGCAGGATGAGCGCTGTGCCTGTATGAGTGCAGAATGAGCATAGGGGCTATGTGAATACAGGGCAAGTGGTCCAAAAAGAAGCCTGCAAAGATGGAGTTTTCTGACTCGGCATGTGCAGTTTACAGAACTTTATTTTCGCTGTAATGCCTGAGTCATTTGCACCTCTGAAAAGTGCCATTTTCAGATACCACAGCTTTACATACTGTGCATATGAAGGGTCTGTATTGTATACTCTAGATATATTTTTGACTATGCATTTTACATGAGCCTATTGTCATATGCACATTTTGGAGACCTGATATATTCTTATAATCAGAGGTTTTAGATGTCTATATTGGGCATATGACAGGATTGAATGGTACATAAATCAGTTACAGGTCGTACATATGCCAGAGAGGTGCATAATGTGCATCTAGCAGGGTCCAATATATTCTTCATGCGATAGATGCCTTCATATTGGGCTTGATCCTCTGAACTCTATCATGTCATGTAACCTTTGGCAACAAAATGTACACATATTAGTGGTGAATGCGTCAAATTCTCAGAGCAAAAGAATTGGGAAGTGGGTAAGGTGTGGAACTGTCTTTTACTACTAGACTGGTCCGGGCAGTGTATAGTGTTATTTGAAAATCCAGCCTGGGGAGACACAAAATCCAACAGAAGTAGATAGTCATTTCAGCACAACCTTAGAGTCAGGACTTTCATGGTCAGAAAGGTTCATTATGCTTGGCACCAAAAGTCATGACATCCAGTCTCTTTGCTGTGTTGCCTTGATTTTAGTAAGATATCTTTCCCAAGGAGCTGGAAAACCAACACGTGTTTCAAGTCAACCATCATATTACCAAGGTAGGAATTCAGTTGCTATTGCATCTCGCTTTTAGTGCCAGTGGGATGTAGGCTGAGCCAATTGAATAAATGGGTGTGGCCTCCTACAACAATTTGAGCACCTGGACTTCATTTTTTTACAAATTAAGCACTGCCGTTAGATAAACTGTGCTCAGATCCACACACTGTACAACTGGCTTTATCTTCCATCACTTATCTCTCACAGAATTAGTAGGTATTCTTGACCATGTAAAAGGATCATTATCTGTTAACTATGATGAATGGATGTGTAAGTGTGACATTACACCATGACGAGCCATGTACTCACAAGAACGGCTCTCACTGAGGGCTCGACATGGTTTGCCTGGGTCTCTGCTAGATCATGAAGTTCTCAATGAATGATTCCCCACCTGAAAACTCCTTAGAGGGGAAAATCAGACAAGAGCTCTCCTCACAGAATGCTGCTCCAGCGGCACTCAATGAGAAAAATTTCCCTTATCAGAATCGGCCGCCCTCAACCTTCGGCAGAGCTTCCTTCCTATGAGTAACATTTCAGAGAAGTGCTCTGTATGCTCTCTGAAATGTGTTTATTATTATGATGGAGTTTAGCCTTGAGCTAATGCTAAAGACACCAGATATCAGCAGTCCCCATGTTCTCATAACCAAGCCTAATGCAGTAGGCTAGACCCTAGACAATTGTCTTCTTGACCGTAACAGCATTTTGGGAAGGGAAGGTTTCCAACAGGAATGGCATTGGCAACTCCATGGCTACAGACATGTACGGTACATATTGTCACGTATATTCATCAGGAGTCAACCATAGCCGGATTCCTGAGCATTGCTTAATTCCAAGATCAGTCCCCCAACCGGCTGTTTAATGGGGAATAGCTGATTCGCTCATACAGTGTAAGACACAGGTTACAATATCCAGGATTCCCTCTGTCATTACTTGACTGGGCGAGCTACTCAATATGGGCCAACAAATATCCAAGACTTCTAAAACTAAAAAGTTTGTCAGAAAGAGGGAATTAGAAGAGGCATGTCGTCTCGCATTAGACTCTAGAGTGCCAGTAGGTGCTCCATGCAATGTCCTACTAGTAAAACTGTATAAATGAGTTGGCGGCTTTCTTTATCCACAAAAGGGAAGAACGGATTTCCACAATGTGAGAAACATAAGAGCCTCATTACGATATCACGGTACATGAATCCTGTTAATAATACAGTTTAGTCCCTGCCATCCATGAGATTAATGCCATATGTCTCAATACTGTGTGCTGATGTGAAAAACACCTGTACCTGCATACTTCTTATGCTTAAAGTGTTCAAAATGGTTACCATATCCCTGGTTCAAGCCTTCATACAGCAGGGATAGTGTGGCTACCTGCAGTATGTCTATTTGTCTACCTCTAACCCTAGTCTTTAGTTGTTTTTCCTATTTTTGGCGCGGGTCAAGGTTCTATCCATAAAGGCTCCTTAACTACCACTCCTTAATGGCAGTGACAGTCCATCTGGGCCTCAATTTGTTGCAGGTTCAGCTTTCTATAGCTGGTCAACTGACAAAGGCTTCCTAAACAGACCTCAAGAGTGAAAATCACCACTCACCTGGTATCACCATAAACCAGGCAGCCTGAGTCATGCCTTAAACCTCAGCAAAGTCTTCAGTTCATCAAAGTATCCTAAAAAGGATTTTTTTTTCTGGCTTATTCAAGGCCTTCAAGACTCAGTGCTTTGTTCCTATGGTAATCATAGCAACTTAATCTGCCAATGTTTAGCCTAGGTACCGATGAATTTCCTGATGGAAATAAGGAAGCTGATATAGAAGTGACATTGAACCCAGTTGGGTCCCCAGACACGAGTGGGGTCTAAATCTCTTCTGCCAGTCCAGATTGAATGGGACACAAAAGCCTGACTGCATAATGGGTTTCTAACTTCCCTGTGCCTAAATTCGCCCATAAAGAAAACCAGTGTCTCTTTAACTATGGACCAGTGTGAACTGTCCTGCTATAAAAAAGATCGGTAGTGGTCAAAGAATAAAAGGACCCCCAAGGACTTCGTTCAGAATCTCAAGGATATCAATATGGGTCTGAAATAGTTTCTTGCCCTCCTCCAAAGTCTCAAGATATATCAGTGTCAGAATGAGCATCTTTGGCTCTGTAATCCGCCTACATGCACTCTAACTCCAAGATCCTCTTTAATGCACCCCTGTTCAAATTATCTTAGAGGGTGATGCTTATGGTTCTAGCCACAATGATTAATTTCTCCCCACACCTCAAAGAGCTCTGTGGCACAGGCAAACCCCACAAAGGTTCTTCAGTTCGGCCTCTTCGAACTTGTCAGATCCATAAACATGACATCAGTACAGCAGCAGTGTTAAGATATGCTTTGTCAAGCAGAAGTTGAAATTTACTAGCCAGTGCATTATATTTTTCTTTTGGATTTACCAAAAAGACCCCCACCACCTCTGACCTCAGCGCCACCCCGGTGGACCAGAACACATTTCTTAGACCTTGTTTGCTGGTCTAAACCCAAAGTTAGTGGTTGAGAAACTTCTGTCTCACCCTATATATATTCTGTTTTGTATGCCTTTTATAGATGAGTATTATAAACCAGAGACTGGAACCAGTTGCCACTTATGTGACCTTGAAAGATGTGGGTTTGGGGATATTGCCTGGTAACTATCGTTTTACCACAATATTGAGCCCTAAATATCGAAGTCAAAAATATTGACAGGCAATTATATAAGTGAGTATGTGTTTACTGTACCGTGTTTTATGTACCGTGACAATATCCATATTGTCAAGGTAAGTAGATGTAGAATTAAGAATACTAAATCTATACTTATCTAAATGCACTTACCTCTTCCATATTTTTTATCTTCGATATTTAGGCTTCGATACTGTGGTAAAACTATATTTACCATGCAACATACCAGACTATAGCTATCTTGAAACAGTAATGGCCCTGTGAGCTACCATCAGTATGCTTAATTGTAACAGGCTAGCCAGAAGAGCAGAGACTTCACATCTTAGAAGGCACTGAAGGGTGAGTGCATAAGAGAACAGCGATGACAGAGAAAAGTGGTCTTCACCTAGGCTGCGTGTCAGTAGCTTGTCAGTGCACGGATAAAAAGCGACAGCTTTTGGAGCTCCGCCCCGCCCTTTGGCGTAGTCGAGTGCTGCACTCACGCCATTTCAGATATGTCGCATCACTTTGAATACTTAGCAGGATTTGAAAATCCATTTGCTGTCTGGTCAGAATGGAAAACTTGTTCCCGCTGCAGAACAGGCCTAACATTTTTACCCATTTCATGTCGGGCAACAGCAGAACTAATGCAATCACTCAGTGGCCAGGCTCCCATAATGCAGTGAGATTGATTGCTAGCCCTTCGCCCGTGCTTGGCTCTAAACAAAGTAGTGCACTTCGCTGCTATCACTTACCACAGGCATGTGCATGGCTGTTGCAGCAGGATAATTGATCGTTCAATTCAGAATATGTAATGGGCGCATCCTATGAATGCTGCAGTATATATATATATTTGTTTTAATTCTCACGAGACAGAGCAGCTCAATGTTTGTTGACTCTTTGGACCTTATAATGGTTTCCTAGGATGCAAAAATCAAGTTTTTCGAAGCAGCAAATTTAGCAATCCTTGCTGAGTTGGAAACCGCAATACTTATGTATGCTAAGCGCAAAATCTGCATGTTGGTAGCAGAAGCACTCCTTATTCCTGCATATGTACCCCCAATTATTATGCATCACTGTGCAAGGGCGGGAGCATTGGGCATAACTGTGGGTCATGAATGGGACTATTTTAAAGAAAGAGGCAAATATTCATACATTTAAGTCTTGCCCTTGGAATGTATGGTTAACCCTCTTTAATTCTGGGCTGTCCCACCTTTAACTGTCTCACCAGCCCCATGTAATAAAAAACATAATAAAAAGTATATCTCTGTATCAGCCCTCTTCATCCTGTCACTCAACTGTCATAACTCACGTTATTGTTTCCTTTCACCCCAGCCTATAGCATAGGGCAGTGGGTCCGCCTACTTCGGCCATTGTCTCTTTTCCGCTTTAACTGATGGTTTCTTGCCTTATCACTCGTGGACATCTACCGAAAAAGAAGTGCACCTTAGTGCCAGAGCTGGTGGGCCAATCCATTACTTTGCCAATGCTTTTTTTAGGTGTGTCATGCTGCTGCAGTTGTCGCACACTTTATGAGATCAGCAGCTTTCTAAAACACTACTGGGAAAGGGGCAGGTGGATCATCCTCCTTACAAGATTTAATTGGCTCTTATGTGGCTGATTCCACGTTCTAAAAAGTCCTACTGCAGTTCATGCAGTTTAAAATGTCCATTAGCTGCAATTAATGTCTGTAATATAAACCAGTTGCATTAAAAAATAAAGAAATTGTAGCTGATGTTTCAGTAGAAGAGGCGTTTCAGGATTTGTCAGCCAGAAGCCGTATTGCTGGTTGGAAACGGTTTGTATTGGTAGGAAGCTCAGCACAAGATGGAGGTCATGGAGTGAGTAACTGCACAGGTTGTCCAGAACAAGCATGCTTCCCCTGTCTGACTAATCCTATTGTATTATGACAGGAACCTCCTCATCCAAGATGGCCGAGATGTTTAGTATCATTATTGAAACTGAGTGAGGGGGACCTTGTGCTGGTGAGCTGCAGTGGGGCAGGCAGCAGAAAGGGTGAAGGAAGCCAGTGGAGAGAGTGGGCTGTCAAGCACAAGACCCAATGAAGCTGCCGCTCTAGTCGCTGTCTTCTTCCAGGCTAGTTTATGGTTTCCATGACTGCGGCAGTCTATAATAGCATTCACCATAAAGTGAAGACTGAAGAACTGCAGGTGCTTTTGAAGAACTATATCCTTGGATTTCGTGTGTGTTTTGGTTGGGGGTTATGGGTGGTGCTGATGAAGCAAAGCTTCGCATATTTTGCGGCTTGCCGAAGTCAAAAACCTCGTTTATGTGTAATACGGTAACAAGTGTATGTTCTACTAACATTTATGTTTAGTTTGGATAAGGATCGTGAAGCTTGCACATGTGTTTTACTAAAATAATTTACTCGAGTCATCTAAAATGGCCGCCGCTTGTATTTAGTTACTGCGCATGCGTCAGCCACACTCACGTGTCCTGACGCGTCTGCAGAAGTGGAGGGAAAGTTATGCGCATGCGTAATTCATAGCTGTGCTTATCATGTGGTACTGCTCGTGCCACTGCTTTTGTGACTGTATCAATGTGGCTAACATTTAAACGCAATAGTTTTATTTCTTGATGATGAGTTAAAAGTATAAATCCTGTGATGTGTTTTCATAATGACATTACTATGTATTAATTTGTTTTCGCTTACTTTTCATGTACCGCGGGGAATGGGGTTTTGTCTGTGCCGAGAACCATCTTGGAGGTCCCTCTGCGCCTGCGCGACTTGCCGAGGCATGACAGACCTTGACTGATGGAACACAGCCAGTTGGCAGTGATGAGCAAGATGCTCCTGAGAAACGACCCGAAAACTCGGCTGAACCAATCATATGTGCTCACAGAGCAACAATGTTAAAGTTACCATTGTATTTCTGCACCAGTTCTCATGAGAACCCCAATCTAGTTAGGCGGTACCCTATTATGCAAATGTAGGCTTGAAACACTATGTCGTGATTGGTGTGTTACCCAAATCCTACCTTAGGACCAATCGAAATTAAGGGATTCTGACACTTTGCAACATTGGGGGGTGGTACACTGTCCCCAAACTGTATATCTACCCTGGGTTCACCTAGTGAACCGTCCGACTTGTCTGGTTTAGCTGACCTGTCACTGACCCAACGCACTCAATAGGTGACTGAAGATACAGAGCGCTGCGAAGCACTCTGTCCGAATTTGACCATAGACTGAGGTTCTACTGAACCTTAAAGTGCTGGCAAAGCACTTAGCTGGGAGTTCGCTGACCCAATCGGGGTCTTGATCGATAGCTGCAGAGCGGGTGGAGCGCAGGCGTTGCTTCCGAACTGTGGGTTCCGGTCCTGTCCTGAAGAGGGTCCTGTCCTGAGGGTTTGCTGTCCTGTCCTGAGGGTCCTGTCCTGATTCCTATTCCGAGGGTATCCTGTTCTGTCCTAGGTGTCCATTCTGCACCTGCTGTCCTTTGAGGGGTATCCTTCCTTGAGGGTTTCCTGTCCTTAACTGACCCGTGGCCAGGGTTTGGTTTCCACACCTTTCTAGGTAAATATTGCTCTGAAACTCTTAAATCTTGCACCTTCTGAATTTCTAACTTTTGCTTTAATAAAGTTCATCATTGCATATGTTATATTTTCCATGCCTTTCCGCAACTATTGAAAGTCAATTACATATTTTTCAAAGGTTTGTTCCTATGTCTTCTCACTGGTTAGAAATTATATTTTGCATTGCAGTTTGTAATTTTCTGATATGGTCTAGAACTTCATTGCCTAGATTGTTCAAAAGCCCATTCACCTTAAGTGAAGCGTGTTACTCTTTATAGGCCCTCCCATAGTTATTCATGCATAAACTGTCCATGCTTAAACATTTCTGAGATTTTATAGTATTTTCCATCTGCATTTCATATTACATTTGAATGATTACCCTGTCATTATTTCTTTATGCCTATATAATTTACGTTATCTTGGTTATTGATTGCCTTATTTTACTGTACCTCATGCAAGAAAATAATGAATTTTAGATAAACATTTTAAAACTTCCAGTTGTCTGTGGTCATTTAAACAGTATTTGAATGTTATTGTTTGGGTTTGTATTTTGCTGCCTTTCTTTTACAGCTAGCTCCCTGATTCATTGTGGTCATTAGGTACCCGCATCGGTGGATGGTAAGTCGGGTGCACTGAAAATTATTAGCAGGGAACACACACACATCAACTTGGTAGAGCTCGTGAAGTCACCTGATTAATGTATATGGTGATTTGAAAGTATATGGGCCCTGAAGCCGGAAACGGCGAAAACTATTGGTCGGGTGGCCTCGCGCGCTCTATCAGTTTTCTGGTAGCTAGAGGATGGTTAGGGACTAGTTGAGAGTAAGGCAGGGATTAGTTGGACTAGTTGAGTCGGAAGCTGCTAGTATATTGATGCTGCTAGAAGAGCGGCTGTTCTAAGAGACCTGATCATTCTCTTGTGAATACGCTGCTGAAACTCATGAATTTTTGCATTGTTATTATTCTTGTTCTTATATTGTTATATGTACTAATCCATGCATTTGTAAACCGTATCGTTTCATGTTGTCCGAACTCCCCGGGGAATTGAAAGGGCAAGTGGTGAATAGAATCCATTGTCCTGAGGTCACAGGCTCGAGGAAAGTTAGGTGCAGGTTAGGATAACCGGGAAGCACTAACTAGGGTTTTTCTGAATACATGTGTGAATAAATGACAGTAACGGGGTTCATTGGCAAAATTCCCATAGTGGCGTAACCTAGTAAGGGTCACATCGGAAGAGTAGCAGGTTCCTCGGAGCTAGCGTGAAAGCAGAGGGGTCCGCTGAGAAACCTTAAACTCGGATTATATCCCGGAAAGAAGTGGATGAGTTTAGGGGAATAACAGGTTCACCGATGCTAGAGTGAAGGGTAGGCGGAAGAGATCTGCCCGCAGCGAGTGAAAAGTAAATGGAAGTAGTTTACTTGCAGTAAAACAATTCTTTCTCTGTCTAGACACTTGAGCACTGTGGCGAATGTGTATTTGTTGTAAAATAACCAAGCACTGAGCACTTTAAAAGAAAGAAAGTTTCCGTTACCTTGTGAAGGGAGGGGGTCAGCCGCGAAGCGTCTCTGACGTCACTCTGTGCCGCGCTGGGATTGGTGGAAGCAGCGGGCGGGTAGCGGAGCTGAGTTTGTAAAGGAGGGGTGAGCGCCGGAGCGTGGGAACTATCTCACGAAGGGGCCGCGCACCCATTGGCCGAGATTATTTAGAGTCGCGCACCCATTGGTTGCACGAATTTCTGAAGTGCGTTCTGATTGGAGGTAGTTTGTAAACAAAGTTTAGCGGAGAAGTCGTATGTGGCACTCGCAGACTACAGGAACTCGACCTGATCCAAGGCACCTAGGGTTTGAAAGGGATCAGTGGAAGACTAATAGATACGATATTATGTACGGAACAAAGAGAAAAATGTCCCTTATAAGTAAGGTGAAAAATTATTTTAAAACGGACAAACCGATTAAATCTAGAGAAGGTGTTCTTGTCCCACCACCTAATACTCCTGCCTCATTCATGATGTTTGACCGAGGGTACAATACCTGTGTGTGGTTGGAGAATTGGGTGAAGTACACAAAAGATGACGGAGTATTGGCTTTTCCGTTAAATGGTACTTTCAATGGTAGGATCCTATTTAATTTAAGGACTCGGATGAACGAATTGCATCCCAGACCGAGACTAACGCAGTATGAGGCATTAGAGGAATGGGAGATTGAGGCTTTTGAAAGAGAAAGACCCCGAATGGACAAGGGTTTGACCAAGTGGTACCCCAGGCAGAAACAGGAGTCCAGGGATAAAAGGATGAAACAGTGGAGGCAGAGCATGATTGTTGAGGGTCTGTTCCCCATGATGGCATGTCATAACCCTGCAGCGGGTGAGAAAAGTACTGAAAAGTGTAAGCATTGGGGGGCCCCGGGGGAATCAGATGATGAATTGATAGATGACATTTGTACCAGAAGTCCGCCACCTTATAATGAGGGAACCCGTCCTTCCAGTGTAGGAGATGCTCCCCGACGCCACTTCCTCAAGGAAGAAGACAGGTCCCTAGGACTGGGAGGGGGTGGTCAAGGGTTACCCTATTTTGAGAAACCCGAACCGACGGAAACAAGGGATATATATCCCAAAGTGCCCGTAGGTCAGGAAGAAAATTACTCACGTACAAAAATGTTCCTTCCCAGACCCCTGTATGAAAGCGAAGAGAAACCATCGAATTCAGGACTGCCTTTTGTTCAACCTCCATATGGGGAAGAGCGCAGGTCCTTTAATACTGGGACTTTATTCCCGAAACCAAATTATGGTGGAGGACCAAGTGAAACGCATCCTACTGCCCCGAGTTTTACTCCTCCATTGACCCCACAGATATTACATGACACAACTTTAAGAAGGATACTAGTGGAAAAAGAGCAAGAGGCTCTAACTAGACAAAGGACAGAAATAATTCAGAAAATCTCCCAGTTAAATACCAGTCCTGAGGCATTGACTATTCCAGTAACTATTGGACCGGTGGTCCCGTTATACGGAAATGGTCAGGGAAATCCGATTACTCCAGTTATGACCCCAGTCATGGCACCCCCGAGACAGGAACCGATAATCATAGATGATCAGTCCAGTGAGTGCGAGTCTGAAGTTGCGTTCTTGGACTTGCCAAACAAACCGACCGGAAAGGGATTGCAGCAGAGATATAACCCTTTTAATACAAAAGAAATTAAATTAGAGACAGCAACAGGTACTAGGAATGTCTCTTTGGTAACTCCGGATGAAATTGAGAGTTGGAGTCGTGAATTAGAAAAACAAACTCCACAAACGAAACCTTTAGACCTCTACAAGCTGAGGGTAGAAATAGAAGAATTAATGGCAGGGAATGTGGGGTTGGATCGATTGAACACTTACTCTGAAGAAGAATTGTCGTTCATATGTAAAAGCTTTACAAGGAACACCAGAGTGCTCCACGAAAAACTGACCGAAACAGCAGTTAGTATGGGGGTAGATATCTCAAAATCCAAACCCTTACAGAAACCGTACAGAGCAGACTTCTCAGACAAAGATATAGAGCACCTGAATGTGGCGGGAAAAAAGCTGCAGATTAAAGAATTAATGGGGGTACTGCAGAAATGGGGAGATGTGGAAAGATGGAGAAGCAGGTGGGCGAAAAAGAGGGAAGAGGTTCGCTCCCGACAAGTGACTCCTGAATTTGCTTTAAGGGAGGTAGAAAAACCTGAGCAGTTATGCCCCATGCGCGAAGTTCCAGGAGGGAAATATGTGCATGTCCCCTGGTCTAGGCAGGATATTGTGTCCTTCACGAACGATTTTCCAAAATTACGAGAGAAACCAGTTGACTGGTACAGGCAGGTGGAGAGGTTCGTGAAGGTACAGAAATGTCTGTGGAAAGACCTGGATGGGTTTTTCGACATTGTGGTTCCGGTAGATTTGTGGACCCAGTGTAAAATAGCCATAGACTGGCCCAGTGAGGAGTACCCAAGAAATAAGGAAACAGGGGAGCCATCAAAGGATGTCATGCGAAAATATGAGCAGGTAATTCAGCATTTGAAAGAAAAGGTGCCCGCAAAAGAAACTGATTGGACAAAAATAGATAGAACAACACAGGAAAGGGACGAGACAGTGCACTCCTTCTATGAGAGGTTATTGCAGGTATTTAAAACATACAGTGGTATTGATAACATCGATTTGAAGGACATGACGCACTTTATTTACAGGTTTGTAAATGGTTTAAGACCTGAAATTTGTCAGTGGATAAAAGATAATAAAATCTGTTGGCATACTAAGAAAATGGATGAGGTCCTGCGGTACGCTAAGTACTGCGAGGACGAGATGGCAGAAAAGAAAAAGACCCTTAAGGAAAAGGTGATGTGGGCTCAGGTGAAGCTCGCAGAACAGCAGGAAAAACAATTGAGTAACATGGTTAAGAATGCTGAGAACAAAAGTCCTGGGGGAGGGGGTGGAGGAAAGCCCCGGCCCAAATTTAGCAGGGAAGAGGCTATGAAGAAATTTCCCTGCCATCAGTGCGGCGAAATTGGACACTGGCGTAACGAGTGTCCCCAATTATTAGATGATAATGCAAAAACTCCTGATTTAACTCCACAGACGCAGAAAGAAAGACCAAGAAAGACTCAACCCCAGGTAAAAACAGTTCAGGTGCCTCGAGCACCCAAACAGGTATACAGGGGAAGACAGGCAGAGGGTGAGGAGATAGAAGTTTGGGAAAGCGGGGAGAACAGAAATACAGCAACTTCGCAGTATCTGCTAAATGATACCTTCCTTTGTAATAATCAGGACTGACGGGGCCTGAGAGGGGAGGAGAGGAGTGCGTACTTGGCGCTTCCTTGCCGGTAGACCAGTCTGGACCATATATTGAAGGAAAGGTTGACGGAAATGATGTCACCTTTCTGTTGGACACTGGCGCTACCCGTTCTACTGTAAGAACAGTGGACGTTCCAAACCTACCCCTCTCGGGAGAAAATATCCAAGTAGTGGGTGTATCTAATCAATTGATTAGTACTCCTGTTACCGAACCAATGGAGATTTCAATTGGAAATTTTAAACAGATGCATAGATTTGTCGTCTGTGACACCAGTCCAGTGAATCTACTGGGTCGTGATTTGCTGTGCAAAATGAACTGTACCATCTTTTGCACACCAAAAGGTGTTGAAATACAGACCCCAGATGAAGATGGCATTTATAAGTTATTGTTACTTAGACCTGACTCAGAAATTAAAAGATTGACCCTGCAGGACTTGCCCCAAGAACTCCAGGAAGCAGTAAAGCCAGAGGTGTGGGATTTCACTGGAAAAGATGTGGGGTTGATGAAAGATGTGGACCCCATACAGATAGCCATCAAGGACAATGCAGTATATCCTAACACTAGGCCCTACCGAATGAATGCTGAAGTGAAAGCAGGTGTCACTCTGGAAATACAAAAATTATTAGAAGGAGACATCATACAGGAAGTGATGAGCAGCCCATGCAACTCACCGATTATGGGCATCAAAAAGCCTAGTGGCAAGTATAGGGTAGTGCAAGACCTGAGAAAGGTTAACAAAATTGTAGTTCCTTGCTGCCCTATTGTCCCGAACCCTGCAGTGATATTGTACCAGATTCCTTGGGATGCTGAATGGTTCACTGTGATTGATTTATGTCATGCATTCTTTTCGATACCCCTGCACCCCGACAGCAAATTTCTTTTCTCTTTTGCCTTCGAGGGTCTCGTGTATTGTTGGAACCGGGTCCCTCAAGGGTATACAGAGAGCCCCTCTATCTTTAATCAGATCTTGAAAAAATGTCTAGAGACTTTGATCTTACCTGGGAACTCTGTGTTAGTGCAGTACATAGACGACCTTCTACTGGCGTCTAAAAGTCATAGGGACTGTGTAGTTGACACCATTGCCCTCCTAAATCATCTGTGTGAGAAAGGGCATAAAGTGGCCCCTGACAAACTACAGTTCTGTGCGAAATCAGTGAAATATCTAGGACACCAGATAGAAAAGGGTGTCAGAAAAGTCACATCAGAAAGAGTGAGAATAATTCAAAAGATGCAGTTGCCCCGTACTCAAAAAGATGTCAGAATGTTCCTGGGTGTATTAGGGTACTGCAGGCAGTGGATTCTGGGATTTGCAGCCTTAGCCAGGCCCTTGATAAAAATGACCACGAGAGGAATGCCAGATATTGTAGAGTGGGACGATGAAAGCCTAATGGCTTTCACAAGACTGAAAAACTGTCTGTGTACAGCCCCTGCGTTGGGAATGCCAGATTATTCCAAAGAATTTGCCTTATTCTGTGACACTCGCGATAATTGCGCATTGTCAGTCCTGACTCAAGAACATGGCACGACCAGAAGGCCTGTGGCCTATTTCTCTGCCACTTTGGACCCAGTAGCTGCTGGGTTACCAGGCTGTCTGAAAGCAGTAGCTGCTACCTGTGCAAGTTTAGAACAAAGTGAGTCCATTGTCATGGGACATCCTGTGACTGTGTATGTTTCGCATGGAGTAGTAATTCTATTGACCAGAACTAAAACGCAGTATCTCACCCCTAGTCGGCTGACTAAATACGAGAGGATTCTTGTGGGTGCAGCAAATGTAAGCATTGTTAGGTGCGGTATTCTGAACCCTGCCACTTTGCTCCCCGACCCCTTGGAAATGGAAGGTGGGGATGATGATGAACATGACTGCATTGACCTGACAGAGTTCAGTACTAAACCACGCCCAGACATAAAAGAAACGCCGTTGCCTGAACATGATAAAGAACTATTTGTGGATGGTTCCTATCTAAGACATGAACTAGGAGGCCTGAGTGCTGCTTATGCAGTAGTCTCTTTTACAAAAATTGAAGAAGCAGGTTACCTATATAACATCAAGTCTGCACAAGTAGCCGAATTGATTGCTATGATAAAAGCTTGCAAAATTGGGAAGGACTTACGCATAACAGTGTATACTGACAGTCAGTACTGTTATGGAGTTGTGCATGACTTTGGCCAATTGTGGCTACAGAGGGAATTCATGACTTCCTCAGGTACTCCCATTCGGAATGCAAAGGTTGTTCATGACCTTTTAGAGGCCATCCAGTTGCCCAAAGAACTGGCAGTGGTAAAATGTGCTGCTCATAAAAAGAGCATGGACAAAGTATCACTGGGAAACGATTATGCTGATCGAGTGGCCCAATGGTGTGCCAAAGATCGGTATATTGTAAATCCAAAACGAGGGGGGCCAGGAACCAGCTGCCAGCTTCAGGTGTTTGAAGAAGTGCCTACATGGGATGAAGTGAGAGAGTGGCAGGAATCGGCTCCTTGGCAAGAAAGAGAGAAATGGAAGGAGGATGGGTGTAGACCGAGACGTGTGGATGGTGTGATTTTGGGCCCAACTGGTATGCCTGTGTTACCCCGACACTTGCTTGGCACAATGGCAAGATTAATACATGAAGGATCACACATTGGTAGGGATGCCATGATTCTGGTATTTCAACAGACTTGGTACAGTAAGAAGTTCAGGAAGGTAGCAGAGTCCCTCTGCCAGAGGTGCCTGTCATGTCAACAGATGAACCCAGGCAAGAGGACAATGGTTGAACTGAGCAAGATTGGGAGATCAGGGGGTCCCTTTGTAAGGATACAGATTGATTTCATCTCCATGCCCCGTTGTGAAGGGAAACAATATGTCCTTGTCATTGTTTGCGTATTTTCAAAATGGGTAGAAGCTTACCCTACTCCCCAAAGTGACGCACTGACAGTAGCAAAGTGTTTACTAAAAGAACTGATACCTAGATTCGGAATACCATACATTATTGAATCAGATAAGGGTGGACATTTCCAGAATGAAATACTGGCTGAACTCTGTAAGGCCTTTGGAATAAGGCAGAAACTCCATTGTGCATACCACCCAGAGGCTTCTGGAATAGTGGAACAAGTAAATGGAACTATCAAAAACAGACTAGCAAAGCTGACAGATGCTACTGGCATGACCTGGGTGAAGGCCCTGCCTCTGGTCCTAATGGGACTGAGAAGTGTTCCTGACCGCAAGACAGGCCTAAGTCCCCATGAAATCATTATGGGAAGAGTGATGAGACAAGCATGGGTGCCAGGAAGCAAACTGTTGAGTATTACTGATGATTTGGTGCTTGAATACTGCAGAAGATTGGGTGACCAAGTGCGTTCTATCTCTCGCCAGATTGGAGACGACGGCATCCTCAATCCAACGACTCCTCTCCACAACTTGGTTCCAGGAGACTGGGTCAAAATAAAGAAGCACACTCGATCTAATTGTCTGGCACCAAGGTGGGGAAAGAAACGCCAAGTAATCCTGGTAACAACCACTGCAGTGAAGGTCGCAGGTGTTCCCCAGTGGATCCACGCTGGACACACCCAGAAGGTATTACCAGACAAAGAATTTGCAGAAGAAGGGCAACCAGCAGAGGACCCTGCAGGAGCCAGTCCAGAAGCAGCTGACAACGAGCAGCCCAGCACCAGTCAGGTTGCAGGAACAGCAGACGTTGGCCCAGGAGTAGTTGACTACGAACTGCCAAGAATCCAGCCTGCTGAAGAGGTCCAGGAAACTGAGCCAGGAGTAGCTGAAGACGAGCTGCCAAGCATATGGCCAGAAGAATGGATACCGATGATTGATCTGACCGAAGATCCTATCAGAACAAGAGAGCGACTTAGTGAAGGTAGAGAGTGGACTAGTCAGGAAAAGCAAGGCACAGGCGAAGAACCTCAGCCGCTTGAGATTCACATCAAAACTGAGGAAGGAGAAGGTCAGACAGGGACAGAGCAGGTGTTCGATACACCACCGCTAACACCTGATGCAGATAAAGGAGAGACTAGAAATAGAGTGATAGTTCGAGCAGAAGAAAATCAAGGGATCGAAGTGCTTGAACAGGATCAGAGAGGGTTAGAAGAACGGGTTCAGGAAACAGAAACAGAAACAAAGACAATCGAAAGCCAAAAACAAAATATTCCTGAACAACGCCAGATTAGCAACCAGGCAGAAGAATTTGATGCTAGCCCTGGAACTAGCCAGATAGGGGAAGTAGAAGAAGAAAGTGGAAAAGAATTGCCACAAGATAAAGAGAACAAGAGAATAAGAGAAGAAAGTGAAGTCCAAGTACCGACTAAGAGACTAAAGAAAAGAAACAACCTTGAGCCTAGGTTTGTAAAAAGATTGAGACTAAGGATAAAGACAGTGGAAGAAAAACGTGCAGAAGCAAGAAGAAGTGCTCGGATAGCAGAGCAAGAAGAAGACTCTTCCAAAAGAAGGAGTGAACGAATAAAAAGACAAAACAAAAAGTACAAGTCTCCTGAATGGACACTGGTTTTGGAAGAACTTGAAGATCTTGATATAACTGACGTGAGCGACGGAGAGCCCGTCCCTGAGTACACAGCTGAAGAAGAAGACGAACCACCGTGAATTTGCACAAAGTAAGCTAGTTGTGTAAAGCCAAAAAGAGGGGTCGAGAAACTCCTTCTGAGCCAAAATGTCTGATTCAACAGTGAATGGTAGACCTAGTTGCAGCCGTTTTAAGACGTGTTGCAAGGTGTGTATATGTAGTGTAGTAGTACTGATAGTTATCTGGATAGGACTAACAATTTTCATTCCCTTTGCTGTAAGTAAAGATACTAACATTGTCCCTACTGAAGTTGTAAAAACTGACAGTGAGGAGCTAACAACACAGAGTGTAGCAAGACATGAAAGAGCCCTGAGACAAACAAAACAAAACTTAGAAGCATCAGATGAGGGAGGACTACATTATCATGGAGTTAAGAACAAGACACACTTAAATGTTTTCGCAAACTTGTTAATACACTATGTAGAGACTATGGAAATTGAAGATTGCTATGTCTGCATGAAGCTACCTACTTCTGTGGCTGAAGGCGTGACATACCATCACCTGCCATTGACATATGGAATCTCCTGTAGCATTTTAGCTAGTTTATTTTACAAACGAGGACCGTTACAGTACTATTACTCTAACAATGACGTGATCTTTTCTGAACTTCCTATACGTGGGAACTTGAATCCTGTACATACCAAAAGTGACACCATAAGATATATGGGAGACTACTTTCTGACTATAGGTAACATTGACATAGCAGACGCACACAGAGATAACTTGACTTGTTCTTTGCGTGAGCAGGAAAAGATGTTATTATAAAAGAGAAAAGAAGAATTAAAATTCAAAAGAAGGCTAATGACGAAAGTCAGAAAAAGCCAAAGTGGGCAGAGAACATGGAAGGCACCTCATCTGGTGGAGCGGGTCCTGCTCTGTTGCTGGATTTTGAAAAGAAAGGCAAGCTATGTCTTCACCGCGAGAAGACTAGCTATTATAATAATGTTTTCATTGGTTCCAGTGAATGCGAACATAATTACAAGGTAATTGGAGGTTGGGGTTTCAAAAATGGGTCAGAGCCTGTGTTTCCTGGAATTTATTATATTTGTGGGGACAAGGCTTATTTCAAATTGCCGGATCACTGGTATGGAAGCTGCTACTTTGGTATTGTCTTCCCGAAAATATACCATGTGAATGGGAAAGCTGGAAGCAATGAAGATACTAATGGCTTAGTGCGTAGTAAAAGAGAAAGTATAGGTGAAATTATGGGTAGTATTTTCAGTGCACTGATACCTGGAGTGGGAGTGGTTCTGAACACTCACAGAATTTGCAAATTGTCTACTATAGTGGATGTGCTGTCTACTGAAACAGCTCATGGATTTCTGCTGGTCAATACTGAAATGGTTGCGATCAGATCAATGGTTTTGCAGAATCGACTTGCTCTTGACACCTTATTAGCGAAAGAGGGCGGAGTCTGCCGGATGTTGAAGGCGCAACATTGTTGCACTTATATTCCGGATAAAAGTGTACAGATCAAAAGATATGTGAAAAACATTACTAATTTGGCAAAAGAACTCAAACCACTCGAGGTTGATAGTGCCTGGAAGAGACTGGTAGATGGTCTGTCAAATGTAGGTCATTGGCTTGCTAGCATAGGTAAAAGCTTATTGTTCAAAATTCTGATGCCAATTGGTATTATAGGTCTTATTATACTTTCCATTTTCTTGTGCTGTAAATACCGCAAGCGCACCAAAAAGCACGAGGTAAATGCAAGAGGAGTGAAACGAAGTGTGGATGAGATTGAATTAGAGGAAGTGAATGATCAGATATACAAAAAGGTGAAGACTTCTCACCCTACTAAAACTGAGAGAGAAAAGTTAGAACGGTTGCTGGAAGAGATAGAACTTTATAAAGTGTGAAAGAAAGTTGGCATCTGGTTCCATTATAATTTGTGATGATAGTAAATATCATCAAAGAGGGGATTGATGAAGCAAAGCTTCGCATATTTTGCGGCTTGCCGAAGTCAAAAACCTCGTTTATGTGTAATACGGTAATAAGTGTATGTTCTACTAACATTTATGTTTAGTTTGGATAAGGATCGTGAAGCTTGCACATGTGTTTTACTAAAATAATTTACTCGAGTCATCTAAAATGGCCGCCGCTTGTATTTAGTTACTGCGCATGCGTCAGCCACACTCATGTGTCCTGACGCGTCTGCAGAAGTGGAGGGAAAGTTATGCGCATGCGTAATTCATAGCTGTGCTTATCATGTGGTACTGCTCGTGCCACTGCTTTTGTGACTGTATCAATGTGGCTAACATTTAAACGCAATAGTTTTATTTCTTGATGATGAGTTAAAAGTATAAATCCTGTGATGTGTTTTCATAATGACATTACTATGTATTAATTTGTTTTCGCTTACTTTTCATGTACCGCGGGGAATGGGGTTTTGTCTGTGCCGAGAACCATCTTGGAGGTCCCTCTGCGCCTGCGCGACTTGCCGAGGCATGACAGACCTTGACTGATGGAACACAGCCAGTTGGCAGTGATGAGCAAGATGCTCCTGAGAAACGACCCGAAAACTCGGCTGAACCAATCATATGTGCTCACAGAGCAACAATGTTAAAGTTACCATTGTATTTCTGCACCAGTTCTCATGAGAACCCCAATCTAGTTAGGCGGTACCCTATTATGCAAATGTAGGCTTGAAACACTATGTCGTGATTGGTGTGTTACCCAAATCCTACCTTAGGACCAATCGAAATTAAGGGATTCTGACACTTTGCAACATTGGGGGGTGGTACACTGTCCCCAAACTGTATATCTACCCTGGGTTCACCTAGTGAACCGTCCGACTTGTCTGGTTTAGCTGACCTGTCACTGACCCAACGCACTCAATAGGTGACTGAAGATACAGAGCGCTGCGAAGCACTCTGTCCGAATTTGACCATAGACTGAGGTTCTACTGAACCTTAAAGTGCTGGCAAAGCACTTAGCTGGGAGTTCGCTGACCCAATCGGGGTCTTGATCGATAGCTGCAGAGCGGGTGGAGCGCAGGCGTTGCTTCCGAACTGTGGGTTCCGGTCCTGTCCTGAAGAGGGTCCTGTCCTGAGGGTTTGCTGTCCTGTCCTGAGGGTCCTGTCCTGATTCCTATTCCGAGGGTATCCTGTTCTGTCCTAGGTGTCCATTCTGCACCTGCTGTCCTTTGAGGGGTATCCTTCCTTGAGGGTTTCCTGTCCTTAACTGACCCGTGGCCAGGGTTTGGTTTCCACACCTTTCTAGGTAAATATTGCTCTGAAACTCTTAAATCTTGCACCTTCTGAATTTCTAACTTTTGCTTTAATAAAGTTCATCATTGCATATGTTATATTTTCCATGCCTTTCCGCAACTATTGAAAGTCAATTACATATTTTTCAAAGGTTTGTTCCTATGTCTTCTCACTGGTTAGAAATTATATTTTGCATTGCAGTTTGTAATTTTCTGATATGGTCTAGAACTTCATTGCCTAGATTGTTCAAAGGCCCATTCACCTTAAGTGAAGCGTGTTACTCTTTATAGGCCCTCCCATAGTTATTCATGCATAAACTGTCCATGCTTAAACATTTCTGAGATTTTATAGTATTTTCCATCTGCATTTCATATTACATTTGAATGATTACCCTGTCATTATTTCTTTATGCCTATATAATTTACGTTATCTTGGTTATTGATTGCCTTATTTTACTGTACCTCATGCAAGAAAATAATGAATTTTAGATAAACATTTTAAAACTTCCAGTTGTCCGTGGTCATTTAAACAGTATTTGAATGTTATTGTTTGGGTTTGTATTTTGCTGCCTTTCTTTTACAGCTAGCTCCCTGATTCATTGTGGTCATTAGGTACCCGCATCGGTGGATGGTAAGTCGGGTGCACTGAAAATTATTAGCAGGGAACACACACACATCAACTTGGTAGAGCTCGTGAAGTCACCTGATTAATGTATATGGTGATTTGAAAGTATATGGGCCCTGAAGCCGGAAACGGCGAAAACTATTGGTCGGGTGGCCTCGCGCGCTCTATCAGTGCTTCCTTGCTACCAGTCAGGTCTGGCTTTAGGGCAGTATGACCGATGCATCCGCACTACGCGCTGATCTGGAAAGGGGGCGTGGACTGTGTTTAGCAATAACTTATGATTAAAAAGCAGCTGATGCAGAGTTCCTTATGCGTTCAGCTTTCAGGCAGCAAACAAAATGTCATGATCCTGCTAGAGAAGGAGATCGGAGTTTTGTCTAGTGGTAGTTTTGACTCCTCATAAAGTAGAGCTGAGGGTTAATATGCCTGCTGCAAAGAGCAGTTCTGTACTTTATGTGGATAGCTGAAGTGATTCGGAAGGCCAGCCTTTACCAGTGATTTAAAACAAAGGAAATGCATGCGAGGGAGGGTCTATGGAGAGATGAGGGGCCCTTTTGCTGGGTGGTAGTGAGGGAATCTGAAGAGGAGGTCATAGGAACGGGGGTGCCAAAAAAGATTGTCGCACCGGACCCCACCAGTGCTAAAGCCGGCCCTGCTACCAGCTATTGCATAACTCTCTATTGTGAAGAGCTTACGTACATGGAAGCTTCAAAACCGTTGAGTAATCCATATGTGCTAGTTTTTTGATGAAACAACTAGATTCTTGGCAATAGGTCCTTGCAGGCGTGGACGTTACTGAGGGTATAGAGGGCAGGAGTCATACCAGTTCACAATGGCATATCTAAGTAGATGAAAAAGGTCTGCGCGTATAGGGTCAAGGGAGACACCACTTTGTAGCAAAATGCAGGGGTACTACGGGCATGACAGATGCCACTCTAAAGCAGCATACATCTACAGGAATAAACAGATCTGTGGGTATAGGGAACAGGAGAAACAATACTTTAAGAGAGAAAACATTTGCAGAGATGAAATGGGTTTATGAGTACACTACTCTTCTGCAGAAGTGGCTGTGGGTAGTGGGGCTACGGGGTATTAATCCACGTACCTTCAAGAGGTGAAAGATCTGGGGTATAGGGCCGGAGAAACACTACAACGTGCATCTAGAGAGAGGTGTAGGGAAGGTGGGTACAGCTCACAGCAAAGAAATCCACTTTACTGCAAAATGTATGGGGGGTTGATGCTGGCCAGTACTGAAGGTGAAGCATATACCATCACCCTGTAGAGCACATGGAGAGGTGAATTATCTGCAGGTACAGGATGCAGGGCATAGACCCCACTTCATTCTATTTTGTGCTGAGGCAGTTACAAGGGATGGCAAAGGTACTACTCCATTACTGCACTTTCAAAGTCCTTGACCTGTAACAGTAAGAAAGGGATTGAAATCACATTGAAATCGTTGGTCCCCTGGAGATGTCAAGGATTCTAGGTACGGTTTCAGCTCTCTTCACAAGTTCACAGAGTGAAAAGGAGTTATCACATGGTAAGTAGTAAGGAGAACTGGAAACCGTTGCACAGACTGGGTTTCCAACTCATTTGTGAAAGCTCTCCCCCACCTGCCCCGATGGCTCCGCCACTTTAACACCCCATTCCCTCCTTCTCTGTAGCATCATATGGTGCAAATTATTCCAATGAAGACAAGTCTGCACTCATATTGCATAAAGTTGCTTGGGAGAGGTGGGACGCTTGAGTAGCTTGTTAGTATATAAAGTCAAGGCATTGACGTGTACTAGTATAGGACACATACCTGCCAACTTATAAATATATTTCATTGTGTAAGTAGAGGTTGGAGGCATGGGGGGGGGTGGGGCCTTCTGCCGAGAGTTACATGAGTGGCACCCTGCCTTTTATCAACCTCCGCACCTCTTACCTAAAAAAAGCAAAGCGTCACTGTGGCTGTCGCAGATGTCCTGGGGTGTTTTCACACCACTTAATGGCCATTAATTTCTTACTAGAGACATACGTCCCTACCAAACCAGTATAAGAAGCATAAACACAGAACCATAAATCAGTGCTATGTTGATTTAGCCAAATGGAAAAGAGTGTATTTATTCACAACATACATAAAAAAGAGCAGTACATTAACAATCTAGTGCGCAGCGTAGCAGGGTATGGAAATCAGCAGATTTTCAGACATCAGGCATTCACTCATAAAAGTGACGTTAGCAATACATTTTCAAGGCAGTCACAATGAGAAAGGACAACTTGTGCTCCACATAATTTATTATACATTCGGAGTCATGATGTGGGTGTCTACAACGTTTTGATCCCTGCTGAAAGGTAGGGGGATCATCATCAGGGCAGAGGTATTTTAGATGCCTGCGAGTGGCTATGTGTCAACAATGCAGGCCGATACCTGAATCTCCAAGAGAGGGCGAAGTACAATGGCCGATAGATACTCAGGCTGCAACAGGAACCAGTGTCCTGTATTGGTAGGCCCGTCTTCCGCGAGCAATGCACTGGAAGAGAGCATCTGCTGTTAGTCAACCAGGATCCATGTCCACTGAATTACTGGAGCTCGAGGGATGCCAGTGGCATGTGCTGGGGAACCGTTTAGACTAAAAAGATGCTCCCTTCCAGTGAGTGCATTGCTCGCGGAAGACGGGGCTACCATTACAGGACACTGGTTCCTGCATTTGTACTTCGCCCAGTCTTGGAGATTCAGGTATTGTTGACATCCAGGCACTCTCAGGCATCTAGAAATGTTGGTGATTACTTTGCTTTCCTAGTGATGGCAACCGTCCACTGCAAATATATATACATTGAATATTCTAAGACAAACTGTTAAGCATATTTTCCTGAGCATACTGCAGCCCAAGTTTTCTTCATCACCATTTTCAGTTCCCATTTGGATGAAACGTTGTTGATGTCAATGCTCATTCCTTCACTCCCAGTGAATGTGGAATTGCTCATATTTAATGCTAATCTACTTTTTATCAAAACGTTCAAAACTTCCTTGTTACTTCCATTATTTACTGGTGCAAAGATGCAGAGAGGGAGAGAGCCGGGACCCTTGTTCCAAAATCAAGTTCCTCCCTACGACACCAGTCAAGTTACACTGTACTACACCAGAAAAACGTTCAACAGCACACTCCAAAACCAATAAATAAATAAATCAGTCATTCCTGAATAAAACTCGCAACATGAATACTTATGCACTCATGAGTCACATATTCTGCCTTGTGGCGTGTTACTTTTTCAAATCCCCTTCTGCTCCATGCAGTTTTCTTCTATTTCTCGCCTGTGATTCCCACACCCTTTCTATTCCGAGAAAAGAAAAATCGAAATATTTTCTCGCTAATTGCAATGTTTTTCGAGTCATTTTCTAATACCAAGACATGTTACTAAAGGTGATTTTCCTAGGAATGAGCGGCGAGGAGGGTGAAGAAAGCGTCGCGCGCCGCAGGTTTCCCGCCCAGTGCGCGCGAGAGCGCGCAGCCACTCCTGACGCCTTTTCACATCTAACATTAACGATAATGAAGCGAACACCAACGTGCCTTCCTGTTGTGTTTATTCACTCCACGCACGCTGCATATTCACAATAGCTCGCCCCAGAGTGGAAACATTCCTGTAATTTACTCCCGGGGATCTGTTGCTATTCATTAACGTCGCGCGTCGCACTCCCGGGGTTTGCGCAAACAGCTGGGCGTCTCGAGAGGAATCCTGTCCGGGCGCGCCTATTATCGGTCTAACACACGCAAGGTGTATTTCCATTACAGAAAACACTTTTTTTTCGACTACGGATACACACACTGGTTATTCAGTCCCATTGCTGGTGTCTCGTGGAATTCCCGGGGGATTCTTTTAATTCCACTAGGGCGCCAGCAGGTAAACTCCGGGCAAGGATATTGTGAATAACATGGATCTTGCATAACCGCACTCTCCATTTGTGTCTTGAGTGCACGGCGGAATGTACTCAACCATCGCATGCCCTCGTGTGCATACATAATAGACACAATGATATAGACCGGTAGGAAGATACATACGTGCTTTCTGTTCTTGTCTTATGTCATTCTTAGCATGCTTAATATTTAAAAGACGCCATAGAATTTCAAGTTTTTACCTCATCCATGCTGTCTTCCATTCACAAATGAATAACCAGAGAATCTATTGCCAAAGTGCAAAATAGTGAATCTGGGGTACAAAAGTGTGGGGGCAGTAACCATGGGGGCAGTAACCATGGGGGCTGAGCGAGTGAAGCCGGGTTAGAGGCGTGGCCAGAGCAGTATATACAACTTGCCTTTCAATATTACGCTGGCTTTTTTCTTACCAATCTTTGCTCATCTATATATTTGTCCCGATTACACACTCATTGGATGGGTGCACATTTTATTTGAGGTTGAATGGTTTCGTTGTTGTCCCTAAAATTCAGCGGTTGGTTCTGTGGCTCAAGGTGCAGGTGCACTGACAGAGTTGTTTGTGGCTTCCACTTTAGGGATAGCAGAGGGTGCCTGTGTCAGGACTGAGGTCTATCGGCAGGGCTGTGAATGAATCACCATGCTTCAATATCAGATAGCGTTGCATTCAGGGCCAAGTTACACTGGAAGAGCTTCTGACCTCTAATGACGAACCAGAGGCATGACACGCATGCACTTAATACAGTGGCTGTCGGTGCACTACTATTACTCCATACCTGTTCAGGGTTACATTACTATAAATATGGCGGGATGCTCTTAGATGTATGTCTATGAAGGCCCTGGAAGGATGAAAGGGTCGGGAAACCTGAGAGGAGAGCGGAGAAAGGAAACTGAGAGGAAAGGCGATGTGAGTACTGATGAGAGGGAACAGTGAGAGAGATAAGCTCACAAGAGAGAGTAGGAAGAAAGCAACGAGAAAAAGATGAGCGAGTGAGCAGAGCTGGAGTTATTGTGGGGGAAAGGAGTACATGAGAGGAAAGAGAAGACAGAATAAGAGGAACGGGAAAGCTGAAAATAGAACGAGGACGGACAAAGGCACATACGATGATTGTTGTACTCTTGGGGAAGGTTAGAAGCCAGGTATGTCATGTCTGGAACTTGGCTGTGTAATGCAATGCAGTGATTCTTGCCTCCTGGCAGACCTGGCACTCCAGAGCTGAGTATCCTGCTGTACAGTTGGTGCTGTGCGTTCATGCTGAGATTCGTGATTAAATACCAACATTACTATTTCTTGTGAAAGAACCTTCTTTTCAACGCTGATGCAGAAGAAGGCAGAGAAGGACAATTTGAAGATTTCAGTTAGTGAGAGGAAGGAAGGATAGGGATGCGTGAGAGGGGAGATTAGTGCAATTAGTGAAATAAAGAAGAAGGAACCGAAATGCACGAGGGGTGAGTGGAAGAGGAGAGCATGACCATGAAAGGGTGTCAGGGCTACAGCTAATGAGAGGTGAGTGGGCAATGTAATAGGAGAGGAGAGAGGAGGGGGAGTAAAGACAAGGGGGGGGCTGCTGTTAATGAGAGGGAGAAGAGTCATAAGTATGAGAGGTCTGAGAAGAAGACAGACAGAGGGGACAAGGTCGGATTGGCCGTAGCAGACACCAGACATTTTACTGGTGGGTTGGAAGGGTGAGAGGCCAGATTTGGACCGGTGGGGGCCATTTTTGTGACTGGGGGCCAGTTTTGCAGCAGTGCTACAATATCGACCCCCTGTAACAAAAGCAGCAGCAGTGTTTCCCACCAGCTTCCCTCTCTCTGCCCCCACCTCATCCTAACACTGGCCTGTGAGACTTAATTGCCAGGGCTGGTTTATGTTCTCTGTCGGACCTGGGAGGGGGACGAGTCAATCAAGAAACTTAATGAGGGAAAAATCAACAATGGGAGAGAAGATCAACGTGCTCTCCTTTCTCCTGTTAAAAAAAAAAAGAAAGAAGAAAAGGACATCACTCTTTTGTTCTGTGGGAGCATGCTGCTGCTTCCTGTGTGTTGTCGCCTTCTTGGAATGTGTACGGAAAGGTGGAATGATAGCTACACTTTGCAAAGTGACTGCACAATGCTAGCCACAGTTGAATGCAGTGCTTTAAATGGGCCGGTACTCACCGGTACGGAGTACCGGCACTTTTTCCTTTTCTCCCCTTGAGTACCGGCACTTTTCCTAGAACGAAAAGAGTACCGGTACTCAAGGGACCTGACTTCAGCCCAGGCAGCGCTTCCTTTATCACCTCCACTACCCCTGCCCCTGTCGGCCTCGGACCCCTTCCAACTACAGGCCTCACTGGCCTGCCCTGGGTGTATGGTGGGGGGGCACCGTTCTTCAGCACTTTTTAAGCACTTTGGCTGCCAATACAACTTGGTATATATTTCGTTAAACTCTATCTTGTTTTGAAACGTGTTTCTTTATAATGGATGAGTGGCACGTGTTTGTGTACGTGGTTGAGAAAACAAGCTGGAGGAAGGCACTGAACTCTGGCTGCTGTTTCAGAATGAGTCACAGGAATGAACGCAGCTCATTCGGAAGAACACACTCTTCTATACCCTTCAATTTTACTAACATTTTTTTTTTTAAACATATGTTCATGAAATGCTTGATTTCACTGTTGCCCAAATAAAACACACACTCCACAAATAGACAAGCACCGTAAGCAAACGCACACAACACATTAACGGATACATGCACACAAACCATAATGCACAGACACGGAGGAGTACATACTGCACAGATGTACATGCACCAAAGATTCATGCCGAAGCACGCACATGCAAACACTTGCGAAAACCACCAAGCACGGACACACAGCACACACATTCCATCGGTAGACACACACATACAACATGCACACATACAATTAAACACATAACAAACGCATCCGAACTCACAGAAGGAACTATGGAGCTTCTACTGGTCACCTTACAGTATCTTGCTGCGCCTTTCTTCACAGCATACGTCACATTTCCTTTATGGTTATCTTGACAAATAACTACCACCAATAGTGTGTGCTGTACAAACGAAGCAAAATACACCCAATTGATGGACGGAATGCAGAACAAATCAAAACATTACTGTTTTTGTTGCATAAAGCCTTGTGTTACCTGCAGGTCAAAAGTTAAGATCCTTGTAAAATAGCTTAGTGAGTTATGACGCTGCATCAAGGACCTGCCTGCAAACAAGAAGGCATATATTTAGAACCTCGCAATTATTTCCTCAATCTTTTCTTATTTTAAGGATGCTAAAAAACCCTACTTTGGGTAGTAATAAACACTTATAAGTAAGTGCCATATATATAAATATTAGTAAGATAACTAATGGACAGATGGATCCGACATTCTAACAATGCATGCAGATTTTGTGCATACAACCATGGCAAAGTCAAAAAGCTAGCTCCGCCCCTTGTCCCACCTTAGCACCGCCCTTAACTCCACCCACTGCTCCTTTTGGTGAGTACCTTCACTTATTTTTTTCCATTTAAAGCACTGGTCGAATGTCAGGAAGGCTGCATGTTCTGGGTTGGCTGGCCAGCAGATCAACACCATGTTTAATCAAGCAGTGGCAAAGCCAATAGGTCTGTCTTTGTCCACCATCCTTTTGGCAATGTTTGTTTTGTAATGGTTTTATTTAAACATTATTGTTTTTTTGGGCGGGGTAGGTGGGGGCACCAACATAAAAGAAAACACTGGCTAAACAAAACATTTTTCTATTTAAAAAAACACTCATTGCTTTAGTAGTCCCCGGCACTGAAGGGAATGACTTTGTGTCTGAATGAGCAGTATGTGAAAGAGCAGAATGTCATCACTCACAGCAAAATTAGTCAATGCTTGAAGTGGTCTGACCTATTGCTCCATGCTTTATGCCAGAGGTCTTCAAACTTTTTGATGCCGAGACCCCCTTGTAAAACCTTTTTAGGTGTAAGGACCCCCTTCTGACAAAAGTTTCTAGAAACTGGTACTCCTCATCATCAACAACTATCGACAACCATAAATGCGCCTGTTAGACCTCATCACATCCATCCATCCATCCTTCATCCATCCACCTTTTCATCCTTCCATCCATACATCCATCCTTTACCCATCCACCCACCCACCCATCCACCCATCTTTCATCCACCCACCTTTTCACACATCCATCATTCATCCATGCAACCTTTTATCCATCCATACATCCATCCACCCTTTCATCCTTCCATCCATACATCCATCCTTCATCTATCCACCTTTTCAGCCATACATCCATCCTTCATCCACCCACCCTTTCATCCATCCATCCATCCATCCATCCACCCATCATTCATCCCCCCACCTTTTCACACATCCATCCATGCATCATTCATCCATACAATCTTTTATCCATCCATCCTTCATCCATCCTCCCTTTCATCCATCCATCCTTCATCCGTCCACCCTTTCATCCTTCCATCCATCCATCCTTCATCCATCCACCCTTTCATCCATCCATTCACCCATCATTCATCCACCCACCTTTTCACACATCCATCCATCAATCCATCATTCATCCATGCAACCTTTTATCCATCCATACATCCATCATTCATCCATATACCCTTTTATATTTCCATCCATACATACATCCTTCATCCATCCACCCTTTCATCCATCCATCACCCATCCACCCTTTCATCCATCGATCCATCCACTCATCATTCATCCACCCACGTTTTCACACATCCATCCATCCTTCATCCATCCACCCTTTCATCCTTACTTCCATCCATCCTTCATCCGTCCACCCTTTCATCCTTCCATCCTTACATCCATCCACCCTTTCATCCTTCCATCCATACATTCATCCTTCATCCATCCACCCTTTCATCCATCCATCCATCCATCCATCATTCATCCACCCACCTTTTCTTTGCCTCTCTCATGGAGGGTGGGGGTTCAGTATCTCTCTGCGTCTTCCTTCCTCCTCTCTCATGGGAGGGCATCTCTGTGCCTCCCTGCTGGGGGCAGAGGGGGGGGGGGCAGACAGGCTGTAACAACATCTCACCATGAAGAACAGACTCTCAGGTACATTTCTCCTGCACAGGTGCCAGGTATGAGGGCTCCTGGGACTTGAACCAATGATTTATGGGATGTGTGTGGGGGGAGGGGGGAGGGAGAGGACCTTTCATGTGCTCTACTTGCAGGACCCACAGCTCCAGGCGCGCAACGTCCATTGAACTCAAAAGTGCTACAGCCTCCTCCTCCGGTCTGGGAAAGACATGGCTTGGTAGTTCGGACTGGACTGTTCCCATGAGGCACAGGGTCAGAGCTGATTTGCATATAGCCAGTGTCTAACCCAGGGTGGTGTGGAGTGCAAAAAAACGATGGATTTAGGCCCAGATCCTTGTACTGGGGTGAATGTATGACATTGTTCTACATTCTGTCCATCAACTGTGTTTTTTGCAATTTTCACAGCCTCCTCCCCCAGCCACCTTCCCCTGCCCCCCAGCCCCCCCCCCCTCGTGTATGTGAGCCAGGCTAAAACCGCTTCAGGGACACACACAAAGCAACACCCGAGTACTTCACAGGCCTTTAAAATACCTTTTACTTGTTAATGAGGGTTTGATGTTTTTCACCCCTCGGTGTGAATTAGGCCTCCGCCCGCGAGCACCCTCAATGAGCCCGACGCCACTAAGGCAAACGCTCTGACAGAAACTGCGACCCCCTTCCCAGGACTTCACGGCCCCCTGGGGATCACGCCCCACAGATTGAAGACCTCTGCTTTATGCTGTAGGGGGCAAAGGAAAAATGTCAATGACACACAACAGGCCACTGGATGAAGAGGGATTGTAGTATATGATGCGTACATCAGTTTGCAGTACTTAATTTGTAAAATATTAAGTGCCGGGAGGACCCTGCAGCTTGAACCACCCATCGCCATTGTCATTGCTTCCAAAACAACTACTAACCATCTCTCTTGCATGCAGAGGACCTGGACCCCCCAGGATCCTCCCCCGCCCTGCCCCCAAGTGATCCAACCCACAATCAAGTTTACTACTTCCAGAAAGTGGATATAAATTGGCCATGTTTAATTATCAACAATCATAAACATGACAAAGCATTTACATATTATACATTGATGAAATTAATATCATACTTTTAATATCGACATTCAAAATATCATAAACATCAGTTATGGATCATTAATTCTCCCCAGCACTAAGGGGTCCTCTGGCTCGCATCTCCAAATCTGAGAACCCAAGCAAGGCGCAACACACCTGCGTCCTTGAGTGGTGGGCCCCCACCCTCTGGTCCATGTCCGCCATTTTCGAGACCCACGCCTCTACCACCAGGCTGCCCAGGAGGCTTGTAGGGAATACCAAGGGGCCGCTGCCCCCTGCCCTAGTTCGTGACCTGGCTCCCTTGCCTCCCCAGCCAGTGGCCCGATTCTCCCTGCGGACAGCTTACCGTCTCTCCCCTCAGTGCTGGCCTAGGGAGTACGTAAGGAGAGATTATTCTAGGTTCCCAAAGCTAAAGGAATGGCTGGGGAGGCAGGTATTAGCAATTTGTAATCTATATTGTATTCCTAAACAACAGTTCTTCTGCTCATCTCTAAATTAGCTGAGCAGCCCCAACATGTGGTACACTGTTCTAAGCATGGTGTTAACAATTAGGTGCCAGTGCCGAGCACCGGAAACCAATTAAGTGACGGTGCTGAGCACTGGAAAGCACCAACTCAAATTAAGCACTGCAGTTTAGTAAAACCAAAAGTTGTTGGCAAACACCATGCCTAAAATCATTTGTCCACATATTGTGGATAGACCATGATGAAAATGCAGTCCTGAAATGCATATATTTTTCAAAGCTAAATTCCATAAGTATGGGGACTGCATTACCAGTAGATCTCACCCACTTCGATCTCAGCCCACAAAAGTCCAATGGCTCTGCAACCGAATTTCAACTGCCTATTTGATTTCCTGTAATGCACTTTAGCACAGCCTTGCCAGGAGATGCTGTTACAGAAGTGAAAAGGCATTAAAATACAGGGGTGGGTGTTGCAGGTCAGGAATAGCAGAGGATCCTTGTGTCAGGATTGAGGTGTATTCACTGAGATGTGAAAGGGACTCCATATTTCAATATCAGAGGATGTTGCATGTCAGAATTTTATGTGCACTTTCTGAAGTTGCAGTTTTATTTATTTATTTAGTGTGTCTTGTATAGCGCGCGGCTACCCCAACGGGGTGTCCCGGCGCTTCTGAGAGTGTAAATGAATCTTACTCCTGAGGGGATCAGCAGAAAAGGAAAGTTTTGAGTGCCTTACGAAAAGAGAGCTCCTCAGGGATCAACCTGATGGCAAGAGGAAGTTTATTCCAGTGAGAGGCGGCACACACCTGGAAGGTTTTCCCTCCAGAGCGAGTTTTATTAAATCTAGGAGAGATGAGAAGATTTTTGGTATCAGAACGGAGAGATCTCACATTTCTATATATGGGCGCAAACAGGATGTCAGGTAAGCAGAGCCTTGTCCTTTCAAAGCCCTGTGAGCCAAGATTAGGGCTTTGAATTCAACTCTCTTCTGTATTGGCAGCCAATGAAGCGAGCGCCGGTGAGAGGAGATACGCTCTCTTAGGGAAATGCCACATACTAAACGGACCGCTGAATTTTGAACTGTCTGTAGTCGATGGCATAACCCTGCAGACAACCCGGTGTACAGACCGTTGGCATAATCCAAGTGAGAGGTGATCAGTGCTTGGACTATAGCTCTCCTGGTGTTATTAGGGAGGAAATTGATGAATTTTTTTACCATCCTAATTTTGGAGAAGCAAGCCGCTGATAATGTCTGTACTTGGTTATGGAAAGAGAGGTTGGGGTCCCATCTGATACCCAGGTTTTTTATGGATTCCTTAGGCGAGGGGGGGGGGACTCAAATCATGTGGCCACCAAAGGTAGGGGTCCAAGGGAGATGGCTGGTGGAAAAAAAGGACCTCGGTTTTCCCTGCGTTAAGTCGGAGGCAGTTGTTGTCCATCCAAAGTGATATTTTACGCAGGCAGTGTTTTAGAGGATCAAAAGTGGACTGGAAGAGTTTGTCATAGGCGAACAAAAGTTGGATATCGTCCGCATATGAAGTGGCTTTGATTCCGGCCTGGGCGATCATCTCGGCAAGCGGGGAGAAATAAACATTAAAAAGAAAGGGACTCAAGGAGGATACCTGAGGGACTCCCCACTTGAGCAGACGGCTGTTGGACGTGAACGGGGGAGTGAAGACCGCCTGAGTCCTGTTGGTAGGAAAGGAAGATAACCACTTCAAGGCCTGGCCTTGAATACCCTTAGAGTGGAGACGATCCAGCAGGACAGAGTGAGAGATGGTGTCGAATGCTGCTGACAAGTCCAGCAGCACCAACACCGCCTTTGAACCTCCATCGAGTTTCCAGCGAACAGCATCGGCCATCTCTATCAGAGCTGATTCCGTGCTGTGGCCATGTCTGAATCCATGTTGTGAGTCATGGAAGGACCCATTGGATTCGAGAAAATTAGCAAGTTGCTTTTGTGCTAGTTTTTCCAGTACCTTGGCTGGAGCCGGCAACAGAGATATGGGTCTATAGTTAGCCGGCTCATTGGGATCAGCATTAGCCTTTTTAAGGATTGGAACTAGTCGTGCATGCTTCCATGAGTCTGGAAAGATGCCCATCTGGAGAGAATCATTCCAAATGCTGTTCAAAATGGGGTTGAGGAGAGGGGCCAAGGCTTTATATTGTTTCGCCGGCCATGGGTCGGTCGGCGAACCCGATCTGCATTTAGATAATTCTGCCAGAGAAAGATCAAGGGGGATTTCTTCAAAGTTGGTAAAGATCTTGGAGGGTGCTGAGTCGGGGGGAGTGATCAAGGTGGACTTATGGGAGGGATCAGGGTGATTTTTATTAGGGAAGGAGTCATAAATGGAGACAATTTTGTCCTCAAAATAGTCGGATAAACGATTACAAAGGGATTGAGACACAGGGGACTGGTGTTTGAGGGCCAAAGGATCAGTAAATGATCTTACTGTCTGAAAGATCTCCCTAGCAGAACCATGAGCTTTGCTAATTTTTTCCTCAAGGTGTGTTCTTTTATGATCTATGATCTTTTTCCTGTACTTTTTGAGTGCTAATTTATATTCTATTTTACTGGCGGGAGAATATGAAAGTCTCCAACGCCTTTCCAAAAGTTTACAGGCCGATTTACATTTACGTAGGTCTTCTCAGAACCACGGTGTGGAGGGGGCAGAACGAAAGGTTTTAATTGGCCTGGTGGGGGCAATTGAATCAATGGCTGAGGAGATCCAACTGTTGAAATTGTACAGCCTAGAATCAAGATCGATGGCCTCCCTCGGGACTGTGGTACCCAGCTGAGCTCCAAGACTGTCTGGCGAGATATTGCTCCAGTTGCGCCCGAGGGTTTTGGCCTGAACACAAGTTCGTTTTTGATGGAATAAACAAAGAGAAAACGGAATAAAGAAATGGTCAGACCAAGTCACTGGGTACGAGTAGCCAATGATTAAGTCTGGCAGATTAGAGCAAATCAGATCGAGAGTATGTCCCGCCTTGTGAGTGGGGCAACGGATCCGCTGTTCTAGACCACCGTCAAGAAGTGTGGAAAGGAAGTTGGAACTGGTCAAATCCGAGGCATCCTCCGCATGGAGGTTAAAGTCTCCAAGTAGGGTGAAATTTGCGTAACGCAAACTGGCCTGAAGAATGTAGTCCAAAAAGTCCGGTAGCGCGGAGATCTTGGACTTAGGGGGTCAGTAGACAAGCAAGCCTGAGAGGGTGATGTTAGCCGGAAAGTGAATACAAAAAGGGAGGGCCTGAATGGAGTCAATTTGAGTGTAGGGGAATGAGGAAATGGTCCATGCAGATCTATAAATTATAGCAATGCCACCGCCGTGGGTGCTACTATTCCTGTTCTCACAGTAGATTTTGTATCCTACAGGAATGGCTAGGGCTAAGGCAGGGTTGGAATCTTCCCCGAGCCAGGTTTCCGTCAGGAAGAGAATGTCCCAGTTGTTATCTGTTAGGGATAATGCTATATCAAGGGAGTGCTTTACTAAAGAGCGACAATTAATGAGGCCTGCTTTAATCCTGACGTTTTTATTAATGGGTGAGGTCCGCTTAAGATTCGTGCGAAAGGGACAGCGAGATGCCAGATTGCCCTCTGCCTGATCGAAATAGCAGGGCATACACGGAAAGTTAGATAAAGTCAAGTCCGAGGGAAGGGAATGTGAAAACGCACAGTGAGACGGTCGTAGATTGAGTCGTGTGTTCCTATCATACCTATGGATGGAAGGTACAGCATGGTCTGTAGCCCTGGCCGCGGTCTGGTCGCGGACGGGCGCAGACGGGCAGGACTCTGGCACGACTCCGGCGCAGGTCCGGCGCGTCCGCTGAGCGCGTCCGCTGCTCGGAAACATGCCCTTCCTTTTTATACTCTCCGCTAGAGTGCGAGAGTAGGCTTCCCAAGCAAAGATGGCCGCGCTAAAATTTAGCCCGTCCGGGACACCGCTGACTCAGCCCTGAATCGGCTGGAGTGAGTCTGGGTCACCGGGGGGTGCGAAGGAAGATCGATAGGCTCGCCGTGCTGTTTTGAATCTAGCAGGCAGCAGCAGGAGTGAGTAGGTAAGACCCGCTTTTCTATTCGGCGGATAGGCAGGGGCACAGTGACAGAGTAAAACGCATCATGATCAAGCGAAAATACAGTGCAATATAAAACAATTTTAAAACAAAGCTACAAGCTACGAGCATCAAGAAACACAACCTCTCGGCTTCGGCCTCAAGAGGGAATCAGTACACAGCTTAGAATATGCAACATGTTTATCAAGTTAGACCCAAACAACTTATGATAAGCTTTTCCTGCATGAAGGACAAGTGATTCGTTTACTACGATACCCAAGGAAACACCGCTAAACATTAGATTCAGACTAAAAGAGATGCAGTACTGCTGGGAGTACAGAGATTAGGAGTGTATCTCTTCCATTCATGCCAACTCTCCATGCTTATTACATTGATCATCATTTGCAATACCGTTCTGCATTAGAAGTGTATATATGTGTGTGCGTGCGTGTGTGTGTGTACACTTTACATAGAATACCCACAAGGAGTAAAAGATTGATACACACGTTGTTCTGCCCAATGAGTTGACTTCCTTTACTTTGTTTCCTCCAACTTATTTTGTGGCATTTCTTGTCATAAGTTTTACCCTCTTCTCTAGATCCCTTTCAAGAGTATCTGCCTAGTGCCACACCAGCAGACGCCAACCTTTCCCCGTTCGTCACCCTTTTCCTTCTCAGACCATAAAGGCCTCTGGCTATTAATATGAAAATCCATGTGTGTGGGCAAACCGTCCCATTTCCTGTTGCAGGCTACAAAAAATGTGTCATGAGGATACAAGTGGGAGTAGCATACATGGGTCAGGACACTATAAACAGCAGAGCATGTGTAAAACTATTTTGTTTTATATTAAGATTTTATGAAACACTACATGGAGCCTGTTAGTTGCCTCAGAGAGCTACAAATAATATAGACAACAAAGATGTTAAATACTATGGGAATGTGTAGTCCAACAAGATGGGCAAGTAACCATGCCCAATGTTCTTCAGTCATGAACCTTGATCAGAGCAGAGTTCAATTGAAATCGAGTCTATAAACTTGCGCCTTCAGGGATTTCCTAATCTAGTTGTGTTTGGGTTCAGATCTCATGTTGGAGTTGATTGTGTCCTAAATTCTTGAGCCTTGTACTCTCAGGAATCTGGTTCCATGTTTTATCCTCTTGAAGGTGTACTGGTTATTTATGAGGTGGACCATGAGCAGGGATCTCCAGTTGATGTGTCAAGAGTACCCAGTGGTGATGTCATTCTGGTCCGCAAAATGCTTTTCTGAACTATACAGAGGGCACTGAATATTATCCTAACATCTACTGAGAGTCAAAGGAGAGCTTTAAATTAACCCTGGGCGTAGTGAGCGTAGTGGGGCTTCGCGAAGCTACGCAAAGTGGGCGAGAAACTACGCCCACCTGCGCACTTCGCGTAGCCCCACTACGCACCACCCGCCTCCCTCCCGCCCTCAGTAAATACCCCCTTCAATGTTTAAATAAGTTTAAAGCCACTTACCTGGTCCGCGCGCGTCCCGGGGCTCCCTCGTCTCTTTCAGTGCCCGCGTCTTGAACCCTAATGCGCATGCGTGGCTGCCCGCGCATGCGCATTTCTAGCGAGAAATGCGCATGCGCGGGCGGCCACGCATGCGCATTAGGGTTCAAGACGCGCACTGAAAAAGACGAGGGAGCCCCGGGACGCGCGCGGACCAGGTAAGTGGTTTTAAACTTATTTAAACATTGAAGGGGGTATTTACAGAGGGCGGGAGGGAGGCGGGTGGCGGGCCAGCTACGCTCGTCCACGGAGCATGCGTAGTGCCGGCTACTACACCCGCACCGCAAAATGCGTAGCAGACGGCACTACGCATGCTCCGTGGACGGAGCGTAGCTGCCCGCCCACCCCTACTTTAAATTCACATTCGATGTGGTCATGCTGTTGTATGTTTGGCCACATTCTGTTTGTCTGCTTCTTTGGCATTTGTAGCATCACAGTGAGATTCTTGGGAGGGCTATGATGGTAGTCCAAACATGAACAGGAATATTTTTAAGTCTGTACCACCAGAGGAGCTGCTCGTTTGCTAACACTCCGGTGGCTTTACTCCATACCCCACATTTACATGGTGTCATTAAGCCACGTAACGGGGCTTAACTCCACCTTGTAAATGTTCCCCTTTCCACAGCAGTCCGCCGCGGCAAAGGGGTAGTCAATGGGTGTTGCAGCGGGCATTCCACCGCAACACTCATTGATTTTTGGCGCTGCCCCATATTTACAAGGATGGGGCAGTGCCAAAGACGAAGACCAGGTAAAACCTGGTCTTAATAAGGCGATAAGAGGAGAAATTAATAATTTATCTTCATATTTTGCTCGAGTTACTGTCATCATATTGTCCGCCCATCTCTGTGTCATAGGCTGAACCATCACCAAAAAGCTTGCACATGCATCCATTCAATCCCTCTTTAGATATGTGCAAAATAAGCAATTTGCAAAGGCAGTGGAGTTACCCTGTTGCAGCCTGGCTATGGTTAAATACATTTGTTTAGAGCTACAAGTTATGATAAAACAGCATTGCACAATCCATATATGCAGCCCTGCAGAGAGCAATATGATATTTGCTAAGCTTGTGGAGGGAGGGTAAGGGCATAATAACTCCCTGAGGCTTTGTCTCTCATCAGAGATGGCCCCTCTTGTCAATCAACAATAGTAATAAATAGCATATTAAATTCTGTTCAAGTGCATATTTCACTGTCTATATATTCAAAGTCATAATGAGTCAAAAAAGCCCTAGTGTTACCAAGATTGGACTATGGAAGCACCACTCCATGCGGTATCCCCAAATACCATCTGGCACCCGCTGAGGGCATCGCTTAACCCCTTCCATGCTCATGACGAGCTCAGCTCGTCATGGCATATACCTCTCAGGTGCTCATGACGAGCTGAACTTGTCATGACCACACCCATTTTCATTGCTGTCCAGCTCAGCAGGGGAAACTCTCAAGCAGCGATGAGGTTAACGTTGCGGCCAGACTGGTCTCAGGAATTAAAAGAAATAACCACATTTCTTCAACCCAGAAAGCTCTGAACTGGCTGCCCTATGAGGCAAGAATACACCTAAAGATCGCTTGCATGACCCATAAAGCCCTGCATAGCAATACCCCCACTTACTTAGCACTAAAGCTAGAGCGAACGGGAGGTTGCAGACAATTGCCAAATGCGAGGTCACTACTACTGAAACCACAATCCTTCCATAAAAAGAGTACTGGTTGCAGAGCTTTTTCAGGGATCGCACCGAAGATTTGGAGCTCCCTACCTCCAGTGGTACGGGGAATCTCATTGTTTAGCTCCTTCAAAAAAGAAGTAAACATTTTTCGAATTAGCAAGTTTACATCCTAAGACTTTATTTTGATGTTGACTAATAGCCACCTATGATATCCATATATTATTGTCTACCTCTTTTGTATTGAATGGAGAATACCGAATGTATGTATACGACCTCAACCTCCTAATATTTAATAACTGTATATTGTGTAGGGCTCTGATTCCCTCGTGGATCATTCCTTGTTGACTACTAGTCACCTATGCTATTCATATACTACTATCTACCTCTTAGTAATGAATGGCGAATACCAAATGTTTGTATACTACATCAACCATCTAATGTTTAATAACTGTATACTTTAAAGTGCTCTGATACCCTCGTGGGTCATGTTCACGCTATATAAAACTTTTTAAATAAATAAATACGTAATCAGGTTTTGTTTATAACTTTGAGGTTTATACCTAAGTTGAACAAATTTGAAGAAGCCTCTCTAAATGTATGTAAGAATACATGTGAAGATTTGAGAACATCGTTATGCATTTTATAATTTAAAACACTTCATTTAATGCTAGTTATAATCCTTTTTTAGGCCTTGCTAAACAATGCTGCTGTCACCAGACCTTTTGTGAACAACAGAAAAAGAGCTTTCAGAAGCACAACTGAGATATGTGGTTTAGCTCCAACCCCTTGTTGATACCCTTGAGTAAAGCATTTGCTTACACAGAAGGATTAAAATGGTTACACTGAAAAGCTAATGAGAAAGGCGATTTGCCTGGCCTGTTTACCGAAGAACAGTTACAAAAAAGGCTGTGGTTCTGACATATTTCTCATAGACAGCATGTGTTAAAGCCAAAAGGTATTTAAGGGTTGTTATTAGACTGCATTAAAGCCTACATAGAGGTATCACAGATTACTGTGGTAGACAACAGTTGGGAGTAAAAGATTTGAACTGTGATATTCCTTGTTAGGCCCTCTTAGGAGAGATAGCATCATTTTGTTTTGCTAATTGTGCTGTTAATTAGATGTGTACATTTATGACTGTATGTCTGATCGGTGTTTTGTGGGAAATATTATGCTCCATACAGTAGGCCTAATCTAGTTACAGTGGCAAGCCAATGTAAAGGCTAGAGGGCTGATTGGTTCGCTGGGAAATGTTCTGTCTGATGTCATAGGTCTGATCTGTTTATTATGAAATGATCTGTTTATTATGAAACGGTTTGTCAAAGACAGTAGGTAGGGTTTATTTATTATGAAAAGTATTTGTTAAAGCTAATGGGCCTTCGAGGGTAGACTGCTATTACACTATGTCAAAGGCGGTGGAGCAGTTTTTGTTAATTGAAATCTCTTCTATTACTGTACTATGCAAGTGATTTGGTGTTGGTCATTCCGTCGGCCTAATCTTGGGAGCAGAAGAAATTCCTTCTAAACCGCTTAGTAGGGATTATATCTTGTTTTGCCAACTCTAATTTTGTATGGTATTTTAATTGTATGACTGTATATCTTGCTTGTGGGAAGGCTTACCCTCAGTTCTGTAGGCCTGAGTTGGTTAGGGCGGCACATCAATGATAAAGGCAACAAACTTCAATGGTTTACGGGGAAAGTATTTAGAGGACATTGACTTCATCAGCGAATTGTGAAAAGTTACAGCAAAGGCAGCAGCTAAAAGCACTGATTAAAGCCAATAGGTCTTTAGGATCGGATTGTTTTTAAAACATGTTAAAACTTTTTAACAGGTAGTTTGTTACATGGGATCTCACAGACTATCTTAGTAAGCAAATGCTTTATTGATAATTGCTGTCTTCAACAAACTCTGGTGGTCAAATACTTAAATGTGATAAAACCTACTACACATTCTAAACTTGACAGGCTTAGTTGTGTGCTAGGCTCATACATGTGTATATGAATAAATACCTATACATTCATAAAAGGGCTTTGTGTGAGACCTCTTTTGCCTTTGTCCTGTTCAATTGACATTTAGACTCTGCTTCTATCCATGATAACATACAGTATGGAGTCATGAGTCAGCCCACTTCCGTCATTGCTTCTATTGCCTTGTAAGTAATGGCGTTTTTCCTAATTACACATGCACATCTTCCTCAAAATGAATGTGATTGTGTGCCGGGGAAGCATGTGCAAGCTTGAATAAGTCAGTGGACGCATGACTGGATGCTTAACTGAGACATTCATGATGACTTATTGAGTGCCTAAACTCACTAGTGATCAAAGAAGCATGTTCAGTTTTAATCTAGACCTATTGGCATTACCAGTGCTTTGGATAACTCCATTTATTCCTTACCACACAGCATACTCAAGGTCTCCACACCAATGTGTTCCAAAGTTGCAAAGCACCTACAGTGGATTTGACCCCAGTACAGTCTTGAACAATAATGAAAGGCGACCCGAAACATTCTGTTAAAAAACACTTTAAAGAGATCTGCATTATCAGAATAAATACAATCATGTTTAATTGTTATGTGCTAAAGCTGACTGTTGGAAATAGGGGTCTCTAGATGGCAGTGATATGTACCATGTCCAAGTAGGGACCCTTCCTTCTAGTCAGGGTAAGGGAGTTACACACCCAGATAACCCATGCTCACCCCCTTGGTAGCTTGGCACTAGTAGTCAGGTTTATCTCAGAGGCAAAGTGTAAAGTATTTGTAAATAACACATACAGTAACACAGAGAAAACACTACAAATGGACACCACACTATTGTAGAAAAATAAAGTATCTTTATTTAAATCAAGCAGGACCAAAAAGGAAAAGAAAATCCAACATATGCAACGCAAAATATGACTTTTACGAGGTTTTAGCAGTTCTGCCGATAGGAAAGTATGCATGCTGTGATTTTACACAGAGTACCTTCAGATACATCAAAATTCTGAAGGCAAAACAGCAGCAGAGGAGGGAAGTATCTGAAAAGATAGTGGTGTGTCGGTTCCTGAGTCCTTGGGGAGGCAATGGGTCAGTTCTGCTGCACGCAGGAGAAGTGTTGTGTCAAAACTGGACTGTAGTGGGAAGCGAGGCATTGATTCCAAGAAGGTTCTGATCTGCAGGTGATGAGTCAGAAAAACTTGCCTTACAGGTGCAAAGAATTAAAATCTGGATGTGCAGGTGGTTGATGCAGGGATGGCAAACAGGCGCTGCATCGATTTCTTCAGCTGTGGTCCTAAGACATGCCGATTCTTTCAGCCGCACAGCAGGGTCTGTGTCAGAGTCAGTGCAGTGGTCTCAGACTTCGGGGACTGGTGCACTGAACTTGGGCTGTGTTGGTTTCTTTGGCTGCTGGCAGGCAATACATCGATTTCTTCAGCTGCATGGCAGCAGTACGTGGAAATTCTTCTCGCACGGCAGTGCTGCATCATAAAAACAGGCACTGGAATGGCGATGCCTCAATTTTCAGTTTTTTTTGTAGTTTTGTGCAGCAGGAACAACCTCCAAGGCCCCCGAACTGGAATGAACACCACAAGCCAGGTCAGAACTCCAAGCAGTTGAGTTCAAGGATGCTGCAGGTGAAATATTTGTGTTCCTGAGACTTCTTAAGAGGAGACAAGCTCTGCGTCAAGCCCTTGGGAATCTTCTCAAGCAGAATACAACAAAGTAAAAGTCCAGTCCTTTCCACTGCCCACAGATAAGAGCAGGAACTGCAGGCCAACCAAGCAAAGCAACACACAGCAAAGGGGTAGTACTCCTCCTGACAGCTCTTCAGCTCTTCTTCTTGGCAGGGTCCTCTTGATCCAAAAGTGTTCTAAAAGTCTGGGGTTTTAGATCCAATACTTATACCCCGTTTGACCTTCCAAGTTGGCAAATTAAAAAAAAGAGTTTTTGCTGTTTACACGTTCTTGCCTTGCCCAGCCTTGGCCTCAGACACACTCCAGGGGGAGCAGAGATGGCATTGTGAGAGGACAGGTACAGCTCTATTCAGGTATTCGTGACAACTCCTTCCACCACTCTAACTTGGTGATGGGCCATCAGGATATGGCCCTCAGCTCCCTTTGTGTGTCTGTCTAGAGTGAATGCACAAACAGCCCCTGTCAGTCTAAACAATACATTTATTCCATAGGCAGGCAAAGGCACAGGATGGTCAAACAAGAAAACACCCACTTTCTAAAAGTGGCATTTTCAAACACACAATTTAAAAAATAACTTCATTGAAATATGTATTTCAAATTCTGAGTTCAGGGAGCGCAAACTCCAAATCTCGATCTCTTCCCAATTGAAAATTACCCTTGTAAGATGTTACAAGGCAGCTCCAATGTTAACCTATGGGAGAGATAGCCTTTCAATAGTGAAAAACATAATTGGCATTGTTTCACTATCAGGGAAGGTAAAACACACCAGGACTTGCCCTACCTTTCACATACACTGCACCCTGCCCATGGGGGTACCTCAAGGCCTGTCTGAGGGGTGCCTTTCATGTAGAAAAAGGAAGGTTAGGGCCTGGCAAGTGGGTGCACTTAGCAGGTCGATATGGAAGTTTTAAACAGCACTGACTGACACTGCAATGGTGGGCCCAAGACAAGTTTACAGGGCTACTTGTGTGGGTGGCACAATCAGTGCTGAAGGCCCACTAGCAGCATTTGATTTACAGGCCATGGGAACCAGCAGTGCACTTTACTAGGGACTTACCAGTAAATCAAATATGCCAATCATGGGTAACCAAGCAAAATCACAATTTACAAAGGGAGCACTTGCACTTTAGCACTGATCAGCAGCGGTAAAGTGACCAGCGTACATAAACCGGCAGAAACGAAGTCCAGCACACAGTCAAAAATACAGGTCGTAGAGCCAAAAAACAGGGGAAACCACTCCAAGGATGCCAAGCCTAACACTGACATAGTGTATTTCCTACCTTCCAAAAGTATGAATATTAACATAATTGGTAACTATTGGCAAAAGTGTATATATGAGCAGGCCTTAAAAGAAAAAATGGCAGTCCTTTATTCGGATATTTACTAACTAGAGCACGTGAATCAATGCTGGAAGAACTGACAAAACTCAAGCCATGGATCATATTAACATTATTGAATTCAACATAAGCCACACTGGTGCTCATAATCCAACTACACACCATTGCAGTTTTTTTTTAATTTTAAGCAATCTTACACTGTCTCACTACCACACAAAGCCCAATACACAACCACACAGCATAGGAAGTTACCACATAAGTCGCCAAGACTGGCACATGGGCCACTGTTACACTGTGACAGGGAACAAAAAACATGTATACAAAATGTGTACATGTACAAAGCTGTATTTGGAGTCCAAAATGCCAAGGTGTTTCAAAGAGACAGAATACCTATTCACATCACATCTCGATAAACAAGGATGCACCCTAGTACCTAATGCGACACAAAGCCTTTTTTTCCACGTGGACATAAAAAATACCTCTTCATGTGATTTAAGAAATGCCCAATAATCTTTTACCTTAGTTTTTGCCTTGATCTTAGTTACTTAGCTACTGACTGGCAAGATCTATGTAAAAGTGGCATTGGATTATTTTACATTTGCAACTGAATAATGTAACTCTTTGTTCTCAAAGTAAGCGGGCATGAAAGCTTTTCCATTACGACCTTTAGCCTTCTCACATTTGTTTAACAACGACATAGTGATTGTTTGGGAGGCGGATCCCTCCTCGAGGCTGGTTGGATGGAATGGGTGATGCAGTGGGGCCTTCAACAAATGGAAATTGTTTTCATTTTGAAGAAAAGCTTTCTTTGTTCCACAATGAGTGTGGCGAATTTCAATCCTGGCCAATCATAGAATACTTAACATTTAAATATTTATTTAAACATTTATATAGCACACCTACAGGAAGAGGTGTTAGGGCGAATCTCTTGGAACTAAACGTTGGATAACAACAGCTTTAACTAGAACTTTACACACAGAAACAGTTGCTCAGAGGTGTTGTAAAGTGTATGAGAAATACAATGCCGCAAGAGGGAAATTTCTAAGTGATTGCAGGAATGCATAGCAGGAGTAAGAGGCAGCAGAAATTATAAATATTTGGGACTATTTGTATGGTGATGTGCAAACCATAGTTCTTGCAACAAGATGTCGAATAGTGATGTGCACACCATTCTCGTACAGTATTAACGACTTGCCTGTTCAGTGACACATAATTTAAAAAAACATTTTGTTGGAAAGTTAGAAGCTCCACAGGATACTGAATCTTGTAGTAGGATAATTGCAAGATATTTAAGGTAAAATTAATATTTAAAATGTTCCTATATCTTTTAGTCTAAAAATGATAGACTGGTGTTAGAGCCCTATTTTAATTTCCATTTATTTACATTCAGCCTACCCATGTAATCCAGGACATACCGTTATTCAATTTTTTTGGTCCACACGAGGAGCTGTATCATTGAAGGAGTCAAAAGGTAAAAAGTATATCAGGGAATTATGTTTGTGTGTATGCCACTGATTTAATGGTAGAGTGGAAGATTATTTTATCAATGCACTGCTTAGGTCATGAAGGGCACAAGGTTCTTGACAGTCTCCTAGATAATGAGGATGATGATACTGAAGATCCGAAAGGATTCCAAATGTACATTCACAATTAGATCATAAGTTTCTCCTAAAAAAAATTAGCACAACATTAGAACATTATTATTTTGAGATGAAATTCTGCAATTAAATGTTGGTAAGGTACGTCAAGTAAGGCTAGGGATAACACTTCACTGACTGAAGTCATTGAAAGCACAAAACACATTGAACAATCTTCGGCAATGCAGAGAAGCTGAAGAGGGTCTGCTTACTTAAATCCAATGAGCAGCTGAATGATTCAAAGAAAAAGAGGATACAAAAGTGAAGGATTCATGATGAGGCAGAGGGTCATGTTTTAGGGTTTTAGGTGTGGGTTGAACAAACATGCTGATTTAAAAGAATAACAAGCTTGTAAGTTCATATTTAAAAGTTTGTCATAGAAAGGGAGACTCTGAAATGTGGTAGCTCAGAAAAAGTAGGGAAATTCAAGAAAATTTGTGAAACATATGTGGGACATGGTATTTCAAATTGAGAGTAACACAACAAAACGTATTCCAGCGATGCACTTCACATTAATAGGAAGAAGGTGCAAGTGTTAGTGAACTCTGGGGCATGGATGATTTTAATGCCTGATGAAGTATACAATCGCAAATTTAAAAATGCAATCTAGCTATTGAAAATGGATGTTCGTCCAGGACAGTATGCAGTAAATCACATCTAGAAGATTTATTTCACGCTGATGTTGAATTCAGAGGGAGGCAAGGCAAAGAAAAGGAATTTGGCCAGAGAAGGGGGATAGTGTATAAGGATGGCATCATCAGACGCTATCAGAAATACTCCTGGATCGCAGCTCAAAACTTACTGTGAGAATCAGTGAAGTGGGATGGAAAGACTGTGAAGTCAGCATTGTCAGTGTGGCACTGGTATTTTGTCAGGCATTTGGAAAGGAATTAGGGTGCCTAATATTACGTACAAAATTGAGCTGAATCCAGGACTGATATCTGGAGTTAGCAAAGTGAGGAGCATGTGATTTGTAGCGAGAGATGCTTTTTCAAGTTAACTTGAGAAATTGAGCACTTTGAGGGTGGTCAACCCAGTTGAGAAGTCCGAATGGGTAGCACCAGTTGTGGTGGCCCAAGGCATTCGGCAAGGTTTGTCTTTGCACAGAGCAAACTCTCAATAAGGGTGTTGTAGTTCTTCTCATAGATAGAAAACTCTCAATAAATGTGTTGCTTTGGCATGTTTGTGCTTATCAATATACTGGAGTTTACCTCATCTGTTGCTGATGCAATGTGTTATACCATCATAGATCTTACATCAGCGTATAATCTGGTGAGTCCACATGGTAACTCATAAAAATGTTACTGCTTTGGTGGCACCGTTTGGAATATTTAGATTTCAGAGAATACTGTTTGCAGGAGTGGTAGAATTCTATTCTAAGTTCACTAGCAATTCTATCTGCAGAACCACAGAGATCAGGGAGTTTCTAATGAAGGGTGTAGAATTCACCTAGGCATATTTGCGTAAAACCTTAAAAGGCAGGATCATTATTTCCGTGCCCTGCTGCAAGTATTTTATGAACATGCTAGTGCTAATGTATGTCTTAGCATGTACTGATATGGTTCATGAATGAACTGAAGTATCGCTTTTATATTACCATGAAGTGTACTGCAAAGTTTCATGCATTTCTGACGGCTATAAGCCAATGTATTCAATGTACTACAGTTTCACATTTTTGGGACTGTGCAATATGTGTAGTCTTGTTTTGAGGATTTGCATCATGAAGCGTAAATTATAGAAAGTAGGGAAATCAGCAGTTGGCCTAACGGCTAGGGCGCTCGACCTCGGACCTGGGGATCTGGGTTCGAGTCTCGGTAACGACGCCAAAAACCTCCTGTGATTCTGGGCAAATCACTTAATCTCCCCGTGCCTAAAATGAATGCGTGTCCTCATGTAACGTAACTGTAAAGCGCTCTGATACCTGATTAAGTTCGGGTCTAGTTCGCGCTATATAAAACTCTGCAAAAAAAAAAAAACATTTTCAGTGTCTAGTCTTCAAGGACTCCTCACATTCTTTCTTGTGAGAATAGCTTGACTTCTGCTCATTGTTAGTTTTGTCCAAAGTGACAATTTCAGTCAAATTTTCACATTTCCATTGACTTGTACTGAGTAACAACTGTATAAATGAGATTGTAAAAAGTATGAATTTAGCATCATATGCTTCAAATGGATTTTGGGTGAAAACTCTGCTCCATTGAAAAAGCAATTGGGGCACATTGTTTAGCTTGCTTACCAGCTATGTTTGCATTGAACGCTTACTTGATAGACTTTTAGATATCCCAAAGTATTGTTTTTATTTCGCAAAAAGGAATTCATACATGTTAAAAATTATTTGATTGAAATTGATGAGTTTTAATTCTCACAAAAAGTGCAGAAATTTGCTAGTGTCAGTGCTAAAAGGTTAGGAGCTATACTTTTACGAAGTGATGAAAGGTGTAAAAGAATAACTGAGGCTTCATCTCCAGGAGCCACAGAGGAAAAGAGAAAACAGTACAATGTAGTAGAAAGTGAGGCATTGGGCTTCTGGAGTGTGAGAAAGCTTAAAAAATTGTTTGTAGGACATCATTTTCCATTTATACTGATCATAAGCCTCAAGAAGAAGTCTTTGTGAGGAAGGGTTTGGGAGCAATTTCTATATGGATTAGCAGGTGACTAGTGTGACTGCAAGAATTTAATTTTGATGCCTTCTAAATACTAAAAATGGGCGAGCCAACAAATTGACAGGTAGAGCTGAGACCGAGCCTACTACAGAGCCAGAGTCTGGCTGGGCAGTAAGAGCCATGCATGAGCAGAGCCAGGCCCTGAAAATAGCCAGTGGCGGCTCCTCCACTAAGGCAGAGGAGCGTCATCCCCCTGCTCAATAGGAAAACTAAAATGATAATAACTTACTGTTAGTATCATTTTAGTTTTCGAAATAGGGACAGTCGTGGGGCTGGGCATAGTAGGGAGTGAATTGGTTTGAACTCCTTAAGAGCGCATGACTGCTTGGCCCGTCCAAACAGTCATGCACACTTTGCATGTTCCCCAACAGGCTGCATTACACAGCCTGGAGAGGAACATGCAAATCCTCCCAGTCCTCATCTGAGCATTTGCCCGCGGTCAGACCAATCACAATGCTGCATTGCAGCATTGCGATTGGCTCAGGGGAGCCTGAGAGCATCCTGCTGCCAACCGGAGCCAGGAGGAAGGTGACGGAGGAGAGATGCGGCCAGCCTTAGCAACCCAAGTGTCTTTTTTCTCCTTTTTCTTCTTCTTATTTTGTTCCTCTCTTTGTTTCCCCATCACCCCCCGGCCCAGCCACCCTGGTCCAGTAGCAACTGCTACGGAAACTAGTTGGCATCTAAATCATGCAACAAACATTATGTGTTCAAATTTAGATCAGGTATTTTTTTAATATAAAGAAGCAAGCGCTGGTGGCAGGCTGAAGCCATATTAAAGCTCGGATCGATTCAGGCTTGTGGGTCCAAAAGGAGCTGGAGCTGAGCTAGAACAAGGACTATGTCTCGAACCTGGCTTGAGCCTTCAGTGGCTCGCCCACCTCTACTACACACCTGGTATGTACAACAAAGACCCAGATTGCCTGCCAGGACTTGTTTGTGATAATGAGATTGAGAGGAAAGAAGTGAGTGGAGATGGTGAGGCGGAATTAGTAACAGTTTGTTCAATTTCTTGAGGTCTGATTTTGCATGAATTGTTAAAGGAATGTTTGGAGAAAGACTCAGTTCTGAAGGTAGTTAAGGGAAGTGGATATGAACATAATGTTTGTTGCAATGCTGTTTTAACCCCTTTGCCGCTGGCGGGATTCCCCCGCTGTGCTGGGGGGCGGGGGGCTCATCATGAGCCACAGCGCTCCGGTGCTCATGACGAGCTGACCGCGTCCGTTCCAATGGAATGTTCAGCACAGCAGGGGAATCAGCCCAGTGTGCGAGCGTTCCATCTAACGGGCGCGGTCATGACGAGCTCAGCTCATCATGAGCACCGGAGCGCCGTGGCTCATGACGAGCTCAGCTCATCATGAACGTCCAAGAGATTAAGAGGTTACCCAGAATTGAGGAATGAGTTCAAATCTGTTAAAAGCGATTTGCCTTTTAGAGGAACCCAATTGAGTTCTCTTAAAAAATTGATGAAGAGGTTGGAGGAACTAGCACATGAAGGACATCTAGAAGTGTGAATGTGATTTTGATTAACAAATCAGTGACACGATGTGGAAAGTTAAAGCCAGACCCATCAATCAAGCAATCAGGGGTTGGTAAAGTGCAACTACTTCCGTGCTAGGGGAAAGGGGGCGGCCCCGTTGAGTGCTGGGGTCATCCGAAGAGCCAGGACTTGCAGTCCTTCCTGAACTGGTCAGTGTGGGAGATTGCTGGATGCTGGATGTACATTATATGTAGATCATTTCCAACCAAACCATGGGAGAAGCTGTCCTTGAATACTAATGGACCAATAATATTTGGAGAGAGGTCCGTACGGTTTGTGTTGGTTTTGATTGATACATTTTAACAGTGGCCAGAGAATTGAGTTGTGAGAAGTAGTGAAACTGAAACTTCATTGATTTTCTGTCAGAAACATGCAAGAGGGCAGGACTTCCTTTCAGCTTATTCACAGAAGATGGTGTTCATCTGAACTCTAAAGAAATGCAGGATTTTATTTGTTAAAAAAAAAGGTGTACCTAAAAAGAGATGTTATGTTTTCAATCCAGAAGGGAATGCCTAGTTGAAATATTCAACAGGACCCTGGAAGGGGCATACAGCATGCCAAGAGTAGCGGAAAAAGCTGGAGGGAAGAAATTCTCTTGTGGATGTCTGTACACTGAGCCCTCCAGCATTTGCAAGATCCCTTTCGAAATATTAAGTGGAAGAAAAGCTATTTCTTGAATTTCTGCACCATGGTTCAAGTGGCAGAAAGAGAGGTGTGTGCCATGCGATCTTGACAATGGATATGAGAAGGAACTGTTAAAAATGTAACAAACAAAGAAAGAGGAAATGAGAGTGTAAGATGAATGTGAAAGTGCAAGATCTAAAGTTTATTAAGACTCTATTGGGCAGAAAGAACGATTCAAAATATACAAACCTCATGCAAGTGGGGACACAGTTTAGCACTGCTGTTAAGATGCAGAATGGCAGAATTTAGAATGTGGATCAGGTTTCACTTTTTAAGCAAGGCCGATTTTATTTAGTTGAGCAAAGTTTTTTTTCTTTGTTATGTGGGCCGTGTGTGGTATTTCGATGAGCTATATTATTCCATATTCTATTTTCTTTGTTCATAATTACAACTGAAGTCTCTAATCCAAATTCCATACCCTTGGTTAATCTTGAAAACAAAGTTATAATTGTGACTTTTGCCCAGGAACTTCTGGATGGTGATTTCATTAAAGATATGTGAAATTGCGGACCTTTTCCTGTAATTATTTTGGATCCACCCTTCTAATAATATGGCTATCAGATACAGAACACAACCTTTAGAAGACATTTTCATTTCTGAATTTAATTTATAGTACAAGTGCTGACATTTAGTGTGATACCAGACACAGGAGAGAGTGATTTGGCTGTAAGCACATTAATGGAAGTACATTATCACAGTCCCGGTCACTCCATGTAAATATATATGTGGATATTGGTGGGTGTTTGCGTACAAGAACAGAGTTCTTTGCTACAATAATTGGGTCTAGTGTTGCAGTGGAAGTGTTGTGCCTCAATTATTTCATGATCGAATTGATACTCATGCTTTGTTTATCGGTATAAATATGCAATCAATTCTCTAGCAAGTTTGCACATCTGAGTATCTTGTTGCAGTCGTGTGGTGGAAGGATGAATGAGAATGGTCCTTTGTGGTGGATTTAATTAAGATGATGAATAAGGTCAATTCTGAATAAAGTGAGTGGCGGCCAAGTTGCTCCAGAGCAAAACCAGGGCGGCCGCAACGCCATAGAAGAAATGGACCTTATACCATTACAGCTCAAATTGTTCACACTTTAACACAACGATATGCAGACCCAAAACCTTTACACATATTACTGGTTCAGAGTGTCCTTTGTTATATTTTTCTTTCTGTTAAACAATGGGTGTATTTCCTTATCTGTGCAGAAATTTACATGTAAAAGTATGTCACTAGCACGAAAGATTGCAGGGAAGCCTGATTAGATCATTTTCGGGGAATGCAGGTAAATTTATGTAGTATTGTGCCTCCGGTAATATAGATCATCGGAAAGCCTTGCTTCGGTCCTTAACAGGGAATACAGGTCATGGCTATGTAAAAATATGTCGCCATTACTAAATATCAGAGGGAAGCCTGATTAGCTCTTCAGCAAGGAAGGCAGAAAATTGCTATGTAAAAGTATGGCTCAGGTACTCAAGTTCATTGGAACGCTTGATTAACTCCTGATCAGGGAATACAAAATGGCCGCAATCTGACACGAACATGGAGTTGTACTAGGCTCCTCTCTGTCCTCAGATAGCGGTGTATAGTTTGATTTGTGATAGGAACTGGAGATTTCTTCATTTAGGGCTCTTTCTTGCTGCCGAAAGAAGAAATTGAAGGAATTTTCAATTAATCTACAACAAGCGAAAGTTGGCCGAAGCAGTTGTCGCAGTTTTCATCCACACAGGCATGGAACTCCGGTGGCTCAGCCTCACATACAGTTTGTGGCTCACTCCATAAAAAAACATGAAACATAAGTATCCCCAGACCTTTGCATGACCAGAAACTTCAAACTCATTTATTGTTTATCACACAGATGAGACTCATATACACAGTCATTTCTCCAGCTATGAAAAGGGCATGTACCATGTGGACTCGTGAATCTTCTCGCTGCGCTCCACGTGATTTAATTCCAAATTTAAGACCGGCATGGATACAGAACACAGAGACACACGGCACTGCTGGCAACCACATTTGAAACACATACTGCAATTAAGTAATTATTTAATGAATTCTGGTTCATTTAGTCATAACTATTCGAAAGATGCCCCATTAGCCGTAGAAGGTGCCTCTCTTTTTCAGAACAATAATGTTAAAATCCAAAAGCGACTTCAGACGAAACCCGCCTTGCCAGCTAATTATGAGACGTTGCAGAAAACGCCTCTCCTGGGGCTGTACCATGATGGGGTGCGCTGGCTCATGGGAGTGCCGAGCTCTTGTTTTTATGTGCGTCCAGTGTGGAAAAGGATGACTTCATTTATAACGACAGCACAGCTCAGAAACAGAAAGAGGCAACCCCTGCTCACTGTTTGGAAATCAAGCTCTAACTCGGACAAATATAGGGTTAAATGGACCTACTTTATACACTGCAGGCGCATAAAAACAGGCCTTGCGCATTAGTCAGTGGAGCCTGTCATGAAATGGCCCCAGAAGTTACATTTAAGGTAATCGCACAGAGGATTGTGCAGTCTAGACTATCAGGGATGATTGAAAAAAGAGCTTTTAAAATGTTTGTAAAAAGCATACCTATTTAATGCACCCCACAAGTGCAACACAGGAAACCCAGCATGATATTCGGTTTGCAATAAAGCTAATGCTATCGGAATTCCGATTTATTTGCGATGCCAGCACATGGCTCTTGCTCTGCAGCCACCACCCAGTACATAAGGAAATGCAACACTGCATTTATCCTAAGTCAAATTTTGGAGGCTTTTTAGACCTACACATTTTATGCTCGTGGACTTTGGAATCCCTTTAGTATACATGATGACCTGGTAAGGGAAGTAGGTGAGAGTCCACAACTGCAAATTCTTTAGATCACTATTGTTCCTTTAAAGAGGTTGAATTTACTACATGTTGTGTTACTCCCAACGCAACAAGACCCAATTGTGTGCAAAGATTGGTAGAAAATATGGATTATTAGGGGTGGTATTTTCATCTGACATTTTGGCATTGCTTACAGGTCTACATATGAACATTGTGTAATAGGCAACAAGCTCTTGTTGAGATTATGGTGATGCATAGATTAAAATTATAAATTTGGGGAGTTCACGTTATGGTAAATGAAAAACTGTGACCTGAGGGTCTGTCCAGTTTTTAGTGTTCATGAACAGTGCATTGGTGGCTAGGCACACCATGGGGCAATTATGCAGCTTGGCTGCCAATGGTTACTGGTTAAAAATAGCACACAGCACTGATAAAACATTCATCTTTGAATAGAGTGAATGGGAGGCACATACCGAGTTGAATATCTGGAGGGCAGCGGGTATCAAAGGTAAAAGGAATTGCTGGCCGATTTGGGTTGAAGGGTTTATATGAAAGTATGTAAAGTTGGTAGCCTATGAAAAACAAAACAGTTGTTCTCTTTTTGAACAACATCAATAGAGCTTGATTTTGGGGATATTGCTCGTCGGCATTTAGGAGGCCCACATACGAGTCTACCTAACCTACAAAGTGGATGTCATGAACAACCTTCACACAGGGTTTCCCGTGACTCCTTTGTAAGCCTTGGTTTGCAGAACTAAAAGTAGGCCAATGTATTCCATAGAATGGTAAAAAAAGAGTTCCATACCACATTGCAACTCATATACATGTATGTGCATTCTGCATGAGTTGCCTCTCTTGCTTCTCCTACTGTAACACGGCATGGCCTATTTCACTGACTGTAAAACAAAACTTTCCCTGCCTCTATTTGAGTATGTACTCCACCCAAGGTTTGAGTGGAAGTATATGGAGAAACTCCAAAGGATTAAGAAAAGGTCACATGGTGCAACAGGCTCTAAAAACTCAAACACAAATTATGTATTACCCAAGAGCCTTCAGTTCTTCCATGTTAAGTAAAACACGCAATGCTAAACATAAAGGGTGCAAACACATTTTTTGTCTGTCGAAGTTGAAAATACAAACACAAAGTAAGAGAAGCGTATTGTTTTTGTGGGAAGGCTACTAGGGGTGGTAAAAGGCAACGCTTAGCACACAGAACCTACTGTGCACTGTTAAAGCCATGCACAGTTGATTCTTGTGCCACAGGAAAAGGCAGGGTGCTGGGCTTGACCGAGAGCACATCATGCCTCCAGAAGTCATAGGTCATGTGTAGCTGGTACTGGGGCAAAAGGGATGGCCATAGAGCATGGCCAAAACCCATGGACCATCCTTAAACCCCCTGGGTACAACCAAAGACCATGTGTAGTGGGTTCTGGAGGCACAGGGGCTTCTTGCAGGTTGCAAGTACCTATCCTCAGGGGGGCACAGCGGTTTCCTGCTTTGGCATGGGCCACATTTTATCTTTAAAAATCATTGAAATAATGTTTGTTCAAGAGAAATTAAAGTTACTTTGTTAGAATAAAAAGTTTCATGCAAAAAAAGTGCAATTCTGAAAAATATAATTTGACGGGACCCTATTGTTATGATGCAAAAACACAGAAATTCACTAGTTGTGATGAGCGACAGAGTCATCATTTCTACCCACTCATGGCCTCATACATGATGTCACAGATGACATCCTAAATAAAAAAAATTGATTACATTAATGAAACTGCTATGGTAGCTGGGGCAGACAGTTCAATATCCGGGCAAAACCCACGCCCTGCACAAGTTCTGGTCATACATAATGGGCGTGTATATTCGGCTTTGTGTTAAGGCCTCAACTGTGCATGGTCTGCTGTATTTTGTACTCAGAGCATGTTGCACATTACTGTATCCCATGCTAAATGAGTATTTAGTCCACTGTACAAAGATCATCAGTTACTGCTGAAATGGATGCTGGATTCAGTAACCTTTAACAATCAAATCAAGGTTTGGCGTATGCCAGTTGCTGATTCCCACTGTCTGATGTTAATGTTGATGTCAGATGTGATGCCAGCTCTGATGAAAGAATAGTTAACCATACACCCTGGTCCTGAACCACAATTGAGTAGTTTTGGTGACATCATAAATCACGAGGACAAAGGCTGATTGATTTGTAAATGTCAGCTGGAATCCAACAAGGCATTTTGAACTATAATATACATAAGAGTAATGTGTTTTTTTATCCCAGGTAAAATGTTAGTTGGTGGAATGACCTGATTTCTGTGACTTAAGAGAAAAAAATTACTGGGTATGACAATTTCTATGAATTGCGGGCTTTAGAAACACTGCAATATATTCATATAAAGACATATTGTTGGCACAGCAATGCTCTCAATCAGTACACCACACTCCTCACACATGCCAGTGCTAACATTTGCAACAGAAGAAAGCAACAGAAGCACATTACTGGCCACAGAATTCACCATAACACTACACAACGCAACCATCCAGGTAATGCAGAAGTGGTCATCTATGTGGAAAAGAGAAATATTTAAGTCCTATGGCACCTTCACGCAAAAACACAGGACAATAATTCAGTGAAAACTCAGTCAAGGTGGGACAACAGAGAAGTTCCCCATTACTTTTACAGGAATCGGTACTAAGAACTTCCCAGAACAAACCCTTCATTAAACAGGACTATAGACAGTGAGAACGCCCTATCTCTCTTTGCAGAGAGTGCTACAGGGCTATACAACTGGAAGACATGTTGTTAGATATCATTATATCTTGTAATATGTTTGTGTGAGAACAGCAGTTGCTTTCTCTGATTAAACCCAGACATACAAGGAGGTTATCATTCTGAATCTTAAGAAGCAAGAAGCACATAATAACCCAGCGTCAGAGATGCTCAACAGAAGACAAATACATATTTTTTAATGCCCAGGAACAACATTACGTTAGAAAATCAATGCATCTAACCTCATGCTTAGATTTAGTGTCATCTTTGAAGTGTGACAATCACTTTGCCAAGCAAAGACTTTACCCATGCTTACAAAGTAAGAGAGAGTGCATGTTAGATGTAAAGTTTATATAGAATGCAAGTATGTGACATTAGCTCACATCACCTGCACTGGTGACTGGCATCTCTGTTTTTGCAATTTTCCCTCAATTTTTTTTTTTCCATGGGACCGCCTGGTTCCAGTGCTGCTTGGGGGCTGTTGGAGTACTACAAGTGATGCAGAAAGAGTGCTGGTGCAGTATGTTGCGTTGTGTTCTATGCATTTATATGCTCAGATCCTGCCTTTGGTATGGTTCCAATTGGGTTCACACCCTGGATTCAAGGATTTCATAGCAGACTGGGGTCTGACATTTGTGTTATCATTTGTAGGACACATATAGCTGCTGTTTTCCTATTGATAATAAGATGTTTCATGTTTTTTTCTTGTGTGACCAATCACAAGTGATTCAGGAAACCTCTGAAAACTGAGCTATTCAGACTTGCTTTCATCTCTCCTAGGTACAGAGCCATGGTTAAAGGTTTATTAGACACTGTCACGCTCTCTGTCCATTTAGACTTAACCCCTTGGCCGTGGCGCTAATTTCGCCATAGCCCTTGGGGAGGGGGGGGTGGATTGAGCGCGGCGCCGCCATGCTTGTGACGGAACCACGCCGTCATGAGTCACAGGCGAGCTGTGCTCATGAGGGTGTGGTTCCGTCATGACCCCGCCCACTCACTAATTCGCCGCCCGTGGCTCATGACAGCGTGGTTCCGTCCTGCGCAGGGAAGGTGTTAAACATTTCCTTTTACCATCATTAATATGTATCTTTTATCAAGAATTTCAGGGTCCAGAAGTTACCTAAGGGAACACAGTGCTCTACAAAACCTCCAAATAAATAAATATGAAATATACAACTGATAGGGATAAGGCACAAATCGAATGGACATTGTCACCTTAAAGGAAATTGAAAGGTGGAAATATCGAGTAAAGCAAATGGAAGATGACAGTCCTAGGTAGCAGTACTACATAAGGTGATAGCTGTTCAAAAATACAGTAGGATCACTGACACAACAAAAGCATTGTGTGGACAAAATATTGAATCCAAAATATCAAGCACTAAAATATCAAGAAGGTAAGTGCAAATAGGTAAGTATAGATTTACTATTTTTAACTTCACATCTACGTACCTTGACGATAACTATATCATGGATTATATATAGTAAAACTTTGCTAACCTATAGAAAAGTACCTTCACAAAATGTTTGTCCTCGATATTGTTGACACAATATTTTGTCCACACATCATTGTTTCAACAATAATTTGCCAAAAGTCTGATACAGCACACTGGCAGTATGAGCAACGTGCTCTTGCAAACTCTCAATGAGTGGGTACCATGCGAGAATCACAATGCCTAGCTGAACAATCGCCCACCTATCTAAGACAAAACATTGCCAAGGTGAAAACAACATTTCAGCCACAATACACAAATTATTCACTCCAAATCCTGGCAGATTAGGACTATGCACTGAGTGCATACAACCTTTTGTGAATCAAACCTGGCAAACATGATCTTGTTTTATTGCAATGAAACAAGCATAGGTAAATCATCTGAGATTACTTATTTTCACTCTGTGGATAGAACCCTTGGAAACAAAAGTAATTTGTGCTGTATATTCATAGCACTTAGCAAAATCAAAGCGTATAATTTAGTTGTTTTGAATAAGAAGCCCGATCTTAACACACTGCAAAACAGTATATGAAATCCTTAGACACTTTTATGAAAAAAACAAGTCTGCCATTTACTCTGCACACTGCTGGCGGGAAGCTTTATGCAAATCCGAGGCCTTGTTGTTAACTCAGCTGCCTTTCTCTCATATCTGATGAAGGAACACATTATACATCATACTAGCAATGATAATATTGAGCATTTCTTCAGCAAAGTCTGCACGCTGAAATATATTTTGCAATAATATAATTGGTGATATAGTGACCTAATGAATGGTACTCATTTTATTATCCTAAGAGGAAAGAAATTGTGAGTAAGGCCCAGCATGATACCAACCTGTGACCTTCAAGTTGCACAGGACCCCTGCAGCTGGTGCTTAGTTCTCTGTCTTATCACACTGAAAAGTAAAGTCACCTACAGCACATACATGATTAAAGGTTGTATGACATAACAACGCAGGGAAATACTCTGCATGCTTTTACCAGGCATTTTTTAACCTGCATTTTTTTAGATCGAATATTCTTTTACAACATATGCCTTTACCACACATTGTTTATATATATATATATATATATATATTACCTACTGGTGGTCACCAGTAGGTAGTTATATTTAGGACCTATTATCCATTGGAAAACCACAACATTCTATTTGGAATAACTTTGGTGTTGATTGATGAATCTTCTTGAAATTTTCCAAACATTTGCCCAGCTCAGTTTCGCTCTTTCCCTGAACGTTTGGGGGCGATTGGTGAAGTGGGGGGCGAGAAAAAAGGGGGTCCCAAAACATGTTTTCCCCCTGCAATTTCCCATAGGATCTTTAGCCACGGCTACAGCCCGAACGGATGAACGGAATTGCACCAAATTTGGCAGAGAGGTAGTCCTCAGTTCCGACTTGTGCCTTTCGCGTATTTGGTGTCAATCTGTTCAGTAGTTTATTTGAAAATTACGGTTTAAGTCATTTATATATCTATGGGCGCCGAGGATCCGCGGATTGTGCAAGGATTGGCCTCATAGGATAAGCGCATCGTCCCGATCACACACTCAATTCTAATTGGCTGTCAAGCGGTTGTAAACATTTGAAACCAGGAACTCACAAACATTTCCCCCGGGCCACAAAGTACGGTATGTGGTTTCCCAAGGGCCACATCTGATGCCAGCAGGGGAGGGTGTTAAAAGGTGGGCGTAGGGGGACACAAAGCAGATGCATGCATGCTAAAGATAAGTTGCCTAGAAAACATTCTTTGCTTCTTTACCTTTACCTTTAGTTTAGTTTACCCTGCAAATAAAGTACTCCTGTTTCACAGCTTCCTGAATGTTCCTGCTTTGTTAAGTGAACAACAGCCCAGTGCAGTGTAACTGTACCTGACTCTGCTCCGTGTTTTCACGCCGACTGCTGCTGCTGCTGCTGAGTGCGGAAAACGCCGAACGCTACCTCGCGGCTCCCTGCTCCCTGCTCTCTGCATCGATATTGTCGCAGCTTGGCCCCCAGCTTCGAGGATTGTGCTGCGGTGAGGGCCCAGCTGAAACAGAGGTCAGCGGCCAGTGAATGGACACTGAGTGGACAGTGAGCGGCGGTGAGGGGTGAGCTATGTCATTCACGGATAGTGTGGGTGATAGCACAGCAGAGCAGTAGAGCTGAGCAGCACAGAGTGGAGTAGCGCCGGAGCAGCGCCTGAGCGCCGGAGCCGAATTGGAGTCGAAAGGAGTGTGCAGGTCTTCTCCCACCGGGTCTCAGATTCGGGGGGGCCGGCCCGCTTGTAATCGACTCACAGCCTCATAATAGCCTCATAATAGTCGAAGAAAGCTAAAGTTGACCTGAGCGAAGCGACTGTGGCAAAGAAAGAGGTTGGCACTGTCTCCGACGACGACCCTCACCACCCTCACTTCGCAGGGACCTGCCTGTCTGCTGCTGCCACTGTTCACTCAGAGCCACAAAGGTGAGGAGGGCGAGAGGCGGGTTACTCGAGGAGCAACGAACAAGGACTGGCGACTGGTGTCAGGAGCCCGGTGTCTGCTGTGGGCAGGCAAGTAATAGTGTAACTTCTGCCTCTATTATCACTGATTACCATCACCAACCAAAAGCTCAGCTCAGCCTTTCTGCCTCGGGTCACAGGAGGGCAAAAGGAGAGGTTAAGCGAGAAGGGCTGGCCGACCGAGCACAGGGTGGGGGTCAGGACCACAACACGAGCGCGGACGCCGTTAGAGGCGGCTGCCAAGTAAGAGCCAGGGGGGCAGCCCAGGCCAATCTGACTAGGTCGAATTGGCTGGAGGCTCCTTCCGAGCGCTCCGTTCGTTTCTTGAAGATCTAACCCCCTGGAGCTTTACTCTCACCACATTTCGCCTCCTCCTTCCCCCATCCAAAAGTCAAGAGCAGCAAATAGCTGTAAATAGTGACTATAAACATAATAAGTGTGCATCGGCTGTCTTATCTCCGAACTGGAGCCGAGCCAACAGCTAAGCGGGCGAAGAGGGATAAGTGGCTGCTCGTGCCCCTTCCTCCGGACACCCTTGAGACACCCACGGATCGATACGTTAGGAGAGAGCTTGCAGCGCGTAGCCCACAAGACCATAAGCCGATTGCGTTCTTCTACTGTGCACAAGTCAAGCAAAACTATCCTCCAGCGTATTAGTCAACCAAAAAGAGTTACAATCAGTCTTCAGTCTCATCATGAGGTCTGGCAAAGTCAGGAAAGCCCCCGGAGAAAAGTCATCTGCCCCAAAAGGGCCGGCTAAGCGGAGAAGAATTGAGAAAATAACAGCAAATAAGGCAAATATCAATCTGAAAAATCCTTTAATCTCTCCAATAGCTTTGCTCTTTGAAAAATCTGCGCTAAATAAAAACAATCAATCGGGTTCACGCTTTCAATTTTTGAAGGATCCAGGGTCAGCACTGTTCTCCCTAACAGGGGACGTTGTTGGCCTATCAACACCTATAGTTCCTGCAATAAATTATGCAGTAAACGAACTGAGGCAAGAAGACAATGCCTTTCATATACCCATTTCAGGGAAACCAAAGCCTCAATTCAGCAATATTCGCAGTAAACCCGTAGGCACAGATCAACTGGAGATCTCAGACAGCAATACAATTCTATTTAAGGAAAAGAACAGCCTAACTACAATTGCTACAGTACATTTTCAAGCTGGCGATCCTAACACGACATCCACTCAACAGTCGTTTATGATAAGTCCAACAAATCAAAGCCAAAGTTTGGGAAAAATTCATAATATCAAACAAAATTACTTACAGTCATCGCAATCTAGCATTGACGAGCCCTTTCCAACAAGCCCTATCCAAAATAATCCAACTGTTAGTAGTAAAGCGAACGATTTTTTGGCTGACCTAAGCACAGTCCAAGCAGTGGTGTTAGCAGCCGACGAAAAGGGCAGTTACGGCGAGTGTCAGCACTCAGTTACCTCAAACAATTCGGAGAATTTACTGAGATCGATCATCAATTGCGAAATTTCATCATCAACCGTAAATGTTAGGCAGGACACATCATTGAGTAACGAGGACAAGAATGCACTTTACGTAGAAGCAGGCCCTTTGGATTTGGTCGCTCCTCTTTTACAAGCACTGCAGACATCCACAGCAACCTTAATCATGCAGTCTGATAAACTAGACATCCAGATCGATCTGATGAATGTTATTGCATCCTACATAGCCGGGATAAATACCAAATTAGATAATTTGAATTCTCTAATTAAAAGAGCACAAGCGGACTCACGCTATTTAGAACCTATCTGTACCTGTGGTCCAGTCTTGGAAAAGCTAAGCTCATTACCAACTGTATTAGAGCAGATACTCACGCTAAACAAACGATTTATCAGCCACAACTTGGAGTCAGATCAAACAGGCCCACCTACAATAGAGCATCAACAACCAGCAGATAACACGCTTAGGGCTGGTAGCGCAATTACAGTTGACGATTCAAATGCTACAATTTCAACTGAGGCAATTTCAATCGAGGCAATCCACCTAGAATCAACAAAGCCAGGATTATCAAAGCGACAAAGAAAAAGGGAAAGGAAGGCTAGGACCAAGAAATGCGTAAAAGACCCAAAGACGGGAATTGGATTCTTCCCCATCTTTTTAAATCCAAAGGCAAGATCATTAAAAGAGGAGGACACTTCGGAGATTCTATCAGAAGAAATTGAAAAAGACACTAGTTACGCTAATGGCCAATTATTGAACAAACAAGAAATGATGAGCTCCCAATTATTAGGAAGCGAGAGACCATCCTTACATACAGGCAAAAATCAGCAAGATGGGTTTCCAAGGGTGAAACCTTCGCCTGACACCGGCCCCAGAAATAAGTCCACTAAAACCGTAAATTTGATAAAAATTAGTGATACCCACCTCAAAGAAATCACACAGCCAAAAACTAGTCGATTAAGTAAACAAGAAGATATCACTCCAATACCGGAAAAAGACAACACAGAGGGGCCAATAAAAATTAAGACTACAGAAACAGAATCAATGTCACAAATTTTGCAAATAACAAATCAAATTGCTTGCAAAGCAGGGGTCTCAGCCAGCGTTATCAGCCTACAGCACACGGAGCATCGAAGTGAAACAGGAGTTCAACTAAACCCTATCTCTCAAACACGGACTGAGCTAAGAACGAGAGATCAGGGCACGGCTGAAAATAATATACCATCAGCAAATGGATCACAGAGCTATTCGACCCAGGGTAACCTAAGATTTAATATAACGAACAAGGACAACAGGCAATTAATTCAAACAGATTGTAATGAGCAAATGTTAGATTCATCTACGCCCGACCTTGAGAGTCATCAAATTACCTGGGCCCCCGAATATAAAACATAGGGACGTCATGACATTTTGAACAGATGCAACGTCCTGAAACTAATAGCGGAAATTAGCGAGCTAAGAAATATTGGGTCTACAGACCTTGAATGAGTGGGATTCCTAGCAGGATCTACAAACTTAATAAACAAACAAACATTGACAACATGGAAGACCCCCGGGATTGCACAATCAATATTGGAAAGATCAGCTTCATTTCAAAAATGGGGTATTCGATTATCACAGCCCGTAACTCCGCGTTACCCGTTTCCGTTAAAAAAAACCAGAAGCCCGCAATTTATCAAGAAACCGGCCAAAGTGACTCTCCAAAAGCCCGTTTACTCAATTCTACACAACACCCAAGGTAGAAGCAAAGAAGTCTTCTCCCAGGAAGAGAAGGATGAAGAAACAGGTGGAGAAATTAGATCTCCCACAGAGGATTGGAAATGGCTTCTCAGTTTGTTAAATGCGAAGCGGAAAAATTGACCGAACAAAGATACTATGAAGCAAAATGACAAAAAAGGCATACATATTGTATAATGGAATATCGCTGGAGCGAAAAAACTGTTGGAGGAGGGAAAAGCCCTAGACGAATGGGCGGATTGCGATATAATCGCTTTACAAGAGACTTGGCTGCAAGAAGAAATTGCACTGGCAGGCTTTATACACCATTCGGTAGCCGCAGAGAAATGTAAAACCTATGGTAGAGTGATTGGAGGCCTCTCAGTTTACATATCATCTGCTCTACAAATGAACACAGAGCAACTTGAATCTCCAGACCCTAGTATTCAAATAATCAAATTATCAGGATTAATTGCAAATAACAAAGTGACAATTATTCTGATCAATTACTACACGCAACCAAAAACACGAGTGAAAAATATAAAAAATACTTTATTATGCGAGATAATAACTGACCTTCGTAGTACTGAGCCAGCATGGAATGTCATAATAACTGGTGATTTTAATTCCAATCTGATACACTCCCTGGAGGAGGATGAAATCCTAACAGCGGATAACATGCACTGGAGTGTTCCAGAACAGATTCAAGGAGGGGCCAGGACCAGAATCCACCGACTAGGAATAAAATTGGTTACAGAGTTAGAATACCTAGGTATGCGTGTCCTGAATGGCAGGACCAACGAGGATCGACCTCCCCAAAAAACATTTTACGGTCCGCATTCCCAATCAACTTTGGATTATACAATTGCAAGTCTTTCGTTATTTCCTTTATTAAACAGTTTTTATATTGAATACTCGCCTATGAGCGATCACGCAATGCAACACATTAAATTCAATCTGCGCGTAGAAAGATTTCAATCTTCATATATTCTTGACGGCAAACTAAGTTCATCTAACCAAAAACGAATAAACTGGTGTAATTCAAACAAATTCGAATGGTTCTCGACAATAGTGGACATGATGAACAACTTAGGTGACATCCCAACGAATGCCATAGAAGCATGGTCTCTCTTCTTAGAGAGTCTAAAACTGAAAATGAAATCTTCAGCCACGAAGGCCAAAGGAACGAACGTAAACAACACATTGCCGAAAGATCTGAGAGACTTAAGGAAGGAACTGAGAAAAACACGTAAAAAGTTGCAAACGTATAATAAAGACTCTTGTCAAATGGATGCTTTCTTGGCCCTACGGAAGCGCTTTAAAAAGAATGTCTGGGAGCACAAAAAAGTTACGAAGGAAAAATTTTGGACCAAGTTGCTCCATAGTGCTAAAACCTCGAACGCAATTACATTCTGAAAAATTATAAATCAACTAACCAGACCGCTGAACACTCTTACATCAAACGTGCAGGAAAATGAATGGGTTACTTTCCTCCAGCTAAAATTTAAAGGAAATATACTAAAAATCCCAGGGAATCAACCCTACGTGCAACATCATAATAAAAAGACAAGTGAGGCAGAAAATAGTACACAACAGTCGCCAATGAATCCAAGCAAAGCACCAACTTCGGACATATAACTCGGAACCTATTCTACTGAGGAGATTACAAAAGTAATTAGTAAGGGCAAGAGTAACGGGGCCCCAGGGCCAAATGGCATTCCTCAAGCGGTATATAAACATGCACCTGAATACTGGAGCCTTTTTTTTGAGAACCTCTTTGCTGACATTCAAACATTCAGTCAAGTACCTAAAAGCTGGCACGGATCCATAATAACGCCTATATACAAAGGCGGTGACAGAACCAACCCACTTAACTACCGACTAATAACACTGCAGGATGTGGAAGCAAAATACTTTGCATCTCTTTTATTAATAGATCTGGTTACCTGGTCAGGTGACAGAGATCTGATTCCACTCAATCAAACAGGGTTCAGAGCGGGCATCGGAACTATTTCAAATATTCTATCAATAACCCTGATAGCTGATAAATGCCAGCGCAACAAACAGGAGCTGAACTTATGTTTTATTGATCTGCAAGCCGCATTCGATAGTGTGGATCGGGATTTACTATGGGCTAAACTAAGATCATGGGACATACCTGAGAGACTACTAAGGGGCCTGTTGCTATTCTATACCGATACATGGACACAAGTAAAACTAGGCGATGGTACGCGACTGTCAAGAAAAGTGTCCACAGGAACCGGACTAAAACAAGGATGCGTCCTGGCGCCTCACTTGTTTAACCTATTTCTTTCTGATCTTTCTGGCAAACTAAACATCTGCAACGCTCACCCCCCGAGATTAGGTAACCTGCAACTTTCACATCTTGCATATGCGGATGACATTGTACTTATGAGCCTAACAAAAGTCGGTATGACTAGACTATTAACAGAACTTTCGCTTTTCTTGTCTGCTAACAAACTGACTTTGAACTTATCTAAAACCAAAACAGTGCTAATTTCCAATCGACGCTCAATAGATTACAATATCTGCATAGAAGGCAAAAGGCTCGAAAGGGTCTCAAGTTATAAATATCTGGGATATTTTATTGACGATAAGATGACTCTAAAAGGCCAGAAACATTACCTTACACAACAAACTGGAGCCTTGATCTTTGCATTTAGCTCCCTGTATAAAAAACTAGAGGGCCCCTCGTTCAAACCACTACATAAGGTAATTGCTATTAAAGCCCTTCCAACCTTAACATACGCAAGTGCAGCAATGCACGGTAAAGAGGGTGCCTTGTTAAATAACTTGATTACCAAAATTTATAAGAAAGTTTTTCAACTTCCCCGCACTGCTTCACCAGCGCAAATGCGCCTAGAATTTGGTCTCATGAACGAGTCAGTGGGAAGACTATACACGTGTATTAAAACTTGGTACCGTATCAAAATGAACGCCACTGACAATAACTTAAACAAATTTTTGTGGCAAGAGGTCGAAACGGGAAACCATTCAGAGGCAAACAAATTCCTGACCAAAGCATTGGAATTAACATGTACCGCCCAGCTATGGGATAAAAATTTGCCATTTAATTCATTTAAACAGGCAATAAAAAAAGCCGCCAAATTACATTCTCTACTCATTGATAAGGAAATCTTCTCCCATCGTTCCCACTCTTGGGTTGTAATTAACAGCTACAAACTACTTACTCCGGCGCTCTACTTGGATTCTACATACTCAGTTTTTACCAAAAAAAGGCTGATGGCTCTAAGATTCGGAAAATACCCAACGCTGGCTGACGCACCAGACTGGAAACATCCGGGGTCCGTTGCCTGTCGGCTCTGTGATTATACCAAAGAGGATATAATTCACATTATTTGTCATTGTACAAAGTTGAAACAGGAGCGAATGCTTCTTTTAAAGAATCACTTTCTGACTAAGGGATTACGCACCTGCAGGTCAGCTATTATAGGCTGCTTGGACTCTACGGACACACAAATCAACTGTAAGATTGTAAAGTTTCTGCTTGCCTTTGAAAAACGCTTGATAATTAACTAATACTTTAAAACTGTACTGCGATTTCTAAACTTCATTTTCTTTGTCCTTTAAAATGAGTATTTGAATTTTATCTAGATGTAAACTTTGAAGATGTGTTTTAACTAATTTAAATGTTAATATTGTGTCACAAGTGCAAAGGAAATTTGTTATGGTTTTAATTAACTAAACAATAAAGTTTAAACAAACAAACAGTGCAGGGGGCCGCAATTATAGGTCAGGAGGGCCGCATGTGGCCCTCGGGCTGGACGTTGAATATCCCAGTACTAGGACAATGCCATGACCATACAGAAACGTGTTTAGCACTATACAAAACTCCCCAACAAAACACAATAAAATAGAAAAACAAAAAAATCTCTAGTAGCTGCAGTGACCAATCAACTGCAAAGCAGGGTTTTCCAGGCAGACTCACAATAGGCCTGCCTACTACTGACTGCCATGATGTTCTTCAAGGCCTCAACTATAATATTTTTTTTCTGCCCACCCTTGTGTAACAAAATCCATGTATGCACCAATATCAAGCATTCTGTCACCCACCCGGATCAAGTGCAGGCTAATAAAACCAAGAAAGAAAGAAAGAAAGAAAGAAAAAGAAGGAGAAAGAAAGAAAGAAAGAAAGAAAGAAAGAAAGAAAGAAAGAAAGAAAGAAAGAAAGAAAGAAAGAAAGAAAGAAAGAAAGAAAGAAAAAGTAAATACATAACAAAAAATTAGACACTCCAAGAAGAAGCACGAAATGGAAAGGGCATTGTCAAGGCCTACCTGGGGCTTCAGTTTTGAATACCTGGTCCTGGCTGGCGACCATGCAGAGCTCTCGGCCACTGGGTGAGATCAAAGCAGAGGACGTGACCATGGTAATTCCAACTTCTTATGGACCAAAGCATCTCTCATGGTAGCACAGAGGAGCGACGCAGGATGAATCTGCAACAAAGAGTAATTCTGTCATTTAAATTGAAAATAGCAAACCACGATACAGGCCCATCAGGCACTGCTGCTCAATCAATGCATGCGTCACTCGGCCGGGGAAGGCGCTGAAAGCAATAAAATGTCTCCCAAGGTGCGGATAAACACCCAAGCTGGTGACTTGTAAGTTTATGCTTTGCGGGAGATAGACATTAATATATTTTTTTATTTCCGAATAGATACACACTGCACAAGCAAGGAGCATATTGACATACTACGCCTGCCAAAGGCCTCCTAAAAAAATCCAAGGACTGAAATGAGGTACAATTAAGTTCTGTTTGCGCTTCCGGTGGATGATACCAGGAGGCTTCCTGAAGGGGTTGTATTTACTGTTTCCAGGAGTGCATAATGCACCGAACAATTCAAATGGCAGTGTGCACCGTGAGACCGTAAATGGTTTTGTTTATCAGCAACTGCATTTGAAGATATCATTTCCATCCAATTTTTGTTTTTGCACACTTGGACTACGAAAATAGGAACCGATAAATAGCCAAGACACTGTTAAAGATGTGTTTTGCCTCAAATGACTGGCCTCCCACTGTTCGCCTTCACTTATCTCTTCTCTAGTAAGGTCAAAAACCCAAAGCTGTTCATAATAACTGCTCCATTTCTCCATGCATTGCTTTGTGACTACACTACCCCCTGCATTTTCTCCTTCTTTGTTGTGTTTGAATGACCAAAGCCTCAAATGCTGGGGGCACCAGACGCCAAACGCTATTTACTCATTAGGATGTTTCTCTTTCGATTCCACTGATTCTATTCACATACTGTCTTACAGCTAGATTCATCAAGCCGAAAACGGCTCGCAAAGGGCCAGATTCTGAGAATCTGGCCCTTTGCGAGTGCAATTTTTGCATTTGGGATTCATCATCCCAAATGCAAAAATCGCTAATTGCGAAATCGCATATTTGCGAGGAATAGCATTTAAGGAATCTCTATTTGAGATTCCTTAAATGCAATTCATTAACCATTTTCTAATAGCGAATTCGCTATTCCTGGCCACTATTTACCACGAAGTCAGACTTCGTGGTAAATAGCGAAAACTCAGAAAAATGCACTTTAGTGCATTTAGTGGTATGTTACACACACACATGTCCTTTGGACATGTGTGTGCGCAACATCTGGCTACATTTGCTTTTCAGGGGTGCTACAGGGTGTCCTTTGGACACCCCTGGCACCCTTGAAATCGCATCCTTATTTGCGATTAGCAAATTGCTAATCGCAAATAAGGAATAACTCCCCTTTAGGTCCATAGGAATGAATGGGGAGTTATTCCTTATTTGCGATTAGCAATTTGCTAATCGCAAATAAGGAAGATGTAGGAATCGCAATATTTTTTGCAATTCCTACATGAATCCCGTTTTGCAAGTCCTTAATAGCGATTCCTTATGAATCGCTATTACAGACTCGCAAAACGGGACTTCGATGAATCTAGCTGTTAGTATTTGTGGTGTAATTTGGTTGCACCCCAGAGGAGAAGTCTATTGCTTCCCCATGTGAAATCCAGTGACTCCCAACATATGGGGAATCTTTTCTCTTTATCACAATGCAAGTGTGTGTGTTACGCGTGTGTAAAATAGAAAACGCCTGATGTCCACCAAAGAAACAAAATGTCATCCTATCCACATTTTTACATCGTCAGAGAATCACTGTGACTAGGATACACAAAGATTCTAAAAAAATCAGCTACCTTTGTGAAATGTGGCTGAAAGTCATGATTGCCAAAACGGACAATGGAGATAAGCAGTGCTTAATTTGAGCCAGTGGTTTCCGGTCCTCGGCACCAGCACTTATTTGTCAACACTGCCGCTTGTGACAGCCTGCCACAATGTGTCGCTGTCTCAGATGACCACAACAACAGTCAATTATGAATTCAATATACATAAACAAATTACTATTACCTGCTGTCCAAGCCATTCTAAAAGCTTTGAGGACCTGGAATAGTCTAATTTGTCACAATTGTAGGAGTGTGGTGGTTAGTATTTTTGTTGTTAGCATCATTGGCATCATGGCAGCGACAATGTGTGGTGGAAGCTGCACTGTTCTCTTGACGAGAGCCCTTGCACCTATTTATTTACACATTAAGCACTGGAGATGAGTGAGCTTTCACCAGCTAGAGACAAGTTCTTTGACTGGAGGCTGTGTGGGAGGTAGCCCCAGAATCCACATCAACCACCAGAAGGGGGAAATGCCCTTGATGTCAGCCCCAACCGGAACACTAAATGCCCAAAGTTTCAACAGTGTCACTGATTATATTGGCAGTGAGCTTCTGCCCAACTGACAGCCTGTGAATTTTGCTTGTTGCCACATTGCTTCGCGCCAAAGAACCTCACCTTGGCAATGTGTCCATCAACCTGCCTTGATGTCCCTCTGGATATCATGGGCCGGAAAAATGACCCAAATGTGAAGTTCTGTCAGGGCCCATTGTGGTATCTTACTGTGTATGCCATGTATTCTCTCCTTAGTTATATATCCCCTGCTGCTCAGGAGGCATGAGTGTGAGGTAATAGAATGCTGATGTGTGCATGGTTTGAGTGAGTGTCACTTGGAACGCGTGGGCTGAGCAGCAAGGATGCTGCTCCCAGTGGGTCCTTCCTTTTTCCCAACTACCATCTTCTACCTGTAACCTGAGTCTACTGTCTACAACTTATCCTGTTTCACCTATTATACTGGCTACCCTGCATCTTCATTTACCACACCCATATCTGCTGCTGCCGACCTCCCTACATGGGTGGCCCAGGGAAGCCCAGGAATCTAGATGAGCCAATCAGGAGTTCCCAGAAACCCTCTAGACCACTCACCAGAGGCAGGGCAGTGCTTGTAAGAATCTCGCTAAAATTGCAAGTAAGTTAATCCCCAGGAGCCCAAGTATCTCAAGCAGAGTTTGAGGGACTCGAAGACCCTGCAAGGCTGTTGTACCAGTTGCATGTAACAATACTGGGGTAAATAATATGTACCTGCAACAATACCTCCTCCACAATATTGACTACCGCAAGTACATGTAGGAAAATATAGATTTAAAATTCTTAACTCCACATCTGCTTACTTTGATGATATAGTGGAAGTCATTATTGTGAAGTCAATATTGTTTATAGGTGGATAGTTCAAAAACAATATGGGCACTCCCTCCCTGTGAGGTAGTCTAAGTCTCAGTTGGCCCTTTTCCCTGGTGATTCCTGAGAACGTAGACTGAACTGCAGTGTGGATCATGATGTCCATTTCTTCCTTTCATCCATTCAGTGACTCGATTTCAGGACCAGAAGACTGTCCCCAGCAGGAACAGTTACTTTCCTGTTGCCAGGACTATTGCCCCCTTGTTGCTACTATTAATGCTGCTATGGATATCGCTACTATTAATGTTGCTATAGATATTAAAAGAAAATAAATACATAAATAAATAAATAAAATGAATGTGTCCTTGTGTAACACAATTGGTGCTCATGTAAAGTGCTCCAATACCTTCGGGTCGAGTTTGCACTATATAAATCTGCAACAAAAAAAGTCCCCAGCTTCAGGAAGTCTTGACCCCTAAATGAAGAAACACTCCTGGTTTCCCTGTGCATTCCAGTCTTGGACTCTGTCAACCTAAAAATGTGGTTTCAAAGACAATTCTATTTTACCATTACTAAACATGGCCAGTTAGCTTGCTCAAGATACGCGAACGCCACCAGTGTTGGAATTTGTTGATACTGATACAGCGATTGCAGGGCTCAAACTTCAGGCACAAAGATACATGAAACAGATAATAATGAGAGATGGAAGGCGAGAAAGTTGGACTTTTGTAAAAGTTTATTGAGACTTCATAGAACTTTAATCAGACTTTAAAACTGGAATTTGGACCCAAAAGTGTTTATTAAATTAAGCCCTTAAATAGATTAAGGTTTAGTGGGCTGATCAGAAATTAGTTCCAGACAGACACTTCCCCCATTAGACTCACAAGATAAAATATTTCAGATTCATATGGACCACTCTTGATCTATCCATGGTGCTAACACTGTAATGAAAGCCAAAAGAAACATCCAGGATAATAATAAAACGGAATCCAATAAAAGATTGGTAAGAAGATCCTTTAATGTCCAGTCAGAGAAACAGCGTACCAATTGAATGCCGTTTAACCGCACAGCAATGCTATATAAGTAACCAAACCACATTCAAGCAACAACACGGACACGCGACACAGATCAGCATGCACTCCACAACATTCAAAGAACAACATGCTGACACGCGGTACAAATCTACATACACACGGCACGCAAACACACACGCGACATACACACATTCAAACCATCACAAGACACTTATTGTTTGTGAATGACGCGCGTGCGTTCACGCGCGTCATTTCAAACAATAACCTTATACTACACACCTCCCTCTTTTTTTTTTTTTGAAAAAAACTATGATATCAAGTAACAACCAGTAAAAGAAGCTCTTATAAATCCTTCTTTGTATTATCCAATGAGAGAGATTAAGAAGCATCCAATAGAAAATGCCAATGTAAAAATTTCCGAGTGAAACAGCCAATGAAAACGATTTATGGAAAAATGTCGAAAATCTTCTGAAAATGTACTCGTTGCACGCATGGAAACGTGTTCCTGATCGTCGCCAGTGTAATGAAAGCCAAAAGAAACATTCAGGATAATAATAAAACGGAATCCAATAAAAGATTGGTAAGAAGATCCTTTAATGTCCAGTCAGAGAAACAGCGTACCAATTGAATGCCGTTTAACCGCACAGCAATGCTATATAAGTAACCAAACCACATTCAAGCAACAACACGGACACGCGACACAGATCAGCATGCACTCCACAACATTCAAAGAACAACATGCTGACACGCGGTACAAATCTACATACACACGGCACGCGAACACACACGCGACATACACACATTCAAACCATCACAAGACACTTATTGTTTGTGAATGACGCGCGTGCGTTCACGAGCGTCATTTCAAACAATAACCTTATACTACAAACACCTCCTAGACAGAATGTGTATTTTTTCCAAGAGAGTTTTAGAATCATAAGTATGCCAAATTCCAAACTATAAACCAGAACATTACCTGGTCTGTGGACTACAATTTGCACTCTTACGAGCCTTAACAGTTAAGGCTAGGAACATCCTACTAAAACCATTCTTTCCATTTATTCTATTCTACAACATTATTTTGTTTGGTTTATAACGAATATGTTATACTCTTTATATCATCTACCGCAAGCTTGGACTTGCGTGCCCGACTATCTTACTCATGAAAGTCAACGAGGATTTGTAGATCCAACTTTTCATCAGTGAGCCAATAATCATCCTATTCTTTTGATACTGCTATATGGTCCCTACAACTTCCAGGATTTGTGAAAAATGTCTGCAACATCCAGGTATTACGGTAAATGCACTCTAGAAAGGTAAGTTGTTTTGAAGAAATATTTGGACTATTCAATTCTTCCCCAATGTCACATAGATTCACTATTTGATTTTGCACTGTACATGCCTTTTCACTCTTTCTTTCCCTCGCTCATTCACTTACAGGTGCCAGCAAGTACAAGCACTTTTTTGTATGACAACTTCTAAAAGATTGTTATATGCTACATATCAATAACAAAAATATGTTCCAACATTAATATTGTGGCCCAAACAGTGTTTTAAAAAATATTGCTTCCTTGAGTGTAGATTTTCTTCTTTTAACTCCACTGTGGCGATATGTAGGATGTGATATTGTTGTCTGACTATATTTAGGCCACAAAATTCTGCTGCCACTCCTAATGGATCTACTGAAACTGTGGTTGTTTTACAACCTCGACCCAAAAGTCACTACAGGACGAGACCTAACCATCATATTTTATACAATTAGGAGCTTTACTGTTTTCTCCATTTTTGAAAATAGATTTTGAAATATTTGGAAGTGAAGTCTCTCCTGCCCACTTTTTTGTCAACTACAATATAGTATGAGTGGGTTTTGTGGGCAGGTGGATTGCAAGAAAAGACCTGGTTAATAAAGTGGATGAAGGTAAAGTGTTTTATGTGGTTAAGGCTGATTCAAAATACGATCAAGTATTACTATCCTTATTTCCATATACATTTCCCTTTAATACACTTAACACCACATACATGTGCCATGACCATACATATTTCATCACTCCACTCAACATAAGATACATGTACAATAACACTACTTCTCCATTCAAATTCATATATTTGGCTTTAAGTATAGTAAATCCACACTTACCAATAAATATCGTTACAATCACATTACTGTGACAGTCAATATTCTAGCTACAACCTTTTTGAAAAGCAATATTTTTGTGCTCAACACTCCACGGAAAGCAGTATCCATATGTGTGAGCAGCCTGTAAAGCCTTGCTGACCTATTACAAGACCACTGTCTATGTCACACAAGCCTACTCTTGTCAACTAGCATCATTTCTGATATTCTTAGAAAACACATTCTAATTACTAAAGAATCTACAGGAAATGTTTCTGTTCATAAGAAAGCTTTTATCCCGTCAACCTAATACCCAGCAGCAAATTGCTCACAGCGTCAGTATTTAAATAGATTAAATGTCATCGCACACGTCTATTTGCTCTCCATTCGACGGGAACGCCATGTGACTCACTTTTATGTAGTTACTTAACAAAGAAACTGCTATTTTGAAAATCTTTATTAAACGTAATATTCTGCCCACTAATTATGGGGCTGGTCCATGGAACCCATGTCAACTAAGGAGAGATAATCTCTGGGATATGGCAGGAAGCCCTCAGGTCCAGTGGGGCTTGGCCTGAACATACACATCATTTAGGAATTATTAGAATAGCTGCTGCAACCCTTGGATGGCCCCCTGCGACCCCTGGTCATGGCTTTTCAAGAACTGGCCTTGTAGGTGCCAAACAGTAAATAATATCTTATTATTAGCTATTAGTGTAATAAAATATTGAACACCGGGAGCTGGAATGAGGCCTTCACTGGCAGCAGTGTTAAGTGAAAAATTATTTTAAATGTATATAGTTGGGAGCGAAAAAGAGTGTGTATGTGAGAGTGTGTGCTTGTTGTGAGTATGTGTGTGTGGGTGAAAGTGAAGGTAGGTCAGTAACAAATAGTGAGTGGGAATGAGTGAGATTGCCAGTGAGTCTAAGTTAATCAAAGTGTGTGAGGAAGTGTGAAAGGGTAAGGGTGACTTCAAGTGAAAGTGTGGTTGTCTGAGAATGATTAAGTAAGAATCACTGCGAGGAGTGTTAGGGAGTGTGAGTGAGCATAAGTGACTATTAGTGTATCTGTGAGTGCAAAAGATCGATTGAGAATAATTGAGAATGAGTAAGAATGAGTGCGAGTGAGGAAGAATGAGTGAGTAGAAGTAAATGCGTGAATGTGAGTGAAAGTGAGTGAAAATAAATGAATGAGTGAGAATTAATGACTGAATTAGTGACTCAGAGTGATTGAAAATGAGGGATTGAGAATATGAGTGAGTGCAAACAAGTGTGAAGGAGAAAGTATTTCTGAGTCAGAACATGAATGAGTGGGGTCAGTGGGAATGAGTGAGAATTAGTGAGGGAAAGTAAGAGTGATAATGAATGAGTGTCTGCAAGCAAGTGAAAATAAATGAGTGAGTGGGCGTGACAGCCGGCAACGAAGATGGCCGCTTCGTAGATTGGCCCAGTCTCCCGGCCTCAATCTCCCTGCACCATCTGACATATATCCAGCCCCTTGAAGGGATTGAATGGTAGCTTCATGATCACATGGTCAAGGGGGCCCGAATGAGCCCAGCAGTGCTGAAGGGAACAGCAGTATAGGGATTGGAGCTGTGACAGCCTGGGGGGCCTGAGCAGCACCACCCTTACATTACCCGTGGCTACCAGCAAAGTATGTGCGCGGTGGCCATGGTCGTCATCTGCATTCTGACAGCCACGGGCGGGAACCGGGAGCAGAGGGTTGACTCTGGCAGAGCGAAGAGTTAACTTCAACGTGTGTCCTCCACTCCGTGTGCCCGACAGGAGTTCTCATTCTGGCTCCAGGGGCCTCGACACACCTGCTGCAACGCGGCGTGTCTGGGGCCTAGAAAAAAGTTGCATGCATGGCCTCCTGGGACTTCACTGGAGGAATCAGCCTAAAACCAGTACGCCGAGATTCCAACAAGCACTGGTGTAAGCAATAAAGTGCTTCTTTCCCCGGGACACAGCCTTCATTAGAACGTCTGCCTCATGCTACTGCCACAGAGCTCAATACTTGGCAGGTGAGGGGAATTTTCCCCGTTTCTTCTCCACTACTTTCGCAGAGTACTTGGACTGATCATAATTATAGCACTGGCCCAGAATCGAACACCTGAACACGTGCCCTTTATGACTGCCTCACCCTGCCCCCTTGTGGACCTTGGACATTGAAAGAAAGAGCTTCAAGGCCTATTGTGGGTGTGTGTGTAGGTGGGGTTTGGAAACCTAGTTTCGGAACTGTGGGCAAGCCGACAGGCTGCATGATGTACCTCTTACCCAGAGGCAGGCTGTGAGTACCCTCCTCCTCCCCCGATCGTTTCCTACTTAACCTTTCTCCTGTACCCTGAAGAAGACACCATGGCTGGGGGAAAAGGCCAGAGAGGTGCTCATCAAACAAAGCTGGACCACTTTGTCTTAATAGAGGATGTTTGGACCGTGGTAGGGCCCGAGAACAGATGTTGCTTGTGGGGCCACATCCATCGGGGGGAATCCTTGATGCTGCAATATGGCGGCGATCAAGGGGATAAAGTCCTCGCTGGAAACACTTATGGACTTGGTCACACATGAGGTATCTCTGATGAGGGCGGATCTGCAGAACATAAGCTCAAGAGTGAAAGAAATAGAAGATACTACTACCGCTCTCAGCCTAGACAGTAAGACCCTGAAAAGCCAAGTGCACGATCTACGAGAGGCTAACCCTGCATTGGAGCCATGACTGGAAGACTTTGAAAGTAGAGCGCAGCGCACCAACATACGCATACTGGGGGTTCTAGAGCATGCAGAGCAGCCTGCAGTAGACCTCTTTGTTGAAGATCTGGTGTCCAAGGAGCTGCAGCCTCGAGACCTCTCTAAATACTTTTTGGTGGAACTGGACCACTGGATCCCAGGGGGGCACCCACGGCTGAGGGCAGCCACATAACCTATCATAGCCTGAATTTTACTTCAGAGAACGGGACATGAGATTACAAACTGCCCACAGTGCACCCCAGTGACTTATGAGAATGTGCAAATAAAAATGTTGCCTGAGTGAATGCTCAAATTTCAGAGACAATGCTTCAGCTTTCTCAAAGTCAAAATCGCATTGAGGGACAAGGCAATTAAGTATGCAATTCTCTTCCTGACTAAATTACAAGTGGAAGCAGAGGAAAACATGTTTTTTCACATCCTTGAAGAGGCCTGGGAGTCTTTGGACAGATGGAAAACTATCGGTAAGCAGTGGGCTACATACCAGCGTGGACGACAACTCCGCCATTCAGGGGATTCATCAGGACAACAGTCAAGGGACGCACATCAAGGTGAGACAAAGGCACCTCCTCAGAGTAATCCATGCACAGAACACAAAGAGCTGTTTTGGACTATTTGCACACTATGGGACATCTCACACGGCAACATGGAACTGTGTGTGACACAGACCAGGATTGAAGCGCAGACCCCAGACTACTGACATAAGGGTGGCAGCAAACCCATGAAGATGGGTGGAGTATATAGATGCAATGGGACAATAGAGCTGTAAAAATCCAATGTACATGTTTCGCACTGCTGTGGGATTTAGATGTGCTCTTCTGTATCAGTTATAGGGGAGGCCAAGGTTGCAGTTTGTTCGGTGGTTCACAGTTCCTTCATTGGTTTCATGTTGCGGAGGGGTGATGGGCACTCTGCAGAGTTTGGGGGGCAGACAGTTTTGAGTTCACTGTGCAGGAAGGCCGGTGTGGGTTTCAATGTTTGGAGGGAGGGGGGAGGAAGGGAAGGGAAGGGAATGGGTTGTGTTGAATGATATGTTATTTCTCTTGACAGAGCTCCACACATATTGTAAAATATAGACTACACTGTGTTATGTATATACAGACAGGCCTAGCCCTGCACGGCTACCAAGCACACTAAGCTCCTAGAATGAAGATGCAATCAGTCTCTGATATCTGCATCCTATCCTGGAATGTGAACGGCTTGGGAGACAGACTAAAGTGGGGGTAGTGCTACAATATGTTAAATGGCATTCACCTGCAAGATATGCATCTGATGGGTACCACTTGCAAAGCCCTAGACCGCTGGGGTTACAAGATGGTGATAAATGCAGGGTTCATGACACACTCTAGAGGGGTAGGCATTCTACTTAAAAAATCGATTGCAGCTGATTGTGAAGCAGTCTTGGGCCCACCACCTAGGTAGATACACAGCCCTCTCTGGGATATGGGAGGGGGAAACAATAAATATCCTATCAGTGTATATCCCTCTGGCCTTGCACAGCATCACTCTTCTGGACTTGGGTGGACTCCTACTCGACCTTCTTGCAGGTGAACTCCTCATAGGGGGTGACTTTAATATGGCCGTGTGTGAGTCAATTGACCGTCTGCCCCATGCCGCACCATGCCACCCGCCTTCGCAGATTGCTATGAGCACTCATACTCCCCAGTCAGGACTACGATTATGTGTGATTCCCACAACCTTTTCCATGATACTGCTCCGAGTAATATAAGATACCTATCCTTGGTCTGAGATTTCAAGTCAAATTCTTTAATGAGATTAACATAAAACCATATGCTTGCAACACCTTTAGACATGCCATATCTCTAGAAAGGCTGCATGTTTGCAAAACGTAATGTCAAGGCTCCTTCCACTAAAAACAACCACAGTTCCATTAGTTAACCCCATAGCTTTACATGTGCAGGTACTCACAGATACTTAGGTCTCGATTAGGATCGCGGTTTTCCCGCATCCCCCGGGCCGGCGGAAGCTGGAGGATGCGGGAAAACTGCTGCGGAGGCACAAAAGACCCACCGCCAAATTAGGATGGCGGTGGGTCTCAAAATCTGTCCGCAGCATTTCCGCCGCGGTCGCCTTCCGACCGCGGCAGAAAAGCTCTAACATGGCTGGCGGCGTCTTTCAGACACCGCCAGCCATATTAGGATGGCGGAAATCATATGCTTTTCCACGGCGGCTTTTCCGCCGTGGAAAAGCATACGGACATTGACTTTGGGGGCCCGTTGCGGGCCGCCTTGGTAAAAGGGGGGTTGGGGGTGGCCACATGGGGAGTACCCATGGTACCCCCCTGCATTTGTATGCAGAAATCGTCAGGCACCGCATGGTGCCTGACGCTTTCTGCATACAAATGCAATGTATGCATTTTTTACCATTGCGGCGGGTGCAGCTTGAAGCCACACCCGCCACAATGGTAAAAATAGAGGATGTGACCACCAGGGTGGCGGTCACATCCTAATTGCACAGGAGGGAACTCCGCAGGCAATGCGGAGGTTCCCTCCTACTCTATGGTGGCGGACGGACTCAGGTCCGTCCGCCATCATAATCGGCCCCTAGGTTTGTAAAAAAGCTAATACCTGCACTTCTCAGAGGGGCTCAGTACTTATAATGAGAGTGAACTGACACTTCTCAGTAACACATAGGTCCTCTGACACAGTCAAAAGCCAAATCCTTTAATTCAATTTCAACCAGTGGACAGCGTCCACTATTTATGAATAATGGCGACCTCATAACAAGTGGAAAGGTAAAACCGGGCAGGAAACCATCAAGGGAAAATACTACCGCCATATGGTATTGTGTGAGTTTTCTGCCATATTTCGAGTCTTCTTAATGGTCTTGTGCTAATTGTTATGTATCTGCCTTTTACCACAAGGTATCTGCAATGTTTTGGCTGCAAAAATTCCTCTAGGTGTTACCTGGAGGGAACTTTGCGTGAAAGAAATCAATTGGCATTAAACTTGTGTTTTAAAGAGAACTGGGGTACGGACAACCATCCCAATGTTATTCCTGCTTTTCTAGCAAGTTTCAGGCACTATAGTATTTGCAAATATACTTCCATCATCACCAACAGCTGCAGCATTGGACTGTGTCCAATTCTGGCAAACAATAATGGCCTGATTACGAGTCTGGCAGTCCGAGGACCGCCAGACTTGGTAGGTGTGGTAGTGCCGCACCGGCTGTCCGATCCCCCTATTACAACTTGGGGAGTCGTGCCGCCATTGCACCACCAATATCGGCAGAGATCAGAGCTCCCTGGCGGTGGCACAGTGATCTTGAGGTCTTGAGGCTGCAATGTGCTTGGCAGGACCACCACAGTCCCACTAAGCCTTTTACAAGTTTCCTCTCCACCACGGTTTTCATGGCGGTTTGTAGTCCATGAAAACCGTGGCAGAGAGGAAACAAAGGGCCATTGGGTGCATGCCGGGGGGCACATGTTGTCCCCCCCTGTGTGCATGCTCCCCAGTACCTGCACGGCATGGACTGCGCCAGTCCATGCCGCGCTGGTACAGTCTTTGATGTTCCCATCGCAAGGCCAATTTCATAGGCACCGCAGTAGAACCACCAAAGGACCGCCCAGCAGTGACAAAATAAATCGTAATCTGGTGGGCGGGCACACGGGTATGGCGATGAAGGAGCGGGCCGCCAGCATGGCAGTCGGTCCCACACCGCCAAACTCATAATCAGGCCCTAAGAATAATGTGGTTTGTGTCCTTTGTAGTAGCCATTTCAGAGTTTTGTAAATTATTAACACAACACAAAGGAAGCAATTCACAGAAAATCATTAATCTGCACCTATAGATCACTGACCTCGATTGGATGCACATTTTTAAATAATGAAATTCACTAATTGTAATAATGTTTCAAAGACTAGGCTTGTAAACCACTGCATTGAGAAATACTTCCCAATTTTCAGCTGCGCTTTTTTTGTTATCTCCAAGGGTATAATGCTTTCCTCAATCGCGAAAACCTTTTTCCTACAAACCCAATTTAGTTGATTTCGTTTCCCATTATGACCTTTGTACACTACCTTCTCATACTCAGGAGTAATTTTTCAGCTTGGAAATGGGCTCAACAAAGTTTGTAAATAACTATTACGTTTTTCGGTATTTCCAAACTTTCCAGCCAATCCCCAGCTCTGGAATACCCATCCACATATTTGCACCATCCTGGGGCACTACTGTGAATGAAAAAATTGAGTTACGGTTAGAGATCCACCCTTTGTGAACACCTTGCACTCATAAATCAAGCCATTTAAATATGTAAATTGGACTTTCCGTCAATCCTCTGATTTCTTTACGTGCCTTCATCTCTTATTTTTTATATATTTATGGCAGGATTACATGGGATTCCACCAATGCAATTGTGGTACCTCATTTGCACAGCGTGGTTTGTGGTTTAATTTTATACCCAGCAATGGGTGTAAATGTTTGGTGCAAATTTGCACCACAATGAGAGCGATATATTAAATATGTAAATGTTTGTGCACATTACATCACCATCAGTGTTTCCCTATGTAACTCGGCACCAGGATGTTCCACCCTGTAGCGGGCGATTAGCTTGACTTCTGTCGCAAATTTAGCAATAAAAAACAGACTACAGCCTTTAAAATTATGAAGATTCCTTCAGCTGTGTTGGTGCAAACATTCAAACGTTGGTGTGTAGACAGTACTACGTGTAACGAAACCACTGTGTCAGATGTGCAAACAACAATAAAACGTTGGTATATGACAGCTACTGAACCAAGGAGTAGAATAATTTGTTTCTGAATGAAAATGGATGTCTTTAATGGAAACGTGTAAAGTCTGCAGCCCTTTTGTCCATGAGCTCATGATGATCTCAGCGCCAAATCATAAAATTAAGCGCTATGACCCAAGAGGGAGTGATTGGAAGGGCTCGAGCATGCCCCAGTGCATTGTGAGGCACACTTCCAAAGGACGAGTCACTTCTGTAATCAGAGGGACGTCGTAAATCCAGGCAGGACACAACATACTGCAACGTCTGCATTAAGCTAGTTAAACCAGTGAGATGTTTTCAGAGGGATGTTCTGCTAAGCATTGAGACAGATACAGATTCCACATTGGATAAGGTGTGTCCGTGAGAAAACCAGGCCTCGATTGCCTTACACAAGAACAATTTTGAGGACCCCAACACATCTACGGGGGACAGAATAATTCTTAAGTCACTGGTACAAGCATAGGGCAATGAGTATCATGCTTTCAGGCTGTGTGCGACTAGTAAGATGCATTTTGGTATGTATGAATTACAATTTGAGTTTCGGTAACATGTTACCAAATTGAAATTAAGGGGCAGATTTATGAGGCCCTTGCGCCTCTTTGCGCCGCAATTGCGTCACTTAATGTGACGCAACGGTGGCGCAAACAATGCGCCCTATTTACAACGTGACGCATCTAGGAGATGCGTCACATTGGAAAGCCCTGCGCCATAAGGAGGCGTTCCTGCGCAGGGGGGGGCGTTCCTGCGCAGGAACGCCTCCTAAAAGTGGCTGAGTGAAATCTATGAGATTTCACTCAGTCACTTTCTACGTCAATTCCTTACGCCTGCTTGAAGCAGGCGTAAGGGTGACGCACCATGCATTGAAGAGGTGGCCCCTGTGCATTGCAGGAGTCATGTCGCACTTGCGACATGACTCCTGCAATGCGCCGCCCGTACGCCGAGAGATGCGTCACGCATCTTCACTGCCTTGCACCATGGTGCGCCGCATTGTAAATGCGGCGCACCATGGGTGGCGGAGCAGTGGCGCACTGTGGCGCACATTAACTGGCGCATCCCTGGGGATGCGCCAGTTAACATAAATCTGCCCATTAGTATTTTGTATTTAGAAGGGGCGTCTTCAGTGGCGGCTCCTCCGCTAAGGCAGAGGAACGTCGCCCAATTGCTCTTAGAGCAGTGAAAGAGGGCAAAATAAAATGATAATATCTGAGCGTTATTATCATTTTATTTTTGGTTGCTGCGGGCTGGTGGCTGAAGGAGTAGTAGTGGACTGTGCACACTAAGTGTGCATGACGGCTTGGCGTGCCTTTTTGGCCTGGCCAAGCAGTCATGCGCACTTTCCATACTCCCCACCAGGCAATAATGGACTTCCAGGTGGGGACACCAACATGGCTCTTCTTTCTGGTAGAATGTCCTCACTCCAGAAGTGTTCTGATTAGATGGTGTCTGAGGTCCAATACTTATACCCAATTCTGCCTTTGAAGTCGGCACACTTCAAAGAAAAGTCTTTGTAGTGCATACGACTCTGCCCTTCCTTGCCCTGGATCCAGACACACTACAGGGGGTGGAGATGTCTTTGTGTATGGACAGGCACAGCCCGATTCAGGTGTCAGCGTCACCTCCTCCCACCACTCTAGCTCAGCAAGACCCATCAGCCTGGTGAAGGGCCATGAGGATATGCAGGGCACACCTCAGCTCACTTTGTGTGACTGTCTAGAGTGAATGCACAAGAGTCCAACTGTCACCCTGACCCAGATGTGTGTTCAGTGACAAGCAGAGGCACAGAATGGTTAAAGTAAGTAAATGTTCACTTTCTAAAAGTGACATTTTCAACCCTACAATTTAAAATAAGACCTTTACTACATAATTTTTTGATAAATTGTGAGTACAGAGACTCCAAACTCCAATTTTCTATCAACTCCCAATTGGAAGATATACTTGTAAGATGTTACAAGGCAGCTCCAATGCTAACCTATAGGAAAGATAGGCATTGCTGTAGTGGAAATTGAAATTAGGAGCATTTCACTGCCAGGATATGTAAAACACAACAGTACATGCCCTACCTTTTAAATACATGCACCCTGTCCATGAGGCTACCTTGGACCTACCTTGGGGGTGCCTTACATGTAATAAAAGGGAAGGTTTGGGCTTGGCAAGAGGGTGCACTTGCCAGGTTAAAATGGCAGTTTAACACTGCACACACAGGCCCTGCAGTGGCAGGCCTAAGACATGTTTGCAGGGTTACTCCTGTAGGTGGCACAAGTAATGCTGCAGGCCCCACTAGTAGCATTTGACTTACAGGTCCTGGGTACACACAGTGCACTGTACTAGGGACTTATTAGTAAATACAGTCATGGAGAAACCAGTCATACCATGCCATAGAGGAGATAGCATATGCACTTTAGCACTGATTGGCAGTGGCAAAGTGCCCAGAGACCTAAAGCCAACAAAAAGAAGGTCAGAGAAACAGGAGGAAGAAGGCAAAAAGTTTGGGGATAACCCTGCAAAAATGGTCAGGTCCAACATGACAGTAAGTATAGATTTACTACATTTATCTCAACATATATGTACCTTGAACATGTGCATATCTTCAAAATTCAGAGATGTGGAACCTGACATTAGTAAATCTATGGTTACCTATATCTACTTGCAAACAAAATTAAACTCACATTTTGAATAGTTTTTCAACTTCAAACGCTGATGCCACACCATAGGCGACTGCCAAACAAGGTCTCAACTGGAAAAGCTTTGAAAATGTCGTCTTAATTTCAGAAATCAATACAAAATCTGGAGCAGATAAGTCATACCATTCTCACATAAATCATTTTGTGCTTCTTGCCATTCCCTACTGAGGGCATGCTACCTCAGATATCGCCCCTCGCAATCTCAAGGCAGAACAGTAAAAGATCCAAAATTGGAGGAAATGAGAATGAAGAGAAAAGAGTAAGAGTGAAAAAGAGACATAAATAGTGAAAAAGAGATGTCAAGAGAGCATGCAATGAAAAATGGTGTTGAGAGAAGGTAAATGAAAGAATTGGAAATTATAGTGTCCTCCACCAGGTTCCTCGTAATGAGGGCCTTATTATCAATGTAGTGGACTTCAAAGCTCAGACACGGCTGACAGGCATCGTCACAAGTAAAAAGAAAACAACTGATGTGAACCATACTTCAGATGTTATTCCTCAAACAAACTTCTGCTGGTGAACGCCAACACATTACACAGGGGACAGCCAATTTTACAATACTACACTTCACATATCGTTTATGAATTCACTCAATTGTATATTAACTCAGCCTTTACATGTTGGACACACACGTGTTTCAATTTCCTCCTATAGTTTGCCCTCTTCCTTGATTTATTCCCTCACATATGTAGTAAGCCATGTTTTATGCATGTTAGAAAAAGGCATGGGTAACTCTCCATAGCAGTCTGTCCAACACACAAAATACCACCATGTGTGTCACTCCATAGCGCACTCTTCAAAAGGCCATCTGGTAAAGAGAAGATGTCACACAGTGCACACAAGGAGAGCTTGAACCTTTTGCACAGCTGAGCTCCATTGTGGGTTCGGCAACCTTTCCCAGACACAGAGGGGAGTGTCAAAAGCGTTTGTGTTTTTTCAGGGCTTTCAGAGTGGTGGCTTAGTCAGTGCCAGACGCAATGCCCCGGCACCTCACATGCCACTCCCACTAGTCCTCACCCAGTGAAGGGCTAAAAGCCCTGCTTCCTCTCTATGACCAACCACTTCCAAACCCATCCATGTCTGATCAAGCATTGGCTGCTAAAAGCCACCCCCCCTCACCAAGCCTGTCCCCTTTAGGGTCTCCTTCCCTCTCACATGATGATTTTTTTTCAAGATGTGCGATAGGTTAGCAACATGTGAGGTGCAACACTATGTTACTGCATTACTAATTGCCATTGGAGATGGCAAGCATGGATATAGGCAAGAGACATTAGGCTGATGCTTAATTCGCTGACTAATGTGTGGTAGGTGACCCAAGAATAGTATGATAACGTGTCTGAATGTTGCACTGTATCTTAGAGTAACGGTTTCCTTTTAACTCTGGTGCATACCATCAAAAACATGACAACAATCATTATACAAAAAAAAAAACCACTCTGGGTCTCAAGTACCCCTGTGAGAAATCCATGGGCCAGATTCACAAAGGTAAACTTAGATGTTTGGTCTAAACCTAGATCAAACGTCAAAGTTTACGACTTTTGGAATTCACAAAGGGTATTTGTGAGTACTATCTTTAGGTACCCACTCAGGCCGGATCTCCGCCTGAGTGTGGACATAAAGATACTACTAGTAAATGACCTTGTGAATTCCCAAAGTCGAAAACTTAGACACTTGGTCTAAGTTTAGACCAAACATCTAAGTTTACCATTGTAAATGGAGGGGCCCCCATGTGTGTAGATTGCTCTAATGGAATGGTAGAACCATGTGGCATTTCAATTGTCAAGTGCTGAGGTGTACACAACACTGTAGCTCACTCCTGAGGTGAGCTGAAGCACAATTCAACTGAGTATTAAAATAAAAATCTAAATGTTAGGCGAACTTGGCTTTCTTGGAACCAAATCAAACATCACCCCAAATTTATATTCACCCTGGAAGCGCCAGCAGCATGTTATTGTGATCCTAAAATAAAAAAAAAAAATAGACACAAGCCATTCCTGCCTTTTGAGAGTTTGATCCTAACTCATGTAAAACGCTCTGATACCTCCAGGACTAGCCAGCGCTATATAAAACTATGCAAATAAATAAATAAACTTGCCCAGACAAAGTGTGAAAATCACCAAGGGGTATTGCACTGACAGAAGTCCCTAGGTTCAGCGGATCTGGCCTATGTCACTCAGATCAGGAGCATTGTCAGACTAGCCTTCTACCTGATTAAAGGGCCATTGGGATTCATTGATTTAGAAAGGAGTTACTGTTCTGCTTCAGAATGTTGTTATTTGTGCCCAGGTGAATGGGATGTTCAATTGCAAAGGTAGATAGGCGTTGTTCTAGAATGTAAGCTGTGTGCCATGAATTGACACAGTTGCTCTACCGCTATTTTTGCAAGGTTTTGAATATCCTTTGGAGGTGGGATTTAGGCAAGAGTTTCCTACCAAGCTGAATCTAGCACCTTATTAACAAAAGGTGTGAAGACCAACTATTGATAGGGCTTGTGTCCAGGGGTGGCTCTTCCATTTGAGCGGAGGAGCATCACCCCCACAAACCACGAGCTGAGTGGCAGCAACAGGAAGCTGTGCATTGCACTTTAAAATGCGCATGTCACTTTGTCTTGCGACGGCTCAGCCAGACATGCACATTTTAAAGTTCTATAACCTAGCTGTGTTAGAGAAAGTGCAGGACTCCAGTGCTCTTAGGAGCGCTGAGAAAGACAGCTCTATCCAATCCTGGTGCTGCTCTCATGCTGAATGGGTAGTGCAGTTTCCTGCATTCGGCGTCCAAAGACACCCGAGGGAGGAGGACGTCATGATGCACTTGGAAGGTAAGTATATTTTCTTTCTTTCTTTTTTGTGTCCCCGCCCCTGCATCACCACCCTCTGTACATGCCAGCCGCCACTGCTTGTATCTGCTTACTGGTGGCTGGTAATCAGCAATGCTGTTGATGAACTGGGTTGCAATGATGCCGTTACAATAATTTCTAATGCATAAAGTGATTGTCTGACCTGGGCATTGTGATGACAGTCGATAGCCGAGGAGGGTTTCATTCTGTGTTTAAGGAATCTGAACTGCCGATTTTGAGGTTATCGGATGTTGCGGGTTGAAGGAAGGCAATTTGACGTTTCTGGGAGACCATATCATTTTGAATGCCTCTGTCTGGTTCAGACCTTAAGTCTCCTCCTTCTTAAATCTGCCTCACAGACTTTAAAGACTGAGGGGCAGATTTACAAGGACTGGCGCATCCCTGCATATCAGCAGGTATGCACCAGGTAAGCTGCCTCATGCAAGTTTACCCTTGCGCCACAACAGATGCGGCGCATTTACAATGCGGCGCATTGTGGTGCAAGGGTAAACAGATGCGTAATGGCGGCGCATTGCTTGAGCCGTATCGCAAGCGCCACGCAACTCAAGCAATGCTCAGGGGCTGCCCATACCTAACATGCTACGTCACGCCTTACGCCTGCTTCATGAAGGCGCAGGGTTTTTACGCAGCGCCATCAGAAAAGTGACTCAGTGAACTCTTGTAGATTTCACTGCTTCACTTTTCTGAGGCTTTTTCCGACGGACGCCCACCCTGCATACATTAAACGTGATGCAGGTTTAATGTGGCGCAGGGCTTTACAACGTGACGCATCTCCCTAGATGTGTCAAGTTGTAAATACGGCGCAACATGGCGCATGTTTACGCCGCCGCTGCGTCACAGAAGTGACGCAAAGGCGGCGTAAATGTGTTGCAAGGGGCTTGTAAATCTGCCCCTGAATGGCTCCCCAGGAAATGTAAATGAATGAATTGCTTTCTGCTGGGCCTTTTCTGAAAAATTGCAGAATGAGGTTTAGTCAGTCTGTAGTTACACTCTCTGAACATATAATTAAAACGGAAAAACTGGGCTAAAAAGTACCACCACTGTACACACGTGCAAACAGAGCAGACGTCAATCACCACTGAAATGTGCTTGTTTACACCGTGCAACCTATCCCTAAGCTGATGCTTTCTCGCGCCGGGGCGATGCCTCGATTCCCTCGCCTCAAGTGATGTGTTGAAAATAACTCACGCGTGTAACCGCCCAAGTGTCTGCGTGCACTTGTCGCCTATTATTATTTCTTTTTTCCCCACAAAGGCGTGATTTGAGTGACATGCCGCACCATTCAGCAGTCTAACTAAAATTAAACGTGCCAAACGCAACTGGTTCCTGATTCACTGAAAACCCGTCAGGTAACATAATTGTCTCAAGCAAGGCGTGAGTTGCAAATAATGAATTCCGTTATCTGCTCGACGGAGAACAATCAGGGGCCAAACCACGAAGGTGTATCGTGAGCAATTATCGCCGGATATAATCAGAAGGCTACGCTTTGGGTTTGATGAAGGAAAGCTTTAGAAAGGAAATTTAATCACAGATTTCCTGTCCTGCAGCCAGTCACCTAATGAGAACCCGTAATTGGAAGTGAACGAATTGATCTATGACGAGTCATGCCCCGCCCACCTACAGGGGCCAAGGAAAGAGGCACCTCTGGGACTGTGCTTAAGAAAATGAATGATTTTCAGAATCAGGCATTAAACGCGTGACATTCTGCACCGCCATCGCCTCCTTATCACTCCCTCAGATCCTTAGATCATGAGATGAATCCACGAATCCCACTGCCATTCAAAAAGAAACTCGTTTAAAGTCCCCCGCTTCCAGATGTGCCAATGAAGGATTACCTAGGTCTACACAGAATCGACTTGTTTTATCTGTCTCATCTGAGAGGCAGTAATCAAGTAGTTCCTGCCTCTGGACAGGGGATCCTGCTTGCCTTTCTAGGAACAATTTTAGTCTTTTTCTACCACGAGGCATGTAGTTGGGTTTGTATTAGTAGCCTTGGTCTTGTTCTGCTTCTACGCCTTCACCTTTAGCGTTCCTGTCTGTGAAACCCTCACATGTGGAGATCAGTACTCTTCTCTTCCGTTTACTGTCTGATTTGCTTGTTTTGGGGTCCCCCTGCTCTGTTGTGAGTCACTGATGGACACAGTATTTAATGTTCATTTTGCTGCATTCTAGACCGTTCCCGCTATCAGCCCGATGTCACTGGGCTGGCTTTAGGCCTCATGTCACCTCCAGAGGGAAGTCAGCTATCAACTGTGTTCACTCTTACAATGGCCTGCTTCTCTGGGGGCTCTGGTTGTGCCCTCTGAACTTGGAACTTTCAGTGCTTGTTGACTTCACTTCGATCAGGCATGTGGAGCTGTATTAGGGTGACCAACTGGCATGAGTGCAAATTCAAGATGATGAGTGTAAAAATTCAGGACAAAGGGTCAAAATTCTGGACAGGTCAATTTTCAGGAAAAAAATTAGGGACAAAAGATACATTTTACAGACACATCAGAGGAGGTCATGTACCGGGCCGGACTGGCCGTAGCGGTGGGCCGCACAGGTGGGGGCCAGTTTTGGGCCCCTGGTGTCCGTTTGTGTTACAGGGCCGTTTCTGCAGCATCGCACATTGCGAGCACTTTGTCAGGGACGGTTTTGGTTCCCAGTCCGGCCCTGGTCATGCAATAGCAAATAAGTAAGTAAATAGGCAAAGAACATGAGTACAAGTCAAAATAAGTTTATATTAGGATGGAACAATCTTGTACTTCATGGTTTTTCAGTATGGGCGCAGCTTTGAGCAACTGTGCAAGTATTTTTGTGGTATTTCATATAATCATAATCTATTTATATGGTTACTGCACTGGGTTGTCCAGCCTGATATTTTGCTTACAGTTCATGGTCCTGGTTCATGGTTCATGCATCGGATAATATACTTGGGAGAGTCTGGGGTGGGAGCCAGCCTTTGAACCCCTTGTGAACCCAAAATGTGGGTCTGTGTGGACTAATCTTTCTATGCTTAGGGGTTCTCTTCCAAAATCCCACTGGTGTACTATAGCATATGCTGCTTTTTGAGTGCTTCTCTTGCGAGGCTTTGTACTTTCACCATCTCCAGTAAATTTGTTTTCTATTGTGGCCAGCACGGGTAAGGAATGAGTAGAAGAAAATATTTGTGCGGCGTCACAGACACCATTTTAAAGTTCTTTCGGCTTTGGATGTTTGCTTGCATTCACCTGTTTTAAAGCCCGAGGTGCTACAGCTCAAGGCCCGCGAGATTCTGGCCACACTGGCACAGTGCCTTCAACTGCTCTGAAATCTTGGTCCAGCGATCTGTCATTGCTCAGGCTGATCCCACCCGTCTATGAAGTATCACACGAAAGGCAGAAATCATTAAATGATCCCCATGTGTTGCAGGCTGGTGTGGAAGCAAAAGCAATATCCAGTAGTTGTGCTTTGCAGCTTCTTTATTGTGGTCGGCAGGTTCCACTGGTTCATTTGTTCATTTTTGTCTCTAGTGTGTGTTAGGGCTTCAGCTCAAGCATTGACGGGCCTATCTGAACTCAAGCAATAAACATGAATAGTTTGCAGGGCAGACTGGGGAACCTTAAATCAACTTTGATGGTGTCCGAAAACAGCCTCTGCAATCTCTGTGATTTCTCTGACTTTGCTTAGCTTAAAAGAGCCACATCTCTCCTTCTCAAACCATGACGAGGATAACAGTGCCATAGTACCCCGTCACTTCTCCTCGCCAGTCACTTCTACCCGGTCACTGACCTGCCCGTTGACTGCTCCTGCCCCGTTACTGCTCCTGCCCTGTCACCGACCTGCCTGTCGACTGCTACTGTCCCATCACTATTCCTGCCCAGTCACTTCTCCTGCCCGGTCACTGCTCCTGTTCAGTCACTGCTCCTGCCCTATCACCGCTCCTGCCCTATCAGCTCTCCTGCCCTGTCACTGCTCCTGCTCAGTCACCGCTCCTACCCTGTCACTGCCCGTGCCCTATCACTGCTCCTGCCCTATCACTGCTCCTGCTCAGTCACTGATCCTGCCCTATCACTGCTCCTGCCCTATCACTGCTCCTGCCCTGCCACAGCCCTACCCTGTCACTGTTCCTGCCCTGTCACCGCTCCTGCCCTATCACCGCTCCTTCCCTATCACTGCTCCTACCTGGTCACCGCTCCTGCCCTGTCACTGCTCCTGCCCTGTCACTGCTCTTGCTCAGTCACTTCACCTGCCCTATCACCGCCCCTGCCCTATCACTGCTTCTGCCCTGCTACTGCTCCTGCCCAGTCACGGATCCTTCCCTATCACCGCTCCTTCCTTATCACTGCTCCTGCCCCGTCACCGCTCCTGCACGGTCACCGCTCCTGCAGTGCCACTGCTCCTGCCCTGCCACTGCTCCTGCCCTGCCACTGCTCCTGCCCTATCACCACTCTTGCCCTATCACCACTCCTGAACTGTCACCGCTCCTGCTCAGTCACTGCTTCTGCCCTATCACCGCTCCTGCCCTATCACCACTCCTAACTTGTCACCGCTCCTGCCCTGTCACCGATCCTGCCCAGTCACCGCTCCTGCCCTATCACCGCTCCTGCCCTGTCACCGCTCCTGCTCAGTCACCGCTCCTGCCTGGCCACCACTCCAGCCCTGCAACTGCTTCTGCCCTGCAACTGCTCCTGCCCTATCGCTGCTCCTGCCTGGTCACCGCTCCTGCCCTGTGACCGCTCCTGCCCAGTCACTTCTCCTGCCCTGTCACCGCTCCTGCCCTGTCACCGCTTCTGCCCTATCACCGCTCCTGCTCAGTCACTGCTCCTGCCCTATCACCTTTCCTGCCATGCCACTGCTCCTGCCCTTGCTTCTGCCCTATCAACGCTCCTGCCCTATCACGGCTCCTGCCCTATCACTGCTCCTGACCTATCACTGCTCCTGCCTGGTAAGACGATGCCCTGCCCTATCACCGCTCCTGCTCTATCACCGCTCCTGCCCTATCACCGCTCCTGTTCTATCACCGTTCCTGCCCTATCACCGCTGCTGCCCTATCACTGCTACTGCCCAATCACCACTCCTGCTCTATCACTGCTCCTGCCCTATCACCGCTCCTGCCTGGTCACCGCTCCTGTCTGGTCACCGTTCCTGCCCTGCCACCGCTCCTGCCCTGTGACTGCTCCTGCCCTATCACTGCTCCTGCCCTGACACCGCTGCTGCTCAGTCACCGCTACTGCCCTATCAGTGCTCCTGCCCTATCACTGCTGCTGTCCTATCACTGCTCCTGCCCTATCACTACTCCTGCCCTATTACTGCTCCTGCCCTATCATCTCTCCTGCCCTATCACCGCTCATGCTCTATCACCGCTCCTGCCCTATCAATGCTGCTGCCCTATCACCGCTGCTGCCCATAACCGCTGCTGACCTGTCAATGCTCCTGCTCAGTCACTGCTCATGCTCGGTCACTGCTCCTACTATACTTAATATTTTAGAAAAAAAATACAAACTGCAAAAGCGAAGTGATTCAATAATAACGTGCAGATTTATTTTGTCAGCACTGGGACAAACAAGTTTTTCTTTGCTCGGATGTGGGTGGTATAGTGATATTTAGGATACTGTCATTTATTTGCGTTGGGCTATCAATGAACAACATTGGCAAACTGCACAAGGCCGTAAATTCCCCGCAGTTAGCTGAATGGAGAAAGCTTCGCTATAATCAGTAATTGCAATCTATGGGCTCCAAGTGAGCCACTTGCCTCCAAGGCACTCACTTGCCATGTTACGTTAAAGGCAGAGGGCCCATTTTCATTGTAAAGGTGATAATCAGCCTCAATTAGAATGACAATGGGACTGTCCACAGCAGGGGAGCAGCAGTTTGCTGCAATTAATCCCCTAAATTATGGACAAGAGGCATTGTAAAAGGAATAATGACGGACAACGGACAGGACACCAAAATGATGGACCGTTCGTGAAATTTACGGATGGTTGGTCACCCTAAGCTGTATTGATCTTTCAACTTTGTGGCACTGCCCTTTCCTTGGATACCATGCAGGGTGGTCAATGCCAGTCATTACTGCTTCTGTAGAAGAAGTGGGGTGAGGATAGGAGAACTAGGATGAGGAAGTGATGAAGTTTTCAGTTACATGCAGGTAATCACTCAAATTCTTCCTCGTCCCAGTCGTATCATTATTATTGATTTATAGAGTGCACAGCTACCCCAATTAAGTTTTCCAACGCTAGGCAGACTCCAGGACTCTATCTAGATTTAAAAGAGCAAGGTTTTTAAAAGTTGGTGAAAGCCCCAGAAAGATTTGCACACTCTCAGAGAGCCAGATAAAGAATTCCATATTTAGGACCCAGTTAGGAGAAAGGCTTTCCTCCCATTTTGTCACTCCTGAATCTGGGAACGCCTAAAAAGTTCTGAAGACTCATGCCCTGTGCATAAAGCACAGGGCTTTAAATTGAACTTGCTTCTTAAAGGGAAGCGAATGGATGTCACAGAGAAGATTCGAGACAGGAGACTGTTTAGGAAGGTGGAATAGCAGTCAGGCCTCCACATTCTGAGCTACTTGAAGACATCTAAGAGAAGCCTCAGAGGAGCCTAAGTACATAATATTCCCATAGACCAATCTGGAGATGACTAAGGCCTGAAATACTGTCCTTTGGGTTGAGACCGGGAGCAACCAAAGTATTCTTTTAGACACTAAAGAATCCCAAAGCAATTGGAAGCTACTTTGGTCATTTCAAAAGTTTATCATCTAACCAGAAACCTAGATTTCAAACCACCGGGCCACATAGTGAGCAGCTCTCAGAATATCCAGCCAGTACTGGGGGTCCCAGAGCTGAGGTTGATTCCCTACCAGCAGAATTTCTGATTTGTTTCCATTAAGTTAAAGTGAGTCATTGTTCATCCAAATTTCCACCTTCATGAGACAAGAACTGAAGGCATCAGAGCTACTGTTCTCCGTAGGGCACAGAGTGACATTAACATGAGTATCATCCGCATAAGAATTCAATGTGAGACCACAAATTCCCACGAAATCAGCCAGGGGCCGTACATAAATGTCGAACCGGTACAGACTCAACACCGATCCCTGTGGAACCCTAAACGTCAGATGGAAGGCGTTAGAAGTGTACATTTTTGTGAAAATCTGGAAGTAAAAATCTTATAGAAATTAATTTAAACAAGCCAAAGCTGAATCATAGATGTCCATGTTTTCTAGTCTCTATAGAAGTAGCTTATGTGAGACCATATTGAATGCTCCACTACAGTCTAATAAGATCAGTGCGGGTATGCCACCCCTGTCAAGTTGGAGCCTAAGATGTTCAGTAACGCCAAGCAGGATAAATTCAGTGCTATGACCAGCTCCGAAACCCAATTGAGAGGGGTGGAGAAGACCGGTGGCTTCTGCAAAAGCATACAATTGTTGATTTACATGTTGATTGCAGAAGTGAACCATTACTGTAGTGTGCTTTAAAGGGGTGGGTCTTCAGCTCTTTTTCTTAATTGGAGCAGGGTTGTGGTTGCCCTGATGGAGAAGGTAATTGTGATTCCAAATGCTGTGCGAATAAACAGAGAAGGCCTGCTTCCTTATTTTTTAATGTATGCACTACTTCATCCCCAGTCATGTCTCCAGGTCACCTTGGCAGACTCTTGTGGAAAAGAATTTCATGCAAATAAATATGACTTCGTCTCCTTGGAGCAGGTGCAGCCCAATGGTGAGAAGTCCATAGATTTATGTGGATGTCTCTACAGGACACTGCTTTTGCTTTCTAGAAAACCATGGAATGCCCTCTGGCACTAGGAGCCACTTGTGCAGAGGATGGCTGGTGAAACCATGGTGTCTTCGGTCACATGGCTGCTCTAAGTTCATATTCACAGTTCTTCCTAAAAAATGAGGTTTGGATTTTCAGGGTTTAGACTCGTGAAGAATCCGGGAAAATCGGTATTGTGTGTAGTTTCCAAATGTTTTTGTGTTTTTAAATTGGGACACAAAACCAGTTCTCAGCCGGCTCTGGAATCATATATATTTTACCTAAAGATAAAATCTTTAGCTGCAGTTTAGGTAAGTCAATTGTGGTTGTGGCCAACATTGCACCCCTCTTTATTTATAACAAAATGGCATGAACTTTATCATTCAGTACTATTTCAATATGGCATTCAACAAACCGAAAAGGCCTGTAACATGCAAATATTAACACTATCTTGCCTAGAAAGGTTGAGGTTAAAGGCCAGTGCCAAACTTTTCTTTTTAATGCAGTCTAGGGCTTCCAGAGAGCTCACTGATTCCATGACACTAGGGGGCCCATTAGGATGGCGGGCGGACTTTGTCCGCCCGCCATCCCGACGTAAAACGGGACCACCCGCCATAAGGGCGGCGGTCCCGTGGGGGCCATTAGAATGCGCCCGCCACACTGGCGGGCGCATCCCACATTTTTAACATTGCTTTAACAATGCTGAAAGCACCACCCGCCGCAATGCTAAAAATGCACATTTTGCACTTCAATGCACAACGTGACAGGCACCGCCTGGTGCCTGCCACGTTGTACAGTGAAGTGCAGGGGGTACCATAGGTACCCCCATGTGCCCCCCCGGAGTCCCTGGAGTCCCACAACGGCCCCCACAAGACATTCCCGCATGCCTTTCTGTGGTGGCAAGCATGTCCCCGTACACACCCTATTATGGATGGCGGTGTCTAACAGACACGGCCACCATATGAAACCATTTTCCGCCCGGTCAACTCCTTGACTGGGCGGAAATGCGTCGGACTGTCTTTCCGTCCGTCGCAGTCCCCCCGCCATAGTAATATGGTGGGGGGAAATGGGTGGCGGGCGGGGAAGGATGACCGGAGGATCGCTACCTCGAGGAACCCGGTTGCTGCAGAAGCACTTTTGGAGAAGGAACACAAGTGTTTGGACCATTTTCAATTTAAGAATAACGAAGCCTGCACAAGGAAAACACACGGATGGTCATATTTTACAAGCCATCTCGCCGTTTGGCGGCACATACAAGATTGAATTGTCTGCCCATTGAAAACGATTGATTCCCTTGGTCCCCCCTTTATCCTGACTACAAGTCCCACAAGCCTTCTCCTTCCTAGAAAAAGAGCCTGACACAAAGAATAAAAGCCCTGATGAGAGCCCAGGGACACTTGTCCTGGTCTCGAAACACGGCGGCAGCTTTGGTGGAATAGAGCATTATCAATAAACAATATTAGGCTTGGCCAGTACAGACATTATCAATTTTGAGTCATTCAGTTGTTCTCTAATCCCCATTCTTTTGATTTTTTCCATTCATTGATTCTATATGTATGTGATATTTGTTTTCTGTTATGTATTAATTTTTTTGTAGGATGTTGGATGTTTAAATATTATTTTGACACTGTTCTGTTTCTATGTGTATCAAACCATTTGTATATAAATTGAATGTACAGTCCTTATTTCTGTCTATTGATGTTAAAATATATTTCTAAAATTTAAAAATAATTGGCATTGAATAAGCATGCCTGGTTGGGATGTAATAAATATTTTTCTAACCTGAAAACGTTTTTTCATTCAAGTAAGAGTGGTTGAGGCAATTTTCATGTTGTATGTATTGGGTAAATACAGCACATTCATGCCCTTTCCATGTGACACAGGGCAGTGCAGCAAGGTGACTTGCTGAACTGCTCTGCGCCACTAAAGTCGTAAATATGGTGCTAACTATGTGAATGCTACTCTGCTGAAACAGTCTGTGTGTGGTTACAGGACAACCAGGGGTTACGGGGTTCCTGTTTTGTCAGTTGAAGCCTCTTAGCTATAATGTCAATGGAGGCCTTACTAATGAACAAAAAATGTAGTACTATGTACAAGTCAGACTTGGTGGTAAATTGCGACCAAATATTGCAATTTCGCAATTTCTAATTGGTTGATGAATTGCATTTAAGGAATCTCTATTAGAGATTCCTTAAATCCAATTCCTCGCAAATATGCGATTTCGGTAATAGCGATTTTTGCATTTGGGATGATGAATCCCAAATGCAAAAATCGCACTCGCAAAGGGCCAGATTCTCAGAATCGGGCCCTTTGCGAGTGCAAATCAGCTTGATGAATCAGGCTGCAGATTCTCAGAATCTGGCCCTTTGCGAGCGCAAATCAGCTTGATGAATCAGGCTGTAAATGCTTAAGAAAAATAAGGAATCGCAAATTATTGCGATTTCTTATTTTGCGATTTTTTAATACATTCCCAAAAATGCAAAAAAAGCCTTTTGCGATTCGCAAAATTTCAGCCTTTGCGAATCGCGAAAGGCTAGATACATCTACCCCCAAATGTCATATGTGGGCTGCTGTGTGTATTTACAATTCCCTGGAGCTCTGGCAGGACTGTACTTTAAAAACTCCGCATTGAGACATTGCTAGGAAACATGCTTTAGCGTGTAGGAAAACCTGTTTGTATATATTATCAGAGTACCTCAAAGTGTGCCTTGTCAGCTCACAGGACTTGGTATATATAAGAATAACACGCTCACTGTTAAGGAAATGCCAGTCACCACACTGATCAGTTGCAAAAAGCTATTGGACTACATTTTGCACGAACAGATCAATTTGAAATAAATAAAAGTTATTGTATCTTTATCTGGGTAAAAAATGACTTTCAATTGAAAGTTATATACTGCCTGTTATTATAAATCTAATTCAATAGTGAAAGTACATGTTTGATAAAGTTAGTGGAAATCTAACTTAAGTAACTTTCTAAAAGTTTCAGGTTTATTTTTATAAAAACACGTAGAGTCAATAAAGATCATCACATGCATAACAAAAATAGATAAATATTATTTACAAAAAAATGCACATTCAAACAGATTCCTGTGATTATCTACACTTTAAAAGTTTAAAGGACCACGTATGCTAAGATCAATTATATATGTATCCTCCGATATCCTGCGCTGGTTCTACTTTTGTCCTAAAGTTGCCCATAGATATAATACAATTGCAATTTGATCATGAGCTGACAGGAATAAATAAAAACCATCACATATCTAAAACATGTAAATTAAAGACTTTCTAAAAGTGTACTTTGTACGTATTAAGATTAAATTGGCTTTGCACAAGTTTGCCTGTGGCCCCCTGACCTTAACCAGAATGCATGTATTAAATTGGTAGGGCATACCTCCACCACATTAATAACTTGGCTTCTGGCGTTATTTATTTATTCATTGTATTATTTTACATAGTGCTATTTTTCCTGTATGGCATTAGTGTGTTTCCAATTGAACCAATATGTCGAACAGGGGAAATAACTCAGATTAAAGGCGAGTGTGGGAGTGCCCCATTAATTATATGGAGACAGGGTCGTTCAGGGATAAATGTAAGAGCTGCATTTTTTAAATCATTTCCTGGTTGGCAGGGTGGGTGACACAGTCCAGAGTTTCGCAAGACAGTAGTTTCAAAGGATATCATGACACCCCTGAATGTTAGATTCAATGTTTGCGAGGTCTTGAACATAGGTGTTTCGAAGTATGTAGAAGTCTTGTTCTGAAGACCTTTTTGGCCTTTTGAGATATACTGACATGATTGGCTAGGCTAGGGGCTATTTTACATGACTGTCTTTATAACTTATGCATCCAAATTTGAATTGAATCCTCAATACACTGGAAATGCATTGCAGTTCCTTGAGGATCGGTGAGGAGTGGTCAAATTTTCTGGAGTACATCAGAGATTGGATTGTTAAGTGAAGTACTTGATTGGGGATACCAGCCAGGATATAATTTTCACAATCAAGATGAGAGCGGAAGACCACATCTGAGCTGTTTTAGCTAAGCAACTCAGAGGAAGGTTTTCTGCTTTTAAAGCCAATGCAGATGGACATTTGCTGATAAGATCGGTTTTTGTGTGAGATAAGTGGCATAGTGGAACACATATGAATTCCAGTATTCTCATTGAAGTAACCAGTGACAGGGTGAAGCCATTCTAATTTATTGTGCTGATTAGAGTAAAGATGATTTTTTAAAAATGTGTGTGAAAAAGAGCTGGAATTAAATTTTAGAAGAATTTAGTTGCATTCAAAATTAGTTTATATCGAATTTAAGTTTGAAAAGTGTGTTCTGGAGGGCGTAGATGTCTTGAATGATAGATCTGTTGATGTAGCGTTGTCAGTCATTCGCATACAGGTGATGAATAGACCTATCTTTTCAAACACCAGTCCTTGACACTCAAAATATATATATATGACAGTAGATGTTAATAGGGAGCCCTGGAGCACCACTCAAAAATTGGTGCTTTTTTGAGATATGTTTACTAATTTTCACCAAATGAAGGCAACTGATATATACAAGGAAACCACACTCAAAATGTAGCTGTGGAAGCCAATTTAATACCATAGGGTTTGTATTAGCCTACTATGGTCAACCATGTTCAAAGCCACCAAGGTGCCATTGAGAACGAATAGGCAGAAGTCTCCATCATCCAATATCTATACATCATCTGGCATTTTTAGGGTTTTAATTTCATCGGTAAATCCGGAGTGGAAGCTAGATTGGCATTCAGCCAGCAGATGTTCTTTGTTTAGGTGGAACAACAGTTGGCCCGAGCTGCCTTCTTTATGGCATTCCTTAACTGTGGCAGGATGGAAATGGGTCTAAAGCTGAATGCAAGATTTTGTCAAGGACTAGAATGTTTTGCCTGACTTTTAACACAGTAGTGAAAGTGTTCTGGGAGTCTGAAGCATTGATTAGAGTGCACCATGTATGTTTGAAGTGATGGAAGTTGTTTTTGATGGTGTTGGCAGGAGTATATCCTGGTAATATCAATAAGGATTGAGATATTATGTGATTTTGGTAAGTTAATCTTCTTTGGTGATGGACTCATAATTTTGTATGTTGTTCGTTTTGGCTAGGACCAATACGTTCTAAATGAAGCTTGGCATAAAGTTGTATCTTATGAAGCTGATTTTGTCCGTGAAATAATAGAGGGGGTTATCACCCTTAGACGTTGAATGGTCCTGAGGAATCAAGGGAAGGGAAGTTGTGAACTGAAATATGGTCCTGGCTGGGTTGGAGAAATGTGTAATTTGGTCCTGTAAGAAGGTTTAATTTGGTACCAATAGTAGCTAGTTTATAGGCTTTCCCTGAAACTTTTAGGCTTGGCCATACGATGGGAGATTTCTAGAGGTGGTTAGACTTTATTGAAAGCTTTACGGATATTACTAGAGTGCATCCTGGGATAGGGTGCCAGCCGAGGCCCCTACTTCTTTTGGATATTACCACGCACATGGACCGAGCACGCTAAACCAGGATAGCATACATTTAACATTGCCCAGAGCGGAACAGCAATACTGTGTGCAATCTACCATTGTTTATGTGTGAGAGATACATTTGTCTGTCCACTGTGTTGTTTGCACCCATTTAGAAAATGTTGAATGGACAAACTTTAAAATGCCATCTAAAGCTATTGGACACTGTAGGTTCATCATTACATCATAGTCTGACGCACACATTAGCAGAGTGTACTATTGTGTTTGAATATCTGGTTTATGATTCATTTTGAATATGTCTTGTTGATCAGTTGCCTGTCACACACTTTAAGTTCATTCTGTTATTTATTAATTACACAGATTGTAATTATTGTTAGTTTTATGTAGATCATATTATTGGCACATCGGAATCGAAGGGAGCACTTTTGGAGTAGTGTTCTTTTATTTCTATATGTAAGGTTGGGTCACATGATTTAGGCATCACGTGACACTCTCAACAAATACCTGACACACTTGTGACAGTTTTTTTTAACTGTGTTCGCATAGAGGATTGACACATGCCGGTACACACTCCTGGGTGGAGGTAATGAACTGTTTTAGTTTTGACACTGGTGAATGTTTTATATTGATTTAAATTGATTGATCACATATACCGTTATGGGTTGCATGTGGTTTTTGGCACATGGGCAGGTTTGAATGTGTTGTGGGTGGGTAAGATTAGGCACAAGCAGTACGTAGCACACAAGTTAAGTTATATTTCGCAGAGGTTATTCACGTTGTGTCATAGCACTATGGGGCAGGAGTCTTATCAATGTGGAAATAGCATACAACAAAACATTTGGTTTTACTCTGGTTTGTTGTAGTTGTAGGTTCTAATATACGTTTGATTATATGAAATGTTGAATCTCCGAGCGCCTCATGGTTAACGCCTGGTAGGCACTTGGGGAACTGAAGGGAAAAATGGAATGAGAAATGTTTTCAAAACCATGAATAATTTGAAGATCATGGAAGAAAAGGAAAACATAAAATGAATTCAACATGGATAAAAGTGGTTGAAATGTATTGAAAGGTCTACAGATAGTACCGCAGTGCATCCTGGGATAGGGTGCCAGACGAGGCCCCTACTTCTTTGGGATATTACAACGTGCATGGACAGAGCGCGCTAAACCAAGATAGCACACATTTAACATTGCCCAGAGCGGAACAGCAATACAGCACATACTAAGGATGGTGTGCATTCTACCGCTGTGTATGTGTGAGAGATTTGGAGAGGTGCCATGTGGTTTCCATGTTACAAATCTCTTTTTGATTGAGCTTTACTGCTTAGTTTTCAGGTAAACAGGGCTAGTGAGTCCTCTGTTCACAAACGGTAGTATTGTTGTCAAATAGAGTGATGTCAACAGTAGCTGAAAGGGGAAAATGTTGGAGTATTAGAAAGAGGACGAGTACCCGAAAATGTTACATGTTTCGGAAGGCAGGATCAAACATTGGGTGGGATCAGCTGGGTTCAGCTGGAGATAGCATGGCACAGATCTGTAAGTGTAATATGATGGGCAAGTGCTTTGATGCGTCAATATCAGTATATGTGGGTGGAGGGAAACATCCTTTACAACACAACTTTTACCACGCAGTTCCTTTACGACGCAACTTTTACAATGCATTGCGCTGGGGGGCGCTCTAGGATAGGGAATACGTTTAATTTACTATGCAACACCTTCCCTAGTGTCCACGGGGACTGGAGTTGGAATAGTAAATTAAACTATTCACTATCCATCACCCCAAAGCGCTATGCATTGTAAAGGTTTGCGTTGTAAAAACCGCGTTGTAAAGGCATGCGTGGTAAAAGCATGCGTTGTAATGTCATACATCCGTGGGCGGATGTATGTTGTTACAACGCATGCTTTCACAACGCATGCCTTTACCATGCAGGTTTACAACGCAAGTCGTTACAACGACTTGCGTTGGGGGGCGCTGGATAGTGGAATAGTTTAATTTACTATTCCAACTCCAGTCCCCGTGGATAGTAAGGAAGGTTTTTGGATAGTAAATTAAACTATTCCCTATCCTACAGCGCCCCCCAGCGCAAGTCGTTGTAACGACTTGCGTTGTAATAACTGCGTGGTAAAGGTACTGCGTTGAAAAAATTGAGTTGTAAAGGATGTTCGCCACCCCAGGGTCAGCTGTGCTAAAGTCCAGAATCCATTCTTTTACATCCATGCAGACGAATGATTGTTGGACAAGATTGTGGAGATTTGTGATTTTCTCTAGTACTGAGAATTTTTTTATGTTTCCCCATTAGATGTGAATATCACCCTGAAATATGCTATTTGGTGACATTACTGAGGGATAAATAATTTATGATCTGGTCAAACAATTTAAGTTTGGGGGTGGCAGATGAAGTGTAAATAGATAGTTCAAGATGGGGTGCAAGTTAGGGTGCATGGCTGCAACATCCTTTTGCAATGGATTAGACTTATACACCCATCAACTCTCACTAGCCTCATAAGGATCTTCCTCAAGAGTTGGTCTGATAAATGATCCACATCCTGCCTCACTGTGCCCCTCGTTAGGGTTGCAACTGCACCTTGACAACAAAAGTGGAATAGGTAAATACATAATTAAAAACAACAAATTGTACTATCACCTATCAGAATAAAGGCCATGGCCGCCATTATGCATTACATTATCCCAGCAAGCAGGGCATCGCCAATAGGTTTGGCGCTTAGCTACTGAAATAAAATCTTACGAATTTCTTGGCTGGGAACATATTTCTGTCTACAAAATGAAGATGAAAGCAACAGCAGCAGAAACAGTTTAGCATTTTCATGCAGAGTTCCTTGTGCATGAAGAAGAAAGACAAACATGATGGGCTAAAGCTGTCAATCACTTTATTTACTTCAGTAAGTTACAATATATGCAAATCTGCCATTTTGAAGGCTCTTAGCGTAAACCTTTATGCCACTCACAATGGCCATGGGGCGGTGAGTGGCCTCCCTCCAAGAGACTGATTTGCCCAAAATGGACACGCTGGCTGCCCTCACCACTCGCCTTTGATAGGTTCCAGAACGCAGAATTCTTTTCTTGCCAGCTCTTTAATGCCTCATGAATAATGTGGGCAGCTTTAGAAAACAGACAGAAATGTACTAAGGATTGCAAAAATGACCGTCATTCCTTTAACTTCATGAATATTTTAGCACAATGCACACACTCTGCAGGACCTTTTTATCAACAATATCAATCCAGAATATAAATTCTGTCGGTTCTCTCAAAGGCACCACAGTAATAACAACAATTGTGGCATCTACCTTATATACTCAGAGCTGTGTCTAAAATTGACCAATCTGCCTGGTAATTTCAATCAAATTCAGGGCTTTAAGTGGGCCGGGTCCTGCCGGTGCTCAGTACCAGCAGTTCTAAAAGCAGGTGCTGAGACAGGTCTTTATGGGGCTCTCCATTTTTGCCTTCACCCTCAGGGTGAAAAAAAATCTTAACTCTGGAGCAGTACCACCCTCCACTGCCTTTGATGTAACTTCAAAGAGACTCAGTGCAGGTCTTTCATAGTCTCATCATTGCAGAACTGAAGCATTTTCAATATTAGATACAACGAAGCCATAGTTGTTGCTTATTTATCTTATGCAACTAACAACCATTGACAAAGCCAATACTCCTGGCCTGCAGGTATAATGTTACTTGCTGTATTATATATCTGGATGCTATGACAGAAAAAGCAACATACCAGTCTAATGACAGGTTTTTATCATAAGTGTTTTTAAGCCATGCCCTTCATGATATGGCCCCACCCCTTTGAGAGACCCCCGCCCCAGTTTTTTCATCCCCCTTAAAGCCCAAATCAAATCGGAACGCATGAAAAGCAGAACATGCCCTAGTGATTTGCAAGTGTATGGTATATAGGTTGTGCATATTAGTGACCTTGATGAGGGGATATGGTTTAGTGCTTATCATCCAAATTTGGGACTCTTGGGTTCTCAGTTCTGCCCTGGCATTTGACAGAGAAGTGTAGGATTTTAAGCAAATCACGTAAGCACCATGCGCCTAAAAACTACAAATAGGTCAAATGTATTTGCACAACTCAAAGAAGTGAATCCCCGCTTGAAAGTACAGCCCGCAGTTGTGGTAGCTTAATCTATAAATGCCAGCACGTCAAAATGTGCACAATTTCTGCAGCAGGGGGATTAGCCTAAAGAACTATGTTCAACTTCCAGGGTCGGTGTAAATATAGCATTGCCTCACCTCTGGATGCTTGTGCATGATTCTGTCAGGTGCACAACTTTACAACAGGCCTGAGTACATTTACAATATGTTAAAGCAAACTCTTTTATAATAACGATATTAGATGTTTTGCTGTTTCATGCCAGTTTAAATAAGAGATGTAATATGATATCTGAAGTGTAACCAATAATATGTAAGTTTTCCGACAAATGTACTGTGAAATTTCTGCGAGACTCACGGAAACCCTTTCTATTCTTCATATGCGCAGACCGTACAGTGGTGAGGCAAGACTGCCCTGGGCCCTGATAAAAGCAAGGAATGTTTCCAAATCAGCTTACTAAATGTGTCTATGTTGATAATAGCATAGCATCATTATTATTAAGTAATCCATGTCCATCATAGGGAGTTTTGTGTTGACTTATACTGGGTACTCCCCTGTGTCTGGACAAAGCTATACCTCTCTGAAGAGCTTCTAATTAGAGCGAAACACTGTGTCAGGGGTTGCTTTTACTCATTTCATGTTGGCTTAAGTTGGTATTTTACCAATTCAAAGCTGTAATACTGTGCCTGGAGTGTTGAATGGCTTTTGTCATTTTGCAGCTCGGCAAGGACAGCACTGTGCTAGTCCTGTGCTAAAAGACTGTGCTGTAGAAATGGTAAAAGACTTTGTCCTTTTCTATCTCGGCGTGGATAGCACTTTGCTAATCCTATGCTTAAAGACTTTGATTGAAAAACAGACATTTGTGGTGAGCAGATCTAGAGTGTCGCTGGTGTTGAGAGTGCTCTAACAGGAGTTACTTTCCACCTAAACTTGAGAACTACCCAGAGTTCTCGCCTTCTTTTTTACATAATTTATGGGCCACTCTATGCCTGAAAAGGTTTTGTTTTGACTTATACTGGGTGTTCCCTTGTGTCTGGACAAAGCTATACCTCTCTGAAGAGCTTCTAATTAGAGCGAAACATTGTGTATGGGGTTGCTTCTGCTCATTTCAGGTAGGCTTGAGTTGGTATTTTACCAATTCAAAGCTGTAATACTGTGCCTGGAGTGGTAAATGGCTTTTGTCATTTTGCAGCTCGGCAAGGACAGCACTTTGCAGACTTTGATAGAAAAACAGACATTTGAGGTGAGCAGATCTAGAGTGTCGCTGGTGTTGAGAGTGCTCTAACAGGAGCTGCTTTCCACCTAAACTTGAGAACTACCCAGAGTTCCCTCCTTCTTTTTTGCATATATATATATATATATATATATATATATATATATATATATATATATATATATATATATATATATATATATATATATATATATATATATATATATATATATATATATGTGTGTATATATATATCTATATATATATACACACATATATATATACACATATATATATATATATCTACACATATATATATATTTATATAAATATTCACTGAAAAAAAGGTTACATGGAGGTTATATTTAGGCTCAGAATTCGCTCGTACAAAACCAGTAAAATTCAGGAGTTATAGTTAGCTGAGCTAACTATAACTCGGGCCCCTGCAATGCACTGCTTATGACCTCACATATTATATCATTTTGGACATGGTGAGTGACATCACTGATAACATCTGAAATTACATTACTGATGACATCATCCAGTGACTGTGAGTGTTTTTTATAAAGTTTATAAGTATTAAAACGTATGAGTGCCTTATGGATGATTCAGTTGGTGGGTTATTGACCTTATAAGTGAGAGATTTGGTGTCTCAGTGAATGTATGGGTGCGTGACTGGTTGTGGGAATGTCTGTATCAGTCCATCAGTTGGTGTCTAAGTGGTTGTATGGGTGGGTGAGTGGTTACTTGAGTGGCTGTATGGGTGATTGATTGGTTGTCTGTGTACCTGTATGCGTGTCTGAGTATCTATGTGGGTGCGTGAGGGTCTGTGTGACTCCCTGTATGGATGAAGAAGTGGCTGCGTCAGTGGCCGCATGGGTTAAAAGGAGTGTGTGAAGGGCCGTATGTGTCACAACTTGTAATGTTCTTACCACTTCTGGCATGTTGAAGAGATTCTCAACTTTGGTTCTTGAGGGATCCGGTCTGTCCGAGGTAAGGGCAACCCTTTTTGGTAGCTATGGTGCTGCCGGCAATGAAAAGCCAGAGCAAACTGTACCTTCCAAAAGGAGAGCCGAGAGGAAAAAACGCTGTAAAGAAATACCTCTAAATGGACATCGACTCTAGGAATGGAGAGGAAAGAAAGAATCCACAATAAGTGCAAACACCAGCAAAGCGGGAAAATAGAAGGCAAGAATTGCAAACAAAAGTAGTAGGCTTCAAGGAATCCAAACTGGAACAGAAAGCGACAATTAGAAACAAAGGTACGCCAGCAGGAAGCACTAACACACCAAGTAGGAACACAAGTCACCAACAGGAGCGAGGACACACCAGCAGGAGCAAGAAGTGTGGCAAAGCAAGGAAATGAAGGATTCAGCCCCTTAAATACCCATGAACAGGAAGTGACCAAACAGGAAGTAAGCAACCTCCATCTTGGATTGGGAAACAGATAAAGAGCAGAATAGGAAGGACGCCATCTTAGAATGGTAGAATAAAACCTTCTCAAGGCCTTCTGGGACCAAGACTGTGTAAGTCAACAAGATGGCCCCAAGAAGAATGAAGAAAAAGGAATATATATCACCCAGTGAAAAAAGGTAAATAAATAGTGCCCAATGTTGTGTACATTGGAAGCCGTAGTTCCGATATTGGAGCTGTGGCAATCCTTACATGCCAAAACATTGGGCTGCCGTGTAGGTCTACAACGTGCCCGACACAAAAAAGGGAGTAGGCATCATGAAATGCACCGCGCCGCCAGAACAGCAACAGCAAGACACCGCGCAGCACCGCAACACGCCTGATGGGAAGAGGGATGTGCTGCGCAAGAGTAAGCGGTCAGCACCACAGGTGTAATCAAGGCCCACGGTGCAACAGTATGGGTGAGTGACTGTGTGTATGGCTATGTGGGTGAGTGAGTGGAGGTTTCAGTGGTGTAAGGGTGAGTAACTGGGTATGTGAAAGGCAGTATAGGTGAGTGATGGGGTATATGAATGACTATGGACGAGTGAGTGAATGTGAGAGTGGCTGTCTGGGTATGTGTGTGCTTGTGTCAGTGACTGTATAGGTGAGTGTGTGTTAGTATCTGTATGCATAAGCAAGTGGGTGGGTGGGTAACTGTATAAGTGGATAAGTAACTGTGTGATTTACTGTATGGGTGAGAGAGTAAGTGTATGTAGCTCAATGGGTCACTGACCCAGTGCGTGAGTGGATGTCTGGGTATATGTGTGATTATGTCAGAGGCTGTATTAGTGAATGAGTGGGTTTATGAGTGGCTGTATGGGTGAGTAAGTGGATGTGTATGTAGATCTATGAATCAGTGAGTGGGTGTGTAAGTAGTAGTATGGGTCTGTGAATGTGTTTGTGAATTGTTGTGTGGGAGTGGTTGTATGAAAAGTTCTATAGGCGTGTGAGTGGGTACGTTTGTGATATTGTAGAAGATGTCATCAGTAATGTAATGTCATTTGAGATGTCATAAGGGATGTCATCGATGATGTCACTGACCATGTCATGAGTGATGTAATATGTGAGGTCATAAGCAGTGCATTGCGGGGGTGTGAGTTATAGTTAGGTTCGTTAACTATAACTGCTAAATTCCACTGATTTTGTTTGAGTGAAATTTGAGCCTAACTATAACGTACCTGTAACCTTTGTTTCCTTCATTGAATTTCCATGTTTTTTTAAATGTTAATTCCTAACTATAACGCCCCTGTAACCTTTTGATTTGTCAGTGAATTTCTATGGCGTTTTCAGAGTGGTGTAGAAAGGGGGTTGAGTCTCTGACCAGCTCTCAGGAATTACGCTGTGTAGTACTTAAACGAAGGTACAATGAGGGTTTCTTGGCCCCCAAGGAACCTTTATAGCCAAGGGAGCTTCATCTCCCAACCAGTAGTGCACCCTGAGTCACGTTTGCAGAGTGGTGGAGTAAGGAGGCGTGGCTTCCATAGACCTCTTAGCAATCCCACAGTGTGGGGGACTTACATGAGGTAACAGGAGGGGTAGATGGCCCCCAAGGACGTCCTTGGGGGCCAACTATTCCTCCTGTTCGCTCCAGTGAATCCCACATAGTAGGATTGCTGGGATGTTGTCGGAGGACACACCCCCTTTCTCCACCACTCTGCAAACACACCTCCTGGTGCACTACTAGTAGAGGGATGGCGTCCCCTTGGCTATTAAGGTTCCTTGGGACCAACTACCCCTCTTGTTACCTCCAGTAAGTCCCACATAGTGGGTTTACTAAGAGATTTTCCGGTGGCCAATCCCCCTTTCGCCACCACTCTGCAAACACACTTTCTGGCACACTACAAGTTGTAGGATGAAGTCCCCTTGCCTCTTGAGGGTCCTCGAGGTCCAACAAGCCCTACTGCTGGTTCCAGTAAGACCTACACAGCTGAACTGCTGAGAGGTCGTCAGAGGCTGTGCCCCTTTTCGCTACCACTCTACAAATATGCCTCTAGGCGCAGTACTGGTTAGGTGAAAAAGTTCACTTTAGTCCTGAGTCCCTCAGGAGTAAAGGGGAATTCATTCCACAACCTACAGCGCACCAGCTGGCACATTTGCAGAGTGGTGAAGAAAGTCCTCGTAGCAATCCCGCTGTGTGGGACTTACTGGAGGTAACAGAAGGGGTTCCTGGACCCCAAGGACCCTCAGCATCTAAGGGGAGTTCGTCACCCAACCACCACTGCGCCAGTAGGACCATTTGCAGATTTTTGGTGAAGGGGGAAATTTGCCCACATTTTTTTCTATGCTTTAAAAAAAAACATAAGGGGGGGCTGGCTGGCCCCCCTCCTGTGGGCCATTTTTAGCCCCAGGGACCCAATCCCCTGGGGCCAGGCCTTTTTCAATAGGTGAGGGCGGCCGCACAGCCCCCCTCCTAGGTTGATTTCAGCACTGGGTACCACATCCCCTGGAGCCTGGCCATTTCCTTATATCTTTTCTTTCTAAAAGAGGGGAGGGGGCTGCACGGCCCCTTTCCCTGGGCTGATTTTGACCCCAGGCACCCCATCCCCCTGGCCCTTTACAGATGGGAGAGGGGGTCTACACAGCTCCCCTCTCTGGGCCGAATTGGGCCTGGGGGACACCATCTCCTGGAGCCTGCCCATTTAAAGAGGGTACCTCCAGGGCATCCACTCATCAATGGGACCATGGGGGAGCCTACAGGCCCCCGCAGTCCCTGCCTGCTACCTGCCTCCTGCGGGAGCCAGCATTGCTATGAGATCCAGGGAGCTGCCAACATGCAGCTCCCTGGTTCTCAAAGCAAGGTGTCTTTTTCCCTGCTTGTTTGACAGCAGGTAGGGAATCAGACACATGCTCCGCTTTCAGCAAGCAAGAGAATTTTCTGCTCTTGCTTGCTGAAAGCAGAACAGGTTTGCTATGGTTTGGCTGGAGCATAGCAAACTACAATGTAGCGGAGTGGGCAACCCGAGACATTGCTGGAGATTGCCCTGGGGGTGGTGGTCCCCAGGGCCATTTAAGGCTCCATGAGGGGGAGCTCCGTGGCCCCTTTCTTATGTAATTAAGCCCATGGGAGGTGGAAGTCTCCGGAGCTGCATGTGGGGGCCAGAGCCCACCCACATATTATTATTTAATTTAGCCCCATGGAGGTGGCAGTCCCCGGGCTGCACGGGGAGGCCAGAGCCCCCCATGCAATAATTTTCAGTTTATCCCCAGGGGAGGTGGCAGCCCCCAGTGGTGTGGGGGGCGCTCGCCCCCTGCATTTGTTCAATTTAGCCCTGGAGGGGTGGCGGTCCCCGAGGCTGCGGGCGTTCCCAGTGGGACCTCCAGCATACATAATAAGAAGTGCACCCGGGAGATGGCAGACACGGGGTCTTTGATAAGCCCTAGGAGGGGGGCCCCATGCATCCCTCCTATATTTATGATATGCCCCCAGGACTTGGCTCACCCCGGGGTTATTTAAAAGCAAGCGCAGGAGATGCACTTTGTTTTTTGCAGCAAATTCGCAAAAATCACGATTTCGTAGCAATTGTTATTTTTAAAATGCTTTTAGGCCATGGTGGGGTCCCATGGGAACCCCAAGACCATGGTATGGGGGTTAGGGTAATCCTACCCTGCCCCCTTATACTTTACTTTCACTTTTTTGTGTCCCAAGATGGTTACCAAAACTTTCTGGTTGAAGTGTTGGCAGCCTTTAAGGGCTGTGCATTTCCCTGCACAAGCTCGTCTTTTTTCATGAAGGCTTCGTGTCCAGAGATAGCACTATAGTTTTCAACTAACATTTCTGAAAAACTGCTGAAGTGATTTGCACCAAATAACAAAAAAAGCACAATCTGCATTAAAACATCTACCTTTCTGTCAAATTTGTAATTCCGTCCAGCAGTTCTGGTTCGACAGCAAGTTCCTATGGGACTTAGCATTACAAATGCACCCTTATTTCATGCTCCTATTTCTTAGACCCCACTGCATGAATCACCCCCAAACCTTCCATTACACACAGAATCTACCTTGCCGTCACCGTTGGTTGCAGGTCCGGGACATCGCTGAAGTAGCAGTGTCACTCCATGAGTTCATGGACTATCCATGTTAGCGGAATCTCTGTGTCTCTGGGATGCAAGGCGGTCTGGGTAAGTGCCATTTTCCCCAAGGTGCTTGAGAAAGGGCCACCCTTGCGCGGTATGGCTCCGCGCTAATATGCAAAAAAACAGTCTCCCTTCCAACAAAGTAGACCAGGGGGTACGGCGGATTTTTAAAACAAGATTTCTTTAATTGAAGGGATTGGCATGACACGTTTCAGCTTTCGCTTTCCTCAGATGCACTCCCTTCCAAATTGCCACTGCCGCTGCAATCCTAAGTGTGTTTATATGCTGGCTAATCCGAAGTAGAATGTTGCACAACTGAGCTTCATTTGGGAGGAGTCGCTTTAGTAGTTCAGCATGTGGAGACTGCAACTTCCAGAATGCAGTTTGTTTGTGTCACCGTGTTGCAGTAGGCGATCCAGTTAGCCAGATTCTTTTGATACTTCTGGTTGGAGCTGGCTAAAAACGAAGTCAGGTTGGAGGATTCTAGCATATTCCTGGGCATAAGCGAGGCTCTTGAATCCGCACTTCCAGCCTGTCCGTCACCGTTGGTTGCAGGTCCAGGACATCGCTAAAGTAGCAGTGTCACTCCATGAGTTCATGGACTATCCATAATAGCGGAATCTCTGTGCCGCTGGGATGCAAGGCGTCTGGGTAAGTGCCATTTTTCCCGAGGCGCTTGAGAAAGGGCCAATCTTGCGCGGTATGGCTCCGCGCTAATATGCAAAAAAAAGTCTTCCTTCCAACAAAGTAGATATATATATATCTCCATCAAAAAAAGGTAGCCCTGGTGGGAGAATCCGCTGGTAGGTAATAATTCATCTTTTATTGAAAGTGGCTGCATACAGGCATTGGCAAAGATAAAAACAGCCAGTTCAACAAGCCAGACGCGTTTCGGGAAACCGTTCCCTTAATCATTGGCATTTTCAACAGCAATCAAGACAGCATTGTGCACACCATTTTCAACAGCAATCAAGACAGCATCATGCATAACTTATAACTTCCCAGAGCCTGCCCCAGTGGGCGGAGCCATTCCCATGGCATTGTGATTTTGGTAGGGCCGCTGTGATTAAAACAGTGATGTGAGTCAATTTTGAGAGCTTTAATAATGTCACAAATCTTATCCCCAGTGGGTTGGTGTATAATCATGCAGCAGCCCTTGAAGGCCCTGGGGACTGCCAACCCCCAAGGCCAGCTCCTGCAATGTCGCGGGATGCCCAGCCCCGGGACATCGCTGTTTGCTATGGCAGGGCGGGAGCATGGCTCCTGCCCTGTCATAGCAAACTCTGCTTTGGTTTTTGGACGCGAGAGCAGGAAACCTGCTCTCGCTTCCAAAAGCCAAAGCAGATTGCTTTTGTACAAGGTGAGCGGCATGTCAGCAGCTCCGCTTGTGCAAAAGCAATGCCGGCTCCCGCAGGAGGTGTGGAGCCAGATGGGACCTTGGGGGCATTGGGGCTCCCCGCACGGTCCCCAGAGGTGAGGCCTGGCCCTGGGGGACAGGGTCCCTGGGGCCAGAATTGGCCCAGGAGGGAGGCTATGCAGCCCCCTCCCATGTAATAAAAGTATTAAAAAAAATAAAAAAAACAGAAAGGCGGGCCGGAGGGGATGGGGTCCCCAGGGCCATAATTGGCCTGAGGAGAGGGGCAGACAACTGGATTGCAGACAGGTGGTCCAAGGTCACACTCCTTTTTACACTAGGTGTGTTTGCAGAGTGGTGTAAAAAGGGGCATGGCCTCGGACCACCTCGCTGCAATCCAGCTGTGTGGCACTTACTGGAGGTACCTGGTGGGCTAGTTGGCGCCCAGGGACTCTCAGTATTCAAGCGGACTTAATCCCCCAACTTAGAACGCACCAAGGCGAACAAAGCGGTACAAAAGGGGGTGGTGATGGACGTAGCATCTGAACCAATCAATCACTCACACCCAGTCAACAGATCTGGGTTTAATCCATCACCGTTCTTTAGCCCACTCTGCCACCCCAGTTCAGACATGGCCATATGCAAATCAGTCTGACCCTGTGCCTCATGGGAACAGTCCAGCCCGAACTGCCAAGCCATTCCTTCCCTGGACCGGATTCAAGCTTCCTAGGACCGGTTTCTGGCATTACAGCGGTCTTCAGCCAGGCTTGCTTGAATCCAGTGGCAAAGTGAGCAAGGGACTCACGCCTGAGCATACCCTGCCAACTTATAGCGAACAAAGCGGTACAAAAGGGGGTGGTGATAGACGGAGCATCTGAACCAATCAAACACTCACACCCAGTCAACAGATCTGGGTTTAATCCATCACCATTCTTTAGCCCATTCTGCCACCCCAGTTCCGACATGGCCATATGCAAATCAGTCTGACCCTGTGCCTCATGGGAACAGTCCAGCCCGAACTGCCAAGCCATGCCTTCCCTGGACTTGATTCAAGCTTGCAATGAGCAGTTTCTGGCATTACAGCTGTCTTCAGCCAGGCTTGCTCAGGAGCATGTCACTTAACCAAATCTGGGAATGTGCAAAAATCCATGGGTGCTGTGCAGGAAGAGTGCTGAACTTGAGCCGATGGTTTCCGGTGCTCGGCAGTCACTAAATTGTCAGCACCGGGACCTGTGACATTCTGCCACAAGGTGGCGCTGTCTGGCTAATTTAGAGATGACCACAACAACAGTTCATTATTAACTCAATATACACTAAAAATACATATTACCTGCCACCCAAGCCATTCTTATAGCTTTGGAGGCCTGAAATAGTCTTAATTGGCGCACTTGTAGTAGTGTGAATGTTAATACTTGTGTTGTTACTATCATTGGCAGGCCTGACTGGGGCAATGTGTGGCCCAAGGTGCAGTGGCCTCCTAATGAGAGCCCTGGCACTTATTTTTTGCAAATTAAGCACTACGTCGGAGCACACACACCGTACCCATGGAATGCCCTCCTGGGGTAGAGTAAAGTAATGCAGCGCGATTTGCGCTGTGTTGCATCACTTCCGATTTATCAAACCATGCAGGGCCACGCAAAGCTTGATAAATTGCATTTAAGGGTTGTATCACTTTTGCACCATGTGGCACAAAAGCGATGGAACGCTATGATGAATATGCTAGCGTTTCCCCTCACTTAGCAGCCAAACCAGTCCGCTCCCTTTCCACTGCCCCGAAAGTCCCTTTCATACACCCTGCTAGTCCTTTAGTGTATTTTAACATTTTATCACAGCGTGATTGTTTGAAAATCTAAAGCTCACACCCCTACTGCGTGAGTGTTCAAAAACTTTCATGGTAGCTCACGCTTTGCACTGTCACTCCCAAACCCTTGACAGGGATTTACCACTCCGTAATTCTATTCAGGTGTGCTTTATAATATAACGGTGATAAAACCAATTACTCCTGACAAGTATCACTCTGTTGATAGCTGACAGAGAGAAATTGAGCCGTTTCAGCAGTAAATGTAAGTTTACTTCTATAAATGTCTTTGTAAATCATGGTCCCTCTCTTGAATCTGTCCCTGTCACTATTCCAATACAATTTGACTAGTGTTATTTAGGCCTCAAATCACCTCAGGCTCAGTCTGTGATGAAGAGGACATAAGAAGCCATGCACTGTTTTCCTTCCTTGAGGTTGCGAAAATCACCTGAGGTGTAACCATGGTTCTAATGCTCTTATGCAAGTGCCATAATGTCTGATTGACGGTGTAACTAATGGTAGGAAGGCGGTCTCTGCCCTGCCAACACATGGCGAGAAATGAAAAAGAGCAATTAATCATGGTGGTTAGAGTCAATAGCTCTGTAGGGACAGTCTTCACTGCAGGCACAGAGACAAAGACATAATGACTGGATTGTGGGACTGATAAGAAAGAGGACACTTACAATGATTACCTCTAAAAATAAGTGCTTCGGTTTTCGCGTACACAGAACAAAAGGCAACATGTCTTGGTTGTATGTTCTGGATATTCTATATTTTTAAATAAAAAAATTAAACTTTTTGATGTTTATATAAAGAAATTGATAATATGCATATTTCGTGCTATGATTTACAAAAACATTCAAAATGTGGTAAAAAAATGCTATATAGAGTTCTATATGCATTGGTGTTTAACATTCATGCTCAGACTCCTTAATGTGACATCACCTATGCAGTGGTGTGGTGTGGGGGGCACAGGGGCGGTTGCCCCAGGCACAATGTTCCTTAGGGGCGCAAAATGTTTAAAAAACAATTGTGGTGGAAGTGCAAAATTGTGGTGCACTTCCTGGTACTCAGGAAGTGCTAACCGTCCACAGGTTGGGGGCGCAATACTTGCTTTGCCTCAGGCGCTGGCTCACCACACCATGTCGCTGCATCTATGACTGTTGGAGAATTTGAATAATAATGAGCAGGAGATTTGTATCTCAGTGAATGAATACATGCACAATAGTTTCTTTGTGCAGACCACAGAAACGACGCCCATACATGTACCTAGGGGTGTGTCATTCAATTGACAGAAGAAACTAATTGCAGTTGTCTGTCCTTGTATGATTCGCTTGTATGTCTGAAATTTGATGCATTCATTAAAATGAGCATAACCCTGAACTGAATGTTGACTTTTTTTTTTTAATTAAACAATAGTTGGCATGTGAGTTTTTACCAACGTTTGAGTGTCCGAGCCACACAGGTCCAGGCAGGGTGGTTCCATGCCAGGATGCCCGCTTAACATGTAAATTAGTTCCATTCAGTGTATTTGTATGAAAATTGGCTTTAAGTAGGTCTCCTGAAAATCTGACATGATCCGGTCTTTGTAGCCCTTTGTTAAACAACACTGACTTAAACAATAACGTAAGACATTTATATAGCTTATGTTTTACATGATGGTATCAATGGAAATATAATCCAGCTTGTGTGCAGTTTCATATGTTTTCAACCCAAGGATACAGAATGGAAACAAACATAAACACTTCTTTATGTTAGAAAACTGTGATTGCCTTGTTTTAAGGTCTTGCCTAGACGGTGCATGAGCTGTCTTTTCAAGATATTTTGTTTTCTATCAGTGTGCTTAAAGACCGCCTTTGCTTAGTATTGGTTGGCTTCATTCTCACTCCCATTTGCGTGCTTCCTATTGGACAGATGCTGTAGATTTCCTTCCCCTTTGTGTGTTTATTCCTCGAATGGAACAGGACACATTACTTGTGTCCTTCCCCTTCTTCATTTTGTAGCTGCTAGTTTTTCTTTGAATTTAAGCACTCTACCAGAGTGCGTTTTTTTCAGCTGGCTGCCTCATGTACTTCTCAGCTCCCTGTGTTCCTCTCCTGTTTGTATGTTTGCACCACCCACCCTCTCTCCTTTCGCTGCCGTGTTGGCTTGCCCCCAACCTCACTGCCTACCTTCCTTTGTTCATTTTTCTGTGTTGGCTTGCCACTGCCTTCCCTCTGTTCATTGTCTTTGTTGGCATGCCACCCCTTCAACTTATGGTCTGTGTTGACTTGCCCCATGCTCACTCCTTCCTTCCGTGCATTGGCCAAATTTCCTTACCCCAATTTCAATCCGTCCGTTCGTTGTCTGTGTTCGCTTGCCTCACACAGACTCGCTTTCTTTCCTTCCGCTGTTCATGTTGCCATGACCCCTCCTTTTCACCGCTGTCCATGTGGGCCCACCATCACAAAAACTATGATGCAGACACCGCTGGCTGCATATCAGTGCTTTTTCCTCACATCCTCCACTCACTGTGTTACCCACACCCTACCACTATGTCTCCCACCCTGACCTTCCTCCTACCAGCGATAAAAAACACTATGCTGCAAAGCATCCGCTCTGCTGTACAACATGGCTAAAAACACTGAGGGCCTTATTTATGAAGGACTTGCAACACTTTAGCGCCGCAATTGCATCACTCTTCCGGACGCAGCAGCGGTGTAAACAATGCGCTACATTGCGGTCTATTTACAAAGGGATGCATCTAAGCAGATGCGTAACTTTGTAAAGCCCTGCGCTAAACTATACCTGTGTCAGGTATAATGTATGGAAGGTGGGCATTCGCCCACAAGAAAGCCTCATAGAAGTCTTGCAGTGAGATTAATTAGATTTCTCGGCAACACTTCTGGGACGCCACTGTATCAAAACCTTACGCTTGCCTCATGGCAGGACAAAGGTTTAGGGGAACAGCCATCGTTTAAGTTTCTTATTAAAGGTCAGTTCGTTCTCAATCATTCGGAGTTCTGGGTCCATACTGTTCCACAGTCTGGGTACCAAATGTTTGAACGACCTCCATCCCATCTAGATCTCTTGATTCTGGTGGTGTTCATCAGAAAATGTTATCCTAATCTGAGATGGCGACAAGGTGAGTAGTGGGAGATCAGATCTTGTACCAGCACCGGGCCTTTCCCGTACATGGCTCTATGGGCCAAGCAGAGGGACTTGAATTTGCTCCTGGACTGGACCGGAAGCCAGTGTAGCTCCTTGAGGGAGGCGACTACTGCCTGATGTATGGGTATCTTCAGAAGCAGTCGGGCTGCTGCGTTCTCTACTACCTGCATGTCTGTGACATATTTGGGGGAGCCCAGGTATAAGGCGTTGCCATAGTCAAGCCTCGACACCACCAAGGCTTGAACCACAGACTTCCTTGAGTTTTCTGGGAGCAGGCTCATTATTTTCCTAATTATTCAAAGTATCCCAAAACAGGTACTCACAAGTTTTTTTGCTTGGATCTCCATCATTAGGTTCTGGTCCAGCCACATCCCCATGTTTTTATGGAAGTTTTGGGGGGGTGCAAACCCCATTTTGCTGGCCAGGGGATATATGCAGGCAAAACCACGCATCTTTGAGCTACATTTCCCAAACATTTAACTTATCACATCTTGTTTTAGCAGCAGAGACAGACAGGAGTCCACATTTTCAAGTAATAATGTAGAGTGTTAAGGACTGTTAAAGAGAACCAGTGCCCCTACATCTACATCATCAACATTTAAATTGTTTCATACATATCATACATATCATTATACCTCTACATCTTCACTCCATATTGTATAGGTATTTACACCAACATCAACACCATTAATTTGTCAGTGTATGTAGGCTGTCCACTCCACTAACCCTAGCTCCAACCCTTAATCCAAATCCTAATTGCAAGCCTTAATTCTAATTCCATCCTCTGGCTTATATTTTTGAAGCCTTCGCATTGTCCTTGCACTATGCGTTATTTGGGCAAAATATTGAGTTGTAAATATTGGAATACAGAAATATCGGGAAAAAATATTGTGATACAGAAACATTGTAGTCAAGAATAGCGATTTTTTCAGTAATATCATTGCTAAGAATATCATTGCTGTTAATATCATTTTCAATATTACAGTTGTGAAAATATTGTTTTTTAATTATCTTAATAGGTTTTAGTAATTATATGAATTATATGTTATTATTGTTTGTATAATTGTTAATAATACTTTTAAATATAAATGTTAAGTAATTTATAATTTTTATTTAATTGCTAATAGTAATTTATAGTGCTGTAGTGGGTTGCTAGGTTTGTAGAGTTAAAGGGTGGGACGTTAATTATGGAATGATTAATTAACAATTAATTATTTATTGATTTAATTGTTAATTATGTAAATTGTATAATAACTTGGTATATTAGATATATTTTAGGTGTGGTTTGGTGCGTTTGTGAGAATTTAGGGTTAGAAGGTAATTGAGTGATAATGTATTATCAATTATTTATTATTCATTATTTAATTGATAATTACGTACACTATGTAATATTGATTTATTTTAGTTATAATTTAGTTGTAGGCCTGAGAGATAGAAGGGGTATAGGCTGAGATGTTAATTAAGTAATAATGCATTAGCAAATAATTATTAATTGAAATGTTACTAGTTAATTGATTATCAATTATGTAAATATTGTTATACTTAGTTTATTTATACTTAAGGTGTGGGCTGCTAGGTTTGTGGGGCTATAGTGTGGGAAATTAAGTAATACATAAATGAAGAAACATGTGTAAGTGATAAAATGTTTAATAATTGTGTAAATTGTTTCATTGTTTTATATTTTTATATGTATAATTTTATTTGGTAATTAATAATGTTCATATTAAGAGTTTCATATCTGTTCTCAAACAATAGGGTTATTCAAATATGTAATGTGTTTTTAGTGAAGCACTTTCCCTACTGTTGCACAGACTGGAGTGGGAATAGTAAATGTAACCCCTCCAAATTACAATGATTTCCCTACTGTTGCACAGTCTGAAGTGGGATTAGTAAATCCTACCCCTCCAAAGTCCAACGCTTTCCCTACCGTTGCGTAGACAGGAATGGGAATAGTAAATGTAATCTCTCCGAAGTCAAACACTTCCCCGACTGATGCACAGACTAGAGTGAGAATACTAATTTTAACCCCTCTGAAGTCCAACGCTCGACGCTTTCCGTACTGTTGCAAAGACTGCAGTGGGAATCATAAATCTTATAACTCCAAAGTCTAATGCTTTCCCAACTGTTGCGCAGACTGGAAGTGGAATAATACATTTTACCCTTCCTAAGTCCAATACTTTCCCTACTGTTGACTACTTTGGAGTGGAAATAGTAAATGTAAACCTTCTGAAAGCCTATGCTTTCACTATTGTTGCACACACTGGAGTGGGAATAGTATATCTATTATTCCAAGACCTCAAAACATTTCTTAATATTGTTTAAATATATTGTGTATTATAATCATATTTTAAATGTTCCAACAGTTAATTTCATGTTTTGCAGTTGATTTATAAATATTTTATTTGTTTTATTTATATATATAAATATATACATTGACGCTCCACTTGTACCAAACATTTCGGGTCACTCATAAGCGGGTGCTTAATACGCGATGGTACTCCTGTTAAAATCCAAGCTCGGACTCCGTTTCCTTTCCTTCGTCACGAAGGATTTACGTCCGAAACGCGTCTGTCCATACTGCTAACGGCGGAATAAAGAAACTTTGCCTTTACCCCCGGAGTGCTGTACTTTGTTTTGCTTAAAGGAAATGGAGTCCGAGCTTGGATAAATATATACAGATATATATATATTTTTTTATAGTAGTAATTAAAAAATTATATAATGTAAAATATGCATTTTAAATAATAGTGTTACACTAGGCATATGTGTATATGAACATACAAACACATATAAATGTGTTTATGTCCATATAATTATATATTTATATATAGTAGTAAAGATTATTAAAATTCATTTAATTAATGTTATATTAATGTAATATATTGAAATATCTAAGATTTACTATTTTAAATTATATACCCACCCCAAAAAAAAAAAAAAACTATCCCTACGCTCGAGGAATGTAAATCTGCAACCTGCAAACGCAGGAACTACAAGAGGCGCCAAAGGCGCAAATGCGCACAACAGCAGAGGCAGAGGGCAGTTCCACAAGAAGAAAACCTGGCACAACTAGACAACAGTACTGAAAAAACAATCATAAACTTGACAAACATCCAACTTAGTGCGGCTGAATTGCAATTGTTGAGTTTGGGGCTCAGTTTTTGTCCAGAAAGTAATTTAAATTTTGTGGAGACCAGGGTGGACGTATATAAATTTATACGTAAACTCAAACTAGCCAAATTTTTCAAAATCAAGAACCAGAACAAACAAACGGCTAATCCACCCAATACTTCTGGACAATCCGGACTAACAGTCAGACAAATCCCTCTCATTAAATCTCTGTTCTTTTTGGACAACTCGAGTAGTCAGCAATAAACACCTGACACACAACAAATAGCGGAGCCCGAAGGTATAACAGTCTTGGCAGCTGGAAGCAGTCCGTTAAAGGCCCACTCCACTTTTGTCCCTATTATGCCACGTGATGCCCTTGACATCTTTCACGATCGCGTCACAGAAGAACTAAAAATCCTACATAGGAAGACCATCAGGACTAAACAGAGACTTAAAAACACCACATCACAACAATATTTTCAATTAATGAACAAATTGAAAAACAACAATTCTGTAGTGATTAAGAACTCTGACAAAGGGGGAAATCTAGTACTATGGGATAAAACTGAGTATAAGGAAGAAGCGTACTGGCATTTAAACAACATTGATTTGACCAATGGGGCAGAAGTCAACAAAGTAAACAAAAAGTATAAGGCACAACACATGCAATGGAAGAGGGAAGGTCTGATTACGAAGGACAAATTTTGCTTCTTACTTAAAGAATTCCCGACCTTACCGACATTCTATCTAATTCCAAAGGTGCATAAGCAAATTGCCCCGGTACCAGGACGTCCGATAATCTCGGCAAGAGATATTGCCTTCGAAAATACTTCGAGATATGTCGACCACTATCTACAAGAACATGTGATTGCTTTGCCGACATATCTAAGAGACACTAAAGACTTCCTGAGTAAACTTAATTCCATTGAGTGGTCTAAAGATTATCTGCTTATGACGCTTGATATTAAGTATAAGACACGAAGACGGCCTTGCTGCAACAGAATCTTTCCTTCTAAAATGATGTATGTCCTTATACAATCACAGCAAGATGTTTTTATGCATGATGCGGTGGTGTCTGTTTAATAACCTGTTTATGTTCGAAGGCAAGGTGTTCAGGCAACAACAGGGCGTGGCCATGGGTGCATGCTTCTCCCCCAGCTATGCGTGTTTACACGTAGGCTGGTGGGAGAAGCATGTGCTCATGGATCAACACAAAACAACTGTGGACAGGCACCTTGTTCATATATGGAGGTACATAGACGATATATTCATCGTCTGGAGGGGGGCTGAGTCAGAAGCCGTAGATTTTGCTAATGCCATCAACAATAATCTTCTCAACTTGCAGTTCCAGCACATATTGATCGGCACACAGTAAATTTTTTAGACATCACAGTATACATTGAGGACAATAAAGTTGAAACACGATTATTTCGAAAGCCCACAGCAGGAAACACCCTGTTGCACGCTACTGGCTTTCATCCGCAGCACACGATCACCAGTTTACCTTATGGTGAATTTTTAAGGATTCAATGGGCATGTAGTACACCAGAAGCAACGAAGACAGCTCAGCAAGCTGCTAGAAACAGACTCTTACAAAGAGGCTACAAAGCCAAACTACTTGACACTGCACTAGTCAAAGCCAACTTTAGAGATAGGGTAGACTTGTTAAAGACATATTCCACAGAGGAAATAACAGTGAATGACCCGCAGCAGGCTATCAATCAAAGCCAAACGGTCAGACCTAGCACTTCTCTCCCCTGTAGATTTATCTCTACGTACAGTAGGCAGGCCAATGCCATAAAAAGCATAATTAATACTCAATGGCCAATTGTACTAACAGATACAAAACTGTCACAAGTACTTCCTACAAAGCCCAATTTCACATACAGAAAAGCTCGCTCTATGCGAAATGACTTGGTAAGAACGAGTCCAGAATTAGATCTCCAAAAGGGGTGGCTAACAGCGAGCAAAGGCTTTCACAAATGCAGCTCATGCCGAGCATGTAAATTCAGCATGAATGTCAAAACATACACGCAGGTTTCTCAGATGCCCCGATAAGTTTGAAAGGATATTATACCTGCCGCACTGATTATGCGGTGTATGTCCTTCAATGTATATGGCAATTACGCTATGTAGGTAGCACAAAGTTGCCTGTCCACCAACGAATATTACAGCACCTTTGGGCGACTGTGAATTCGGATTCCACCTACCCTGTGGACCGGCACGTAAATGAAGAACACGCAAGTAATCTCAACGTGCTGAAGTACTATGTCTTAGATAGCGTTCCACTCAATAAACGAGGAGGTAATCGCGAAAAAAAATCCTAGACAACTAGAAACTAAGTACATAATCAAATTAGACACTAAGGCCCCTAAAGGATTGAACATGTGTGAGGATATACACCATTACCTATAGAGTGGCTTAGTTAGTCGACCAGTTGTTTGACAACATGGATATATCAAATTTATGATCCTTCGATGTGTATGTTTCTTTACCGATCATGCTTTTTATTGATTGTACCCTCCGTACCTAGATGTTAAACTCTTTGCTATACCAGCCATGATTCCCCCTTTAAATGTTATAATGCAATTCTTAGGTATTTATCATGGGCCGTTCCTTTTTCTCGATCTAAAACACAATGTGAACTTTATACACATTCTTAGAAACACTTTGCACCAAATATGTCACTAGCATTATTTCCATTCTGTATGGGTTTTGTACACAGTTTAGGCACCAAACAAGTGTAACTAAACTATTATGGAATGTGAGCAGCAAGTGCAATTTTGGCCGAAGTAATGGATGCCAATGATGGCACTGATGTTTTTAATTGTTTCAAGCCTGTGATCAAAGGATAATGTAGGAAAGTAATCTGCATTTGTGCTTATAAAAAAAAAAAAAGCAACCATCGACTATAGTCTGTGAACTAATAATTCATGCGAGTATATATTATCTTTGGTTTTGGGATTGGTTTTGAATCAGTTTTTTCATTCTAAATAAATTTGTTTACCCGTTACAAAAGGCAACATGCTTCAGCTAACTAGAGAAACCAAATAATGACCAAATTGTATATGGACATCTGTATTTAAACAGTTATAAATATGCTGCAATGATATTTATTTTTAATAATAATATGTACCAATGGAAAAAAAAAAAATAATGTTTGCTGCTATCCAAATTTCAGACGATGTTTTTTTATTGAAAACACTAAAATTTGTCGTCTTTTACCCGTCAGTATTTCTTCACTTTTAGTGGGTATGCAACGTTTACAACGAAATTTTTACAACGCACTACCATTACAACGCAGGTATTACCACGCATACCATTACAACGCATTGCGCTGGGGGGCGCTCTAGGGTAAGTAATAAGTTTAATTTTCTCTCCAACACCTTCCCTAGTGTCCACGGGGACTGGAGTTGGAATAGAAAATTATACTTACCACCATCCGGCACCTCTAAGCGTTATGCGTTGTAACGGTATTCGTTGTAAATACCGCGTTGTAAAGGTATGCGTGGTAAAAGTATGCGTTGTAACGTCATACATCCCTTTTAGTGGTACTGGTAGTTTGAATGTCACGTGATTCTTTACACATGTGTATATAATGCAAATTTGTGAGCAACGTGAGTATGTGAGCAAGGCCACGCAGGTGGCCGAAACGCGCCATCCTGTCTATTGCATTTGCGCTTTTTGGCTAAATAAATAAAAAGTCACTGTTTCCAGCAGTGGGAGAAAGTTATTCCAGAGTCTGTGTTTTTCTGTTTGGTGGATCTACACACCGGAGCGGTAATTGGATATGTATATATTACAATAATTTTTCAGGCGCAATGACAAAAGGTAGAATATATATATATATATAGTTAGTCAGTGTTGTAATAGGTTTACTGCTATTCTAGCACCAATTTCACTGACTTTTACCTGTTTAATTTTTGCACTATTTATGTGTTTTCATATGCCATTGCACAAAAACAGATTTTAATAACAACATTGTTTATACTATGAATTTATGGCGAGCTGCTAGACATTAATCATTCTTTTATGTCTGTGATGATACTATCAAAACGTAACTGCATTGTCACTTTAAATACTTGAATTGCACTCCAAAACGCGTCATGTGATCAAGGGCCAAGGAGGCCCGAAACGCGTCATGGCTGAGGTGTGGGGTTCCTTGCACGAATAAAATTGCACCTTCGAAAATTTGGGTCCGCTGTCATATTTCTGGAAACATTTCCGAATCGACTTTTCAACCTATATATGTAAATATATATATATATATTAATGGTTTTAGTGTGAAACACATTTTGTTTTTGGATATTTTTGTACTTGCCCTTATAAGTATAGGAAAACAATATTCGTATAAGCAGTATTTTTGACACAGCATTTTTTTATTCAATATTGTTGTTCCTGATATTCCCATCCTGCAAGGCAATGCAAGGACACTGCGTAAAGGGAGTCTTTCGCAACAGAGATAGGGAAGTGATACCACTTCCCCTGGGATCACAGCTTACTGGACTTTGGACATTGCTTTGACTCATCTACCCGTTTGTGTCCCCATCGCCCTCCCTTCCTCTTTCCATGCGGTGTCTCTCACCCTCCTCTCCTCTTTCCAGCCTTCATTATCTGTCTACTTCCCCTGCTCCTACCCTCCTCCCCTGAATCTCTCCCCTTGCCTGCTTTTCCCCTTACGTATTTGTGCTGTTTGTTTATCTCGACCTTACAAGTAACTATGTTGCCATGTTCTAATAACTGTGTAACCTTTGTAACGATGTAACCTGTAACTATGATCTGATACTCATGTAAAGCGCTCCGATACCTCCGGGTCTAGCCAGCGCTATATAAAACCTTTAAAATAAATAAAATAAAATGTGTGCTACATTCTGCAGCACACGTACAAAGAGGAACATGACCCTAAGAATCGTGTTTGTGTAGGAAGGTGCCCCTTCCTGCACAAAAAAAAATCCCATCTGTAACACAAAAACCTTTTCCCTATGGCACTAGGGTGTCAGCGTTGAGCTAGGCAGCACACATGGCACAAGAAGAAATACTTCTATCTTTGTAAATATGGAGCATTTCTGCCCTTTCATGCAACACAGTTCGCTTGCTGTCGTGAGCTGTATTAAGTTTGGTAATTGTGCCTTTCTGTGTCCCTAAACCGAACCCTAAAGTTAATCTCTAACCCTGCTAAACCGTTAGTACATAAATGAAACCCAGCATTAGCCCCTAACTGCAAACCTTCCCTAACCCCAACCACTAGCCTTAGACACAGTCCCTAAACTTTACTTTAACGCCAATCTCTAACCTCGTCCCAAAATGTTAAATGTCCATGTAACAGATGACAATGTTAGTAATGATGATGAAGTAATAGGAGACAATGTAAATCTGACTATGTAGGCGCATGCCAATGTAATTGTGATGATGTAAAGGCGGCTACTAATCAAAATTGTGAGAGGGAAAAATTACTAGCCAGACTTCATAACAGGATGGGATTGTCTGGAAATGTGCTGAAATGGTTTGAATCCTTCCTTCAGAATAGTCCGCAAAGGTTCCTGGTAAACCAGACGCTATCCCCAGCATGCCCTAATTCAATTGGAGTCCCTCAAGGATCTACACTATCTGCATCACTTTTCAACCTATATGTCGAACCTCTTACAGAAATTCTCAGAGACGCAAACATATCCTATCACATGTACGCAGACGACAATAAGATTTACATCAAGATTGCGTACCTGGAAGACATCAAGTTAATGAATGAGGCCTTAAAAGTATCATTACACTGGTTAACTAGCAATCATCTGAAGCTAAATGCACAAAAAACGGAATTCCTATTAATTTCACCAACAAAGAACCACACAGAAGTGAAGGAATGGACCAAACTGATCACAGCACTAAACTACAGCCCTACTCTAGTGGACTCAGCAAAATCACTAGGAATCACGCTGGATAAGAACCTAGACATGAAAGCCCACATCATATCAATGGCAAAAAGTGCTCGATTTCACTTGAACTACATTAGAAAATTAAAACCATTAATTTCTACGGCGGACCTCAAATTGGCAGTCCAGTCCTTAGTTATTTCAAGGATTGAACATGGATGTATAACTTTAGCAGGTCTATGAAAAATTTTCACAGCACCACTAAAAGCATGCCCCGATGCTGTCGCAAGGCTCATCACTGGATCGAGGACATTCGACCATATCTCTCCACACCTGAAAGCGTTAAACTGGCTACCATACGAAGCCAGAATTCAACTTAAAATGGCATGTATTACTCACAAAGCGCTCCACTACAAAACACCAAAATACTTGGTCCAGAAAATTGAGCTATCAGGAGGAAGCAGACCAGCCAGGAGTACCAAGGAGCTGTTGCTGAGACCACCCATCTTCCGGAAGAAGAACACGTATGATAGAGCTTTTTCCGGAGCAGCTCCTAGAATCTGCAATTCACTCCCTCCAAACATTAGGAAAATTCCAAACACGCCAACATTCAAGAGGGAAGCGAAGATCTTCCTAAAGAGTAAGTTCCTTCCATAGGCAAGACAGTTCATCACTAGCACTGTGATATACATGTTTCCTAAACAGAACAACAATGTAAGTAAGAATAAAGTCACCAGTTATACTGGGGATAACTTGTGACGGTACTATTCTACTCCAGACTCATGGATGTAGAATGCACGGAAAAGACAATTCGGAACTATTTGTATTGGAAGTCCCAGTACACCATGTACAGTAAGCAGCTCAAATAACTTTTAATGTAACCTTGAAGATAGACATATACAGGAATTATATAGATATATGTTATTTCTGATATCAAGTTGTATCCTAAATCTACCTCATGTCATTGTATATATATATATGCAAATACTGTATAGCTGTATACCTAACCTAGCTCATATCATTGTGAAACATTCTGCTATACAAGATGTATCTCTAACCTACCTCATGTTGTCGTGAAGCGCTCTGATACCCAAGGGTCACGTTCGCGCTATATAAAACTCTTTAAATAAAATAGAGTACCAGTACCAGAGCACAGATTCTGAAGAGCTAAATAATGCAGCATCATCTGCTGGTGATGCTGCCATTTACCATAATAATACAGTTCTGCTGCAAAAAAGAGAGATGTTCATGTTTTAGCTGCACTTTCTTGTGAATACAAGTCAAGCTGGAGGTTATAATGATTCCCAGGACGTTTCATGACATTAGTCACAAGATCTATTTCAATAGCCTCCAAATATAAGATCATCATATTGATTTGCTGTGCTCCTCATACCCAATAAACCCAGGAAGTTTAAGTAACTCATAAATCACTGTTGCCCACAGGGCTATGCCTACAAGCGGTTAGAACATTTCATTTAGTGTCATTTATGAACGCAGGCCTACTTATGAAACTTGGTGTACAAATTCAGTATTCATGTAATGCATTTAAACCTAGAGATACAGGACATTAAAGTTTTCAATACGGACATGAGTTACACAAAAGGTGTTTGGCAATGCTAAGTTACTTTCCAGCAATAACTGCTGCAGATTGCATTGTATAATGAAAGTGTATTTTTAAAACAGTCTTTTTGGTGCCACAATCCAACTTTTTATGGGCAGTTTGTAAAATGTCATAGTTTGGCATATAATTCGCTATTTGTATTCTAAAATGCAAATACTTTTCTAAATTAAGAATTGTAAACTGAAACCTTTTCCTGAATTATTCATAAAAACAACCCCAGGAGGGAATTAGGGGCCTCATTTAGCCCTGGCAATTTAGAGTTTCCTGTTGAATGGGACTCTTCTGCCAATAGGGCAGGATCACTTGCAGCAAAAGTAAAATTCTGGCTAGGTGACTTTTTGATCTTCTAAACAAATCCCTTAAAGCAGGCGGTTCCTTTTGAACAACAAAGAAGCAGTGTCCATGATGCACCAGGTGGTTTCTCAGTGTGTATGGGGACATGTTTTTTTTGTTGTCCAGGAAAGTCATGACTGGCATTGTAATGTCATCCCAGCCGGAGTACCTGCCAATCACTACACAACACACTGAGCTTAGTAATACAGGTCTTTATTCATCTGCATGTAACTGTGAACTCAATATTCTAAAGCAGCCTTCACTGCAATATACTCTATTCATTATGGCATAGCTCTACGGAGTTCATCAGGAGCCTAATGGGTTCCTTCATGGTTAACTCACAAGACACTGCAAGCATGACATCCCCTGGTAGAAACAAATTATGTTAGAAGTCCTATCCTATATAGGGCAAACTTTCCTTTGTTTCTAGAGCCGATAAGGGGATCATTGAGTTGGTGGTTCTCTGGCTACTGGCCCACCAGCAGACACTAAGTGATTTCCTCTCCTCCAAATGAGACATAAAATCAAAAAAGAAGGATGCATGCTGATTTTTGGACGTTGTTTTTCATTACTGGACGACTCTAAATTAGCTACTAGTTCATTGGGAGGAACAGATCATAAAATAATCTCAACAAAGAAAACACATAGAGAACTGAGGAGTGTATTTTGTACTAGAGCCATCACTTACCACACCCCTCAACCATAGAAACATTGTGGTCAAGGTGGCATTTCCAATAAACACTTCACAACACAGCCCTTCCATCATACTTGAAAGGTGGTTAGGTAATGCTTTTGAGTAACTGAAGCCCCAGTGAAGAAAAAAAAAAAGCCTGAACATACTTTGTTTTATTGCTCATTAAGGGGTCGATTACGATGCAGCCCGATGGTCGGAGTCTTCCGGGTCGCATCGTAATTGGCTGCTCGGTTTACTTTCCGACCATCGCATTACAATGCTGGTGGTCAGAAACTAAACGGGACAGTCATTCTGGCTGGCTTTCCACGGGCTCAAGGAGCCCATCGGCCAGTCATAACTGTCTCGTAATCCCACAGGGGGGGCTTTTCCGCCACTGGGATTAAGATGCACGGTTTCCGGCATGGTTTCCATGCCGGCCTGTCCAACATGGAAATCATGTGAGAAAGCGTGTTTGGTGGCCCCCTTACGTGTGCGGCCTCTGGTTGAGGACCGAGGGGGCATCTATAGTGCCCCCTGTTGATCCCTGCATCCAGTGGCAGGCACCTTGAGGTGCAGGGATGAACAGCACCTCCCATTACCCTATGGGAGCATGTATTACAGCCAGTTTACGGCCGTAATGCATGCTCCCATTGAGAAGTGTAGGAATGCAACCGTACAGTGTTTGGTCACAACCTAATTAGGTGGTTGGGACCGCTGACCAGAGGTTGGTCGGTCCCAGGACCAAGACAGTGTCAGGCGGACTTAAGTCCGCCCAACATCGTAATTTGGCCAAAAATGTAATCATAGGTGTCCTCAAGTAGGAATGATTGAGTACAATTTCTGTGCTCTCAACTTACTAGACATTGCAATCGAGTAGGTGCCTCTGATCTACAAAATCCAACTGGTCCATGTCTTGTTTTGTTGGACTTTTTAGAGCTCCATCCATTCCATTAACTTCCATTTACAGATATGCCCTCTTGTCAGCACCCTGTTTCTGATGATATCTGATTTTTTTAAAGTTATCCTTACACCAACCTTTGACACTGTTGTCTATCTGGTTATTTTGTTATGTGTTTTTTGATTTTTTTGATTGAGTAACATGTCAACTTTGATCCACTTCATAGACATTTGAGGAGGGAGTGGTGGAGGCTGAAAATCAACAGGAGAATGGCTTTAGGGAATTTTCCAAAGCACAGATCTGAGGGTGGATATGCGAAGGAGAGGGCTAGTAACCATTGCATCTACTCTTTCTTGTTATTTATGCAGTACTTACACATCACTTTTTACTTTAAAGTGCTCTTAACACTGGGAGAGCGAGAGAAGAGAGAAAGAAGGGATGCGAGTAAAGATGGGATACAAAAAATAAGATAAGGGTTTGACAGTGAAAGCAAGGATAGAAGTTAATAGCAACTTACTGAATGTGGCATTGTAGTTATGGCTGTAGGCTGGCAGTAATCTTTTTTTCTTTGAGAGATTACATTGTCTTGCAGACAACACAGGGCCTGATTCATAAAGGAAAAATATCCACTTTTGTATAACTTACGAGGACTGTCCTATCTTTTTTGTGTGGAAACTTTGAATTCGTAAAGATACTACTAGTTAAGTACCTTTGTGAATAGCAAATAATCGTAAACTTACGCAAAAGTGTAAGTTTACTTTAGTGAATCAGGCGCACAGTGTTTATTATTATTGCCAATGTTGCTCAACTTGCATATCTTGGGCCATATTTATTAAAGAATTGCGTCACTTTTGCACCACGCAACGGGGTGCATGTACAACGCTAATCTTAAGTTAGATTTATCAAGCAACGCTAGTCCTGAGAGGCTTGATAAATCCAGAGCAACGCAACACAGTACAAATAGCTGTGTTGTGTTACTCTTCCCCAGAGAGGCATTCCATGGGTGGTGCGTGGGTGTTTACATGCAACACCCATTGATTTTGATGTATTCCTACATTTACCATAAGTAGCCGACCTGGGAATGCACCAACACTGCTCTGCCTCCCCAGATGAGGCGTAACAAGGAGAAATATGTTTATTTTTCCTTGTTTCTTCCTCTTTCTATGTGAGCTGCAGAAGGAGATTGTTTATGTACAGGAAGTTGCCCCTTCCTGCACAAAAATATTCCTGCTTACAAAGCAGGCACCCTTGCACCATGGTGCAAGTGTATCTGTGTTGGAGCTAGGCAGCAGATTGTGTGCCAGCACTGGGAAAAGACAGGAATGCACCATATTATGTTAAATATGGTGCAATCCTGCCCTTTCAGACAGTGCCGCAAGGTGACTTACTGCACTGCACTGTATGACTTTTTGATAAATAGGCCCCCGAGCCTCTTCTCAGATTACCGCATCCTAGGAGTTCTACATTTACATGTAGGCAAATGATAACTTGATTCTGCTAAACCTCACGATGAGGTTTCATTTATCTGCTGAATTCTTATTTGGAAGTGTTGGCTTGTGAATATGTAAAAATTCCTTAAATGTAAGTCTTTAATTTAATTTAATCAAATAAGAGATTCTGCTTGCTAATGATAAGACAAGTGAAACCCAAGGTTCAAGACCATGGTATTCTTTTTGATTTAAGCATTTTAGTGTCAGTCCAAATTATATCAAATATCTCTACTCAAACTTATTATTTACAGGTTAATGTTTTGAGCCATGTTTCCCTCCCATTAGCTACCAGTGAACAATTCTGTGGAGTAGCTGGGGGTGGGCATAGCCTTGGTCTTGGGGCGGTGGCCTCCCCCTCTTTTACCAGCCAGCTCGAGGTGTCAATAGCAAGCACCCCCTCACTTCTCAATGCGTTTGCCGCAGGGCAGCTGTGGTGAATAACGAAGTCCTTGAGCCAGGTATATATCACACTCTAGATTTAATAAAGCCTAGTTCCAAGTTCAGTTTCAGGTAAATACGTTTTTTTTTTTAGAAGAGAAATACCCCACCAGGAGCGGCCTCCCTGCTAGCAAATGAAGAAATCTCACCAGCACCCCCACAGCTCTTCAATGCGGATGCCGCAGGGCGGCAAACGCAGAGACCGCCACAGACTGCTAGAGGGCTAGTTATGCCACTGGTACAATTGCATTTTGCTAAATCAAGTTTGCACTGTGCAAATTGCTTATCAAAGTGAGGACCACTTTTGTATCATTTAGAGTTAGCTAATATTCTTTTACGTGCTGTAGCAGTCAAAAAAGCAAATTACCTTGTGTACTACTTTTCCACAGGATATACAAAACTGCTTGAAAGTATTTTGTTGAAGCATTAACTATTGAGTATATTGCCTCCTACTTAACCACTAAACAAATACTTAACTCTAAAAGCATCTAGACATTCATCATCCACCACAAAAAAGTGTATGTTGGAACATGAAGATTATAGGTAAACCGTGAAAACTGTACTAAAGTTTCATCAGTGCAAGAACAGTATATAACGCTGTTAGTTAAATCCGAAGTCTGCATTACAACATAACACACTTATCGCATAATAATACAGCAGAGCACTGTATGGCATTACAAAACACAACGTAATACAATACAGCACAACAATGCCCAAGTCCTGCCAACACAGCACAGCCCACTACAACATTTTTTAAAATATCTTGTATAGTGCATATTGTTGTTTAAATCAAACCTAGGCCATCACTGTATGTGAATCATGCAAGATTCTCATCCAATTTCTCAAATAGAGCATTTGAAGACCTTTGTGAATGATGTGTCCATGTGGAGAGGCCTGATGCATGATGCATGAGGAAACTTGGTTTCAGTTAACATCAGGGAATGGCTGTTCCAGATTCAGAGTGTTCGAAGTAATGGAAATGGGAAAAATAGACTCTGGTTTCAGAGTTTGGGTATCTGGGCATCATCATCAAAACGGCCAAGCAGTCCTATGAAGCATTGGCTCATATCTTACTTGTGTGCACACACAACAGACCACGACTTTGCCCCACTTAGCAAATAATGTGCTGATTTCCGAGCACATGCTAATTATTGAGGTTAGTACACGAGTTGGAACGAGCCCAGGTTTATAAAAATATGGAGGAGTTTGCACCATTGCATTAGTTTCCTTTCTGGAGGTACTTGCCTTTCTCGGGGCCATGTGGGCACCCCTGTGGTAGGGTGCAACCATCGTGGGGACTTGTAACAACCGCTGCACTGTCATTGGTGCTGAAGGGGCACCCACAGCTTTCCAGTGGTGGGAGGCTAGATGCCCGCTCCTGCGGGGTATATGTTAGAGTGGCATTGCCAATGACGGAAAGGATACATTGCATTGGATGATAACTTTGAACGTGTGCATTGTGTAAAGCTGAGGGCCCTGGTGCCATAGAAATGGGTCGAGACACAAGTTGCACTCCCAGGTCCTTTAACAATATGCATCGCAAACTGCAAAATGGTGAACACTGTTTGGTAAAAATATGAGAGCATGGAAGCTGAGACACAAGGTGGATAGGAGGGGGGTTTGTAAGATAGGGACAGCTTAATGCTTTCTTACACTGAAGGCAGTGGTTAACTTGTAAACAAATAAGTGCTGGGGCTCTTGTCAGGAGGCAGCTTGGGCCAGCCCATTCTCCTGTTAGCACCGCCTAAAACCGAACCAATCGCTAACCTGATTCTGGGCATATCACTTAATCCCCCCGTGCTGATCATAAGTGAATGTGTCCTTAACTGGTGCTCATGAAACGCACCGGTGTTGATGATTAAGTGCCGGTGCTGAGCACCGGAAACCACTGGCTCAAATTAAGCACTGAGTGAAGGAGATAATTGCTCTTGACAGTTTATTATATCTGAGATGCCAGGAAGCTCATGCTTGCTACTTAGGATTGTGATGACGATCTCTCCGTTTGGGATGCAGGTGAGATTACAATGTCTCAATTTTGTTAACCAATCATTCTTGTTGTTTGCAGAGATTCATATATCGAGGACTCCATTTTAAAACATCTTAAAATGCGTTATTATATTACCATTGGCTGTCAGCAGACTAAAGAGGATGAAGAGAAGCCTTCTCCGCATCTGACTCAGCTGTTAGAAAGTGCATTTGTTGAAAGTGCTGGTTTTGAAAATAAGTCTTAAATCACTATCACACAAGTTGCTTAGGACTTTGGCTGCTTTTACAAAGTTGTTGGGGTAAGTGCATTCATACAGTGGTTTTCCACTATGTGTATGGTTCTGACACACATTTGGAATTTCGACACTTATTTTGATCTGGGATTTTCATTGATTGTGGTCAATGGTGTCTGTGGTATTTATTGTATTTGGTTGTGTTTCATACTGTTTGAAGTGAGCCCCCTGTTTGGAACAACTTTGAATGTGTCCCCCATTTTTAACTAAGGCAAGCACCTTTGGTGTCAAACCATATATAAATGTATGCAAAACAATGATGGCTGGAATGCTTGAATTAATCTCAGTCACGGGTAATCACTCGGGGCAACATCCCAGCCCATTGATATTTTACAGACTATGCCACCTCAGCTTGGACCCAGCCACCTGCAATTCCGTCTTGACCTTGCACAAACAGGAACAATCCAGCCTGAACTGCCAGGACAGATGCCCTCTGAACTGGAACACAAATAGCCTAGGACCGATTTTGCCCTAGCTAGGGCTCATCAACCATGTATAGCTTGGTTCCAGTGCCACAGTGTGCACGGGACCCAAGTCTGGGTATACCCTTCCCACTTCGGTTGACACACTAATATATATAAAAAAGTAATAGGTGAATGCTTGCATTAATCTCAACCCCTGGTAATCACTCGGCCCGCAACTCAGGCCATCCTTATTTTGCACACCATATCACCTTCGCTTGGACCCATCCATTTGCAAATCAGTCTTGATCCTGCTTCAATGGGAACCAACCAGCCCAAACTGCCAGGCCAGGTCCTCCCTGAACCGTAACACAAGCAACCCAGGACCGGTTTCGCCCTAGTTAGGGCTCATCAGCTAGGTATAGCTTGGTTCCCGTGACATAATGTGTAATTGGACCCATGGAGGTTGACAAACTATTATATACAAAAAAAGTGATTAGTGGAATGATTAAATGTATCTCATTCACTGATAGGCACTTGGGCCCCATCCCGGTCCATTGTTATTTTAACAACACGTGTGCACACAAGAGCAGCAACAATCTCAAGCTGTCAGCTCTGCGCCACTTAAATAGCACCCAAAAAGTTCCGCAAGCAATAATAAAGCCATTTCTTAGATCAAGATTAGTTTAAAACCAACTTTGTGAGAGTGGGAGGTTTAGGTTTTAGCAATCCAGGCATGCATGCTAAGCTCTGAGTAAGCATGTCCAGGTATGAACTTTAAAATTGAGAAAGAGTCTGGTTTTCAGGTTAGAATCAGGTTTTCATAGGGGACTTCTGAATGTCCAAATCACTTTACTAGTGGGGGTTGTGGTCACTTGCCCACTTTGCCCATGCCTTCAAAGGTCACTTGGATGGAGCAGACTAATGAGGTATTTAGTGATGTATTTATTTGAGGGTGCCTCAAGAATGGGAGCAACGCCAATGGGGCAAGAAATTCCTATCAATTGTTGTGTCTCTTGAAGTAAGATTTTTGTCCAGGATTTGTCAAGCATCTGACTATTTGTTCTTATTCGTTCCTCATAAAACAACTGGGCCTCAAACATCAAGTCCAGACTGGCCTTACAGGGCATCAAACATTTCCACGGGAGGCTGCAAGGGCGGGGGAGCGTTTTTGTTACTGGGGACCGGTTTTGTAGCAATGCAGCAGTTTTAAAAGACTGTGGAGTTCTTTGTATATCCAACAGGTTCCAGGCAACAATAAAAGTTCCAAGATAACTGGTGATAAATGTACCTGCTGGAGAGAGATCAGAGTTTTGTCTAGTGGCAGTTTTGACTCATTTTAAGTAGCGCAAAGGGTTAATGTGTCTGCTGCAAAGAGCGTGTACAATGCAGTTCACAGAAATGTATTTTATGTGCATAGCTCAGTAGTTTACTGCTTTTGTCACAGAAATCCTTTTGTCACTGTGCAGTTCATAAGTTAAAATCGTAATCTAGGGTAGAAAGTTGGGTTTTTCCCCGTTCTTCGGTATCCAAATTTTGCTAAAGTGGGTTTGTTTGTGTAGAAATACATTATTTATAGTAAAGTCGACCCTAACCACTGTGTTATGTACTGAATCCTGAGTATGTGCTTGCCCAGAAAAAGGACTCTTAACCCCTGCTCCGCGGTGCTAATTCCGCCGTGGCGCTGGGGGGTTGGGGGGGGGGGGTGAGGGCGGCGCCGTGATGAAACCACACCATCATGACTCACGGGCAAGCTTTACTCATGACGGCGTGGTTCCGTCACGACCCCGCCCAGTCATTAATTCGCCTCACAGGCGGGGAATCACTGCCGTGTGGGCGGAGCGGCCGCAGCGTGACGGAACCACGCCGTCATGAGCACACGCCGCCCGTGGCTCATGACAGCATGGTTCTGTCATGCGCAGGGAAGGGTTTAAAATATGCCTACCAATATGAATGATGTGAATCCTACACCCTGGGGTCCTCTTTGTTGTATGTAACATTTTCTATACACTGATTTAGACAGGTATGATTCATTGTCTCTGTATATGTGTGTGATGTAAAATGCTACGACACACCACACTAGTATAAGATGCGCTATAAAACAAATCACATACATGTGTGAGAGGGGCTATGAGAGATGAGAGGCACTGATGGAGGGTGATAGTGAGGGAATCATTGTAGAGCCCCATAAAGATTGCGGTATCATGGGGCACTGTAATGTCATAATTTACAGTGCTTTAAAAACTAATACAGTTGAATATATAATGAAATATTTGTTGTCGAATCTACCATTTTTTCCTAGATGTCCTCAGGGAAAACACCCCCAGGCCCCTTGTAGTGGTGGATCTCAATGAGTTCACTCGCTATGGGGCTGGTCTGACAAATGTTCTAGGGCTGCTTTTGGGTTCCCTGTCCGGCCCTGACAAACACCCAGTGTAATTATTCTTCTGCATCCTGCAGCATAAGCCACAAAGTCAAGGAAGGAATCCCTATGAGTGAGTTAAGTAGTGGTTGCAAGAGTGAAGTCTCCCTGGAGACACTTTCATATGACTGAAGTGGGCTCCTTATGAAGTAACCTACTTTAAGGAAGTATGATAGAGAACTGAGGTCAGCTTACATGCATCAAAGAAAGAACACTGACCCACCACACCTGGGACGTTCTACACAAACTACGTTAAAATATGGAAAATTGTGTTTTCTAGGAGCGTTTAATGAATGCAGTTAGGGTACCAGAGGTTAGCTACTGTGGCTTACACTTTGGAACGCCTGACCCTACCCTTCACCTCGTGTCAGGGGTCCTGGATGTAGTGGCAGGAGTACAAAGGAAACACAGGGCTTTGTATGTTTTGACTTGTCCCAAAAACAAACAGGGGACTTTGAGGGGCAAAAGGAGGGACAGTGATATAGACATTGATGTCATGGATGCCAGTGAACCTCGCAGCCAAGGCCTGGAACGACCTCCTCGTCCACCTCCAGCAAGCCCCCACACTGTCCCAGTTCAGGAAAGACCTCAAGACCTGGCTCTTCGGATGACCCAGCACCAGCCGCGGACGGTAGTGGGAGTACCGGCCAGGCAGTGACATGGGGGGGGAGGGGCAGGGTGGGGGGTAGTAATGTATGGAATCCAGACCTTAACAGGTAAGTAAACATAAAAATAAATAAGACGAATTTCGAGGCGCGCACTGCATCACCAAATGCGATGCAGTGCGCGCAACGAAATTCGTTTTATTTATTTTTATGTCTACTTACCTGTTAAGGTCCGGATTCCATACATTACTACCCCCCACCCTGCCCCTCCCCCTCCCCACGTCACCGCCCGGCCGGTACTCCCACTACCGGCCGCGGCTGCCCAGCACTCAACGGAACCGCCCCGTCCTAGCACCTAGAGACCCTCAAAGGTGAGCAGTTGCGCTTTACAAACCCTGATTAATTGATTGATTGAGTGAAGGTGAACGGGCGCATATAAAAAAAAAACCTCTACAATTAAATAAATAAATGGTGCCACTTCCCCTATCGCGGCTTTGAGCTGAATCAACAAAGAACGTACTTACGTGTAATTGAATCTCCAATAGCTTGCAAAACAAAATGCGATGCAGACGCTCTCTAAAATAAGGCCATGAAATAGTGGCCTCTGTTCTTGCTGAAGGGGAGACGCAGGAACCTTGATAAACGAGGTCTTGCTTGCAAAGCAGACTGTGTAGAAGGAGATCTTTATCTCTTAGCACATTATGCAAATGCCTTAGTCTTATACACTGTTGACTTCCAGAGTTCTAATTGCTGGTAATAAGTTTCCGGGGATCATTGGACGACTGTAAATAAACTCATAAATCATTTCCAGGCAAGAAAAGGATTGTCAATATGGAAACTGTAAACAATGTTCCTAAATAGGGCATCTCGTTGCAGAAGGCAGCACTCCAAGTTCTTCATCTTAAAGACTTTTGGTTAGAAGTGGAAAGTCGCAGAATTCATTATGTCCTCATCACTGTATAATAGAACAATTCAAAATATTTGCATAATGGCAACATGGTTTATATAGCGATTTACACCACACTCCTGGTGTTATTAAATGTTGTAAATAATAGGCGTACCGATAACCCAATTTAATGGTGCTCAGAATACTAACCTGCAAGAAAGGGAATGAAGCAGCAGCTTGTCAGAGGCTGTCAGGCAGCCAAGGAGCCTCTTGCATCAGTGGAGAAGACTACAGTGCACTACAGCTCAGTGGTGCAGACTCCAGCTCCTGCACATTGCCTGGCAGCCCTCAGCCATGTTCGATTTTCACTACAATGTGTCATCAATTGAGTGTCTGTAAGAGTGTGCAGGGATGGACTGGCCTATAGAGAAATCTGGCAGTGCCCTAAGGGCTGGTCTGACAGGTCAGTGTCAGTGCCAGTTTTCTGGTTGTTTTGTGGTCTGGTAGGCCTGTTTTTACTGATTATTTTATTATATTGCCACTAACACTGAATGCATTAAGCATAAATGCATGCATTCTCCCCAATCCTTCCAAAGCACTTATAAAGTGTGTCATTATAATTTCAAAACGACCTCAATTTGCAGCTGTGGGCCATTTTGTAGAGTTCTGATTCGATACTGGGGCCACTTTTATTTTGGTGCCTGGGACAGCTTCTTTCCCAGTCCGACCCTGTGTGTGGTAGGAGTGAGGGTGGGAGTTAGGCAGAGGCAGCAGGTCTTTCCGTAACGAAGAGTGCTTGCGGCTGCAAAGTGCATACTGCTTATACTATAACACCACTTCTGTATTCACCACCAAAGAACCTTCTTACCTACTTCCATCCAATGGGATATACACCTGATCACTGTTTATTGTTTGATGTTAGTCTAGAGGCCTACCATAATATATAGCCCATGATGTAAACCCATTGAATCAACTTGCACCATTTTATGTCATTTTGCACCATCTGTTCAAGACAGCATAATGTGCATTATAGCTTATGGGACTAAACTCTAAATATGAGCCCTAATGCCCTTCCACTGCTTCACCTCTTGGTGGCATGCCAGTGGGAGACATACAGTGTCAGTCAGTCAGAATATCTTTATTCGACTTATTACAAGTCATACAAAGAAACAAAACAATAAAACCCTGAAAGGGATATATACATAAATGACCCTTCGATTACCTAAAAAACATCAAACTAAATGCATATTATATTATAAATACTATATACAAGAATAAATAGAAAATACATTTTACAATCCATCAAAGAAAAACAGGACAATTTTAAAAAAGTTTAAGGCGACATCTAACCTCCCCTTTTTGCCCTTACAGCGGCCACTAAGAAGTTTGCAATACAAAAAGTTGTACAGGGATTAGTCAGGAGTTGTAAATAAAGCAACGCCGGACGCACCTGAGTAAAGCCTGCTTCTTTCAGGATAGGGAGCAAATATTTTCTTCTCTGCTCATGGTATAAACTACAAAACATAATAAAATGCATTGTATCCTGAACAGAAAAATGGTCGCAACTGCAGGGGGGGGCTAAATCTGGCTTCTGCCAAGTTGTAAAAGAACCTAAATAAAAATGTATCAGGTTAAACCTAAATTTAGTTAATAAAAACCTGTGGTAAGGGACTGTGACAAAAATGAGATAAGATGCAAGGGATGGTTCGCTCACCAAAAAGTTATGGGCCCTAACTGCTGGCTTCTGCATTTCAGCTTCTTCACGACGCGTTTCCTTCATAACCCTGAATGACTGTTTTATAAGGTCTATGTCCAAAGCTCTAATTTTATCTGGGCTTAAAAAGAGTTCCGGACGACCCAGATCAGTAAATGAGTTGATCAAATAGGCCAACCATGGGATGCTACTATGTTTATCGAGTAATAAAACATCCTTCAGTATTATGTGGTTCAAAGAGAGATCTTCGTTCAACCACATTTTCAGCCACAGAGTTAGAGGTGCTAAACTCAGTAAGTCTGACAGGTAGGGTAAACCCACCTCTTTATGTATGGAAAGAGTCGGAGTTGACTGGGGGATAGAGAGAAGCGATCTTATAAATCTATTTTCTGCCCTTTGAATTGGGTCAAGATTCACATACCCCCACAAAGGGGATCCATACAGGGCAATAGCAACAGGCTTGCACTTATAGATCTTTAGAAGGGCTTCCATGGGCCTGGCACCCAACTTGCCAGCAAAGCCCAGGAGCGCTGAGGAAGATCTTATGACCGCCAGCCTCTTAGCTCTAATCTGTGGCCCCCACGTTCCATTCTGGTCAAACAAAACGCCCAGGTAGGGAAATGTGGTTACCTTGGCAACCGAGGCCCCTCTGCAGAAAAATGATTTATGTTTCTTTTTGAAACGTTCACGGCCCATAACCATAGTATGCGATTTCGCGGCATTAACCCTAAGGTCTAGGTTATCCATGAACGTGCCAAAAGCGTCTAAAAGACGCTGCAGACCTACACCAGTGCGAGCGATCAACACGGCGTCATCCGCGTACAGGAGTGCCGGAATGTGGACTCCTCCTGCACGTGGTACGTCCGCGTCCTGGTCTCGCAGATATTCCCCCAGGCCATTGATATAGATGTTAAAAAGCGTGGGCGCTAAAATGCAGCCTTGCCGGACCCCTTTTAATGATTTAAAAAGCGGGGTACATCTGCCGTTGTTTGACACTCGGACAGCTGCAAAAAGCTCCTGATGCATGGTTGCCATAAACGTTACCAAGGCTTCATCAATACCCATCTCTAAAAGAATTGTCCAGAGTTTTGCCCTATTGACGAGGTCAAAGGCCGAGGATAGGTCCATAAATGCTAAAAACACAGAACCCTCCTTGGCCACCGTGTACTTTGAGATGAGTAGATGCAGATTAATACATTGTTCGACCGTCCCTTTTCTCTCCCTAAAACCATATTGTAGGTCAGACAACCCACCACAGCCCTCAACATTCTCCCTCAATCTAGATAAAAGAACTCTGCCCAGAATTTTTATCATTGAGTCCAAGAGGGATATAGGCCTATAGAACGCGGGATCATCCCGCTGACCTTTATTTTTGAAAATAGGGACGATGGTGGATCTGGCCCACGAGACAGGAGCTGGGTTACAATTAACTGCATTAAACACATTTGACATAACCTCAGCCCACAGTTTAGGAGAATACATAAAAAAGTCAGCAGGGACTCCATCGGGACCAGGTGCCTTATGTTTAGTGGTAGCCAGGATAGCTTTCTCCACTTCTTGTGGGTTAAAGATGATGGGATGAGGATCCACATTTGTTAATGGAACATCATTACAACCGGCTTCGTCACCCCCATAAACATTTTTAAAGAAACACAACCATTTTTCATCTGTGATCACGCAGTCCATAGGTGCATTGCTATCAACAGAGAATATGGGCTGTTTGACAATCTCCCAAAATCTCCTACTGTCCTTCAGCACTGCTGCCGAGAGGAGATTGTCCCATGTTTCGCTTTTGATGGTGTCTTTGCGTTTCTTGACGGCTGACTTATAGTTTTTCCTTAAACTCAGGATTACATCTTTGTCCCTTGGAGTCTTTTTTAAGGCTGCCAGCAAATCTCTATGGGCTTTTGAGCATGCAGAATCAAACCATCGCTTGTGTCCTTGTCCAACCTGAAATGGTTTTGCTAAAAGATCCTTGGATACCTGATTACAGATTGCCTCATAAGCCGCTACTATGTGAGAACCTTGCATGGCCGGGTTTTTGCAGATCTCCACATTATCTTTGATTTTAGGAAAACATTTTCCATAGAAATTTTCCGGAATCACTTTAGCCCACTTCACTCGTCGGTCTTGATCAGTGGTCCTCAGTGGGTGAGCCGGTTTTTGTTTCCTTGGTGGCGCACCCATCTGTGCACCCCAGGCCACTTCGAGTAAAACTGGGTTATGATCACTATAGTGTGTAGCAACTGTACAATAAGCCATGGTCGTTGTCTTTCTAGAAAACAAAAGTGTCTTCAGGTCCACAGGTGGCATGGTGGACCTGCGCTTGCAGGATTCTTTATCCCTAAAGTTGCTACTGCCAATAATGAGTGCTGAAGAAACACGGGTTAACCCAATAAGTCGCTGGGACCTGGGTGAATTAATGATGCAAACAAGGTGGTCCCAGATACTATGTCAATTAAACCAAATATAAATTATATCACAACTAGATTCAAAAAGGATAATACAACATTGTTTTTAATCACAACGTGTACAGAAATATTCAATAAAAACACTTTTCATAAAAATATATCAATATTTAGTCATCGATAATGCCCCTAACACCCTTCCCTTTCCATCCTGTTAGGGGCATTATCGATGACTAAATATTGATATATTTTTATGAAAAGTGTTTTTATTGAATATATTCTGTACACGTTGTGATTAAAAACAATGTTGTATTATCTTTTTTAATCTAGTTGTGATATCATTTATATTTGGTTTAATTGACATAGTATCTGGGACCACCATTAATGAGTGAACATCTTCTTGTAAGGTACCCAGCAGCAAAAACTACTTTTGGTGGGCAGGGCAAACCTAATTGAGCTCCTTGAACCCCAAGACCACTTTCAAAACCTGCGAGAGCTACTCTCAATTCCGTCTACCTTGTATGGAAGAGGGAATTGGGGCTGGTTCTGGAATCAGGTTCATTGAGATCAGTTCCTTAATCTAAAAGTAGGCACATCACATGTTACAAACTGACATGAAAAATAGAGTAGCTGAATGATTTTGTGTTGGTGAGATAGACAGTGAAATGTTACAAGTTCTACCTGAGTTCCCACCACAATTGTGCGCAACGTAGTCATTGAACTAAGGATTCCTGGGTTCATTGTCTGGTTGATTCTAGGAATAAGATGATTGGCCCAGGCAGAAGGTGATGAGGGATGCAAAAGATAGTATAACACAATTCAGAAATAGTGAAAGAATTAAGAAAATAATATACAGCCACGTAAAATGTGAATTATAATAACAATAATAATTTATAAATATCCACCCTTAATAGGACAAGTGTTATTGTTCCTTCATGTTCCTGGTCAATTGTTAATGCAAATGGCACATTTGTAATCTTTTCTGACCATAGTGCCTAATTACACGAAGTAGCGAGGGGGCATGATTTCAGGAAGTCCACGTAGCAAGCATAACATGTAAATCCTAAAAATATGGATTACGCCGGTGTCATTTAAATTTCACCCAGGCCTAACTTTTATATGTATTACTTTGAAGTGTGAGCTAACCTTGAAGAGCTGATCATTTTTATTGATTTCCATGTATTTATTGTGCCTAGACAAAAATGACCAAATAATTGGGTGCATAGTGAACATTTTCTCAGATTCCAGATCTTGAATGCTCCCATAATCCCAGAACTCTTGAACTGTCGCAAGCCTAGATGGCTGGTACATGAGATGCTCCTGTTTAACTCATCCCCAGCACCAGGAGCTGTTGAGATCAAGTGCTACATATGGATCAACTGTGGATGAACAATAACTCCAGAGCCAGACTGGAGATCTAAAAGCAGCCCTGGCAAAAATGCTTAAACTAGCCTCGCTCCCACTTGTCTCCTTGCGCAACCTTGCTTTTTTGAGCAATCCATTCTTTCTGATCGCTTTCTCTCTACCTTTTCGCTTCCTCTTCCTCCCTCTCTTTCTCTCCTCTTGTCTGCCTCAATTAACCTCGGTGAACTGGGGAACATCACAAAGGCATTAGGATCGCCCTTTGTGAAATAAATATATTGAGGAAAAGAGAATAAATATTTATGGACCTAAACAATAAACACGATATGGCATGATCAATAACAGAAGAATGTGTCTAATGCCAAAAGGACAACAATCATTTCTTTTCAAATGTATTTAAATGTTATCATAAAAATTACAATAACAATAGTATTCATACAACTTAGCTGTCCAGAATCAGTTATATTACTGTGCTCAAATTTAGTCACAGCTTTATAAAGTACAATAATGATTTTATAAATTCATTAGATCATTAGACACATATAAACAAAAATGTAAAGATCAAAAGATGACATGGCTATGAGTTCTTGCACTTTTAGGTTTAGGACTATTAGTCGAGGGTACCTCTCTTCCTTACAAACATTAGGATCGCCCTGACCTTTCAAAACCGGCCTCCAAAGGCTCCTGCCCACTAGGGAAATGCCCAGTGGAATGTAAGGTCTGTCTGGCACGGCATAACTCAAGTTGCTGCTTTATTTTCATCCTCATGATACATTTGCCGAAATATATTATTTTCACTTTGGAGCTCTAATACTAATTTTGCAATGAAAATCTGAGTGAAGCTTACATATGAGTATTTCTCCTTTGTGCTCTGATTCTACTTAAGTCTGAAGTGGTTCACTATTGTGAAGTACTTGGAGATGCTGGGTCTAACTCCCACAGCAGTGAATGCTGTTTCCTTTTAAAGCACCAAAGAGTGCTACCAGGCCCGTTAAGTCAATCTAGACTGTTTTTTAAATGTCCAGTGCTGGAGGCCATGTTCTGGAAGGGAATTGCATGTTTTTAGGTCTCGCCTAGCGTTGCAGCGCGAATGCGCTGCAGTCGCTTTGTGAGCCATGCAGTATAGTGTGGAAGCTTCGGGGAAGCTCCGCCCACTCACCAGCCCATCTTCTTCATTGGCTTGTATTATAAATGCTGCCTTCCGATTGGTTTTAAGCTTGTTAGTTCCTCCCCATGACAGCCATGTCAATCATTTGTATTCTTCCATGGCTACTGGTCCCTTCACTTCACAGACTACTTTCTTTCTGTACCTCCCTACCCCCTCCCGCAGTCTGTGGCTTCTTGGGCCCCTCGCCTCCCTCCCACACACTCCAGGTCATGCTCGTGCCCGCCCACACTCCCGTTTTCAATGCAATAGGTCTCGCGTAAATGTGAGTGCTATTGCATTGCCAATGCTTGTTTTAAATTGCATGTGTGTCTTAATACTTATGCGCTCTGTTATTGCACTTACACGGGTGCCTAGAAGCCTCAGATATATTCGGAGTGCTACATATGGATTTTCTGCAGAGGTTGGCGGATGGTCATCTTTCATTTGTGGGGGCTCTCCCCAAGCACCTCTTACACTCTCACGCCATGGGGAGGACGATACCCCCTAGTCACAGCGGGTCCCAGAGGCCGCAGCTGCCCATGTCACCCTGCATACGTGGGGTCGGGCTGGCGCAGTTGAAATTCTATTCGGTGGTACACTGCAGCATGCCCACAGGCCCACCTCTTACAAGGGGTGTGCGTCAAATGCAGAGGGCAGCACTGACACACTCAACCAGCCTGCTTACGCAACCCGATGGGTCTCTGTGTGTACTGTGGCTAGTCGCACCCTCTCTGTTTCACACAGAATGAGTGCCAACAGCATGCGCAGAATATTTATAATTTAGATGGCAACAACAGAGCGCAGCTCCTCTGTGAGGGGCAGCGGGATTCCCACAGAAGCGCCTAGGATTATTAGCAGTGGGCAGGATCTGTAGCGCAGCCAGGATGCCGGGCATGGACCCTGGTGCAAGCAAGGAAAACAGCCCTTGTCACCGCTGCGGCAGTGGTAACATACAGAAAATACCAGGGTTTAATAGGCCCCTAAGGGCTCTTGTTCCTGGGGCCACTGCACCTGCTGCACCAATAGTAGCCACACTCCTGGGTTGAATTCGGCAAGATGGGGTGACAATGGCAGCTGTGGTGGGAGGGTAGTGCTCGCTTCTCGGCCATTTGGCTCCACGGAGTAGGGCAGGAACCTACACAGTGGGCATGAGTGAGGCACATGCACTCGCCACTGGCGGGATTCAAACCAAGTCTAAAAAGGACTCTGTCTGCCGCCAATGTGCTCCAAATTAATAACAGTCAGCAGCAGGAAGGGGACCCTGTACTCCACCCTCAAACATCCAAAGCATCAGTTCGATCTCAGCTTCTCCATTTGCCTAAACAGTGTGATTCTAGACAAGTAGTTTATAGCACCCCTGCCACGCCTTCTCTACCAAAATAGGAGCACTAAGAGGGTCCTACTTAAATAAAAGCCTTTGTAAAGAGAGGTAAAGAGGGTATGCAATGTGATGAGTGCAGAATGAGCAGCGGCACTCAACTATTGGGAGGCTCTCCTTACTCTGAGGTAGTCCTGATGCTGTTGCGGTCCTCGCGGCTTGGTCGGCTGAGAGGCGCCATTCTGCGCATCAATGCAGAGGCTGTGTGTGGACCCTGAGCTGCCTGTCACTGCCCTGCAACCGCATTTCTGGCTTCTGGCAGGCGAAGTAGCGGAGCACGGATGTGTGTGAGGAGATTTCTCTGCCTCGCTAACCTGTACACAACAGGTGCATACACGGGCCGAGACACGGGTGCCATTCAGTGTGATTCTTTATGGGTGTAGGGTTGTGGCAGTGTTGTGCTAAGTTGGGAAAGAGACCCTGCGTCTCAGTGTCATGTGCACTGGGGAATTTTAAGTTTTAGGGAATAGTCTTTGGCCTCAAGTGTTTCTATCTGAAGATGAGCATATGTGTATGGTGTGTTATGGTGTGAGTTATAGTACGGGGTAAGGTGTGTGTTAGTTTATGTGGCAGGGTTTGCCTGTGATGTGGTGCATGGTAGGGTTCTCTACGTTATTTGCTGCATATGATGTTTAATATATGATATGTTATTTAACATGTGTTCTGTGTGATGAGTGAAACTTAAAGTGATGTGTAATGTATAAAGTAGGAGTGTAGTTACTGTCCGTACAGCCCCTGTAGCAAAGGGGGGCTCCTAACCCTCCATGGCCCCCACCCTTTCAAGGTGGTCTCCATTCAGCCCAAGACCAATGAACCTCCATGAGTTTATGGATACTCTGGGGCCCCATCATTTTGCGTTATGCCACTGCTATACAGCATGGTCTGGTGTATGACATGTGAGATATATGGTGGATGGTGTGCTCTGTATCGCCCTATATGTAATGTATAGCACTTGATGTGGGCTGTGGTGTAGTATATTGCTGGAATATAACCGGGACCACCGGAACTGTGCAACTCTGCGGCCGCTGCTTTTGTAGCATGATTATGGATTTGCGGCATTAGCTATTTGGTCTATCTTCTGCTGCATAATCTGCAGATTTTAACCCAAATTTTTTTTCTAGATGAATTGGATCAAAAGTTACTAAAAACGTGGCGCAGTGGATGGACTTTCGCAAAGCTTAACTGCCATCTTTTCATTGATTTTTGCTGTACTTAGTAGTTACATTGGTACTAATGAGGTGAAATATTTGCTCAGACAGTATTATCCTTTGAAAAATTATGAAATAGTTAGATAAAACTATCAACAACTGTGCCGCCCTATGCCTCATAATTTGCCTTTTGTCTGTGCTGGTCATCACAGCTAGGTAGACTCGGTCTCGTGGGTCCAGCTCTCGTAATAACAGTCGCTCGATGGCATCGGCTCGGCTCCCTTTGCAGCCCATCCTGGTGCCCGGAGTGCCACCAGCTGCAGGGTCTGGTCACCGCGGCCTGGTGGGAGCAGAGGAAGCGGCGGCATGCACCATGCACGGGATCCGCGGTCCCACTCCCCGAACACAGCGTTGTCAGGGGCTGCCACCTAGTGGGACTCCAGAACAGGAGCCGCCCAGCTCCACCTCATGGGCTGGAGCAGGGGTCTCCAAACCGGTCCTGGATTCTTAAAATAACTACATATATCTCAATGGGGATATAAAAAAAATCCGGCATGGATCCGGCCCTCCAGGACCGGTTTGGTGACCCCTGGGCTGGAGGAAAATCTCTGTGCTACTGTACGCCGTCCCGACCCTCCCCCCGCAGCCTTCCCTGCCTCCTCCCCTTCACCGCTCCCCTGCTCCTGGCACCCTCACCTTCCTCCTTTACCTTTAAGGACTCTGCTGCCCAGTCCCATCCTTTCGTCCCACCTGCCTCTCAGTATTTCCCCCATTTCTTTGTCTACCCATTTCTTCATCTTCCCCCATCACACCCCATGCCTTCTCATTACTCATTTCCCAGGTGAAAATTCACAATAACCATGTCGACAGTGCTGGTGGTTGACCAAACCCATCTTTCTATGTTTTCACGCCGTTTGATGTCACAGGTTTAGTCTCTCTCTGTTTTAAATATTCATTGATTATTTTTGCGTTTGACCAGGGCTTTAAGTGGGATGAAAATGTGGGGGATTCTAAAAAAAGGGGCGTGGCCTGTGTAATTAAGGGCGTGGCTTACCATGTATTTTAAATTTCTGTGATTCCCATAGTGTGCCACCCAAGTAGTATTTTGATTCTTCTTTGAACTTCCTGTTATCGCATATAGGTACATCTCGAAACAACTGACACACACTTAAAAGCAGCCAGGACTATTGGCTTTGTCAATGGTTATTAGCTGTTGAAGATAAATGAGTAACAAAAATGCTTTTGTTGTAAATACTTATTATTGAACATTTTCAATTCTGAAATTGTGAAACTGTGACTTAAGCATTACTGAGGCCTGTGGAAAGGTTAGTGGTCTTCAGTGTCTCTATATTTCAAGTGACACGGGAAACCCAAGGGTACTAAGGGACCAAGGGTATAAGTATTTCTAAAGGAACAAGGGCCCCTTACACGCGAAATAACAAAAAACATTGATCCATACAGATACAATGAAGGCTATGTCTGGTATCCAAAATAGAAAATCGTATGCATTTATTAAATTAAAATGAAAGCCATTGAAGTGGGAGAACACACAAGCGAGAAGTGATGAAAACATCTAAGCTCAGGCCTTTTGTATGTGACTAAAATGAGAACTCAATGGTCATATCACAAGTAATAAATACCTATGCTCACATGAGCGGATTACAACAAATTGAGTCAAGGTGCTGTGGTCGATGGCGTTTCGATCCCATAACTAGATGTAGGAATCATCATCAGGACATAGGGAGTTATGCCTAAAACAAAATGCCAAAAAACTGCACTATCTAGGCTTGTAATTGTGACAAGCATCCAGTGCCTTATGTCAAGGTAAATCGAAAAGATACTGCAACCAGTGACCTTGTTTGAAACCAACACCTCCTTTGGTTCTGACTTGGCATGTTGTATACTACTTCTGGTGACACCATGGTGCCCTTTTTTGATGTTTGTGTCAGCCTACATTCATCACCCTGATGTGCCCTACATGCCTTACAATTTAGGTCGTTCCAGTGATATACCTTGCTAACTGATACTCACCTGTAAGCACTGTATATTCCTTTACTGTCTCCTTGTTAGTGTTTTGGCGACTGTGAACCTCTTTCACACACATTTGCACAGAATCACAATTGCAACCGAGACCATTCCTCTACAGAGAGGTCAAGGAGGCTAATGATTTGATGATCATATATTCTGAACACCTTTTTGACCCAGTGACAAACTCGCACTGCCTTCAACCTCAACACCAGAATGCTATAGCTAACACTATTAGGGAATGCAAGGTTAAGTAAAACGTGAAATATAAACAGGCGCTCTATAATGTAAAATGTTGTTGCATTCATTGTTCAAAAACAGATCTGTGTTTATGCCATTATAGTTAAGGACATGGATATAGAGCCTGAGAGAGACCTATTTAGGTTCCTTCTTAATTACTACAGGGTCTGAGACCCAGTGTTTAATTTGCCCCAGTGATTTCCAGTGCTCAGCACCGGCACTTAATTGTCAACACTGGCACTAATGACAATCTGCCACACGGTGGCACTGACAGTCAAATTTAGAGATGAGTACCACAGCTGTTAATTAATTCAATACACAATAAAAATTACTAATACTACCGTCTAGGCCGATTTTCTAGCTTTGGAGGCCTGGATCTGTCACACTTTTAAGAGTGTGAGGATTAGTAGTGTATTTCTGCTGTCATTGGCAGTTCTGGCAGGTGTAGCACGAAGTGCTGGCTGCAGTGGCCTCCTGACCAGAGTCCTGGCACTTATATTTTTACAAATTGAGCACTGCTGAGACCCACAGGTCTCTGGCCACTTAATGCCCAGCATATGACCCATAATAATAAAACATTTCATTGATAGCAAAGTTCAAAACATAAAATTAAATTAATGAGTTTAGACCTCTGTACATCCAAATTGTTACAAAATACATCAAAAAGTTCATACCATGTTTTCCAACTAACCATGTAACCAACATTTTCCCTCTAAATGCGTAATCATACGCTCCAAAAAAGTGGCCAAGCAAACTTCTCCCCAAACCTAAAGAATATACCAGAGGGAGCTATTTTGTTGCAAAATCCAACTTAATTATTGCAGCTTGAATGACGACTGTAGTTTGATCAACGCATACTTAATTTCAAGTGTTTGATTAATAAAAACAAGTTAACTGCAGGTATCAGCTTAGGAAATATGAGCACATGCAAACTTTCTGGCACAACCTTTAGTGATAAGATTTTGTTTTCATATTTACTTATCCTCTATCAAGCAAATGGCCTGTTCGTGAATTAAGAATTCAATTTTGTCTGATAACCCCTTACAAGGGCAAAATAAGTCCTGGGTTGCCTGTGTTCTGGTTCAGGGAGGACATGAATTGGCAGTTCGGGCTGGATTGTTCTGATTGGAGCAGGGTCAAGACTGATTTCATATAGCTAGGTCCAAACAGAGGAGGCATGGTGTCCAAAATCATGATGGAGTGGGATGCGGCCCGAGTAATTACCAGTGGCTGAGAATTATTCAAACATTCCATCCATTACTTTTTTGGATACTTTAGTGCAATAAGAATGTATAAAGCCCGATTCTACACACATGATTAAGAACACTGGTAAGCAGACAAAAGCCAGACAATGTGTAAACGTACTTTCTAGATCTGACTACAAACAGTATGATTAAAAGGTATAGAAAAAAGTGAGCTTTCTGTCACCAGCCTTCAGCCATTAGCTTCCTTGTGTTTTTCATGGTTTGCCATTGCTTGGCCGGGCTGCTCATTTTATGTATGGTTCTTTTGTTACATTAGTGTTAGCACTAGGTTGTGGTGACATAGCATGCAGGACCATATTATACATTTTGCCCCGGGGGCACAACGAGCATGTGCACCTGCTTTGTGTGCCCCCAGGATCCCAATAGAGTTACAGATGGGTCTGCAGATGCTTGTACGTCCCCTTCTGTAATACTGATTGTGCTGGTGCGGGAAACATCCTTTACAACGAAACTTTTACAACGCAGTGCTTTTACAACACAGGTTTTACAACGAAAACCATTACAACACATTGCGCTGGGGGGCACTCTAGGATAGGGAATAGATTTAATTTACTATCCAACACCTTCCCTAGTGTCCAAGGGGGCTGGAGTTGGAATGGTAAATTAAACTATTCACTATCCAGCACCCCAAAGCGCTATGCGTTGTAAAGGTTTGCGTTGTAAAAACTGCGTTTTAACAGCATGCGTGGTAAAAGCATGCGTTGTAACGTCATATATCCGCTGGTGCACATGCAGCACTAGCGCTAGCATGAGAGGGCATTCCCTCATTTGCATGGGTTGTGTGGCTCCATGCAAATGAGGGAATCACTTTGCCTCTGCGCCTGCACCATAATACCGATGTGGGTGCAGAGGCATTAAGTCCTTCAGGAAGCGCATTGAATGTGCTACAAAAAGGTGGTACACTTTCAATGTGCCTCCTAAAGGCAGCCCTCTGGGGGGAAAAAGGGGTCCCATGGACCACCAGACATTCCCTTGTAGACAGATGCAGTCACTCTCTACACCCACCTGCAAGGAAATCTCTCTCCCCTCTTGAAAGTGCAGACGGCAAGCTGCATGAACTGTAAACCATGGAGCTGCTTTGAAGCAGTCACTCCATATTTCATTTGAATGCGTTGCCCCCAGGGCAGTGTTTTCTGCATAATAGAGTGCAATATCCCTGGTTGTGCCTGGCGCACCTTTTGGAAGGTACGCCATGTCACAAACAGAGAAAGTGTGCTGTATTTGTATACAGCCCCAGGTAGTCCTTTTGTTTCAAAGCACCATGATGTGTAGCTTAAAACAGACAGCCAGTGGATGTTCTTTGATGCATTTACGTTGCTGATAAGGCAAAGGTTTGTTTGCTGATTTTTTATTTAGAAAGGACATGCTGTTTGGATGTCTTGACCTGCCATAAAGACACAGTGCTAATAAAATATTACTCTTGCATCTGTGTTTCACTTTGCTATCATGATAACATTGATGTTGGAAATGAGCTGGCCATTTTTCAAAAGTAGCTCTCTTAGAGAATACAGCTGAGCTTGCTTAATGCACTCTTTTCAGCAAGGGGCTATTTTCCCATTTATAATGTTGTTATCCCTCATTTTGTGCAACACTATCATGCACAGATCCTTCAAGTGTCCCGTCCTGTGCATGATTTTTATCAATTTAACTTTCTGTACCACCAAAAGGTGCTCTCGTTCATGCCGAGCTAATATATAATATGAAAATCATTGTTATGCACCCATTCTAATAATAGTAGCCCCACTTAAGCCGCATTGACTGTTCTTGTATTTCTCACACTATGATGCATAACATAGCCCAAATATCCCCTAAAAGGTTGATCTGTCTGATCTCCACTCATCCATAACCTCCCAGACAAATGTTCTTGGGCTGTAGCACAGATTTAGACCAAATTTCTTTAAACGTTCACCTAGGAATTGTAGTATTCATGGATCTTGAATCAACCATCAACTTCTCTTCCATACATCTCAAAACACACCCTGGGTCTATTCTTCTTACACACACTTTATTCATTGCTTCTTCTACTTAACCACATTAGTGCTAAGGAAATTCCCCCTCTGTGCTGCAACCCCTTGATTACCATTGTTCATGACAAGGTCAGCTCGTCATCAGCACAGGAGCAGTGTACTGCATGACGAGCTGAGCTCGTCATGAGCATGGAAGGGGTTAATAGCTTATTGAATCTCTATCCCCCAGGTTCTTCTCCTACACAAGCTACGTTCCTATCAGACTCCTCCCATCGTACCATTGCATACTGCCCTTGATTACCACACTTTTAGTAATCCTTGTTTGGAGCGAAACAACCTAATATTAAACTGCTCCCTCATTGGTAAGCATGCCTCATAAAACTTGATCCATTGCAATTTTAATTTGTACTTTGTTTATTCACACCCTGTTCTTTCTTTGCTTTCTACTGCTATATTTGTTTTATTAGATGTAATACACCACATTAACCTTTGCTCTACACTTCATCTCTTTTACTCATTCATTTGGCTTGCTCTTGTACTCATTTTGTTATGTAAGCAGCTTCCAGTGAGTTTGGATTTTTCACACTTATGGCCTTTCTTACTTTGTTTGTAATCTGCACATTGTCAGTGGCTCCAACGTCAACTCATTGGTCTTTCCTCCAGCATCACTCTTCATGGATAGCTCCCTTGACCTTGTAATGCACAGTTTCATGATTCCTTAGCGACTCAGTACAAATCTTAAGTCGTTTTTAAAAGATTGGGATATTGACCCTACTTTCTCTTGCTTGCTTCTATATAAACATATGTAAGGGTAGCCCCTGTGACTGTCAAATGTTGAAAGTAAGAACCAAAGGCATGCTGTCACCCATTACTGAAGCATTCACTATTAAAAGTTTTGTTGGCGAAACGTCCTGTCCAATTAAGCTTCCAACCAGTTTTCATAATTGTCTCATAACTGATTCCTCCAATTTAATAGATGGTATTACTGCTTGTACAAGAAATATGGAGGTCGCCTTCCCGCTTGCATGGGAGTCACCTACATGTTCAAGCACCATCACTGATGTAAAAACTTGAATAGAAATACATGGTTGTGCCAAAATGCAGTTATTTAAATGGCCTTGGATTGAAAAATAAACCACAGCAATAAGCAGGGCTGAGGACACACTAGTTAGGTGGGGGAATTGGCAATAGCATGGAGGAAGAATTTAGGAATGAACAGTAAATTCATGATGCAAGTTAAAACAATACTGGAAAAAGTAAAACACAGAAATCAGTTGAGAAAGCTAAACACTGCGGGGCAGATTTACAATTCCTGGCGCATCCCCTGGAATGCGCCAGTTTTTGTGCGCCATGCCTCCGCCACCATGGATGCGACGCATTTACAATGCGGCGCACCATGGGGCAAAAATGGCACAGATGCGTGACATATCTGCTGCCATAAAGGCGGCGCATTGCTGGAGTTGCGTCGCAAGCGCGACGCAGCTCCAGCAATGCTCTGGGGGCCTCTATTCTCACAATGCTGCGTCAATCCTTTCGCCTGCTTCAAGCAGGCGCAGGGTTTTGACGCAGCATGGGCCCAAAAGTGACTGAGTGAAATCTTTTAGGAGGCGTTCCTGCGCCAGAATACCCCCCCCTGCACAGGAACGCTTCCTTCTGGCGCAGGGCTTTCCAACATGATGCATCTCCCAGATGCGTCACCCTGTAAATACCCCGCACCATGGTGCATCTTTTGCGCCGCCGCTGCGTCACAAATGTGACGCAATGGCGACGAAAAAAAGGCGCAAGGGGGTTGTAAATCTGCCCCTGCCTCTCTTGAGTCTGAAAGGGCGAGATTTTGATCGATACCTTATCTCTATTGATCCAAACCTCGATCTGGTCGACTGAACCTTTGTTGCCTGTCTGTAAGGAAAGAAAGTGCACCTATTCCCAAGTTAGTTCACCCAAGAAAGGACTCTACTCCCAAAGATCACAAACAACTTCTAGCTTTCAAAAGTTTATTGTAAAGAAATGATAAGCTGCAAATACAAGCATCTCAGAATGAGATTCACGAGATACACAGGTCCAATTACATACATGTGCTCTCGAAAAGCCCTCAGACGAGCAACAGAAATCACTAACACAAGTTCTAAGAATAATAAAGCTATCAGCATAGACGCATATCTCTCCTTCATTTAGGTTGGAGGTAAACGCAAAGGTTAGGCTGTCCCTACCCTGCTCTAGATGGTATCCCTACTTAACCAAATCCCAACCTAACAAAGGTGTCAGCAGTGAATGACCCCCAAGGGAAGTCACTCACTCTAAGTCTCTTGGTGAAAAACCTAAAGTTCTCCAGTCATGACCCCTCTCTGCCTACCCATCCACTCTCTAAAGGGTCCTCAGGTCTCTGCTCTAACTCCACCCAGGGGTGCTGTCCCTAATACAAAACAGTCAACAACATTTGAGACGCCCCTTGCGGAACGCCCCTCACGTGGTGCAACTTCTGGCTTTTTCCATGATGCTTTGTCTTGGGCCTCATGCGTTAGAGTTGACCTTGCTTCTCAGACTCTTCTCCGGCCCGCTGATACCCCTTAAACATTCCAGAACCCTCCTCCATGTCTGGGCCGTCTACTGAACAGACCTCTATTCATTCATTTATAATTGGATCCCCCCCTTATCCTTTGCAGACAGATATCTGCAGCCAAGAACCCAACTCTCATAGACTTCTAAAAAGGCTTGCAACATTTCTCAGCCCAGACATGTACGTATAAATCAATGCTAAAACATTTCAGGCCTACAATATTTCTCATTATGATTATAGCATTCAACTTCTTCATTTAATTAAAGCATGTTAATACTCTTATTCTATTATTTAGTAAACATTTCTATAAATCATGGCCTATTTAATGCAATGACCAAAACATTAATATAATCTGCGTCGTGAAAAGAACCACCTTCCCTTTCCCTCCAGCTCTGGCCCTGAGGCCTACCACGTTCTGCTTTTAACCACATACCATCTTATGTTTTAGCAGCTTCACGACATGGATTCAAAAATAATCACGTCTAATAAAGTCATATAATGTCACACATTTCTGTATTAGTTCCACTTCTACTTAAATCTCTACATTTAGCTATACATTCAGAATATATTTGCAGATACTATTAGCACTCATGGCATTTCTCCTCATGATTTGTGCTTACTACAGGTAAGTGTGATGTACTCATACATTTAAGCCAGTTGCGCTCTCTCAGTTCCCCCCTTTGATGACCTCTCGGGGTCATCACTAACATTTAAACTGCAGTTATTGCTGGCATTCTCTGCGCTTCCAGAGCCCTCAGACTCCTGTACTGATTATCTTGTATGGCAGCCAATCTCTGCAGCTGTTCTCTTTGGGCCCTTTCTGACTTTCTTGCTCTATACCATTTGAATACCCTCACCAATCCCCACAATATTATCCCACAGATCAATATTATGATGATAGGCTTTAGAATATACCATACAAAGCTTTTGCCTAAGGTGGAAAACCACCCTCCAACTGTACTCATTCCGTGGCCCACCTTTTCCCAGACATTTTCTCTACTCAAGTCTTCGATCTCCTTGTGAATATTAGTTATGTTCCTAATAACTTTCTCAAGGGGCTTCGAATTGTCTGGAATGTAAGTGCAGCATTCCTGGACCTTCAAAGCCTTACAGACTCCGCCCTCTTTTGCTAGTAGGACATCTAATGCAAGACGATTTTGAAGAACCATAGCCCTTATCGATTGCATCTCTCCTTCTACCAGCATTAAGGACTGAGCAGTGCTGGCAGACAACCTGTCGACAACTGTTGCCAGTCGTCTAATTTTAACATCATTAAGGATTACCCCTAAAAGAGGGAACATAGCTCCAAAGACATCTCCAACCATTTCTGCATCTCCTACATCTCTCCTTCCCCTCGATGATGTCTTGCCCTCAATGATCACTAAGTCTTGTGCATGATATATTTTGGGGAAGACAATTGCCAAGTAACATGATCCATACCAGTTGTCAGGTAGTCTCACGTAGGCATTTCTTCCACATACAAAATACACATTTGGAATCACTTGCATTCCCTTTAGGAAATCCTTAGTGTAGTACTCTAAATTAAAAGCATGCTCACAGTCAACTTCACCCACGTATACATTTTCATAATACGTTTTGGCTCGGTGAAGACATAGCTTTCCTCTCTTCGCTTTATCTAAAGCTATTGGACCACTACTACCCTTTCTCTTGTGTGACTTCTCTTCCTCGGTCCAATCTGTTTTCCATTGTCCTGATTTTTTCAAAATCTTTTGTCTCCTGTAACGATCATCCACCTGCCCTATGAACTTCTTCTCGACTTCTGACACCTTGCATGTCAGGTTATTTCTACGGGCATGTGAAGTATCTAAGGTAATCCAAGGAATGAAGAACTTGGCCAATCTGTCTTCACTCTTCCAGTAGTCCCATTTATTCATCTGCTTATAATTTGGGACTTCTGGCAACACTGAATCATAATTAGAGAAATAGTATTCAAAACTATCTCTCTCATAAAATATACTAAGCAATAAGCTACATGTAATGCCATATGTCAGAGGGAGGTGATGGTATCTAATACCCTCGTCTACAGATGCCGGCAACTGCATGCAGACATAACAATCCTTAACCTCCATGGCATCCACGTATTCATACAAGAGTTTAGCATAAGCATTCGACCTAAAGTCTCCTTGGGACTCGTCTACATGTAACCTGCGGGCTTCTGCAGCTAATAACGCTTTCTCTTGAGTGTTTTCCCTTTTCTCACCAGCCACAGTAGGTGTAAATGTTACTACAGAATTCGCATCAGTTACCTTTGCCTCTTCTTCATGTCCCTTTACATAAGAAATTGTTACCACTAAAGCTATTAATATTATCACTCCTACTATTAGTGTACCTATTATACATTTAGCTCTTCGGTTCTGGGTGCCGGCCTCCATTTCGTCAGACAGTATGGCTCTCTCTTATCTTAGCAAAAAGTTCTTTTCTTCTCGTTCCTTTACAGTCTCTTTTAATCCTTTTGTCTTTCGAATCCACACAACTGGAGGCTGACAACCTTCTTCGCAAAAGTCCTTTAACAGTTCAAAAAGACAACCCTAGCCCTTCTCCATCAACTCAAGGGAAGTTCCCTAAAATTCTCTGCTTCCTGGGCGCTAGGTAATCTTCTTTTTCTGCTTGCTCTATTTACAAAGTCCTTTAACAGTCTACTATCAGATTTGTGGTTGCAGCTTCAATAGCATAATTCAGTATTTCCAAACGAAGATTGTGCTCTTCATGTGCTGTTATCGTTGTACCAAAGTCGGGGAATTGCAATTCTGAAAGGAACATGTGTTTTAACTTGCTGAGGCGGGGAGGTCTAGGGAGCATGAATGTTAGTGACCCTTCTTGTTCGACACCGGGTACCAACAGTCTTATTTCCACGGTGATAATGGGCTCAGAACTGGACACCACCACCGCTCGGATCCTCCCTGTCTCCGGTTTCACAGACATTTGTCGCCAGATATGTCCACTCAGGTGTGGAGTATCTTCTGTTAGGCACACGCACTCTTCTTGACCTTCTTCGGTCCGGTGCTTCAGCGCCCTGAGCACCTTCTTCTGGGTCTGAGTCTTCTGATATCGGAGGAAGGGTTAACTCTGGAGTTGACCTCAGGCTAGAGCTCCTTCTTTGCGGCCAATTAGCTTCTCCACGTGCCCTTCTACTCCTTCTCCTTCTGGTCTGTTCTCGCTCTCTTTCAGACCTGTCAGGGTCAGACTCGTACTCCCAGCTGCTTTCTCCTTCGGTAGCGTCTTCTGTTTCGCTGTTGTACTGACCGTCCTCAGCCTGGTCAGACTCGTTCCCTGCTTCCGCTGGCACCTCTACGGCTTGGCTAGCCCCCTCTATGGCTTCTCGGTCCTCTGCTGGACGTCTATCCGAGAGAGGAGCTGTTTCTTCCAGAGGTGCTGGAACCCTTCGCGTATGTGACGCGTGGATCCAATTGGGCAGGCCTCCCACCTTCACAGCAGTGTTCGTGATCAGGATGACCTGGAAGGGCCCACGCCAACGAATATCCAAGCAGCTTCTTCTCACATGTTTCTTCACCAGGACCCAGTCCCCAGGATACAGGTCATGGCAAGGGCCCTGGCACGCTGGAACCTCGGCAGCCTGCACCTGAAGGGACACAGAACGCATGGCGTCAGACAGCCCCTTACAATAGTCCAGGATCATATCATCTGTGATATTTAACAGTGCAGTAGCTGGGACAGATGGCAGCCTCATTGCTCTCCCCATTAACACCTCATGTGGTGACAACCCTGTCCTTCTGTCTGGGGTACTACGAAGGCTCATGAGAACTAATGGCAGGGCGTCAGGCCAACTCAGAGTCGTTGAGGAACAAACTTTAGCTATTCTGGACTTGATCGTGCCATTGATCTGCTCCACAATTCCTGAGGCTTCTGGTCGGTAACTGCAATGTAACTTTTGGTCGATATTTAGCGCAACACAAACCATCTTCACAAGCTCGCTGTTAAAATGTGTTCCCCTATCTGATTCCAAAAAGGCCGGCACCCCGAAGCGAGGAATGATTTCCCTGAGCAGTAACTTGGCCACTGTGAGGGTGTCGCACCTACGTGTAGGGTATGCCTCAACCCATCTGGAGAACACACAAACTATCACCAGGACATAGCGGAGGCGGTTGCACCTTGGCATTTCAATGAAATCTATCTGCATTCGATTGAATGGACCTCCAGACCTTCCTATGTGACTTAGTGCAACTGGTGTTCTTTTCCCTACGTTCAACTGCTGGCAGGTCACACAACGCTGGCACACTGCTTCTGCTGCTATTCTAAACTTAGGATTGTACCAAGTCTGTCTAAACACTCTCAGCATAGCATCTCTCCCTAAGTGTACGGGACCATGTATGAGTCTAGCCATTGGACTCACCATCTCATTGGGCAACACTGCTCTACCGTCTGCTGAGACCCAAAAATGGGTCTCACCCATTACACATCCTGCCTTTTCCCATGTTTCTTTTTCAGAATCAGGAGCATTTTCTTGCATGGTTGACAGTTCATCCCAAGTATCAACAGTTTCCAGTATCATGGCTAATTCAGTTCTTACATTTATTCCACCCACATCCACCTCTGTGAAAGAGTACCCTTGTTCCGCGCAATACCGCGCAACTTCATCAGCATATCTATTGCCTTTCGAAACAAAGTCCTCATTTCTGGTATGTGCGGTGCACTTTACAACTGCGATACTTGCTGGACATTGCAATGCCTCTAACAACAGGCGCACAAACTCTCCATTGCGAATGGGAGAGCCTGAAGAAGTCATGAACCCTCTTTGAGACCATAACTGCCCGTAATCATGAACTACCCCATACCCATACTGGCTGTCGGTGTAGATGGTGACTCGAATTTGATTGCTTGCCAAGCAAGCACGTGTCAGGGCAATAATCTCGGCTACCTGAGCGGAGTGTACTCCTTCCAGGCACCCAGCTTCCACAACTCCAGTAATTGTACATACAGCATAAGCTGCTCTCAACTGCCCAACTTCGTCTCTTACACATGAGCCATCGACAAAGAAAATTTCATCTGGGTCAGTCAGTGGCTCATCCACAATGTCGGGTCTGGGTTTGGTGCATAGTTCAGTCACATCAAGACAGTCATGGTCTGTATATTCATCATCATCCTCAATATCATTTGGAAGTGGCATCAAGGTAGCAGGGTTCAAAACAGAGCATCTCTTGAGGGTCACATTCTCTGCAGCAAGAATAACTTGCTCATAGCGCGTGAGCCTGCTATTGGTCAGATGCTGTGTTTTGGTCCTGGTCATCAACAGTTCAACAGAATGTGGCACGCACACCTCTAACGGGTGCCCCATGACAATATTTTCACATCTCTCAATGCTGACACCCGTTGCAGCAACGGATTTGAGACATCCGGGCAACGCTGCGGCTACTGGGTCTAAAGTAGCCGAGAAATAAGCAACTGGTCTACAGGCATTCCCATGGATTTGGACCAACACAGACAACGCGCAACCTTCTCTCTCACAACAGTAAAGAAAAAATTGTTTATTGTAATCAGGCATTCCCAATGCCGGAGCACGACACAGGTCCTCTCGCAGCTGTAGGAACGCCATCAAACAGTCTTTGTCCCATGGTACCGGATCACTCACCTCCTTGTGCGTCAGTTTTTGCAAGGGCTTTGCTTTCAGTGAAAAGTTCACGATCCACTGTCGGCAATAACCCACCATCCCTAGGAACATCCTGACCTCTCTCTGTGTTTTAGGCGCATTCATTTTCATGATCGCCTCTATCCTGTCTGGTGACACTTTTCGTTTGCCTTTCTCAATTCTGTGTCCCAAGTACTGCACTTCTGTCAGGCAGTACTGCAATTTTCCCGGGGACACCTTATGCCCATTGGCAGCTAGGTGATTTAACAAAGCAATGGAGTCTTCCCTGCAAGCTTCTTCTGTTTCTGACGCCACAAGGAGGTCGTCTATGTACTGGACCAGAACTGACTTCTGGGGCAGCACTAGACTTTCAAGATTCTTCTTCAAAAGCTGATTAAAGATCGATGGGCTCTCTGTATACCCCTGAGGGATACGACACCATGTTAGGACGCGATTTTCCAGCTTAAATGCGAAAAGAAAATGGCTTTCTTCGTCCAGAGGGATCGAAAAGAAAGCCTGGCAAAGATCGATCACAGTGAACCACTCAGCTTGGAATGGAATCTGAAACAGTATCACTGATGGATTCGGTACCACTGGACAACACGAAACGACTATGTTATTAATCTTTCGAAGGTCCTGTACTATCCGAAATTTCCCATTTGGTTTCTGCAGACCCATAATCGGGGAGTTGCATGGACTACCCACGATTTCTTTCAGTATTCCCTGTTTAATCATGGACTCGATCACGGGTTTTATGCCTGCAATCGTTTCTGGAGTCAATTTATATTGGGGTGTTCTTGGGAACTCAGCATGCGGTTTCACTACAATTTTCACTGGGTCCACCCCTTTGACCAATCCAATCTCTTCCCCAGTGAAATCCCATACTTCTGGTGCCACTGTCTCTCTCAAGTCCCAGGGGAGCTCCTCTACTGTTAAAGTAGGGTACAGTTCCACGCATATTCTAGAGTTTGCAACTTTGAAATCTGCGTCATCATCATTGGTCAATACCTCCACTCCCTGAGGTGTACAGTATATAGTACAATTCAATTTACACAACAGGTCTCTCCCTAGCAGACACACAGGACTTGAATCGCAAACCACAAACTGGTGCTCATCACTGTACTTCCCTATTTTCACCTGCACCGGTTCTGTCAATTGGCTGGTTATTCTCCTGTTTGCGACCCCTACCACCTGTATGGTCTCTCCAGACATGGGCAGGTCTGGAACTGCAGCTGATCTGATCGTGGATCTAGTGGCTCCTGTGTCCACCAGAAATGTCGTAGGGCACCCTGCTACTTCTGCTTCAACATAGGGTCCCCTCTGATCTACCTCCAAGGCTGCCCCGAGGGTGCAGTCTTCTCTTTCCACTCTCTGTCCGGTTAATGGGTCCACATAATAGCACTCTTCCCCTTCCACAAACAGGGGCATTTGTCTATAGGTCTTACCCATACTCCCTACTCGAGGAGGTTGCGGGAACTGGGCTCGGGGAGGAGCCCCCCCCCCTTTGAGCACCTTTCCTTGGTATGGCGTTACCCCTCTTGTAGGCGCGCTCTGGACCTCTTCCTCCTCTATCTCTTGCTCTCCTATCTCTACATTGTAAGGGCACTCGCGTTTCCAATGCCCCACCTCGTTGCACTGGTGGCACCTAGTCGTTTTCTTCAAGGCAGCTATATCTATTCTGGGTCTAAAGGTGGAACTCTCCTCATTGCCCTTGTTCTGACTGTACTGCTTCTTTCCTCCTGTACCTGTTCCTTGCTGCTGTTGCTGTTGTCCCCCCTTCCCTGCTGCCTGCATCTGTACCACCATCAACTTTTCTTTTAGTTTCTTAGCCTTGGAGTCTATCTCATCACAGCAGTACCTGGCATATCTCAATATTTCGTCTAGGGGTTTAGTTTGCCAACAAATCGAGTGTTGCTGAATCATTAAACTAATATCCGGTCTCAGTCCCAGGACGAACTTGGACACAAATTGCCCTATGTCTTTTGGATCCATTACATCCAAGCCGCTATACTGTTTAAACGCTTTCAGCAATCTCTCGTAATACTCGTGGACTGTCTCTTTGGGTTCCTGTCTTGTTCGGTCTATTCTGACCCAATCTATGTCTTGCATTGGCACTTTCTCTTTCAGCCAAGTCATCACTCTCTCGTATTTTGCCATCACAATCTCGGACGGCCCATTAGTCTTGGCATCTCTCTCTGGCTCCGTTGTGGGCCACTCAGCGCTAACCTTGCATGCTGTCCACAGATCGCCTGGTACTACAATGTCAAACAGCGTGTTCAGATCTATCCAAAGGACTTTTGAGATTTTTACAAATCTCTCCACTTGCTTGTACCACTCCACTGGGCTTTCACGTAATTTGGGGAAAGAGGTGGTAAAAGCAGCTAAATCTCCCCTACTCCAAGGGACATGTACATAGTTCCCATTTGCCACTTCACGCAAAGGGTAAGCTTCTATTCCCTGCTGTCCTGGTGTCATACCAAGCGTGCTTCTCCTGCCGGTCCCTTTCTTGGACCACCTCTCTTCCCACTTATCTAGTGCCCTCCATGTCCTTATTCCAGTAATCAGTTCCCTTATGTGTGTTTTCAGCCCAATCGTTCTCCTCTCATCTAGGTCTCGATCTGAGTAATGTAGCCTGTGGTTACCCTGTAATGCTTTGGTTCTTGACAAGTCCACCATATATTTGCCTGCTAGTTCGACTAACTTCTCATGGACTGCTCTCGCCTTTCGAGTAATGTCTTTTGCCATATACAGTATTTCATCCTGTTCATACATTTCCATTCTTTCTAAAGGCAGGGTACCATCTACCATGTCATCCAGGTCTGACCTTAAACTGGAGACATCGAGTCTCTTGGCTTTTATCTCAGCTCGCAATATGTCTTTCGAAGGGGGCTCACTGGTCTCCCTACCATCCCAACTTCGAGCTCTGCGTTTGGGCTCGGGAGAGTTAATGGGTGGTCTCCCTCGCTCCCATCTCTCCAGGTCCCATGCTCGGCCATCCGATCTAGGAAGGTGATGGAACACGGGCCTGTTACCCCCACTCTCTCTCTGCCCACTCTCTTCTTCTTCTCTCCTCTCACCGCACACCTCTCTGTTATTTTCCCTCTGCTCGCTACTCTCTCTTTGCCTCGCATTGCTCAGTACCCGATACGATCCTTCCTGGTTCCCCATATTCCCTGGGCTGCGCTCATTGCCGTCATCACAGGGACTATGGTGCGACCTCTCACAACTCCCATTCAGTTCTCTGGTGCCAGGTACACAGTGTGGACATTTAAAGCTGTTTCTGTACTCTTGCGCTCTCCTCTCTCCTTCACTGAGTATTGGGCGCGCCACCCCTTCACTCCCGGGGCCCCCGTTTTCCAGGTCTGTTCTACCTCCACTCCGGGCCCAATGGGTGACTCCCCTACTCCCTCTACAGTCCCACTCCGGGCTACTCTCCCCAGCCCCGCAGTGAGTCCGAGCTCGGCTGTCCTGACTTTCCCTTTCAGCTTCCGCAGCATTGATGCTCTTTTGAGCCTTCACTGCCTCATCCCACTGCTTCATGTACTCATTTAGCTCTTGAAAGGATTTTCGTCCAGATCCCCTCAGATCCATTGGCCATCTAGGGCCCCCAGGATCTCCTCCTGGGTCCCCTGCTGTGTGCATCGGTGTACTCCACTCTCTGGGTATCGGCATCTGACTTGGGGAATTAGTGGTATCGTTCCTCCTTGCCTTCTCTGCTCTTTCTCTGTCTTTCCGTACCCGTTCTTCCCCTCTTGCTCTCTCCTGGTCATATATCGATATTATAGGACCTATGGTAACAGGTACCTGTAGTGCATCTGGTAATGGGTAGGATGTGGCGCTTTCCGTTTCCGGCGCTCTTTGTACCACAAACCTCCCGACTACCTGTTGCACCTGACTAGGCTGGGACAGCTCTTTCTTTGGCTCAGGATCCCACTCTGAACTGGGAAGCGGTCTATGCTCTCCTACATTGCCCCCCTTTTCTCCTTCAGTATTCTCGACCTCTCCCCCTGCTCTATTATACGGGGGTGGCCTGTCTGTCAATAATCTGTTTATCAGGCTGTCCTCTGTTTCGCTCTCATCATCTTCTTCTATGGGGCTTTTATTTACTGGCGCCTCTAACACTGGGTACAGTTTATTTATTTCCAAATTATGCACTCTCCATCTTTTAGCATCCGCATCCCACCTGGCATCCTGCACTGCCCTTACCGATCGTTTCACCCTTTCTTGTCGTCTGTTCATATTCTTTTCATGCGCTGCCCTAAGCCATGCATCAAGAGCTTCAAACTGGGTTGGTCTAGGCAAGGGTCTCATTGAGGTCATGACTGATTTTAATCGATGTAACACCTCTAATCTGAACGTCCCGTACTTCGGGAACGTCAGTTCCTCATTTCCTTCAGTAATCTTACTCCACTCTGATATCCAAAGGATCGTATGCAACCCAACATTTACTGCCATGTAACGAGCTGGCGTACCCTCCGGCGGGGCTTCTTCCCCTTCATACGATCCCCGCTTCTCTTTTTTAAACACTGCTTTCAGCCATTTAAAACACTTCATAATTATGCGCACAAAATCCAGCCTCGCTATTCTGTTTACTTCCTGATGACAATCCACCAATCCTGTCGCGGCTTTGCTAGCTTGGCCTATCACAGCGCGGTCTTTCTCCTGTCGGCCAATCACGTCGCGACCCTGTCTGACGTCTTCGCTAGCTGGCCTATCACAGCGCGGTCTTTCTCCGGCCGGCCAATCACTGCGCGACACCACCTGACGTCACTTTTCTCCGCTTCGCAGCAGCACCCCTCCTTTCTCAACTCGTCTCCCGGTTATGCATGCGTCCCATTCATACACCGAAAAATGACTACTTCCGACCAAGCGGTCACTTCTCTCGACTGTACGTCCACAGTCTATCTGTAATTGTCAACACAACTGACGAGATGTCTATCGTCTCTCTGATAGGTTGCTTACACACACAGTAACTTCCGACCAGCGTCCGTTACTCACGCACTCACTCTTACGTTCCCCCTATCTCGGTCCCTCGGGTGATCAATGGTACCTCATGACCCCCTTCACACTAGTTGACAATTACTCTGGGTGTCCGATACACCCGAACCACTTAAGCTCTCCTTGAACTTAAGATTTCCACCGGTTGCGCGCGCTCACAACCTGTTCCACAGTCACTCTACAGACATTCAACTCCGCCAGACATTACAACATAGATACAATACAAAACACCGCAATCTAACACGCATAACCCTTTATACTCACTCTCGACCGATACTGCTGCTTTTTCTGTCTCACGTCATCCGGATCTTCTCCAGCGGGCTGTTCTTCCGATCATCGATCTCTAGGGGCCTTGGGGTAAGCTAACCTGGCCTAGGTCACCGTCCTCAAGAAGGCAACCATCCTCTATAGCTACCAACTGAAAGGGCGAGATTTTGATCGATACCTTATCTCTATTGATCCAAACCTCGATCTGGTCGACTGAACCTTTGTTGCCTGTCTGTAAGGAAAGAAAGTGCACCTATTCCCAAGTTAGTTCACCCAAGAAAGGACTCTACTCCCAAAGATCACAAACAACTTCTAGCTTTCAAAAGTTTATTGTAAAGAAATGATAAGCTGCAAATACAAGCATCTCAGAATGAGATTCACGAGATACACAGGTCCAATTACATACATGTGCTCTCGAAAAGCCCTCAGACGAGCAACAGAAATCACTAACACAAGTTCTAAGAATAATAAAGCTATCAGCATAGACGCATATCTCTCCTTCATTTAGGTTGGAGGTAAACGCAAAGGTTAGGCTGTCCCTACCCTGCTCTAGATGGTATCCCTACTTAACCAAATCCCAACCTAACAAAGGTGTCAGCAGTGAATGACCCCCAAGGGAAGTCACTCACTCTAAGTCTCTTGGTGAAAAACCTAAAGTTCTCCAGTCATGACCCCTCTCTGCCTACCCATCCACTCTCTAAAGGGTCCTCAGGTCTCTGCTCTAACTCCACCCAGGGGTGCTGTCCCTAATACAAAACAGTCAACAACATTTGAGACGCCCCTTGCGGAACGCCCCTCACGTGGTGCAACTTCTGGCTTTTTCCATGATGCTTTGTCTTGGGCCTCATGCGTTAGAGTTGACCTTGCTTCTCAGACTCTTCTCCGGCCCGCTGATACCCCTTAAACATTCCAGAACCCTCCTCCATGTCTGGGCCGTCTACTGAACAGACCTCTATTCATTCATTTATAATTGGATCCCCCCCTTATCCTTTGCAGACAGATATCTGCAGCCAAGAACCCAACTCTCATAGACTTCTAAAAAGGCTTGCAACATTTCTCAGCCCAGACATGTACGTATAAATCAATGCTAAAACATTTCAGGCCTACAATATTTCTCATTATGATTATAGCATTCAACTTCTTCATTTAATTAAAGCATGTTAATACTCTTATTCTATTATTTAGTAAACATTTCTATAAATCATGGCCTATTTAATGCAATGACCAAAACATTAATATAATCTGCGTCGTGAAAAGAACCACCTTCCCTTTCCCTCCAGCTCTGGCCCTGAGGCCTACCACGTTCTGCTTTTAACCACATACCATCTTATGTTTTAGCAGCTTCACGACATGGATTCAAAAATAATCACGTCTAATAAAGTCATATAATGTCACACATTTCTGTATTAGTTCCACTTCTACTTAAATCTCTACATTTAGCTATACATTCAGAATATATTTGCAGATACTATTAGCACTCATGGCATTTCTCCTCATGATTTGTGCTTACTACAGGTAAGTGTGATGTACTCATACATTTAAGCCAGTTGCGCTCTCTCAAGTCTGTATCCAAGCAGCTAAATTCTAATGTTGTGGCATCTCCGGCCTAGGTGAGCCACACTTTTCCTTGCACTGAGATGATCATTGCGTGGAAGTGCATAAAAATGTTTGAAAGGAGACACTGTGCCCTTCTGACTCTTAATCTTCAGTGCTTACCTTCCAACGCAGAATAAAATGTAGATGTTTAGCTTATTGTCAGAATCAGTGATAGTCTTTGCACCACAGGCACCCCTGCTGGGGTGTTACTACAGGAATCCCTGCTGGGGTGTTCTTTCCCAGAAGGACATGTGGGACTACCACTGAACTGGCCACTTCTGTTATTCCTAGACATAGGTGTAGCTACAGGGAAGTGTTTGGGGTGTGAAAGCCCAATATAAATGCATTCTTTTCTTGGTAGTTGGATCTTGGATCCCTGAGTCAAGTCTAGTAACTCTTTGTCGGTTTTTCATGCCCTAAGCCAAGAATCAAAAATATAACAGTGACCTTTGATGTAAACATGGGATAGAGAGAGACAGATATACCAATCTGGTTGCTCAATTTTAAAATGTGAAACCAGGTCATCTGAAATTAGTATCAGACTCCCTGCTTATCCAAACTGTGTGATTCTAAGCACATATTTTACTTCACAAACCTCCTTTTTCTTTACAATCACAAATGAGCACCCTTTAAAATACTTGAGTTCAGGATGTGCACTGCATAAGCCCCTCTTGTATTTTATTTAGTAGATTGTAAAGTTGCTTCAGCTATCTTAAATATGTAGGCCATGTTTAAGGTTCACATGTCTACTGGCTTGACTCTTAATTCACTAATGGCATTATCATTGGGGGGCAAGCAATTAATGTTTCTAAAAGCTATCACTTTTAATAAATATCTGTCCGTGCAGTGACATAATCCGATATACTTAAATGAAATGTTTCTAAATGTTAAAAAAGCACACTATTTTGAAAAGATTACATCATATTTGTACATTATGTTTGTAGCACAATATACATACCAAACATTTTCATGGCTCTGCTCGTTTACAAAAAAGTAGTAAATCTGCACCCATAGAAGTACTCTTTAGGAATGGGTGCAAATTTAGGGGTCTATTTGGATGGCGGGCGGATCACCACCGCCCGTCTGGCATTGGCGAACTGCCCGCCATTTTCCACCGCCCGCCTACCATTTCCCCCGCCAAATTACGATGGCAGTGGTGATCCCGGCGGACGGAAAGATCGTCCGCCGGTTTTCCGATGGTCAGTCAGGCAACTGGGCGGAAAAGGGCTTCAATATGGTGGCGGTGTCTGCAAGACACCGGCATCCAAATTAGGATGGGCGGCGGTGCAGGGCTTTCCATGGCGGAGACTCCGCCATAGAAAGCTAGGCAGACTTTACTTTGGGGGCCCGTTGCGGGCCCCCAGGGGTTGGTGGATTGGGGCTGCACTTGGGGGGTACCCAAGTTCACAATGCACATGCACAATGTGACAGGCACCGCGCAGTGCCTGTCACGTTGTGCATGCAAATGCACGACATGCATACATTGCATTGTGGCGGGTTCTGCTTACAGCAACGCCCGCCACAATGTAATATATGCAGGATGCCACCGCCACCGTGGCGGTGGCATCCTAATTTCCATGGTGGGACCGCCGCATCTATGGCGGTCGGTCCTATTTCCCGGTACGGTGGTGGGCGTACAAAGTCTGCCCGCCCTCGTAATTGGCCCCTTACTGTTTTTTGGAATTCACAAACATTGGCAGCAGTAGGCCTGGAAAGCGCCACCAGTCTCAACTTCCCATGCATACTAATGGCAATCCAACGCCCAAAAGGGATGACTGCTTACAAATAGTCCAACTAATTACAGTTGTTCGGGGTAGCATTCCAACCATGTTGGGACAGAGCTCCACCTAATGCAAATCATTGCTGACCCTCTTCTCCATTGAAACAGACCATCCTGAATTTTGATCATCTCACCACTGTTTCTAGAAAGTTTCTTATTGCTAGACTGAAGTGAGAAGAAATAATGTCTTTTATTGTAGCACACAAATCATAGATGGTTGCCCCTTGTTGGCCAGCGTCAACTGACTCACTCAGAACCTCCAAGTGTCATACAGAACACACACAGCCCCACACAAGGTATTGGTGACATAAGTAAGTGAAGATGGCTAAGACAGTTGGAGGAAAGACTAGCCCAGTAACTCATGACAATAAGCACAACACTACATTTACTATAACAAATGGACAAGAGTGGGTGTGTATTTGAATGCAGTTTGACGTTCTTTGGATGGAAGGAAGCTTTGTTCTTGAAATGTCGCCACTGGTTGTAGGGAAACAAGAATTTCCTCCACAGCTTGGAAGAGGCGAGTGTGAAAAAAGCTGACATAATTGTCTTTTTATCAGATATAAGTCGCTGGGCTCTTGTGGGCTGTCTCCACCTTCTCACAGCAAACAGTGTTTGCAGGCCTCTGATGACCAGCAGGGAACCCCATGAAGGAAAAACATGCTGCGAATAACCCTGTAGGTCAGTACAAACTTTCTTATTTATGAAAATCTTTTAATGATTTTAGAGAAAGCAGTGGAAGCAGTGGAGAGGCAGGACTAGTTTACAAAGAGCATGTGACTATGCAAAGCACTGTGGTTTTATACGTTTAGCATAAGCAGTGAAATAATGTATATGTGTGAGTGTGTGTGCATAGAACAACCAATCTAACAAGTTTGCAAAAAAATATTTACAAACAAGCAATGGCAAATCCAATAGGTCTCTGCTCTGGAAAATCAGGATATTGGGTTTGTCAATGCTTTTTGCCATTCCCATGAATCTACATGTGTCAAGATGAAAGTGCATTCAAAGCTATTATTCTATCATTGGGTTTTGGACAAAAGAAAACCCATTCCAGGATAGCCGCCCATGCACGGGTCGTGATGCATACACATGCATGCATCATGACACATCCTCACACATGCTTCATGGTGAGTTTGTGAGCATGCATTATGACTAGGGCTCCTGGTTTTAAGGTGTTTATTTTGTGCCATTTCCATCTGTATTTATTCATATTTATTTTTTGCTAATTTTATCTGCATTCGTCCATATTTTGGTTTGTGCTGAGTGTAAAAAATGGAGCTGCAATGGATATATGTCCACACTTATTTAACTAACAAATGTATATTCATTTTTATATGTCCAGTGGGTTTCAGCCATTTACAGTGCAATACAGTCATCTGAAAACAATTGCACTGTAGAACAGCTTAAACAACTTTACTGTTGTAGTTTTTTAAGCTTCATTAGGAAAAAAAAATCTTTTTAATTCTCTTACACAACTGAACATGCACAGCTTTTGACCAAGCATACACGATTGGCAATACAGAAAATCGTTCGAATGAAACCCTATTTTCTGAATTTTTCATATTTGAAAACAAATACAATCTGTCTGGATTTATCTGTAAAAATCAGTACAACTGGAAAACTGTAGTCTTACTCATGACGCATTGTGACCATGTTTGACATACTGTTCTAACATGGCAGGCAGTTATGTGGGATCAGTAACTTAAAACTGGTATATGCAATATCATTAAATGAAAATGTAAACAAACAATAAAAAAATAAAATTGGTGGCAGTAAAACCGTACCGCAAAAATCTGGGCGCCCCAAATTTGAAAACCTTGTCATTTTACCACATCCAGCTCTCCCACAGGTTGATTTGCACATAAGGACACTCTTTAAACATCGATTAGCAGAGTTAAACAGTTCAAATATTAATGGGGTCCACTTGATAACGGATTTCTAGATCAGCAGAACGTTAACAGGTTTCATTACAAATTCAAAGATAAGCAGTGCAGAAAATAATGCCATAAAGAAATTCAGATGCACAATTGTACAGAGTATGATAGACCAAATATATCCTAAGTCCCAAATGAGAAGCAAAATCAAGAAGAAATCTGACATTATCCCTAGTAAAATAGGAAAGTCTTCTGGCTCAACCCCAAATCCAGGGTTTTTTATACACAATTCTTGCATAACAAATCAGTAAAACTGCAAAACCATCATGGTTCGAGCGTAAAACATCCTTTCTTTGTCAGATGAGAATATAGAGAAAAATTCATGTCATTATCTTCAGCACATTAGCCCCATCCCATTTTTTAAAAAACACATACATCGTCCTCTATGTTGACATAATCTAGAGATGTTATAACTAATATGAAACATTTAAACAATAGAACTTTCAGTGAATGAATGACCTGTAATCACAATGGAAAACAGCAGAAGAGTCCTTGGTAATGTTTCAAATCATAGAGAACAGGGAAATTTCATTGAGAGCAATGCAATAATAACAGTGGAATAAACCAATATACGTCAGTCTGACAGTGCTCTGCGAGGCCCGTGGAGAGAAGTTGTATACAGGAGGGATACAGGGGTGAGTGACGGAAATGGCATTCATCTGGTCCAAGATGGCATTTGATAGTAAATATGACATTGACTGTAACACATTAATATACACACTTCTTGCCATCATATACATTTCGTGTCAACTGCAATCATGTCAGTTCGACATGTATATGAAGAATCAAAGGTCAAAAGTCATATTAATTGTAATTATTAATGCACAAAATACAAACCCCCAAAAATAGTCTAATATACAAAGTACAAACAAAAGGCAGCTGGTGGTCCCTCGCAAAATAATAATAATGAACATAAAATAATAATGATAATAATAATACAATAATACTCCTACTCCACCTTCTACTCCTCCTCCTACTACTACTACCACCACTACTACTAATAATAAGAATTAACACAGGAGGCGGGGGAAGTGCCAGGGTGGTGAACATCGGCTGAAGTAGGGAGAGAGCGCCAAGGAACACATGCACTTCTATAGAATGTTCAATTCAAAATAAATACAAACATTGGTACATCTGCTAGGTCTGGCACTGACTGGCAGAAATCCTACTGGCTTTACAATTACCATGTTTAAAAAAAAATTCTAAACTTTTTAACAGGAGATTAAAAATGGTAGTCCATTCACACATACAAATGCACACCAAAAAGCTCCTGCTTTTTAATACTTTTTTAATGGAGCTTTAAAAGAATATTAAAAGATGGCTGGTAGTGCATGTGCATTCATGCACACACATAGACTGATGTCTTTGAATGATTTTGTAACTAAAATTTAACAAAAATATTCAGAGATTGCTATCTTGTCTGCACATTCACACACCAGGTCAGCTATTTTAGAATTGGTAAAATTTCCATTTTAAAACATGGCCTCCGAAAGCAGTGCGTGAGGGGTGCCACGTACCACACTTGGAGTGAGGGCCCAGTAGCAGTGGCTGCGAGTGCTGCAAGTCCCTCAAAAATGTACAATAAGAAAGAAAATTAATACAAATTAAAACTCATTCATCCACAGGTACTAAAAGATTCAACTTTCTCTATGGGTGAAAACATTGTGCTTTTGCAGAATGCAGTCACTTGTGGAGAAAAGAACCAATGGATTATGTGAGCTGCCCATCAAGCCATGTTGCAAACTGTTATTGGCGTCAGAATGTGAGTGACAACTGAACAGACCAATGGATGAAGAAAGCAGGGGTGCAGAGTCAGAATATTGAGTTTTAAATATCGATTTACACAAATATCAACTTGGAAATATTGTAATAAAGGAATATCGACAGGTAGAATATTGACTTTAAGGTAAGAAATATCGTTTTTTTAAATATCGAAGTCAGTAATATCATTCGCAAAAATATCGTTGTTGAAAACATCGATGTTTAAATTAGAGTTATGTATTTTAGTAAGTATTTTGAAAGAATGTGATCTATTATTTTGTATAAGTATTGCTTTTGTTTTTTAATATATGTGTTAAATTTTTAGTAGTGAATCATTTTAGGTTAATTCAATTTTGCTTTTGGTTCTGTAGTGGGTTGTGGGTTTATAGAGGAATAGGGTGGGAAGTAATTTAAGTATAATAAATGATCTAATATTTTGTAATTATTAGTATTTATTTAACTTAGATTTTATAGTATTAATTGTGAGAATAAATGTATTATTAATTAATTATTAATTAGTTGTTAATTATTATGAATGAATTGATATTTATGTTAATTGTATCATTTTTGTAGGAGTGGGTTGTGGGCTTATAGGGCAATAGAGTGGGATGTAATTTAATTTTAATACATTTAGTAATAATGTTTATGTAATAATATTCAATTAATAGCTCATTTGTAGTGTTAATTGTAGGAATTAATTTATTAATAATTATTTATCACTTGCATATTAATTAATATTGATTAATTAATTAATTGGAAATACATATGTTAATTGTGTCTTTTTTAAGGAATGGGTGGTGGGTTTCATAGGGGAATAGGGTGGGAAGTAGTTCATTTAAAATTAATTAAAAATTAAATTTTAAATAATGCTAATTAAGTAAAAATTAAATATGGAAATTTGGTTATTATTTTGAGATGTGATGTGTGCGGTTTATAGAGGTAAAGGGTGGGAAGTAAATTATTTTCAATTAATTATTCAGTTGTTGTCAATTGATAATAATTTTATAATGTAAAATTAGTTATGGAAATTGTGTAATGAGTTTTAGGTGTGTGTTGCGGTGTTTATTGGGGTAGAGGGTGGAAAGTATTTTAGGTTTTATTAATTAATAATTAGTTGCTCATTATTATTAATTCATTAATTGATTAATATTTATGGTAGTTGTTTTACTTCTATTTTGTGTGGGGATTCTGCTTTTATAGGGGTAATGTTTGGTTAGTATAAAAACTCTTAACAGTTTTAATTTTTTTTTCAATTAATAATATTTGTTTATTTGATAATTAATTATGTTAACTATGTAGATACACTTTTTTTTAAATTTAGATGTGTGTTGTCAATTGTGTGGTGTTATGGGGTAGGAAATAAAAAATATTAATTTAATGTAACAATGCTTTTGATTCTAATGAATTCCGATAAAATATAGTTATTTGTTTGAAAAATGTTTTTAAATTTGTTTTATAAAATTATGTTTGCAGTTACATTTTTAGATTTTTCTAACTTTCTAATATGTTTATATCTTTTGTAATTTTTATCATTTTTATATGTTTTCTTTTTTTGTTTTTAGCATTTTTTTGTATTGTAGTAGATATCTTGTTTGTTTTTAATTTTGTGTTGACTTCAGTGGGAATATTAATTTGTACCCCTCTGCTATCCAACACTTTCCCTACTGTTGCACTCACTGGAGTGGGAATAGTAATTTGTACCCCTCCGCTATCCAACACTTTCCTAACTGTTGCACTCAGTGGAGGGGGAATAGTGATTTTTACCACTACGCTATCCAACACTTTCCCTACTGTTGCTCTCACTTGAGTGGAAATAGTAATTTTTATATGTTCGCTATCCAACACTTTTCCTACTGTTGCACTCACTGGTGTAGGAATAGTAATTTGTACCACTCCGCTATCCAACACTTTCCCTACTGTTGCACTCATTGGACTGGGAATCGTAATTTTTACCTCTCCGTTATCCAATACGTTCCTTACTGTTGCGCTCACTGGAGTGGGAATAGTAATTTGTCCCCCTTCACTATCTAACACTTTCCCAAATATTGCGGTAATTGGAATGGGAATAGTATTTTTACCCCTACGCTATCCAACCCTTTCCCTACTATTGCACTCACTGGAGTGGGAATAGTAATTTCAAACTAGTATGAGTGTGATGGTTAGTAGTTGGTTTGGTACGGTCATTGGGAGTGCTGACAGGGGCAATGGGTGGTGTAAGCAACAGTAGCCTAATGACGAGGGCCCTGGTTCATATTATTTTAGAAATTAAGCACTGCTGTTTCTTCGCTGACAGAAACAGCACAATGGCACGAACAGCGGCTGGAATACTGAGATAATAAAAATAGAAACTGGCCTAGTGGAATGTGTGCACCCACAGCCAGTCCTGGTTCTTTTTATTTAATACTCATTTCCATGATGAGAGTTATGAACCCATAATACAACGTTAGAGGCGAAACATCACATTCCAAAATGAAGCATGGTGGGGGCTAAAAAGCCAGGAATACTTGCAGGTGTCACAACATTATGTATGTAAAAGAAAAAGAAATGGTTTCTGTGGACAATGTAAAAAATACTTTGATAAAATATATGCACAATGGCAGTTACTATTGTAGAAGGGATGCTAAAGAGGGAAAAAACCTTCATATACAATAAAATAATGAGATCAAAACATTGCTTATATAGATAGTTAGGTGTATTTCTAAAAATATACATGTAAAAAACAAATCAATTGTGCTCAGTGTCCCAAGTGAACGTAGAACCAACAAACAAAAAAGACACATAGTGGCATAAAACAAAGTTTCAAAATACAACTAAACAAGCATTGTATAATACAAATTATTTGGACACAGCCTACAGTTCATGTAACTGAGGACAAGAATGATTTGTGATGTGTGTGGATCCTCCAGAGTTTTCTTACCCAGAATCCACAACAAGCCTCACATTTAGCGAAAAAGTCACATTTTCCTCGCATGTCTGTCTGGGAAAGTTGAAGGATCACTGCACCGGCAAAAACTTCCTTCCACCCAGCTCTCCTCTCGATCCCCTCATAAAAATTATACCTCACTTGTGTGGGTGCCCAAAGCAGAGTCAGCCAAAAAACGTATAAAAAAGCTGCCGTTATGGACCTGCAATGGGTTACCCCTCAGATTTTTATTTTATATGTTTTTAGGCTGACCCTGCTTTGGGCACCAACTCAAGTGGGGATCATTCTTATTGGGAAACAGAGGGGAAAACGTTGTGGTACGAAATTTGCTGATCCCACACCAAAATCTCAGGAAAAAGGGTTTTTTTAGCAAAATTTGAGATTTGCATGGGATTCTGGGTAAGAAAACGGTGGGGGACCCACGAAAGCCACACCTCCCTAGACTTCTCCAGATGTCTAGTTTTCAGAAATGTCTGGGTTTGGTAGGTTTACCTTGATGGCCTCTCCACACACATAACCATAGAGCTTGCTAGGGGAGGGAACTAGAGGTTACGGGGTGTTCAGGGTGAGCTGGCCTCCAAGCTTAATATGTACACACAAAAAAGCTACCCTAGATACATCTCTGAATATATACACAAAAACAAGCATACTACACTTGATTAAGTGAGGTGCAGGGCATCTCAAAAAATGTGAAGGACTGTCCTCACACACCACCAGGTGTCATGCTGGAGACAGGGAGACACTTCTAAAAACTAAGTGGCAATCTCGTCTTTGATGGCGATGGGGTACTAGTTCCCCATTTCTCCACACTCGCTTTTTAATATCAAGCAAACACCTAACAAATAAATTGCATTTGATTTTTGCATTGATTTTTAATCTCTCACTATATCACGGGTCCCCACTTAGGGGCTGATTAGCATGGCCGGCGGATTTTGTCCGCCCGCCATAGCCCCGGTAAATTGGAACAACCGCAATGCATGCGGCAGTCCTGCATTTGCAATTTGGATGTGCCCGCCACACTGGCAGGCGCCTCCCGCATTTTTAACATTGCTGCGGGCGGTGCTGCCAGCAGCACCCACCGCAAGGTTAAAAATGCAAGTTGTGCATTTGAATGCAGCATGACAGGCACCGCGCGGTGTCTGCCATGTTGTACATGCAAATGCAGGAGGTTACCACATGTACCCCCATGTGCACTTCCCACCCCCCCAAAATACCTGAGGGCCCACTACGGGCCCCCTATGTTTAGAACTGCCACGGAAAGGCAAATCCCTGCATGTATCTTAATATGGAAGGCGGTGTCTACCAGACACCGCCACCATATTAAAACCTTTTCCGCCTGGTCGACTCATCGACGGGGCGGAAAACCGGCGTACGGTCTTTCCATCTGCCGGGGTCCCTCCGCCATAGTAATATGGCGGGGGGAATTGGGTGGCAGATGGTGGTTTATTGCGGGCGGATCGCCACCGCCATGCGGGCAGTGGCGATCCGTCCACCATTGTAATCAACCCCTAGGTTTTTAGAAGTGCCTCCCTGTCTCCAGGTGTAGGCACCCTTTCTACCAAACTCAAGGGCAGATTTACAAGAACTGACGCATCTCTGCATTTCAGCAGAGACGCATCAGTTAAGTTGCGTCAGGCAAAAAATCTCTTGCGCCACCATGGATGCGTTGCATTTACAATGCGGCACACCGTGGCACAAGGATTGACAGATGCGTGACACATCTGTTGGCACAAAGGCAACACATTACTGGAGTCATCTCGCAAGCACAACACAACTCCAGCAATGCTCACGAATGCTGATTCCTTTTATGCAGCGTCACTTTGTACGTCTGCTTCAAGCAGGCGTTAGGTTTTGACGCACTGGCATCGAGGGAGTGATGCAGTGAAATCTTGTAGATTTCACTGCGTCACTTTTACCAGGTTTTCTTACGCCAGTAAATGTGTCGCAACGTGGCGCATTGTTTACAATACCGCTGCGTAACAAAAGTGACGCAATGGCTGCGTAAAAGTGTGCAAGGGGTTTGTAAATCGGCCGCACAGTTTCTAGAGAGCGAGGACTGCCAATGATGAAGCATGACACCTGGTGGTGTGTGACGACAGTTCTTCACATTTTTGAAGTGTGTTTGTTTTTGTGTATGGAATAGGAGATTTATTCAGGGTTGCTTCTTTTGTGTGTACTTACATAGATGACCACCATCTAGGTAAACACTGCTTTGTGTCTATGTTACTGCTGTCGTCTGATTTGCTTGGAAATGTAAAGTTACTGGTAACATTTGGTGAAACCTCAATTCCTGAAACATTGAGATATTACTTGTAAACGATCATAAGAGAAAAATATCATTAAAATCTCTAGGGGTTGACATGAAAAGAGGTATTTATTGAAGGACTTTGTAAGGGGACCTTCGTGGTATTTCTTGCCTGTCCCTGCTATAGTTTATTGATCTGTTTTTATCCTAACGAAAGATCAGGCAAAGATATCTGACATATTGAACATTTTTTAATATACCCTGTGAGATGTAGCCTGCAGAAAACCTGTCCCCTCAGCCTAAGGAAAATGTGCGAGTCGTGCACTTTAGGCTTAAGGTTTTCACCAATCGGGTGACCGCTAATTCCTCTAATTGACAAGATGACACTAGTAAGCTTTGTACAGGACATGGAAAAAGAAGGTATCCCTATGTACTTGCCCACCAAAAACAGAGCAGTCTTCCATGGCATCATTCACTTTGGACATTACCCAAAAGCTAATAAGCTTGTTACTTGTCATCTTATTGGACGGCTGACTACCTTGGCGGATAACTTGGAAAAACGAATATCCTCGAGTTATAGTACATAATATGAAGAACTTTGGGTTAGATTTACAAAAGTCTCATGCAGCGCAGCGCTGCGCTGCATTGTGTGAGAGGGAGAGAGAACGACAGTGCCATATCTACAGAGATATGCCACTACCTCCCTCTCTCCCTAACACCGGTGCAGAATTATGCGGCTGAGTGCCAAGCCCACATCTTTGCACCATAGTGCATATGTGTCTGTATGAGTCTACCTGAGGTTTTGTGCTGGAAGGCTACCCTGCCCTATGGGCTATTTAGAGCCTATGTTAGGGGTGATTTATATGCATAAAAAATGCAGTTTTAGGCCTGGCAGTGAGTTTATTTTGCAAGCCAAAGTGGAAGTTTAAAAACTGCTTACAGGTTTCAATGACAGGCCTGAGACATGTTTTAAGGTGCTGATTAAGCAGGTGGCCCAATAAATGCTGCAGGCCCACTAGTCAGAGTAAAGTTGGAGGCCATGGTACTAGCAGCCGAAGGGAAGGGGTGTGATTAGTCAACTAATAATTTCGGCATCAGTCCAAACCACCACTCCTGCTTTTTATGAGTTCACAAAGGATGTAGGCTGGGTAAAGACTGTCACATGCCTGGCCTGCTGCTTCCGCATCTGTTAAGATAATGTCTCCAGTGGCCTATCAACCTGGCATTGCGGACAGTGCTCTTATCCTTGTCTTCCCTCAATGAACATCACATGGAACACTTTCAAAAGACCTCCCCTCTAAAGACTCATAATGTGCAAGCAGCTCCACCAGTCAGCTAAAGCCCTGAGAGACTAGACCTTTGCACTTGCACCGTTTTAGTGATAGCGGCCTAAGCACTTTAACTAGCCTTTGCTCTGAAGCAGTTATTATTCTAGCTTAAGTACATTGCACTTTATCCCTTGCTTAGGTCTATCAGTCAGCTACAGCCTTTAGATGCCTAGACCTTTGCACATGCGCCTTTTAACAACAACAGTCTTGATGCAGTTCTTATTTCATCCAAGGCACACTGCACTTTATCTGCTGCATCTGCACTTTCATGGGTTCATTGTTTACAAAATCTGCCCACATGAACATGTAACACCTTGGGGCAGGAGGAGCTGACCTTGAAAACTGGTTACACTCTATTGGCGCATCTCACTTTTTATATACTCCCCTCCCCCCGCCTGAGACTACTGGTATTAACAAGCTTGGGGCAGTTTCACCCTGGTTCCTCCCTAATCTACAGGGCAGGAAGTGAGTCCCTTTCTGGGGCTCTGTCTTTTAAAGGCCAATGGTAATGGAACCACGTGTCTGCTTTATGTCATTTTTTTAATATTATGTTTTAATGCATTTAGTGTGTACGGTATTGCAACAGTTTTTAATAATCAAGCAATAAAGATTACCACTAGTAGCATTTTTTGTTTACCAGCCCTAGGTATATGGTATACCACTTTAATAGGTTTTTATGAGTAAATTAAATGTGCTTATACGATGTAAGCCACTTTTACCGGATTTTAGTGAGTGAGCACAATCGCTGAGTCCTAATGCCAACAAAAACAAATTCAGCAAAACAGGAGGGGAGAAGACAAAAGGTTTGGGGAAAGACCACCTTAATGCTGACAGGTCTAACAGTATCACATTTTGATCTCTCTCTGGCTTTCAGTATTGTTGGTAAGTGAACTTTTAGTGAGAGGACACCTTATAAATCACGTTTGAATAAAAGGCATCACCCTAATCTAATTTGTGACCTTCTGGAGAAACTGAAAAAGGCAGTTTACTCTGACCGCATACCAAACTTGTACTATACATATAAAGGTATTCAAATTTAAAATGCAAATGTGCAGATGTGCTTCTTGATAAATGTTTGGCCAGGCCAACACTCCTACTTAGAAAAGTCTATGGAGAAATATTATCCTTCATTTACCCATTGAAGGTGCTATTTCGAATTTTTTTAATGGACGCTGCAGTGTGTTCCAAAGTACTGCACGCACATTAATATGTATATATAATTTCTCCCTGAATGTCATTAGAATAATTATCACTTTTGCCATTAAACTTACTAATCAATGACACCATGACACGCTTGGAAATGTCATTGTCTCTAGTGAATTTTTCTCCAAAAAGTCAGCGTGAGGAGTGAGCCAAATCATTACCTCCCATTTTCATAATGATATTAATGCTGCATTTTTAAAAAGAAAGAGTCTCATTAATAAATAGGTATTCAGTATTTTCAGCTTTTCTTTGCCACTCTGAAAAGAAAATCATCAGTTGAATGTGTCATACTTTGAATATCTTATGATAAAAAAAAACATCTGTCATTGAATTGAAACCTCATTCTGCCTTTGAGAGTTCAGTAAAATCACAGACGCCTTTGTGCTGAGGACGACAGTTCATTCTGAAAAATTAAATTTTGAGGTAGAAAATGGGCCATAACCATGAAGCCCTGACAAAGTAAGGGACTAGCTGAAGAGCCTCGCGCCAAATGGGCCCTGTCACAGGTGGCAGGCTAAGAAAATGGAACATTAGGTAGGAGAATAATTGAAATGAAAGAAGGACATCACGATTATATCTGAGAAAGGAAAGCAAATAGATAAAGGTGTGCCACGTGACCCCACTGGTAAGAAATCAATGGATGTACAAGAGCAAAGAAAAGCTGTCGAAAAGCATACATTTGGGAGTGTAGGCGTGTATGTGACATATGTGACATTTAAGCAAAGAGACCAGAAGATATCTGAAACATGACATTAAAAAATCAAGTGAGGACGGGGTCATATTTAAGAAAACTAGAGGCAGCAAACACGATATCTTTATGGCGGCTTGCAAGCCTTTTGGACGTCTTTGTTTATGTATTTCTTTATTGGTACATGTTCCCCTTATTGAATGCTTACAAGCGAAGAGAGGGAGCTGTTTGTAGAAGTGTTTTAAAAGGAGACTGCAATGGTGTCTGACCTAAGAGAAGACACACTACAAACTATGCATGTACTTGTATTCCTGGCTTTGAGAGGGGAAGGTGTCACAAGGAGAGCTGTGCATTTCCCTGACACTAAGGTCTTAATGTCGAATGGGCAGGAAATGCCTTTGTGACTTGTAACAGGAGTTACCATCCTTATCACAATTATGAAATAACACTGCATCTAATGTTTCCCTCAGATAATTCAGCTGCATTTAGTTGTGGAAATCAACCAGTGAACTTTGGGGAAAAATGAGGAACCACTGGGAAAATTGGAGCCAATTCCTCTGTAATTTGCTCATTTCTATGGAGATTCTTGCATTCCCTCAATTACTCTGCCCCTTAGTTAACGGCACCCCTGGTATAGGTGACTCCAGAAGGGTTGAGTTACTAGTATAGCCAGTCATACAGACGGCCATGACAAGTAATAATGGACAGTCTCTAGCTTTACACACTCAGTGTGAATTCAATTATCAAGTGCCTACTAGTTGTTTTGTAGATTAACTAAAACACTTTTAGGTAATTAATAAACTTGCAGACTAGTATACAAGAGAGTTTATTAAAACAAGCAGAACTTGTTAATAATCCATCACCACAGCGGGTGTGTCAGATTTTAAGAATGAAAGAATACTGTTATAAAATGAGTATAAAGGGCAGTGACAGAAGATTCATAAGGTAATACTTAGCATGATAGCAAGAAAAAAACAATCACCGGGCTAACAATATACTAAATTGGGAATCACAGGACCTGGCGGAGACATGGGCTGTCTTTCTGCAGAGAGTCAAGGAGAGTTACAGGAAACAAGGAAGGTTAGGTAACAACTTTTGATATAAGTAAGAGATGTTCTCCCATATGATAAAGTTGGAGACAAATGTTTGGATTATGCTATCAGTTTGTGCCACACCAGTAGCTGCAATGAATGCACATTTCTTTGTTCTGATCTGATCATGCTTGATGCACTCACTAGCCAAAGTATTTTGTTCTGTAAGAACAAACGGCCAGGACGGGATATTGTTCTTGCAAAAGAAAATACAATAGCACCTAGATGTAAGGCAGATTTCTTCCTGTGCATGGGGGCCATTGTTCTGTAGCCCTGCCCTAAACAGAGTGAGACCATCACTGTGACCTGCTGGTCCTGTGACAGACAAGCTATTATTTATTTTTATTTATTTTGCGATTTTTAAAGCGCAAACAATTACCCATACGGGTGTCTCGGCGCTACAGAACTCTGAGCTCACTACTGAAGACGAAGGGTTAGGAGGTAGAGAAAAGCCATGTTTTAAGGCTTTTTCGAAATTTAAGAAGCGTAGGTGCAGATTTGATATGGAGTGGGAGAGTGTTCCATAGCTTAGCTGTAGCAGTGGTGAAACATCTATCTCCCCAGGTGGCCTTTCTTGTACGAGGTACATTCAGCAAGAGGGCTGTGGAAGATCGTAACGTCCTGCGTTGTTCCACTGGATGAAGAGCTTCTTTTAGATACTGGGGCCCTGGATGGTTTAGGGTTTTATAGGCTATACATAGGGCCTTAAATTTGATTCTGCTCCTGATTGGAAGCCAGTGGAGCCTTTTGATATGGTGGGAAGTGGGAGTGAATTTAGGAATGGAAAGTAAGGTTCTAGCCGCCGCGTTTTGCACGGTCTGCAACTTGTTGAGAACCCCTTCCTGCGCATTCAGAAGGAGTGAGTTGCAGTAGTCTGTTCTTGAAAAGACTAGAGAGCTGATGAGGGTTTTGCCGGCTGATTGAGGTAGGTATGGCAGAAGCTTTTTGATTTTTTTGAGGGTAAAAAAGGCGGAAGATACGACAGCGTTAGCATGATGGTGAAAAGTCAGCTTATTGTCGAAGATGACTCCTAGGTTCCGGACTTTTACCACTGGTTGGGGGGGGAAGCCCAACTCAGGTGGCCACCACTGTGGGGACCATGCTGGCTGCAAGCTCCCGAATGTCATCACCTCCGTTTTATCGGAGTTAAGTTTGAGGCAGTTTGATGACATCCAGGAGCTTATTGCCTTCATACCTTCCTGAAAGTTGGATGCGACACTGGCTCCATTGTTGTGCACCGATAGCACTAGTTGCGTGTCATCGGCGTACGTGGTAAGGGCTATTCCGTAAGTTTTTATTACTCTCGCTAAGTCCGATACGTAGATATTAAAGAGCGTCGGACTTAGCGAGGAGCCTTGAGGAACACCACAGGGGAGAGAGAAGGTCTGAGAAGTGAAATTCCCTACCCTGACAGTCTGCGGACGATTGGCAAGGAAAGAGGCAATTAGATCTTTAGCTGTGCCTCCTATGCCCAGCGCCGAGACACGGTCGATCAGTGTGACATGGTCGACCGTGTCAAATGCTGCAGAGAGATCTAGGAGTATCAGAACAGCTGCCCCTCCTGTATCCATGGTTGTTCTGATTTCGTCCGCAGCTTTCAGAAGAGCTGTTTCCGTCCCGTGTCCTTGTCTAAACCCAAACTGGGTGTCATCCAGCAAGTTGTTGTCGTTAATGAATTTCGAGAGTTGGGTATTCATGGACTTCTCGAAAATCTTAGCTGGGAATGGAAGGCAGGCGATGGGTCTGTAGCTTGCAGGGAGGAGAGGGTCCAGAGTAGGTTTTTTCAGTAGTGGCTTAATTATGGCTTCTTTCCAAACTGCAGGGTATATGCCTGTTGAGAACATGGCATTGCAAATGGTAGTTAGTGCGGGGGAGATTGCTTCAGGGATGAGATTCAGAACGGAGGGTGGGCAGGGATCCAGAGGGGATCCTGATTTGGTACTGGCTGCCAGGCGTTGGATGAGATTTTGATCTACAGGAGTGAAAGATGAAAAGGTAGGCCGAGTATCCATGTGAGATACCAGTGGAGTGGCAGGGGGGGCGGAATGGGAAAAAGTATCAAAAATGGAGCTGACTTTTTCCTTGAAGAAACTGGCCAAGGCATCTGCCAGTAACTGAGTGCCTTCTATGCGGGGCGTAGGGGGATTGGCTAGGGTATTAACTACCCGAAATAATTGTCCTATTGAATTTTTTGCCTGATCGATTTGAGTAGTGAAATAGTTACTTTTCTCGGTGGTTAACAGTCTTTTATAGGTAGAAAGGGCATTTTTGTAATTAAGTTTGTCTACCATACTATAATTGCGGCGCCAGTGCCTTTCAAGGTTCCTACAGTGTTGTTTTTGCAAGCGTAAGGCTTCCGTAAACCATGGGGCTGATGGTGTTTTCCTGTTCCGGTGTGAACTTTTTGTCGGAGCCAGCTTATTGCATGCTATGTCTAAGTTTTTCAGGTAGTTGGAGGATGCTTTGATAGGATCTTGTTCGTTGGGAATATGGTTATCCTGCATTATCTCGGCTAGTGAGGTTAGATTAATATTTTTCCAATCTCTGTAGGATGAAGGAGGTGATGAGGTGGAGTTTAGTTTAACAAGGTCTGTTTGAACTGTGAAGCAGATGGCTGAATGGTCAGTCCAGATGAGTGGGATTATTTGAGTAACCTTTACAAGGGAACTGCTGGTGAAAATGCCATCTAATGTATGACCTGCCTGATGCGTGGGGGAGGTTATTAGTTGTTTTAGGCCTGCGGCTGAAAGATCTGTGAGAAGTTGTGTAGTGTCCTTGTTGTTCAAAGTCTCTAGATAAAAATTGAAGTCACCTAATAGGGTAAAATGCGGGGTGTCTGCAGCCGCTTCAATTAGGCTGCCTATATTTGCTAAGAACTTGGCTCTTGACCCCGGAGGGCGGTAAATCAGCAAGCCCTTAAAAGAAAATTTAGCCGAGAGGCCAAGTGTAAAAATCATAGACTCGTATTCTGGGCAGGTAAATGTTTTCGTAGTGAGTTTAAAGAGGTCTTTATAAATTATGGCAATGCCACCGCCTCTTTTTTTTGGCCTGTCTAGTCTGCATACATTGTAGTTGGTGGGGGTGGCTTCTGTAAAGTCGGGTCCCGAGGCATCATCTCCCCAAGTCTCGGTAATGAACAGGAGGTCCAGTTTGTGTGCGTCAATAAAGTCAGCTATTTCTAATTTATGTTTGGGGAGTGATCTAGCGTTTATAAGCGCTGCTTGGATCGATAAAGGGCAGTTAGTGGATGAATTTGCCCTAGGTTTATTGCAAGTGGGACAGCGAATTGGGCCGAAGCTATGGTTGGAATAGGCTAAGATCGGTGGTTCGTGGGGTTGGTTGGCTGTGTACCTCAATTGTAGTAGGTTGACAGCAGAGTAGGTCAATCTCATCGTATCAGAGGGTGGCCATGGTATTGAGCCTGCATGGGGGTTGGCCGTTGGGCCGTCCTCGGCGCGGACGAGCGCAGACAAGCTTGCCTTATGCGCGCCTTCGGCGCGCATTCGTCGCGCCCGCTGCGCTCGTCCGCTGCGCTTCCGGGAAGGACACATATTTTATAGAGGGTGACGACGGCGTTGGGGGGGTGTGGCCGACCGAGGGGGGGCGTGTCTCGTGGCTTCCCTCAGCAGGGTGATGGCGCCAAGAAAACGAGCGTTTTTTGGCTGTAGCAGCGCTCACACAGCTGCTTGTTGGTTTTTTTAAAGAGTGCCAGGAGGTTAGTGCAAATTACAAACACAGTATTTCAATATTAAAAACAAGTAAAATCACGAGGCTGAGCTCCCGGCTTTCCGCCTCAGGAGTGGGCTCCGTTTTGCAATAGTGCGCGCTAGTGGTCAGCGCGTCCTATTAGTACCTGTGGGGGGCGTGGCCGACCGAGGGGGGCGTGTCTCGTGGCTTCCCTCAGCAGGGTGATGGCGCCAAGAAAACGAGCGTTTTTTGGCTGTAGCAGCGCTCACACAGCTGCTTGTTGTTTTTTTTAAAGAGTGCCAGGAGGTTAGTGCAAATTACAAACACAGTATTTCAATATTAAAAACAAGTAAAATCACGAGGCTGAGCTCCCGGCTTTCCGCCTCAGGAGTGGGCTCCGTTTTGCAATAGTGCGCGCTAGTGGTCAGCGCGTCCTATTAGTACCTGTGGGGGGCGTGGCCGACCGAGGGGGGGCGTGTCTCGTGGCTTCCCTCAGCAGGGTGATGGCGCCAAGAAAACGAGCGTTTTTTGGCTGTAGCAGCGCTCACACAGCTGCTTGTTGTTTTTTTTAAAGAGTGCCAGGAGGTTAGTGCAAATTACAAACACAGTATTTCAATATTAAAAACAAGTAAAATCACGAGGCTGAGCTCCCGGCTTTCCGCCTCAGGAGTGGGCTCCGTTTTGCAATAGTGCGCGCTAGTGGTCAGCGCGTCCTATTAGTACCTGTGGGGGGCGTGGCCGACCGAGGGGGGGCGTGTCTCGTGGCTTCCCTCAGCAGGGTGATGGCGCCAAGAAAACGAGCGTTTTTTGGCTGTAGCAGCGCTCACACAGCTGCTTGTTGGTTTTTTTAAAGGTCAAAGGTTTTTGATGAAGGCTCAACTGAGACTCCAACTTCCGAATCACTGCTCTTTTCCCTTCTCTCTAAGGAAGTGGTCTTCAAACTTTTTCATGGTGCGCCCCCTCAATATATAGAAAAAAATAATTGCCCCCCAAGAATGTTTCATAAATATTCTATTAAATTTGCAATATTTAAAAATATCAAGACTTATTTAAACATTACAATTATATTAAACCTTTTAAAAATGCAATCAAATACATGATTGCTAAACATATTATTCTGGTTAGCTAGGCCTTACTAACGTGTAAATGTATCCACAGTATGATTATCTGAAATGGGGGTGTGGACGTTTGAGGAATATTTTGAGTCTCTTTCCTTTTCACACATACTCCCAGCGAGGTTTAAATGACAAAGATGTTAGTAATGACCCATTACAGAGGGGCTTACTGTGATCATTTGTTTTCAGCTTAAAACAAAGCACTGCTATCAACATGATCTTTATTTTGACCAGAGCCTGGTCCCCCCCCCTGGGATTGGTTAAGGCACCCCTAGGAGTGCCCACCCCCCTGTTTGAAGACCCTGCTCTAAGGGATGGGAGAACCACGAGTTTGGTGGAAGAGTGGACCCGATATTTTATGGCAGATGCACCATTGCGCCAAAATCTTAATACATTTTTTCACAGTTTTGTATAGCATAGCTGCATGTTTCAGTATTAGTCTACTTTACTAATTTAATCACAGCATGATGAACATATGTTCTAAATGTGTAATATTGTGATGCTGAGTTCGGTGAACAGGTATGGATTGCAAATGGGAGCTGATGAGGGCTAGTTGTGAAGTTCAAGAACAAGTGGATAGTGTATGTTCACAAGACTTAGATAAAGAAGAAGCAGCACGGCTAGTTCTAGGCAGGATTTTGTTTCAGTGCTTTACAAACTAAATATTTGAACACTCCTCTGGAAGTACAATCAACTGTTGTCTCAAGTGGCTTGTTGGAGAGTTCTAAAAGCTTGTTGCTATTCCTATGAAGGATCTGCTTTGAACTTGTGTTGTTTGGAACTTGGATACTTCTAGTGGTAGGGTAATTTTGCTTCTTGAGTCACAAAGTTGGTAAAGTAAAATGTGGTCGTCTTTGGTTTATGGCATTATCATCTGTGCATCCAATTTTGAACTGTATGTTGGTCTACAGGGAGACCCATTAAAACTCATGTACAATTGGTGTAATGTGATCAAATTTATGTTTGTCCCTTACCAGTCTCACTGTAGCGCAGCATACCGCCTTGATGGAGGAAAGGAGGCTGTGGTGTTTAGGAAGGTGTCCTTGTTATCATTGCCTTGCTATAATCAATTCTGAGAAACAATCAAAGAACATGCAGAGGTTTGTAGCTGATTAGGCAAGAAAGGTTTCTTGTATTGTCACTACTTCTGTTTTCTGTGGATTTGGCATTCTTTTTATAGCTTCTATAGACAATATTGGAGAGTGATAATATCTTGAGTGGCAGATAGGTTCAGATATTATTGTGTTTTGTCTGTATATGGAGTGCCTCAGTGTAGAAGTAGAAATCAATCTGTCAACCACACAGCAACAAGTATCACACCGGGAAACAGCGTTTACAATGCAGATAGAACTACGCAGTGCCATTACAATGCAGGCACTGCAACGAGTGGGTTGTTACCACGTGTTCTAATACAATGGAAGTCGTATCAACGACTTGCCTTAGTTAACGTATCGTTGGATTTTAAATTCAACACCTTCCCTACTGTTGCACAGACTGGAGTTGGAATAGTAAAATATGCTATTCCAAAGTCCAGCGCTCCCCTTATGCAAGTCGTTGTAACGACTTGCGTTGTAATGACACGTTTATTGTATTGCCTGCGTTGTAAAGGCATGTGTTGAAGAAGCATGCGTGAATACGTCATCCATCCATCAAACCTAATGGGCTCTGCAAGATCAGTGAGTTGTACAGTCAAGACATGGTTATGTGAAGATACCAAACTGGAGTGAGATTTAGACATTGGACAGTTTGTAAGGTGTGCCATGGACTGAGGGTGTACAGGCTTCTAAGGTATCCTTAAGAGAGACAGCTCAGGAAATGGTTCTCCTTCCTTTGGTAGTGAACAGCACCATGCACACGTGTGGTATGCAAGCTTCCATGCTTCAAGACCCACTGTTTTGCTTGAGGATCAGCCACTGGCATTGTTAGGTATGGCCCTTTTTGCAGGTTTATCCCCAAACCTATTGCCTCCTATTTGTCTGACCCTGTTTTTGTTGGCTATAGGATTCTGGGCACTTTGCCACTGCTGATCAGTGCTTAAGTGCATTTGGTCTCTGTTAGACCTGGCATCATTGGCGTGAGTTTACCTTCCATTTTGACGGATTGCCTACTCTGTTTTGATATGTTTTTGCTGGTTTTATGCTTTGGGCACTGTGTCACTGCTAATCAGTGCCACAGTGCAAGTGCTCCCTATGTTAAATTGATGTACTAGTTGGTGATTCCATGATTGGGTTATTTGATTTATCTGTCACCCCTATTACAGTGCACCATGTGTGCCCAGGGCTTGTAAATCAAATGCTGCTACTGGGCTTGCAGCACTGGTTGTGCCCCCCACAAAAGCAGCTTGTAAAGTGTGTTTCAGGCCTGCCATTGCAAGGCCTGTGTGCAGTCTAGCACTGCCATGTCGACTTGGGCAAGTGCACCCACTTGCCAGTCCCTAAACCTTCCATTTGCTTCATATTAGACACCCCTATGGTAGGCCCAATGGCATGGTGCATTGTAAGTATAAGGTAGGACATGCTCTGATGTGTGTAACATGTTCTAATAGTGAATTACAGCCATTTTCGTTTTTCACTATTGAAAGCTACCTGTTCTCATAGGCCAGCATGGGCAGTTAGATTATTGCATTCTTATAATCCTAACTGACTCAGGGAACATGGTAGAAATTCGAATTTAGTATGCCTGAACTCAGAATAATAAAATACATTTTGGTTTTAATATTCTGTGTTTGAAAATACCACTTTTAGAAAGTAGGTATTTTCTTGCCTAACTATCCAGGCCTGCCTCTGCTGGGTTGTGAATTCCTTATCTGGGTTTGTGAGTGACAGGGCTGGGGGATTCCAGGAGACAGGCTGGGGCAGCCCGGTGGTGAATAGAGAGATCTGCATCTAGATGGGAGGGAGGAGTTGCACCTGGGACCTGAATAGGGCTGGGCCTTCCCTCTACAATGCTGGCTACATCTCCTGTGGCTTGTCTGATGTCTTTGCCCTGCACTGTGAAAGGAGAGGAGGAATCATGTCAACAGAGTGCTCCAGAGCTGTATCTTCCCTCGTGGGGCGGCTGATGTCTCTGCCCTGCACAGTGAAAGGAAGAAGAGAGTCATGTAAATAAAGTGCTCAGGAACTGGTTTGGACTAGGCAGAGGCCTCTCTGCCTTCAGAGAACAAAGGATTTTGGGGTATACATATTGGGACCCTGATCCGAAGAAATTATATCACTTCTGGACAAGAAACCTTTCTGCCAATGAGAAGAACCAAGGAAGCTGTAGAAGTTGTACTGCCCCTCTGCCAGTGTGCTGTTTATTGGGTTGGCCTGCAGTGGTTGCTTCATTGCCAAGGGAAAGGAGAAGGAACTTTTTAAGGACTTTCATCTACAGAATATTCTCCAAAGGCTTGAACTGTGCTTGCCTCCTGCTGAAGTCTCAGGGACAAAAGACTTCACCTCCAGCTCCACACTGAATTTCCTTGCTGGGAATTCTGATTCCAGGCACTTGCGTGCCACTGGGAGCTGGAAGTGCGACGCATCAAAAAGAAGCGTGTCGCCTCCGCAGCTGAAATCATCGCATCGCCGGAGAAGCGAGCATTCACCGCATCTCCCTGGAAGCGTGTGTTCATCGAAGCTGCCTGCTGCCGCATCCCCAGAGAAGCGTGACTCCATCGCTAGAGTCGCCATCGTATCACCGGAGAAGCATGTCGCAGGGCCTGTTGCGGCTCCAGAGTACAGAGTCGTTGCAAGGGTGCCATCTTCTCGCATCGCAACCGGATCATCGCATCGCATCAAGGCGCCATCTTGCGCACCGCAACGGGCCCGCAGGCCGAGAGTCTACACATCACCTCCGCACCGGTAAGGATTACGACGCATCCCCTACTCTGCGCGAGCATTGAGGCACGACGCATCATCTCCCCCGGATCACGGAACCAGCGCATCTCCCCTTTTGCGATTTTTTTGTTTACTTTGCGTTCCGCATCCAGGTACTTTGTTGAGAACTTTGTCGCATTTACCAACAACTTGAACTAAGCAACTTTAATCATCTTGTAAGCAATCTTAAGTGTGGTATTGTGGATTTTTGTCGTTTGTGGTCTTGTGTTAAGTCTATATAAAGAATACTTATTTTTATAAAACCTGTGTTGTGTCCATCTGTAGTGTTTTCACTGTATTACTGTGTATATTCACAAATGCTTAACACACTCCCTCTGAGATAAGCCTGTCTGCTCGTGCCGAGCTACCAGGGGGGGGGGGGGGCAGGGGTTATTAAGGAGTGTAATCCCCTTATCCTGACTTAGAAGTAAGGGTCCCTATTTGGACAAAGGTGAATACCATTGCCAATTAGAGACCCCAGATCTAACAGTCTCTGTGTAAATTGTGAATGTGATTGGTTATCCATGATTGGCATATTTGCTTTACTGGTAAGTTCCTAGTAAAGTGCACTGGTGTGCCAGGGCTTGTAAACCAAATGCAACTAGTGGTTTTGCAGCACTGGCTGTGCCACCCACATGAGTAGCCCTGCAAATGTTTCTCAGACCTGCCACTGTAGTGTCTTCACATGCAGGTGTAAACTGCCACGTTGCCCTGGCAAGTGCACCCATGTGCCAGGCCCAAACCTTACCTTTTCTTACGGGTAAGGCGACCCTCACATAGGCCCATGGTACCTCCATTGCCAGGGTGCAGTGTATGTGAAAGGTAGGACCTGGAATGGTATGTGTGACATGTCATGATGGTTAAATACTGTGTATTTCGTTTTTCACTATGGAAAGGCTGTCTGTCCCATAGGCTTATCATTGGGGCTGCACTCTACCCATTTTACATGTGTAACTTTCAAAAAGACAAGATAGAAAAATGGAGTTCAGGCCGTCTGAACTCAGAATTTATTAATATACCTTTAGGTAAAGGTGGTTTTTAAATTGTGTGTTTGAAAATGCCACTTTTAGAAAGTGGGCATTTTCTTGCTTTACTATTCTGTTTGCCTCCGACTGTTTGTGTATTCAGCATCTGGTTTTAGAGTGTCAGTAGCTGGGGATGTGTATTCACTGTAGACAGGCACAAGGGGGGTTGAGGTGTGTCCTGCCTTACCTGGGTGCCTCATCGCCGGGCTAAATAGACCTGCTCTGCATTTAGAGTGGTGGGAGGAGTTTTCGCTTGCACCTGAATAGGCTGTATCTCCTTTTCACATTGCTGCCTCCACCTCCTGCGGTCATGCTGCACCAGGGAGCACAGGACTGATTTCGACTGGGCTCAGAGACCATCGCCACAAAGAGAACAATGACAAAATGGGGTATTAGTACCTGACCTAAAACCCCAGGTCTTTCGATTGCTTCAAGAAACAAGAGGACCCTGCCAAGAAGAAGAGTGGAAGGACTGTGTGAGGAGCACTGCCTTTTCTGAGTAAGGGGTGCGCTGGCCTGAACTTCTGTCTGTGGTGGAGCAAAAGGACTGATGCTTTTTGCCCTGCTGTGGTATCCTGCTTGTGAGGGATCTCCAAGGGCTTGTGTGTGCCTGCCTCCTGTTTTAGAAGACTCAGGCATCTAAGCCTTCCCACTGCTACTTTTGCTTCTTCTGACAAACTACGTGTGCTTTTACTTTGCTTAACCAGCTACTGGTGATTTCACACTGGTCCTGCTTATCATTTACACATCCTGATGACTCCACCCCACCTCCACTATCATGGGCAATGACTGAGGCACTCCCCTCCATGCAAGGACGTGAGATCTCTGACTCTGACAAAAAAGGTACGGCTGCTCCCCAGCAGGCGAGCACAGCAAACCCGCCATGCATAGCCTAGGAGCAGAATCCACAGAAGACTCCTGCAGTACCTGGCAATGCCTCTAATCAGCTGAAGGGAAGAGCGGCTGCAATCGCAGCGTGACCCAGCTCTGGCCCCACCCACCACCAGACAGAACCTTTGTGGTTTAACTGGGAATCCCGCAAAGGAAGAGCCCAAGAAGCCTCCAGCCAATGCAGGACCCCTTCGTCGAGAAATACAGGCCAGTCAGCCGAACAGGGAAGGGAACCCTTAACAGAGGTCCCACTCAGCCCCTTTGCCCAGCACAGTTGAACCCACCGAAGTACGTGGGCCAGTGGCATGACATCCTCCCGCTACAGCAGGGCACAGGAGTGCTGTGCTCAGAGCCCTATCACAGTGCTGAGCCCCCATCAGGGCAGATTGCTTTCTTGTCTTCGCCTGCCCTCCACCCAGGTAGTTACAGCGGGTAGCTACCATTCTTCTCCGGTTCGAGGAGAAGATAACACCTGCTGATCCGATAACCAATGGTTATCCTGGTAAAGTTCGCTGTCGTAATTGTCCTGAAAAGTGGTGATGGACCTCTGCAGCCTAGTAGTAATTACAGTGAGGTTATTTGTGGTCTAAACTGCACTGTTATGTCTCATGACAACTGCATACTCAGCTGTTACGATTTACTTGTATCTGGCATTACCAATTCAAGTGTTGTAGTTGTGTTGGGAACCTGCACCCTATATGTTCATGATGATGTTTAGTGGGTTATGCTCTGCCTATAACTAATGTCCTGATGTAATTACGTATGCTCAGATGGTATGATATGCACAGAACTGGTGCCTTTCATAATGTTCACATGACATGTGCAACTTATAAATCTATACTTATTGCACTAACTGTAATGTTAGACATGCTAGTTTCAGTGTGGTGCTCATGTCATGTGCCCTTATAGGTGTTTACCTAGTGCACTAACTGGTATATTTATGACAATTACTTGATGGGAAAGTGATTTATGTGATCGTGGTCTAATATGTCTTATGGATAATACAAAGGATATTTGTATATAACCTGGTGTGGAGTCTCTTATTGTAGTGTGTGTAGTGTGTCACTGGTGTGTTGGTTTGTTGCACAAACGCTTTACACATTGCCTCTGGGATAAGCCTGACTGCTACTGGGAGGGGGGGTGAAGGGGTTACCTTGTGTGTGTAACTCCTTCACCCTGACTAGAGTGGTGGGTTCTGACTGGCTGAGGTACATATCCTAGCCAACCAGAAACCCCATTTCTAACAGACATCAAGAGAGGATGGGTGTTCAGGATGGCTCCTATAAGAGAGGCACCAAAAGGTGTCGCTATTCCCCTGTCATGCTGCTCCAGTCATGCCTTACCCTACATGTTTCTCCATTCTCTCACTTCTTCAGAGGTGTGAAAAAACTTAAGAAGACCCACGGCAAAGTACAGGGAGGCCCCCATGCTCCAAACCCAGCTCACCACCCATTCACAGTGCCATAGGAGGTCCTCTGGAGCTCAGGCCCCCCAGCACCGTAGGGGTTGCAGGGTATTGTTATGCCACTGGACTTCTCTCCAACTCTGCTTCAAGAATTTCACTAGAAGCACACATTAAATAATTGCAAAATCACTAACGTCATCAACCTTAAAGCAATTCAAAATATATACCTGCTTCCAGAATGCCTCTTAAATTCAAAACTAAATCAATACAATGAACAGAGCCAAAAGAAGGGCCTGGACGTCTGCATGGACTAAACGGTCGAATAAACATTTTTTTTAAGTAAAAAAAAAAGCTGTGAGATCCCAGATATATGCCTGCTCTTGGCTTTGATCAAGCCATTCAGATTTTAACTGCCGAAAAGACTGAGAAAGGCATTTCATTGATGGATATATGGTACAGTTGATCAATTCTGCAATAACACCCTCCTCAAATGTATTACATTTCCCTGATAAAGTGTGCTACGCAAAATAAAAAATCATTTTGACCCAGGAATTTGTCTTCACTATTATGTCCAAAATGGATTTTATTGACAAAGAAACTTTCAAGCCTGCTGTGATGCTGAGAGGTAAGCGACTCTGTGAGCGACCTATTAGATCTTTCTCTCAGCTCCTTGGCCAAAGGGGGGCTCATTCCCCAGAGAGGAAGCTGGGAAGCTCATCACTAAGCCAGGGCGTAAAGCAGGCCCCTGCAGCCCCTATGGTGCAGAGGGCCCCCAACCCTCCAGGAGGATCCCCAACTGACTTTGGTGCCCCTCATCACATTCTGAAGGAGGAGCCATCATTTTGCATTACACCACTGACCTCACCTGAGATAAGCTAGGGCTGTGTGATGTCCCAAAGCAAAAGGGAAGTAGAAGAGAAGAAAACATTTGAGGAACAAGACTGAACTCGATACTAAGGTGTCTTATTCTGTAACAGGTAATACATCAGAACTTGCCAGATTCAAACCTTACCTGGCTGTAGATAGCCTCATTTCTGGAATACCTAACTCAGTTTAGGACTACACCGCTCACCAGTGTGAACAATTCACAAATGGAGGAAAATGTTTGGGAATCCCACTTTCTTTTTTATTTTCTAAAGATTCCTTTTATTAAACAAGCTCATTATACATCAGAAAGCTGAGAGGGTGTACATGCACAATACTAATTCTGAATTTGCATATTATGATATATCATGGTGGAGTCAAGCAATAACAGCCACCCAAGAATAATTAAAAGCATTTTCTCCAATTGATCAGTATCACGTGGGGCATGAGCCATTCTTAGTTTGCTTTATCATGCGATTTGATTAGTGGAATAGTGTATCAGAGAATACTCGGCTCCCTCTATGTGCCACTGTATCCCATCCAGGGAGACCATACCTTCTCCCACTTCTTTTTTTTTTTTTTTTTTTTATAACTTTTTTATTAAGCATTTATCGTTTTTCCATACAAAAACATTTCATATTACAGCACAACTCTTATAGTCTTTACATATCCAAATAGATTCAATATATACCTGTATATTGGAGGAATAATCATGGTACATCATAATAGCAAAATAAATACATATAACCCAGATTTAGAAAAAAATCTATGTACCTTCCATATTGTACTTTATATAGCCATTGCCTGGGCCTGCGCTTCATCAGCCCTACCATTCTTCCAGCTAGTCACAGGTTGCCAAATCTTCCGTCCTAGTAGCTTAGCTCTTCGCCCCTTTCTATCGTATATTTCTTTTTCCAGGTTGTATGTAGCAAGAAGGTTTGCAATCCATGTTTGAAAAGAAGGAGGCGCCTTATCCAGCCATGCCCTTGCTATACAAATTCGATAGATTGCCATCGAAACAAACAAAAATTCCACTGGTAATCCCTCTATATCCCCTGCCCCCACCCCCAAAATAATTAGTTCTTCTGTAAACTTCATTTTAAATTTTAGTGAAATTTCAAAAAATTCCTCAATTGCGTTTTTTAGAGTATACAGCTGTGGGCATTGAGCAAACATATGTACAATGTCTGCCTCATTAGAGTCACATCGAGGGCAAAGTATCCCAGTCGTACCACCCCATTGTGCAATTCTAGCCGGTGTGTGATATAGTGAGTAAATAGTTTTATAATGCTGGGATTGTAATGTAGCTGAGCAGAGCATAGTTCTACCCAGATCAAGGGATGTCTGAAAGTCTACCGTATTGGTCCCCAACTTTTCACTCCATTTTTGAGCATATTTCCCCCATCATCATTTTTGATTACACTGAATTCAGCATAAAGTTGCCTAATTGTACAGCAATTAGATCGTTCTATGTATTCCATTACTTTGTTTTGATCAAATCCTAGCGGGCCGCCCTGCTTTTGAAGGAGAAAACTTCTTACTTGTAGATATTTAAAGAAGCTGCGTCTTTCTATCCCGAATTTGGCTTGTAACTCTCCAAATTGTAATATACTCCCCTGGTTATCCAAAAGGCTACCAACCTTTACAATCCCCTTATTATTCCAATCCTTCATAGTTGTATCCCTAAAAATGTCTCCTGGTAATGAGGTGTTCGTGTACAACCTTGTATAGTTATTATACCTACCTAGACCCAATTTCTTTGAGATCGCCCTCCATACCATATAGGCTGCCCTTAGTGTCTTAAAACGTGTATGTTTAAAGTAACTAAAGTCAATTGTGTTTAAAAATCCATTCACCGCTCCCTCACCCAATAGTGCATAGTATACATTAGTGAAACCTAATCTAACCTCATTTTGCCCTAGACCGCTCCCCCCTACCAACCCCCGAAAATACTGCAAGGCGGTAGCCCAATAATAAAGCCTAAAGTCTGGTGCCCCCCAACCTCCCTTCTCTCTAGATAATGTAAGATATCGATAGGCTCTCCTCGTCTTCCCCTGAGCCCATATATGTCTGTTAAGTATCCCTTCTAATTTATCAAACCAGGTATGGTCAAAATGTAATGGGATGGCTCTAAAAAGATACAAAAACTTCGGGAAGGTCACCATCTTTATTACATTAATACTGCCCATTAGAGTAAGGTGTAGAGTGTGGATCCTTTCGGTATTTTCTTTTACTTTTGTCAGGAGCGGGCCCATATTTAGCTCTACCAGTTTATATAAATCAGCTGTAATTCTTATTCCTAGATATACTGCTTCTGTGACCACTCTTGAGTCTTGATATGATACATAATTATTCTGTACTATCTGTGTCTTATCTTTATTTATTGAGTATCCTGAGATCCTGCCAAAATGTACTGCTTCCTGCTCTATTTCGACTATTGCACTTTCTGGGTGCGGTGTAATTATTGCTACATCGTCTGCGTATGCACAAATTTTATGGAGTTTAACTGGAAGGATAAAGTTATTTCCCTCTAATCTTCTCAGCAAGGGATCCAAATATAGTGCGAATAAAAGCGGCGATGCCGGGCAGCCCTGCCGTGTACCCCGCCTTATTGGTACTTCGGAGGTAAAACCTTTGTTAATCCTAATTCTTGCCGATGGTTCCACATATAGAGCCTGAATGGCCTTGGTAAAACCTACCCCTATACCCGACCATTCCAAAACCTTCCACAGATAGCCCCAGGAGACCCTGTCAAAAGCCTTTTCTGCTTCCAAGAATATTGCAGCGACAGGGTCTCCTGCAGCTCCCACAGCATCAAAGATGGTAACCATTTGTCTTGTATGCTGCGTAGTCCCTTTCCCCGGTATAAATCCATGCTGTGCAGGATTAACTAGGCTCTCAATTATCTTGCTTAGCCTCTGTGCCAATGCTTTAGAATACATTTTTGTGTCCGCATTCATAAGCGTTATAGGTCTATATGATCCCGGCTCCAGCGGTGACTTATTCTTTTTAAGAATTACAATGATGTCTGCCCTTGCCCATGACTGCGGGATAGACTCCCTTATCTGTGCTTGTCTTAGTGTTTCTAACATATCTATCCCCAATTAATCCCAGCAAGTTTTGTAAAATTCAGCTGGGATTTGGTCAGGGCCTGTTGCTTTCCCTGTTGGTGATAAAGTTACTGCATTTTGCACCTCCTGTAAAGACAGAGACATTTCTAATTTCTCCTTTTCTTCATCTTTTAATCTTAATTGTGGAGTGTCTGCTAGATATTCGTCTATTTCCAGGTCTCTATTGCTATGGTCATGATCGTACAAATTTGCATAAAATTCCCTGAAAACTTCCCGTACCTCTTCCACCTTATTTACAACCCTACCCCTGATATCTTTAATCTCTTTTATTTCCCCAGCTGCCGTATTTTGTCTAATTCGTACTGCTAGTAAATGGCCAACTCGCTCGTTAAACTCGTAACATTTTTCTTTTTTGGCCATATAGTTACCTGCAGTTTTCCTTGCCATGCTCTCGCTGGCCTCAGATTTCTTTAATTCTATCCTCAGTAGAATATCCTCCACTGGTTCTTGATTCGTAATAGCCTGAATAAGTTGGTCCTCCAGCTCTGCCAGGTCGCTCAGCCTTCTAGTTAGTAATAATTTTTCCATTTTAGCCCTATATAATGTAAAGCTTAATGTTTCTCCCCGCACCCCGGCTTTAAAGGCATCCCAGACCGTCCCTGCTGATGCAGATCCTCTATTGACATCCCAGAACTGCCTGATCCAGACCCTCATCTTATTAACATAATCTTCCTCACTTAATAGTCTTCTCTCAAACGTCCATTTATATTCTGCTCGTTCTCCTCTGTTGGTCTGGGGGATAGGTATTACAAGGGGATTATGATCTGAGAATACCTGGGGGAGTCTTTCAATCATAGTACCAGCAACCAGGGGGCTGGAGACAAAAAAGTAGTCCAGTCTGGCGATCATCCTATGTGGTGCTGAATAAAAGGTACTGCCTGTGCCCGGTGGGTTATTCACTGCCCAGACGTCCACTAGTGCATTATGTTGTACTAAATTGCAGATAGACCTGCGTGTTTTCCTTTTGCGGTCCGCCTGGGCCCCCCCTCCCGTCATACCCATCCCTAACAATCCATTTACATTAAAATTCCCGCAGAAAATCACAGGTTCTGGCCAGAGAGCCAATTCCAGATCCAGAAAATCAAATAGCTCAGGTTCATCATCATTTGAGCCGTATACAGAAATAATTGTATAGCATCCAGCACCTATTTCTGCTTCAATCATAACCCACCTCCCACCTTGGTCTTCCTTCTTTTTTTTGACCTTTGTTACTCCCTTTTTGGCAATTATAGCAACACCCCTTGTCTTAGAATCCTGCTGTGTATGTGCAAGGACTTCAAAGCCCAGTTGTTCCAAAAGATATTTAATCTTGCCCTCTATGTGCGTCTCCTGGAGGCATATAACATCTAATTTTAATGATCTTAGCATTGCCGCGACCTTCTGTCTTTTCCCTCCCTCATTTAGGCCACATATATTAATTGAGGCAATTTTTAAAGACATCTACACTTATTGTTGTTTCCCTTGTGAAGTGCCCAGACCAATCGCCCTCCTCCAATTACTATATTACGTCCTTGTGTCCTTTTCTCTTGTGCTGTAGTTACCCGCCATCCATCACCTTCCCCCGTGTCCTCCCTCCCCCCTCCCCCTCCCCCTGTCTACCCCACCTCCCTTTCTACAGGCAAATAGGTCATTCATGACCTATGTGTGACTGCTCTCTGCTGTAGTGTCGCCTCCCCCTCCCTCCCTTCTCCTCGTATATCAAGCTTCTCCAGAAATCTGGTCGTGAGCATAAATCTTTCACGGGTATGTTCTACCTCAATCTTAGTATCTCGGGGCCTTTCTTATTTCTTATTTCTACTCCTATGGTTCTCAGTGATCTCTGCTAGATACTCGCCTGCCTTAATTTCAGAAAAGAACATTCTGGTTTGACCCCCCGTGATGACTTTTAATTTTGCGGGAAACATTAGATATGCCTCAGAGCCCTGTTTCTGGAAAGGAGTAATCAATTGTCTAAGTTTCCACCTCCTTTCTACTGTTACATGGCAAAAGTCAGGCCTAGCGAAAAATGTGGTTCCGTCATATGTTTTCTTATTATCAGGCCTGGCTTTTGTCATTATTTCTTGCCTCGCAAGGAAATTTCCCAGAAAGACTAGCATAGCCCTTGGCAATATGGCCTGATTCCCGCCTTGTCTTTTCTTCTGCGAAAGAGGAAATCTATGAGCTCTCTGGACCTCAGTCTCCCATTGCCATTGTGCCTCTGGGAATGCACCTTTTAGCAGCTTGACCACATACCCTCTTGCGTCCTGCCCTTCCACTCCCTCCTCCATTCCAAGAAGTCTAACGTTATTTCGTCTCTGACGATTTTCAAAATCTTCCACCTTTCATTGTAAATCTTGAACAATCTTCCCCTGCTCCATTTTGTATGACTGCAAATCTGTAAAGTCATCCTCAAGCCTGCAAGTCCTTTCCTCTACTAGCACCACCCTCTCTTCTACTTCTTCGTATCTTTTATTCATTTTTCTAATGCTTGCTTGAATTTTCTTCGTGTCTTGTCTGGCTCTCCGGCTCTCTGATCTTGCCTCTGCTTGCATTTGCTTTAGCATATTGAACATGCCATCTAATGTCGCGTGTGGTATTGAACCCCCATTGTTTGCAGCCCCTTCTTCTTCTAGATAATTTCCTTGTTGGATTCCGGTGGTGCCACTATAGTCCCACATTAGCTTCTTGTTGATACTAGAGGACGAGCCTTCCCTGTCCTGTCTTATCACTGAAGCTCTTTTCTTCCGCATAGTCTTATTTTTAGAAGCGCTAGCATGAGATTCCTCTGATTCTGAAGAGAGTTCTGTGATACTGCCCTCTTCCTGTGAGCTTATTTGGGATGAATCAGAGCCTTCATTAACTGAAAAGAATTTGTCTCCCTCCGGGGAGCACCCTCTCCCTTCCTTAAGTGCGCCCTGTTCATGCTGTAAATCATGGCTTGCTAAGCTTTTCAAGCTGCCCCAGGTAGCGTTTTGTATATGTTCCTGCATGTTCTGCTTATTCTGTTTATTCTCACTTGGAAGCCCTTCCTCGACCTGAAGGAGAGCATCCAGCATTTGTGAATTATTGTACCTCTCTGTATTTACCAGGCCCTTTGCACACAGCTCCATACCATCCGTGTTCCTCAGCAATACAGTCTTGGCGTCCCCGCCATCACGGAGCGTTTCCGCAAGAGGCGTGTTCTCCAGGAGCCCCAGTTGCTCGGCAACCATGACGCTTGCGTCCTCGAGGACGGCAGGTTCTGTTTCAGCGTTCAGAATGTCAGGCGGTACGGCTGCGGATCCTGCTGCCGCTTTACCCGCAAATGACTCAGTCAAGGTAGGCTGTCTAAGCTCTTTTGCCGCGTTATGCTGTAGCCCTTTAGCCTCCTTTGTCTGCGCACTATCCCCCTGCAGTTGTTCACGCTGCTGTGTTCTGCTCCCAGCAGTGTTTACATACTTTACCGCTTTCGCCGCTCTCTGCTCAGCTTTCTTCTCCTTTTCCTTCTCGAGCTTTTCAGCCTTCTCCACTTTCCTGCTCAGAAGCGCTCTTGAGGCGGTGGTGTTTAAAGGGGTTGATCTCTTGTTTACACTCGGGATCTTAGGAACTGCCCCAGTGCGATGTGCCATCTTCAGCGCAACTCGTAAATTTATGTAGAACGTTCGCCAGTGTCGGCCCAATAATGCCACAATCGTAGAAACAGCTGTAAATGCAGGCCACTGTTCAGTAACGTATTGCTCTCGATTCTGGCTTTCTGCTGATCCTCGAAGAAGCAGCATATTCACCTTAAACCACCGTCGGCATTCTTGAGTTTAGGAGAGGGAGTTCGTGTGACTATCCTCTACAGCAGCTCAGCGGCCATCTTGCCGCTCCCACAATCACATATTGACCTTCTCCCACTTCTTGACGTATACTTTGCTTTTGTATATTACTTCCTCTGCTTGTTGGTACCAATCTAGGATGGCCTCCAATTTTACCAGTTATGGGGGAGTGACGCCGCCCCATCGATGCGCTATGTTATGTTTTGCTACCCTTGCAGCTAATTCCAGCCTGAGTCTATTATGTTGGGCCAGTCTTCCTCTCCCTTAATCATCAGTAGGAGCCACTTGGCATCCACAGCACCTTTACTCCCACTACTCTAGACATCACTTTCGTCACACCTCGCCAAAATGAGCTGATCACTGAGTATCTCCATAAGATATGAAAAAAGCATCCTTCTTGCTGACAAACCCTCATACACTGCGTCGTCTGCGTCTTTCCCCATTTGTGTAGCAGCATGCGGGGGTAGTATGAACGGTGCAGGACCCTAAGCTGTATCATCCTAAATCTCGCACAGATCGCTATGTCCCTGGGACTTTGTAGTGCCTCTGTCCATTCTTCTTCATCAATATTGCCCAGATCGTCCATCCACGCATGTCTAAGGGGGCCAATGGATGTGGAATGTTGTTCGGTAGCTTCTGGTATACCGTTGAGAACCATTTGTCAGAAATGGAGCCTACTAATAGTCTGTCTTCTAGAGGGGAAAAGTCAGGGTGGAGCGTTCCTTGTTGTATGTGAACTTTTAGAGCATATACTAGTCGCAGGTAGGGAAACCTCTGGGAGAGAGCTATGTTGTATTCCTGTCTCAGATCATCGAAACAGAGGGTTGCCCCATTCCTCTACATGTCCCCAAGGTGTTCAACACCTATTGCCCGCCATCACAAGTAGCCCTCCAGAGTGGTCACCTCCTTCAGCTGGACCTGAACCATAGGAGCGTCATGCCTGTCAGTCTAAAATGCCAGCTCAAGTGTATGTTTGCCTCTCTCCAGCATTTTGCCACTGTTTCAGTGTATACTGGCCAGTCTGGGTGTAGCCTATGGGCATACATGAGAGGCTCATAATTTCAATTTGGCATCACTTTTTTTGTCAATTCTGTTGGTCGGTTCCTCTCTGTCTGTCTAGACCCAGTAATTTACTACTATGAGTTGTGAGGCCCAGTAGTAGAGTTTTATATCTGGGATTACCAGGCTGCCCTCTGACACTCCTCTCTGCAATTTATGCATGGTGATATGGGCTGCGCCCCCATGCTAAAGCAGAGTTCCTGGGCTACCTGTTTAAAGAAGGTTTCTGGGATTGCACAGGGAGTGTTTTACAGAACATATAGGAGGCGTTGTAGGGTCATCATCTTATATAAGGCTGTTCTGCCCATTAAGGACAGTGGCAATGTGTGCCAGTGTATTATGTCACTTTGAAGTCTGTTCAGTTGGGGGAAGAGGTTTTGCTGCAGGAATATCTGGTGCTTGTGCATTATAAAGATGCCTGAGTATCTAAATCCTTCTTCAATTCGGTGCAGCACATTTAGCCGGAAGCCTCGGGGGAGGGCCCGACAAGGGGAACACAACTGAATTGGTCCAGTTTATGGTATAGCCGGAATAGCTCCTGAAGAGTTTGAAGATGTGATAGACCCTCGCTATGGAGTAGTAGGGCCTCGAAAGGTTCAGAATTATGTCATCAGTGTATAGGGAGATGCACTCCTCCCATCCCCCAGGCGCTGATATACTCCAAATCATGTGGTCCATCCTGATGAAGTGTGCCAGCGGCTCCAGTGCTAGGGCAAATAGCAGGGGCGACTGCGGGCAACCCCTGCCGGGTTCCCATATGCAGCGCGAAGCATCTTGACAATGCCCCATTGACTCTCACTCTCACCAGTGGGGCTTGGTAGAGCAGTTTTACCCAGTCGCGAAATTTTGGAGCAAAACCCAGTGTGGACAACACAGCCAAATGATAGGGCCATTCAATGCTATCAAAGGCCATTGAGGCATCTAGTGCCATCAGGTGCATCTCTTGGGATCAGAGAGCGTTTGTCATATGCAGGATTCCGTACAGCCTCCGAAGGTTGTGACGGGTACGTCTACATAGCATAAAGCCAGATTGGTCTATGTGGATGATGTTGGTGAGGACAGCCACCAGCCAATTTGCTAGAGCCCTAACCAGCACCTTTGCCTATATGTTCAGGAGTGAGATCGGCCTGTATGAACTGCAGCTGTCTGGAAGCTTGCCTGTTTTATGAATCAACACTAACGTGGCTGTGAACTGGTCCACGGGCTGAGAGCCAGTTTCTCTTGCCTCCTCAAACACTTTGAGCATTGGTTGCACAATTTTGGTGGTTAAGCCCTTGAACAGCTCGTCTGGTAGCCTGTTAGGGTCCACCACTTTCCCTGACTTTAATGATCTAAGGGCACCGAAAAATTCCTCTTCCGTGAGGTCAGCCTCTAGGCTGTCTCTCACGTCTGCAGTGAGCGTCTGGAGCGAGAAGTCAGCAAGCAGTTCCTCGCAGTCTCTTTCAGATCTAGAGCTTACTGGAGTAAGAAGACCTTCGTAGTAGGAGGCAAAGGTCTTTGCAATTGCAGTATTCGTTGTCTAAAGGACATCATCTCTGTCTCTGACCCCCACCACCCACGGCCTTTCCCTGTCTCTTTTGTTTAAACAGGCCAACAGCTTAAAGGCCTTATCTCCTACGTCATATGGCGCTACATGGCAAGCGCATGTGTCTGAAATGCGTTGTCAGCCAGGGCTCCCAGATCTTGCTGCCGTAATATTTGTTTGTGTCATAACCCTCTGTTCTCGCTGTCCACCACCTCCCGCTCTAATGCCAGTATCTCCTGCTCTAGGGTCCGAATTTTAGACGCATCCTCTTTTTTCTTGCCTTCTATCAATGCTAGGGCCTGCCCTCACAATACTGTCTTAAGAGCCTCCCAGAGGGTCTGGTGGGATGCCACAGACCCTTCATTTTCTTTGAAGTATAGGTCAGCACCCGTGTGGAGTTTGTCTCTAAGTTCAGGGTCCCGTAAGCACCCAGGATCTATCCTGGGGAATTCTGCCTTGTTAGTGACCAGTCTCTTAAGGACAATGCTAAGTAGGGAGTGGTCCGAGATACCCCTCGCTAGATGTATCGGTTTCTCAAAAGTCCCCACCTGATCGTGGCATGTAAGTAGATAGTCGAGCTATGAGAATGACCTGCGTCGTGCTGAGTAGTACGCGTATTGTTATTCGTGAGGGTTGTGGGTTCTCCATAAATCCCCCAGTCCCATTGCTGTCAAGAAGCCTGGAAGGGTCTGCCTACCAATGTGTCGCTCATTGTGCCCAATCGGTCCAAATCTGGGTTCATCACTGCGTTAGCGTTGCCTCCCGCTAAAAGGGTACCTGTGGGTAGGGCCACCAGTAATGCACTAATGTTCGGGAGGATAATTGCATGCAGCCTAGGCGGGATGTACAGCGAGTAAAAAGTGAGGGAGCAGCCTTCCCACCTGCCCGCTAAGGCCACACAGCATCCCAAATCGTCCTGCCATATTTTATCGATTGTGGGGGGCAAGGAATTTTATAACAGAATACCTACGCCCCGGGAACCTGCCGAATATCCAGATTGAGCCGCTAACTTGTACCCAAATTGGTCTAAGGCTTTACAATGGCTTCCCTTGAGGTGCATCTCTTGCAGCAATACTATGTCTGGGGAGTGGCATTTAATGTGTTGTAGGACTAGTGTACACTTATTTTTGTTCTACAGACCATTTACATTCCATGTCAATGCACGTATGCAAGCTGGTCTGGCCTTAGTCATAGATGTGTCAGGTTCCATGTGTGACTCGCCACCACCCCGCAATAAACCCAGTATGTGCATGTGTTGTGCATCGGCTATGTCTGTTATGAGCAATAATAATCAACTTGACAACATAAACAAACAATACCCCCAACTCCCCCTTCCCTGCAACCCCCCATATCCCCAACATGCCGAGTGCCTGTCACCAAAACATCTATGACAACAAAAGAACGGTGGCAAGTGCGCCCCCGACATTGATTAGGAAGCCACTTAGGTCAGATAGGTCAATATCCCCAATTCCCTAGAAGGCAGCACATAGTAGAAGTCTACGGAGGGTGGGGAGCATATCTGGGGCAAAGTCTTAGACTGGAGGATTAAGTACAGATGGCGGAGATCCCAAAGCCTCCCTCTTCTCTTGGCTCCCCTCCTCACACCACACCACCCAACACACAGAGCAAGATGCCACGCAGGAATTCATTGCGGCCCATTGATGTCACTTATCTGCATCCTGCACTTGGCCAGATGGGCCGCATGGGGAGCCTGGAACCTGCTTTCTCAGTAGCTGTTCTCTCGCAAAAGGGTCTTCTCTTGGTCACCCCTCCGTCTGACGTTTTCCAGCGCTCTAACCATTTCCATGCCTCTTCTTGCGCCATGAGGAAATGCGATTTTCATCTGCCGACACCCTGAGCTTGGCAGGGTACAGCATCATCTACTTCATATTTCTTTCTCTGAGGGTCTTTTTCCCCACATTGAAGGTTCATCTTTGGTGCTGCACCTGGAGCGTGAAATCTGGGAAAAATCAAATGGTGGAGGTCAAAGTGTGAGCGTACCGCTTATAAGATGGCATCTGTAAATGTAAATGTAAATGTCATGGTACTTATAGAGCGCACTGTCACCAGACGGTCACCTTGCGATGTCGCCTATTCTGGCTTCCTGCCGCTGATACTCATACCACTGTGGAATCCCTCCTGGTTTTCCCTGTGAAGTGTCCACTCCTGTGCACCCCCAGGGTGAAGCCAGGCATCCTTAGCGCTGTTGGTGCCGGTGTGGAGGCTAAGCAAGCAATTGCCCAGAGTTGCAGCGTGGAGCCCGTGATTAGAATAGGTACCGAGGCGAGAATGAACAGGTCCGAGGAAATTGAGCCCGAGACCCCGCCGAGGCGGGAATCGAACCCTGGTCCCTGGCCAGAACTCTGCATCAGGGTCTGCCGCTCTAACCATTGAGCCACACTCCTCCATCTCTGAAGTTAAGTATGCAGGCTATATTTGTGCGGAGGGCCATCAGGCGCGGACACGGCCCCGGCTCTTGGCGTGCCCGTTCCACAGAAAAGAAGTTGCACAAGCGTTTGAATTTAAGGGTGCGGAGAATCAAGTCTTCCAAGAAGAGATCTACTGATTGTTCCTCCATTTTCTACAGGACCCCCCACCACATAGATATTATTACGACAGGCCCTGCCTTCCTGGTCTTCCAGGCGGACTATGATTTCAGTTTGCCGTTTTGTCAGGACAGACACTTGCTCCTCCAGATGCTTGGTTTTAGATAGCAGGCCCTCAATGTTCACTTCGCTGTGGACATTTTGTCTGCCAATTGTCAAAAATCAGCCCTGAGTAGGTTCACTTCTTCCGTCACCGCGTCAAGCTTAGGCTCCGGAGTACCACGTAGATCCGTAATTGCTTATATGCTGTCTTTCAATGAGGAGTCCGACGCATGTTCCTCCTCTATCTATTTGGTTGGTCTGACCAGGACCCCGGCCTTTGGTACAGACCATTGTCACTCTATTTCTTTGCCAGAGGCAGAGCCATGACAGCTTGTGATGTGGTTATTGTCCACTTTAGGCCTCCACAGGTCGTCCCAGTGCCGTTGTTATTTGGTCACTCTTCCTCCTGGTAGTTGTTAGGGCCGTTGAGCATCTATTGTTTGGCACGGGAATGCGGCAGCGTCCCGTCTACTGGTTTAGCGTTACACAGTCAGCATGATCCCTTGAGTCCCACATGGGTGGGAGAGAAAGAGAGCCCCAACCTCCCGGCCGGGCGATAAATCAGTGCCACAGGGCATCTGCACCTATAACATTGTCCGGTTGCCAAGGGGCATTAGAATATGACTGTGCCCGGGCTCCCCTGGCGGCCAACCTCTCTGCCCGTTGGGGGGGTATTTCTACTCATGAATTCACAGTCCCAACATAGCAGTGTCCCACTTTAGCTGCATTCAGCCTGTAGCAGCATATGCTCTTACTGGATCTTTGATCTATCACAGCGGCACCGGCGCAGTCTGATCAGCACCAGCATGCAAGCTGGCCCTGGCAAAGGCCTGCAGTCATCCTCTGTGCATTTAACATCGGGAGTGCCCCTCGGGGCCTCCTGCAGGCATACGCTTGCAGCCGGTGGCTTCAGTTGATTTTTGCTTTTGGCTCAGTCTGCAGCCACGGGGCCTGTTGCCGCCACCCATCGATCACCGGGGCAGCCCTCACCCCATCACGCCAGAGTAGCGCACCTGCTCCTGGTACCCCGTCCGGGCCACTGGAGCCAGCGCTTGTTTTAATTCCTTGAGTGGTCAGATGCCTCGGCAGTTCGACAGTGAAGGGGGGCCTTTGCGAGGGAGCCGTTCAGCCCCCTCCGTTCGTCTCTACCCTCTTTCCGTCAGCCAGCATCCCCAGTCAGCATCTTTGGTCTCCCGGGTGCCGCCACAAGCGTCTCACGCCACCCCAATTGTCCTTTTAATTTTGGGAATCCGCAGGTCGCCGACTCGCTTCCCGCTGTCTCCTCAGCAGCCTCCGTGTGTCAGTAACCTCATGCGGCCGGATGAGGATGGATATTCTGGGGGATATATGCTAGCGGCTAGCGCAGTGTGCTCAGTGTGCGGCTATCTTCGCAGGCCCCGCCCTGGGAATCACACTTTCTTGTGCAATAATATACACATGCATATTTTAGAAGAAAATCTGCAGCACCAATGGAAATGCACTGGCTAGATTTTGGTGGTGAAGGATTCAACAAACTTTGCAGGAGTTCTGGCTCTTTGCATACTGGAAAGAGATTTCCTACTGCCCTTGACGAGAGTAACTGTCTAACCTTTTCTAAATGTGAAAGGGTGGGAAAATGGTTTGTGAATACCTATACAATGGGTGAACACAATATTCTGTGAGATTGCCACTAGGTAACTTCTACTCACAGTCCAGTGCATTAGATTTACTCTCATGGGTAGCTCTTTGTGAGTCTTTACATTTAAGAGTGTGAAAGCAATGTTCCTGAATAAGAAAAGCAGTTATACACATGGGATACAGGCAATTTGTGCATGTAAGTTTTATTCATGCACACTTTTAGGAATGTGTCCTAAGGAGAGTGTATAAGGCATCTGTTGTAATGAATAGTAGTCCATTTATGTCAGTTCTTCAAGCATATTTATTCAAGTAAGATGTTACAAGATGAGAGCCCCACCAGGAGCAACCTCACTGCTGCTCAGCCCATCACCAACTGACACTCACACACATGAACATTCCATTCACCAACATTCTCTCACACAGACACCCAGCCTGAGCAGCAGTATAATACATCTCCTTCCTTTAAAGGAATACAAAATCTCTCAGATAAGTATCAGAACAAATGCGAGAAATAAATAACATAACATAGTTCTGAAAAGTAGCATGAAAAATTAAAGGTGACAAATTCATGCCGAACAATAAAGAAGGTAGAAAGAGACATGGGAATACAGCATCTCTCTTCTTATCACAAAAGAACCCACACTCCCACACCAAAAATACTAACAAACCAAAGTACAAGAATCATGCAAGCTGGCCAGGCAAACACAAGAAAAGTACAAGGGTGCCAACAACAAAAGTGCAAGTAGAAGCATCCAGTAAAGAAAAAAACAATATGTACACGTGGAGGATATCCACACGGAACTTAATTACATTGTAACACCAAAATAATTGCAAAACTTCCCCCAACAACACATTGGGGTGTGGTGTGTGGAAGGGACTTCACATGGAAACAAAAACACTCCCAACACAAACCTTGACGTGGGAGAAATGTATGGAAAACTGACCAAACAGAACATATGCACTTCCCACAAGAACAAGTTGAGGTGTGATGTGTGGAAAGGACTCCTTACGGGACAAAACACAACCAAAAAAAAACTTGACATGCAAGGGAAAGCACTCCCAACGCAAACCTTGATGTCCAAGGGAGAAAAAACCCACAACACTACCAAAGCAAACCTTGACGAGCAAGGGAAAACACTCCCAACACAAACCTTGACGTGTAATGGAAAAACACAGCACTACCAAAGCAAACCTTGACGTGCAAGGGAAAGCACTTCCAATGCAAACCTTGACGTGCGAGGGAAAAACACAGCACTACCAAAGCAAACCTTAACTTGCAAGGAAAGACAAATGTAATACAGGCAAAATAAGGAGTGACCTAGAAATACGGTAAGTAAAAACATATAAGATAAGAACACATGCGCTTCCCCTAACAGCAAGTTAGGGTGTGATGTGTGGGAGGGACTCCACACAGAAAAAATACTCCTAACGCAAACCCTGGCGTGTGAAAGGAAAAACTCCCAATGCAACATAAGGTAAGTAAATGCAAAATTGAATATCACAATCACTGTATCAATAAACTACAAAGTGCAGAACCTCCAAAATCTCCAGAAGTAAAAATCAGGTTAAGAAAGGCTTTCTTGCCACCAAGAAGAGTGTAGAAAAAAAAACAACAGCATGTACACACAATGAAAGTGTAAACTGTCCACAACATAACACAGAGTACTTCCACGCACACACTCTACAAATTCCTGAACAATATTCATCAAAGACAGCACAAAGGTACAAAATTAGGCAATGTAGGAATGCTTACTATGGCAAAACCATTGAAAGAAAAGTACAAAGTCAAATGTGGACAAATAAAGGCCGAGAGAGCACAAAAAACTAGTGAGCGACCTCTCACCCGAATTATGGCACTGTCCCCATGCTCACATGACTGTGACTTGCTGCAAGACTTTAGCGAAACCAGTCAGGAAGAATGCGTGTAAGAAGTCACTGAAGTCATTGTAGATGCAGCAGTGGCGGGATACTGGGCCGAACATGAAAAAAAAAACAATTGTGGATTTCGCATTCTCCTTAACCCCAGTAAACGCCTCACCATGAAGGAGAAACAGTGGAACTGACTGCCTTGCCAAAGCAGAACGGAGGTGGTGACTCACAGACAAATGCAGCACAACAGGAGTTACTCTGCACCCAGCGATCCCATGAAGATTGAAGATCTCACTTTGATCCAACGACATCACCAGTCACGTCTTAGAAACTCTTAAACTTTATTGAAAAGGAACAACTTGGTTGGCAATAGCGAAGTCCACTGCAGGATACCATAGAACACTTCAAACTTCATGGGATCCGGTGCTGCTGCCAAACACAAGATTACGGCATGTTCAAGATGCTGAGCCAGATAGCTCAGGGGGCATCCGTGCTTCAGGGCGTCCCTCTGCAGGCCTGAGTTGCGTAGAGGCAATGACATAATGAAGGAGTGTAGCGTCACAGGAGATCACTGATGGGCTGCGCGTGTACAGCAACAGGTAAGGTTGCTCGCGCTGTAAGATAACAGTTGGTGCGTTTAAAAAGGGTGCGCTCGCTCCCAACAGCCCTCACCCCCGACCAGTCTCAACTTTAAAAATAAAACCACGGACTGAAGTCGCCTCACAAAGGGCACTGGGACAAGTCCGTGCTCACGTTCTCCAGGCATTTCTTGAGCAAATGTAACTACAAGGGGCGCAGTATCTAGAGGTCACTGTACAAAAGCTGCATATTTTTAAACATATAAGACAACATGCTTACTCAAAAGTTGCATTTGAAGTGACAGAAAGCCTCCTCCGAGTCACACAACTCCTCCATCTTGGTACAGTTCCAACTTCACACGAGCTAGGACGACTTTCACTTCCTATAAGTCACATCAGCTCAGTCCACCAAACAGGGAGAGTAGGATCTCCCACACGACGGTCACAGGCAGAAGGGCAGGGAGAAAGAAAGTCCAGCAGGAACTTGCACACTTGGGTTGGGGGCGAAGAAAACACTTCCAAAGATGCAGAATGGAGAAAAGCAAAGTTCAAGAGGAACTAGCATGTTTGCATTGTGACAATGAAGGCAGTTGCAAGGCAGGAGGGTGGAGGAGGAGAAAGTCCAACGTAAACTGGCACTTACGAGTTGGGGCGACCAATGGAGTGGTCAGTGGTGGGGCTCTGGGTGCCAGATTCTTCAAGTTCTACTTCAATTACTTCATCTTCAATTCAGTTACTTCAAGGTTGAGAGATTCAATGCAATACAGTGGCAAACGCAGGTTCTTCCATCTCAATCCGTCGCCAAAATGTGTTGTAATAAAAAGTAGACTGGTCCATGTAGTATCTTCAGGTATCTTTATTCAAGTAAGGTGTTTCAAGATGAGAGCCCCACCAGGAGCAGCCTCACTGCTGCTCAGCCCATCACCAACTGACACTCAAACACATGAACATTCCATTCATCAACATTCTCCCACACAGACACCCAGGCTGAACAGCAGTATAACAGCATCCTTTGAAATCTTGCCATCTAAATTTTTTGAGTGGTTTCCAAGCTCACTGTGCCACAGTAATAAAAGTTGGACATTAACGATGAGACTAAATAAGGGTGGACATATTTCATAGATCTGCAGGTTGGTTGTTACAGCTATGCTGGGACAAGGTACGTTTGTCTGAACATGATTGGTGCCATTCTGTAATGGGAAAAATGGAGTGCTGTCCAGAGGAACTTCCAGTGGTTTAGATCAATTCAAGCCTATTCATCATCACCTTTTAGCTGCCCAAGTGTCAAAGTCTCCACCTTTGCAACTGTGCCGCAATGTTAATTGTCTGAAATGTGTAGCTAAAAACCAGCGGCACCAGCAGTGCATTCTGCATAGCAAAGTCTTTTCCCTTGCAAGCATCCATTAATTCTTCAAACACTTAGGGGTGGATATGAATAGGGCCTGGTGGATGCAATAAATATGCCATCTGATAAAATTTCATCACTGATGTTTTTAGAATTTATGGAATGCGATGATTATCACCTATTCTGAATTTTGGGGGACCAAAAAGCAGATTTTGCTGCTTACAGCAGCAAAATCAGTAAGTCTCTGTAAATATCTGGCCTTTTCCCTTTGTCAAATTCACCAGGTATGACCTTCCAAAGTGTAAGTGATGAAGTAGATAAACTGGTGAATTCTTTAGCTGACACATAACACCAATCTTGACACCTTTGAGAAATATTTCAAATGTGCGCGAATTGAGCTAACTATACATTGAAGAATTTGAGAACTAGATCATGAAAAGACTTAGTTCCTGCATTGTAAAGGCATGCAGCTAAAAGTGTAGAGTAGATAGAAACATATTAAATAACATTCATTCATAGTTTAACCCATTTTAGTTTCAAAATGTATGTGTAAATGCGATGTATTTAGGTGTTACAAGAGTTCAGATCATTCTTACAAATTGATATGCAGGGAAAATTACTTGAAGTCTAACATGGTTTAGAAATATTTGCGTGCCATAGTGAACGGGTTCGTGTTTAAACTCCTTGTTTCCATGCATGAAATTGTGCAGCAAGTGAGAAAAGAGAAAACGGAGATGCATGTCTATAATAATGCCAAATGTTTTGAAACTACCACAGAATAATCTTCATACATGTACTAATGCAAATTACTAGAAACAATATTAATATTTTACGTTTTGAAAAGATTTACACCTCAGTACTTCGAAAATGCAGTAATGCGTTATAGTTACACGTGCAAATTACAATGACACTAGGATGCTTCATGAGTGCAATGAATTGAAAGAAATATGTAAATGTCCTAAAGGCTCTAAATGTAATGTATATTTCTATTATTTTACATTCTTTACTTCATGAACAAAATCCAGTTTAAGCTTGTATTTTCTTATCTTTGTTTACTTGATGCTGTTCTCATGGAAAGGCTTCATAAACTTGCAAGGTGGAAATGAAACTATGTTGCACAAAAGAGTTCCCATGCATATACTAGGACTATTTGCTACTTTCTCCTTACTTTGGGAACATTTTCCATGAGAAACTGTCTTCTTGAACTCACTAATGTGCCTTTGCCGAAGACTATTGTTTAGAATGTATACATTCTAAATGGTTTGACAGCTTATGTGATGATCACCACCTTTTTGCTATAATATGTGTCTTCTCTATGCTGCATGACAATCACCCATTATGAAATGAACAATGGACTGAGTTGTCTGACCAAATGAGGTCACCTAGGAGGTATCATCCCGGAACTTGAGGATCATAACATCTATAGTGTGATGTAGAGACGTATATCATCATCTACTACCTCTTCTTGCACTTTGCGAGACACCATTCATTTCCTTGTAGACTTTATTCGCTTCCTTTGGCTGATGCATACACTGTGTGCTCTATTCCTGGACATCTTTCCTTTTGGGAGAAAACCTTTGAGCTGATATGGGTCATGTCCCTTCCTGAACTCTTCTTCTAGGACATTGATAATTGATGGCCCATGAGAGATAATTTTGATTATTCTGCATTCCTAATTTAATGACTGATAGTGATGTATTTAGTCATCATAATTTACTGAAAAAATCTTACTCTAACTAAATCCTGTTTCTGTCTCTCCATGACTCATTTCTAATAATTAATTGTGCATTCCAAATTAGTATTAATGAGGGATGGGAATTCTAAGAGAGAGGTCTCAGGAAAGCAGATTCTAATGTTACTATTCTGTATATCTCTAACCAAATTATTGGTTTATATGATTCTAGTCTGACTGAATTTCTTCAGGATATTTGGTCTAGCTGTGATAATCCTCTACTTGTATAGCACAGTTTTAAGAATCATATATATGAATCTAATTACAAGTCAGTTACCCAATTCCTGGTCCTCATTGGATCCTCTATATCCAACCCCTCTCGGCACAATTCAAGATCTATCGGACGGCCAAGTTAATGAACTGAGGTGAGTGCCAGGAGATAGAGTAAGACAAAAGCAAATGGGCCCATGGTGCTGCAACATAATGAATAGTGTGAGTTTTATTGCACCTACTAATTACTGGGTGTGATAAACACTAAATCACTTTGGTCTCAGGTGTTGGAGCATGGATTGCAATTTAATGGAACTCTTAAAAACAGGCCCTCCGATTACTACAAATGATCTGCAGTTTTCCGTGTGGATTTTCATGCTAAAAGTCAGAATCCTATACCCCGTTTGCATTGTGTCAAGTAAAAAAGGAATTACTAGCATAAATACAGTTTTGAAGTCAATAGGAAAGCACTCTCAAAGTTCAGTAGTAAAAAAACCAACTCACCCCTTTTCAGTGCTAACTAGTGCTCAAGGGGAAAAATTGGTAGTTCATATCAAAAAGCTATGCAAGAGACTACAATGGAAAGGCAGAAACTATGCCAAGAGTCAGGATCTATGTGAATCTTTGTTTGCATAATAAAAACATTGAAGACCACTACATACACAGGCAATGTTTAAAATAACTCACAGAACTGACAGCTATGTCTCAGTTCAGAATGGGAGTCTCCTCTCAGTACAGTGTGATATTATAAGAAATGATGCACACGTTTTTGATTGGTGGCTTCCATGCTAGACCATCAGAGTTTCAGAATGGTTTATTGGGTGGTTAGACAGAAAATTGGAAACAAAAATATCGCGGGACAAATTATCGCATCAAGAATATTGAGGACAACATTTTTGTGAAGATAGGTTTCTATAGGTAAGGAAGGTTTTATTATATATAAATCCACATATCTGTAACTTGATGATATATATATATCGGGGCCCTGGAATTAATTTATGTGTTGGGAATGCTGTCTGAAATCAAGCATAGCCATTGAGAAAGGGAACCAGAGTTCCCGAAATGCATCTGGCGGCTTTGAACTTGATTTCTGTGTTCATGTTGCAGTCTGCTTGCAAGTTGGCTCCATTAAATGGATGAAATATTCACCTGCCTGTAGCTTCTTTTCTTGAGGGCTTACCTTTGTTTTGGATATTGAGCGGCTGAGCCCAGCCGCGAAGAGAAGCCCGCCGCATGGAAGCGGACCAAAGCTGGCATCAAGATGGTGTCAGTGTATGGAGGCAGTTTCACTGGTGTCAAATGGAAAGCGGGGCAGTGTGTGTATTGGACTTGGCATCGCTCTGCTTGGGTTTTATAATTTTATTTCTGCCACCACAGACGGACTCACTTGAGAATACTGCCACTGCACTACAGGTACCAGAAGGCCTGCTGGCCATGCACAGGGGCAGGGCCCTGGAATTGATTTATGTGCGGGGAATGCCGTATGAAGTCAAGCAGTTGCATAGCCATTGAGAAAGGGAACCGGAGTTCCCGAAATGCTTCTAGCGGCTTTGAACTTGATGCCTGTGTTTGTGTTGCAGTCTGCTAGGCTCTGTTAAATAGATGAAATATTCACCTGCCTGTGGCTTCTTTTCTTGAGGGCTAACCTTTGTTTTGGATATTGAGCGGCTGAGCCCAGCCGCGAAGAGAAGCCCGCCGCTTGGAAGCGGACCAAAGCTGGCCTCAAGATGGTGTCAGTGTATGGAGGCAGTTTCACTTGTTACCTATTTGCACCTACCATCTCAATACTTTGATCCTCAATATTTTTGACACAATATTCTGTCCACACAATATTTATGTTTGCGATATTCTGTCAGTGAACCTGTTTATTGCTAAGAGCACTGTACCCAGGGACGATTCCAGTATCTGATGCCTCATGCAGTGCTGGTCTAACCTATAGGGCAATCTGGCAGCACCAAAAAAGCTGTTCTGACAGATCATTTTATGGAGCAATTTCTGGCTGTTTGTGGGCCTGCTTTATGGTCTGGTGAGAGGCTTAGACAACCACAAATGCATGCAGTCTACTATACCTTGCAAGACACCTATACAGCATGCTTCTATATGTTCAGCACTACCCTGATTTGTAAATGTAGAAAATAAATTGGCTATCTGGTTTGCTAAGGGGTGGTATTCTTATGTTGGTGCCTGGGTCTATTTTCTGTCCCAGATTGAGATCTCAAAAACCTGGAAGAGATTAAGAGGAAAAATAAGTCAAATATAGACAGGAGTCTTACAAAGACAGAGGAAAGAAGTGTCTCAAGAGTATGGGATATAACGCAGACAATGGCAAACTAAATTCTCATCTATTTAAATGGAGCCATCAGAAGAAACCCCCCCCCCACAATGTTTCACTCTCAAATGTAGCTAAAGGTCTTAGAACCATGTGCCACATACTGACAATGAGACTCTGGAGACAACTCTGCTCAGAAATGACTTTTTCTGCTTCTTCTGCACCATTTTATGAAGATTTCATGGAGATAACTCATGTTGAAAAGATCCAAAATCTTCAAGAGGAGCCGAGGAAGTTGGCTTTTTCAAGTAGTGAGACACTCCTGTAGTGAGGCCAATAGAATCAAAATACCAACCTCACTTCAAGCAGCTTGACTCAAGCCATTCTGTCCCTGTTAGATAATTAGAAAAAGTAAAAGCCAGAGGGACCCACAATCTTCTTAATACTTTGGATGCTGGCATGCCACCATTTAAGCCAAAATTAGTGAAGCAGCAAATCATTCAACCTCCATGTCCAATGCTAATGGCTCCTGGTATCAAAGATACTATGAATGTAACACTGTAACAGCACCTATCTTCAGGTTAGTCTCTTTCCATGTAGGGTGAGAAAATCAATCTTGCTCTGTAAGAACCAAATGCCCACCATAAATTGCATTCTCAGTTTTTTTCAAACTTTCCCAGAATCCCTCAACCAAAATGGTCCAGCGTTCTCCAACTGCAGGATTCTAGAACCTCCTTCTAGTCATACCCCTGTGGAGAGGAGGTTTCTGACACTGCAGCAGTGTTAGAACTAAATTTGCATTCTGTTGGGGAAACAGATTGAAAGGCTAGGTTGTTGCTGTTCCTTACTGTCTCTTTGGGATTTGTATTTCAATAAAGAGCTGAGAAAGGCGCCTTTTGTGTTTTCTCTGTTTCTGCAACCACCAGTTTCCTGCCGCTAAAACGGCGATAATTTTGACAAGGTTCTTGCTAATATGCCCCAAGGTGAGTTCAAAAATGGGGCTAATGTAAGAAGAAATCTTGCAGTATATTAAAAGAAAGAGGACAGAGCGGGAGAGGTTTTTGGGGGAGGAGTAGGTGCAGAGGCACGACCACAGGCTGGTAACTGAAACTAGCCCTGGCAAACTGCTCAGCCGGCCCGGTCAGGAGGGTGCTAGTGGAAAGCACCACTCCGGTCTCACCGCTTCAGCTTTTGTTACAGGGGGCTGATACTGCAGCTATAATACAAAGCCGCCCCCCAGTAACAAAATTGGCCCCCAGTGGGTCCAAAACAGACCCCCACCCTGGCGGCCCACCAGGGAAATACCCGGTGCCTGCTACAGCCAGTCTGGCTTTGGGCAGAGGATAGCGGAAGCCAAGGATAAGAGCTGCATATTGTTAAGAGTTTAAGAAAAAGGTCAGATGGAGCAGTGGGCTTGACCCGGCGCCTCAAAAAGACTCATATCTAAAAGAAGCAAAACAATAATGAAAAGTGAGTTATGTCAACTTACACCTGACAGGAGGCTGGGCGGCGGATGGAGGACCACTCCTCCGGATGATCGCGAGTGACCGCTGCCACTGCCCCACCCCCCTCCAACATGGTGATCGGCAGGTATCGTCAATCTGCTAGCCGGCACTCGGCACGGCGTTTTTGAGAGCCCGGGAGCCTGAGGGGTTGTGATGCGGCTTTTCCTGACTGACAATCGCGGCTTGAGCGGAACTTCGCCCTCGGGGGTCTGCGGCCGTGAGTTTGCCGGTTCCCGGCACCGGTGTTTCCGAACGAGGAGAGGAGCACTCTTTCGCGGCCCAAAAGAAGAGGCGTGACGGCGAGGGCAATGCTCAGGAGGTGAGGAGGGGATGTGTGCCTTCCAGCTACGGACAGGATAACCGGATTATGAGGTGCCTTAGGAGGCATTATTCTGGTTATTTTTTGGGGGGCTTTACAAGGACTTGAAATATCAGTGGCCAAGGGGAGAAGAAGAAGCAGAAGCAGAAAGCTACCCTAATAAAGGCAAAAAGCGAGAAGGCAAAAAAGAAAAAAAAGAGGGGGAAGGGGCAACAATGGGTAAACCCCAGAAAGATGAAGGTATTGAAAATAAATCCAGCAAAATATATGCTGCGACTGCGGCCTGCCTCAAAGCTAAAACACGCCAGGCCTTGCGAAAAAGCTGTGCTTCGGACCAATAAGGAAAAAGATAAGGGAAACAATTCTAGCTCCCTTGATCTCAATAGCACCACTGAGATTTCTGAAGATGAGTCTCCCTCCATCACTGCTTCCCCACAACGCGAGGGGCTGCCTGAATTAACGCCTAAACAGGTTTGAGCCACACCGGAGCAGACTGAGGCTGTTGTTGCAATGTCTTCACAAGGCAGCCCAATGCCGGAAGGCTCAAGAAAAAGTGCAATAGGAGTAAAGGATTTTCCGCTGTTTATAAATAAATCTACCTTACAAATGTCACAGTCCTCTTCACCAACTGCAACTGCAACTTTAGTCTCCATACCAACGAGTACTCTGCTGCTGGGGTCAAGATTGGTGGCAATATTATCACAAGAAGAACAGACTCCCAAGGGTCAGGACGCAACTACAACCCGACAAACTCGGAATTGGATCTTATGGGAGTGCAGCATCCACAGCAAGATTTAACTTCAGCACAAGTATCGGCAGTGCCCCCAATATCTTTAAGCTCCATGAACACAGTGGAAAAAACCATGCTGAGGTTAAGTCCCACCCAGGTTCAACTCCAACCTCAACCTCAACCTCAACCTCAACTCCAAACGGAATTTCAGGGGCAATCGCCCCCAGAAGCTGGGCTGGCCCTATTGGATTCAAGGTTGGGAAATATGAGCATTGGAGCTGATGGCCAACTGAGCAATCCCTGTCTGAATATGGAGACTGAGGGGGGGGGGTTCAGCTAGACATTAAGGATATGCTGAATCTAATCTTGGAAGAGGTCCGCGAAATGAAAAAAACGCAACAAATGGAAATCGCTGCTCTGCATCACAGACTGGGGAAAATTGAGGAAGTGATATTAGGATTTCCCGTCAGACTGCATGAAGCAGAAGTCAGAATATCGGTATTGGAGGATCAAATGAACATGGCCATAGGAAAGATAAAGGAGGCAGCCAAGAGGAAGAACTACCTCGAGTATAAACTGGAAGAATGTGAAAATCACTCACGGAGGTCCAACCTCTGGATTGTTGGTGTTCCAGAGGGGATAGAAGGCACTCAGCCCCTCCCACGGGTAAACTCATTCATTAAACAACATGTCCTCCCTGAGTTTGAGGGTGATATCACCATTACAAGAGCCCACCGAGTCCCAAGGCAACCTTTTCCAAGTTCTACAATACCTAGAACTATCTTGTTGAACTTTGTGGATTTCTGAATAAAGAAGAGGATCTTGTCAAAGGCTATCCAGCAGAGACAGTTTTTTTGTGAACGAAACTACCAAGTGTCGTATTTTCTCTAACATGGCCGCTGCTGCAGCACACAGGAGAAAGGAATTTGTAAAAATTATGCACTTGTTCAAAGCTCAATCGCCCAGCAGTCAAAACTCTGAGTTTTAGTTAAAGGAAAGTTGTTTATGTTTTCAGACCTCGAAGAAGCTCAGGCTCTGTTTAAAGAGATTTCAGCAGGGTCCAGTGCTTGAATACTCAAATACATGGGGATCTACCAGTAGTAATGATATTATTTAGCGTGCCTACCCCCAAAGATACAAGTCTGGCCGGATAGGGAAAATATAATTGATAGGTAACTATCAATCAAAATGAAGAATATTTATTGCTATTGATTTGTATTAATATCAATATTTTCTTTTGGTTATTTTGAAAAGTACTGTGGGGGTTCCTGGGGTCAGCGGGGGTCACTTAGGGTGTAATTTCATGACACCCATGAGGGTAGTTGGGAGGGGCAAAATGTGGCTGGCGTGGCTGGAAGGGGTTCTTCCACATTTCGGGGTGGGGTTCATTCTTTCTAGAGTGGGTAGGGTTGGAGGGTCAGGGTTTATTGCAAAAAAAAAGAGTAAGAGCAGAAGATACCGAGAATTTACAATGTTGTTAGAAAAATTTAATAATGGAAACCAGTAAATGTAAGATCTTATCAGTGAATGTAAACGGAATTTTAAACAAAAAGAAGTATGGTGCTTTGATAAGATGGTTGACATCCTTTAATCCCCAAATCCTGTTTTTTCAGGAGACACATTTAAAATCTAATTCTCGTAAATTATTTATTTCCACGGTCTTCTCAAATGTCTTTTTTGCATCTGCAGGGCTTGCCATGAAAGGAGTCGCCATTTATTTCTCTAAACAACTCCCCTGGGAATTTTTACAAATACATAGGGACATTCAAGGCAGATGGATTTGGGCAGTAGTAAGGCTGCAAGGAAAAATTCTTAATTTTATAAACTACTATGGTCCTGTATCAGACGATATCTCAGCATTGGTCGAGATTAAAAGAGCTTATGTTAGGGGCCCCTGTGCAGTTTATTTTTGGAGGGGATTTTAACTTCATAAAGGACCTGAGAAAGGAAACTTCTAATAAAAATAAAAGACAGTTGAAACCCAATACCAAAAAGATAGTGGAAGCCATTAGAACAGAATATCAATTGATAGATCCATGGCGGGAAATTCTTTTTGATAAAGAATATTTTACTTGTTATTCGCATCGTTTTCGAACTGCGTCACGGATTGATTTTTCTCTTATGTCTAGATCTCTTCAAGTTCTTAATGCAGATATTGGGTGTAATCCTTTTTTAGATCACGCGAATGTTGGGTTGGAAATGGTGTTTAAGGGAGAACGTAGGGAGCGGCCCAGGTGGCAGCTAGACTGACTCCTTTTGGAACCAGGACTGAGTGAAAGAATTTAGAAAGTGAATATCTGAATATTTCGATATCAATGAGAACAAAGCAGAGCCCTTTGCAGTTTGGGGTGGGTTCAAGACTGCTGCTTGTGGTCAAATAATTGCTTTTACGGCCGCTCAAGCAAATACCCAGAGGATAAAAATAGCCAAACTACAATTAACGGTGGAAAAGGAATATGCTCTCCAACTTCAGTCGCTTCCTAATCATTTAGAACCGGCAAAAATAGAACTGAGATATTTTTTTGTTTTAGAGGAGATTTGCAGTTCACAAATGTTCCAACAAAGGGTGTATGAGGAAAGCCAGCTAATAGGTAAATTTCTGGCTAACTCAACCAGAAAAAAACAAGAAGCTGCCATAATATCAAAAGTGTTCAATCCCCTGACAGGTCTGGATGTAGCCAAGAGCAACGAGATTCCCAGATATTTCTGAAACACTTTCACCGTCTCTACTCTACTGAATATTTGGTGGAGGAGGAGAAGATCCAGGAGTATTTTTTGAACATGGATATTCCAAAATTATCAGAGAATAGGACCAGATTAGTAGGATCAGATGTGGAATCAGATGAGATTTATCCCCGTTTGTATCACTTCAGATGAGATCTCGGAAGCCATCAAAGTAACAGCTGGGGCTAAGGCATGTGGACAGGATGGATTCCCTATCGAATTCTAGAAGGTTTTCTTAGGGGAACTGATCACTCCTTTAAAGAAATTATTTAACTACGTTAAAGGAGGTAGCCTAGTTCCAACAAGCTTTAAGGAATAGATAATTGTATCCTTTGTAAAAAAAGATAAAAGCCTGGCGGACATCAATTCATATAATAATAAAGGGGTTCTTATCATGCGCAGACTTAGCCCAGTGGGCATCAAGGCGCCTAATTCCAAATCCAGCTCATGACAAAAACCTGGCAGCTCAACCTGTGTAAGCTCTCGAAAAGCACCACGTTTTTAAAGCCTTTTTAAAGAGCGCTAGGGAGGGTAAAACCTTCATCTCCATCGGCAAGATGTTCCAGAGCTGTGGCGCGACGACGGAGAAGGCCCTGGCTCCCCATCTGGTGAGCTTAAAGCGAGGGACAACAAGTTGAAAAAGTCCCGATGAGCGCAAACACCTTGTAGGGTGATAGCGGGTAAGCAGGTAGCTGATAGCGCTCTTAGATCCATCCTCGAGAGCTCTGTAAGTTAAACACAGAATTTTAAAATCAATTTTGTGCTGAATAGGCAGCCAATGAAGGTCTCTCCTCGCAGCAGTAGCAGAGGAGGCCCTGGGAAGATCCAGGACGAAGCGTGCAGCAGCATTCTGCACGATTTGCAGACGATGTATAAGGCCCTTGTTGGATTCCATATAGAGAGAGTTACAATAGTCTAACCTGGAGCCAACAAGGGCAACTGCAATCTGCTTGCGTGCTTGAAGAGACAGATAGCTGCGAATTCTATTGAGCGTCCTGATCACGCCCCAGCAGGTCGAGACAATCCGATTCACCTGTAGGGACATCAAGAGTGAAGTATCGAACACCACACCAAGATTTCTGGCAGATTGAGAGGGAGTGGGGCAGATGCCAAGAGAAGTGGGCCACCACTCACTCGACCAGATATCTTGGTCCTTTCCAAAGACCAAGACCTCAGTCTTGTCGCCATTTAGCTTCAGGGAGTTGGCAACCATCCAATCTGCAACGTATTGCATACAGGACCTGAAGCTAGAGGCAGATGATATGACAGAGGACTGAGTGAGTGAAACCATGATCTGGGTGTCATCGGCGTATGATACCACCTCCATCCCCTGTGATCTTACAAGCCTAGCAAGGGGGGCCACTTAGATGTTAAAGAGGGTCGGGCTTAATGCCGACCCCTGTGGCACCCCACATTGCAAAGACTTAGCTGGGGAGAGGGGGTTGCCGAGCATCACTCTCTGTTCCCTATCAAGGAGAAAGGAGTTGAGGAGACTCAGGGCCGAACCCGTGACACCTGCCTCCCTGAGCCGAGATGTTAAAATGGCAGGAGACAGGGTGTCAAATGCGGCCGTGAGGTCCAATAGCACAAGAACAGTAGTTTGTCCGGCATCAACCTTGCGTCGCCTCCTAGAGAGAGGACTAGAGCGTGCAAACAACCCCCCCAACCTAAGATGGCCGCCAACAAGACGTGGACGCGGGACCCGCCAAGTGCGGTGATCAAACAATTAGAGTGCGGGGAAGAGGGGCTGAGGTGCGAGTGTGCGTGGCCGGCGAAATTAAAAACAGGGTAAGAAGCTTGAAATCAATTTTAAATAAATAACAAAAACGGGCAATTTTAAAAATAGCTGTTAGCTACTGACAGGTCGCGCTGCAAGTAAAGCGCTGCTGGCAATGCGCCGAGCTGTAGGGAATGAACTGCCAAGATTTGCCTCAATTTATGCACTGCTCGCCTCCTAGAGAGAGGACTAGAGCGTGCAAACAACCCCCCCAACCTAAGATGGCCGCCAACAAGACGTGGACGCGGGACCCGCCAAGTGCGGTGATCAAACAATTAGAGTGCGGGGAAGAGGGGCTGAGGTGCGAGTGTGCGTGGCCGGCGAAATTAAAAACAGGGTAAGAAGCTTGAAATCAATTTTTAATAAATGACAAAAACGGGCAATTTTAAAAATAGCTGTTAGCTACTGACAGGTCGCGCTGCAAGTAAAGCGCTGCTGGCAATGCGCCGAGCTGTAGGGAATGAACTGCCAAGATTTGCCTCAATTTATGCACTTATGCAATTTATATAGACCCATTAGTCTTCTGAATTCAGATTATAAAATACTAAAGAAAGTGTGGGCTGAGCACTTTTATTGGCAGCTCAGGAGTCTATTGGTAGTGATCAGACCAGGGTTTATAACGGGCAGATTAATGACGACGAATACCCAGTTTTTAATACATGCTTCAGATGTTTTTAATACAAACGCTATCCCGGCCAGTATTGTTATGGTCGATGCAGAGAAATCGTTCAACCTTGTGAATTGGAGAACCTTGTTTTTCACCATTGAGCGATTTGATTTTCCAGTTCAGGTGGTCAATATGCTTTGAAATATATATCAGGGAGCCGCGGCCCAGGTAGTCATTGATTCGAAACAAACAGGGACCATAAAAATAAATGGTGGGACTAGGCAGGGTTGCCCACTTTGGCCTTTGCTTTTTACTTTTTTTATCGAGCCACTTGCAATTAAAATACGCAATAATACGGCGATCAAACCTCCTATTTCTGACATGGCAAAGCTGGAACTCTTTGCAGACAATATCATTTTATATTTGACCCCAGATAAAGAGAATTTCGAAATGGTTTTAGTGGAATTTAAAAGGTTTGAGCTAATTGGTGGCTATAAAATAAACGCAAATAAAATGGAAGTTCTTGCCCTCAATGCAGACTTAAATTCTTTTCCACCTTGCTTGAGTATGCAAGCAATTAAACCGGACCCAGTCAGATATTTGTATCTAGCCAATACCATCAGCTATTTCAATTGAACTATTCAAGGATGAAGGAGAAAATTAAGAAACTCTTGAAATGATGGCTTTTACTCCCCCTATCGATAGTAGGAAGAGTTTTGTTAATTAAAATGTCTATACTCCCGTTACTTATATTCCTTTTTACTAATGTCCCAATAAGGATAAATATGTCCTTTTTTATAGAACTAGAAAGTTTATTTAGAGAATTTATCTGGGGAAAGAAAGTACCAAGGGTCAAAATGACAGTGGTTCAACTATCTATCACACAAGGGGCCTTAGCCTTGCCTCATTTAAAAACGTACTTCGAGGCAGCCTTTATAGATTTAAATTCGGGATTGATGCGGTCTAAATGCATTAAAGATAGCCTTTTTTTTGATAAAATGATTCAAGAAAGTGACTCGCAAACCCCAGTGTTTTTAAAAACTTCCAAAAAAAACTAGGTAGAAGACTTTGAAGGACGTGTCTTTTAGACTTCAGTCATTTTTTTAAAAAACAGTCTCCTCGGATCTCCAATGCTTAAATTTGAGAGAAATTTCTAGCTGTGGTCTCCAACTTCGATCTAGACACACTAGGAATTGGGAAAGATGTGGACTACTTGAGTTAAGACATTTTATAATTCAAAATAGGGTGATCTCTTGGCAAGAGGTAATGGTCCGGGCAGGAAGCCATCGGAAACCCCCTTTTTTGAATTTTTACAAATTGTCCACTCTTTAAAAAAAAATTATGGCATTTTGGACACCCTAGATCAATTGGTGGTAGCTTTATATGGGGCCAGAGTGAGCGGCGTGGAGAATTGGTACCGGTTACTTTACAAACAGGGTCATATGTCTGTGTTGGAGAGCCATTTAGTTCAAATAAATCGTGAGACAGGGTGTACCCTTTCCCTGAATGACTGGGAGGCTATATGCCATCTAGGAATCAAATCTTTGTGTGTGGCGAATTTTAAAAGGATGGCCTTCCTTTCTCAATGGCTCTCCTATTTAACCCCGGCCGCTCTAGAAAAAAGATTTCTGGGAGCCGAGAATAAGTGCTTCTGCTGCCAGACAGACAAGGAAGGTGGTTGGCATCATATTGTTTTTGGGTGCCCTCTGCTGAGACCGTTTTGGGAGGCAATTTTTACTTATATTGAGTCAACTATCCGTAAGCGCGCTCCACTCGAGGCAGAGGCTGCATTATTCGGATTCTGTCAAGATGGAGTGATCTTATCGGAGGCTGAGAACTTTTCTATTTATTTCTTGTACTATAGCTCGTTCATTAATTCTCCAGAATTGGAAATCGAGTGAAGTCCCCTTGCATTTGAAATGATTTAACAAAATTAAAAGGACCCGAGAATTTTAAAAAGCTTACGCCAGACGGGTCGGGACATCCAGGAAATTTGGAAAGAATTGGAAGTTTTTTATTGATTTAGAAAAGACGAAGGAGGGATTGTAGTATTCACTCTACATATTGATGCTGTAGCTGAATTGTATTGCATTTTAGCTGCTTTTACACATTATATTGTTGCACTTTATTGGTATTTCAGTAACATTTGCAAGTTCATTGGGTATTGTACTCTAGAAAAGTCTAAAGAGGGACTGCATGTATTTACTTTTCATATTAATGTTCTAAGCCGTTTCGTACTGCATTTTAGAAATATTTTGCACTTTACACTGTTGCACTTTATTTAAACTTGTAACCACATTGGTTATTGCACTTTATTTTTGATTTGCACACTATCAATACTGGTGATGATGATATTTGCTGCTACAGTTCATTGGCTATTGCACTCTAGAAAAGTTTAAAGAGAGACTACTGTATTCACTTGTCTAACAATGCTCAAGCTATGTTGTATTGCACTTTAGTAGCATTTGCCATGTATATTTTTGCACTCTATTGGTATTTCAGGAACATTCGCAAGTTCACTGGTTATTGCACTCTAGAAAAGTTTAAAAAGGGACTGCAGTAATTACTTTTCATATCAATATTCTAAGCCGTTTCATCTTGGATTTTAGAAATATTTTGCACTCTACACTGTTTCACTTTATTTAAACTTGAAAACGCATTGGTTATTGCACTTTTATATGATTTGCACAAAAACAATACTGGACGATGATGATATCTACTGCTATAGTTGAATATTTCTCTTTCTTGTTTAAGGGTACTTCAAAAAGAGAAGATTATTATTTTTTTTAAAACCAGATAATTGCCTGGAAAAAGTATATTGAGTTATAAAAAAATAATTAGTGACTGAAATATGATATATTTTTTAATTCAAATGTATTGTTTTCAAACGTTTTAATTGTCAACTTTATCATTCAAAAGTGTTCTTTCATAGTGTTTACTTCTCTAAATTATTCATTTTAGTTTGATAATGGCTCCAAGCCTCATTTATAGTGGCCCGCAAATTGCACTGTATCCTGGCCAGAAACTCCTCACAGCATAAATACTATCTAGCAAGGGAATGGTATTTTCCAAGTGTCCAATTTCAGGTCCACTACAGTTTATGCGCCTCATAATGGTGGATAATGCTCTAATAGCCAATGTTATTTCTCATCTATGGGTTTACAATCTCCGAATGTGCGGTACCTGCCCCACAACTTACACTAAGTTGCACTTGCAAAAAATCATGTGGGCAAATACCCCTGGTATGTGGAGGTGGTGTCCCTTTTTGTGCCACACTGCACCTTTAACAAGGGGCACTGCACACATACAGGGACACTGTGTCCTATCACTGCATTTATGGGACTCTCTTCTCCCACTTTGGCAGGGGCATTGACTATGTGCCATCTCTTTGGAGTGCACAACAATGCTTCTCCTGACTGCCTCCTTGCCTCTACTCCTGTGTCCATAATAGGGTGGGGAAGTGTTTCCCTAATTTGTATGGGCCTGTGCCACCATAAAAATGAGGGAACACCACATTTAGAAAAAACTGGTACAAAAGTGGCTGCACAAGTGTCTACTGCTCCTTCTCTAATGTCAGAGTGTGCCAGGGAATTGAAAACCAGAAGCACGCCACTGGGATATAACTTTACATGGCACTCTACTGAGCAAAAACATAAGATTGTACCTGAATCCGCATTTGAACCTCCGTTCGCATTAGAGACCTTTAAATTATATCATACCAAGTTGAAAACAGGAATGCTAAAAGCATTTGTGAATGTTCACCACCTTTCACAGTAAGCTGAGGGAGCCACCTTTAAAGTTAGTTCCACAATGAAATATGACAATATCTTGAGTATTTCTTGGAATTATGGAAGTACATTGGTGGCGTCCTCTTGTTCTCTGAATTGGCCTTTGGCTTGGTTCTGGGTAGAAATTCCTAATTTTCTACATAACGATTATCCGTCGTGCAGTGTTGTTTTTAATGTCTGTACCTAAAAGTAACTTGATTTTACATATTAACCTGTTTTTATATAGTGCTTCATACACACATCCAATGTACTGGTAATCTATTAAGTGCTTCTGCTATGGTGTGCGCACATAATAGTATGATGCTGCTGAAAATTGGTAAGAAATATTATTTAACTGACCTATTGGACCACTGCAAGAATATGTCAAACTTCTATTGATGACTTACCATGGAAGGAAAAAAGATTTAAAAAATATGGCCCTACCATTACTACACATGATCTGCAGTTTTCCGAGTGTGGATTTTCATGTTAAAAGACAGAATCCTGTGCCCTATTGTAAAAAGGAATTGCTGACATAAATACAGTTTCCAAGTCAATAGGAAAGCAGTCTTAAAGGTCAGTTGTGACACATCCCTTTTCAGTGCTAACTAGTGCTCTCATGTGGAAATATTGCCAGTTTGTGTCGAAAAGCTATCCAAGAGCATACACTGGAAAAGCAGAAACTCTGTGAACCACGGCTAGGCCAATTGTCAGGATCTATGTGAGTCTTTGCTTGCATAATAAAAACACTGAAGACCCCTACATAAACAGGCAACTTTTAAAAGAACTCTCACATCTGACAGCTATGTCTCAGTTGAGAATGGGAGTTTCCTCTCAGTACAGTGTGCTATTAGAGGGAGTGATGCACACATGTTAATTGGTGGCTTCCGTGCTAGGGAATCAGAGTTTCAGAATGGTTTATTGGATGGTTAGACAGAAAATTGGAAACAAACTTATTGTGGGACAAAATATCACATCAATAATATTGAGGATAAACATTTTGTGAAGGTAAGTTTCTATAGGTAAGCAAAGTTTTACTATATATAACTCCACATATATGCACATTGACAATATATATATTTATCTTCAAGGTGGGTCGATGTGGAGTTAAGAACAGTAAATCTATACTTACCTATTTGCACTTACCTTCTCGATATTTTGGTCCTTGCTATTTTTGACACAATATTCTGTTCACACCACATTTTTGTTTACAATATTCTGTTAGTCATTCAGTTTATTGCTAAGTGCACAGTACACTTGGAAGAGGCCAGCATCTGATGCCTCATGCAGGGCTGGTCCAACCTTTTAAGACCATCTGGGAGCACCAGTAGAGCTGATCCGACAGACCATCTTGTGGAGCATTTTGTGGCTGTTTGTGGGCCTGTTTTATGGCCTGTTGAGATACTTTTACTGCAAATTTCTATGATATTACCCCAAACATTGCCTTCAGCAACTTGAAATGTGTGCAGTCTACCATACCTTGCAAGAGACCCATACAGTGTGCCTCTATATGTTCAACACTACCTTGAATTGCAAAATATTCGGCTATCTGGTTTGCTATGGGGGGTTAATTTTATGCTGGTGGATGGGTCTAGTTTGTGTTGCAAATTGAGATCTCGATTACCTGGCAGAAAAGTGGAGTCTAAAGTGTATGGGATATAATGAGAACAATTGCAAGTGATATTCTCATCTGTTTCAATGGAACCATCACAAGAAAATCACCCAAAAATGTTACTCTCAGATGTAGCTAAAGGTCTTAGAACCATGTGCCACGCACTGACAACGAGACTCTGGAAACAACCATGGTTCAGAAATTACTTTGCTGCTTTTTCTGACCCATCTTTTGAAGATTTCATGGAGGAAAGTCAGGCTGAAAAGATACAAAAGCTCCATGAGGAGCTGAGGAAGATGGATTTTTCAAGTAGTGAGACACTCCTATAGTGAGTTCAGTAGAATCAAAGACCAACCTGTCTTCAAGCAGCTTGACTAAAGCCATTCTGTCCCTGTTAGATAATTAGAAAAATTCAAATCCCGAGGTAGCCACAATGTTCTTAATATTTTGGATGCCGGCATGCCACCATTTAAGCCAAAATTAGTGAAGCAGCAAATCATTCAACCTCTATCTCCAATGCGAATGGCTCCTGTTATCAAAGGGACTATGAATGTAACACTGTAACAGCACCTATCTTCAGGTTAGTCTCTTTCCATGTAGCGTGAGAAACTCAATCTTGAGCCACATACCCACCTTAAATTGTACTCTCAGTTTATTGCAAACTTTCCCCGAATCCCTCACCCAAAATGGCCAAGCTTTCTCCAATTGCAGGATTCAAGTCCCTCCTTCTAGTCATACCCCTGTGGAGAGGAAATTTCTGCCTCTCCGGCAGTGTTATAACTAATTTTACACCCTGTTGAGGACACAGATGGAAAGGCTAGGATGACTCTGGCAAACCAAGGTTGCCGTTCCCGACTGTCTATTTGGGATTTGTATTTCAAAAAGAGCTGAGAAAGCTGCCTTTTGCGTTTCTTTCTGTTCCTACCACCACTGTTAACACCTCTTCAACTTTACTGCTGCTAGGCGCCAAGCCAGAGTCATTGACAAGCAACTATTTGTTGATATTCAGTCTCTGGCACAGGGATGTGAGGCCAACCAGTTCTTAATAAATATACTATAAAGCACACATTTAAAAGGTTATGTTTCTACTAAAGCTATTACAAATCTATAGTCACCATTGAATTTGATTTTCAAAACAAAGTGAAAAATAACTTTTATTGAATGCTTTAGTATTTTCCCAAGCCAAGAAAAGACAAAAGTTTTTTTATTTCTAATTAGGGCTACAAAATGTAGTTTTACCTATATAATGAGAATAGCTTTTTTGAACTGTACACAGTGCCAGCATAAGGTTACCATAATCTAACATGCCTCACAGTTCCTTTACTTTAGGCACCTACCCCTAGGGGGCTTACAGAACAATGCTGATTTTTTTGGGGATGGCTTAGTTAACATAAAAAGCAAGATTTTCCACATGGCACAAGCACTTTCCCTTGTTATGTGAGACAGCAATGCGTTTATATTGCAGCTATGCCAGAGCATAATTGTGCTCGCTGGAGCAATGCTTTTTTTCATTTATGTGGGCGGTGTAAGTCCCTACTTCAAATCCCATAATACATTTAACTTCCACACTACTGGTGCATTTTCTGTGCCAGTTTACAATGGTATTACTGAAAAGTTTAATAACCCAATCGAGTAAAACCAATTTGACTGCAAACATTTACGGACAAAGCACGTGCACTGCAGTCCTAAATGGCATTGTTTTAGAGAGTCATAGGACCAGCACAAATGTTGTCTATACAAGACAAAAACTAGGATTTGACAATGCAGAAAAGGCAGATTTCCTCTAGCCAGGATTGGTCAGGCAGGTGACCTGAAGACTCAGAAGAAATTCATGATCACAGACTGGGACCAAATTGATAATTGCATCATTGCGGAATGTGGCACAGGTACCTTGCTGCAAACCTTATGGCGCAAAACAAATAATAGAAACTCAGACATTGAGAGGTAGCTTGGCTGCTTGTTTCCAGTCCAGGGAGGACCTGGCTTGGCAGTTCAGGCTGGACTGTTCCCATGGGGCACAGGGTCAAAACTGATTTGCATATGGCTGGGTTCAAACTGGAATGGCATGGTGAGCAAAAAAACGATGGATTTAGGCCCAGATCTCTGTGCTGGGGTGAATGTATGACATTGTTCTTCATTCTGTCCATCAACTGTTGTTTTTGCATTTGTCACCCCGAGTGGGACGGGTATGCTCAGACGTGAGTCCCGTGCTCTCCATGCCACTGGAATCAAGCTATTCAGGCTGATGAGGGATGAAAGCCCGAAACCGGTCGTTGGCTGCTTGTTTCCAGTCCAGGGAGGACCTGGCTTGGCAGTTCGGGCTGGACTGTTCCCATGGGGCACAGGGTCAAGACTGATTTGCATATGGCTGAGTTCAAACTGGAATGACATGGTGAGCAAAAAAACGATGGATTTAGGCCCAAATCTCTGTACTGGGGTGAATGTATGACATTGTTCTGCATTCTGTCTATCAACTGTTGTTTTTGCAGCTCCTAATGTCACACCATGCCCACGTACTCCAAGGGCTAAAACTTCTTCCATTTCCTTTCTCTTCCTCCATGGAACATACTGGAGCATCATTCAACAACATGGCTCACATTAACCCCAAGCCATTTCAGAAAATTGCGTACTGCATTCGACCCAATATACCCATCTCTTTTTCCAAATCTCTTTTTGACCTCTTCTGTTTCTTTATGTCCCCTCTCTGGACGTTTTAATTTGGCTCCCACTTTCTATGTATCCAATTTAGGAGTATACTTTATACTCTTTTTAAAATCCTGTTGTCCGGTGACAGGTGTCAGTCAGTTATTATTAATGGCTCTTCTGCTATGCTTATGACTATGACTTCACCACTATTCTAAACCCTGGGAAACTATTCTTTGCATTACACTATGGAAAGACGCAATAACCCAAGACCCACCATGATGTCATCCAATGGCAATGTGGGTATTCTTTCATCTTTCAGAAGACTTTTCCATCCTACCATCTTTGGTGCTTGCAACATTTTTTTTGTGATTGGTGTTTTTTATCAACCCATCAGAAGTGCTTGGAGGTGTCCCTTACTTCACAAGCAAATATTCTACAGACGTTTGAAAAATTAAATACATAATTCCATTTGTTTGTTAATTTAACCCCTTCGGCGCTCATGACGAGCTGAGCTCGTCATGAGTCGTGCCGCTCGCACGCTGATGACGAGCTCAGCTCGTCATGTAACGCGGCTTTTTGAAAAAAGCCGTGTAGCGCAAAAATAGCCGCCGCACGCATGCGGTTAAGGCATACTTTAAACCCATTCTAAGCATCACATCAACGTGTTATTAATCCATCCATTGTTGGTGTTCATGTAACGATTATATTATGTTTTGTGGTGCATTAAGTATTTTTTTAGTTTTGGTTCTTTGTTAAAATTAGGTAGATGTGCGTTAAAAAAAGGAAATGTAAGAGTTTGATGGTGTTTAGCCAAAACACCGAGCATTCATCTAAAAACTAGGGACTATTTAGTGATAGTGCGGGGCTTGCCCAAGAGCCTCAGAAAGACTCATGCCTAAAAGAAGCAAAACAATAATGAAAAGGGAGTTATGCCCACTTCCTCCTGGCAGAACTGACAAATTTAAGGGTACTTTAATAAGAGAAGATTTTTTTTTCTTCCTTAAAGTACGGAAAAGTAATGGAACCAAAGCATTGCCTGGAAAGATCTTGAGCTATAACAAAGTAATTAATGACTGAAATATTATACTTTTGAATTCAAATTGATTGTTTTCAAACTTTTAATTGTCATCTGTATTCATTCAAACGTAATCTTTCAAAGTGTTTACTTCTCTAAATTATTAATTGTAATCTTTCTCCTAGAATAGTTTAGTGTAATGTAGTTTTAATTATGACAGCCACTATTCAAATTGTAGGCACATTGATTTTTTTAAATGCAAAATAACTGAAAATCTATAGTTTCCAGATCCTTATTGATGTTTATGAAAAGGTATTATGATGAGGAGTGCACATTTTTTGCACTTCGGTTTTAGAAAAAGAAAGCCTTTAGTTTGATAATGTCTCCAGGCCTCCTTTGTAGTGGCCCACAAATCATGCTGTATCCTGGGCAGAAATTCCTCACCGCGTAAATACTATCTTGCAAGGGAACGGTATTTACCAAGTGCCCACTTTCAGGTCCCCTTCAGTTTCTGCACCTCGTAATGGTGGATAATACATTAATAGCCAATGTTATTTCCCATTCCCAGGAACGCAATCTCTGAATGAGCGGTACCTGCCCCACAATTCGCACTACGTTGTACGTGCAAAAAATAATGTGGGCAAATAAGCCTGGTGTGGTCAGGCTGTGTCCAGGGATATGTCCCTGTTTGTGCCGCACGGCACCTTTAACCCCTCCCATGCTCATGACGAGCTTAGCTCGTCATGAGCCACGGTGGCCGTGTGCTCTTGAAGAGCTAAACTCGTCATGACCATTCCGCCACGCCCACACGGGGATAATTCCCCTGCTGTGCTGGGCGTTCCATTGGAACGGGCGTGGTCATAAGGAGCTCAGCTCGTCAAGAGCACACGGCCACCGTGGCTCATAATGAGCTGAACTCATCACGAGCACTGGGGTGCTGCACGTGCTCCCCTCCCCCTTGTACAGCGGGGCAATTCACCCCGCAGGGAAGGGGTTAACGAGGGGCACTGCACACATACCCAGGGGAACATCATCCTATTACATAAATTGTGCTGACCTCAGAGCAGCTGCAAACCTGTGGCTAAGGGCAGAGCATTAGTAAGAGATGGAACAGTTGTTTGGGAGCGATGTTTGGGGGATCTATGGGACTTTTCTCCCACATTGGCAGGGGCATTGACTATGAGCCATCTCTTTTTATGGTGCACAACAATGCACCTCCTGACTGCCTCTTTGCCTCTTCACCTGTGTCCATAATATGGCAGGGGAGAGTTTCCCTCATTTGCATGTGCCCGTGCCACCATAACAATGAGGGAAAATTTAATTTAAAAAAAAACTTGCACTATTTGTATTACAGAAGGGGCTGCACAAGCGTCTACTGCTCCTTCTCTAATGTCAGAGTACGCCGGGGTACTGGAAACTGGAGACACACCCACTGTGTTCCCAGGGCACTATACTGAGCAAAAAATTAGGATTGTACCTGAATCAGCATTTGAACCTCCATTCTCATTACAGACCTTTGAATGATATCATACCAACATGCAAACAAGAATGTTAAAGGCATTTGTGAATGTTCAATACCTTTCAGAGTGATCTGAGGGAGTCACATTTAAAGTTAGTACCACAATGAAATATGACAGTATCTTGAGTATTTTCTTGGAATTATGGAAGTACATTGGTAGCATCCCTAATTGAGACTTTTCTTGTTCACTGAAGTGGCCTGTGGCTTGGTTCTGGGTAGGTATACCTAATTTTTGAGATAATGATTACCCGTCATGCAGGGTGGTGTCGGCACCTTCTCAATGTCTGTACCTAAATAGTAACTTGATTTTACATATTAACCTGTTTTTTATATAGCACTTCATACCCACATCCAATGTACTGGTATTCTATTAAGAGCGTCTACTATGGTGTGCGCACATAGTGGTATGATGCTGCTGAAAATTGGTGAGAAATATTATTTAACTGAGCAGTTGGATCTTTGCAAATATATGTTAAACTTTTATTGATGACTTAAAATGGAAGGATTTTTTTTTTTTTAAATATGGTCGCCCTGCACAGAGAGAAGTGAATTACTTTAGGGCTTGTGTTTGTTCCTAATACATTTTTACATCAAACACTTTACACATTCCCAATACACTATGCGACTATTTCCAGGAAACCTTACCACATAGAAAGTCAATTATTTTATCAACACACAAGGAAAGAAAGATCAAAGGAAAACTCTCTGATCAGTTCTATAATGAAAACCCTTTCAGCGTTCACTGATCCGATTTAGTGCTAATGCTAACGCGGGATTACTGGTTACTAATTATCTTACCAAATCCCATTTCCTGTCGACTGAATCGTTGGTACCTGTCTTGAGTAAAAGGTAATCTCGCAGTAAACAATCAATTTAAGAACTTACACCACTCTAAATGACCACTGACCAAAATTAAGTTTTAAAGATTTAATATAAAGTCAAAGATAACTGAAGATACAAACTTCTCAAAATGAGATTAAGAAGATAAATCGGTATCACTATGAACATGAACTTTTTGAATAATCTGAGTCTGAAAAACAGAATAATAAGTACAAGCTCGAAAACCATCAGGTTTGCCAAAATGGATACAAGTTGCAACCTCAAAGTCATTACAGAAAAGAAAATTAAGGTTAGTCTGTCCCTACACTACACTAAATGACATCCCTACTTAACAAGATCTTTACCCTCTAGGTGTCAGCCGTGGTGATTTCCTAAGAAGATCACGCACTTCTCTTTGTCTCTTCTCTGATAATGGGTCTCTCCTGATCAGCCTATCTGCCTACCCATCCGCTTCCTTAGGCTCCCAAAATCATCTGCTCTGCCCTCCTCCCGGGTCACTTTCCCTAATACCAAATCACATTTCCAATAGAAACGCCCCTTGGGACGCCCCTCACGTGGTACATCTTTGCGCGGTAAAACTCCATGATGGTACTCTTGAAGACCCTCGTTATAGTTGACCTTGGTTCCCAGGCTCCTTCTTCCGTGCGCTGATACCCCCTGAAATTCCTGGAAACTCCTACAGGCCTGCGCAAGGCGCCACTGAACAAAGTCCCTTTCATTCGAGCTGATTAGGACCCTCGCACCTGCATACAGCTCGTCCTGCAGTGGGCCTCAAATTCCAGACTTCACCATATCTTAGGCCATAAAACACTCTCAGAGCTCCATACTGGACACCTCACGACCTCTCCTCTAACGAGCACATGACGATTTAAACTACATGACATTATCTGTTCTGGCCTACTTGATTTACATGCAGCAGGTTCCTGCACTCTTAAAACGTTAACTTGATTTAAACAGCAAACATTCTTAACTAGCATACGTTTCTAAAATAACACATCTATAAAGCATATACTTTTAACCCTAAGTCCAATAGTACATTTTGAAAGAACCATGTCAACTTTATCTCACATTATTTTAGCAGCACGTTCAGGTTTGCTGTGAATTGCCCTAAGGCCTACACAAAATACTGGAATCCAAAGTTACATTTAATTCGGACATGACTCTTTTAACATGAGAGAACCATGAGGTTTTCACATATACTCCAACATTTCTACATTTAATCTCACACCGTTATAATTATGGTTACTCTACTTAACATTCTATACATTTCGCTATTGAATATAAAACACTCGTGTGCAAAACATGTTTAAACTAACTACGTGCTTGTAAATATGGCGTACTTATACATTTTTTCAAACTTGTGCTCTCTCAGTCCCCCCTTTGATGACCTTTAGGGGTCATCATTACCATGACACTAAAATGTAGAACCTTTAAAGTGAAGACAGGGCAGTACCACTTCTTTTCATACTCTCTAATGCTTTCAGACTCTTATATTGAGTGTCCTGCATCGCTGTCAACTCTTCTTCCTGTTTCTTCATAGCTCTCTGTAACCTATTTGCTCTATACCATTGATACAAACGCACCAATCCCCACAAAGTGATTACACAAATCATTACTATGATGATGGGCTTCAATATGTACCAAACGATACCCTTTCCTAAGTTGGCAAACCAACTTCCAACTTTACCCATTCCATGACCTACTTTTTCCCACACATTTACCTTTGCCAGGTCCTCAATTTCGTAGTGTATGGCAGTGATGTTTTGTATATACTTCTCTAGAGGCTTTGAATTGTCTGGAATGTAAGTACAGCATTCCTGTACCTTCAAGGCCCTACAGACTCCTCCCTCTTTTGCTAACAGAACATCTAAAGCAAGTCGGTTCTGAAGAACCATTGCCCTAATCGATTGCATCTCCCCCTCTATCAGCATCAAGGATCTTGCAGTACTGGCAGACAGTCTATCTACGACTGTAGCTAACCTCCTGATCTTAATGTCATTCATTATCAATCCTAAGAAAGGGAATGCAGCACCTATTACATCTCCAACTACTTCTGCTGCACCCAGCCCTCGCTTCCATCTAGTTGATATTTCTTTCTTAGGCGTGTCTAAATTCTCAACATGATATATTTTAGGGAAGACAACAGCCAGATAGCATGATCCGTACCAATTATCTGGTAACTTCACATAGGCATATCTTCCACATACAAAATATACATTTGGTATTGCTTGCATCCCTTTCATGAAGTTCTTAGAGTAGTACTCCAATTGAAAGGCATGTTCACAATTTACTTGTCCTACATAAACGTTTTCATAATAGGAGTAACTCCTGTGAATGCACAGTTTCCCCCGTTTCTCCTTATCCAAAGCAATTGGACCAATACTACCTTTTCGTTGTTGTGCCCTTTCCTCCTTGGTCCAATCTGTTTCCCCTTGTCCTGATGCCTTCAATATCTTCTGCCTCCTGTATCTAGTATCTACCTGAGCTATAAACTTTTTCTCAACTTCTGATATTTGACAAGTCAGATTGTTGATTCGAGCATGTGAAGTATGTAACGTTCTCCATGGAATAAACCATTTGTGTAACCTGTCTTCGCTTTTGTAGTAGTCCCATTTGTTCAAATGCTTGAAATTCGGAACCTCTGGCAATGTCGAGTCGAAATTCGAGAAGTAATACTCAAATCCGTCTCGTCCATAAAACATACTTAACAATAAACTGCACGTTATCCCATATGTCAACGGGAGATGATGGTATTTGATACCCTCCTCCACCGAGATTGGTAATTGCATACAGACATAGCAATCCTTTACCTCCATGGCATCAACATATTCATAAAGCAACTTAGCATAAGCATTTGACTTGTAATTCCCCTGTGACTCATCCATGTGTAACCTTTTTACTTCTGCATCTAACAACGCTTTGTCTTTCTCATTGTTGTTTCCCTTCTCCTTAATAATGGTAGTTCTCGGTGTTGACACTCCCTTATCCTCCTTAACTGTGGTTCCATCCCCTTCGTGTCCCGCTAGGAATGAAACAGTTACCACTAAAATTATAAGAGAAACCACTACTCCTAAAAATGTAACAGCTATACATTTTGCCCTGCGGTTCGGGTTGCCAGCCTCCATGTTCTCAAACAGTGTAGTTTTCGACTATCTTCCAGCATTCACTTCCTCTTCTTTTCAAACAAAGTCTTTCTCTCTTGCAATGTCTTTCTTGGAACACTTGGAAGCTTGACAATTTATTTCCGCAAAACAATTCAAAGTCCAGTAATATAGACAACCCTAGCCCTTCTCCATCCGCTAAAAGGAAACCCCTACCATTTTTTTTTTCTTCTTCCACTCGGCGCTAGGTTATCTTGCAACAATTTACAATTTCTTTTCAAAAGTCTTATTTTCGTCTGAAGTTATGTATGACTCAAGGAGTGACACTACTTCTTCATAAACGTCCATCCGAAGTATCATTCCCTCAGGTTCTGGACAGTTCGTACCACAACATGGAAAGTCAACCTTTTCTAGGATTATTCTCCTTATTTCGCTCAAGACAAGTGGACGGACGAAATTGAGAGTTAGCGTTTTTTCAATTTCCAATCCTGGTACTATCAGTTCTATATCCACAATTACAAAGGGGTTCGTTCTAATCAAGATCACTTTCTTCACCTTTCCAGATCTGCACCCCCTTAAAGCCATTCGCAATATGATATTAGTCCACAACAATAAGTGCTCCTAACATTTCTACTACTCGCTCAAGCATTTCCAAACGAAGAAGAGTTCCCTCCAATATTGGATATCGTGAACAGCAAACTGGAAACTCAACTGTTTCTAAAATCAACTTTCTTATTCCACTCAGGAGAGCAGGATGAACGATGTTGAGTGTCAGCAACCTTTCGGTCTCCGCTCCTGGCAGTAGAAACTTTATTTGCACTGTGATGATCGGGTCAGTTCTGATCAGTTCCACTTCCCTGATCCTCCCTGTTCTGTGTCTCCCAGACATCTGCAACAAGGTAGGTCCAGTCGGGAGTAGAGTATCTTCTGCTAGGCACTCGCACCCTACTTGATCTTCTAAGACCCTCCTCGGCTTGATCCTGGATATCTTCTTCTGGATCTGAGTCTTCGGATATAGGAGTAAGCGTTTCTTCCTGGGCCGACCTCAAACTTAGCCTTCTTCTCCTTGTTGGCCAAGTGGCAGCTCCAAGCCTTATTCTCCTATTCCTTGTCCTCCCACTTGGTTCTTGATCGCTCCGATACGGATCTGAGTCTGAGTCGTATTCACTTCTGCTCTCTCCTTCAGTTGCGTCTTCTGTCTCACTGCCGTCCTGCCTTCGCTCTTCTTCTGAATCCGATGCGTTCCCAACTTCTTCCGACACCTCCTCAGCTGCCTCAATCCCTTCTTGCGACTCTTCTTCCACTTCCGGGCTTTCGTCTGGGATGGGAGCTGTTCCTTCTAGAGGTGCTGGAACTCTTCTAGAATGGGATGCATGGATCCAATTTGGCAGCCCCCCGCACTTCACCGCGGTGTTCGTGATCAGGATTACCTGAAAGGGCCCACGCCAGCGAACATCTAGGCAGTTCTTCCGGACGTGCTTTTTAACCAAGACCCAGTCCCCTGGGTTCAGGTCATGACACAGGTTCCTCGCTGCTGGAACTTCAGCCGCATGCACCTGAAGGGACACAGAATGGATGGCGTCAGACAGTCCTTTACAATAATCCAAGATCAGATCATCTGTAATATTCAATAGAGCAGTAGTTGGAACTGTAGGAAGTCTCATGGCCCTCCCCATCAGGATCTCGTGGGGAGAGAGACCTGTCCTCCTATCAGGTGTGCTGCGCATGCTCATGAGCACCAATGGAAGAGCATCTGGCCAACTCAAAGATGTGGATGCCACTACTTTAGCCAATCTATTCTTCAACGTGCCGTTCACTTGTTCCACAATTCCTGAAGCTTCTGGTCGATAACTACAATGCAGCTTTTGATCGATATTCAGTGGGGAGCACAACATCTTCACTATTTCGCTGTTAAAATGTTTTCCTCTGTCAGATTCCAAAGAGGCAGGCACCCCGAAGCGCGGTATCAACTCTCTGAGCAACAATTTAGCCACTGTGAGTGTATCGCACCTACGTGTAGGGTACGCTTCAACCCATCTGGAAAATACGCATACAATCACCAACACATACCGAAGGCGATTGACTCTTGGCATTTCAATGAAATCTAGTTGCATTCTATTGAAAGGCCCCCCCGACCTCCCAATGTGACTCAGTGTGACTGGTGTTCGTTTGCCTACGTTCAGTTGTTGGCAGGTAACACATCGCTTACATACTGATTCTGCTGCTATTCTGAATTTCGGGCAATACCAAGTCTGCCTAAACACTCTCATCATAGCATCCCTTCCTAGATGTACTGGACCATGTATTTCTCTCGCCATGGGATTAGCTAATTCTTCAGGTAACACAGCTCTCCCATCAGCTGAAACCCCAAAATCCATTTCACTTCGCACACAGCCTGCTATTTCCCATGCCTTTTTCTCTGTTTCAGGTGCGTTCTCCTGCATTATTCTTAAATCCTCCCAAGTGTCTACAGTTTCTAACATCATACTTAATTCAGTCTTTTCTTCTGCACCTTCTATTTCCACCTTTGAGAAAGAATAACTTTGTTCCGCACAATAGCGTGCGACTTCATCAGCATATCTATTGCCTTGTGACACAAAATCTGTATTCTTAGTATGAGCTACACACTTCACTACTGCAATGTCAACAGGACCTTGTAATGCTTCTATCAGCAATCGCACAAATTCTCCATTTCGAATGGGCGAACCAGAGGAGGTCATGTAACCCCTCTGAGACCACAACTGCCCGAAATCATGAACCACACCGAAACCATATTGGCTGTCCGTGTAGATGGTGACTCTCTTTCCATTTCCTGCTATGCAGGCACGAGTTAGGGCAATAATCTCTGCTACCTGTGCGGAATGTACTCCTTCCAGGCAAGCGGCTTCCACAACTCCAGTAATGGTACAAACAGCATAAGCTGCTCTCAACCGACCAGTATCGTCTCTTAAACATGAGCCATCAACAAAGTAAATTTCATCGGGGTCAGACAATGGCTCATCCACTATATCTGGTCTGGGTTTCGTGCATAGTTCAGTCACATCAAGGCAATCGTGGTCTTCACATCCTTCGCCTTCTATTACCGAAGGTAATGGCATCAAAGTAGCAGGATTCAAGACAGAGCATCTCCTGAGAGTCACGTTTTCTGCGGCAAGTATAACTTGCTCATAACGCGTGAGCCTGCTATTGGTCAGATGCTGCGTCTTCGTCCTGGTCATTAACAATTCAACTGAATGCGGTACATACACCACCACTGGATGTCCCATTACAATACTTTCGCTCCTTTCAATGCTGACACCCGTTGCAGCAACGGATTTGAGACATCCGGGCAACGCTGCGGCTACTGGATCTAATGTAGCCGAAAAATATGCAACTGGTCTACGGGCATTACCGTGGGTCTGTGCCAAGACTGACAAAGCACATCCCTCTCTCTCACAGCAATAGAGTGAAAATGACTTTTCGTAATCTGGCATTCCCAGAGCCGGAGCACGACATAAATCGTCTCTCAGCTGTAAAAACGCCACCAGACATTCTTCATCCCATGGTACCGGATCACTCACCTCCTTGTGCGTCAGTTTCTGTAAGGGCTTTGCTTTCAGTGAAAAGTTAACTATCCACTGTCGGCAGTAACCCACCATTCCTAAGAACATTCTAACTTCTCTCTGTGTTGTAGGCGCATTCATTTTCATTATCGCCTCAATCCTCTCTGGGGACACCTTACGTTTCCCTTTTTCTAACCTGTGCCCTAGATACTGTACTTCTGTCAGACAATACTGTAACTTGCTCGGAGATACCTTATGTCCATTTTCAGCTAAATGATTCAGTAAGGCAATTGAATCTACTTTACAAGCTTCCTCTGTTTCTGACGCAACAAGTAGGTCATCTATGTACTGTACCAGAACCGAGTTCTGTGGCAGTACTAGATTCTCAAGATTCTTTTTCAACAACTGATTAAAGATGGATGGACTGTCTGTGAATCCTTGTGGGATTCGACACCATGTTAAAACGCGATCTTCCATTTTAAACGCAAAAAGGTACCTGCTCTCTTCATCCAATGGGATTGAAAAGAAAGCCTGACAAAGATCTATCACTGTGAACCATTCTGCTTGACATGGTATTTGAAACAATATTACTGATGGATTCGGTACCACGGGACAACATGAAACGACTATGTTGTTAATTTTTCGTAAATCCTGAACTATCCTAAACTTCCCGCTAGGTTTCTGCAAACCCATAATCGGGGAGTTACAAGGACTGCCCACGATTTCCTTCAGTATTCCCTGCTGTATCATTGACTCGATCACAGGCTTTATTCCCGCAATCGTTTCCTGGGACAATTTGTATTGAGGCGTTCTTGGAAACTCAACATTTGGTTTTACCAGAATTTTTACCGGTTCTACCCCTTTAATCAATCCTATATCTTCTCCTGTGAAATCCCACACCTCTGACGCCACTGCATCTCTTAAGTCTTGTGGAAGATCTTCTACAGTCAGAGTAGGATATAGTTCTACACAGAATTTTGAATTGGCCACCTTAAAGGTAGCATCATCGTCGGTAGTCTGTACCTCCACTCCTTGTGGGGTGCAGTATATGGTGCAATTCAATTTGCATAACAAATCCCTACCTAACAGACATACCGGACTCGAGTCACAAACCACAAACTGATGTTCGTTCATGTGGTTTCCAATTTTCACAGACACTGGTTCTGTCAAGGGACTAGTCATTCTTTTATTTGCGACTCCTACCACTTGAATTGTTTCCCCTGACATTGGCAAGTCTGGAACTACCGCTGATCTCAGAGTCGAACGAGTAGCCCCAGTGTCCACTAAGAACGTAGTGGGACACCCTGCCACTTCTGCCTCAACAAATGGCCCTCTCTGATCCACTTCTAGAACTGCCCCGAGGGTACAGTCTTCTTCACTGCTCACCCGTTGTCCTGTCAATGGATCAATGTAATAACATTTTTCTTCCTCGATAAACAGAGGCATTTGTTTAAAGACCTTTCCTCCAGCTGCTATCTTCGGTGGCTGTGGGAATTGGGCCCGTGGAGCCGAAGTCCCCCCTTTGGCCACCTTACTGCTTGGGACTGTCACTTTTTGCACTGGGTCTTCTTGGACCTGCTCTTCTACTTCTGGCTCTCCGTTTTCAGGGTTAAAGGGACACTCGCGTCGCCAATGCCCCACCTGATGACACAGATGACACTTTGTCGTTTTCTTTAAAGTGGCAAAGTCTATCCTAGGTCTCTGCCCTTCTTCATTATCTTTGTTCTGACCATTTGGTTTTCGTCCCATCCCCTGCTTCTGCTGGCCACCCTTCCCAGCGGACTGCATTTGCACCACCATCAATTTCTCCTTTAGATTCTTGGCTTTAGAATCTATCTCGTCACTGCAGTACCTCGCATATCGTAAAATCTCATCTAGTGGTTTGTTCTGCCAACAGATTAAATGTTGCTGTATCATCAAACAAATATCAGGTCTCAACCCCAAGACAAACTTTGACACGAACTGCCCTATGTCTTTGGGATCCATTACATCTAGTCCACTGTATTGCTTGAATGTTTTCAACAATCTTTCATAAAACTCGTGAACTGTCTCCTTGGGTTCCTGCCTTGTTCGGTCTATTTTTACCCAATCTATATCCTGTGGTGGTACCTTATCTTTCAGCCATGCTATTACCCTTTCATACTTTCGCATGACAATCTCAGATGGTCCATTTGTTCGAGCATCCCTCAATGGTTCAGCATTTGGCCATTCGACACTAGTCTTACAAGGGGTCCATAGATCAGATGGGACCACGATGTCAAACAACGTGTTCAAATCTATCCACAGTACTTTCGAGATTTTAACGAACCTCTCTACCTGCTTATACCATTCGACTGGATTGTCCCGCAACTTCGGAAATGAGTTGGTAAATGCGGCTAAGTCTCCTCTACTCCAGGGCACATGTACATAATTTCCATTTGATATTTCTCGCAAAGGGAATGCCTCCATCTGCATTACCCTTCCCTCAGGGGTCATCACATTTGTACTTCGCCTAACTGTGCCCTTTTTCGACCACCTTTCTTCCCATTTATCCAGTTCTCTCCACACTCTTATCCCTGTTACCAACTCTCTTATGTGTGTTTTTAATCCAGTAGTTCTCTTCTCATCTAGATCTTGGTCTGCGTACTGTAATCTGTGGTTGCTCTGCAATGCCCTTGTCCTAGACAAATCCACGGCATACTTGTCTGCCAAATCAGTCAGTTTTTCATGAAACGCTCTAGCTTTCCTAGTAATATCCTTTGCCATGAACAATAACTCATCCTGTTCATACAATTCTATCCTTTCCAAAGGCAATGTTCCATCTATTATCTCATCAACATCTGATTTTAAACTGGTAACATCAAGCCTTTTTGCCTTTATTTCAGCTTTCAAGACACTCAATTTAGCTCCTCCATCCGCATCTCTCCCATCCCAGCTCCGAGATCTACGTTTAGGTATTGGTGAATTATAGGGAGTCCTCCCCTGTTCCCATCTCTCTAAGTCCCATGCCTTTCCATCTTCTCGGGGTGGGTGGTGAAACACTCCTTCATGCCTCCCAGCCTCTCTCTCTCCATCCTGGCTAGTTTCACGGGATAGAGGGTAAGAGGTTCTATTACTCCCTCTTTCTTCCCTACTTCCCTGTGATTCCTGATTATTCGAGGCGTGGCGGGACCTATCGCTGTTCTCCTTTCTCCAATGTTGAACGTCTTCCCCAAGTGTATGATGAAGGCACCTAAACCTATTCTGAAAAGCCCGTACCGCCTCATCTCCTCCGTTCCCCCAGAGACGGGACATTTCCTCACATTCTACAATCTTAGTATTTTGTTCCGGCTGTTCTCTCTGATTTGTAGGACATGCATCCCCTCTATTCTCTTGACTTTGGCCTTCCCGGCTCTGACTACTCTCGCTGGCCCCACAATGAGATACTGTCCCGTTTCCCCTGCTTTCCCACTCTGGTTCCGTTCTTGTCCTGTTACTCGGAGATACTATGGACCCGTCCCATTCCCTCAAATCAGCTCTTAACTCTGAAAAAGATCTTGGCCGCGGTCCCCTTAGATCCATTGGTCCTCTCGGACCTCCCTGTTCTGAATTGGGACCGACAGTTGTGTCTAATGGGGTGTTCCACGTTACCGAACCTGGTAATTGTTTCCATGCATTCGTCACATTATTCCTCCTTTCCATCTCAATCCTTTCCCTATCCAATTGCCTTTGTTGTTCCCCTCTATCTCTCTCAGAATTATAGATCGAAACTATGGGTCCTATGGTAACAGGCACTTGAAGAGCGTCTGGCAATCCCACAGACTCAACCCTTTCTGTGGTTGGCGTTTTCTGCACCACAAACCTTCCCACTAAACTCTGTACAGTGTTGTTTGGAGGTGTTTCTCCGCCTTTGTTAGGTGTCCATTCCGATATAGGGAGTGGTGTATATCCCTCTATCTCATTCCCATCTTCCCTTGCGAGCCCTCTATCTTCTATCAATCCCACTCTCGGAGGTGGTCTATCCATTAACAATCTGTTTATCAGATTGTCCTCCGACTCGCTTTCCTCGTCTTCTTCCATGAGGTTTCCTCCTCCTGACACCTCCCTCATCGGATACATCTTCTCCACCTCAATAGTCTGTACCCTCCAACGCTTTTCCTCCTCATCCCATTTGGAATCTCGCACTGCCCTTACCGATCGCGTCAGCCTTTGTTGACGCCTGTTCAAATTTCGGTCGTGTGCAGCCTTAATCCATGCATTAAGAGCCTCAAACTGTGTTGGTCTAGGTGAGGGTTTCGATGAGGACATGGTTGCTTTTAGCCGATGTAACACCTCTAACTTAAACGTTCCATACTTCGGGAACTGCATTTCCTCATTTCCTTCCGTAAGCTTATTCCAAGCCCCAATCCATAATATCGTATGCAGCCCCACATTCGTTGCCATATAATGAGCTGGCGTACCCTCTGGGGGAGCCTCTTCCCCGTAATAATGTTCACTTCGTTTACGTTTAAAAATCCCTTTCAAACACTTAAAACACTTCATGATTTCTCTTTTCTCCGCGTTTGTTTACTTCCTGATGATATTCCACCAATTTCAGCGCCGTTCTCACTAACTGGCCTATCCGTACGCGGCTTTCCTCCGACGTCACTCTAGCCGCCCAACCAGAGCGCGGCTCTAGCTAACGTCACACCAACCGCTCAATCAGAGCGCGGCTCTAGCCGACGTCACCCGTCCCCCTTCGCAGCAGTTCCCCTCCTTTCTCAGCTCGTCTCCTCGGTCATGCACGCATCCCATTCATACTCTGAAAAATGATTACTTCCGTCCAAGCGATCACCTTTCTTTGACTGTACGCCCACAGTCTTTCTGTAGTTGTCACCCTAACTTGGCGAAATGTCTTTCCGTTTACTTCCAGACAATCGCCTTCTCCGATAGGTTACTCACACGCAGTAACTTTCGACCAGCGTCTGTTACTCATACACTCACTCTTACACTCCCCCTATCTTGGATCCACGGCGGTCAATGGTACCTCGTGACCTCCGTACTATGGTCGACAACTACCCTGGATGTTCGATACACCCAAAACCACTTAAGCTCTGGCCTGAACTTAAGATTTCACCAGTTCACCCGTTTACCAGGTTACCAGTTTACCAGGTTGCGCGCGCTCACAACCTTCTCTCTTTCACACTACAGGCATTCAACTCCGCAAGACATTACAATACAAATACAACACAAAACACCGCAATCTGTTCACGCATGACCCTTTTTATACTCACTCTCCGATACTGCTGCTTTTCTCGCACCGTCTGCACCTTTCGGCACACGATTCTTCCGCTGCTCGTCTCTCGACGTCTCGGGCCTTGGGGTAAACTAACCTCTCTAGATTACCTTCCTCAAGAAGATAACCATCCTCACTCTGCTACCAACTGCTAACGCGGGATTACTGGTTACTAATTATCTTACCAAATCCCATTTCCTGTCGACTGAATCGTTGGTACCTGTCTTGAGTAAAAGGTAATCTCGCAGTAAACAATCAATTTAAGAACTTACACCACTCTAAATGACCACTGACCAAAATTAAGTTTTAAAGATTTAATATAAAGTCAAAGATAACTGAAGATACAAACTTCTCAAAATGAGATTAAGAAGATAAATCGGTATCACTATGAACATGAACTTTTTGAATAATCTGAGTCTGAAAAACAGAATAATAAGTACAAGCTCGAAAACCATCAGGTTTGCCAAAATGGATACAAGTTGCAACCTCAAAGTCATTACAGAAAAGAAAATTAAGGTTAGTCTGTCCCTACACTACACTAAATGACATCCCTACTTAACAAGATCTTTACCCTCTAGGTGTCAGCCGTGGTGATTTCCTAAGAAGATCACGCACTTCTCTTTGTCTCTTCTCTGATAATGGGTCTCTCCTGATCAGCCTATCTGCCTACCCATCCGCTTCCTTAGGCTCCCAAAATCATCTGCTCTGCCCTCCTCCCGGGTCACTTTCCCTAATACCAAATCACATTTCCAATAGAAACGCCCCTTGGGACGCCCCTCACGTGGTACATCTTTGCGCGGTAAAACTCCATGATGGTACTCTTGAAGACCCTCGTTATAGTTGACCTTGGTTCCCAGGCTCCTTCTTCCGTGCGCTGATACCCCCTGAAATTCCTGGAAACTCCTACAGGCCTGCGCAAGGCGCCACTGAACAAAGTCCCTTTCATTCGAGCTGATTAGGACCCTCGCACCTGCATACAGCTCGTCCTGCAGTGGGCCTCAAATTCCAGACTTCACCATATCTTAGGCCATAAAACACTCTCAGAGCTCCATACTGGACACCTCACGACCTCTCCTCTAACGAGCACATGACGATTTAAACTACATGACATTATCTGTTCTGGCCTACTTGATTTACATGCAGCAGGTTCCTGCACTCTTAAAACGTTAACTTGATTTAAACAGCAAACATTCTTAACTAGCATACGTTTCTAAAATAACACATCTATAAAGCATATACTTTTAACCCTAAGTCCAATAGTACATTTTGAAAGAACCATGTCAACTTTATCTCACATTATTTTAGCAGCACGTTCAGGTTTGCTGTGAATTGCCCTAAGGCCTACACAAAATACTGGAATCCAAAGTTACATTTAATTCGGACATGACTCTTTTAACATGAGAGAACCATGAGGTTTTCACATATACTCCAACATTTCTACATTTAATCTCACACCGTTATAATTATGGTTACTCTACTTAACATTCTATACATTTCGCTATTGAATATAAAACACTCGTGTGCAAAACATGTTTAAACTAACTACGTGCTTGTAAATATGGCGTACTTATACATTTTTTCAAACTTGTGCTCTCTCACTAATGCTGCTGCTCCCTACAGGCCACATAAGCAACATCGATTGACTGTTGAACCAGAAACACGATTCTCTCTGTAACTGTTTGTTTTTAACCCTTCTCCTTAATGCTATATGGACTCATTCTGTGATCAGGGAGGTGGTATATAACATATGACCATTCACGAAGTGGTATGTTGTGCTTTATCGTCAAAGACATATCGGCCCATTATTGACTTAGGCATGATGTGGACAAAATTACTAGGACTACAGATACGAGAAAAGCACCAGCAAAGTACCCTTTAAATATGTACACATTCCCAATGCTCCAGGCAAATATTTCCAGGAAACGTTACCACAGAGAAAGTCAATTGTTTTATTAAGATATAAGGAAAGGAAGCTCACAGATAAACTCTTTGGTCAGTTCTTTAATGAAAACCATTGCAGCGTTCACTGTTCCGATTTAGTATAAGCAACATTGAGGCGCGTTTGAACCAGAAACACTATTCCCTCTGTAACCGTCCATTTTCCACCTTTCTCCCTAGTGGTATATGGAATCATTCTGTGATCAATGAACTGACTTATAAAGGGGGGTAGGGGGGGGGGTTTGGTTTCATCATGAATCGCAAATAAGAGGCTTGAAGATGGGCAACAGTAAAATCCCCTCCATCCTTCATTTGGGACTTGCAATGGAATGTATCAATGTTTTGTGACCATAATTTTGGTTGTCAACCATAGATCAGATACTGGCATCTAGGGGCCTCATTTATGAGGCTGTGTGTCACTTTTACGCCGCCGGTGCGTCACTTTTTGTGACGCACCAGTGGTGTAAAAAATGCGCCTTGTTGCGCCATATTTACAAAGTGACGCATCTAGGTAGATGCGTCACTTTGTAAACCCCTGCGCCACATTATACCTGCGCCAGGTATAATGTATGCAAGGGGGGGCATTTTGATGCAAGAAAGGGTCATGGAAGTGACACAGTGAAATCTATAAGATTTCACTGCGCCACTTCTAGGACTCAAATGCGTCAAAATCTTACGCCTGCCTCACAGCAGGCGTAAGTCTGACGCAGGCCCTTTCACATGGGCTTGCCCCATGTGAAATGACACATTGCTGGAGTTGCGCCACTTTTGTGACACACTCCAGAAATGCGTCACTTTTGCGCCACGTAGATACGTCAGAAATACTGACGTATCTGTAACTCCTTGCACCATGATGCGTCCTACTGTAAATATGACGCATCATTGGTCTCGCAAGGAGGGCGCAGTGAAAAGTGATGCATCGCTGTTTTCACGCAGCGATGCGTCACTTTACATAAATGAGGCCCTAAATGCCTGTGGTGTCAGATTCTCAATGGGGAAGGAGTTCTCTGGAAGACAACATGCTATTTGAGAATGATGAGGAGAAACCTGAGGCCCCTCCCTTGCCTTTCAAAGCAGTGACTATTTTCTTCAAAGCAACACCTGCCTCTTTAATTGACACATGCCACTTTAGAAAAAAGCACCAATTGGAAAGCAAAAGCATGGTGGTATGTTGTCCCTGGCAGGCAACAACTGTGGGCCCCTATTCCTGCATTCACAGCCATTCACATCAGGTCACAAATTGCGACCGGCCTCATTATTAATCAGTAGGCAGGTCATTTTGACTGCCTTTGTGAATGGACCTTATGTCAAGCTACTTATTATGTATGTTGAATTGTAAAATAACAGGAAGTTTGTAAAACATTGGTGTGCAGTTTACCCGCACTATTTGCATCCTGCCTCTATGTCCACCAGGCCCTATGTCCTAGAGAGCGCAGAAAGTGTTCTGGGATAAAAGGTGTTTTTTTCTGTTGTTTCAAAATCCATTTTTCAATAAAAGTGTTTTCACATCCCAAACTTGACCATACACTATTAGTTGTACATGCATTTTTTTTTAATTTTACACAAGGAGACTATTAATTGGACATGCACTATTTTTATTTAACACACATGGGAGACCTGTGTCTAGTCACAGTTACTAGGGGAAAATAATTTGATTGAGAAATGGATTTCCAAACTAGAAAAAAAAAATCAGGTCTCTATGTTAAATTCTTTGAGTTCTGAGGACTCAACTGTGTCCTCAAGGATTTTGTAAATCTGTGGATCAGGAAAGAAGTGGGACATCCACAAGGCGGTAGTCAGACAAAATATCGAAATTAAAATATCGATATACAATAATATCGATGTTTTAATATCGATGGTATAGTATATCGATGTGCCATAATATCGACAGACAGAATATCGAGATTAAGGTATGTATGTTAGTAATATCGAAATTTTGTTGTTTAGTGTTATGTATTTTATTATGTTGTTTATATGTTTGCTAAATATGTTTAGAAATGTATGTTTGAAAATTAGTAATTATGTTAACATTTTGCGCTTTAGTATTAGAGCGGGTTGTGGGTTTATAGGGGAATAGGGTGGGAAGTAATTTAATAATAATTAAATAATTGATATATATTTTTAAATATTTTTTAATTAATAATTAATTTGTAATGAATTGAAACTAATTAGTTAATTACATTAATTCGATTTAATATGGTAATATATTTAATTTAGTGTTATTGTTAATTAATAATTAATTGGTAATTAATTAATGTTAATTAGTTAATTACATTAATTAGATTTATTGTGCTAATATATTTAATTTAGTGTTATTGTTAATTAATAATTAATTTGAAATGAAATAATATTAAGTAGTAAATTAAATTAATTAGAGTTAATGTGTTAATATTTTTAATTTATTAATTTTTGATATTGTTAATTAATAATTAATTGGTAATTAATAATTATTAAGTGAATACATGATTTCATTTATTTATGTGTAGTGGGTTGTATGTTTATAGGGAAACAACCATTACAACGCAACTTTTACAACGCACTACCATTACAACGAAACTTTTACAATGCAAAAACTATTACAACTCATGCATTTACAACACAAGTTTTTACAACGCAGATACCTTTACAACGCATACCATTACAACATAAGTATTGGTAAGTATATAATTATATTTAAAATGTTATAGTTTTGGGTTTTTGGGTCAAGGGGTATTTTTAGGGTTCAGGGTCAGTTTTTTGTTTTTGGGTAAAGGGGTATTTTTAGGGTTCAGGGTCAGTTTTTAGTTTTTGGGTAAAGGGGTATTTTTAGGGTTCAGGGTCAGTTTTTAGTTTTTGGGTAAAGGGGTATTTTTAGGGTTCAGGGTCAGTTTTCAGTTTTTGGGTAAAGGGGTATTTTTAGGGTTCAGGGTCAGTTTTTGGTTTTTGGGTAAAGGGGTATTTTTAGGGTTCAGGGTCAGTTTTTAGTTTTTGGGGAAAGGGGTATTTTTAGGGTTCAGGGTCAGTTTTTAGTTTTTGGGTAAAGGGGTATTTTTAGGGTTCAGGGTCAGTTTTTAGTTTTTTGGTAAAGGGGTATTTTTAGGGTTCAGGGTCAGTTTTGGGTTTTTGGGGTACAGGGGTACAGTGTAAAAATTAAAATAAAATTAAAATTAAATTTAAATTAAATTAATTAAATTAAATTAAATTAAATTATATTATATTAATTTTAATTAATTTACATAAAAAAATTATTATATACTTACCAATACTTACGTTGTAATGGTATGCGTTGTAAAAGTATCTGCGTTGTAAAAACATGCGTTAATATTTGTAAAATTATATGTATTTTTAAATTAATTTTAAATTATTATTAATACATTTAAAAAAACGATATTTTTAATTTCGATATTTTTGTACAACGATATTATTTTTTCGATATTTTTGTACTTACCATTATGTAGATATAATTTCGATATTTTTGATTTCGATATTTTTGTGTCGATATTTTTGTATGTAGATATTCTGTCTGTCGATATTATGTCATACATTCCCACAAGGCTGGAGCTGGTGTTGTCCCTAACCATGGCAGCATTAACAAAACATTAAATCCTCTTTAACAATTTTATAATGAGCGAAAAATCTGATTAGTAAATTAAACGAGGTCATTGAATTTATTATGATTTCTGTATCTGCAGGTTTACTTTTACTTCATTGTTCATGTAACATCTATAGTCATTGGTACCGTATTGCCTGAAACGTTGTTACACTATTCAGTATGACATGCTTACATCCCCTCAACATGTGTCTTGCTCTTTATAGTAATAGCTTATTTTAAAGATTACTTCGTAGCACATTTTATTTGCCATTTCCATTTGCTATAAATAAGAGGTCCTACTTTTGACAAATGTAGTAGTGATCAATTTCCCCAAAGCTTCAGAGGCTGAAGAGACCCTCCCGTGTTTTAAATGAATGAGTTTTAGGCACCAAATGCCAGCACCAAACGTTTAACTTGCTGAATTATATTAACTGCATGTATTTACTGTTTGCAGTACAAGAAATGAAGAGTGCTCACTGAACAGGTCTGTTCTTTAAGAGAAAGTATCACTAAAAGGTGTGCAAAAGTTTGTCATTCCCCCTCCAGAAATTATGTGGAATGTCAGATATAATATGCGGAATTACACATACATTACACCATGTACACTTTGGAGAATTTCAAGTGAAAACTGAACATGAGGGCATACCTTATGTCCATAAGTCACTGAAAATATCGGCAAGTGGGCAAGATCACCGACTTGTCTAACACAAAACGTTTACTGTTGAAACCAGTCACGTGTGAAATCTCATGCTGGTGACATTTTAGAGCCTTGGTAGTCTACATAATGCAAAATTACACAAATTATGCAACTTACTTTTTAAAAAAATATTAATTACACAGGCGTATTTGGCCAAGTCTACTAACAATACTACCCTTTGATAAACAGTGTCAACAGTACTACATGTGATAAAGTCAACTTTCCTTTATTTCACTCACCCCGACCAAAAGCCTTCCATGGCACTCAGGAGGTGAACCTTGCAAAAATCTGCAGCCAGCAAATGGAAATCAATCTCTAGAGAACCCGTAGCATTTTGCTTGACCTCTGCTTCTGGATAACAGGTTTGTCAATCTCAGTGTGAAGGCCCATAGAGTCACTGAACAAGAGGTCTGAAGGAATAATTGCTTTCACGCTGCCACTGGCTGCATAGCATCACTTAGCGCTCTTGTCCCAGAGGGTACGGGACCGAACACGCTACCAACTAGCCGCGCAACCCTTGGCGGCGGGAGGAGGGGGATCACAAAATATTCCCTTTTACGCCTTTACTGCCATTAATAATCCAATTGATTAACTAAAAGAAAAGAGAGTAAATTCATGAGTATTGTTCCATGCATGATTTGAGTGTTTGGTGATGATTACCAAATGTATAAATATTATAATCTGGCACATCCTGGTAAGCCTAAACCATGAATGATGCCAAGAACCACCAAGAACAAAGGTCAAAGGGTCGCCTGCAATGCCTCTCGAACCAGGGTGAAAGACTCATTAATAGGATAGTGTACTACGCTTTTAAATTTCTAGTTCCTGTGTTATCCATTTCTACTTCCTGTGCTCTTTCTGGTATGTGGATTTACCCTTGTCTGTTCACAACCATGCATATAGATGCATGTTCAAACGAATACAGTTAATGTTACAAGAATATGATGCCTGCTACCAGTTCTTCTCATGAAAACAAGAATTTATAATGAAATAAAAGATAACCAATGAGTGATTGTCATTTTAAAAAGACAAATGAAGAAGAACTGAACTGAAGTGAGATGCTTGTTTGTGGTGACTCTAGCTCCTTGGCATCAGTCATTTTTCATCCATTGAACCATAACGCTGAAAGATGAAATCAAATCAAACCGACCTTCCCTGTAAAGCATGTGCGCTACCATGTGTACACGTTAATAACATCAGCAAAAAGCCAAAAATGTTTACTTTGCCCTTCCTAATTGTGTTACTGGTGACATCACAGCAAGTGGCATTAATTGAACTTTGACATGAAAGACTCCAGGTAGAGGCATTGTTAAAAGAGATAAAACACAACGATGTGTCTAAAACAAATCAGATAACAAGTAAGACTAGGCGTGGGCGTGGTTTGCGGCGTTTCGCTAAGAGGATCTCCGCAAAGTGACAAAAAAACTCCACGGAGTTCTGCAAGTGGCAGAATGCAGTGCGAACTGCAGTTCTCGCTGGTGTTCCTGCTGCTCAGGTAGAAATTCTACCTGAGCGGCACCTCACAAACTTACCATTCGTGAGTGCAAGCGATGAAAAAACTCCACTGCATTACGTTGCCGGAGTTTTGAACGGAGCAGATTTCACTGCCCAGGCCTAATTAAGCCCTCGTTTTAAAGTAAACAAATTCCTGTGTTATTTCCAACCATATGTGAGAAATAGTGCTCCTATGCCAGCAGGAGCACCTCCTTATTCGAGCGGAGGAGCGTCGCCCCACTTAAATTATCCTCAAAGCCCCAGAGATAAAAATTAAAAGGGTTATTCAGTACCATTTTATTTTTCATCCCCTCCCCCAAACAGAGCCTCAGGACAGGGCAGGGCCTGCTGAGTGACAACTGTAGGGAGGAGGGTGGGCTGCATGTGCACTGTTTAAAGTGCTCATGTCAATTTGGACGGCTGTCTTGCGATGGCCAGCCACACATGTGCACTTTAAACATTCTCTAACCCAGCCAATCAGTGCGCTGCTCTCATGCTGCATGGGACCTGTGCCAGTATTGGTCAAGAGAGTTTCCTGGTGGCGGATCTTCGGTTGAAGAAAGAAGAGGTCCGATGGGGAGGACTTGGTAAGTGTTTAATTGTATTTTTTAAATTTTATTTGCGCTCGCACATGCCCGCCCCCCTCATAGATGCCGCCCGCCACTATATGGCAGGCATAAAACTTTGCACATCTAGGGCTCTGCTGTGGTATACCCAGGTTGCAGCCACAATATAAGGGAAAGTTCCTCTAAAAGACAGAGTGCAGTAATCATAGGTCAATTTGGGTTGCAGCAGCAGTACATACAAAGGCATATATTGCTAAAAAAACTTGGTATATAATCTGGCCTAACAAGCAAAATACAATCAACAATGAGCTGCGGAGGGCCCAAGATAAAGACCCAGAATCCGTCTACACCAAATACTTACGCTCATCATTTAAAATCACTAATACTACAAGTCTCTAGCAACTGAGTCTCCCATTTTCTTCCTTTCAGCTAGCGCCAAAGAAAGCAGCTATAAAGCACTCGCTAATGGAGGACAAAATAAGCCTGAGTAAGCGATCTCACGCATGGATGGTCCTGCAACCATAAACAAAATTGAAACCTGCAACGTTTCTTGGCCAGGCGTATGCACCACATTTGAAAACAAACTTCTTAGCACTACGTCTTGGTACAATTCCATCAAATGCTGAACAACCAAGTTGGCAATATAAAGGCTCTAAAGCATGCAGTCTTTGCGGTGCACCAAAGCAGGATCTACTTCACCTAATCTGTGTCTGCCCTAACTTAAAATCACATTGCATTTGGTTATTGAAAAAACATTTTAATAAAAGTGGAATTTGCACCTGCAGAGCTGCTATATTAAAATGACCCACTGCTGAATTGTAACATGGTAAAATTTCCAACTCTGTATGGTAAATTAGTCAAGACTGTTCTATGGGAAGAAACAGAATAGGAAACTGGAGGACAAATGTTTTACAATGACCAGCTTTTTACTGCTTACGGATTTACACTAATATGCTAAAAAGCACCATTAATTAAGGTTGTACCCTAGCAGGACCCCTTGAGGCTGTGTTTTATAAAAATAGATTACTGTGTCTTGATTTTATTGCAGCAGTCACTTTTCATGTTTAAATGTGCAATGTATTTAAAGTATTGTGAAGCAATTGATGTTTTTAAAAGAAAAATAAATCTTTTTTGTATAACTCTTTTAAATGTAATAGAATTATTTGTAGTATATTGTTATGGTTTTACGTAACTAAAACAATAAAGTATTGATTTGATTTGATTCATTGGTCAGTAATGACATCATCGGAGATGTTTTAAGGCGTGAGAAAAGTGGGCTCTGGCCCAGGGCCCCCCATAATAGTTACAGTCCTCCCCTGATGACCTTTAATGATTCTTAAACAATGATTGTTTTAATAACCTTTTCACTTTAATTCATTTTTAATACGGGTGGTATATAGAAGTCTATTAGAGATATTTTGCAGAGAATTGTTGTTTGTTTTTCAACACCAGGCAATAGCCATAAAAAAAGTTCCTTTTCGATCAAAACAGGACCTCACATATGAGAAATGGCAGTGGGTTGAAGAGATTATTTTCAATAATATTAGGGAGCTGCTGCTCTATTACACTATTGAAAACACACATCATTATCCCTGAATATTAATGGAAACGCATTTTGAATTTGGACCAGTGTGCCTGTGTAGTGTCTGCGACCTGGTCAAAGAGGGCTTTAAAAGGCAAAATTAAAATCTGTTCTGCACAGGGGCCTCTAAATGGGCCTCCAAAATTCTTCCGATGTTCTTGGATGTCAACACTTTTAGAAGCAGCTTCAGTGCTGTGCGTATAGGTCAATCATCGTTACCTAGGATTGCTCTCCTCATAGTCCTGATCAGAAAACATCATATAGAAGGGGGTAAACCATCACATGCCATAGGTGCCGTCATTATATATTAGATTGTTGAGTTCATACCTTAGGCACAGTCATCTTATGCCAGGCACTGCATCGTATATCCGAATATTGCCATGAAATGGGGGGAGGGTCAAAATTAGGGGTGGGTGGAATTTGCGAAATTTACTTTCGCAAATTATCGTGAAAATGTCGTAAGTCTCTGCAAACACGTGGAAATATCGCGAAGACGCAGACGTTTTTTCCCGCCCGTTCGCGGTATTTTCTGCGTGATCGTGTTGGAAATGGCGTGTTCGCGTCCTCGCGCTCTCGCTCGTGGTGGAGAATGATGTGTTCAGGTTCTCTTCTCTCGCACCTTGTCACGTTCGATATGACGTGTTCACGTCCTCGCGCTCTTGCTCATGTTTGAATGGCATGTTCGGGTTCTCTCGCTCCTTGTCACGTTTGATATGGCGTGTTTGCGTCCTCACGCTCTCTCTCGCGGTGGAGAATGATGTGTTTGGGTTCTCTCGCTCCTTGACGCGTTCGATATGACGTGTTCGTGTCCTCACGCTCTCGCTCGCGGTGGAGAATAACGTGTTCGGGTTCTCTTCTCTCGCTCCTTGTCGCGTTCGATATGACGTGTTCGCGTCCTCACACTCTCGCTCGCGGTGGAGAATGACGTGTTCGGGTTCTCTCGCTCCTTGTCACGTTCGATATGGCGTGTTTGCGTCCTCATGCTCTCGCTCGCGGTGGAGAATGACGTGTTCGGGTTCTCTTGCTCCTTGTCGCGTTCGATATGATGTGTTTGCGTCCGCACACTCTCGCTCGCAGTGGAGAGTGACGTGTTCGAGATCACATACTCTCGCGGTGCATGATCGCTGGATGAATGAAGTGATCGCCGGCACGATCTCTTGCGAGTTAGCGCAAAATAACTACTAACAATCCAACATCTCGTGGAGCACGCGACCGGATCGGGAAAACTTATCGGCGAATGCGGTGATCCAGGTAAGGCGATCGCGCGCGCGAGAATGCATTTTTACAGCGAGAGCATAAAAAAAATTCCGGTTCGCTGCGGATCGCGGAAATTTGGGCATTTTCGCACTCTCCACGGAACAGGAAAATGTCAAATTATCGCAATTTCCTTGTGTGGAACGGAATTTGACGCCCAGGCCTAGTCAAAATGAGGCAATCTTTGCAAAATTTCATACTAAGGGTATTCTCTCCCTAACAATATATGTCTCTCAATTCTCATTCATAGTACGGTGAGAAAATAAACTAGTATCTCTCATTGACCCTGAATGAATGCCTGCTCAAACAGAATTTCATACACATCAAAATCACATTGCTTAATAATTTCTTTACATCAAATGGTGGGATCTTTATAAATCTACAGTTTTACAAATGAATTTTATACTTTGTGCTCTTTGCCTCAAAATGTGTATTACAATGATATTGAAGGGGCACACTTTTTCCCAGGCTCTTTTGATAAACTGGAGGCATCTCCCTTTTGAATTACATGGAAAGTTCAAGACTAAGGGACCGATGTAGGTAAATTACATTTACCGATTCATAAATACCGAATTTTACCGATTCGATATTCATGAATCGGTAAATGTAATGTAGGATTCGGTATTTACCGATTCTGTAATTACAGAATCGGTATTTGTCATTGAGTCCTATGGGCCTTGAAGCCCATAGGATTCAATGGCAAATACCGATTCGGTAATTACAGAATCGGTAAAATTACTGAATTGCCAAGGGGGACTGGGTGTCACTTTGACACCCTGTTACATCCCTGTTTGTGACTTGTGTGCCATGTGACACACATACATGCCCTTAGGGCATGTATGTGTGCCACATGGCACAGGTGTACATGCACAGATGTGCATGTACACAGGTATTCGTTATTTACCATGCAATAGTATTACATGGTAAATAACGAATCGGAAAGGGCCTGTGGCACTATTTTCAGTGCCACCTACATATTGATTTACCGATTCGGTAAATTTACAGAATCTGTATTTTACCGAATCGGTAACTTTACCGATTCGGTAAATATACCGATTCTATAAATTTTTATGGCCCCTACATCTCCATTTGCAAATACCGGTCGATAACGGCCGAAATCGGCCGTTACCGACCGGTATTTGCCGACCTACATCTGGCCCTTAGTGTGTCATATCAAACAACAAGCAAAACCAGTGGTCTTGAAACTTACATCGATTTTTGTCCCATGCAGAATGATGATTTGCACCAAGTGTTCAAAGTATGTGCAAATTACACTCTTGTAAATTCCACATAGATAAGTAGAATTCACAAAGAGTACTGATGCAGGTTGCAGGCACAACCCTCTCCTCACCCAATTTATTATGCCTAGTTGTTTGTAACTGTTTTTTTATCCGTTTTGTGTGGACAACTCTATGAAACTCCTTAGGGGTTGTGCCAACTCCATCTCATGCGTATAAATCAGTGCTTAATTTGTAAAAAAAATAAGTGCCAAGGTGCTCGTCAGGAGGCCACTTCAACTTACATCACCCATTGCTACTGCCAACGCTGCTAATGATAGCAGCAACACAACCTCTAAACGATATATTCCTACAAGGTGACAATTCAGACTGTTTCAAGCCTCCAAAGCTATACGAAGGGCTTTGGCAGCAGTAAATAGTCATTTCTAACGTAAATTTATTAAACTGGGGTTCTCTAATTGGTAGATGGAGGTACCTTTGTTGAAGTAGGGCCCCTTGCTTCTAGTCCAGTTAAGGGGGATATACACTCTAGATAATCCCTGCTCACCCCCTTGGTAGCATGCATTGAGCAGACAGGCTTATCCCAAAGGCAATGCGTAAAGTATTTGTACCCAAAACTCACAGTAATATAGTGAAAACACCACAAATGAACACCACACCAGTTTAGAAAAATAAAGTATCTTTATCTAAACTCAAAAAGACTAAAACAACAGAAAACCAACACGCAGGTAGAAAAATATGACTGTCGAACAGTTATTTCAAAAATAAAGTTTGCAGAAAATAAAAGCTTCACCTGGGGCTATTAAGGTATCGTGACATCAATAAATCCAAAGTACGGTACCGACCGCGAGGTGCGCGGCGTCAGGCCTGGAGTCACACATATCCCCAAACAAACAGTACCTTGGAAAACGAATTCTATGACAATGCACTGCGTCATGGAGATAAGGCGTCAGTGTCGAGGTCGAGGCTGGCTCCCTGGCTGCCACGGGGGAGGCAAGGCATTGTGTCTGTGAGGAGGCGACGTGTCAAATCCAGAACAGGAGAAGTCAGTAGCATCAGCGGGGAGGTGTCGGTTCCGGTGGGGCGGTGCAAAGTCAGCGAGTTCATGGAGTCACCCTCAGTGATTATCAGCGCCGCGATAACTAGATGCAGGCGCTGGCGGTGACAAAGTTGGTGCGAGCGCTGACATCGGGAAGGCCATTAAATGCAGGTGTTGGCAGGCATCGAAGTGCATCTGAGCTACAGTGCAGGCAGTGTGTGGTACACTTCACAAGTGGTGCCACTGGCCTCGTTGCAGGTTGCGACATTGCTGATGGTGTTGGAGATTGTTTTTCTTGCTTCTTTTAGGTTTGTTCCAGCTCCCAACAGCAGGAACAACCTCCAGAAGCCCAAACCTGGAACAGAAACCTCCTGGCAGGTCAGAAATCTCAACAATAGAGTTCAGGGGAGATGCGGTGAAGTATTTGTGTCCCTGAGACTTCAGAACAGGAGGCTAGCACACACAAGCCCTTGGAGATTCTTCTTCAAGCAGGTTTCTCAGCAAAATTCAAGTCTTTGTCCTTTCTTTGGCAGAAGCAGCAACTGCTGGCCAACCCCACACAGCAAAGGGGCAGTACTCCTCCTCAAAGCACTCCATCTCTTCTCCTAGGCAAAGTTTACTCCTGAGTCCAGAAGTGATCTAAAGTTCTGGGGTTTAAGGTCCACTACTTATACCCCATGTTGTCTTTGTTCTTCTTTCTGCTATGGTCTCTGAGCCCAGTTCTGTCCTCACTGCTGCAGTATGACCACAGTGGGAGGAGACAGCATTGTGCAAGGGAGACAGACCCTACTCAGGTGCAAGTAAAACACCTCTAACTTTATTCCTCTTTCTTGTCCCAATGGGAAGGTATACTCGTAGGATGTTACAAAGTATCTCCAATGCTATCCCATGAGACAGATATCCTTTTAATAGTGAAAAACTAAATTGGCAGTATTTCACTATCAGGACATGTCACACACATAAGTGCATGTCCTACCTTTCACATACACTGTACCCTGCCCATTGGGATACCATAGGCCTACCTGAGGGGTGCCTCACATGTAAGAAAATGGAAGGTTAAGGCCTGACAAGTGGGTGTACTTGCCAGGTCGACAAGGCAGTTCAAAACTGCATGCAGACATTGCAGTGGGAGGTCTTAGATACATTTACAGGGCTATTTATGTGGGTGGCACAATCAGTACTGCAGGCCTACTAGTAGCATTTGATTTACTGGACCTGGGACACTCATTGAACTTTACTCGGGGCTTACCAGTTAGTAAAATATGCCATTCAGGGATGACCAATCATAATGACAATTTACACAGGGAGCCCTTGCACTTTGACACTGATCAGCAGTAGGCAAGTGCCCAAAGCATCTAAGCCACCAAAATGAAATCCAGCACAGCATCAAAAATACAGGAGGTAGAGACAAAAGTCAGGTGAAATCACACCAAAGATGCCAAGTCTAACATGTGTCTCCTCCAGCTGAAAAGTGAGGATAACTACCCACCCTCTTGGGAGTTCTCATCACTAAGGCAAAAGAATCTGGAAAAACCATCACTATTGGCGTGTTCTGTACCCGAGCGGTGCTCCACCGTAAAGCCCATTCCCTGTAGGGAGATGGACCACCTCAACATTTTTGGGTTCCCACCCCTCATTTGCATCAATCTTCTGAGGGGCCTATGGTCTGTCTGAACCCGGAAGTGAGTCCCAAACAAGTAGGGTATTGGCTTCTTCAGCACCCAGACAACAGCAAAAGCTTCTCTTTCAATTGCACTCCATCTTTGTTCCCTGGGAGGTAGCTTCCAACTGATGAAAGCTACGGGTTGGTCCAAGTCCTCGTCGTTCAACTATGAGAGTACTGCTTCCACACCATGCTCTGAAGCATCTGTCTGCACAACAAATTCTTGGGTGAAGCTGGTGCCTTGAGGATGGGTGCCGTGCATATGGCAGATTTCAGGTCATCAAAAGCAGTCTGACAGGCATCAGTCCAGATCACTTTTACTTGACTTCTTCCTTGAAGTCAGCTCTGTCAAGGGGACAACAATAGTGCCATACCCCTTGACAAACCGTCTGTAGTACCCGGAGAGACTTAAAAAGACTCCCACCTCTGTCTGGGTCTTGGGGGTTTCCAAGCCGGAATGGTATTGATCTTAAGCTGTAGGGCCGCCACTTGGCCACTTTCTACCTGGTGCCCTAAGTACACCACAGATCCCTACCCTATCTGACACTCACTGGACTTGATAGTGAGGACTGCTTTCTACAGAGCCTTCAGCACTTTGCAGAGGTGTTGCAAGTGTTCCTCCTAACTGGAGCTGAGCACAGCAATGTCATCCAGGGAGGCGGCGCTGAATTTCTCCAGCCCGGACAGTACCTGGTTCACCAGTCACTGGAATGTATCAGAGGCGTTCTTCAACCCAATGGACATACCGCAGAACTGGTAGTGCCCCTCGGGCATTGAAAATACCAACCTCTCTCTCGCCCCATTAGTCAAGGCAATCTGGCAGTACCCCAATGTTAGATTAAATGAACTGAGGTACCAGGCAGCTCCCAATCGATCAATGAGCTCATCAGCTCGGGGATGGGTTGTGCATCAGTCTCAGTGACGGCAATGTGCCCACGGTAGTCCACACAGAGCTGGAGTTTAGGAGTGGCACTGGGTGCAGCAGCTTTTGGAACCAAGACCACTGGGCTAGCCCAGGGGCTGCTGGAAGGCTCTAACACCCCCAACTCCAACATTTTGGAAACCTCTTCCTTAATCCTGGCCCTGACTTTGTCAGTTAATCTGTAAATTTTGGGATTTTACAGGTAAATTGCCCCATAGTGTCCACATTATGGACACACCAATTGGTGATTCCTGGGGTCAGGGAGAACCGGGAGGCAAACTGTCCCAGTACTTGGCAACAGTCCCTCTGGTGCTCTAGAGTCAGGGTGGGAGAGAGGTTCACACCATCCACTGACCCATCATGTTCCTTGGCAAATAGGAGGTGAGAAAGAGGCTCACTCTCCTCTTCCATTACATCATTTGTAGCCAGGAGCATTGTTACTTCAGACCTCTCCAAAGTGAGGTTGAGGAAGTTCAGGCGCAGGACCCTCAAAGGGTTCCAATGGGTCTGGAAGTTCACCAAGTAGGTTACCTCACTCTTGTGCTCCACTACCTCAAATGGCCCAGTCTACTTGTCTTGGACTGCACAGAGCTACACTCATGCTATCACCCACACTTTTTGGACAGGCTAAAACTCAACCAGAGTGGAATTCTGGTCGTACCATTGTTTCATCTCCTCCTGGCGAGTTTCCTGACGTGCTGAGTCTGGTTCCTGATGGCCAGCATGTAGCAGAACACATCTTGGGGTGGGGAGGGGGGGTGGGGGGGTCTTACAGGGCGTTTTCTCCCAGACTTCCTTCACCAGACTGAGAAACCCTCTCACAGGGTGCCCATCAGCAATTCAAAGGGACTGAACCCTAAGGATTTCTGCCTTACCTCCCTGTAGGCAAAGAACAGGCTCAGTAAGAAGACATACCAATTATGTCTCATGGGCTCTGTAAGACTCTTTATCATGCCCTTCAGGGTCCGTTTGAACCTCTCAACCAATCCATTTCCTTGGGGATGGTAAGGAGTAGTGAATTTGTACATTACACTGCACTCCTCCCACATTTACGTCATATACCTAGATAAGATGTTTGTATCTCGGTCAGAGACTACATCTCTGTGGAACCCCATGCAGGAATAGATCCCCATCAATGCATGGCTCATCACAGGGGCCATGATTGTCCTGAGAGGGAAAGCTTCTGGGTACCGGATGGCATGGTCCACCAAGACCAAGATATACATGTTGCCTAAGGCTGTCTTGGGTTCCAGTGGCCCCACAATATCAGTGCCCACCCTCTCGAAAGGAGTGCTCAACACAAAGGAGGGTTGGAGGGGAGCCTTACACTTCCCTCCACTCTTGCCGCTTGTCTGGCAAGTCAGGCAAGTCCTACAATGAGTGTCAGTGCTCTTATGTATTTGGGGCCAAAATAAGTAGGTGGCAAGCCTGTTAAAGGTCTTATCGCACCCCAAATGTCCTTTCAAAGGCACATGATGATCTAGACCCAGTAGGAAGATCCTGAAGCACTTGGGTACCACCAGCACACAGGCTGACCAAGGTTCAGCAACCTTAAACTGTAAAGAGGCCATTCTCCCAATAAATCCAATGTGATCCAGACTGATCACATTCTGCCTGGCCTGCAGTCTACTGCCACAAACCAACAAGAGTAGGGCACTCCAGCTGCACCTTGCAGAACTCCTCCCTGAAGGGACCCACTTCCTGGCACCAATGGGTCAGCCCAGGTAGGTCTCTCAGTTTGGCTGCTGGCTCCCTTGTAGGTTCCAGGGCATTCACCTCAAGGTCTGCCTCCTCCTGGAACGTGGGACTTCTGGGGCAGGTTTCCTATGCCCCCTGCCCCTCCTCTTTCTGGCAGACAGCTGGGCCACTGTTTCAAATGCCAGGTCCTCTTGGTTACCCTTACTTGCTACCACTAACTGAGTGGTCACACACATACACTCAGACAGAGCCAGCATCTCCAAATGACCTCGGTGTTCCACCTACTTCCAAAGAGAACTCTCCAGGTCATTGCCAAGCAGACAGTCAACAGGCAGGCATGGACTAACAATGACCTTCACAGGACCTGAGACCCTCCACTCAAAGGGAACCTGCACCACCTTACACAGGTGCTCAGGGTTGTCTGCAGCAAATACAGGATGAAGTACATTGGGGATGACCTGCTCTTCAGACACCCATTGACACCTGACAGATGTCACACTGGCTCATGTGTTTCTCAGAGCTTCCACCTTCCTCCCATTGATGGTCACCCACTGCAGGTACTTCTTAGTGTTATCCATAAAGCAGGTTTCCTGGACCATCTCTCTATATCTTAAGGAGGTAAAGGTCATCATAGCTGGCTCCACACCCTCACTAGGAACCAACTACTCCCCCAGCACCACACTAACTAACCCCAGTGACGGTGAACCAGTGGGTGCTGGTGGTGCCTTGGGGCACTTGAGATCATCTGCATGTGACCCTCCTGCCCACATGAATAACACTTGTGGGGATCCCTGTTTTCTGGCCTACACCTAGGGGGCGTGGTTTCTTACCACTGGGGGGCTGGAAATCTCTACCCTGGGAACTATTTTGGGTCCCTTTAGAGAACTCGTTTTGGTTATCTCTTCCCCTCCCACTCTTCTGCTGAGGACCCTACCCACCCTTGGCCGGGTTTCCTCCATACCCCTTGTGAACCATGGTACTCATCCAGCGGTCACTCTCCTGATCAATCTTCCTGGGGTCAGTCAGCTTACTATCCATCAGATGCTGGTGCAGCTATGGAACACAAAAACTACTCAAGTACTCCCAGTCAATCAAGTTTTTCAACCCCTGGTAATCAGTTACCTTGGTACCCTTTATCCAACCATCCAATAAAGATTCACACACTCAACCCATGTATTGGATTCAAGCTCCTTGAAAGACTTAAACTTTTCCCTGTACTGCTCAGGTGCAAGTCTATACCTGAGGCATAAAGCCTCCTTCAAATTGGGATAGGTCAGAGCCTCTGCAACCTCCAAAGGTGTTGTGGTGTTCCTCCCATTGACCTCAAAGTTTTTCCACAGGCCTGCCCCCAATGACCTTCAGGGACCTTATTCATATGCAGTACTGCCTCATAGGATGCATACCAAGCGTAAATATACTCCCTCTCTGAAAATTCTGCACTAGGTTTGTGGGAATATATACATTACTCCTTTGCACTGGCTGTACGCTGCCACCATTTGTTAGAAAAAAGGGGACCCCTATATATTTCTCTTACACTTGCTATACATAGGGAAAAAGAACGTTAGAAACAGTCTATAGCTAAGTGCCAAAACCAGGCAACAGTTACACGGTTACATAGAGATGATAGTAACCCTCTATCTAGTATCGTCCATCTGTATAAAGGTCAGACAGAAATAGATATTTCAAGTATAATTTTATTTGTATTTAATGTACATATCCATTGTTTTTTTTTAAATTTAATAAACCAGTGCTTATGTATTCTTTTTGATATTGAATTCTGATATTTAGATACTTTCCATATAGAGATATTTTTTACTTTTTTTCAATCATTTATTAAAATCGTGTTAAAAAACACACATAAACAGTAAACAGATATCAAAATGTGTAAATGTTGAAGGCAAAGCGGTAGGTGACACGATTTTAATATATGATTGAAAAAAAGTTAAAAATATCTCTATGTGGAAAGTATCTAAATATCAGAATTCAATATCAAAAAGAATACATAAGCACTGGTTTATTAAATTTTTAAAAAAACAATGGATATGTACATTAAATACAAATAAAATTATACTTGAAATATCTATTTCTGTCAGACCTTTATACAGATGGACGATACTAAATAGAGGGTTACTATCATCTCTATGCAACCGTGTAACTGTTGCCTGGTTTTGGCACTTAGCTATAGACTGTTTCTAACGCTGCCACCGTTTGCACTGGACTCCACCAGTTTTCTCATGCTCAACTCATATGCCAGGATCAATCTCTTTTCCTCCAAGGCACGAGCATTCTCCTCTTCATGTTTTTGGTTCACCATGTCATACTTGAGCTTTTCAAGCTCCCTCTTGTGCTCTCTCTCCTGTCGCCTGTCCTCCAGATTCTCTGGGGACAGACTTCTAGAAGACACCCTGCTGCCAGGTCTAGGGGTTCTCCCCCCACTGGCAGATATTGAGCTCCAAATTCCATTCCCCTTGATGCCTCTGTACATCCATATCCTCATTTTCATTCTCCCCAGCCTCTCTGGCTTCCCACCAGGCCCCTAAGGCCTTCTGCAGCTCCTCTTTCCTAGAGACTTTGTAATTACTCAATATTTCCATGTCAAACTTCAATTCTTCAGCCTCACTTGCTGGTTTACCATTTAGAGACATGGTGCATGGATACTTCAAGTGCTAACAAAAGTAGATCAAAAACCTCTCCGTTACCAAAGTCACCTCCCCCTCCCTTTCCTCCTGTGAACTCCTCTGCCTCGACATCGCCAGCAAGGGCAAAAAAGTTTGTGCTTTACATCTCATCTATCACCCGCCTGGTGACAATCTCATATTCACCCAACAACTCATGGACATGATCACTTCCAATGCCGGTCGGCAGACCACCCAAATCTACCTGGGTGACTTCAATCTCCACTGGAACGATCAGAAAGACAAAGTGGTGAATAGTCTCAAAACGTTCCTTAATGCGCTTGACCTCACCCAAATATGCGATAAACCAACACACAACAAAGGCTCGATACTTGATCTCATCATTGCCAAAGAGAATTCTACACAACTGGAGGCGATTCTACCCTGCGACTGGTCAGATCACCACATTATAACCTTCTTTATCAATGAAAAAGTTAAACCAAACCCGGCTCAACCAATCAAATCCAAAACATGGAAAAGGGACATGAAGAATCTTAACCCCTCTACACTGCCTCCCCACATCGACATTCTCCTCCTTCCCCCTTCAGGTGCCTCGGATGTTCAATCACTGACTGACCACTACCTTGAATCTATGAATACAATAGTCAATGAAGTCGCCCCACTGCAATTGAAGAGAGTCTCCACCAAAATTTCTAACCCCTGGTATGACGATAAACTCAATGACGACAGGCGTACTATGCGAATGGCTGAGCGCACCTGGAGATCGGACCCTTCAGCACTGCACCTCAAAAGGCTTAAGAACAAGAGAAATGCCTACTTCAGGAAAATAAAGCGCACAAAGTTGAACTTCTTCAGCCGCCAGTTAGACCAAGCAAAAAACAGGCCAAGAAAACTGTTCGAACTAATCAAGACCCAAACAAAGACACAACCCTTACAATCAAACAACACAACAAGCGACACCCCACACTGTGAAGCCTTCTCTGCCTTCTTTAAGCTAAAGACTGACAACATAAGAAATGACCTCATCATGGATGTAAGCCGATTCCCCAACCACACCAGAATGGCTAACACTCAACCTAAAAACAAGGCATCTTGGCTGTACTTCGATACCTACTCGGAAGAAACAATACACAAACTGCTCTGCACCTTGAAGCCCTCTAATCACCTCACAGACCCTCTACCTGCTAATGCCGTAAAAGACTTCATCCCCTTGCTCCTCCCTCTATGGACCAAAATCATCAACTGCTCCCTGCAACAAGGCCTCATTCCAGACTCCCTCAAGGTGGGGCAAGTCACGCCTATACTCAAGAAACCTACAGCTGATCCGTCGGACCTAAACAATTACCGGCCCATCACCAATATCCCCACCCTGGCCAAACTGCTGGAGAAATGTGTCCAACTCCATCTAACAAAACAAATTGACCAATTTGACCTCCTCAACTCTCATCAATCAGGCTTCCGAGCGAAACATAGCACGGAAACAGCTATGACACACATAATTGATGACGCCCTCCAAATTCTTGACCGCAATGAGTCCTGCCTCCTCATCCTTCTTGACCTCTCGTCAGCATTTGACACGGTCAAACATGAGAACTTGTTGGAGCTGCTAAGCACTAGAATGGGTCTATCGGGAACTGTTCTCAAATGGTTTGCGTCCTTCCTTCACAACCGGTCTCAGAAGTTCAAGATCGACAATGTGCTATCTTCACCTGTGCCTGCAGATCTAGGTGTTCCACAAGGATCCTCCCTCTCCCCCACATTGTTCAACCTCGTCATGGAACCGCTCGCCACCTTGCTCCAAGCTTCCAATGTCCAATTCCATATGTACGCCGACGACACACAACTTTACCTAAAGCTTCAATCCCCGGAAGATATCAAACATCTGAATTCCATGCTTATTAACACTCAATCTTGGCTAGCCGATAATCACCTCAAACTAAATGCTCTGAAAACTGAGTTCCTACTCATCTCACCCCCGGCGAAAATTTCCACCACCCAAACATGGCTCAATAACCTAACAGCACTCAATGTCCAACCCACCATCGTGGACTCAGCGAAATCCCTAGGCATCACACTCGACGCCAAGCTCAACATGCAGCAGCACGTCAGCAAAGCCACAAAAACAGCTAATTTCCAAATCAACACACTAAGGAAAATTAAACCCTTCCTCCCTGCTGAAGACTTCCAAACTGCTGTACAAGCGTTAGTCATCCCTCGAATAGACTACGGAATTGTGGCCCTCAGCGGACTCCCGCTATCCACAACAGCACCCTTAAGAGCCTCCCTGAACGCTGCCGCGAGACTCATTACTGGCTCAGGAAAACATTCGCATATATCCCCAGACTTAAAGTCCCTAAAATGGCTGCCTTTTGAAGCCAGAATTCAGCTAAAAATTGCAGTTATGACACACGCGGCCGTGCACCACAATGCACCCAACTACCTCGCTCAAAAGTTGTCTATATCAGGGGGTTCGTGATCCAATAGAAGCTCAAAAAATCTACTCCTGAAACCTCGTAGATTCCGGAAAGAGAAAACATACAAGCGCTCCTTCTCAGGAATGGCACCCAGGATCTGGAATGCGCTCCCCCCTGAAACCAGGCGTATCTCCTCCACTGCACTCTTCAAGAAAGAGGTGAAAACCATCCTTCTGGCCAAGATCTCCTGAACCTTATAGGTGCTGGATCAGAGACCCAGCATTGCATTGTTTCAATGCACACCTTGTCCTTGGGCACTATACTTCTACTTGATGGGGACACTACTACGCTACTTTCTTACTACCGACCAATATATGATACACGTTGGTTCACTGATTCACTCTCCCGATGCCCCCACTCAGTGCTCTCTCTATACTAAAACATTGGTATAAGCCTTCCACTCACCCAAGGTGTACCTGAACACCTCTGTAGTGGGATCAATGACTTGTGCCGTCTTATATTACTGGTTTACCTGATTGTATATTGATATGTTTTATGTATGTTATTATTATCCTATCATGTTAGTGACTACTACACTGCTCCCACTACCTCTGTTCATTCCTACTGCCCCCACCCTGTCTTTGTGAAGCGCTCTGATATCTGTAAGGATCTTGTTCGCTCTATATAAAACTTTGAATAAATAAATAAATAAATAAATAAAGAAAAACAGTATGTGGTTGTGTAGTGGTCTTCACTAATCTAGTGATGTACACCAATCACTGTGGGTACAGTACAAATACAAGTTCAAATCCTCACAGCTGACCACCAATGTTAGAACTGGGGGTCTCTAGTTGGCAGAGGTAGGTACTTATGTTCAAGTAGGGACCCTTGCTTCTAGTCAGACCCCCAGGATATAGCGGCATGGATTAGCAAATTTAGCGGCACAAATATGGACATTTAGCGGCACAAATATGGACATTTAGCGGCATTTTTGCGGCACTTTATTTTACTCATAATCATTCCTTTTCAGAGAGCATGTCAATGCAAGATTTCCTCAACCTTCAAAAGTTTAAAATGCTCTCCACTGGCCCAATATTTTCCAAAGGAGGTCTGCCTTAGCATAAAGTGTCTTGAATTTTGAAATTGTCAGATGTCTCGTCCGTGGAAGCATCTTAAAAAAGAAGAAACGGTTGGGAGGCAACACATTTTCTCTAGAAGACCCAATACTCAGTGACACATTCTCTGCCCATACAAAACAAAGACAATCCGACCTTTCAACAGAATTAAAGACACTTTTACTTCCAAAAACAGGTCACATTTTTCACACATCGGTATCCCACACTACGCACAATGAGGCTCTTATAAGTCTACGCATGCTATAAAATAATACCCCAATGTAACACTCTGTTTGTGCTTCTGTCGTGGTGTTACAACTGAGTGCTGTAGTTGAAAAGTAATTCGGGCATCAGGCCCATGAGGTAGCAAGGGCATTTAATAAATCAATCACCTTGTGCTCTGAAGCTACATTTCATTTGCGAAGAACACAAAACAAGGTCAAAGCTCTGGTACTTAGTTTTGCTTTGACAACAGCCTTCAATAAGTGACGGTTTACTCTTGCCCCTTACATACGCCATTACAATAGTTGTGACATTAATGTAACTAAAGAGCTATGCAGATATAATACTTAATTTGACATAAATTAGGCCAGCATTACTAAAATAAGTATGCCGGGCACAAAGAGCAATGCATAAATGAAAAATGTCAATATTGGCTTTCCCGGCTGTTTCTATCATAGTATAGACGTGTTCTACACAGATCTGCATATTCTGCACAAATGATGGCTCCTGTGCACGTGCACATTCCAGCGATTGGAATAGCTGTACATCGACATCACCGTCCTGCGCGTGCAAATGTCACAAGGATCAGATTAGCCAGGAAGGAGTCACCGCGCCTGACTAGAACTGCTGCCAAAGCAGCGCAGCCTGCAATCAGAAAGGCGTCACAAAGTATATAATTCTCACCGAACAATTCTAGGCTCCGTGATCATCCGAGACGGTTGGGAACAGGATGTTGGTGCAAACTCTGGCTGCTGAAGGAAACCATGAGCCGTATGGTAGGTAGTCTTTGAGACTCGATCGATTGTGAGCCTTTTGTCTGTTGCCGATGCAACTCACTGATTCTTGAAAACAGTAACTACATTGGGTCAAATCTTCCCTACGTCAACGGTGTCTCCTTCAGTGCCCAATCACCTTCCAATTGCATAGGCACTTTTGTAAAAATCACGGCATTTTTACAAAAGTGTCAATTTCGCGGGCACTTTTTTAAAAATCGCTGCATTTTTACAAAAGTGTTGATTTCGTGGCAAACCGCAAAATCGCAAAATCCTAGAGGGTCTGTCTAGTCAGGGTAGGGGGATACACACTCTAGATAACCTCTGCTCACCCCCTTCATAGCTTGACAGGAGCAGACAGGCTTATCCTAAAGCCAATGTGTAAAGTGTGTACGCAAAGCTCACAGTAATATAGTGAAAACACCACAAATGGACACCACACAAGATTAGAAAAATAAAGTATCTTTATCTAAACTCAAAAAGACAAAAATGACTAAAATCCAACATACAGGTAGTGAAATACGACTGTAGAACAGTTATTTAAAAAATAAAGCTTGTAGAAATTAAATAGCTCCATCTCGGGCTATTATGACGTTGTGACAGCTATAAATCCAAAGTACAGCACCGACTGCGAGGTGCGTGGCATTGGGCCTGGAGTCAAACGGACGCCCAAACAGACAGTACCTTCGAAAACAAGTCTATGAGGATGCATGGCTTCATGGAGGTGAGGCGTCGGTGCCGAGGTCGAGGCCGACTTCCTGGCTGCCCCGGGGGAGGCTGTTACATTCCCTAACCTAGGCCTAAATAGCAAAGTGACCTTTTACCTACATTGGTCCTACCTTGCTCTGCATCACGGTTCTAGCACTGACCGATTGGTTTCCTTGAAACTAGCATCATTTATTATGCACGAGGATTCTTATTAAAATCCCATGCGCATGACATACATAACAGGATTTACATTCTCTTTGCAAAAGTCATCACTATCTTCATCCTAAGGTGACCAGACTACTTTGTATGATTACAATTATTAATTTAGGCTCATCTATATAATCATACTCACAACATACCGATTGTGATAGAACCCCGAGGCTACCTTTTTGGAATAAAAGAACTACACCTTCACAGGTCCCTGCACCCTGAAGCTTCAACAGGCAGCGGCTTGACATCTCTTGCAGGGTGTCCAACTCATGACCAAGATGGGGTCCTTCATTCTCTTCCATCAGGCAATGAGGTTGGCTCATTCCTATGGGATTCTTGGCTTCACACTCCCATACATGCTAGGAACAATTAGGTAAGGTCTGCATCGTAGGAGCACGCTTCATTACTGTTTATATGCTGGAGTACAATTGCTGTTTTAGCACCATGGTAGAATTCTACCTTCTATTTACTCTGTTGGTGCTTGTAATCTCTTATGTTAGCTTCTGTCTAGCTTCTGTCTATGGATTGTCACACCAAACATGTTTTATACTAGAATGATGCTGATTCAATAAATGCGTATTGAAAACATCCCCAACGTTTATTCTGTTTATCTCTGAGACTAAGTGAGCATGAGTGACTGAGTGAAAAGTACTGTACTGTTTCCACGATCCCTGAAGAGTCAGGGTTGTCATGTTCAATGGTTGGCAGAAACTATTTGCTCCTTGGTAAGGTTAGGGGGCTTATGGTGGCACTGAAAGCTAGCTGTTCTATAAGCTAACATATCCTGCGAGGGTGCCTGGAACCAGTCTTGGCACCAAGCCCTTAGTTTAAGGTGTCCAATAAATGCACAGATCCTATATATATTTAGGAACTACAAGGGGAGGTGCCATGTCCGCCAGGAGGCTATGTGTTGAATCAAGGACAGGGGAAGTTGGTTGCATCGGCGGTCAGGCATCAGTACCGGTGAGGCAGTGTGTTAGATTTGGGGGTCTCTAGTTGGCACAGGTAGCTACTTGTGACAAATAGGGACCCTTGCCTCTAGTCAGGATAAGGGGATTACACTCCTAAATAACCCCTGCTCACCCCCTTGGTAGCTAGGAACGAGCAGACAGGCCTATCTCAGAAGCAGTGTGTAAAGCATTTGTGACCACATACAATAACCCAGTGACAACACTACAGATGGACACTACACAAGGTTTTTTATATCAAAAATAAGTATACTATATATAGAGTTACCACAAGACCATAAACGACAAAAATACATAATACTATTACTTTCAAATGGTAGATTTAGCTTAGTTAAGTTCAGTTCTTAAGATGCAACACTTTTCGGCATTGTACCTTACGAAGCGTTGCGTTTCCACGACAATCAATGTCGCAGTGAGGGAAATGCAGCAAAGTTCAGGTGCAAAGAAATAAAGACATGAAGATCTTCCAGATGCGGCACGCTTCTCCGGGGATGCGAGAAGTTCTCGGTTCCATGCGTGGACTGCAGCAGCGACACCCTTGTTCAGTGATGCGACGGCAACAGCTCCAACTGTGATACTCTTCTCCCACGATGCGTGAAGCTTCCGCACAATGCGACAACTACATCGGTGACATCTACGATGCGACGGCAGCAGCTCCGACGACGGCGCGCTTCTCGGCAATGCGAGGCGCTTTTCTTCAATGCAGTGCAGTGCGACAGTTCCAGTGGCAACGCCCTTGCTCAGAAGTGCGACGGCAGGCTCTCCGACGGGGACACGCTCTGACCTCGTTGCGAGGCTCTTCTCTCGATGTGGTGCGGTGCGACAACTCCAGCAGCAACACCCTTGTTCAGAAATGCGACAGCGGGCAGTAGCGACGGGGACACGCTTCCTCTTCGTTGCGGCACGCTTCTCTCGATGCGATGCAGTGCGACAACTCTAGCAGCAACACCCTTGATCAGAAGTGCGAAGGCAGCAGCAGCAGCAGCGACGGCGACACGCTTCGATCTCGTTGCGTCGCACTTCCAGCTCCTTGCGACACGCAGTTTCTCAGTCTCAGAAGGCCCAAAACAGCAGCAGGCACTTCCACAAGAACTCTAGGGAGCTGGGGGTTGATGTCTGTTGTCCCTGAGACTTCAGCAGGAGGCAAGCTCTTTTCCAAGCCCTTGGAGATCCTTCACAAGTTGAAAGCAAAGTACACAAAGTTCCTTTCTCCTTCCTTTGGCAGTAAGGCAACCACTGCAGGTCAATGCCCCAAGCAGCACTTCAGCTTGGGAATAGTCTCTCCTCAGTTTCTTCAGGTTCCTCTCCTCAGTAAAGGTTTCTTCTTGTAGTCCACAGTGATCTGATTTCTTGGGATCAGGGTCCCAATATTTATACCCCCAAATTGTTTGTTCTCTGAGGGGAGAGGGGCCTTTGCCCAGTCCAACCCAGTTCTGAAGTACTCTGTTTCCCAGACTTTTCCTTTCCTTTCACAGTGCAGGGCAGAAACATCAGACGCCCCACAAGAGTTGGAGCCAGCATTGTGGAAGGCAAATACACTCCTGGAGCACTTTGTTACAGGACTCCTTCTCTTCTTTCAGTGTGCAGGGCAGAGACATCAGCCGCACCCCAGGGGGTGGAGCCAGCATTGTGGAAGGCAGGCACAGCCCTATTCAAGGTTCAGGTGCAACTCCTTCCTCCCATTTAAATGCAGATCTCTCTATTCACCACTGGGCTGACTCATCCTGTCTCTTGGAATCCCCCAGCCCTGTCAATCACAAAACCAGACAAGGAATACACAACCCAGCAGAGGCAGTCTTGAAAGGTTAGACAAGCAAATACCTACTTTCTAAAAGTGTTTTTTGCAAACACAGAATGCTAAAACCAACTTCACTAAAATATGTATTTTATCATTCTGAGTTCAGGCATACTAAACTCGAAATTCTACCATGTTCTCTGAGTCAGTTAGTATTATAAAATGTAATAATTCTAACAGCCCATTCTGGCCTATGGAGAACATGTAAACTTGCAATAGTGAAAAACGAAAATGGCTGTAATTCACTATTAAGACATGCCACACACACCAGGGCTTGTCCTTGTCCTACTTACAATGCACCCTACCCTTGGGCCTACCATAGGGGTGACTGATATAAAGAAAAGGGAAGATTTAGGGACTGGCAAGTGGGTGCACTTGCCCAGTCAGCATGACAGTACCAGACTGCACGCAGGCTCTGCAATGGCAGACCTTAGACACATTTTACCAGGCTGCTTCTGTGGGTGGCACAACCAGTGCTGCAGGCCCACCAGCAGCATTTGGATTTACACAACCTGGGCACACTCAGTGCACTGTACTAGGGTCTGACAAGTAAACCAAAATAGCCAAACATGGAACCACTGATTAATACATCAATTCACAATAGGGAGCACTTGCACTGTGGCACTGAATAGTAGTGGCACAGTGCCCAAAGCATCTAACACCAGCAAAAATACATGAGGGAACAGCAAAAATGGAAGGGAGACCCACGCCAATGGTGCGAGTTCTAACACAGAGCATAGCCGGCGAGTTCATGGAAGCACCCTCTGCAGTTATCGGCACCGTGATAACTGGTTTCAGGCGCTGGCTGTTACGGAGTCGGAGTGAGGGCTAGCCTCAGGAATGCCAATAACTACAGACGTCAGCAGGCATCGAAAGGTGTAGGAGCTGCGGTGTAGGCAGGGTGGTGCCTCATGAACTTCACGAGTGGCGTCCAATGCCTCCTAACAGGTCGCTGCATCATGGCAGCGGTGCTGATAGCATTGGAGATTGTTTTTCTTGCTTCTCTTAGGTTTCTTCTAGCTCCAAACAATAGGAAGGACCTCCAGAAGCCCAAACCTGGAATAGGCACCTTATGGGTAGTCAGAACTCTCAGCAATAGAGTTAAGGGGACTGTTTGTGTCCCTGAGACTTCAGAACAGGAGGCCAGCGCATACAAGCCCCTGGAGATTCTTCTTCAAGCAGGTTTCTCAGCAAAGTCCCAGTCCTTGTCCTTTCCTTAGGAGAAGGAGAAACTGCAGGCCAACCCCACGCAGTAATACTCCTCACAGCTCTCCAGCGCTTCTCCTTGGCAAAGGCTCCTCTTGAGTCCAGAAGTGATCTAAAGTTCTGGGGTTTAAGTTCCACTACTTATATCACATTTTGTCTTTGTTCTTCTTTCTGCTAGGGTCTCTGAGCCCAGTCCAAACCAGTTCCGCCGTCACTAGTGCAGTATGAACACAGGTGGTGGTGACAGCATTATGCAAGGGAAACAGGCCCTATTCAGGTGCAAGGAAAACTCCTCCCACTACTCTAAATGCAGTCACGGTCTTTTCAGCTCAGTTCTGAGTCAGGCAGTCCTCAACCCCGCAGTGTCTGACTACAGTTAATGTACATCACCAGCCCCTGTCACTCCAAAACCAGACAGTCAATCCACAAACAGGCAGAGGCACAGAGAATGGTTAAACAAGAAAATGCCTACTTTCTAAAAGTGGCATTTCCAAACTCATAATTTAAAAACCATCTTTACTAAAATATGTGTTATTAAATTCTGCGTTTAGAGAGCCTCAACTTTGTCCTCTACCTTGTCCCAATGGGAAGTTATACTTGTAAGATGGTACAAAGTATATCCCATGCTATCCTATGGGAAAGATAGCCTTTCAATAGTAAAAAACTAAATTGACAGTATTTCACTATCAGCACTTGTCACACACACCAGTGCATGTCCTGCCTTTCACATTCACTGTACCCTGTCCATGAGTGTATCTTGTGCCTACCTGAGGGGTGTCTTAAATGTAAGAAAAGGGTAGGTTAGGCTCTGGCAAGTGATCTAACTTGCCAGGTAGACATGGCAGTTAAAAACTGAGCCCAGACACTGCAGTGGCAGGTCTGAGATACATTTACAGGGCTACTCATGTGGGTGGCACAATCAGTGCTACGGGCACACTAGTAGTATTTGATTTACAGGCCTTGGCACACTCTTTGCACCTTACTAGGGGCTTACCAGTTATTGAAATATGTCTATCAGGGATAACTTATCATAATAACAATTTACACAGGGAGTACTTGCACTTTGACACTGATCAGCAGTGGCAAAGTGCCCAAAGCGTCTAAGCCAGCAAAACAAAATCCAGCACAGCATCAAAAATGCAAGAGATAGAGGCAAAAAGTCAGGGGAAACCACACAAAATATGCAAAGTCTATCACAATTGAATTATTAATTACCTGTTGTGGTCATTTCTAAATTAGCCAGAGAAACTTCACCTTGTGGCAGACTGTCACAAGCGCCGGTGTGGACAATTAGGTGCTGGCGCCGAACACCGAAAACAACCAGCTCAAATTAAGCACTGCTATTAATAGTTCTGGTGCTGAGTGTCAATTTCCCTGCACAATTTTGTTATATGTTTTGAAACTTTTTTCTGCACACAATTCATCACAATGTCATTTTCGTAAGAAACCCTTTCCATCGAATGCTTAGTGAGACATTTTCACTTGATAGTCTATCATGTGGAATTGTGTGCAATAAAAAGCTTCCAAACACATCACAAAATCGTCTTGCATCTTTTCTGCACCAAGGAACTTGACGCCTGCAAAAAGGAAGCAGAATTAGACAGTCTTGAAAAGAATACCAGGAAAATTGACACCCAGCACCAGAAGAATTCACAAAGTTATGCTTAAGTGGGTGTTTTCTTGGGAGTGAAATACAAAACTTGTGAACATCTACAAGGTGTTAATCTGAGAGCATTTACAACACATCACATCAAGCACGCATTAATCACACTGTCGTGATCATCTCAGTGAACGGGTCCTAAAGAGTGAAGGTAGGGCAGGAAAGTGCATCGTTCTATTCGGGCTCCTAAATTCATGAGTAGGAGAGCTTCCTTGCATGAAACTTTACTTATGTGAAAAAAAGAAAGGAGAACACAAATTAATTCTGAATCAGTAATGGTCCTAAACCCGAACCTTCAATAGCTATGCAAAATGTTGACTATGTACAACTAGTTTTAAAAAGAGCCATACTTTCCCCGTCTTTGTGAATATCGTACTTAGATGTAAAATACATGTCATAAGTCAGGGAGGTTAAATGAACCCTCTATGGGCTAGATGTAGGTAATTCTAATTTACCAATTCATAAATACCGAATTTTACCGATTCGGTATTTATGAATCGGTAAATTAGAAGGTGGGAGATGTAGGTAAATTAAAATTTTTAATTGCCGATTCGGTAACATTCGGTATTTACCGAATCGGTAAATACCGAATCGGTATTGCCCATTGATTCCTATGGGCCTTGAAGCCCTTAGGAATCAATGGGCAATACCGATTCGGTATTTACCGAATCAGTAAATACCGAATCCTGCAAGGGTGCAGGGGGTGTCACTTTGACACCCTCTAGCACCCCAAGTACGGGCATGTGTGACATGTGGCACACATACATGCCCTAAGGGCATGTCTGTGTGTCACATTGCACAGGTGTGCATGAATTTGGTATTTTACCACCCAATAGGATTGGGTGGTAAAATACCGACTCTTAAGGGCCTGTGGCACTCTCAGGAGTGCCAGCTACATATGGATTTACCGAGTCGGTAAATATACCGATTCTGTATTTTACCGATTCTGTAAATTTACCGATTCGGTAAATTTACAGAATCAGTAAAATATAGGCCCCCTACATCAGAAAACCCTAATACCGGTCAGTAACGGCCGAATTCGGCCGTTACCGACCGGTATTAGGGCTCCTACATCTGGCCCTATATCTCTTCTATTTAGGGGCACACCCATATTTTTAAGCCAATGCAGAAGGGTGTTCTCTTAATGTTGACTGTTCGATCAGTTAGAGCAATTGGAGAACGTGCAAGCCTTAATGGATATCCGAAAGACTCTGCAAAGAATATTTTAATTTGTGGTCAGCTACTCGCTCTACGCTTCCGAGCTGAGTGGTCGCTCCCCTGCTGCTGCCGAGGTATCGTCTGTGCAGCGCTTTTGCTCTAATCTAGATTGCTAATAATTGCGTGTTGGAACTGCCGCTCTGCCCATTTTGTTTGCTGCTTTGCCCATTTCATTTTATTTGCTGAATTTGCCGATCTGCCCATTCGCAGTGTGATACTGCCAGCGTGACTCTGCTGCTTAATTTATTTACATATCGCCGCTTTTGCTAATTTGCATTCTGTTGATCAGCGCGACCCTGTTGCAGTACTTGCGTTTCCCCCCCAAGCTCTCCTGCCGCCCTGACCCCTCCACCTCCATTTTGTTGTTGTTGTCGACCTCCTTAGCCCGCCCCGCCTCCCAGCTGAAGCGCCCTCCCACAGACAACAAACAGCGCTCACACACCTAGAAGCGCCGTGACTCGCTCTACGCTTCCGAGCTGAGTGGTCGCTCCCCTGCTGCTGCCGAGGTATCGTCTGTGCAGCGCTTTTGCTCTAATCTAGATTGCTAATAATTGCGTGTTGGAACTGCCGCTCTGCCCATTTTGTTTGCTGCTTTGCCCATTTCATTTTATTTGCTGAATTTGCCGATCTGCCCATTCGCAGTGTGATACTGCCAGCGTGACTCTGCTGCTTAATTTATTTACATATCGCCGCTTTTGCTAATTTGCATTCTGTTGATCAGCGCGACCCTGTTGCAGTACTTGCGTTTCCCCCCCAAGCTCTCCTGCCGCCCTGACCCCTCCACCTCCATTTTGTTGTTGTTGTCGACCTCCTTAGCCCGCCCCGCCTCCCAGCTGAAGCGCCCTCCCACAGACAACAAACAGCGCTCACACACCTAGAAGCGCCGTGACTCGCTCTACGCTTCCGAGCTGAGTGGTCGCTCCCCTGCTGCTGCCGAGGTATCGTCTGTGCAGCGCTTTTGCTCTAATCTAGATTGCTAATAATTGCGTGTTGGAACTGCCGCTCTGCCCATTTTGTTTGCTGCTTTGCCCATTTCATTTTATTTGCTGAATTTGCCGATCTGCCCATTCGCAGTGTGATACTGCCAGCGTGACTCTGCTGCTTAATTTATTTACATATCGCCGCTTTTGCTAATTTGCATTCTGTTGATCAGCGCGACCCTGTTGCAGTACTTGCGTTTCCCCCCCAAGCTCTCCTGCCGCCCTGACCCCTCCACCTCCATTTTGTTGTTGTTGTCGACCTCCTTAGCCCGCCCCGCCTCCCAGCTGAAGCGCCCTCCCACAGACAACAAACAGCGCTCACACACCTAGAAGCGCCGTGACTCGCTCTACGCTTCCGAGCTGAGTGGTCGCTCCCCTGCTGCTGCCGAGGTATCGTCTGTGCAGCGCTTTTGCTCTAATCTAGATTGCTAATAATTGCGTGTTGGAACTGCCGCTCTGCCCATTTTGTTTGCTGCTTTGCCCATTTCATTTTATTTGCTGAATTTGCCGATCTGCCCATTCGCAGTGTGATACTGCCAGCGTGACTCTGCTGCTTAATTTATTTACATATCGCCGCTTTTGCTAATTTGCATTCTGTTGATCAGCGCGACCCTGTTGCAGTACTTGCGTTTCCCCCCCAAGCTCTCCTGCCGCCCTGACCCCTCCACCTCCATTTTGTTGTTGTTGTCGACCTCCTTAGCCCGCCCCGCCTCCCAGCTGAAGCGCCCTCGCCCCTCCCCCTCCACCATCCATTTATGACAGTTGTTCCCGCGCGCAGCGTTTACGCGCAGCGACCGCGCCCAATCCGCGCCGAAGGTGCGCCAAAGGTAAGCCCGTCTACGCCCGTCCGCGCCTGGACCGCGCCCAGCGCCAGACCCCCTGCCCCTCTCGCCGCCCACCCCCCCCGCATTACCTACGATGCCGCCACCCTCCGAGCCCTTAACCCCGGCCGCGCCCCCACCTGCGTCCAAGCCGCTCCTGGACGCACCCATGGACCTTTCTCCTGCTACTCCTGCAAATTCAACAGCACCGTCACCAACTCCGCTACGACCACAACACAGATTCCCGACCCCAACCACCTAGAATGCATCCTTCTCAACACCCGCTCGGTCCACAGGCACGCCATTGACCTTTGGAACCTACTAGACACCATCTCTCCTGACGTCGCCTTCCTAACGGAAACATGGATGAACGCTTCCTCCGCCCCTGACATCGCCATCGCCATCCCTGATGACTATAAGATCACACGCAAGGACCGCACCGACCATACAGGAGGTGGAATCGCTATCGTCCATAAGAAAACAATCCGCATCTCAACCAGCTCTGATGCCAACCTCGCCAACTCCGAACACCTTCACTTCCAGATCCACATCGACCCCAAGACCACACTCAGAGGCACCCTCCTCTACAGACCACCAGGACCACGCGCAAAATTCAGTGAAGACATCACGGACTTCATCACCCCACACGCGCTCCCCTCCAAAGACTACATCCTTCTGGGAGACCTCAACTTTCACCTTGAAAAGATCAACGACCGCAACACCGCCACCCTCTTAGACAACCTCGACAACCTCGGACTTAAACAACTGGTCACTTCCCCCACCCACATCGCAGGTCACACTCTCGACCCCATCTTCACCTCCAGCAACCATGTCTCCTTCAGCCACACTACGGATCTCCTCTGGACTGACCACAGCTGCGTTCACTTCACCTACAACAAGCCGAAACCCATCATCCACCTCCAACCAACTCTACAAAGAAACTGGAACAAAATCACCACAGAACAGATCTCCACATCGCTCCTTCAAACCTCCCCAGCCCTCTCTTCTAACGCCAACGAAGCCGCCTCCAACCTCACCCTTTGGTTATCCAACACCGCCGACACCTTAGCACCACTGAAAAAACGTCAACACAAACTTGGCATCAAGAAGGCCGCATGGTTCAACGACGACCTCAAGAAGTCCAAGAAACTATGCCGCTCCCTTGAAAAGGCCTGGAAAAAAGACCCATCCACCAGCAACAAGGACGCCTTCAAAAGCGCCATCCGTACTCACCACCAACTGATCCGAAAAGCCAAGAAAACAGCATTCAAAGATCGACTTGACAACAACGCCCACAACAGCAAGGAACTTTTCAACATCGTCAAGGAATTTTCCAACCCCTCGGCCAACTCCAACGACATCACCCCCTCTCAAACCCTCTGCGATTCCCTAGCCTCTTTTTTCCACAACAAGATTGCTGACATCCACAACAGCTTTGACAACCAACCCGGAAGCCAACCCACCCTACCATCAGCTGACCATCTTCCCCCCGTTAACACCCTCAACGCCTGGAAGCCAATCTCCACTGAGGACACCATCCGCCTGATGAACTCCATCCACTCTGGATCCCCCACAGACCCATGCCCTCACCACATCTTCAACAAAGCAGACTCCGTCATAGCTCCGCACCTCCGAGACGTCATCAACTGCTCCTTCAACTCCGCTACCTTCCCAGAAGACTGGAAACACGCTGAACTCACCGCCCTTCTGAAAAAACCAACAGCAGACCCCACCGAACTCAAAAACTACCGCCCCATCTCGCTTCTTCCATTCCCGGCCAAAGTCATCGAGAAAGCCGTCAACAACCAACTCGCCGCCTTCCTCGAAGCCAACAAATCCCTCGACCCCTCACAATCTGGCTTCCGAGCCAAACACAGCACTGAGACCGCCCTCATCGCAGCAACAGACGACATTCGAACTCTGCTGGACAATGGAGACACAGTCGCCCTCATCCTCCTCGACCTCTCTGCAGCCTTCGACACAGTCTGCCACAGCACCCTTTTACAACGCCTCAGAAACATCGGAATCCAAGGAAAGGCACTGGAATGGATCACTTCGTTCCTCACCGGAAGAACCCAGAGAGTCCGCCTCCCACCTTTCAAGTCCGAGGCCACCGAAGTCATCTGTGGCGTACCACAAGGATCCTCACTCAGTCCCACCCTCTTCAACGTATACATGAGCCCCCTCGCGGCCATCGCCCGCCAACACAACCTCAACATCATCTCTTACGCGGATGACACTCAACTGATCCTATCTCTCACCAAGGACCCCAGCACCGCCAAAACTAACCTACACGAAGGAATGAAAGAAGTCGCCGAATGGATGAAACAAAGCCGTCTGAAACTGAACTCAGACAAAACAGAAGTCCTCATCTTAGGTAAATCCCCCTCTGCATGGGACGACTCCTGGTGGCCGGAAGCCCTCGGAAATGCACCCATCCCGACAGACCACGCACGGAACCTTGGCGTCATCCTGGATTCTTCACTCTCAATGAACAAACAAGTCAGCGCCGTATCCTCTTCCTGCTTTAACATTCTTCGCATGCTCAGAAAAACATTTCGCTGGATCCCCTCCGAAACAAGGAAAACAGTCACCCACGCTCTAGTCACGAGCCGACTGGACTACGGAAACACCCTCTACGCAGGTACCACCGCTAAACTCCAGAAGAAACTACAACGAATCCAAAACGCCTCAGCCAGGCTCATATTAGACATCCCACGCAACAAACACATCTCTGGTCACCTTAAAGACCTCCACTGGCTACCCGTCAATAAGAGGATTACTTTCCGACTGCTTACCCACGCACACAAATCACTCTACGACATCGGACCAGATTGCCTCAACTCTCGACTGTCCTTTTACACCCCCTCCCGACAACTTCGCTCTTCCAGCCAAGCCTTCGCCACTGTACCTCGCATCAACAAGACCACCATGGGAGGCAGATCCTTCTCATACCTGGCTGCCAAAACATGGAACTCACTCCCCGCTTACCTTCGCCTCACCCAGAATCACCTAGCGTTCAGAAAGCAGCTTAAAACGTGGATATTTGACAAATAATCCTCCTCCCCTTCCTAAGCGCCTTGAAACCCTCTGGGTATGTAGTGCGCTATATAAATGTTATGACTTGACTTGACTTGACTTATTTAGAGGAAAATCAATGAAGTGGAAGTTCATTCATTTCTAAAACACTGGGGAGGAAGGGGGCTCTTTAGCGGACATTTCATTCAGCAATAATTTCATATGAAGCATTCAGGGGTATATTATCGAGGGGTTTTATCTCCGCTTTTTTGGCTTTATAAGCCAAGAAAGCGGAGATAAAATTATCTCCCTATTACCAAGCTGTCGCTAACACCAGTTAGCGACAGCTAATAGGAGATAGCGACCATCATGGGCCCCACTTTGCATGTCAGTGATATTTATCACTAATGATATGCAAAGTGGGCGTGCCAAGATGTTAGCGACTGGAAACAGTCGCTAACATCGCTATCTCCTATTACCAACTTTTGGAGATATTTGCGCTAAGGGCGAATATCTCCAAAAGCTAACACCTGCCCTGAGCAGTTCTTAGCCATGTTATCCAATGGGAGGTGGATAACATGGCTAAGAGCATTTGCTCGATAATGCATGAATATCGCTGACTTTTCAGCGATATTCATGCATTGCGGGCGTTTTTTATCGCATTTGCGATAAACCTTGCTAATAGCAAGGTTTATCTGCGATAAAAATCGCCGATGTGCGGCGATAATTTTTGTCTCTAAACAAGTTAGAGACAAAAATTATCGCTAGTTGTTGATAATATACCCCTCAGTTCCGCTCACAGAGTAAAGAGCACTCTGTATTCCTGATTTACAATTCTGTCATAAAATACTTTAGTAGGAAAATGTAGACGTACCAAGCATAACAGTAAAACCAATGGGCCAGGTAGGAAAGAGCGCGGTAATGGTCCTAATGTAAACTTCTACTCTACCTACACAAAATATCCACAAAGAATTAGCATTTTCACGTGGGCAATCCTGAGTCACCTTTGCTTATTGGCCTAAGTAGTGAGGTAGAAAATATGTCAAGTGTTTAAAGGTAATAAACAAACTGAATAGCAAAGCAGTTAAAGAAATAAAGAGCCTAAAAATCCGTATTAATGTTAAATGTAAAGAGGGGAAAAAATATGATAAGCAAGTGAAAAGCGAATTTCTAAAAAACATAAATTAGTAGTAATGATGATCCTCCAGACCAGTCTTCATTACGGCTTGAGGATGCGGCCCTAAAACTTTTTTGCTAGATAAAAATTCAGTACATACTTCAGAATACAGCTTTGAATCTTTTTTTCTCGATTTTCCCCCAGTGCAATAAATAGGCGCTTCTGTATAAAAATCGGGCTCTCTAAATGTCCACAAGTGTGAAGTCGACGCAATTCCACTTATTCTTCTCGGTTGGTATGCCACCAGCAGAATAGGATTATTTTCTTTAATTTCAGGCCTTGTCATTGAAATTCACCCATTGAGAAAACATGAGGAAAAAATCTTAAGATTAACATCTTGCAACTAACCAACGATTTTTTCTGATTATTATTATTAAAAAAAACACTGTAATGAAGTACATTTCTTTTTATTAATTTGCTGAATTAATTTCTCATCTTTGTAGCTTCATACTTCAATTTTTGCCACACACCTATGTCTTGCGTTATTAGCCTAATTCTGATTACCATAAATGTTCAACCAGCTCACATAATGTCCACTGCAAAAGTCAATAGCACTGTTAAATGATGCACGCCACTTCCCTTAATGGCAATTGCTATCATGATAAACATCAGAACTCCCAATGTACCAAGCCATGTAATCAATCCAGAATCAATGAGCATTATGTTCATTAAGTATCTCTGAGGCAGGTAGTCTGTGACTAATCCTTGGACTCAATACACTTCCATCCTTACTTGACACACTGCTTTATGTTAATTAACGAACCTCATTGGAAAAGTTACATGAACTGCACGTATGCCTTTGATGCTATGTAGATTTCACTAATTTCACAAATCTTTGTGGTGATTTTGTAGATGCCAAAAAAAGAACAGTGTTTAAACCACATCAGCATTTTTGTTTTTGCATGGAAGTGGGCACCTAAAGGGTATATTAGACTCAACTGGCACACCCCAGCACAAAACCACCCAAACGCAAACTATTTGTATAGAGGTAGTGTCAGGCCCATATTTATTATTATTTTATGCAGTGCTACGCAGCAAGCTGCCTTTTCTGAAACTCACTATGCTGGGTGAAAGGAAAAGGGCAGGAATGCACCATATTTAACATTATACTGCGCATTCCTGTTCTCTACTAGCGCTCGCACACTTTTGGCCCGCCTAGCGCCAATGTAGGCATCCTTGCGTCATGGTGTAAGGATGCCTATGTTGCAGACAGGATTTCTTTTGTGCAGGAAGAGACCCCCTCACAAAACAAAATACTCAGAGGCATTTTCCTCTTTCTACGCGTGCAGCAGATTGCAACACACGTAGAAAAAGGAATGAAATGAGTAGAAATAAAGATATTTCTCCTCATTACACCTCACCTGGGGAGGGTTAGCATTTTGACGCATTCCCAGTTCTTCCCCTCTTGGTAAATTTGTGAGTGCACCAAAATCCATGGGTGGATGAGTGTGAGCACCACCCTGGGGCAGAGTAATGTAAGACACCGTTTTGCACTGCCTTGCGTTACTCCAGATTTACCAAGCAATGCAGGGCCTTGCCTGGCTTTATAAATCTCGCTTAGGTTGTGTGTCACCCTTGCGCCACTTTGCATGGTGCAAGAGCGATGAAAAAACCTTCATAAATCTGGCCCTCAGTGTTTATGCACCCACTGTACAGATTGGTGTTAAAAGTGAGGAATACCGCGTGCAAACAGTATTTGCAGCTGTTTGTGCACTATAGTCCATTTTGTACACCACATATAGGAATTTACTCCCTATTGGAATGTGCAGGAGCTAATATTGAGGCAATTGTCATTTGGGCTTGACTCCTACTGGGCACTGTGGCTAAATGGAACACCATCTGCACTGACATGTTTGAAATGTTTTTTGAGTTGTGCAGATTGTTTCTCACCCTTTCGCAGTAATCTTGGAAAATGTAATTAACAATTGCTTGTCCTGCCTTTGGGTGGTAGTGCCATCATACTGGATGGCATGTGAAGGAACAGATGAGGTTTCTCTGCAGAAAAAAACAATAATCTCTTTAGAGGCAAAAGTAAAACAAAGACGTGCATTTGTACACTACTCCTGCAGATTGATCATGGAGTATTCACACAGGAATATATGTCAACATATGGTGAAGAGTTCCATGGACACTAAATGGCATCAGATGTTTTTGAAAAATACTTTGTGAATAAGGACAACTTGTTATATTTAACTGTATTCTGCTTTTACACTAAACCTCATAATGTTAAATCAATTTAAACAAAAGGGTTGGGTGTCACGTTCAAATGTATATGTGTGCCTTTTGATGGAGCAGGCACTCCTCTATGCAACTTCAGTAAGGTTTGTGTGTATGATCCAAAAAACAGCATACCTAGAGCCTTATTTACAAGGCCCCTAGGGGCACTTTTGTGCCGCCGGAGCGTCACTTTTTAGACGCCCCGGTGGCGCAATGTGCCACAGCCTTTTTACAAGGCCAAGCAAAGTCACTTTGCATGGTTTTTCATGGCCTTATAAATATGTGCCCCTTTCACGAAGAACACTGTGTGAAAGGTGTGTTCCATGGGTGTTGTTGTGGGTGTTCCCATGCAGCGCCCATGAAATCTGAAGCATTCCCAGATTTACAAGGAATTGTAAACCTGGAATGCATTAGTTTTTAAGGCCACCCCAAAGATGGTGTTGGGAAGGCGCAAGGAGGAGAAATATTCTTATTTCTCCTTGTTTTTTCCTCTTCCTATGTGTACTGCAGTTTGCAACACACATAGAAAGAGGAAAACACCTCTCATGATTGTTTTTGTGCAGGAAAGTGTCTCTTCCTGCACAAAAACAATCACTCCTACAAAGCAGACCTGCGTTGGTGCATGGTAGCTGTTGGACTTGGCCCTTTTTGCAGGGTCATCCCAGAACTTTTTGACTTCCTCATGTATTTTGTCTGACCTGTTGTTAGTGGTTTTATGACTGGGCACTTTATCACTGCTGTTTGGTGCTAAAGTGCATGTGCTCTCTATGGTAAACTTGGTAAGATTGGTCTACACCTGGTTGGCATATTTAATTTACCTGTAAGCCCCTTGTACAGTGGTATCTCTATACTCAGGGCATTTAAATGAAGTGCTACTGGTGGGCTTTGGTGTGTCTGGAGCCAAGGCTTAGACTAACAATAGAGATGGTGATGTACTTGTAAAGATATGCTAAAGTGCCCCCAGAACTGGTTTGGACTGGGCTCAGAACCCTGTGCCAGGGGAAAGAACAAAGACATATGGACTATAAGTATTAGGTTGTAACCCCATGTCTGAGGAACTTCAGGTACTAAGGAGAACACACAGCGTGGACTGCAGTATGCCAGGAGGAACCGTCACTTGGGACTGACCTGCTGCCCGCTGGGTGGCTAAAAGAACTTCTACTCTGCTGAGTGGCCCTGTGTGCTGGCCTGCCTGTGCCCAGCTCTGCACTGTGTGACTTTGGGGACTTAGCACCGTGCTGAGCGCTTTATCTTTATTGACCTCCAATCAAGCACTGATGAACGCCCCACTTTCCCTGCATTCTGTTTTCAAGCACAGGCAGGGGCACTTTGCTTCTCATAGTGCCAAGGCGCTTTGGTTTCGGAGTGCGCTTTGAGGTCAGGCACCCACTCACCCGGAGCACGTGGTGGGTGCTTCCACCCTTATGCTTGTCCTAAGCCCAAGGGGTGGGATCAACCCTCCATACAGCGAGCACTGAGAGTGTTCCTTGCTGGGAGGACGACCGAAGATCCGACGGGGACTTCATGCCATAATCTGGCCGAAACTGAAAGCCAGGCAGAGGCTGAGCCTGGGTCTGCCGGAGGTCCGCGAGAGAGTGGAGATGTCGATCTGTGCGCTGTTTTTGGACAGCGATGCTCCACCGGATTCTTCCTGTGGCTGTCAGGGAGTGCACCCTCGTAGAGAGAAGGTGAACAGTGAGGACGGCACCGCAGGTTGGCAGGCAGCTCCCATCGTGAGTGCTGATTGAGCAAGTTCTTTTTGGGCCAGACACCGTGAAGCAAGGTTGGGGTGTCAGATCAGTGAAGACCGGGAGAGGTCTCCTACGTGTTTGGTGCCAGCAGCTGCACCAAGAGGAATCGCAGCAGCTGCCGATTGCGCTGCTCTTGTTAGGGGCATGGCCAGCCCCATTGGCCTGAGCCGTCAGTCTTAGAAAGGGCAATGTGTGGTGAGCCCAGGAAGGGGCCCTGAGTACATTACCGCATTCTCTGTGGTAGGCGGGCAGGTATCCCAGGAGCCTACGCAAGGGAAGTCCGTTAGTGCGGACATGAGGTCCCTGATGTGGGCATGATATTGACCGTGTGTGTTAATTCCTGTAATGTTATAATCTTTGCATGGTTAGGTTCACAGGCATTCCTCCAGAGTATATAATGAACTACACACGTGCCAGAGGGTCTAAGGGCTGCTAAGTGAACGCGAGACAAAAAATAATGAGAAACTAGATCACCATCCCTCGTGTATGGTCCACCCACGGTCACCCTTCCCCAAAACCCTCATAGTGGTCAGGAAAGGGGCTTACTAGAGAAGTTCATTATATATTTGGGGCTTACTAGAGCTTGGTCTTTAAATCCCCTCCTTGACCCCAATCCAATTGTTGTTGTTGTTCTATTCCTCCAGAGTATACATTATATGCACCAGGAGGTGATGGTGGTATGTACAATATAAGTAATGGTATTTCATTATGTTTGCACAGCTGCAAGTGTTTACTATGGTGCACTACTGATGATGTGTACACATAATGTGTTGTGCTAAGTGCAAACCTACCAGTAGTTACTGGTCACCCTCAATGTAGGGTTTATAACAGTGGCCCTATTGGCCAAGTGATATATGTAATCCTGTGCTAACAGAGAGGCAGAGGTATTTTGTGTGACGGAATCTACCGAATAGTGATCCCCATATTTCGGGGCCTACTTATGTTCCCTGTGTCAGGCCTGCAGTTCATGCCCTGATGCTTATATGTATGTGGGGTTACATTGCTAAGGTTGGCACCCGATGCATCATAATGGTGATCTGCATATGCCTAAGGTGGGCATGAGGTGTTTAAGTTATAGGCTCTACTGCAAGTGTTTACTGTGGTGCACTGCTAATTACATGTATGCATAATGTGTTGAACTAAGTACAGCTCCTACCAGTAGCTACTGGATTGTGCTAACTGATGTTTATGACAGTGGCCCGAATGGCCAAGTGATTTATGTAATCCCTGTGACATCATGACAAGTGCCTGGTGGCACAGTGTAATATATGTGATTACGTTTTAATGTATTTTTATGGATAATATAAAGGCTATTTTTATATCACCTTGTGTAGAGTTTCTTTTGTGGTGTGCCTAGTGTGTCGCTGCTGTGTGAGTGTTTTGGCAAACGCTTTACACATTGCCTCTGGGAAAAGACTGACTGCTCTGCCAAGCTACCAAGGGGGTGAGCAGGGGTTATCTTTAGTGTGTAACTCCCTTGCCCTGACTACAGTGGTGGGTAATTCCTGGCTCTGGTGCATACCCTAGCAAATCAAAACCCCATTTCTAACAGAAGTCAACTGTGTGCCAGCACAGGGGAAAAGGACCCTTGTAACTCCCTTGTGTGCCTCCCCCAGAAACTCACACCCCTGCAATATGTGTTGCTCTCTCCATTGTACCATTAAGAGTAGTGGGGTGACCCAATATCCCTCAGAACCTGGGAAATCTAGTGGAATGCAACAACAGTTGGTTCTGTGGGGAAGTTATTTCTTGAACAATAGCAGTAATTACTCTCAAACAGTCTTTGTGGCGTGGCAAATTATTTGCGACTAGGCCTGGACTAATTATTGTAGGACACCAATGAGATAGAGTTTGTAATTATGTTATATTATCAATCATATATCGTAAAGTACAGTACAAAGTAACAAGTCACAAAATCACACAGGACTGTCAAGAGAAATGTACATAAATGAAGAAGATAAACCATACAAAAACAGGGATACAGAAATATGTAGACTTAAACACAGTTGACATATACAATGAAACAATGATGACCTATAAACGTCAAGGTTATCCCAAAGAAAAAGATGACTGTACAAGTGACTGTCCTTTTAACATTAGAAATGGAAATAACTTGTCAGGGTAGGGGAGTACCAGCACTTATCCTCAATGTTTCGATCCTTTATGTGTGTAATTCACAAACATCACCCTGGGTCTTCATCAGGACTGGGCATTTCCCTTGCAACGACCACACTTCCCACAAAAACTGGGACCTTCTGGCTTTGTCAATGCTTGGTGAGGTATTGTTGCTGAAGCAATTGGCAATAGGTGCATTGAATTTCAAAAACCATGTGTCATCAATGCAGCAGCGGCTTCGCCTCAATGGCAGAGGAGCATCGCCCTACTGGTTCAGATCCAGCAGCTGAAAAATAAAACAATATTTTAATATTATTTAATTTTTCAGCTGCTGGCCATGGTAAGGTGTATAAGGCGGGGCGGGGATGGGGTCAAATGGAGGAGTGGCTGTGCATGTCAGCCAAACAGACATGCGCAGTTAGGTTTCTCTAAGCTGGCTGTATTCTACAGCCGGGTGAAAAAACGTGCCAGACTCCTTGTGCATGAGGGGAGCGTCTAAGCAACCCACTCAGGTCAATCTGGGCGCTGCTCTGATAGTACGAGAGCAGCGTGTGGATTGGTTGGGGAGTCTGTTCTAGGGACTCTCAGGAGCAGCAGGAGAAGTGTGAGGCGGCTGCAGGATCAGATAAGTTTTATTTTTTTATTTTTTATTCAAACCCCCACCTGCTGTTGCCCTGCCTCCACCTCCCCACATTACAAATTGCTTATTTGTTAATTCTTTCAAATTGAAGTGAAATATTCACACCTCTATGTGAAGTGCTTATTTGAAGAAATGTTAGTTCCACCCATGTACCATCCCTGATAATTTTGTCTGACAATTGAGCACATATTTCCCTCTTCTGAATATCATATCTATCAAAGAATAACCCGCCTGGCTTCGAAATGCATGAGGAACCCATATGGCAACGTAAACAATTGTAGGCCTTCAGTCTCGGCAGCAAGTGTGCCTGGGGACTGGCGCGTGCTCCAGGGGTGTGTGAGGAGGCAGCTGTCAGAGGGCGAGCAGCTCGCGCGGCGATACAGCGGCACAGAGAAGGGCTCCTTGGTTTGCTAGTGTCCAGTTTGACTGACCTCGTTGTCGAAACGGGCAAGGAAAAAAAAATACAGAGCAGAAAAACAACAACGATATTCTCTGTGCCGTTATTATATCTGTCTATTATCTGTTCTGAAAAATACATTAAATGCATTTTTTTAATCTTTTACTGAAAATTCATTTCATTGAAATTTGCGAAGATTGCAGGGCACGTTTTAGGAAAACGGACGACATAAGCAACAATATTCTGCGGCTGCGGCCCATTTCATGTACTAAGTGGTCGAGCAGGGAAAATAGAGAACAGTTTGCGTCCTAAGGGCTGTGCAATCAATAACACCCGACAGGGCCTGTAGTAATTGTCACACGCCCCCGGTGTGATGCAGGACACCTGGAAAATGCTGCTTTCCTCTTGAACAAAACCACCGAAGATTACTGGCGCACTGAGCGTCCACTGTGGAAATAACCTCTAATATAAAAATACACCTATATCTCATGATTCTTTTGGTAGCTTTTATTAAAACTTTAGCAAAGCAGAGAACAGAGTTCAGTCATGGCCGAGAATTGGGAAAGCAAGCACACAGCTTCATGTGTTAGGCCGCAAATCTGTAATGCTGTAGATTGCAGATTTGGAACCAGGATGGCAAATCCCACAGGTCCTATTTATTCAATCTCTCTCTCTCTTTTTTCTCTCTCTTTCTTTATTTCTCTCTCTCTCTCTCTCTCTCTCTCTCTCTCTCTCTCTCGCTCCCCCTCACCCCCACTCACCCCAGTAATACCCAAAACTCCTAAATGAAATCCATTAAAATTATTAAACAAAGACCACAAAAGCCGGTTTTCCACCTTAACATTGACTCTAGAATATAAGGGAAACTTTGTTAACAACGCGGTCACTACACCGCAATGCTGTTACATCGCGGTCGTTACAACGACTGGATGTAACCACGATATGCCATTACAACGCAAGTCTTTACATCGACTTGCGCTAGATGGCGTGCTAACATTAGAAATAGTGTAGTTTACAATCCCAACACCTTCCCTACTGTTAAATGGACTGGAGTTGGAAAAGTAAATTACACTTTTCTAAGGTTAGCACACCATCTAGCGCACGTCGATGTAAAGACTTGCGTTGTAATGGCATAGCGTGGTAACATCGCAGTCGTTGTAACGACCGCGATGTAACGGCACGCGTTGTAATAACTAGCTTTGTTCCGTCATATATCCGAATATAAGTGTTATCAGAAAATCATGACCAAAATATCGTAAGTGCATCTAGGTAAGTATCGATTTGCTATTCTTAATTCCATATCTACATGTCTTGAAGATAAATCGTCAAGGTACATAGATGTAGAGTTAAGCATAGTAAATTGATATATTTCGACAAGTAATATAAAGGCCATTTACATAAAAAATTAGTGCACATATATTTGGTAAATTAAGGGGTTGCACTACTTATAAATTGGCTGTGATTTACAATTCTGAGGGATTCATTTGAGACCCATTGAACTGTCGATCAGCACTTTCACAACAGGGGAGTTTCACTTCCATAATTACGTTTTCTTCCTGGAGTAATATCACCAACTCATTCCAAATCAATGAAGTTGAAATGAAGAAAAACACAGGCTACAGAATTTGCACATCTGATTACCACAGATGTCTCCTCTTTCTGACCCTTACCTTGTGCAGATTTCACATGGCAATACCTAGCATAATTTGCACAGAAAAATATCCCAGTAGTGCAAAATTTGTGCATGACTTGGTGTCAGATCAGGCGCAAAAAGCTGTTTGTACTTGTTAGAAATGGAGAAGTGGGTTTTCTGGTTGGCTAGGGTATGCACCTAAGCCAGGCAGAATCCACCACTCTAGTCAGGGTAAGGGAGTTAACAGAAAGATCCGAGCACTTCAATAGTAAGAAAAAAATCAATGTTAATGGAATCGTAAATCCACCATAGAAAAATTCATTTGGCTGAAATCTTTTATGGTAGCTGTAAAATTCCATTAATGTTTGGAATTTTCATTGGCTATGTGAAAATCAACATTTTTCTTATTTGAAGACTTTTGGATTACACCTCCTTTGTCCCAAACATGGATTAAAGTGGACTCGTAATCATTTACTGTTGGATTAACATAGATTTTTTCTTACTGTTTGAGTGCTCAGATCTTTCAGTTGACATAGTTTGTCCCTCCTTCTCTTTTTGAGGGTCATATTAGGGTTGCCTAGTAACCAACCCTATTTTCCTTTGAGCACCATTCAAGACTCTTGGGTTGTTTTCCCATACGTATTGCAGAGCGCCTTTTGTGTTTGGCCTGGTTACCAGATTGTTATAAGGGTAAGGGAGCTACACAGCCAAGATAACTCCTGCTCCCCACTTGGTAGCTTGGCAGAGCAGTCAGGCTTATCCCAGAGGCAATGTGTAAAGCGTTTACCCAACACACACTGAGAAGTTGCGGGACTGTGACATCTGTGAGTAGATTTGGGAATGGCTACCTAATGGGGCTAGGGTGCCTGGAGGTAGAGGCCTCTATGTGAAGAGCTGTGCACAGGGTAAAGGCTGTGCATAGTAGGAGCGTTGGCACTTAACTGGGATTGAATATCTGAATTTTGGGCACTCAGCATGAAAACTTGTGGAACATGAAGGATGTGCGTATCAGGGCTTGGCCACCAAATGCGGCTAGTTTGTCTAGATGGAATGGGCTACAGTGTAATTATTTTATAGAAGAACATATGTTTATGTTTATGTAATTTATGCTTTACATGATTCATATTGGGTGTCGTATATAAGTAACAGCGGAGCTGCCCAACTGTGTTATACGTGGAGTACTACCATCAGTTTATTATCGAGGGAGAGTTATCCCGGTACTATTGATTACATCAGGTGAGAGATTGAGTTATAGTGTTGCTCTAGATAGGAAGAACAGTGTATCTTTTACGTACAATAAGAAGGTTACCTGTGCCAGAGGTCACCATGTATAGCTGTGTATTTAGAATACCTATGATGCAAAGTCTCTGATCTTTAAAGATCATAATCAAGCCACATGAATATCGATGTCTCTTTTTATAGGTAATATACCATTCTGTGTTGGACACAAGTGGAGAAAATTATAAATGGGCTAGTTGGCTAAAGACTTATGTCTGTGTATCAATAATATCAGGTTAGTATATATCTGGGAATAAAAAGATTTTATACCAGCTAATATTAGCAAGAACCACGAATACTAATTAGATTTAAAATATACCATTTTTTTCAGTTGACTTGCTGTGACTTTTTGAATAGTGGATACAACTTAATACGAACAACACATTTTTTTCAGTAAAAGGATGTGGTAGAAAACCTTCTCTTCCGTTCAGTTTTGCAAGAATATAAAAGAAATAGATTTAAACATAAACTTTTCATTTTTAGGACGTCTTTGATAAATTTACTGTGGGAGATCCTTATGACCTTCAGTTATATGGAGTCAAACATCTTGGAATGATAGCACTAAGGTGCAGGAGTTTAGCCCCTTTGATTTTATGTAAGTGAAGGAAGAACTATTGCTGCCAACAGCTTGTGTATTTTTGGTGTGAGGTACTACTTTAAACACAGGGTGTGGGTTATGCTTCCTCAAATTTCCAAGTCTATCCTTCTTGGTGACATTGACACTGTACCTATATACACACTGGTTGTCACTCTCTAAATAATCTCATTCTTTCTTTTTCCCTTTTTTTGACTTAATTAACGGTTAGATGTGATATGATCCATGGTAGTAATTGTGTGTTTGCATTTTGGGCTTATCAGAACAAACGTTTATGTATAAAGATAAATGTAAAAGTTGCTTTCGAATGTGCAATAGTGTATATTATCTTATATATTTACATAGGTCCCCTGGGAATTGTTTGCATGATATCTGGATAGGTCCTGAGGAAGGTGGCTTATAGAACTGCTGTCCACCAAAATGCGCGTCGACCTTGTGCGGAGTCTTGTGGTTCGTCCTGGACTCACATGCTGGCAGGAGTATTGTCTTGCCATGAATCACTCAACTGTGTACAGATAGAGTTTGGATGTAGTGGTGGTGAAAGAGTGTGTGTATTTGTGTGATTGTAACTTGATTATATGTATTTATTCTTTTCCAGGGGCAAATTGCAGAAAAATATTTTTTCACAGGAAATGATCTTTAACATATCTTATTTATAAATTTTGTATGCCTATGACTGTGAAAGATTTTGTCAGTATGAAATTGTGAAAATGAATAACTGTAAAAGCAATGAACTCTTTTGAAAATATGAGTCTGATAATGCTTTAAAAAAAGAAATGAATTAAAAAAAAGAATTTGAAATATTAAAAAGTAATGAGAAGAGTTGAATGGTCACTATTGCTTTCTTAATGTCTATAAATCTGATGAAATGTATATGAACTAAGTCAGTAGTTAAAAGTGTGAAGTTCATTGAGGGAAATATTCAGTATTATGCTTTACATGATTCTGCACCATTTATTACATTTTTACATATTCCAAAGGCTGTACTGGTTTATATAGTAAATTGTACACTAGATTAGTGGATGATGCATATGCACTGCACAACAACAAAGGCAGAACAGTGAGGAATAAATCGTGCCAAAAAGATACAGAAAATCAGATGGAGCAAAAACTCATGTGGCAGGAAGAAAAGAGGACTTGCATGCTGCAGTGGCATTAAGTTAGTGGCATTATCTTTGTTGTTTTTGGTTCCCAGGAATTCTAGTAAATATACTGTTGCCCATTAACGAAGCTGCTATTCAGTTACAGCAAGTTTAGAAAGCATAACAGGATCCTCAAGTAAAAAAAATAATACAAAGAAATTCCCTTAAAAGTCTTATAGGATAGTTCTAATCCGCAACCCTTAAAAGTCATGTTCTGCAAAATCTCGAGTAAATAAAGTTGATCTTATATGGAGTATCACGGTTCATACGTGAAAAAGTAAACAAATGCATTTCTGTTTATGGAGTAAGCTTTGCATATGGCACTAGCAACGTTTTAAAACAGGATAATACCCATGAAAAATCAGTGTTTTAACACCGCATGGTTGTACACTTTAACGTTAGAATGACAAAAAGGTCTTCATAGACCTTTGGATAAGACATAAATGAGCGAGTGACAGATGATCGAAGCATAGAGGAGCATTCAATGGTAGGTGGGCGAAGAGGGGGCATTTAAATGAAAAAATAATCAGAGAGGGGACTTCAACTGCAACAAGAATCTGGAATTCAATTACATTGTAAAGTCATTAAGTAGTTCCACTAATTTCAAATACTGCACCACAAAAAAGTATAATAAGTTGCAGCCGTCCAGCGCTTCTGCCCAGATGCACACACATTCCCACATACACACTCTCTTACATCAAAACACTCAAAACTGCAAGCACACACACAAAACACATTTATTAGAATTTCTTTTGGTCAGGGCCGGACTGGCTACCGGGCAGTTGTGTGTGCTGCCGAGCAGGGGGATGCTTTCGTTGATGGGGACCTGTGTGTGCAAAACGAAATTCGTTTTGCTTTTTTTCTTCAAACCGCACGCAGGTCCCCATCAACGAAATACGCCCATACCACGGAGAAATCATCCCCCTGCTCGGCAGCACACACAACTGCCTGGTAGCCAGTCCGGCCCTGCTTTTGGTTACCTCAGCTGCCATGGAAAGTCAAACTCCAGCTATCTGTACTCCATTTTGTATTAAACCAATAGCTAACAATGTAAACATTATTTGCTATTAGTATAATAAAAAATTGACAAAAAACGAGGTGTGTGAATATCCCGCCGACACCCACAAGGACAAGCTGCTTCTGTTCCTGCCACTAATTTTGCCACTGCTGACGCTAAGGTTTGCAAAGGCAGTTCCAGGGGTCACAAAGGGCATACCAAGGGTATCAGTAGTGACCCCTGGCAACCGCTAAATGACGTCCATCTGCACAAGTCTTTAGGTACTTGAATCCATACGTCTGTGCAACAAAAACAAGAAGGAGCGAGCAATTAGCCAGAGCATGATGAAACCACACCAACGATCAAAGGCTCACAATTTACAGAAACGCAATATAAAAAAAACACAATTTCATGAGAAACAAATACATATTACTATTACTCTTTTCAAGACTGCAGAAGCAGGCATTTTTTGGCATATGAACAAAAGCATCAACAGGGGAGCGAAGAACAAAGCTTCACATGACAAGTTAAGAAGTTAGTATCCTCAGACAAAAAAACCCACATCTTGATACAACCAGTACGGTGAAAAGCAAGACACATTTCATCCTCAAATATGTTGTAACCCCCTCTCAACACAACAATCTCAATTATATAATAATAAAGCCAGGCAACAAAGCCTAAGAATGGTACAAATCCCTCAAAACTTGAACAATAACTCTTTGTCCAGTACGTTTCACCAAATGGTATGGCTGAACTAGAGAACGAGAAGGAAATCCTAAAGAAAGATCTCAATTTGTGATGAGTTTCTATTAGTCCTTAGCATGTCTGAAGTGGTCAATAGTTAGCCTACACCCAGGCATTTCAGTAAAATCAGACTTCCATTGTTACTTGGAGAGGAGAATTACAGCTCATTTTTTATGTGTGCCACCTATTATTTCTATGAAAGGGTCCCTGTCAACATTGAGGAGTTAGATCAACGTTATGGGGTTCCCCAAACAAACATGAAACTCTCACCAAAAGGCCTTGAGGGAGGCAGATTGGTACTTATACAATTTAAAAGGGTGGGAGGAATTGTTTAAGAGCACCCTAAGCTCTGTCTTATATCTGTAGATTTACGGCCATGAAGCCCAGAATGCTATGGTAAGGAAACAAATACACCCTACTATATGGGCATTTAAATTAATCGGAGTCCCTAGCTCTGATTAATTTTCCATTGCTAAGCATTGGAAAGACGTGAATCTGCGTAATCCCATTCCACTTCCTATGACTCAACAGTAAGCGTCCGACAAGATACATTGTGACACTTAGAGAGAAAGGTCCTTGCACTTGAGCTTGATGCTGCCTTGGCGCCGGTAATTACTCACTCCCTACCACTTCACCTTGACCAGTCAGCGCGTCTGGTGACTTGTTACATCTTTCCATTTGTTGAATCCTAGCGATCCTTGCTATTGAGGCTCACTTACAAGGGCATGAGCTTCAAAGGCATGAAAAAACACGCTTAGGATGGAAAGCTTCTTAAGAAGTGGAGATATAGGTATTTCAGCAAAAGTATGAGGTGCTAATTTACATCACCATACATAGAAGATGATTCAGTGCATTTGGAAGATTTAAGGCATTATCCAACTGTAGAAGATGGCAATTTAATGACAAACACCAATTGCTGATAAATGCATTTACGGGATTTTTCGAATAAATAAGGAAAATACGTTACTTTTAAAACCAAAATGTAAAGATGATAAACCATTCTGAATTTTCAGGTGTCACCCTACAAGATCTTATGGCCCTCTCTTGATGGTATGGGTGTAGGACAATGTGGTAAAACATTTGTAGTTCTGTCTTTTTTTGATTATGGGAAGGTCTAATGATATGCACATTTGTAATGCTCTCCAACACTTACATTGTCAACCGTTCACCCAAAGTTGATCTTTGCAGTAACTCCACTACACAGGATGTAGGTTCCAAGTAGATTTATTCTTGAGAAGAACAGCTTTACAACCACAAGTAAGAGGAGAAATCTTTACAGCATCTGTAGCATCTGCTCCACAGTAACAGTACGAAATCAAGCCCAAACATTCTACATGACTTAGACTAATTCTAAATGACATAGGTTAATTCCAGATGACATCAAGTCATGGAATACCACAATATTATTTCCCTTAAGTCTTTCTTCTATTTTCTTTTATCCTCTAAGCGCAGATAAGTAATGCATTCCCCTGCACATGTTTGGACAGGAAACAGAAATGACTCCAGCAAAAATGTGCAAACTAGGCCGCTCTTGAGAAAGCCATGACTAGAATTGAGCCGTGAGAGTTTGAGCGGACCCTGGCAGCCCTTCCTGCTCTAAATGAAGACCCTAACCAGCAGCCCAGTCTAGGGGTGTGTGCTAAAGTCACATATTATGCATCCGCGTAATTGCATGAAATGTTAGGAAAATCCTAAAAAATAACAACTACCTATATGAAATGCAAGCGTGGTATTTAGCACTATATTTTAGTGTGAATTCAATGTCCTTGCTTCTATTTTGGATATGAGGATGGCTTTATGCTTTAAAAAAGCAGCAAAATTGACTTGACTTGAATAACAGCAGCTTGCATTTGGTTATTTACGTGTTCCTGAGCTCCTATGCTTTAATTTTGACACAGATGTGGCACACTTACGAGATTTGGTGTAATTTCGCGAATTTTGACTTGATAAGCATAATAGAAATATCCCCAAAATATGCGAATTATGCCAGCATAATAGAAATTTCACCCGGGCCTACAACCCAGCCAGAAAATGCCAATGGCAGAAGGAAAAGTCGAGCTGTGATGAAAAGGAGAAAGCTATGCGATGAATCAATGATGCTGAAGTTATTTTTCATGCTTTAATATTGTTATGTAGGTGGTTCCAATGCTTCCATAATATGAGGGATGTCGCATTGCGCACCCTGGCAAAATTTCAATTACGTTGGCGCAAATCACAGCAGTTCTGTCCTTTGGCATTGTTTTTTATGCAAAATTCAACACATTTACATCATTATGCAATTTTGCATAATTGAGGGTCACTTGTTTAAAAATTGCTAATGTAGGGGCCCCGGACTGGTCTTGTTTGTTGCACAGTTTTTTGTGCTATTGTTTGAGCATGAATCACATCCTTGCATTAGCTTTGTATGCAAATAGTGTAAAATGCCTCATTGACATTGGGCCCGAATCGCAGAACTAACTTAAGACAAATGCCCACATGCATCAAGGTAAATTGCATTCGCAAACGGTGCGAATCGCATTTTTTGGCCGTTTGCGAATGCAATTTCCTGATTTGGGATGCACCAACCTTTTTCAGAAATTCGCAATTTAAGAAATTGCACAATTGCGATTTCTTAAATTGCAAATGCATTTAAGGAATCCCAATTTGAGATTCCTTAAATGCAATTCATCATACTTTTAGAAATTGCGAATTTGGAAATTAGAAATGCAAATTACCATGAAGTAGACCTTCATGGTAATTTGCGAAAATCTAGAAAAAAGCTTTTAAATGCATTTTTCTTTGTTTCATGTTACACGCACACGTGCCCTTGGTGCATGTGTGTGTAAGATGTATCCAAAAGCAAATTTCAGGGGTGCAACAGGGTGTCTTTTGGACACCCCTGCACCCTTGAAATTGCATTCTCAATTTGCGAATTCACAATGATGAATTGCAAATTGAGAATGCCCTCCCATTCATTCCTATGGGCCTCTAGGCCCATAGGAATGAATGTGTAGAAATTCCTTAATTGCGATTCTCAATTAGAGAATCGCAATTAAGGAATTTTAAGAAATCGCAATTTTTTTGCGAATTTCTTAATGAATTACATTTTGCAATTCCTTAATTGCGATTCCTTAATTTTCGCAATTAAGGAATCGCAAAATGGAACAATGATGCATGTGGGTGAAAATCCGAAACTTACTACCATTTACTCACTTCAGTATTCACAGAAGGCACTTCCTCATTTTGGTATCCACAGAAGGCACTTACTCATCAATGAATAAGTGCCTTCTGTGAATACCAAAATGGTAGTACGTTTAGGATGTTGTCTTGTTAGTTCTGTGAATCGGGCCCATTGTGCACCATTTTGCACCATTTTGCTTAATTTGTCTGTAATTGTGCTCAATTATGCAAAAGGAAATTATGAGAATGTCGCACATTCCTAATTCTCATTGTGTGGCCCTTTCCCTGTTTTCCACTGCGTTTCACCAATCTCCATATGACACATTAGATAATCTCTCTCTCATGCAGCAAGTAAAATGAAATTGTCTTTCTATGGCCACCATTATTTCAGCTCATCTTGCATAAAACTGCATATTTTCAGTGCTTTTTCCCTGCAAATTTGAAACGTTTATGTGTCTTCGTCTTGTTTTTGATTCGACTTTGTGAAATCCTTCTAGCGTTTTATGCAAGGGAAAGCCGAGTCTGCTTCACAACGGCTGCCTGGGCTGTGTTGTTCAAGCCAATTGGTTGGACACACCACATGCAGTGAGAAAAAAACATGGCTATCAGTGTAACATATGGAATGGCTGCAGTGCTCCACAATCTAATGCGATTCAACAAGGATCATTAAAGCTGACTCCAGCCCATGCTGCTAGAATCATTGCTTCTTGGCATGTGAGTGACATCATCAGCAGAGAAGCACAGAGGGATTTTCAACACTGCTTCATTTGTCTAATCAATAATGTTATTTTTGAGCTGCAGTCCCATTGGCATTTGACACTTCTGCATGGCTTGCTGCGTGCCCCCCGTGTGTGTGGAACAGAGACCATCCACAGCTGCTTTGTGATTTTGATCAACTTCTGGGAATTCATGGTTGAACAGGAAATGCCCTTTTCCAAGCCACATGAGCTGTGTTTATTAGCATTCACAGACAATGTAGCTGATCATAACGAAGCAAAAAATACTGAGCAATTGATGGAGCACAACCAAAGTTTGACAATAAAAAAAAAATGCACCATTATCAAAGAAATCGAGAAAAAGACTTCTAAAATTATAAAAGGAATAGTGAAAGCCAGCAGCGGCTCCTCCGCAATGGCGGAGGGACGTCGCCCCACTGCCTGACTCAGAGCCAGCAAATTAAAAATAAAACAATGTCATTGTTTTATGTTTCCTTTGCAGGCTCTTTGCCACCTTGCATAGGAAGGGGTGGGGCATGGGGAGGAGGGGTGTATTGTGCACTACCTCAGTGCGCTGACATTTTTGGCCGGCCGGCTTTGGCTGTTCAATGCAGCTGGGCTGAAGAAACCCCCACAGACTTCCTGGCGTGAGCGGAGCGTCTTTCATGCCCGCTCAGACCAATTCCCACGCTGCTCTTTCATGAGAGCAGCACAGGAATTGCAGGGAGTCCGTGATGCGGCCCCAATGCTTGCTGGGACCAGGAAGGAGGAGGCTGGGCTCGATGTGGGAGAAGGGCGGGAGCTCCAGGTAAGTGTGTCTTTTATATATATTTTTTATTATTAACCCCCCCGTCATGCGCTCTCCCGTGCGCGCCCCCGTATACTCTCCACCCACCCCACTACCTCTTTATTGTGGTGGACGCCACTGGTGAAAGCCCGAAAAAGAAGAACCACAAATAGATTTTTACAGTAGTAAAGTGTAAGATACAAACCCCAGAAGTCATTTACACACATACGTACACACACACACACACACACACACACACAAATTCTATCTCTCTCTATTTTTTCCTCTTTCTGTCTCTTTGTTGGTTTCTCACTACCAGCCTAGGTTAAACTTTTCCTACTGCTATGCCTTGAATCTTTTTTCAGACACTGCTGCCATCAGCTAGGCTCTTCTGCACCCACCTCCTTTTCAAGTCAACCATAAGCTTAGGTTGGCTACCCTTTATGCGCCACCACTCCAACAGCTGATATGGTATGAAAATGTTGGGGTCATTTTATATTCATATGCTTCACACCTCTTCTCTGCTTCCCTGGCTCCTCCTTTCCTTGAGATGGCTTTAAGGCAGCATTAAGCATGCCATGTGCACATAACTTGACATGACATGCCATCACATGTCATCACATCACAAGACATAACAGGTAGCAGCTTGTTAACAAGCCAAGCATTGGTTATCCTATAACACTTTTACCCTACACCCTGAACTAAATCCCAAAATGGACTACCTGACTAGCTTTATTGAAGGTCAGGAGAGAAAAGTACTCAAGTACTCAAGTCTTCACTCATGCACAGCCTCTGCACTCATCCCTTCACTCAGGCTCTAATCTTGACTCAAACATTCACTCAAACTCTACTCATTTACTCTTCCAATCACTCAGGCACTACATACGCACTAATGCAATCACACAGACACTATCCATTGACTCATGTCTTCATACAACATATAGCTTTTCTTTTTAAATCAAAATAGGTGGTTACGTAAGAACCATTTTTTCCTTCTTTTTTAAAAACTATTTTATATATATGTATATATTTTTTTTGTTTTTTGGTGTTTTTAAGCTTTTATCAATAAAAATGCAAACAAAAAAACAAGCACTTAACAGCATGCATAAATTAAGGGAAAAAATTAACATTTATGATTGTTAATTGTGTCCAACATTGTTTGGACAACTTGTTTTCCAATGTTCAGCACAGTGATACATTTTGGACAAAAAAAGTCCTGCGTTGGCAAAATCAGGAAGAGCCAGTGGTACAGACTGCAACCGGTCACCAACTTGTGAAGTTAAAGGTTGAGGATTTTGACTGCCTTCATTTGCTCTTGCAAGTTCAGCTCTTGCAAGCCTCTTTTTGTGCACTGTCTGGAGATGTTTGTACATCGACGATGTACCGCAGGAGTATTTTATGTCCAATCCTCGGGACAGAACTTTTTTACAGATGTTGCATGCAACTTTTTGTGCATTCACTTTTTATGTCCTTCAGGTATGGAAAAGAATTCTCATACCACACGCTCCTTTCTTTTGTGGCGTGTCTCTTCCTCTTCCTCCTGAAGGATATCTTCCTCCTCCTGCAGATCCTGTTAAGTTGCCATTTTAATTCCAACAATAAAACCTTCAAAACACCAAAATAAAGCTGCACAATTGTAAGCTCCTCAAAAAGTATGGTTGTTGTCAACCACGCCCAAAATTAGAACTGAGAAGGTGGGATCTAGCAAACTTAAAGATGACAGTATCTTTAACCAATCAAATCTCTTTTTTTTGTGTCACATGGGGTGTGCAAGTCCTATGCAGTGCCACCCCTTACCGAAAGTGATTCCGCAATTTGTTTCAATTTTACATTATAACAATATTTACCACTATTTGATAATATTTTAAAAACACATAACCGTATTTCTTTATTTCAAATAAATTAAATAAAGCTATATTAACATATGATATTGTTTAAAAAAACATTACATTCGCGTCCCTTACGCAAAATCCAAAAGTAGCAATGTACGTGGAAGTTGCGCGACTCCTGAAATTACTTTAAAAAAAATGAGTTAATAAATTTCATTTATTATTATACAAGTTTACCTTGAATTTGATATAATTATTGTATATATATATATGAGAAAAATATATATATGAAAAATCACGCTCAAGCCACGTCTCATACGCGAGTCCGGAAGTTGCAATGTACATGCACATACCGCGACTCCTGAAATTACTATTAAAAACGATTTAACAAGTTTCATTTGCTGATATAGAAGTTTCCGGGATATTATAGTTATTATTAGCATTTAAAAAACCTTAGAAATTCACAGGAAAAAAAAGGTTTCAGGGACATTATAGTTGGGCTGGCATTTCACTCGTAAAAAAGCGAAGAAATTCAGCCATTATAGTTAGCTGAGCTAACTATAACTCAGACCCCAGCAATGCACTGCTAATGACGTCACATATTACATCACCCATGACATGGTCAGTGACATCACTGATGACATCTCAAATAGCATCATCGACCTAATATCTGATGCACCTCCTCACACTCTAATATAACCTTTCATACACCTACTCTAAAATACAGACTACAATTCTCGAAACCATAGACACACAAATGCCAGTTAGTATATATACACTCACTGATTCATAGGTCTACACACTCATCCACTCACTCACCCATACAGTCACTCATTCACACAGCCACTCATCAAAACAGCCACTGATATATGCACTCATATACTTATACAGACACTCACACACTGCCACGCTCTCATAGAGTTACTCACTTACCTAGTCAGTCACCCGAAGAATTGCCATTTACTTACCTATACAGTTACACACACCACCTCACTTATTCAAACAGATACTAACACATACTTACTCTCTTAAATAATCCCTGACACAAGCACACACTGATCCGTAGAGCCACTGTCACAATCACTCACTCTCACAAACAGTCACTTATATACTCCAACTCTCACATATACAGTCTTCCACATATCTAGTTACTCACACATATACCACTAAGACATCCATTCACTCATCAACAAAGCCATATGCACAATCATTCCCCTCTACAGCCCCTCGCAGAGGCACTCGTGAAGCCATTCACCCAGTGAATCACTAACTCACACATCCATGCAAAGAGTCACACACCCCCCACCCATGCACCCAGACACTCAAGCACCCATAAAGGTACTCAAACAACCAATCATTAACCCATATACACACTCAAGTAGGTACTCAGCAACCCATGCAGCCACTAACTCACTAACTGACAGACTGATACAGACATTCACACAGATTAGTCATACACCCATGCATTCACTAAGACACATTTAATCACTCACTTATACAGTCACTCACGCACGCACTGAAACATCCATACAGACACTCATACTCCCACTCATTCTTTAAATACACATTGGTGTATATATATAACATTCTTAAACTTTTTAGAAACACTCACACTTACAGGATGATGTCATCAGTGATGTCATTTGAGATGTCATCAATGATGTCACTGACCATGTCATGAGTGATATAATATGTGATGTCATCAGGAGTGCATTGCAGGGGCAGAAGTTATAGTTAGCTCAGCTAACTATAACGGCTGCATTTCTCTGCTTTTGTATGACTGAAATGTCAGCCTAACTATAACATCCCAGAAACCTGTGTTTTTTTCAGTGAATATATATATATATATATATGGGTGTGTGTATATAGGTTTAAGTCTAAATACCCTTTGTTTTTTAGCGAAATATATGTATATATAATTCGCTAAAAAACAAAGGTTAAAGGGTCAATATAGTTAGCTTCACAACTTACACACACCAACCCATAGAAATTCAGCTGTTATAGTTATACTTATCTCCAGTAACTACAACTTGTGCCCTCAGGTAAATATAACACTCACCCCCTCCATGCACTGTTTTCTCATCAATAGTTTTACAGCAAATGTTGCACTGATATTATCAATGATGTCCGAGAAGATGTTATGAGTGATGTAAATGTGGGCTAACTAGCAGTGCATGGCGAGGGCGCAAGTTATAGTTACCTTAGGCAGGGCCAGACTGGGATCGAAAACCAGCCCTGGCAATTACGTCTGACTGGCAGGGGCCAAATTTGCAGCACTGCAAAACTGGCCCCCCATTACCAAAAACAGACCCCACCAGTCCAGAACCAGCTCCCACCCTTCCGGTCCACCGGGGAAACGCCCAGTGCCCTCTGCGGCCAGTCTGGCCCAGACATTAGGGCATGAGTTATAGTTACTTGAGAAAAGTATAACTATAATAGCTGAGTTTATACGGTTTTGTATGTGCAAATTGTAAATCTTACTATAACGTCCCTGTAACCTTGGTTTTTGTAGTGAATTTCTAATGTTTTTTTGTATTCTATTTGCTAACTAGAATGTCCCTGTAACCTTTGTTTTTTTCAGTTACTTTTAAAGATTTTTATTGCAGCTGGGGTTTGGCAGCAGGACCTTTACACCCCGCATGCAGCCAATCCCACGTCGTGCACATCCTTTATCAGTGCACAGCTGGGGCTGGGCGGCAGGGTGTGGCCAGGTCCTGCAGCCAACCCCACACATGCAGCTAACCCCACGTCGTGCACATTCTTTGGCCGTGCATGGTGGCGGGTTCGCCATAAGCCCTGGCCTGCAGGCCATGTAAATGTGGAGTGGGGCATGCATCCTCTGTCCCAGGGTTTATTTCTGGCCCTAGGGACACCATCTCCCAGGGCCTGGCCATATTAAGAAGGGGGAATGCTGCACCCCTCCCTGGGCCAATATTGGCCACAGGGACCTCATGACCTGGGCCAATATACATTTTAATGGTTGAGGGGGGCCACATAGCCCTCCTCCTTGGGCTAATTTTGGGGCCTGAGGCCCGGTTTTATTCTGAAAAGGGAGGGGGGCACGCAGCTCCCCAGACCAATATTGGCAGCAGGAACCCTACCCCCTGGATCTATCAAAGTAATTTTGGGGAGGGGGCCACATGGACGCCTTCACAGGTCGAATTTGGCCAGGGGACCCCATTTCCTGGGACCCGGCGACATTATAAATAGGGAGTGGCACACAGCCTCCATCCCCCAGGGACTGACCAATTATAAATGGGGGGAGGAAATAACACACCAAGTTCCTTTTCTGTGAGTGCTACGTTTACACTAAGACTGCCATATTTGGACTCATTTGTGTCTTAAGTATTTTATTAGCAGGTGCTTCACCATTTTACCATCTTAGACGTGGTAAATTATTACATACTATGGAAACTTTTAAAGTCATGTGCTTGTTTTGGCTGGAAATGTAGCAGCATTTGTGGACATAGCTATAGAAAACAGCAGAACATGTATAATAATATATACAAAGCAACATAACAACAAATGTAATGTAGAACGCAACTCAGTTACTACAGTACAATACAACAAATTCACATTGCAATTAAACAATATAAAACATATCAGCATAAAAACCAACAGAATGCATCATCACAAAAAATAAAATACCACACAACAAATATTCCCATATTTTCTCGTCACACATTACCACCTCCAGAATCCAGTTTTCAGAATATGATGGTAAACGGTGTTTGAATCATGCACTGCCTTAACTTACCATTAAGCACATTAAAGAATGCCACTTAAAATGTTTTGTAATCTAGCCTCAAGACATTAGACTTAGTGTGTTGAATAGTTGACAGGAATTTTACGGAAGGCAACCACTCTGTTTGACTAGCATGGCTGCAGTGCCGGAGGAAAATATGCTTTTCCAATTTACTGAATTATCCCACTGCTTCGTTATTAGTACAATTGATGAAAAATAGCGGAATTCCTGAAAAGAACGAGGCAATATTTTGGATCACTGTTTACAGTACAGTGCCTATAACTCGTGCACCCACCATGCACAGTGATATTATCAATGATGTCAAAGAAGATGCAATGAGTGATGTAATATATAGAGTAATTAGCAGTGCATGGTAAGGGTGCGAGTTATACTTACCTTAGGGCATGAGCTATAGTTACTTGAGATAACCCTAACTAGTGAACTTCAGTGCTTTTTAGAGATTAAAACTGAACAAGTACTTCCCTGAGCCTGAACATGAAACATGGAAAAAGAAGCGGCACACGATCAAGGTGTCGAAAATTTTCCTTTATTCTAAACACAGCAGAATGACCATTTAGTGCAAGTGGGGGAAAGGCGGTCACACGTTTCGGCACTTTTGCCTTCAACTGGAGCATAAAACACATGATGGATGGATGGATGGATGGATGGATAGATGGATGGATGGATGGATGGATGGATGGGTGGGTGGGTGGGTGGGTGGGTGGATGGATGGTTGGATGGATGGATGGATAGATAGATAGATAGATAGATAGATAGATAGATAGATAGATAGATAGATAGATAGATAGATAGATAGATAGATAGATAGATAGATAGATAGATAGATAGATAGATAGATAGATAGATAGATAGATAGATAGATAGATAGATAGATAGATAGATAGATAGATAGATAGTTTTGTTAGGAAATGTATTATTCTGATTTACTAGTTACAGTTTAGAGCTAATCCACCAAAGAGCACTCCTTTTCACTTTGTGGAGCTTTTACTCATTCTAGGCTACTATTTTTTGTGTTTTACTATCAGTGACCCTCAATGTGTTTTTTACAAGATTTCTCTAATCTTCCCTTCAACTCTCAATAAAAAAACTGCCTTGCAAAGTAGTCCTGTACACTACACAGCATAAACATATTTTTGTTTTCAACTTTGTCTCCGTTTCAGGCTTTTAGCTTTTGCAAACACACTAACACATAAGCTAAAGTCTATGCCCACATCTTAGACCCTTGCATGTACACTCTGGACTTTTAGTGCCTTTGTCTATGTGGTATGTTATGTTGCCAGTCTTTTTAGAGGACAGTATTTACAGCTTACTATTATGTAATAGGGTTATTCTGTGGAACTAGGGGGCATAATATCAAGAACGGCGTTAAAAATGATTTCCAGTTTAGCGTCAGAAAACTGCCCCTAAAACAGCGATAATGGAATGATAATATGCCCTTGAAAATTCCAATAGAAGTCCATATTCTGGTGTGAACATGGGCTTCTATTGGAATTCTCCAGGGCATATTATCAAGCCCATTATCGCGCTTTAGGGGCAGTTTTCTGCCGCTAAACCGGCGATAATTTTAACGCTGTTCTTGATAATATGCCCCTTGGAAAGATAAAGCTAGCCACTTGTTTCCTACGTAGCGCTTCCAAACCCTCTAAATAGCAGGAGTTAATGCTACCCAACTTAATGGTCTTCAATATAGGGGCCACAGAAGGATAAAAGGATGAATAATCGTTTTTTTAGGTCTCGCCTACACAGCGCCATGCGCTGCATAGGAGAACTTTATCTGTCGTTCTGCTGTTTTCCGAAGCACATACTTGTGCTTGTGGCGGCATACACCTTGCGGGAGCGCGCAGAGAGCGCCACAAGCATGAGTATGTGCTTCGAAAAAGAGCAGACTGGTCTCCCCATTGCGCGCGGGCACACTACTCATGGACTCACCTCCTGCTCCCCCTCTCACAATTAACTTTCGCGGCCGTGGTGCCGCGCTTGTATTTCAGTGCTTGTTACATTGTGTCATGACTTCACAATATGGACATGTCGGTTAACGATATTCTGAGCCCATTCCAGGTGTGATTTAGGAAGATCTCCACCACAGACCAGGTCTTTCGGCTTGCCCTCATCTTTTGGAAAACGGTACAGCTGGAGGGTGGCAGCCTCTACACTGTATTCGTGGACCTGAGGGCGGCCTTCGACCTGGTCCCGCGCAGAAAACTCTGGGAGGTGCTGGCCAAACTGGGGGTCCCTGCGGGCCTGTTGGAGATGATTATTTGTCTCCATACTGCCAACTTTGCCCAGGTGAGGTCTGGTAAGGAGGGGGCGCTGTCAAACCGATTCCCCGTTGACAGGGGGGTAAGGCAGGGTTGTGTGCTTGCACCGACCCTGTTCTGTCTCTATGTCAACGGGGTAATCGCTCACCTCAATGGGGTTGTCAATTCAGACGCTCCCAAGTTGGCAGGCAGCAGGGTGCCGGCGATTATGTTCGCCGACGACACCCTGCTGCTCTCAAAGTCCCCAATGGGGATACAGCGCGTTCTAAACGGTTTTGTGGATTTTTGTGGGGAACATGGTTTAGAAATCAACACCTTAAAGACCAAATTTATGGTCTTTAATCCCCCACAAAAGTTACGATTCACACCTACTATTGGCCAGAGCAGACTTGAAAGGGTGCACACCTTTGAGTATCTTGGTGTCATGATAAATGACAATATGACCTGGTCCACACACCAACAGAAAGCACAACTTAAATTGGCCCAGTATGCGGGAGGGGTTTTGAGGCTCATGGGAAATAATAGGTCATCCATTAAACCCATCGGCCCACCACTCCAGATTTACAAGGCACAGGCAAGGGGGGCTGCCATGTATGGTTGTGAGCTATGGGGTCACGTAGCTTCCCCAGAATTGGTGAGAGAGGAGAACAAGTTCATTAGGCAGGTGGTCCGACTTCCGTCCAGTACGCCCCTTGTTCCACTAAGGTTAGACCTAGGGCTGCGACCTCTAAGTGAAGAACTGGCACTGCGTCCCTTGGTTTATTGGCGGAGGATGTGGGCAGTCCCGGAACTGATCAGCTATAGGCAGGGTCTACAAGAGGTCCTAGCCATGCCTAATGCTGGGAAAATCAAATGGTTTAAATTTATTAAAACTGAGTTGGAGGGGCTAGGCCTACTGACACTCTGGTCTGATCCCTCAATCACATGCCCACTAATTCCCAAAAAGAGACTGGAAAGGGTCTATCGTGACAGTAAACTAGCGGCACTCTGTCATCAGGCTACTCTGGGAACACTTACGGAGTCATTTTTATGTATTAAGGATAAATACAGTTTTGAACCAGCCCTGGATAAAATATATCCTGCTCTACTTAGGAAACTCTACTTGCAGTGGAGGCATGGGACCCTTCCACTGCGAGCACTAACTAGTAAGTGGAGTGATTCAGCAACCAGTTTATGCCCGGCTTGTAGAGTGGCCAATGAATCAGAGCTCCACATAATCTTTTTCTGTCCGGCCTATAATGCTTCCCGCAGGAAATGGATTGTGCCCATTTGTAGGAGCCTGGGGTTTGCGGAGTGCTTGGCCGCGTTCAGAGTATTGAAAACAGATTTGACTGATTACATTGTCTTTGCTGTGGCTAAATACTTAGGTGCAATTTGGTCTCTGAGGAGACAGTGCCTTAAGGCTGGTCATTGATTACTGACTGACTGTACCATAAAATCTGAAACTCTGTATTCTTGGAAAAATTTTATGTAACCGGATGGATTCTGATGTTTTTTAACGTTTTATTCTTTTAATATTATGCATTGAATTGGGTGTATCTTTTATGGTGACAAAATCACCGAAATAAAGATTTATGATGATGAATATGGTCAATGCCTTTGCAGTTGCTCCGTTCTGACCGGCATTAACACATTCTCTTTCCCGTCAATTTATTTCACTTTACGTCTCTTGGACATAGTCATTCACTGCCTGGCTACAAACTTGGTGAAATATCTCTGCTTGCACACAGAATTCCCTTGTGCATTTTTGGGGGGAAAAGGGAGAAATCAGAGGGCTCACACCTTGAACATCTTTGATTTAGAGGAAGCAGATAGTGTGTGTGTTTTTTTAACCTGGCAATCATTTTCTGTAATTTAAATACTAATCCAGGTAGACGAATGTTAAAAGAAAACAACTTTTTATGGAAATCATTATTGAAAAGCGAACCTACATCATACAGGGTCACCTAATGCTACTGTTTTCGTTAATCGTTTAAGGTTGACTATATGAAATGTTTTAGCAAGGATTTTTTTTTTAAAATGACTTCATGAGACCTAAAAATCGTGAGCAAAGGCTGTCACACAAAGTATTTCAGCAAAATGTTGCAGCTGAAAGGCAGTCTTGGTGATCTGGCTTTCTTTGACGTGAGCATACTTATTTCATGGCACTTCTTCAATTGCTGCTCCGTAAACCCCATCCCTTCCACAGGTCTGTCAACTTTCAACACCTCGGGCCTATTTCCAATGCTGCTAATGACAATAGCGCGCGGCCACCAAGCTGCAGCTACTGAAAGCCTCGCTGCTTCTCCGGCTACTGGAGGCCTGGCCACTCCTCCAGGTGCCTGCTGATGGTTTTCATCAGGCTCCTGTGATGACTGTCAACTGCCTCCATCCCACTATATGAACAACAAAGAGTTGGCTCTAATCAGTTAGGCTGAGCACCAATTAACAAGAACAAAAAGACGTACCTAAACTGATATGTGAGTTGAACCACAAATTTTAACTCTATAAGGTAGAAAAACTCATTTCAACCCGAGATGTTGCTAATCAATAGCGGTTTATTCATTCAATTTAAAGTGATTTTTTACAAGAATTTTTCAATTTATGGACAAATACTACACCATTATTCAATATAAAAAGACTCATTCGACTTGTCAGACATATCACACTCATTCGAAATCAGACATCCATATGTACACAAAACTAAAGAATAAAGAATTACCAGAAATTACCAGGGGAAAAATAAATGTTGGGGAGAGAAATGGTTGTTTACTCTGATGTTCCATGATAGGTCTTGAGTGAATTTTCTTACATAGAGATATTTTCCTTTCTTTTTAGATACTTCCTTTGGCCCTGACGAGAGTCCCCCCACTAGATACCGATTGGGACTCGAAACGCGTAGGCCTCTGTACAAAGTGTTGCTCCCATTAAATTCAAAAATTGATAACTCGAATGCTTTAATTTGTGTATATACAGTGTGTTCCATCAAACAAGTTGATTGAGATTAATCTCCAAGTGTATATATATATATGGTATATCACAGATGTTTATCGTTTGAGCAACCTTTGTCTTGCTTTTTCCTTTTCTCTCCCCAACATTTATTTTTCCCCTGGTAATTTCTGGTAATTCTTTATTCTTTAGTTTTGTGTACATATGGATGTCTGATTTCGAATGAGTGTGATATGTCTGACAAGTCGAATGAGTCTTTTTATATTGAATAATGGTGTAGTATTTGTACATAAATTGAAAAATTCTTGTAAAAAATCACTTTAAATTGAATGAATAAACCGCTATTGATTAGCAACATCTCGGGTTGAAATGAGTTTTTCTACCTTATAGAGTTAAAATTTGTGGTTCAACTCTCATATCAGTTTAGGTACGTCTTTTTGTTCCATCCCACTATGTCACCTCATATCCTTCATCAGGCGCCCATTACCTTCCACCGGCTCCTCGTATTTCTACCCACTTCCTGAAATGTTTTTACCAGCTCCTAATACTTCGCTTTTCGAGGGCTTTAGTCGTTGAATTCTAGCAGTCTATCCACAGATAGTACTTTTTTTTTTAACATCTAAGCCCCGTCCTTCAAGGAAATTATTAAATTTATGTGGAGGGAGCATGTAGGTGCCCTGGGAAATCAGCTGAAAGTAAACTTCTGCGCCCTTTTCTTAATTATATTCTTGCTTTCTCTATATCAACATGAAAATTGTAGTGTTTTGCTGAAATATTGTGGAAAAAAGTGTGATAATGCTCTCGCCGTAATCCACAGACTGCATAAGGGGCCTTGAAGCTCCTCGACAGCATAAATAACAAGCACTGGCATAGCCAATAGGTCTCGCCTTCGTGACCTTATAAGTGTTTACCTATGCAACAGTTGTGTTGTTGCACCAAGGATATTGTGCTGGATACTAAACATTTATAAGGTCTCAAAGGCAAGACTTATTGGCTATGCCAATGCTTGTCTGACTTGAACTCTTCTTTGCCCAACAACCTTCACATTTTTCTGTGGTAAACGCTTAAATTACTGAGCCAAGTAATGGAGCGAGAACAGTATTCTTCAACCACTCTTTACTTCTCTTAAGACTTTCCCTATGGTGTGGCACCCCCTTCCTCATTCGCCCCATTTCTCTCTCAGCGCAACCACACAGTGTGTGCTATAATCACCAGATTTATAATCCTGATTCAGGTGCAAACGGGAATTGGCTGCAAACTGGGATCTGTGAGGAAACTGTAATGAGGGTGTAAGCAGGGAGTAATGAATGTAGATCCTAAATGAAAGTCTCACTGTGTTGTTGTGAGAGTAATAGGCTTCCTTCTCAAAGAACTACCCCTTCTCTTATCCAAGTGGAACTAATTGTGTGTTTCTGTTTTCTTTATTTTCTCTTTTTTTGATCCAGGTGTTCGATTTTAAAGCACTCTGAAAGTACTCCTCTTGTTTTTGGGAATCTCAGACCTAGACCATTTCCATAGAATGCCCATAACTTCCATATCATTAGAATATTTTGCGTAAAAATCAATGAAGAACAATAAATCACAACTGAAATCAATACCTATTTCCTTGAACGAATAGGTTTACATATGTTTTTACTTGTAAAATCAACATCACAGATTGCTCATTTCGAAGTAATTTGAGGAATTTGAGTCTAGATGTCGACCATGAAAGAAAGAAGAGCAGAAGAACAGTGTTTACTCACTGACGTTTGAGCATCTATTTGGTTGGAGAATAGGCATGCAGTTGGGGTCATTGGCCCTGTTCGTCTTTCAGCGCCATGCATCATGAAAAGCACAACGAGGAAGGATCTTACAAGAAAAAACTGATAGTGTAAAATAACTGGGAACCCCATTGTTCTCAATGAGTTCTTCTGATTTTCTGAGAAGAAATTCTGCAGCAATTTGAGGAAATTGCTGCTGAAGATTGTTCGCTAGAGAAACAGAGTCGGTAGCCACCACTGTAATTGCAGCTGTGAGATAATGTGGGCTGATAATGGGACTGATTCAGCACACAGCGACATTTTTTACACTTATTTATTCAGGACTTCGCTTCAAGCTTTTTTCTGGATACTTTTTGTGGTGCTTCTACATTGTGCACATTTAATAAGCCATAGCACAAATCTACTTTATAACACACCAGCCGAGTTTCTAGTTGGTGAAGTGCTTTTAAAAATGTGTTTTAAAATTATTTTTGCATCTTAAAGTGATCACAAAACTGCACAAAAAATACACGAAAAATGAAGGTTGATATTTGATGCTGAATATTTCTATTAGCTTGATGATTGCTCTGTATCGTTGGAAGCAGCAGTGGCGGAGGTGGGGGACAAGGGGCAGGGGGCTCACTATAAAAAATAAAAACTCTTACCTTCCGGCCTGCCATCTGGCCGGCCACCGCCACCTCTCCTGCATCTTCTTTCTGGCTTCTTATGAGAAACAGGAAGCAGGAAGCACCAGGGCTCCCATGCTCCCCACAGCCAATCGCAATGCAGCGTTGGGATTGGTCTGAGCATCATGACATGGCGCTAAGCCTGGGGCTGTAGGGGTGGGCATTTTGTCCATTCAGGCTGTCGTGAAACCTGCATGGAGAAGGGGGAAAGTGTGCATGACTGGTTTGGGAGCCAAACAGTAATTGCACACTTAGGAGGGTTGTACCACTCCTCCTCTGCTCTTTAGCCCGCCCCGCCTCCTCACACAAGCTGCCACAGCAGGAGGACAAAATAAAATGATAATAACATTAGTCATTATAATTTTATTTTCCCTTTCTTTTACTGCTCCGAGGCAGTGGAACGACACACCACCACTTTTGGAACTGTTAATCTTCATGTGTTTTTAAACCATTTTGGCCATCAGCACCTTAATTTTTGCATTCTATATTGACCATAATATTTTTTTTTCAAATGTGTCTTCTCAGACTCTCTTGCATGTTGCAGTAATATCACATAGTCTGTGTGTCCGGTCACGATGAATACTCAAACACTAGCAGAACATACATGCCATAGCTTTTAACACTATTAATGAAGGTTGTTAACTTTTATTTATAGACCTCCTTTTTGGGAGTATTTAAGGGAACATTTAACCAAAACCCGCATATGCTGGTGAAATGAGCAACAGTCCAGGAGGCTCACTCAAGCCCCTGGGCCATTGGCTGTTGAGAAAGGGGATCTTAGTGGCATGACTTACCATCTTCATTGATCTACTCTCCCACTGTGCTTCACCTACGTCACTTACAGCTTTTTATTCTTAAATATATGGTCATATCTCATATGCCTTCTTAAAGAGAAGAAATAAATAGAATGCTTTTATGATCTGTGCTTTGTTATATTTCTTGACGTGTTTCTATAACCATTGTGCATCAATTCTCTGTTTGTAGGCTTCTTGAATTGAATGGTCACCATCTTGTAGATCACAGTAAGCTTTGTAGGACTTTGTATTTTGCATTTGATGTCATAGATTGCCTCTCCTATGATCAGGTATTATCTAAGTAAGTTTTGAACTACTGGATATCTATAGATATAAACAATATAAACAAACATTTTAAGAAACTCAGACAAAAAAACACAAATGCAGGAAATATTAATATAAGACTTAGAAGGAGTCCAAACTTGGGGCCTAATTATGACTTTGGCAGTGCTGCACCAGCTCTCCGCTGACACAGCACCGGCAAACCCGCGCAAGGACCACCTGCTTTATTACAAGTTGAACTTGTGTAAGGCAGACGATCCATTACCTTTCGCATGGCGGTGCCTGGAAAACAGGCACCACAATGCAAACAGCAAAACAAGTTCCAGCCCGGCATAGACGGTGACGTCCATGCCATGCTGAAAGTTTGGGAGAAAGGAGACAGTGGAGCACATGTTGTGCCTCCCTGAATGCATCCCCATGGGGGGCTTGGGCTGTAGGGCCCTCTTTGTTCCTGCACCGCCAGCCTTTTCATGGCGGTGTTCCCTCCATGATATGACTGGCGGTGCAGGAACACGTAATATGCTCAGCGGGATTATGCTAGTCCCACTGAGCATTTTGCATTATGGTGCATCTCTGCCACAGCCAGGGAATGACTGTTCCCTGGCGCAACTTGTAGTCTTCCGCCACAACGACTTTTAAAGTCGCAATGCGGCGGACGGCCTACAGCCAGTGCGAGTGTTTTCATTATGTCTGGTAGCATAATTAAAGACCAAGGGCCGTATTTATGAAGGCCTTGCGCCGCCGGTGCGTCACTTTTAAAATGGGAAAAAGGCCCCAATTATGCAAGAATCCTATTGCAGGAGCATAGGAACAACACGAATGGTGGGAAGGAGAGCGGCACTTGTAATTTTTGTGCTATTTTTTTATCACAGAAAGTGCGTGAGGACACATTTCATTCTAAAAATATTAAGCTAAATCCATAATTTCTATTTCGTGTCATTTTACCAACATTTTATGTCATTACACCAGAGGAAATTCCACAAGTTAAGCACGCCCCTAAATGTGACCTTGTAACCTTTATATTTCATGCAATATTTATAATTTTGGAGCAGTTAAAGTAAACTACATAGGGCTGCTTTGTTTGTGTAACAAGTCTCATCTGTTAGAAATTAAGAAAAGTGGTTCCTGAAGCATTTTAAGAAGTTTAAAAGTATTAGAAAAAGTAGCTCAATTATTTCCATAAATATGTTTATTTCCAAACTGGGGGAGAGAAACTCATAGATTTTCTCCTACTGCCTGGTGATGTCAGACACCTTTGCACTACCATCTTCTTGGCTTGCACTAACATCGGTCAAGGTTACGTGTTTTGTATGATCATTATAAAACAAAGGCCCTTGATCAAATACATTGAACAGCATGCTTGCTAAGATTGTGTTCATCTGGACAACTCTTTACTCTTGCAAATTAATCTGCACTTTCTTAAATAAAAGCTTGTTTTTTTCTTTTTTCATAAACAATCCAACTTACACTTGAGGTCAATGCTAAAATCCAAACGTGTTGATTGCAGCGAAAATCCCTAATGGAATTGCTGATATCTGGTGGCTTGTTTATTACAGCAGGCTTAACATCCCTAATGTAAATTGTAATTACAGTGTTGTTTGTCAGAAGTGTACTTCTTGCCTCATGTGGCATTAGTAGTCATTGAACTTTACTGAACAGTGCTAAATGCACTGGGTATAAGGCGGGACTCAACATATTTATCAACACTTACCTCAAGTGCAGCAGTGAGGCAGGTCAGAACCTGAAAGAGAAATACATAGAAATGAAAATCCATTAGCCTGATTAAAAGACTTTTCAAAACGGCACAGTTTTGCTAGTGCAATGAAGGGAATTATTTTAAAACGGACTGAATAAGAACACCACATGCTTTAAACGAAAATTCTTAAAGTTCTACATTTTTCTGACAAAACTGAAATGTTTCCTAATTAGGTATCCAAATACTAAAAGTTGTTTTACTTAGAATCACAAAATCAGTGTTATCTGGGGGGACATTTTGGGTTTAATTCTCAACTGTTTTTAAAGATGTTGTTCTACCACGATACTCTATAGGTGAAAGGTTACAGGAAGAATGGCTACTGCAGTTTTTGGTGACAAGGCACCACTGTTCTTCCTCAGAGAGCAGTCTATGCTTTCTATTGAAAAGCATTGGAATGGGAAACTATTTTAAGGTGATGACAATGAAGGGGAATGTAAATGCAAAGTATTAAGGGTTGTAGTCACACATAATATTTTATGGTGGGGCTATAACTAGGAATTGTACACATTTTTGGAGCCCCTCCTAAGATTTTATACACAATCTCTGAGAGTTTTCTCTCATGACATTTTCATGGAAGTTTTGGGTAGTGGGTCAGAAAGCTGAACTGAGGATACATTTTCTGCCATCAATCAATTGAAATGTTGCCAGATCATTAGTGTGGCATTTCATTTCACAGCAGTCTACTGTACCTTTACTGTAGACGTTTAGAGAAGTATTCAAATTGTTATTGACACACATGAAACAACAGTGAATGATATAGTTCTGAAATATGAGCTGTTAAAGTCCCATGTTATTTTGCTGTCTTCAATTCCAAACTTATCAGCACTTCGGGTCCGATTACGATGTCGTTTAGAAGCTGTCCCGAACGAATCGGTTCTGTACCAGTTTCAAAACGAATCAGGTCCTGTGAATCCAGACGACCGATTACGATGTCTCCCAACATCGTTCAGTCAGACTTGCATTGACATCAATAGGAGCCTGTGTTCCGAACATGAACACAGGCTCCCATTGAAAAAAGGGGTGGTTGGGTTAAACCTTGCACCCTGTGGTGGGCATCCCATCATGCTTACCACATTGGGCATGGTTGAGAAGAGGGGCCACTTAGGTACCCCCACGGCCCCGTTCAGATGCCTCCGGGTGAAGGGGGACCTGTAATTCACCCCCAAAGACCAATTCCGAAAGCTGTTTTGTCTCAGACAAACTGAATCGGAACGGCTGTTCGAATCAGTCATCATAATCACTCATCCGGAAACCGTGTCCATAGAGCAGTACGAATTGGCTCTGAAAGACTTGGGCTGTCCTGATGCCTTTCGGAACTGATTCAGTTTTCTTGCACGGTTTCCGGGCATCGTAATCGGTCGTTGAGAAAACTGTATGAATCGATAGGAAACTAGGGTTCCAAATCAGATTTGACAATACCGAATCCCATCTGGAGCCCTTCCTAATAACATCGTAATCTGCCCCTTTGCGTTAATTTCCATCTACTGCCTATTCATTAGCAACCCTCTTTTTCCTATGTTTTCTCTACCCATTGAATGGAATCTATAGATGTAAAAAAAAAATCTCTAAATAAATAAAACAGTTTTGTCACATATATGATTTCATTTTGCATGACATTGTTGGCATTTTGTTGCAAAAAATGTTTCTTTATGAAAACAACCTACATATAGTGACTGGCTTGTAAATACATCTTGAACTAAAGTTTTCTATATTCCTCCTTTTTCTGATTACCAAAACACTATCAGTTTTCCTAGATTCTCTATCGATGCAAATATTCTCTCATCACAAAATAAATTTGACAAAATGGCTTGAAACCACTTTATGGCCACTTCCATGTAAAATACAAGCTATTACCTTGGTGCAACTGCCTCAGCTATGTTTTCTTGCTCATGCTAACCAAATGAAGTGTCCCCTCCTTGGCAATTTGAACCCCTCTTTCACAGCTGGACTCCTGAGATGAGAAAGTGTTCATTAGCTTGCCCAGCTGAAAATGCGTACATTACTGTTAGAACAGGAGGTGATCTTCCTTTCACATGATCTCAGACTTAGACACCTGTGTGCTCTCTTAGATTTAAAAAGTCATGTGATCTTCACTTGAAGTCTGTGTGCAGAACACTTTGAATTTGTGCCCTGACTTTGCTTACACGCTCACTCCAATAATTTTAGTTGGGGACCCCCTGGCCAACCAAATCTAGGATTCACAGATATTTCCTTTTTGAGAATAAACAGTTTTAGACTTCGATCAGCATGTGCACAGATTTTCCTTAACCCCCGTAGTCACACAACTCTATCCCTGTTAAAACAACATTTCAGCAAAGTCACATTTGAACCAATTAAAATAATAGATTCAACCCAGATAGTGGCTTGGTCAGTATTATTGGGGGGTGTGAGCTTCAGATTTCCCAACAATCAAACGGCAACATCTTAATAAAACACATTACATGAGAAGCAGAACATGAGGGTGCCTTAAAGGGCAGTGGAAATAGAGAAGAGTGTGGATGGTTAGGGGCACTTAAATTGCAATATTTTTCAAACTAATCAACATTTTTTAAGGGCTTTAAAACATAGATGAAAGTGTGTGTGTGTTTTTGACAGCAGTGTGGGCATGTACAAATCCCAGGTGAAATCAAACAGACACTTCACATTAACCAACAGAAAACATTTGTACACAACTATTTACTACAGAATGCCTTTTGTAACAACCCAAATACCCTCCCCCACATCCCCGGAGCTTCACCCCTACAAAGTACTCTCTATGTAGGATCCCTTCAATAACAAGGGTGGAGTGTCTCATAAAGGGACATTTCATTTTCTCCAAATTCAATGAGTTGTTAGTCTTTGTGCTTACTCAGTATCACTCTCGGAGCTCTTCTACTTGCTCCCAGGCATGTTTTCCCTATGCAGTATATGGGTGGTTCCTGTCTAGTGAATGGGCGGAATTCATAACTGGATACTCACGTCCTACAGGTTTAGGCAGCATTTCGACATGGAACTAGAACACAAATTGTGGGGCATATTATCAAGGGGGTTTATCTCCGCTTTTTTGGCTTTAAAAGCCAAGAAAGCGGAGATAAAATTATCTCCCTATTACCTAGCTGTCGCTAACACCACTTAGCGACAGCTAGTAGGAGATAGCGACCATCTTTGGCCCCACTTTGCATGTCAGTGATATTTATCACTAATGATATGCAAAGTGGGCGTGCCAAGATGTTAGCGACTGGAAACAGTCACTAACACCGCTATCTCCTATTACCAACTTTTGGAGATATTCGCGCTAAGCGCGAATATCTCCAAAAGCTAACACCTGCCCTGAGCAGTTCTTAGCCATGTTAACCAATGGGAGGTGGATAACATGGCTAAGAGCATTTGCTCGATAATGCATGAATATCGCTGACTTTTCAGGGATATTCATGCATTGCGGCCGTTTTTTATCGCATTTGCGATAAACCTTGCTAATAGCAAGGTTTATCTGCGATAAAAATCGCCGATGTGCGGCGATAATTTTTGTCTCTAAACAAGTTAGAGACAAAAATTATCTCTATTGGTTGGTAATATGCCCCTGTGTGCCTTACTTCACTAAAATCAGCATCCTGAAACCTGTCCTCAGCTACTGTAATGTAACAAAATTGAAGTTCTTAGATATTCAAACTTTTTTATGCAAAGCACTATGCTACCCATTCGTCTCAGGTCTGTGCTATGTAAAACTACAAATAAATAGATCAACAATGTCAGCAGTACTGTGCTAAGAGGGACAGTAGAGAGAAGAGAAGGACACCTAAAACAACATGCCAAAGTCCTTTGCTTTGAAAATAAGACATTTTGCACAGTGCAATTCAATATGTTTCCTAGGTGATAGAATTGCTTGCCATGATGAATGAACACAATTAAATAGGAGTTTCTTTTGCCGCCATCATCCCCCTACTCAAATACACGTTGAAACCCCAAGAAGCCTCAACTCAGCAAAATGCCAACAATAGGAAGCCCCAAGCATTGTGCAGGGTTAGCCTGTAATTTGCAGACATCTTAAAAAGCCGCAGGAGATTACCATTCTCTGATTGCACGCCTGTCACACTCGCCTTGCGCAGGGAACATGCTGAGCACACATCCCTTCTACACATCTTGGCCACCTAATTAGTTTGTTCCCAGGTGCACCAAGATTCGCATTGCACTTCTCATATTGTACATGCCTCATACCTAACTCACTTTATTTCAAATACATATTTGCACCCCCCCCCTTCTATTTCTCTCTTAGGCTGAATTTATATACAAAAGCACTGCAATTACACATGGAAAGAGTGCAGTATCAGCAGCTTTGGCACAGGTACTGTCCAATAATATATTTAATGGGCAGTTTTCTTCGGGTGTGGGTGATATTAGTGCCAATTATCCGACCACTGGATAACCCCCTTTGAAGCAGACATTTACAAGGTACTCTTAAATGCCTTCTTTTTCTGAGAGCACTAAATTGTCTGCCTTAGATTTTTTGATAATCCAACCTCCCATTAATTACAAATGTATGTAGAATACCACCTCTCTACTACTAGTATATGCAGGGGCATAGGTATCATTTGTGCAGCAGGTGCAGTTTCACCAAGACCCAAGGGTTTTAGAGGCCAAGTGTACACCAAAAAGCATATCATTTAGGACAAAACCAGAAGGCGATTTTTTAAATTTTTTTATTTAAAAGAGTGTTATTTAGTGCTGGCTAGACCCGAAGGTATCAGAGCGCTTTACATGAAAATCAACAATGTAACAGAACAAGTTCAACAAATTACACAATACTTCAAAAAATAAGCAATACAATTAGGAGGGGAGAGAAAGGACAGAGAGAAGTAGTGGAGGAGGCAGGGGAGGTGAGAAAGGGAGGATAAGGGAAGAGACAATCAGGAGAGACAAAAAGAAGTCTGTCTAAAGACCGACTGGGTAGGGGACGACCAAGGAGGGAATCCACGGCCCATCTCCCCTATAGCTAAACCAGGTAGCTCCATCGGGCATCAGACAAAATAGTTCAGTCTCAATACATTTAGAGAGGAGAGAAGGAGAGACATAAAATAGAGGGTGGATGCAGGAGGAGAGGACAGGAGAGACGAAAGTGGAACAATGTGGAGCACGGCTCATAGCACCCTTGCTACATCACTGGGAATATGGAATACATGCTGCATTCTGTACAGTAAACCCGTCAACGAGTCAGAAACAGAGTAGTGGGCTCAAAGGATGTCGCCATGCTTACTGCAACGTTGACATCCTAAAATTACTTGAAACATTTCCTGTTCAGTGCATGACACTTGCCCAACCACACAGAGGTCACATTTGAACGTGGTGTAGCTGCAAGTCCCATCATGAATCAACGAGCATGTGCGCATCAACGACTGATCGTTGAAAAGTGGCAAAATATACTTTTGTACCATTTCCTTAAAGAGTCCATGGCCCCAAAACATTGATCCGGGAGATTTTAATTTTCCAACGAAGCTCTCACCATCTGTGTATCAAGTGTAACAGTGCACCTCAAAGATTATCAAATTTCTGGTTCACCATTTTCATGACAGCCCAAGAAGAGGAACAAAGTGAAATGCAGCTGGCATCCATAGGTGTGTGTTGTGAATTAGGGATTTATATAGTTTCAAACTTTTGTGCAAGAGACAGATTGAGACCTTCGTCCAGTCATATTTTGCACTCATTATTTATGCGTGGGTGGGCCTCCGAGTCTTTTTTTAGTGCAAACTAGCATGGCAGACGCAGTATGTATTACCAGGGAAATCTTAAGAATTTTTGGGGCCCTGACACAAATGTATTTTGAGGACCCCTGTTCCTAAATGCTTCGAATGTATGATCCAATTTCAGCTCTTTCATGCCCTCTTTGGCAAGGTCACATACAGTGGACAGGCACACTCCTCCAAATTCCAAAATGTGTTTAAATCTAATATTCAGGTATAGCGCCGTGTGTTTTCAATATTGTAACACAGCAGTGACTCTCCAATATTACTGCAGATAATCTGAAGTGCTCCCAGAGCAGCTTCTCTTACAGTAATAGGCAGAGTCATTTAAGGCATGGGTAAAAGGGGCTCTGGCCCAGGGCCCCAGCCTTTCAGGGGACCCCCTGATAGACCCAGCTCTATTCTGTAGAGAGTCTAGCCCTGATGACCTTGAATAATTCTTAAACATATACTGTTTTATAAGCGATTTTCCTTTCATTTATTTTTAATGTGGGTGATGTTGTAGTCTATTGCAGACATTTTGCAGATGAATGAGTTTCTATTTCATGCAGCATCCATAAAAAAAGTTATATTTTCAGATCAAAACAGGACCTCACATATGAGAAATGGTAGGGTGTCACAGAGATTAGCTATGATGAGCTCTGCCCCTGTTCTCCCGCCCATTGTACTGTGCGCGGTCAGAATATGCCCAGACTGCGTAAGTTCAAAGGCCTTTTATAACGTGGCGCGCGCTCGCCGTCCTTCTCCTCCTTTGCTTTTATTGGTCCTGAAAGCAATGTGCCATCGTGTCTGTTAATTATGTCATACCTTTGCGCTACGCGTGTGAAGGGGGGACCCAGGGGGATCCGTGTGCGAGCCGGTCTCCCCCTGGGTTGGTTCGCGCGAGGGAACTGGCCACAGGTCCAAGGGGTGGGTGATTAGTTAAGTGAAGCAGAGGGGAAAAGGGATAAATAAGGGTAGAAAGGGCAGGAAAGGAACTGTGCAGGTGGGAGGTGGGAGGCGGGTGGCGAAGGTTGTTTTTGCCCCACCCACCCTTCCCTCTTTCTCTCTTTTCCGGTCCTGTTTGTTTGTTGGTTTTTATGTGCTTTGGGTACTGCCAAAGCTGTTTTTTTCCTGGTTGCCATGCTAAGACAGGCCTAGGTTCATTGTTAGTTGGTAGGCGGTTTTTCTGGGGGGTGGGCAGCCTGGAGCGGGTTGGTCCATCGTCAAAGGGCAGTTAAAGGAAAGGAGAGGGGTATCAACAAGAGTCAGTTGCTTCTGGGTTTGTTTGGGTTAACTTGGTGGGGGTTTCATCTTTCATAAGGATGCCAAGATAAGTTGAGGGAATTTTTTGGTTCTTTAAATAATTAATTGCATGTTTGATTAGAATTTAATTTGCACCTGTCTTAATAAAGTGGCCTTTCTTGCTAACCAAGAAGTTGTGGACAGTGAGTTATTGCGTGAGGGGGGACCCAGGGGGAGCTCGGCGCGAGCCGGTCTCTCCCCTGGGTTGGTTCACGCGAGAGAACTGGCCACAGGTGCAAGGGGGGTGATTAGTTAAGTGAAACGGAGGGGAAAAGGGATAAATAAGGGTAGAAAGGGCAGGAAAGGAACTGTGCCGATGGGAGGCGGGTGGCAAAGGTTGTTTTTGCCCCACCCACTCTTCCCTCTTTCTCTCTTTTCGGTCCTGTTTGTTGTTTTTTATGTGCTTTGGGTAGTGCCAAAGCTGTTTTTAGCTGGTTGCCACGCTAAGACAGGTCTAGGTTCATTGTTATTTGGTAGGCGGTTTTTCTGGGGGGTGGCCAGCCTGGAGCGGGTTGGTCCATCCTCAAAGGGCAGTTAAAGGAAAGGAGGGGGGTATCAACAAGAGTCAGTTGCTTCTGGGTTTGTTTGGATTAACTTGGTGGGGGTTTCATCTTTCATAAGGATGCCAAGATAAGTTGAGGGAATTTTTTGGTTTATTAAATAATGAATTGCAAGATGTTTGATTAGAATTTAATTTGCACCTGTATTCCTATATACCATACCGATAGGCTAAGCTTAGGGGTGCGGGATCACTGTGTTTTATGAGGAAGCCATTGCATGAAAATCAGTCATTAATGCATTGCGTAGTTGACTAGCGAGGTCAAACACGTAAACCTAGACAAAACCATCCGAACAGTTGTCATGAAGGACTCAGCAGTGGAGGGGCATTAATGCAGAAGTGTTTGACAAAACTGTCAGAGTGTATTTCATACATATCATGGAAAAGTGTGCAAGTACAAATGATATATGTGCGTATGTTAGCAGTACATTTTGAACCCTTCCTTATACATGAAAGTGCCCCACAAGTTTAGGTTACGTGTGTGTTCTGTTCAAGATGTATCACCAATGGCGCAAGTGTGAAATGTTGCCAACACAATGATTGCGTAAGCACAAATCTACATCAGCTAAGTGTCCTCACAAACGTAACAGAATAGCCCATCGTTCGGTAGGCAAAGTAACTATACAAGATTTGATTTATGTGGATCACCAACAACATCCTTTACAAAATCCCTTCAAAACGTGTGCTAGAAGCATGGGTGATCATCATTTACCTATTCATGGACTCACCGTTTCTCGAATATGTACTTAATCTGTACAGATATATGTTATAATGTCCCATCATTGTGTCATGGGACTCTGGGGAATCCATGTGAAGGCATACTCATTTTAATCCAGTTCCCTCAATGTCTCCTAGACAATCCTGAGTCATATCCAGATTAAAGCTATTTTGAGGTACACCCAAGTGCTCATGGTTTTATGCAGTTCATATTTATGGAAAAACTGAGCCTCCCAGGAGACTCCTTAAAGATTTCCCTTCTTCCAATTACTGTGTGGAGGACAAACATGTAGAATCTTAAATATGTCTCCTCTGATAACCCTACAGCTTTTCATCACTGAAATAAATATGTTTGCTTTTTAAAATCTTGGTAGTTTAGAAACAATTACTCATTACATACGCAACGCAATTAAACTTTTCTTTTTAGGCTCACATGTTCCTTCCAGGCTACCATTTCTGGTAATTCTGGCTTAATTTCTTCTACGTGATTGAGGCAGTGTGACAAAAGGTGATTTATCTGGGACTAGCCTTGCAAGTATTCATGGCTCCCCTGCAGCTGGGTGGAACCAACCCCAAAAGTCTCAATTCACGAAATCTGTAGTCACAGTCAGCTGTACTACCCCAGCCGATTGTCTCTGCTAATCAATGTAAATTACTGTTATATCCTGCATGCAATTCAGGGCAAGTAATCAGAATTCACCCACAATATCTGCTGAAGTAATTGCGCTCGCCCTTGACATGCATAATAATCACCTCAGGAGAAGAACCCCCAAATATATAGCCAAACTCTGGAGTGAAGATGGTGGTATGAATCCGAAGAAAGCTACTGGAAAACAATGTGATACTCACAGACACATCTGTTACCAAGAGCCCACACTGTTGTGAGGGCCGCACGCTGGATAATCTTTATTAACTACAGGTGCACCCACAGTGGGCACCATTATGTACTGCCACATAACCCCTTTGTGTTCTACTGAAGAGGTCAGTTTCACTCTCACACATGGCGGCGCTCGAATAAATCAAGATGCTGACACTAATGAGAGACCAGTTCATTATTGCATATGTACACTTTAAATGTGAATTTTTATTGCTTCCTACCAGTAATTTTATACAATGTACAGGAGTAGCCTGCCAGTGAGCCCTGTTCTGAGATGTAACAGTGAATTACTATAAATGTCACTCCTCATACCATCAAGAGGCGTGGCACAAACCAACTGACCACTTCATAAAGATAAAGTTATATGTACATTAGTAATGTAATGGGTCATGCATTCAGGTTGGCCAAAAACCCAAAGCAGCTTATTGCATCCTATTGCATGACAAGAGACACTTTACATTCTTTTCTATTGTGCTTGTTTTGAAAGAAGCACTGCCAGTGCTAGCCTTTGAAGCACATTTTTGTACTCTCACAGCATAGACTTACCAGGGTGTTCCCCATACACCACAAATACACAACCCAGCCATCTCCTATAAACACAGGGGACAAGTGCTGACCTCTGGGCCACACACACGGCATCAAAGATCAGGAGCAGCCACACAAGGTTACATTACCGCCAGAACAGTTATCCATGCCAACAGTCTCGCTTTTGCTTTTAATGAAACAGCACAACTCAATACACATTTCACTGTGGGGAATGATTAATAAGATACTGCTGCTCTGGCCCTTGTGAGTTGCTAATCCTGACAGGAGCAGATAATTGACTTTGAGAGGAGCAGTAACAGCCATGGAGATCCAGCAGTTGCTCTCAATAATGGAAAGCCTGAGTGGAACCAAGCCCTGCACTCATCTAATTCTGAGTCGTGTCCATCACCTGTCTCTATTTCAATAGACTTCAAGTTATGGGTTCAAATGAAAAGTTCTCAAATCATTCGCTGATCCATTCTGAAGCATGTTATTTCACAGCCCCTCTTTGGCGTGTGTGTGTTTGTGTGTGTGTGCAGGTGTGTTTGGTGTGGCCATTTTAGCAAGCCATTTAACAACACAAAGGATATTGGCATAAAGGTCCGGCATATCTTTAAAATAGGAGTGTAAAGAAGCCATGTAGAGAATATTGTCACCAGCGGATCACTGACAGAATATCGGAAGCAAAAATATTGAGTGGGCTGAATATTGTGTCAAAATGTCTAAGAACAAAATATTGAGAAGTTGAGTGCAATAAGGTAAGTATATATTTACTATTCTTAACTCCACATCTATGTACTTTTATTATATATATCATCAAGGTACATAGTTGTGGAGTTAGATATATTCAATCTTTGCTTACCTATCAAAAGTTACCTTCACAATATTTTTGTCCTCAATATTCTTGACACAATACTTTGTCGCACAATATTTTTGTTTCCAATATTCCGTCTGAATATCATCACTAGTACGACTGTAAAGTCTTGGAATGCTCTAGTTAAAGTTACTTTTAAATGTCACAGCAAAGTTTGAAACCTTTAGTTGCATTTAAGAGCCCTCTTTCTGCAGGTGCTCTTGGCTTCAGCTTAACTTATTGTTTCTGGCATGAGCACTGATCCCGACTGTCAAAATAAGTCTTGAAACTTAAATATGAATGAAGAGTAACTCCCTAGATTGTTAGATAACATATTCACAGAACAAACGTACCAATCAAAATGTTCCAAAGAGAAGTTTATTCAAGATTAAGATTTTTTGCTACATTGTGAAGGAGGTGGGCCAAAAAAAAGAGAGGTCCAAAACGTAAAATCTCCATGCATTTCCGTAGACTTCTTTAAGACAGGTTTTAGCATAAACTGCTGAATAGAATTACACCAAATATGGCAGGAAGCTAGATCTTGGTCCGCAGATTAAGCATTTTGTGATTTGGTGTAAATCAGTTCAGTAGTGTTTGAAATATTAAGGATAAATTAATTGTATATTCTGGCAGGTGGGCTCGTGAAAGGCCCGCAGGCATCCTGCGAGAGCGCAACATAAACAAGCATTGGAAATGCAATAGGTCTCGCAGCATTAGAGTTAGTGCTTTTAGAATTGTTTATGGGTTTTTTTGTAAATCTTTAGCATTTTTGTTTCCTGTAGCCAATGCTAAAGAATTAAAAAAAAAAAACCATAAACATTTCTAAAAGCTCTAACTCAATGCTCCGAGACCTATTCCACTGTGTGAGGGTGAGGGGTTGAGGGTGAGTGAGGGTGAGTGAGGGTGAGTGAGGGTGGGTGAGGGTGAGTGAGGGTGAGTGAGAGTGAGGGTGAGGGTGAGTGAGGGTGAGTAAGGGTGAGGGTGAGGGTGAGTGAGGGTGAGTGTGAGTGAGGGTGAGTGAGGGTGAGTGAGGGTGAGGGTGAGTGAGGGTGAGGGGTTGATGTTGAGGGTGAGGGGTTGAGGGTGAGTGAGGGTGAGTGAGGGGTTGAGGGTGAGTGAGGGTGAGGGTGAGTGAGGGTGAGGGTGAGTGAGGGTGAGGGGTTGAGGGTGAGTGAGGGGTTGAGGGTGAGTGAGGGTGAGGGGTTGAGGGTGAGTGAGGGTGAGGGTGAGTGAGGGTGAGTGAGGGTGATGGGTTGAGGGTGAGTGAGGGTGAGTGAGGGTGAGGGTGAGTGAGGGTGAGTGAGGGTGAGGGGTTGAGGGTGAGTGAGGGTGAGGGTGAGTGAGGGTGAGGGTGAGTGAGGGGTTGAGGGTGAGTGAGGGGTTGAGGGTGAGTGAGGGGTTGAGGGTGAGTGAGGGTGAGGGTGAGTGAGGGTGAGGGGTTGAGGGTGAGTGAGGGACCGCAAAGCTATGGGGGGCAGAAATACCACAGGAGGGGGCTATAGCATAAATACCACTGGGAGTTGATAGAGCGGGAAAACGGCCAGAGATTTGCAGGGCAGAGAGAGCACCACAGCGAGACAGCAACATTTTGAGTCTGGTTCCTGTTTACGGATGTTAATTTTCCATTTACTATTCCAATGTTCTCAACCAGCTAATACCTATTTTGAGTTGGCTTAGTAGAAAAGCAGTTGTCCGTTTTCTAACCTTATTTAAATCATGTATAGAATGAAGACTAATTCGTAGGTGCCCCTGTGTGGTCTTCTGTGTTTGTGTGTGCCGTGTCCAGTCTAAAACTCTTTTAATGTTTAAAGTATGCCATGGTATGTAAGAGGGAAGATTCATGTTAGTTTACAGGTCTCAGGCGAGCCGTTTCACCACTCCACATTAAGAATGCAAGGCTAGCTGATACTTTTAAACAGTAATTTCAGTAGCCAATAATAGATGAAATAATGCTCTCTGACAACTGCAATATGACTTTCATTCTCAGAAGTATGTACATCGTAGAAATCGTAGTGTAATGTTTTAACCGGGCTCGTTCACAAGAGACAGCTGAACAGTGAAGTTTCAACCTCTTTACGTGCTGCTTGGCTTGTGCTGAGTTACGGAATTATACACTGGGATTGTACATTGCTGATCTGCAGATTGTTAGTATCAGTTGTGAACATTTCGGACTAGAAAATAAAATTCTTGAATGTACCATTACCTAGGGAAACTGTTAATAGCCCTACCAGCCCCGATCTAAAGATGACAACAAGACGGAGGGAAGAGAGGGGAGGGGGGAGGAGAAATGCGACACGGCGGGAAGGGGAGGGGGCGGAGCGGGTACAATAAACAAGACGGAGGGAAGAGAGGGGAGGGGGGAGGAGAAGTGCGACAGGGGAAATGCGAGACGGCGGGAAGGGGAGGGGGCGGAGCAATGAAGACTAATTCGTAGGTGCCCCTGTGTGGTCTTCTGTGTTTGTGTGTGCCGTGTCCAGTCTAAAACTCTTTTAATGTTTAAAGTATGCCATGGTATGTAAGAGGGAAGATTCATGTTAGTTTACAGGTCTCAGGCGAGCCGTTTCACCACTCCACATTAAGAATGCAAGGCTAGCTGATACTTTTAAACAGTAATTTCAGTAGCCAATAATAGATGAAATAATGCTCTCTGACAACTGCAATATGACTTTCATTCTCAGAAGTATGTACATCGTAGAAATCGTAGTGTAATGTTTTAACCGGGCTCGTTCACAAGAGACAGCTGAACAGTGAAGTTTCAACCTCTTTACGTGCTGCTTGGCTTGTGCTGAGTTACGGAATTATACACTGGGATTGTACATTGCTGATCTGCAGATTGTTAGTATCAGTTGTGAACATTTCGGACTAGAAAATAAAATTCTTGAATGTACCATTACCTAGGGAAACTGTTAATAGCCCTACCAGCCCCGATGGATAAATGGAGTGGAGGAGTGAATGGATGGATGGATGGAGTGGGGGGTGGATGGATGGATGGAGTAGGGGGATGGATGGATGGAGTGGGGGGATGGAGTGGGGGGATGGATCGATGGATGGAGTGGGATGGATGGAGTGGAGGGGATGAATGGATGGATGGATGGTAGGATGGATGGAGTGAGGTGGATGGATGGATGGATGGAGTGGGGGGGTTGGATGGAGTGGGGGGATGGATGGAGTGGGGGGTGAATGGATGGATGGGGGATGGAGTGGGGGATGGATGGATCATGGATGGTGGATGGAGTGGGGGGATGGATGGATGGGGTGGAGGGGATGAACTACTAGAAGCAAATTTATTTTCGGAAACGCAATGATTATGGGGGTTACGTTTTAAATTACGGGTGAAGTGTTCTGTAACATACACATTACGTGCACCCAGGATAACCATTTAAAGACAACCGTTCAAAAAACATTACCAAAAGTGAGATCGATGGCCTGGCAAAGGAGAGTTAAATAGACTGTTTTTGGTGGTAGGAGGGAGGGCACCCTACGGGGAGATGGAGCTTTGGAGCTGAATGCTCGGAGCTCATGAAATGTCCGCCGCGCTGAATTGTTCAAAGGTATTTTTACGCCCTGCAAAAGAAAATAAGCATGTCGTGTACACAGCGGGGGTGGAAGGACAGTTAAATAGACACTGTTTTTGGTGGTAGGAGGGAGGTTGCAAAAGATGGTATTTTCACCATAACTCCAGCAGATTCTGCTTACAAAATAAACAATGAGGCAGCCCCTTCCTTCCGCCCCCGGCACACACACAGACCCTATTCTTCAAACTGGTTTCAAGTCTTGGCAGGACAACATCCTTTAATTCTGGACAAATCACTTATCTTCTCCGTATGTGCCCATCTGTAATGCAACTCGATCCTCATGTAAAACACTCCGAAACCTTCAGGTCGAGTTCGCACCATATTAAAGTGCAAAATAAAACATAACAAACAGGCGACAGAGTTTAAAAGCACGCACTCATATGGAGTGTGTGGACAAAGTTAAAGGATGTGGCGTAACAGATGGAGTAGTCCTCTTTAAAGGCTGGGGAACCAGGTTTGAGTTTCGGTGGGAGGCTCAACATACACAGCTCCCAGTGTACGAACAAGCGCATGAATAAACTGAATTTGCAGCCCCCCCCCAAAAAAAAGAAGTACGCGCTATAACAGGACGTGGTGAAAAGTACAGAGCTGCCGACTTTCGTACTTGGAAACCGGTTTCGAGTCTTGCCACTGCCATGCCTACAAAAAAAGATATCGAGCAGCACAAATTAAATAAACAGTGGGAATCAAAAAGAAAAAGAAAATTACAAAGGTAATCGTTAGAACTACTTAAGCCGGCAGCGGGGGGGGGGGGAGAGGCGTGTAAGGAGAGTTAAATAGACAGACTGTTTTTGGTGGTAGGAGGGAGGACACCCTACGGGGTGATGGAGCTTTGGAACTGAATGCTCGTAGCTCGTGAAATGTCCGCCGCGCTGTATTGTTAAAAGTTATTTAAACGGCCTGCAAAAGAAAATAAGCATGTCGTGTACATAGCGGGGGTGGAATGAGAGTTAAATAGACTGTTTTTGGTGGTAGGAGGGAGGGCACCCTACGGGGAGATGGAGCTTTGGAGCTGAATGATCGGAGCTCGTGAAATGTCCGCCGCGCTGAATTGTTCAAAGGTATTTTTACGCCCTGTAAAAGAAAATAAGCATGTCGTGTACACAGCGGGGGTGGAAGGACTTTAAATAGACACTGTGAAAAGTACAGAGCTGCCGACTTTCGTACTTGGAAACCGGTTTCGAGTTTTGCCTCTGCCATGCCTACAAAAAGATAGATATCGATCAGCACAAACTAAATAAACAGTGAGAATCAAAAATAAAAATAACAAGACGGAGGGAAGAGAGGGGAGGGGGGAGGAGAAATGCCTACAAAAAAAGATATCGAGCAGCACAAATTAAATAAACAGTGGGAATCAAAAAGAAAAAGAAAATTACAAAGGTAATCGTTAGAACTACTTAAGCCGGCAGCGGGGGGGGGGGGGGGGGGGGGGGGGGAGAGGCGTGTAAGGAGAGTTAAATAGACAGACTGTTTTTGGTGGTAGGAGGGAGGACACCCTACGGGGTGATGGAGCTTTGGAACTGAATGCTCGTAGCTCGTGAAATGTCCGCCGCGCTGTATTGTTAAAAGTTATTTAAACGGCCTGCAAAAGAAAATAAGCATGTCGTGTACATAGCGGGGGTGGAATGAGAGTTAAATAGACTGTTTTTGGTGGTAGGAGGGAGGGCACCCTACGGGGAGATGGAGCTTTGGAGCTGAATGATCGGAGCTCGTGAAATGTCCGCCGCGCTGAATTGTTCAAAGGTATTTTTACGCCCTGTAAAAGAAAATAAGCATGTCGTGTACACAGCGGGGGTGGAAGGACTTTAAATAGACACTGTGAAAAGTACAGAGCTGCCGACTTTCGTACTTGGAAACCGGTTTCGAGTTTTGCCTCTGCCATGCCTACAAAAAGATAGATATCGATCAGCACAAACTAAATAAACAGTGAGAATCAAAAATAAAAATAACAAGACGGAGGGAAGAGAGGGGAGGGGGGAGGAGAAATGCGACACGGCGGGAAGGGGCAGGCAGGATGACTCAGGGGAGGGGGCGGAGCGGGGCAGAGCGGCATGTGGGTGTGAAGAAGCCGGGCCTTTGAAGTGAAGCTAAGCTTCACTTCAAAGGTGTCGGAGGAATGCGGGCGGCTGTGCACGCGCTTTTAAGCTCAATGCACATGCGCATTGAGCTTAAAAGTCACGGGCACTGCAAGGAATCGCCACGATTCCTTGCAAGTTAGATAAAGAGTCGATGAGCCCCTATAGTCTCGCTTGCTCGATGCGCATGCGCATCGACAGGCGAGACCTAAAAATGAAGCCCTGTGATTAGATGAGAGGCTTGATTTCCCATAAGCCTTCGCGAGAGGCTCCCACAATTTGTGCGAGCACAAGTGCTCTGATTATTGTTCGCCATTATTGTTCACTGTGACAAATTGGAGGTGTTGTGGAAATGAAATAAAAAAGCTATAGAGGGGCAGCAGAAAGGCATGCTTTCATCCTAAATTTAGAGAAGAGGGGCAGTTTTACAAGCCTCTTGTGTCACTTTTGTGTTGCTGTTGCATCACTTTTTGTGAAGCAGCCACGTTGAAGCCCATTTACAATGTGACGCATCTAGTGAGATGAGTCACATTGTAAAACCCTGGGCCACGTTGTACCTGCGTCAGCTGTAATGCATGCATGTTGGGCGTTCCCGCGCAGGAAAGTCTCATAGAAGTGACGCAGTCTGCGTCACAACCCTACACCTTTTTGGAACAGGTGTAAGGAGTGATGCAGCACAATAAGTATAGGCCTCCCCATGCATTGATGGAGTTGCTTTATGCTTGCACCACAACTCCCGCAATGTGGGACTTTTGCGCCAACAGATGCGTCAGGATTTCTGACGCATCTGGCAATCCGTGCGCCATGGTGCACCGTATTGTAAATACGATGCATCCATGGGTGCACAAGGGATTTGCACGCAGGGCGCAGGGAGGCTGACGCATCTCTGCTCTAACGCAGAGAAGCCTCAGTTTTTTTAAATCTGCCCAAGGTGTCTAAGGGATAACTACTGTGAAGATTTAGGGCCTGATTCACAAAGGTAAAATTAGACTTTCAGTCTAAGTTTAGACCAAAAGCCTAACTTCACTACTTTTTGGTATTCACAAAGGTTAGTACCGAGTAGTATCTTTACATCTGCACACTTCGGGTGGACATCCACCCAGAGTGCGGAGATTCTCCCCCCAATCAAGTGCAGAGATTGCACTCTGAGTACGAGATTTCACTCCTGGTGCGAAGTGGAATCTCCACACTTGGGGCAGAGATTCTGCCCCGAGTGTGGAGATTCTGCAGACGCAAAGATACTGGGCCAATTCACAGAGGTAGAGTTAGACAAAAGTCTAACTTTACAACTTTTGGTATTGATTGGTGTGAATAAAGAAAGTCTAACTTTAGGACTTTCAGTATTCACAAAGGGCATTTACGAGTAGTAAATGCCCTTTGTGAATACAGAATGTCATAAAGTTAGACTTTTGTCTAACTTTACCTTTGTGAATCAGGCCCACTGCTTGTAACTTTCCTTTTTGATTGCTGAAAGTTGCAAACTGAGGGCCTCATTTATGAGGTCCTTCCGGCACTTTTGTGCTGCCGTAGTATCACAATTGTGACGTTCTGGTGGAGCAGTATGCCACAGCATATTTACAGGGCCACGCAAAGCCACTTTACGTGGCTTTTTGTGGCGTTGTAAAACATGTGCCCATTTCACGCAGAACACTGCATAAAAGCGGCGTTCCATGCAATACCCATAGATTCTGAAGAATTTCCAGATTTATGAGGAATCGTAAACCTTCTGAATGCAGCAAACACAAAGAGATGACGGACAGAGTGCAGAAACTTTTCAGACACTCACCCACAGTCACAGATCTGCGTTGAATTTATCACGATTCTTTAGCTCACTTCGCCACCCCAGATCAGACCCAGCCATACTGATATCAGTCTTGACCCTGTCCCTCATGGGAACAGTGCAGCCCGAACTTCCAAGCCAGGTCTTCCCAGGACCGGAAACAAGCATTCTGGGACTGGTTTCGGGGAAACACCCCTCATCAGCCCGGCTAGCTTGAATTCAGTGGCAGAGTGAGCAAAGGACGCATGTCTGGCCATACCCTACAAACTAAGGGCGAACAAAGTAAACATAAAGAGATGATGAACGGAGAACTGAAACTTTTTAGACACTCACCCCCAGTCACAGATCTGGGTTGAAGCCATCATAGTTCTGTAGCTCAGTTCGCCACCCAAGTTCAGACCCAGCCATATGCAAATTAGCCTTGACCCTGTCCCTCATGGCAACAGTCCAGCCTGAAGTGCCAACCCAGGTCTTCCCTGGACCAGAAACAAGCATCCTGAGACCTATTTCCCGGGTAACACAACTCATCAGCCAGGCTAGCTTGAATTCAGTGGCAAAGTGAGCAAGAGACACAACTCTGGGCATAACTTGCCAACTAAGGGCAAACAAAGAAAACACAAAGAGATGATGGATGTAGTGCTGAAGCTTTTCAGACACTCACCCCCAGTCACAGATCTGGGTTAAATAATCCATCATCCTTCTTTTGCTCCCTTTGCCACCCCGGTTCAGGCCCAGCCATATGGAAATCAGTCTTGACCCTGTCCCTCCTGGGAACAGTGCAGCATAAACTGCCAAGCCAGGTTTTTCCTGGAACAGAAACAAGCATTGTGGACCGGTTTTGGGGTAACACCCTCTCATCAGCCAGCCTAGCTTGAATCCAGTGGCAAAGTGAGCAAGGGACTCACATCTGGGCATACTCTGCCAACTAAGGGTGAACAAAGCAAACACAATGAGATGATGGATGGAGCGCTGAAACTTTTCAGACACTCTCCCCCAGATTCTAACACCACCTCAGGGGTGGTATTAGGGAAGCGTGAAATATCATATCCTTATTTCCCCTCATTGTGTCCTCTTTCTATATGTGCTGTATTCTGCAGCACACATAGAAGTAGGAAATCGCCTCCATTGATTGATTTTGTGCAGAAAGATGTCCCTTCCACACAAAATCAATCATCCCCGCTACGCAGACCCCCCTGCAATATGGTGCAAGGGTGCTTGCATGGGCGCAAGGCTGCTTTTTTAGCACCGGCGCAGGTGTCAGTACAGGAATGCAAGGTATTCTTGAAACTACAGTGCATTATTGAACTTTTAGAATGCTGCAGTGCTTCAACATTGCTTGCAGCACTGTGCTGCACCATTCTTTTGTGAATGAGGCCCTTAGACTTTTGGTCTAACTTTACCTCTGTGAATCTGGCCCAATAAATGTATATTGTTTTTAAATAATTTTTTACAATCTAGTGGAACTATTGCAGGATCGTGAATAGTAAAAAGGAGTAGCTAAGTTCTCAATACACTCCATTAGTAGGAATGCTTATTGTAGTCATTGTTTTTGAGAGGAAGTGTTTATGAGATAAGTACTGTGATGATTAGAAGGTTTTATATTTTTTTCAAATGTTACGCTCTCATGGGACTCTTGCCGGATTGCGAAAAGTAGGAAGGAGTAGGTGATGTTTGAATACACTTTGCTATGCACACTTGTTACTGTATGAAGAAGTCTTACTGGAGATGCTGTTTATCAGACTCTGCTATTTATGCTCATTTGTTTAAGAAGAGTTCTGAGTAGAGTTAAGGCTCATCCATCACTCCCATCATCTGAGGTCCGAAAGGAGAGCCCAGTCCCCCCCAACACCCTACTTTGCATGCCTATCATTACTCACCCTACTGTGCACACCTTTCACCTGAGAGAGAGGTCTAAAAGGAGAGGGCAGTCCTTCTCCACACCCTACTATGCCCACCGATCATCTGAGAGAGAGAGAGATCTGAAAGGAAAAAACAGTCCTTCTCCACACCCTATCACTCACACCCATCTATACAGAGTGAGGTCTCAGCAGAGAGGCCACTCCCTCTACACACCTTACTACACACACCCATCATCTGAGAGAGAGGTATGACAGGAGAGCTCAGTCCCTCCGCACATCCTACTGTGCGCACATATCATTACAAAGAGAGGTCCCAACAGAGAGGGCAGACCCTTCCAACACTCAGCTGGGCACATTTGTCATCTAAGAGAGAGGTCTAAAAAGAGAGGACAGTCTCCCCCCACTCCCTATTAGGCACACTTATCATTACAGAGAGAGGACTCAGCAGAGAAGTCAGTCCCTCCACAAACCCTACTATGTACACCTGTCATCTGACAGAGAGGTCCAAAAGGAGAGCCCACTTCCTGCCCATACCCTATTACTCTAACCTATCTTTAGAGAGAGGGGTCTTTAGAGAGAGGGGTCTCAGCAGAGAGCCCAGCCCCTCCACAAACCCTAATACACACACCATCATCTGAGAGAGAGAGGTCTAAAAAGAGACCCCAGTCCTTCCCCACACCCAACTACACATACCTATCATTACAGAGAGAGGTCTAATCGGAGAGGCCAGTCCATCTAAACGCCCTACTATGCACACCTGTCACTGCAAGAGTAATAACACCTGAAAAAAAGATTGCTGGTGACATGTCTTGATATCAGAGTTACAATAACAGGGCACATGAACAATTACTTTTGAATATCTGTTTAATACTCGCACACATTTTACAAAGATTTTGCAAACTGCGAACCACATCCTGTTTTGTTGCAATTAAATAAAAACATTATTTTTCTAAAATAATTTCAGAACAAAAAATATATTATAAAATCATTCTTCAATAGATACACTCTTAAAAATAAAGTATTTACTTTAAAAAACTAGGAATCCACTGAAGAAAAACAAAGGTCAAAGTAACTTTATAGTTAGGTGTATTAAAAAAATATTGGCTTTCATTTTAAAAAAACTTTAGAAATTCACTGAAAAAATCTAAGAATAAAGTAACCTTATAGTTAAAGTTTGTCAGTGTGAAGAATAATGCTTTGAACTAAAAAAAACACCGCAATTCAGTTCACCAGTTATAGTTATCAGTGCTAATTATAACTTGCTCCCCTGCCAGGCACTACTTATGACATCACATAAGACATCATTCATGACATGCTCTATGACATAATTTATGACATCACTGATGGTATGTCAAATGACATGATTGATGACATCACTGATGGCATCACTCATTACATCATCCAAGCTCTGTTTCCCTACATATTACTGTATAAATTGCTACAGCTTTACACTTAGCATAGTTCATGTTAACAATCAACCACCGATATATGGGAAACCCTCTTTGAGTATGGGGTTAAATCTGTATACAACTGTTCAGAGAAAGCCAAAATAGTGAATGCCAATTCCAAAACAAATGCCCTACTACGGATAACTTTTATTTGTATCAAACAGCTTGATCACACCAAACTTACATTAAGAAATGAAGTTGATATCCGTAGAGAACTGAGTACTGTAAACAATGCATACCCTAAAGAGAGATTTTACTTTATGACACATTGTTTGTAAACACTGACATTTCCCTACGAAATAACACTACACCCTATTACAAAATATTTCTTAGGAACAGTGCACACTTTATGCAACAGCTGTCAAAAAAGACATTATTACCTAAAAATAACCAAGATCTGAAGGTGCTAAACATTCTACTACCTGCCCCCATCATTTTATGGTGAAAACGTTATGAATAGCCCTTCTTCTGAGGCAAAACAAGCACATGTACCTAGGTTAGTACCTGGTGCAGACAGTGTTCTATGTTAAGTAGAAATTGTCATGCTGAGACAATGCTCTTCAATAACTCAAGGCCGCTTACAATACTTAGCATGTAGTACATAGAATCTTTGCCACGTTGGAAACTTTTTCTGCTGTACAAAAATACTTATGTGGAACATAATGAACACAATCTACTGTCACCTGTACAAAAATTACTATTGAATACAAAGATTTATAACATGTTTAATACCTCTACACAGCAATGGTGCATTAGGAGGACTTGCATTTTCTAAGTACTTACACCCATTAGCCGGACCCAAACTATACAAAATTAATTGAAAAAGTAATATGGTAGTTATCCACCTCAATCTAAATTATGAACCAAACAAGCACACCCATTAGATAATGTCATCAGTGATATCATCAATGATGTTATTTGAGAGGTCATCATTGATGTCATCACTTATGTCATAGAACATGTTATGAGTGATGTCAGATGTGAGGTCATAAGCATGGCAGGGGCACAAGTTATATTTAGTGCTGAAAACTATTACAGGCACATTTTAAAACAGTTCAAAACATTATTGTGCACATTGACAAATTAACCTAACTATAACGTTACTATAATCTTTGTTTTTTTCAGTAAAAAAAGTATATATACATATAAAAAGATAACTGTTTTTAGACAATAGATTTTTTTTTTCAATGGTTGGAAGATGGAGACCCAGACAATGAAGTGGGGAAGATATAGCCAGGGCAACTTTTAACAGTTCCATGAGCCTTGCCAGCAAGGGACAGTTGATTAGTTCTTCCTGAGCACTGTCCTTTGGTAGATGGTGAGGTTGACGGGTGAGGCTTTAGTTTCTGTTTGAACAAGGTGAAGGCGCTTCTAGTCCAGGCCAACCCATGCCGGTTCCTAATTGCTACTTTTGAAACATTAATGGAAGCTAGGTCCAGAGATCTCACACTTCAATGTGCCCATATTGTGACAAATCCTGCTTGGAGTCACCCCAATGCTACCTTCAGGAAAAAGCATCACTCTAGACAAAAGCATTAGTTTGCATTTTCTTTTTGTTGGTTACCCTGAGCCTGCCTGCTTCTTCTGTGACTTTGCTTGTTATCTTTCACTCGGAATCAATCATGCCTGTCTGAATTGATAAAGACACTCTGGCCCACATGCATCAAGCATTTTTGGAGTCGCAAACGGTGCGATTCCTTAAAATCGGCCGTTTGCGTTTCCAAAAGTGCTTTTTGGGATGCATCATGATATTTTAGAAATCGTAACTTTTTTGCTATTTCTAAAATTGCGTTTGCTTTTAAGAAGTCGCAAATATGCGATTTCTTAAAAGCAATGCATGATTACTTTTAAAATTACTAAATCGCAATTAGGGGGTCAAATTTACCGAGTGGTTGAACCACTCGGTAAATTTGCAAAAAGTGTTTAAAACGCTGAAAATGCATTTTTTTCAACATTCATGTTACGGACACACATGTCCTTAGGACATGTGTGTGTGAAACATGATGCGAAAAATACATTTCAGGGGTGCATGGGGGGGTCCTTTGGACCCCCCTCTGCACCCATGAAATGCATTAACAAATTGCGATTTTCAAAGTGAAAATCGCAATTTGCTGATGCCTTCCCATTGCATCCTATGGGCCTTTTGGCCCATAGGAACCAATGGGAATAGCGAATTCGTAAATTGTATTTCGGTAATTTATGCGATTCGGTAAAAATTACAATTTTTACCGAATTGCAAAAAAACCCCGAAAATATTCATGCATAGGCTTTTGCGATTTCTAAATTGCGATCGTTATTTTTCGCAATTTAGAAATCGCAAAAGCCGAGATTGATGCATGTGGGCCTCTATGCGGTCATGCCCTTTGTGCAACTATTTTCGGAGAAAAGCCTATCAGAAAATGCATTTTAACTCCACCTGCTGCAGGCAGTCCGGTCTACCAACAGTTGGCACCAGAGATTACAATGCACTGTGACAGCCTAGTCACAATATATCAGAACTCCCAGGAGACGGAGTACTGTTTGTCCTTATCTCAGTTCCAAAGTGGCACTCAACACCAAACATACACCAACATCATGGCCTCAATGTATAGACCAAACTTGACAATTTATGGCAATGCGAAACAAGATGCCCTCTATGTTTATCACAGGTGGCCTGGAACCCAATGTTAGCTAGGTAGTACATTCTGGAGAAACTCAGAGAACCACCTCACTTGGTGGCCTCCAATGTCACAATTCCCAGTGCATTGTGTTGAAACAAAAGGATCTGTCTTGATTCTACTTGGGCTTTTTCGCTCATAGTGCTGAGGCACAAAAGTCTTATTCACCGCAGTAGGTAAAGTGCACCATATCCCCAGGCTAGAGAAAGAAAGCACAAAATATGAAAAGTGAACAAAAAGTAGGCAAAAATATCGTTTGTGTCTTTTTGTGTTTTTAAGAAATCACACAACTCTTACTGTAGTTAGTTCACCAAGCTTAAATTGGCCCGCTATTAGATTCAATCCTTGTCATCAATGAGTTTGGGTGCCGTTATTTTGTCAGTGACATTTTGACTATTTTTGCAGTATAAAGGTCTCATCAGGACAGGATGTTGTAAGGGATACCTACATACGATCAGAATAGCTATAATCTTAAAAGTGATTAACTGCATGGTTGTGTCAGAAGAAAGTTGATCATTATCTTTGGATACATGCAGCAACTTTCACATATCTGTAGTCCAGGTCCTGCGTGTAAGGGATTATAATTACCCCTGATTATTAGTGTATAGAAAAAGATGAATAAAGATACTCATCAAGAAATAGTCAGAGCCTCACCTTTGTAATAAGCCTATGGACACAACTGATGAATAGTAATTAAAATTGTACTTACTCTTGGGTCTAAATATTGGAATGTAAATATAAAAAACAGACATCAAAGTGATCTTGAGTATAAGTCAAAGTAGTTATAATGCCTCAATTGGCACAAGTCACGCAGAAGTGTGGAAATTGGTGTCACCCACAATGCAGTTACTGGGAGGCTTGCAAGGGGCGAGTTCGGCTCTTCCCACAACACGGTAATATTAGTGCTCAACTTAGATAAGTGGTTCAAGAATCTGAAGGGGCACAAGTGTGCAGAATTATATATAATTCAAACTGCAATAAGGTCTGCTCAGTAATAGCATCCTATTGTATCATAAGTAGCCAACCGCAGGAACAGTGCAACCGTCTACTGATCTTTATTATGACAACGGACCATTCAGGCATCCTAGACAATATATCTACCCTTTTCCTGACTCAATGTGGAAAGTGTTGTGATGTACCTTACTACTTTGCTTTTACGAGATGTTATGTAGATGTATGTATACGCGTTTTGACTTGCATTTAACTGATGTGTAAAGAACTTTACTTTGCAACCTAGACACCCACCTTGTAAAGCGCTCTGATATCCACAAGGGTCTTGTTCACGCTGTATAAAACTTTCAAAATAAATAAATAAAATAAATAAATGAAGTTGACATTGTGATGTGGTGTGGTGGGAAGAGCCAAACCCGCGCCTTGCGAGCCACACTGTAACCGTGTCTTGTCACCACTTTCCACACTACCAGGTGAGTTATCGGTATTGCAGCATTAGAAATACGTTACCTTATACTGTTTTCATATTTACATTAGGTTATTTAGACATGTGAGTAAGTACTATTTTAATTTCCATTCGCCATTGGAAAGGTGAGGATCCCAATATTCCTTGGTCATTATCCTTAGTCATCTTTTCATACACACTAATAATTATGTGTAATTCTAATACCATAGAGGTCACGACCCTGATCACAGAAATGTGAAAGTGGTTGAATTTATCCATGGGTAATGATCCTCCTACTACTGGCACAGCCAAGCAACTTAATTACATTAAAAAGAATAATTCTAGCTATTCTGATTTTATATAGGTGTCCTTTGCAATGTCCTGTTCTGATGAGACCTTGATAATACAAAAGAGGCAGGATCGTTGTTGACCAAAAAACTGCACACAAACTCAGTTAGGACAATGATTGAACCTGATTGTGTGTAATGGACTAAATAGAGTAGCAGTTGTGGGCTTCTTTTCAATTCAATTCTATTCAATCCAAATGGTCTTTATTCTGCCGGTCCGGCCATAAAAGGCAAAGAGAAAGAACATACCATGCCTAATGGTCCATCGATATTAAAATTCAACAATTGTAACATCATCAAAGGGTAAAAATCATAAAACAGCAGAAGTGCAAATCATAAAATGAGACCTCTGAGGACAACATTCGAAGAATCGGCCCGTTTGTGAATGCAAAAAGGCGTTTCTGATGTACCAACCTCTATTTTGCGATTCAGTAACGTGTTACCGAATCGCAAAATGGGTTTGCGATTCAGTATTTGGAAGGGGTGTATTTAGGGTGCCCCTTCCTAATACAGTATCGCAGCGGAATGTATGAATATTTTGTGACCAAATTCCAGTCGCAAAACATTTGCAGTTTACCATCAGATTCAATCTGATGGTAAACCATTCGTAAATGGGTTCCCCAGGGACCTGTTGCCCTTTGTGAATGGTGGCAAAAAAGTTTTTAAGAGTGGGAGAACGTGAACAGAAAACTTTTAATATTTTTCCTTTTAAACACACCTTTAAGAAAAACGGACTGTATTTAAAAAAAAGAATAGCTTTATTTAAAAGCAATCAGGGACATGGTAGTCTTCTGACCCCAGCAGGCCACCATCCCGTGATTTTAGAAAATCCTAATGGGTCGCAAATTTCAAACGACCTCATTAATATTAATAAGATAGATTGATTTGCGACCCCCTGGAAATCGCCAAATGAAACCCATGGAGTTTCATACATTACGAATAGTGATTACCTAATGGCAATTCGTAGAAAATCGCAATTATGTATTCGCTATTCCTAATATTGATACATGTGGCCCTAAGATACTAATTTACACAATAATAGAAAAATTAAAAACCACACAAAGTTAATATAGTGACAATAAAGGAAAACTCCCTCCCGGACAGCTTTTTAAAAAGAAAATATGATGAAGTAGATATTCGAGGAATTAAGCAAATGCAGGTGATATAGAGCTTCTTTACACCTGTAATGGCCAATCGTTTTTGACATTAGTTTAAGAAAGTGCTTTTGTGCATAGTTAAAATAGGTGCAAAAAAACATATAATGCAACAAGGACTGATCCGAGATTCCACCACAGGGTTAGGATGAGCATAACTTCTCATGGGGGCATACGATCCAGCAAAGGACAAAAGACACCATACAGTACTGGATCTAAATCGGAAGAGCAGCGATCTCTCCAAGTGCATTAATTCAAGCAAGATATAAAAGGCTGGTTAGGGAGAGGCAAGTGACCTATAGTAAAATAATGCAACTGCGAGTCTGGTGTCATCACAGGACTGAATATATAATTGCTTAACCCACAATTTATCTTCTTTATTTACATTAGCAGGAGAGGAAAAGATAGAGGATAACCTCAGGGCCTTTATTGAACTTGATATGTAACTCAGCCAAGGTTTTGAACATCTATTGTCCAAGCCAAGACAGTCCAAGAGGATATCCCGGCAGAGCTTGGCATGAGGATTAGTCCAAAGGCTAACCCAGAGTAACAGGGGTGCCAAATGAACTGTATCTTCAATGTACTACTGGTTTAGCTCTGCGTGAGCAATATGACTTGAAGCTGTTGGGGGAGGTTTAAAAATCTGTTTTGAAACACCCAGGGACATATATAAGAACCCCTTAGGCTGCCATACTGTCACTCTTTGTGACACTCAGGTTGCGCAAACTATAAAATCATATTTATGAGGGCATGCAAAGCCACACAATATAGAGTAAAGCTTGGCAGAGCCAATCGCTGCATTGCATTGCTTTACTCTACACTAGGGAAGCGTTCCATGGGCGTTGCAGTGGCAGTTCTCACTTAACAGCCATGAATTTCGATTCTTCCCCAGATTTTCAAACCCCTGTAAAGATGGGGTTCTGCCAAACCCTTATGCCTCACCAGGCAAACTAACAAGAAAGAAAAGGTGACACCTCCATAAACAAATGTTCGGCGTTCAGCCAACGCATTGAAAATTCCAAGTAAGTGAATCAGATAAAGGAGAAACTCTCTGCAGTCTCCGAGAAATGATTAGAAAAACTCACTGAAACCCGCTTTGTTTCAATGTTGCAGAGTCCTGCAAGCCGCTCCCCGTAAAGTCGTAAAACCTCACAGTACAAGAAAATGCCATGTAGCAACAACATTCAGGATTAACAAACGTAAGTTAAGTTTCGGGCAACCAAAAAAAAAACCCCGACATACCGTTCCCCATAAGAAATAGATACATTGCTTGTTTTCTATTCCATAGAATCATTAAAACGCCAGTCAAGAGTCTGAACCCACTAGAACAGACTTGCACACGCAACACAGGAAGGTAATAAATGAGTGTAAATAACCCTGTTCACTATTGACGTTATATTTGAAGGTCCCATACTGAAATATGTCCCCCCATTTTCACACAGGTACCCAACTAAAAGCCCTGAAGAAAAGCCCGAAGAATGAGATACAGGCTTGGAAACGCGTCGGCTTAGTTGTATTCGTTGTAAATATGAATGTACATTCCGCAAAAGGCTATTAGAACGTTTTGGACACAACAAATGAAACAATGCTTATTGAGTCGAATGCCTTTGCGTGACCAGTCCTAGATTAGACAAAATCAGGTTAATATAGGTCTGGTACGGTAATTAGTTGGTAGGGTACAGCCTAGAATCTTGTTAAAAAAATTTTTTCGTAAATGTATCGTGTAATGGATAAATGTATCTCAATTGTTTTGTGAATTGTAAAAAGTGTTTATAGTATATGTGTAAATTTATGTTTTGTACGGCAACGAGTAAAACCTCGGACGGCTTGAGAAACTTACAAAGTGATGTAACTTGTATTGGAAAAACAAAAAATAAATATAACACCCAAGGATTAATTACCTTAGGGTGAACAATCTGCTCAAAATAAAAAAAAAGTGGCAGAATTTAACAGTGACCGGGTTCCTTATTCTTTAAACAATGAGACGTTGTCCTACCCGGCCACAGTGAAGGACACAACCCCACTCTTTTTACAAGTCACCAGGATAAGAGCATTGAGGAAAAATAGTTGTATTTATCCTCCTTTTCCTTGTGTGCTACATTCTGCAGCACACATAGAAAGAAGAAAAAGCCTCTCAGGATCGTTTTTGTGAAGGAAGGTGCCCCTTCTGCACAAAAACAATCCTGCCAACAACACTAGCACCCTTGCACCATGGTGCAAGGGTGCCTTTGTTGGCACTAGGCTACCAGAACGGCGCCAGCGCTGGGGGAAAGGACAGGAATGCACCATATTTGATCAATATTGTGCATTCCTGCCCTTTCACTTTGACGTAGGGCTGTACAGTAAGGTGACTTGCTGCGTTGCCCAGCGCCAAATCCCCATAAATGAGGTCCAAAGTCTGTATTTTTGCTAACATTTTATTCACTTCTCCTATTCCGTGTTTTTTGTCTTTACGCTGGGTACATGGTGCACTTTCTCTTCAGAGGCTGAATAACGCATAATACCTATGTCATTATGATGATAATCCTTATGGCATGACATGCATTAAATATGTTTTGAGTTGAACAATTTTTATGGCTATAGCATGTATGTGAGCGTTGAATGCATAAAGTGACTCCACTGCACAAACTGTGTCACTATTTTACTATCCCACATTTTTAACACTGCGGCGCGGGGTGCTATAAGCAGCACCTGCCACAATGTTAAAAATGCATGCAATGAATTTGCATGCACAACGTGACAGGCACTGTGAGGTGCCTGCCACATTGTGCATGCAAATGTAGGGGGGTACCATAGGTACCTCACATGTGCACCCCCCGCCCCACCACCACCCTGGGGCCCGCAACAGGCCCCCAACAGTAAGAACCGCCTGCCTTTTCATGGTGGCAACGCCCCCTTGGAAAGGCTCCTCTCCGCCTGATTTGTAATATGGATGGTGGTGTCTTGCAGACACCGCCACCATATTATGCCCCTTTTCCGCTCAGTCAACGAGTCAACCGGCGAAAAGCGGTGGGCGGTTTTCCGTCCGCCGCGGACCCCCCAGTAATACTAATATGGCGGGGGGGGTCAATCAGGCATGGATGGCTGGCGGATTGCCCCCGTCGGGCCAGCAGTGGCAACTGCCGGCCCGGCAGGTGCGATCCACCTACCATCGTAATAGGCCCTTAACTGTGAATGTGGTGCGTATGCCTTGTGTATACACAAACTGTGTCAAACTAAAGATAGTTTCCAAATGTATAGATATAGTAGAATACTGCACTCTTTTCACACCAGCACAGACTTTACTCAAGCATCCACAGAAAGGCTTCTGCATTGATGTCGTACAGAATTTTATGAAATAGCGTGTGGTCCTCCTTCGCAATTCTTAAACAAGTCTCTAAGAATAATCATTTCACTTCAGACAAAACACTTTGGGAACAAAGACAAGGACAACTGGTTCATATTGGGTGGTGGTCCACAGCATGGTGGGAGAGCCCTGGAAAAGAATGAACATAAGGACCCAAAATATGGCTAGTCAGGGGTAACAGCTACTACCCCTGGCATGTCCCTTGGAATGTGTGACATTAACCTTGCTACCCGTAGTTTATGTTTAGGTCATGAATGTGGTGACAGGAAAATACAGTAGTCAGGCCTTCAAAATTCCAATTATGTTATGATTTCTACCCTCCTGCCTTTACTCCAGTCCTTCAGCAGCAAATAGGAGACCTGTGAGGGTCAACCCCGAATGTCATCAGGGCCAAAGACTCTTGCCTCTCAGAATCACACATTTACCTCCTGCGGCAGACCTATGTGTGTGTGTGCTTTTGGTGAGGGTTAAAACATTTGAAAGAATGCTTTCTAATCATTGTTTGCTAAAGAGAACCGTTAGGGAAGAAAAAATAGGAGGATGAGACAAATTAATTGTCTTCTTCATTTGCACTGACACCCGAACATTCTTTGCATTATTTCCTAAATGGTCTAATACAGAGCAGGAATGGATAAATTAATCATTCCACTTGTAGTGACAAGCTCCAGGACTAGAGATAAAGACATGAAGGCTGCCCTCTCCCAAATAGGTGGTTATGATGATTATTATTTGCAGCAGAAACAGGTGCAGGTGTCAGTGGAAGATTTATCACATTTTGTAAACCGTGTTTCAAAATGGAAGTAATATGATTAAAGGTGCCTCCTTCAATTCTAGACAACATTATGATGTAACCATGGTGTTTTCTTTGCATCTTCACAACAGCCGCAGGACCAACTTACACTTCTGATGCCCCTTATTCAGTGGCAGCCCGCTGGTAGGGGCATCGGGCTCTGTCCTCCCTTTTGTAAAGCTTGAGGAGTGTCTGTCAGGCTGAGCAAAGGTTTGCCAGAGAGACACTCATCATGTCAGGGTAAGGCAGCCAGGTGCTTTATATGCGGTAATGGGTGGGCAATTTGCTTACTGAGTCAAGGTTTGCTAGGTGGAAGGTCTCACAACCCCGAGGGCAGTGATATCATCAGCGAGGGGGAGCGTCACTGATAGAATCAGCCCTGGGTGCTTTCGATCTGAAGCACCGAAGTGCCCAGAGATGATTGTCAATCAGTGAAGTCTCACACCACCCTTTTTCAACTCGTCATAGAGTGCGGTAGGATCAGCAAGTCTCACTGACCTCACCCTACTCTGTGATGAGTTAGAGAAGGTCATCCTCTCTCCAGCCGACCCTTGCAAGGTTAGCCAATGAAAGGAGGCAGCAGGGTCTACGGGCCCGATTCACAGAATTAACTTAAGACAAAATCCTAAACTTACTACCATTTACGTATTCACAGAAGGCACTTACTCATTTTGGTATTCACAGAAGACACTTACTCATTTCGGTATTCACAGAAGTTAGGACTCCTAACTTTAGGACTCCTAAATGCCTTCTGTGAATACCGAAAGTCTTAAAATTAGGATTTTTCTCAGTTTAGGAGTCCTAAAGTTAGGAGTCCTAACTTTACTACTATTACATTGAGAAAAATCCTAATTTTAAGACTTACGGTATTCACAGAATGCATTTAGGAGTCCTAAAGTTAGGAGTCCTAACTTCTGTGAATACCGAAATGAGTAAGTGTCTTCTGTGAATAGCAAAATGAGTAAGTGCCTTCTGTGAATACGAAAATGGTAGTAAGTTTAGGATTTTGTCTTAAGTTAGTTCTCTGAATCGGGCCCTATGTTTCCTCCTTACATCCTAAAGGCTCTGGCTCAATCCTTGGCTGTCATACTTTTCATTCCTGCCACCTGCTGTTCCTGCTTTCCACCAATATGGTAGGTAAGTGCTTTATTGGATGTTTCGGTATATGTGTGTTTGTATAAATGTATGTGTATTGGTGTGACGTGTGCTGTGACTGGGTGTGTGCACGTGTGTGCATATATGTGCTTGTGAATGGGTGGGTGTGAGTATTGTGCATGCACTTGTGAAAGGATTGGTGTGAGTGTGTGAGTATATGTGCCGGTGCGTGCTTGTGGATGGGTGGAAGTGAGCATGCATGTATGTGTGTGCCAGCCCCACTACTCTTTAAAATAACCAGTCGCCGCTGCCCTCATCTTATCACCAATTAACTAGTGCCATGTTGGCCCCACCCAGTATCAGTGGACGTTACAAGGTACCTGAAAGCCTTGGGCCCGATTCACAGAACTAACTTAAGACAAAGTCTTAAACTTACTACCATTTTGGTATTTACAGAAGCCACTTACTCATTTTGGTATTCACAGAAGTTAGGAGTCCTAATTTAGGACTCCTAAATGCCTTCTGTGAATACCGAAAGTCTTAACATTAGGATTTTTCTCAGTTTAGGAGTAGTAAAGTTAGGACTCCTAAATGCCTTCTCTGAATACCGAAAGTCTTAAAGTTAGGATTTTTCTCAGTTTAGGAGTCCTAAAGTTAAGAGTCCTAACTTTACTACTCCTAAACTGAGAAAAATCAGAACTTTACGACTTTCGGTATTCACAGAAGGGATTTAGGAGCCCCAAAGTTAGGACTCCTAACTTCTGTGAATACTGAGTAAGTGCCTTCTGTGAATACCAAAATGGTAGTAAATTTAGGATTTTGTCTTAAGTTATTTCTGTGAATCATTGTGATCATTTCTTCCTGTAAGTTAAAGATGAACAGAAGTAGTCAGGAAGAGGCCATTACAGGGCAAACTGGAACGGAATTAGGAAAGGCAGACTATACGTTTCCCCGACATCAAAGTACATGTAAGGCATGGCAATGAAATGAATCAGTACACTGATTACTGTATGTGACCCCTGAGCATACCAGACAACATCAGATTGTTAAAGTTTGAAGTCCCATCAACAGATATAGCACATAGAAATAGGCAACAAGGCACTACGCAAGGGCTACCAAAGCCAAACCAATCTAGCAAGAAGAGAACATCATGAGTGTCAGGAGGGTTGCTGTTAACCTCAGTCTGACCTGCTAGCTGTCTGAATTACAGACATTTCACTATGGGACGAAAACATGCGCACACAATATGCAGAAGTTGTCCCACTTTGATATCCTCATTTTTTAGTTTATTTCACAAACCCAGCCCCCATTGTCACAGGTGGGCTCATTAATCAATCCATCTCCCAGGTGCGAAAACGTGCTTCCGCAGTCCTCCATCTTCTTTTTTCATTCTACAGGGGGGGGTGGCGGGGGGTGGGGTTGACCGATGGTGGGAGGGTGAGGGGGGGCGGAGGGGGGGGGGACAGGTCTCGGGTTTGAGGAAATCCTTGTGCCCATTTGTCCAGGCCCCAAAGTGTCACTGACTACAATTGCTGCATTATGTACTCGGTGGTCTGCAGGTTGAGAAATGTCCAGCAAAAGGAATTCTACAACGAGGACCACATACAGACTAGCCTCTCAGAGCATGGAAACTTAATAATGAATGATGTTTACATGGCACATCTATGTTTGATTTTGCCCACTCTACACTGTGCAAGTAACTGATCTTACTGTAAACCAATTCATTTTACTCAGTTTTCTGATTCGGGAACGCTGAATTAGCTTTGCCTCAATTCAAACTCACGACCATCAATGCATGCTTCTACTGTGAACATTCAACTCACTGAGCCACCTTGCCAGATTAGATATATTTCTCCTTCAAGGCTGTCAAGGATGCTTGTGTAAGTATATTTAGGCTACTTTCCTTATCCTTATGAGCCCCAATTTAAAAATACAAACACATTTTGCAGAGATGCTGCTACATTCTCAAGGTCTTCGAGTCACAAGTACCGAGGAAGATGTATGCCAGCACTCCCCTAATAAAACAAGCATCGACAATGCCAATAGGTCTGACCGTAGAACGCTGGTTTAATTGCAAACATACGCCACAAAAATAAGAAGAAAAAAGAAAACATGCCACTGCCTAAACATGGTGGTCATAAACTTCCAATAAAAAAGTATAATTTTTAAAATATTAACTGTCACATATATACTTTTAGCTGAGCATTATGGTGCTTCTTAGCAAAAAGGTGTACTTAGAACAGGTGTAGAAACCATTTTACTTTTAATGCAAACCACAGGATTCCTATTGGCATACAGAAAACGTTCTATCTGATTTTGAATTATTATAACCTGAAGTCAGTTCAAATAAAGAAGGATGACTAAATAAAATAATTAAAATAAAGATTGGAAAGAAAAAAGCATTGGCAAAGGAAGGCCTAACACTGAAGTGCACATCTTTTTAGGTTTATAAGCACGTTATCAGGCAAAATGCCATCAGTCACACTGTAAGAGAGCCAGTGGCTGACATTGTCCCATATTGTATGGTGTGATGGGTAGAAGTGAAATGTGAATGACAGTTGAAAAAAACCAAAGGATATGAAGAGTTGACACAAAGCCTTTGCTGGTCGGTATCACCACCTCCAGCTTCTCATTTACACAGCAGCGTGAGCATTGAATGAATGGTAATCAGATGCTTGTATGGATCCGACACTCCACTATCATGATTGGGAAGAATTTACCATGTCTTTTGTGGAACCGTTTTTAAAGGCGAATACAAGCTTATTGACAATTTGCACTCAGTGGATTATTTACTTTCAGTTCACAATGTTCAAGTCTTACTGTACATAGATAAGTGTGTTATGCACTGTACCCATGTACCACTTTTGACAAGTAACAGCTCCTTAACTATCACAAGCTTGGAAAATGGCACATCTTTCCCACTGCACTCTGTGTTTCTCTCTATCTCTTGTATGCTTCTCGCCGCTCCCTCCCTGTTGCTCTCACCCATTTGATTCTCATCCTTCTCCCACCCGCACCCTCTGTGTTGCTTTCACCTGTGCCTTGCTTCCTTCACCATTTGCTGCTTGCCCCTGCACCCCAGGACCTCTGCGCTTGTTCCCCCAAGCCAAGTGTTGCTTCCCCACAATATCCATTTTGCTTCTGTCAACCTCCTCCCCTCCCCATTAATGTTTCCATGCCCCCACAAACCAACAAAACACTTTTTCCACTTGGAGACCTGTTAAATAACATTGAGAAAATGATACAGTTTTAATAAATGTACTAGGCCTCAAATGGCTGAAGCAACAGTGACTGACAAGCTGACATGACTACAAAATGCCTAAATGTGCATAAAATGTTTATTTCTTGACCTTTTCATGGACGTGTTTTTTATTATGAAAAATAGTTGCAGAAATGTTTTCATATAACTTTGCAAATTGTTTCTAATTATGCAAAGATCACTGTTAACTAATGATTAGAAATGTGTCACTTAATGAGATAATGAAGTAGTTCACATATGAAGATGCAGCATTTCTAAAGGGAATAAATGATGTTAAGGTCAAAAAGGACTATTGCATTCTTGTGAGAAGATGGGGAGTGAACTCGTTCCTATGAGTACATCGGAAGCTGATTGGTCGACAAAAGAAGAAGCAGCAACATGAAGACTGCAACAATTATTTTGCTTGCATATAATAGTGCATATTCCTAGAGAGGGTTAATCTTATGCATTCGCTCTGACACCCTGCCAAATCCTCATGTTGATTTGAGGCTCTTCTGAATTTATTGAACGTCTCTTTATGGAAAGTTCTGCTTTGATTAATTATTGATTTACTGATTTGATTATTAATGCTGAAGCTATATGCTTGTACTAACACTCTCTCTTGAACTGGAGCCCTTTATAGGTTCTGGCTGACACTATTCTGACTGACACTATTAGAATAGGGATTATTTCCATTATGGAATTCAGTTAATGCATTTTAATGTGATTTATTGATTACTTATTGATTTCTAATGAGATTCTAATGTTTTGAGATTGATTAATTTAACTTGTGGTGACCTAATAAAGATGGTCTAGTAAAAATTTTGATTAATAAAAACCTTTAACGTATACCAAACTCTCACTGTTGACTAAAAATTATTGATTAATTTCACTCAATATCAAAGGTCCATGACACAGAAAACAAAGGAGATTACCCAAATTGATTGTAAGCTGAGGTTAAAATTGAAACTAATTCCCACTCCAGAACACTTTTTGTTTTCTTTTCAGTTACTGATCCAAACCAGATTGCTAACTAAAAAAATAGAACCAGTGTCATTCTTTAGGCTTGCATATGTGGTGTGCGCACCTAGAAAATGACATGGAGGCCCATGTCAAAAGCTTTTTTCTTTTTATCTTTGCCTATGCTGCACAGCATCTTTAAATGCTGTGCAGCATGGCTAAACCCGTTGACAAAGCCAAGAGACCCCAAAGGCTAGACCTATTAGTTTTGCCAGTGCTTTGACCTGCTGTGTTCTGCTCAAACTCAAATGAATTCTGGCAATTTTCTTCTCACTATACTCCATAATCCCTGCACAAACAAAAATGTCATAGATTTATAATTAGTGAATACACACCATCCTGTGTACACCCTGTTCCCCTCCTTATTCAGCTACTATGCGAAATGTCCTTACCCAATTCCTAGACAGAACTGCATGTACTCTAGATTACTTTTCTACATGTGCTTCTGTGCCAATGTCTTGACCTATGTACCATAAGTGCTTCCTTTTCACAAACGGGTAATCACTTCCTTGAAACCCAGGAACCTTTTAATCTTCCTCTACTCTATCTATTCGCCCTGACATGACAATCATTGGCAACACATATCATACCTCTTACCTGCCACTAACAAACTGGGGTAATGCATGGAAGGGTTGCTTCTCAGACCACAATACTAAATTCACAAACCAAAAACCACTAAATCAACCACTAACCTGGATTCTAGGGTAGGGTACTAAGTGCTACAAAGCATTTCAATGCCTCACCAGGGGTAGTAAGGGGTACATAAAAGCAATTACAGTGCAATGCAACATATTACAGATCTTATCTTTCCGTTTTTGCAAATAAAACAACTTAACTCCTGGGTTATAGTCAGTACAATTGATTTCCTGGAATGTGTCTAGTTCTCTAAAGCCAGGTTTCAGTGATGGTGGATGGGCTGTAAATGGGTTGGAGGCTTCACTGTAACATTTTACTACCTATTAGTATTGTGCATGGGAACCTTGAAAAGCAGGATGGTAGATTAGCTACTGAAAACTGAAGTCATACTTAGATCCACTGGGATAAATGTCCAAATTATGGCAGTATTTATAAAACTATTTGGTAAAAAGGCAAGAAAAGGCAAATTATGCGGTACTGTGCAGCTAGTAACAAGCATCAACGCCTCTGCATCAATTTAAATGCATTGCTGAAGAAAATAACACAATGACATCATGCGAGGGGGCAAATCACTTCTTCGTATGAACTCCTGGATCTAAGGGGTATATTATCAAGGGGTTTTATCTCCGCTTTTTTGGCTTTAAAAGCCAAGAAAGCGGAGATAAAATTATCTCCCTATTACCAAGCTGTCGCTAACACCAGTTAGCGACAGCTAATAGGAGATAGCGACCATCATGGGCCCCACTTTGCATGTCAGTGATATTTATCACTAATGATATGCAAAGTGGGCGTGCCAAGATGTTAGCGACTGGAAACAGTCGCTAACATCGCTATCTCCTATTACCAACTTTTGGAGATATTTGCGCTAAGGGCGAATATCTCCAAAAGCTAACACCTGCCCTGAGCAGTTCTTAGCCATGTTATCCAATGGGAGGTGGATAACATGGCTAAGAGCATTTGCTCGATAATGCATGAATATCGCTGACTTTTCAGCGATATTCATGCATTGCGGGCGTTTTTTATCGCATTTGCGATAAACCTTGCTAATAGCAAGGTTTATCTGCGATAAAAATCGCCGATGTGCGGCGATAATTTTTGTCTCTAAACAAGTTAGAGACAAAAATTATCGCTAGTTGTTGATAATATACCCCTAAATTCTGGAGCACTAGTCTTTCAATAGTTAACTAAGAATCTTATTGGGAAGTGACCCTTAATAATTCATTTTCTTATTCCTAAATTAGAAAAAATTATTCAAATACAAGGTCACGGGGAGGGGCTTGCACATTGTAGATATTATAGGGTGACCAGATGTTCAGGATTTGCCCGGACAGTCCCAGTTTTTCACCAGCTGTCCCATCAGATTTCAGCAATTTTGCATCATGTCCCAGTTTTTAGAGGGGGGCGACTGAAAACAGAGAGAGGCACTTTTTTGGGTGTTTTAAAGCTGTGCTAGTTAGCAGCTGTTATAAGTAAGCAATTAAATTAATAGGTAGGATGTCAGTTGCCAAAATTGCATTTTATTTATTTTCTTAATGCATCTTCTGTGATTCCACATTGATGAGAGCTGTCATTCTCCGCCATTCCCTTAATAAAAAATTGTAGCCCTTCTTCTATTTTTCCAAAATGTCCCTGTTTCTGGTTCGCAAGATCTGGTCACCATATAAGGTGAAAAACTGGCATGGGTGCAAATTCAGGACGGTGAGTGTAAAAATTCAGGACAAAGGGTCAACATAAAGGACAAAAATTCAGGACAGGAAGTCAAAAGTCAGGACAAAACTTCGGGACAAAAGATACGTTTTACAGACACATCAGAGGAGGTCGTGCAATTTAATATAATTACTCCCATCTATACCCAAACATATTCAATCATTTGCAAACCTATTCATTATGTATCCTTCCATCCATCCATCATTTCACTCATCCATCCCTCCATCCACCCTTTCACTCATTCATCCATTATCCATCCATCTATCCACCCTTTCACCCTATCCAATGGTACACTCATCCATCCACTCTTTCACCCATCAATCCATTCACTCATCCATCCAGCCTTTTAGCCTTTCACCCATCCAGCCATCCTTTCACTTACTGATCCATCCACCTAGTCACCCATCCTTCCACCCATTCACCCTTTCAGTCATCCATCCATCCTCCCTTTCTCTCTCCATCAACCCTTCCACCTAGCCATCCTATCTTCCTCCCATCCATCTACTCATCCACTCATGAATCCATCCATTGACTCTATCATTCATCCATCCACACTTTCACTCCTTCACTCATCTATCCATCCATTTGCCCATCTACCCTCCCTTTCACTCACTCATCCATCCTTTTACTCGTCCGTTCATCCATTCACCCTTTCACTTATCAATTCATCAATCCATCCATCATTTCACTCATCCATTCACCATTCACTTGCCCATCATCCACCCTTCCACTCATCCATTCATCCTTTTACTCATCTATCCACCCACCCATACCTCCATATGTTTACCTTTTCTCTCATTCAACCTTCCACTCACTCATCCATCCATCCTTTCTCATTATCCATCCATCCACCCTTTCATTCATCCATTCCCCCTTTCACTAATCTATCCAGCCATCCACCTATCCATCCCTTCACTTACTCACTCACCCACCTTTTCATATTAATTACGAGTTGAGCCTTAGTCTGCAGAGTTGCAGACAAAAGAGGCCCATCAAGAAGTTCACCCTTGCTGTAGGTCCGAAAGCAAGGGGAGGGGCGGGGGGGGGGGCTTACTATGCCCCTGTACATAAGCAATCTGAGTCATGATTCGTGCATGATGCTCAGGGCCAGGCCATGAGGTGACTGTGACATGGTGTTGATTCCAGGGCTTTAAGTGGGATGAAAAAACTGGGGGGTCTCTCCAAAGGGGGTGTTCGATGTAATTAAGGGCGTGGCTTAAAACACCTAAGCTAAAAATCTGTGCTTAGGATAATGTACCGCCTCACTGGTATTTTGCCTCTTCTGTCATTGTATCCAGATATATAACAAGTAACATTACACCTGCAACAAGCCAGAACTAGTGGATTTATTATTGGTTGTTAGTTGCATAAAATAAAAAAGTAGCAATCATGGCTTCCTTGAATATAATATTGAAAATGTATCAGTTCCAAAATGGCGAGACTGTGAAAGAACTCTAGCCCCTTCTTTTTAACTTCTTTCTCCAACTTCTTTTCGTGAACTGGATTCTCATGTAGCAGCATTGGCGTTTTTGCACATTTCTTCTGTCTGACAGAATGCCCTGCCCTAGACAGAGGCTAGGGGGGCCCATCACATGCTTAACTAGACCAGACTGGCCCATTGTCATTCTGTATGTGGCAATCAGCCAGCAAGCAGAATGACAATGGGCAGGTTTGACTGCTCTTATGCTCCGAGGAGGTGTGCAAGGCAGCCCCATCAAGGAGTTGAGGCTTCAAGCAGGAAACAGTGCTGTTCCCTGCAATGCCCAAATTACAGACAAAAGGCGTCCATAAAAGGTTCCTCATGGACAACGGATGTGAGGTCCAAATTACGGACGGCCTGTGAAATTTACGGACGGTTGGTCACCCTATCACCATAAGATATTATCATTTCCGTCAGGCTCAAGACATTATTACACAAAAAAGTTTCATGTCTGTGCCGTGACTGGCTCGCCTTCGGCCATCTTTGAAGAGCATTCTGTTGAATGGCGGCGTGTCTGCTTACCGCCATACAACTTTCTTTGCACGAGCCCTGACCCTGTGCCAGGAGAGCTGGCAACACCGCCTGACGCAAAACAACAACTGTTGTAGCTTTTGTGTTGTTGCAGGCGCTCAGAGCTGTAGTAGAGGGTTCTTAATTGCCCTCTGAGTGCCCACTAGCACCTCATTTCTCTGTGAAATAAATCACCATTATTTTGCTTCCTCTGTTTGGTGAAAGACCATGTGTGTGGGGGGGCACAATAAAGCGCCTCATTAATACATGTGTATTCTTTAATGCTCTCTTTATTTTGCTTGTTAACGTCTGCCATCTGTGAAGTACCAGCTGGTTTTGCTTTCCTCAGCTGTGGATCTTGAAATGTGCAGAGACACTTCCTGTTTACGTATGTGTTTCCCTAGAAGATATCGTGACGATGTAAAATCTCGTAGATGATCAAGGGGGTCCGAATGAGAGATGTATTGTGAGGCAATCGGACTGACACTGTGGGAAAACATGGCGGATAATAAAATGAAAAGAGGCACAAAGGGGCATAGCGATCATTCATGCAGCAGTTCAACAGCTGAAGGTGAGAGGTATACAAAGGGTCATCAGAAAGAAGAGAACTACAGGGGACGCTATTCCCAAAGACCCACACTTTACCATAGGCTAGGCTTGTGCTGCAAATTATTTTTTATATATTTTGAAACAAGCCACCCCATTTATCCATGAAGGCTAACATGGCACCCGACGCTGACACATGGTCCCCATGTGAATTTTTTTAACCCAGGCCTATACAAAAACTGCGGATATGCCAGAGATTTAATGAAACAAAACCGTTTTATTATCAGGATGAATTTATCAACATTTGACCATGAATTATTTGAGACAGAACGGTGAAGTACTTGTATAGAAGGGATGCATACGAACAATAAACTAAAACGAATCATTCACTGGCCAGCTCTAAATTTGCATAAAAAGCATGTAATGCCTCATCCTTACAATTAGGTGGTCTGGAGTTTTCGTTCAGTTTCTATGTTGATATCCCTCTTTTTATTGCTTTGTGAGTACCTGTTGGCAGTTAGGGCCCGTGGCCTACACTTAGCTGCTCCACCAACTGCTAGTGCATTCCTCTACATCACTCCTCTTGGTTTGTGCCATTAGAAGCACCTGCAGTAGAGTTCTAGTAGCACTCTGGAGTAGGACACAAAGCCAGGACTTCTCACACCAAGACACTGACCTTCCCCTACAATCCTGGGTGAGTCACTGACAGACTTCACTCCCTTCCAATGTGATCATCAATGGTTCATAAAGGCTCATTATTATTGACCATGTATGCCTAGTAGAATGTATCTACCAGCCTGGTTGATGGTTGGTGGTGTGGAGCCTGGCTCAATTGGATTTACTTTTTTTGCTGATTGTTCACAAGCTGTTGCCTTAGTACCATATTTTCTTAGTTTGTTCATATGACTTGTTGGATCCCACATTGGTCGCACCTCTTGCCAACTACCTGTATGACCAGCCTCTGGATAGACTAAGTACATCCTTCTTCTTCCATTTATATACTTCTCAAGGTGACAAACACATTATACATCCCTTTGATGTCCTCTCATCAGATAGCAGCATGTCTCAAAGAGGCGTAACTAAGTCAGTGACGTTAAGCACCCATGTACACATAGCAAACAGGATTACAATCTCCATGAACTACCCAAAATCCATGGCAGCAATAGCATCAGTTTAGAATAATGAAAGTACAGGATACAACTTATCAGGCTTTCCCTTGGTATTCACAGAGGAACTAAACTGCATCTCCAGTCAAATGTGACGTGTTTCTTTAGGATCACTGAAAGAATATCGACTACCAAAATATCGACTACCCAAAATATCGAGGAAAAAATATCTACAGCAAAAATATCGAGTTTGTATGTACAAACAGGTAAGTACAAAAATATCGAGTACAAAATATCGTTTACAAAAATATAGTTGTAAAAAATATCGTATTTACTAAAAACAGTGTTAAATTAAATTAATATTAATAATTAATTACTAAAATATACTTAAAATTACTTAAATTAACTTATAATAATTAAATAATTAATGAACGTTAAATAAATATTTTTTTATTTCATATTTATTAAATATATATATATAGTAATAAAATATAATAAAATAATACCCAAAAACTGAAAACTGACCCTGAACCCTAAAAATACCCCTTTACCCAAAAACTGAAAACTGACTCTGAACCCTAAAAATACCCCTTTACCCAAAAACTGAAAACTGACCCTGAACCCTAAAAATACCCCTTTACCCAAAAACTGAAAACTGACCCTGAACCCTAAAAATACCCCTTTACCCAAAAACTGAAAACTGACCCTGAACCCTAAAAATACCCCTTTACCCAAAAACTGAAAACTGACCCTGAACCCTAAAAATACCCCTTTACCCAAAAACTGAAAACTGACCCTGAACCCTAAAAATACCCCTTTACCCAAAAACTGAAAACTGACCCTGAACCCTAAAAATACCCCTTTACCCAAAAACCCAAAACTGACTCTGAACCCTAAAAATACCCCTTTACCCAAAAACCCAAAACTGACCCTGAACCCTAAAAATAAAAACAATTTATTTTACTATCTATAGTATATACTTACATATTTTCACTTTCTATATTATTTACAGTCGATATTACTGCACTTACCTTAAAAACGATATTTTGGCTGTCGATATTCTGTCCAGTCGATATTTTGTCCAAACGATATTTTTTCCTCGATATTCTGTCCAAACGATATTTTGGAGTCGATATTATGTCTGTGCACCGTTTCTTTACTTTGGCACTTCCTTAAGGGAACGGAAAACCAGGGGTATAGCTTTTATTTTTGCGGGAGTTGCAGTGCACCAGGGCCCAGAGCCTTGAGGGGCCAATTGAGCCCTTATAATTGCTGTATATTACTACCCCTATAATAGTGAAATTGGCAATTTACATGCTTGCACCAGTGTCCATGGCATCAATCCAATCTCTTCAAGTAAAACCTATTCCTTCTCTAACAACCTTCCCTAGATATTGGACGGTTTTGGAGGGATTCGCCCATGTATGCTCCTTTTTCCCACACTCCTGGGCAGTACTCTGCTCTTTAGAACAGAGTGCACTCCATAAGCACTGCTGTTTTCATAGGCTGTAGAATCCTCAGATTGCTGCTTTCGTCTTAGCTTTTGGGAGCTGATGGCAACAAAACTGAAATCCTAAAATGAGTCCAAATAATGTTATGTCTATTGCATGCAATCTAATTGTTGCCAGAATGAGGGGCAGTTTTTTGAGTTTCACTGGGCAGCTTATGGAACTCCCTGCCTTCTGAAATCCACTAGGAGCTGTGCCACTTTATGCTTTGGAGAAATCAGAAGACAGGGTAGCCCTCTTGAGCTGTAAGAAGTAGCAGTGGTGTCCTAAAGCTATCTTGTGTTTAGGTCATCACACTTCTCAGCTACTTTCCATAGGTATGTGCTCTACAAAATTTCATAACTAATGTCTTTATTCTAGAATCATTGTTGAAATATTTGTTATTTGAAATACAAAATTCTGTACAAGTTTACGATGATGTATTTATCTGTGCTTTTATGATAATTTCTAAATTGAACGAATAAAGAATGAAATTGAATTGAACTAATGCAAAACAGGAAGAGAGCCAGCAAAGTGGTTTATTCAGGCCACCGGGGTCTAGTTACATTTGTGCTCCGAAAAGGCTAGTGCTTCCGGTGAACAAAGCCCTTGGAGTCCAGTAATTTGCTCACTTTAAGACAGTAGTCTCCAAATTTTTTATAGCTGAGGCACTCCCTGCACAAAAAATATTTGTAGTAACCCCCCTCAACTTTGCTTGATGAGGAGGGCAGAATCAGACGTGATTTTAAAAGCATATTAAAATGCTGGCCTAGTGGATATTGTACTGCGGCAGTATGTATACAGGAATGGCCCTTCCTCACCTCTCTTCACTTTTTACTTCCCCATTGCTTCCTTGTTCATGGCTCTCCTGGCCCTCTCTCCTTTCATTCATAACTTCTCCAATAACTGTCCACTTTGCATGTAAGTCTCTGATATTTCTGGCACTGTGCACCTCACCCATCACAGTCTAGATCTTCCATGACTGTAAACCTCTTTCAGCACTGGTCCTTTTCTAGTTAGTGTCAACCTCACTCCTGTCAATGCCGCTCCATCCCATAAATATTCAGCAGTTCAGAGGAAGCTGTGGGCTATGATGCGAGGTCCTGCATCGGGGATGCATCGCACAGTCGCAGTTGAGCTCACAGGACCACAGTTGGGCTGATAGAGCAGCTTCAGGCCAACTTCCAAGGGTCCAGGACTGAGGTAGCACCACTTAGGGGGTAGGACTCAAAGAGGACAGAGTCCAGCTGCTGGGTTCAAGGAGATTGGAAACATTTCTGTCCCTGAGGCTCTGGCCAGGAGGCCAGTCAACTAGCCTTTGGAGTCACTCTGGTGGTCCTAGGTTCAAGAAGCAGGTCCAGTCCTTTTCACTCAGGCAGCAGGGCAAGAGTATCAGTCCTTCTTCCAGAGCAGCACAGCAGTCCTTCTGAGTCTTCCCCATGTCCAGAGGTGTACTCTAGTGTTGAGGGTCTAATATTTATACCTGGTGCCAGCTATGAAGTAGGAGAAGGTTCTGAAGGTTCCCACAATCAGAGATGCTTGAAATTTCCTCCCTCCCTGTCCTGGCCCAATTTGTCTCGGGGCACAAGTGACCAGTATCAAACCCTTTGTGAATGTGCTTAGGCAGAGGCTGTGATGTGCAAATGTGGTAGGTGACAGCTCCTTTCCCCGTCAAGCCGGAGATGGTCCATCCTGCCAAAACCTATTCCCCGTTAGTCCCAGTGTCTGGAAGCAATAGACAAATAACAACTGACAGCTACACCTTGCCATGTGAACTAGGTTACAGGTACCAAATGGTTAGAACATGAAAATGCCAACTTTCTAAAAGTGGCATTTTCAGAATTGTGACTTAAAATCCAACTCTACCAATAAGGAGAGTTTTAAGTTACAATTCTTTATACACCAAACTCAAAATTCCAACTTGCTCCAATTGAAAGTTAGCACTTCTTAAATGTAATCAGGTAATCCAATGTTCTACTATGGGAGAGGGAGGCCTTTTCAGTACCAGGACATGTAAAACATAAAGGTACATGTTCAACTCTTTAAAAATACTGCACCCGGCCATATACGTGGGTCCCGTGCTCTCCATGTCACTGGAGTCAAGCTATCCAGGCAGAAGAGGGGTGAAACTCCAAAACCGGTCCTAGGATGCTTGTTTCCAGTCCAGGGAGGACTTGGCCTGGCAGTTCCGGCCAGACTGTACTCATTGGGCGCAGGCTCAAGACTGATTTACATATGGCTGGGTCCAAACTGGAATGGCATGGTGAACAAAAAAACAATGGCTTTAGGCCCAGATCTCTGAACTGGGGTGAATGTATGACATTGTTCTGCATTTTGTCCATCAATTGTTCTTTTGGCAACCCGAGTGGGACGAGTATGCCCGGACGTGGGTCCCGTGCTCTCCATGCCACTGGAGTCAAGCTATCCTGGCTGAAGAGGGGTGAAACCCTGAAACTGGTCATAGGATGCTTGTTTCCAGTCCAGAGAGGACCTGGCCTGGCAGTTTGGGCTGGATTGTTCCCATTGGGCGCAGGGTCAAGACTGATTTGCATATGGCTGGGTCCAAACTGGAATGGCATGGTAAGTACAAAAACAATGGATTTAGGCCCAGATTTCTGAACTGGGGTGAATGTATGACATTGTTCTGCATTCTGTCCATCAATTGTTCTTTTTGCATTTGTCACCCCGAGTGGGACGGGTATGACCAGACGTGGATCCTGTGCTTTCCATGCCACTGGAGTCAAGCTGTCCTGGCTGAAGAGGGGTGAAACCATGAAACCGGTCCTAGGATGCTCGTTTCCAGTCCAGGGAGGACATGGATTGGCAGTTCGGGCTAGACTGTTCCCATTGGGCGTTGGGTTAAGACTGATTTGCATATGGCTGGGTCCAAACTGGAATGGCATGGTGAGCAAAAAAACTATGGATTTAGCCCAGATCTCTGAAACGTTTAAAAGGCTACTTACGTGGGTGGCACAAAAAAAAACACACAGAAAACGCCCACTATTAGCATTTTGCTGCAGCCCATATTAGCAGTTACTTTACAGACCCTGGGTGCATGTAGTACAACTTTACTAGGTTCCTACAAGCAAATTAAATGTTCTAATTGGTATAAGCCAATTTCCCCGTGTTTACAGGAGAGAGCACAAGCATTTTAACACTGGTTAGCAGTGGCAAAGTACACAGAGTCTTAAAGCCTGCGAAACAAATTCAGCAAAAACAGGAGGATGAAAAGGAAAAAGTTGGGTGAAAGCCATGCCAACGATGTATGGTTCAACAGACGTTAAAAACGTTATCACTGTTATTGTGTGGGATTACCTTCTTTTTGGCCTTTTTTTATAGGCAGCTGTGCTCCCTTCCAATCATACTTTATAAATTTAGAATAACCTCAGTAAGCTTTGTGTGTCTTTGCACTTAGGCTCACCTGCTCCATGGTCCATGGTAACGCTCTTAATATAACACGAGAGCCCCCAATAGCGCCCCATAATGTGAAGACCACTGTTCAAGTGGTTGTTGATAGAGCTGATATATATATATATTTGTAGTTTTATATAGCTGAAGCTCTACCCAGCAACATTGAGGTGCTTTAGATGAGCACCAGCTACATTACACAAGGTCAGATTCATTTTTTTCTTTAGGCATGATGGAGATTAAGAGATTTGCCCAGAATCATAGGATGTTGCACCGATGCCCGGACTCAAACCTGGTTCCCCAGTTCCAATGTCTGCAGCTTTGGCAATAATGCCAAATTCTTTCTGTCTTCTGTTTGCTCATGCAGAGACCATCCTACCTACTTAGAAATGTGGGACATCACGAGAGAAAATCACACACGGGAAATATTTATGGTATTCCTTTTTGATTTACCCGGCATGGCTTTATCAGGAGCCTATGAAAAGAAGCTGATGGCATCTGCTGTTTTTTTATTAGTGTGGGATCTACTTTACTGGTGATATGCATTAGTGTTGGCTGTGCCATCAGGAAGGTCGAAATGTTCATGGAGCATAACGTAGCTGCATTCAAATGATATGAAAAACCTGTCTACTCTAAATTTGTTTATCATGCTGTATCTCTACTATGCGGTACAAAAGGGGGTGGTGATGGACGGAGCATCTGAATCAATCAAACACTCACACCCAGTCAAAAGATCTGTGTTTAATCCATCACCGTTATTTAGCCCACTCTGCCACCCCAGTTCAGACATGGCCATATGCCAATCAGTCTGACCCTGTGCCTCATGGGAACAGTCCAGCCCGAACTGCCAAGCCATGCCTTCCCTGGACCGGAAACAAGCTTCCTAGGACCGGTTTCTGGCATTCCAGCCGTCTTCAGCCAGGCTTGCTTGAATCCCGTGGCAAAGTGAGCAAGGGACTTGTGCTCCTCTGCTTCCAGTTCTTGGTAACAGCTGTCCCTGGGACAGAATCACGGACTCCCCATTAAATCCATGTGCTGCTCTCAAGCATGAGTGCAGCATAGGTATTGGCCTGAGTGGGCTTGATTAATGCTCGCTCAGGCACAGGGAGTCTGTGCTGTTTCTCCAACCCACTATGCAATAAAGCTTGGCCTAAGAGGGCCGGCCAAACTGACATGGGCAGTTAAAAGTGCACCTATCACTCCTTCTCCCCCGTCCCATGGCCTGGCCACACCCCTCCCTGCCCATTCTGGCTCAGCCAGCAGTAGCAGTTGAAAAATATAACAACAATAATATATTGTTTTATTTTTTAGCTGCCGGCTCTGAGCCAGTGGGGCAACTCTCCTCTGCCATTGCCGAGAAGACGCCGCTGAGCTCCATTGAAAATAATGAAGTGGCTCTGGACCAATAATGGATGGCAGAGGCCTTCTGCTCCAACATTCCAATGTTTGTCTTTCTGTTGTTTCCTTTTTAATTTAGAACATTCTACCATAAGAGGTTGGAATGTTCTAATAGCCTTTAAGCCTTGCTGCCTCAAACTAAACCACTTGTTGAAGGTCCCAGTGGCGGCTGGCAACATATGTATCAAATTGGTGAGGCAAGCAAACTTCCACTGAGAGGGTGTCTGGTAGCACCTGAGCTGAGCGGTTTATGTAAAGCGCAAAGAAAATTCTGATGGTTCCTCTGGCATCCACAAGGGAACACCTTTATCACTGTCTCTTCACACTCTCTCTCAACATGTCCCACCCATCTTTTTAGACAATCTATTGAGAAACACTTAAGAATGCATGAACATAAAGACTCCTAGCACTCTTCTAGCCCGCGGTAAGGCAGTGTGAGAACATTAGTCTGCAAAGGCAGGAGGCACCTAACCAATTCTTTATTTATTATTTTTGACTGAAGGAATTCAGGACCCCATCTGAGATCATGCAGCGAGATGGATTTTGCACATGCTCCCCTAAGCACTTTGACACCTTGTCAGGGGTAGTAAGCGCTATATAAGTACAATTCACATTATTCGCCGTGCGCTTCAATCAAAATATTTCGTCACGCTCCTGGGAGCGAGGCTGATGCGCTGAATATTAGATGGGCTGTCTGCCTGTAATGATTTATTAATGAAAGGAGTATCACAGATCTGTGCTGACCATGGCATCAGACAAAGTTGGTGATGTGTCTGGTGGCAGTGTAAAGGGGGAGACTGGGGCAGGCTGGGGCAAAGTCACACTTTAATTTGATGAATACCAGTGACAGAGGTGGCCTTTATGTAGTCCTATCACACAAAACATGTGTTAATTATGGATTACAAATCAACAAAAAGAGAGGTAGGGAAGGAGTAACACTCTTAGTCCCCACTATAACTAGAAAAATAACAACAAAAGAGTGTTACTTGGTTGAAGAATACGCAAGTAATGGAGAACAAGAGAAAAACAACGCCCATTAGGTTTGTTTAGAAAGCCCTCACTCACCGACCTGGTCGGTGACATGCTTCATCATCGGGCCCCACTGGGTGTGACCGAATGTCACCCCAGTGTGCTACAACGCCAGATTTACTGCGGAGCGGGTAATGTGAAGATGTGAAGGCTAAGTGATAGATTACGTGGACCGAGCAGGGGAGGGGGCGGCTCAGAGGTCACAAAAGGAAGAGGAACTATTTAAGGGTCATCCCTTCCTAAAAGAGGTTCGGGAGTTTTTAGTGGGGGGAGTTAAAGGGCCTTCCTGGCCCACCCATCTCAACACCACCTCAAGCAGGCTGTGGAACTCAGACAGGACTTGGCAAAGAGAAGCTGAAATGTGGAGCATAGCAGGTTCCTCAAACTGGACCAGTACAAACAATGCAGCCTGCTGAGTTTGCACAACACAGCCCCATCTCCATAAAATTAATCACCCCTATAAATATGTTTTCCCGAAAGTTAACATTCCCATCTAACTGTGCCCCGGACCCTATGCACGTGATTACCCAAGTACAAATGCTTTTCTCTCCCTAACACCCCCAGTTAATAAATCTATATGAAGAACAAACAAAACCTGCATAATTACAAACACCAGACTTAGGGCACCACTGTGGAGATTAACAGTTCTTACTTGTCCGGAGAAAATGTCCCACTTTTGACGGTAAAAAACTGGCAGTATGGATGGATTCCTGGCACACAAGTAGGCAGGATCTATTTCTCCGAGCATGGTCCGGGTGACGTCCCAAGAGACAGCTCCCTTAACCAGTTCTGGCGCTGTTTTCATGCTGTTACGCAGCATGAAAGCAGTGCTGGAATTGTTTGGAGCAGGCTGGCTCACTTCTCATGCAAGCGCTAGAGGCCTGTTGTGTCTATCCACCTGTCTTATGACAGCTCCGACTTGAGAAGTTTAAACTGCACATGTCAGGCTGGCCGTTGCAAGACAGCCAGCCAAAGCGACATGCACAGTTTAAACTGGTGCAGCAAAGTCACTTTATTACCATTTTATTTTTCACTTTTGCTGTGCACACAGCAGAGGGGGTGACTGACGCTCCACTGTCCAAATGGAGTAGTCACAGTTGGAAGGTCCTCTTCCTCGTTATAGGCCCTCATCTGAGCCTAGGGCCTTTATCTCTGGTTCAGGGCTATTAACAACTTGTATAACCCTTGGCAGTCTTCTATAAGGCTATATTAGAACATTGCAACGTTGGGAGCTACATTATGGACAACAGAGTGGCCAATAATGGCTGGTATACAACTTCTGCTGACACATTCCTATGCTTGTCTTTCTATTTCTTCGTGTTTAAGTTAGAACATTTCAACTTCAGTCAATGGAGTGGTTCCGTAGCATTATTACACTTCTATCTTGGGTTGTACCAGTCATTACAAGCATCTCTCTCATTCTAAGCTCTTTAATGTGGCTTGGGCATACAACTATGGAAGACGTCTTTTAATGACTGGTAGAGCCCTCAGCAGTAGGCAATACTTCTATAATTAATAACTTTCTACCCATATTTGCTAAGATGCTCTTTGCATTCACAGTATGAACATGTACAGTAAGTGACAGAATCCATTCTATTCCTTTTGCTGCACTATCATGTTTTTAAACATACAATTTAACATAGCCATCTATCAAAATGAATAAATACGAACTATGAAAATCAGGGTCACTTCCCACCTAACCCATGTTGAGAAGAAATATCTGTATAGACTCCTATTGATGAAGATACATTTATACTTATAGAATTACTCTTATGTAAATATACTCTTGCACGCAGGTGTAAGTCTAACCTTTTTGGTATTACTATTACCAAGTTTAGATTTACACGTAAGTGCAGATTTACATGACTCCACCCTCTCATGTCAGAGTATAGAGAGATCTGGAGATATCTATGACAAAACATATGAGTGAGTGTAAGTTTACAACAAGTACGTTTTCTTATGTAGGCGGAGATCTCCACCACCAGACTGGATAGCTCCCTATGAGAGTGTACAGGGAATAATTATGAATTCTCTAAATAATATGCATACTTTAATGTAAAATGAAAATGTAAATACATTTAAAATTCTTATTATTAACCTAAATCTAATAAAATTAAATGTTTCAACACATTAACTCCTCAAATTTAATAAATATAAAATAATGATACTTAAAAAAAAATATTAAGTTCATTTATGAATACTAGAATTGGTAGTTGTAAGTTTAGTATTAGTTTCAAATATTTAAAAAATAATAAGTTTAATTATTTTTTTTTTTAATTATACATTTTTAAATGTATATATCTTGTCTTTTTACTTTGGTGTAACCTTTTAACACTAAAACAATTGCATATATAATTCATCTAAAAATCAAAATAATGTAATGTGTTCATTATTTCCTCTAGGCTGTTATGTTAAGTACCTCACTGAATTAGGGCCTAACACACAAAAGGTTTTAGCAGTCACGAATGGAGACTCGGACTGTTTGTGACAGCTAAATAGACTTTTGAAATACACCAATCCTATTATGTGAGTCGGTAACTTATTACCGACTATCAAAATAGAATTTGGTAGTCGGTATTACGAAAGGGCGTATAAAGGGAGTCACTTCCTAATAGAAAGTCGCAGGGTGATGTATGAATGTTTTGTGTCCGCAATGCGGCCACAAAACATTTGCAGGTTACTGCCTACGTCACGTAGGTGGTAAGTCAGTCGCCAATGGGAAGGGGTCCCAAGGGGAAACCTTCCCTTTTGTGAATGGTTTGTGAGAACTTTTTTAAGAACAGGCAGTTGTCCAAAGTGGTCCTATAGACTACTGCCTACTCTTACAAATGAAAATGAAACATTTCATTTTTCTTTTGGAAACGCTTCCTGTTTTCCTTTAAGAAAAAGGAGCTGCATTAAAAAAAAAATCTGTGCCTTATTTAAAAGCAAACACAGACATGGTGCTCTGCTGGTCCCATCCCTGTTTTTTAAGCGAATCTCAATGGGTCATAAATTGCGACCTATCTCATGAATATTGATGAGGCAGGCCAATTGCGACCCCATTAGGAATCGTTAAATGTGTCTGAGACACATCAGTGCGTCACATTTTGCTACATCCTAATTTTGATTCGCATAAAAGTCGCAATTTGGAACTCACAAAATGAAACAGTCATATATGTGGCCCTTAGTTTCTACGAGAGTGAATTGCAGTACCTGTGAGTGGCCATATGTTGTGCTAGACTTGGTCCAAGAGTGAACTCAAATACATTAACTCCTGTTTTGTTATGTTATGTTATGTTAAATCGACTTGATATAACGCCCAAATCACCCTAGGGCATCTCAGCGCTGTTTGCAGGTCAAAGACAGAAGTACGAGCGGGTGTTATTAGAATAGACGAGCTTTCATTTGTTTCCTGAATTTGCAGTAACTGGGACAGGAACGGACGTGACGAGGGAGCTTGTTCCAGTACACGGGAGCGAGATAGGAGAAAGCCTTACCGCTACTGCGTGTTGGGAACATTTTGCCAGTAGTACGTTTGTGAACGTTAATAAACTTATGCATTGGTTTGTGGGTGTTTGTATTTGCATGTGCTCTCCCTAAACCTCCGAACCCCCTGTCCTGTAGGTGTAGGTATTCCCCATTTTCCAGCTATTCCTCCGTTTCTCCAACATTTACTGCTAAAACGTAGACCTATGAGAATGCAAATCTTTCCACATGTCATGGAGATCACTTCACAGAAAAGATAAGAGTAGCAAAGGCTTCCGCACATGGGTTACTGAATAAAATGTTATAGTTTGTGACTAGTAGTTGCGAACTACAAAATACAGTTTGTGAGTCAAGTGCCAAGAAATTGGAAAGAAATATGTATTAAGCACCTGTCTAGTGCAAAATGGTCAATCTGGTTGACAGGCTGGTACTAAAGAAAAGGAGCCAGTTGAAAAATGGTTTAACAAGTCCTCCTTGAAGCCCACAGCGAGAGATCAGGCTTGCCACAATGACAGGTTTGCAATTAAACGTGTTGAACTACCTTGCAGTGATTTGTACAATGACCTTCACTCTATGCTGCCAAATAGCATCTCTGGGATATGGAAACTAGCACTTCTATTCAGTTTTTTCACATGTTCTTGCCAGAATCCAACAGTTTCCGAAATGACTTAATTATAAGCTGTGTACACATTTTGTGAGGCCACATAAATGCAATCTGACAAACTCTTGATTGCACCAGATTTTTGTTCGAGGAATGGAAATACCGGGTGGTAGCAGTGCCTGGTCTGATAGAACAAAGCAGCTCAAGCAGTAGCTGTTCCCGACTTCTTGATGACAGGCCCTTACTCGGTCTCGCCACTTTGATTTCCGCACTACCCACAACACCAGTAATGCTGTGTGAAACGCTTTCAATAAGGTTTTTAGATATGGCATCGAAAATGCCTAATGAGACTCAACTCCAGGCCTGAAAGCGTAGCATTGAGGCAGGCTGCGCCATTTGCTTTGTTTTAGGTTCTCTCCGTTTTTCATGGAAGGATCAATGAAAGAATTTCGGTAACAAAAATAATGTGTGGACAGAATATCATGTGAAATATATCGAGGACCACATTTTCAAGTAAGGTAATAGTAAGGATAGATTCCACATCTAAATGCCTTGAAGTAAGGTAGATAGATAGATAGATAGATAGATAGATAGATAGATAGATAGATAGATAGATAGATAGATAGATAGATAGATAGATAGATAGATAGATCGATCGATCGATCGATCGATCGATCGATAGATAGATAGATAGATAGATAGATAGATAGATAGATAGATAGATAGATAGATAGATAGATAGATAGATAGATAGATAGATAGATCGATCGATCGATCGATCGATCGATCGATCGATAGATAGATAGATAGATAGATAGATAGATAGATAGATAGATAGATAGATAGATAGATAGTCAGTCAGTCAGTCAGTCACTGGAAACGTACCTTCACCACATTTTTTCCTCGATATTCTTGACACAACATTCTGTGCACAGAATATTTTTTCCTGATATTTTGTCTAAATACCTCATGGAAACACTACTCAAAATATGTATTGGGTAGAGAAAAGAGGGCATTCCATCTCAGACGAAGGGGAAGGGCCTGAACGGCTGTTGTACCAACCATTTTATCATATTTTGTAGCAGACACACATTCCATGGAATGGTGTTAACAAAAGGCTGGAAGGATGAGTACCTCAGTATGGGGATGTCATGAAGTTAGGGATCTTTGTGAGTTCACAGGTTTGTGATTGGCTAGTGAAAAAATAAGGGTTAGTCACTATTTCTTTAAGATAGGTCAGTGGACTGGGCACCTATCGATTCAGAACGAAGGTTCAAATTCTGAGAAAACAAATCTGCCTTAAATCTTACTGAGGTCATTAAAACGAATATTGTTATTTTCGGCAATGCATCAACATAGTATTCAAGTGCATTGAGACAAATCATTCGTGGTGTGTGATATAAAATCGATCATTGTTATTAAATAATAAAAGGGACATTTAGGAGAATAAGATTGGTCTCAGAGGACAGTAGAAAGCAGACTGAAGTTCAGAAAATATCAAGTGGGTTAAAAATTATAAAAATATTCTAAGCATTACAATCACATATCCTCTAATGCTATGCTTTATGCCATGGCCAAAAGCAGCAATCAAGTTTACTGTTTCAAATGTGGCGCAATCTACAGTATGTGCGGTTACCGTCCCCTATCCAGTAAGGATGCAGCAGTGTCAATAACAGATTTGGGGATGGTCAGTTATCAGGTGCCATGTTTTGGAGCAGACAAACAAAGCTGAGGAAGTATACTTGTTCATTGTTGCTTTTTGTGAATGTGGGAGGGAGGGGGGGTACTTGATTGCCAACTGCAGTGGTGCTGGAGACACTCATAGTCTGCCAACTAGTGCATCACATTTTAGGAGGTTGAACATTGAGTGAAACCTTTGGCCTGCACAATGAAAGCTAAATATTTAATTTTTGTCGGAGAGCTCATCTGCACTTGTAATTTCTGCAGTGCTTAATTTGAGCTGGAGGTTGCCAGCGGCCGTGGGGAACCAGCACTTATTTTTACACATCAGATATTTTACCTAGCCCAAGAGAGGGAAAAACACACAGATCAGAAGACTGTAAAACAGTCACAAAGGGCGGAAGCAGGAACCTTAAAGAATGTGATAACGGGGCAGGGAGTGTCTGGTATGCAACGTCAGGTTCTGTGTATCTGCACTTATTTTATTTCATGTTTCGGAAAATACTGGACTTTTCATACGACACTGATTGCACAATATTAACTATCAACATCTGGTCAAGATAAGCAGTTGGGGTGAAGAATAGGACTCTTCCCTCTATATTCTGACTTTGGTGACATGTCACTAGTAGCTACTCTGGAGTCAGTATTAAGTGTAGGATTTGATTTCTTCTAGAGTTAGTATAGGATTAGATTTATGCTGCAGTCAGTATAAGTGTAGGACTAGATGTTTGATCACTATGGTTTCCAGCCACATAAAAACGAAAAACCCTCTATCTCACCACCCACAGATGAGATGTCTTTAACCTATTGGTTCTTAACGTATTGCTGATAGCCGGAGCCATCTCAAGTAGTCTTTAGCCTACCAAAAGCTCGATGTAAGAGGGGCAAATATTTCAGGACATGAATGAACCCCTCGCCTTGCTGACCTCTCACCGCCACTGTGGGTGCTGCAATATTGTAACAAGTATTTAAGAGGAGGTGTGACTGGGCGCATAAAGGACATAAAATTCAACTCACAATCACCTCCCCGTGGATCTCCTCATGTCTGTCCCAAAAATATTAGCTCTTCTGCACCTGATAGCTTATAAAGCTATTCTTTTTTAACTACCTCCTAAAGAAAATAATTGTTTTCCCAGTGCCCTGTAAATCCTCCTTATTTTTTTGGAAACCCCGCTCTCTCCCCAACCCACACATTTCAGCTAACATCTTACTGGGAGTGTCTCTTGACCATGTTATGCTGATGAGCACAGGTGTGCATAGGAGCCATGAACTTATTGTGAAGAAACTATGCTCTCTGTAGTGCATGCTTGGTTGATGCTACTCCGTGTTTCCATATTCATCATTATTTGATGCAACTCAGCAAGACACCTTGCTGCACTGCGTGAAAGGGAGAGGGCAGGAATGCGCCATGTATATCCCATATATGGCGCATTCCTTCTCTCTGCTTGTGCTGAAACACAAACTGCTGCCTAGCGCCAACACAGGCACCCTTGCACCATGATGCAAGCGTGCCTGGGTTGCAGACAGGATTGTTTTTGTGCAGTGAGGGACACCTTCCTCCCTAACAAAAACAATCCACTGAGGCTTTTTCTTTCTATGTGTATGGCAGAATGCAGCACACATAGCACAAGGAGAAATAAAGATATTTCTCCCTATTACGCCTTCCCTGGGAATAGTATTTTGAGGCAATCCCAGGATTGGGAATGTGCCAAAATCCATGGGTGGATGCGTGGTATCTCCCATGATCCACCCATGGAATGCCTCCCTGGAACAGAGTAACTCAAGGCAGCGACTTGTGTTGCTTTGCATTACTTCAGATTTACCAAGCCGCGCATAACCACACAAGGTGGCCATGCATGGCTTGTAAATAGCATTGTAGGATTTTCATAACCCTTGCACTACCTGGCATGGGGCAAGGGGGACTCAAAACTATGATAAATGTGCCCCATTCATGTCTCATTTTACAATGACAAAGAGAACCTGGAGCACCAGCAGGTAGTCTCGCATCCACACAAATCATGCTACATTTCCACACAAAAGACTTAATAACAAGTGAACTAAAGTAATTCATGGTGCTGGAATAATATGTATTGTTATTTACCAACTAAGCGATATTACATTTATCAAACTTGGAAGGATGAAAGACTGAGTTGCTATGATGCAGATACATTACTCAGACGTTTGCTGGAAGCCACTCTACCAGCTATTTAATCCAATGAGCAACAAGTGAATAAAAGCTAGGAAACCAATTACCTGCATAAATGAACCACAATCTACCTATCAGTCCTGCCTCCACCTGGCAAACTCTTTTATGTCTTCATTAGAGAAAATGTCACAGATGTTTAGGGAGGTGCACCTCTTCTTGTTGTCATGACGTAACTATAAACACTTGTTTGTACTATCACTATAACAATAACTATGTAACTTTTATATTGAGCTAGTAGTGCATGAAATCAATTTTTGCTTCATGAAATGCACTTGCTGTTTGGTATCTTGCATGACAATTGAACTCACGGGCATACCTTGCAATCTGAAGCCAACACCAGGGCCGGACTGGCCATAGCGGGCACCGGGCAATCACCCGGTGCGGCACACGGGTGGGGGGCGGTTTTGGGCCCCTGGGGGCCGTTTTTGTTACATGGCCGTTTCTGCAGCCAAGCAGCAAAATCGGCCCTGTACCAAAATTGGCCGAAAACCGGCCCCGGCAAAGAGCTCGGCGGCACCTCCAAACCCCCCACATGGGGAGGGGAGCGGACGGACGGCCGGCCGAGCACTTTGCCAGGGCCGGTTATGGTTCCCAGTCCGGCCGTGGCCAACACAGACACAAGCAGAACACTGATTCTCCTGGAAGAAATATTTTACTCTGTATTGGGCAAAAACTGTGCAAAATTTCTCAAAATTTCACAAAACCACGTAAATTTTTAAGAGATTCATATAATGCAAAATTTGAAAAGAAACGTTGCGCACAAGAACAATTCAGAAGACTTTGGTGAGAAGACGGTTTATGAGTTGGAAAGCATAGTTTTGAGATGTAATTGCATACCACCCACATCTCAATCATGGTCTTCTAAATGATAGTACAAGGCCAGGTACTGAGGTTATTGAGCCTGATTTCTGCTACATACCGTAACTGAGTTCCAACCCAATTACCACCAGCACTCAAGAGCCTTGACTGCTCATGATTACCACCTTCGTAAAAACAAGTTTATAAAACAAATAACTTCATCATCCAAATGGAGTGAAATAGTGTTGAGACCTGAAAAACCATTGGTCAACAACATCAGCCACTAATACTCCCACAGGACATAACACGTCTCAGAATCTACTTTTGCTTTTTTCCTATTATATAAAATTTTTGGGCTATGAGGCCTTAGACATAGGCACAGTACAGAACTCCTAACAAAGTGGACAATTCACTGGGGTTGGCAGACACAATCACTTAAATTATCATCTAATCATACAGGATATAAACACTAAATTATAAATCTGGGCAGGGCCCAAAATACAGTGATATTTCTCCCGGGAAGAGTAGAAACACTGACTCGCAATTGTGGTCTAGTGGAAATATTAGAAACTTTGGGACTAGGGGGCATATTACCAAAAAATCTTTAGCGGCACATATCGCCGAAAAAGCAGCGATTTTTTCAATGCACTATCAAGAAGAACACGCTAACATGCTTTAGCGCTTGTTTTCTTGAGATAATTGCCATTTTTTATTTTTGCTATTCATGTCAGTGATATTTATCGCTAATGACATGCAAAGCAGGCGTTCCTCACCAATACAACATGAAAACAGTCGCAAACACAACTTCGCTCTATTAACAATACAGCAATGGACCCGCAAAGCTATTAAAAAAACTGCGCTAACCGCGGTTATTGCAGGAATTTAACACCTGTTTAAAAGTTGTCTTATCCATCTTTTGTATTGGAGGTGGATTGTGTGGTTAAGTTCGCACTTGCTTATTAGCAAGCTTTTCATTAGATATTACTAATTTTCAACCACTGCCGCCCTATTCAGTCGTATTGAGTGGTCTTGGGCTATCAGCTTGAATCAATCTGAATACTGTTGTTAGAATATATGACGTTACAACGAATTCCGTTGCAACGCATGCCTTTACCACGCATGCGTTACAACGGAATTCGTTTTCTACGCATAACCTTTACCACTAATATTCCTTTACCACGCATAGATTAACAACGTTTTTCGTTGTTAATTTATGCATGGTGAGGGCATATTCTTGTTAAAGGTTACACCTGTCCTCTTTCACGTCCCCAGCCTCTACTCCTTTCCATTACCCCTGCCATTAACCCTTATTTAAAAAAAAAAAATCATTTTCCCTTACCTTTTCAACTCGTCTCCTGTCCATCTTCTTTGTTACGTCTTTCTTCTTGGTTACGTCGGCCGTACGTCCTAAAGAGGAAGCGGAAGTTTAATTCCGTTTCCTCTTTTACGACGCTGATCGCTTGATGTTCGTCACTTCAGGTATTTATTTATTTTTGGGGGGGAAGCCCTCCCAACCCCCTTTTTTATCCCTCGACTTTTTCGTTTTTAGGGGGAGACCCCCCAAACCCCCCCTTTTTTTCATTTACCACACATACCTTTACTACGTATTTCGTAGTAAAGATATGCGTGGTAAATCCTCTCGCTGTTACCACGCATGCGTTGTAATGCATGCGTGGTAAAGGTTTTCGTGGAAACGGCTTCGTTGTAGAGGCCGTTTCCCCTGTTGTTAAGGTGTTGGTGAAAGCAAAAAAAGAAATCCTGGCCTGGATATTACTTCTTTGGATGCTGGGTAAACATTACGCTTTTATGGTCTAATTATCAGAGTGTAATAAAGTAGTAAGGTAACATGCTTTGGAACGAGCCGCATTTCTTTACAATCCTGGGTCTTCAAGTTCACCAAATTGTTTGATCTCTGAAAAATCATGGTTTCCCTGTGCCCCTGTCTACTGATCTGACAAGCATTAAGGAGGGTTATTGGAAGAAATAAAAAAACAAAGACATATTCCAGCATAAGCCACCAGCATGGTTTTCGTTCAAATATTCAGGGATGTCTAACCTGTCAATGCACTATAAAGGAATCAACAATCATTGAAAACCATCGCTGGGAAGAGATAATGTAAAACTAACACATCTCCCAGAACAGCACCGCCTTTCCCTAAAGCACAAACACTCTCGCATGTACTCTGCTAAACACAGTCTGAAAGTCAGCACAACACAGACAAAACACAAGGCACCCACACACTGAGAACGCCATGGGAGCCCCAGATGGTACGTGATAATCACCCATGCAAATACCAATTAGAGCAGATCTGAGGACTAGCAAGCGCCCTCACGTATCCCTGCTTCTTTTCCCTCCAAAAAGACTACAAAAGCGCCACTGGGGCTCGCAGTTTGCAGCATGGCCGCGAAGTACCAATTGTGCATTTGGGTTCCGTGAAATGGCTGTTTCGCGGTATGAAAATTCCTAAAGCGACCTGTTGTCTGAAAATAGCGTTTACATTGTGTATTATTACTTTGTAGGAGGTGGTGCTGAGATTCATCAGACGTCATTTCCAGTGCGCGAAAAAAAACTGTCAGACCATTGACCGTGCTCATATTAAAAAGGTCAGAATGGCCGTTAAGTCATGTTCTCTGAAATTTGAAATATATTGGGTGAAAATGGAATAGCAACTTCTTGTCAGTATCAGGCAATTTGCCGATTATTCATGCCATGTGAAACAGCAATTTTCTTTATCCCTTCATGACAGCTTAAAGTTCTGCAAATATCAAAGTCTGCGGCCAACCTGACTATGTATAATTTCTCATGCCTGCTCTACAGTTGAAATGAAATTTAAATTATATTTCTAAAGAACACTAATTCCTGGAGGCGTCTAGGCGCTGCCAATACAGATGGGAAATAGCGAGACAGACTCTACAATGGGGACAAGGACTATTAAAGGCCTATTGATTTGAAAGACACATTTTAAGTGCTTCCCTAAAGGCAAGAAGGCCTTTCATTTTCTTCAGGTTAGGAGGGAGAGTGTACCAAAGTTTGACCGTGCACGCAACAAAGCTTCTGTCGCTCCAATGACATCTTCTGAACTTGGGAAGAGATTTTGGGCCATATGTATCAGCATTCCGTTTTGCGATTCCTAAATAGCGATTTTTAAGGAATCGCTATTTAGAAATCGCAAAATGGTATGTATGTAGGAATTGGCTATTGTTTAGCGATTCCTTAAAATTCCTTAATTGCGATTAGCAAATTGCTAATCGCAATTAATGAACATTTTCCTATTCATTTCTATGGGCCAGGAGGCCCATAGGAATGAATGTGAAATTATTCACAATTTGCGATTCGCAATTTGCTAATCGCAAATTGAGAATAATTTCAGGGGTGCAGGGGTGTCTCAAGAACACCCTGCTGCAACCCTGAAAATGACATGTGTGCACATATGGCGCACATACATGCCCTAAGGGCATGTATGAGCGTCACATGGCATCTTTGGTTTAAAAAAAAAATGCTTTTTTAAAAGAATTCGCAACTTACCACCAACTAGAAGTTGGTGGTAATTTGCGATTCCTTAGGGCATTTTGGAATTTCTTTTTTCCTTGATACATTGCTTTTAAGGAATCGCAAAATTTGCAATTCCTTACATGCAATCGCAAAATAAGGAATGGCAAATTTTGCGATTCCTTATTTTGCACCCAAATTGTTTAATACATACAATTTTGCGAAAATGGGTTCGCAAACGCCGAAATTCTGCGAATTTCGGCGTTTGAGAACCCATTTGGCCTTGACACATATGGCCCTTTGTTTACAAGGGACTTGGATCCAGTCCATTGCTTACCATTCATTGAGTTCATTGTCACTCTTATTTGCTGCCTGATATTTGGTCAGTGCATGTCAATTTTCCTTCCTCTTATTTTGTGTGGTGCATGGACCAAGTACTGATGCTCATGCTATGAATGTGGTACTATTATTCCTTCTTCCTGTTGTGTTATGTTTTCTCTTACACCCCCGCTTTCTGTGTTGCGTCTTCCTTCCCTCCCCCTTATTGAAGTTGTTTCAAGTGATGGCCATGTCCTAGTTGTCCGTGTTGCCCATCCCAACTCGCCATAGGAAGGAAAAGGGCTATGACGTGCCCAGTGAAGGCCAAGTCATTGCACTTTAAAAAAATATGTTTTTAGCCAAACTGCACACCTACGATGCTGCTGTACAAAATGGGTAAAATACTTTGGCAAAGCTAATTGTCTCATAGGTGAGACCTGTTGGTTTTGCCAATCCTTGTTTAATCTGTCATGGCCCTCAATATCTAAAAACAAACGATCTACACATTGGATTTTCAACCCAGCTCATCTGTCAGTGACTAAGTGACAGACTTTCCAACAGGCAAGTCCAACATTAAAAGATGTCATTGTAGACCAGTGGTGATTTGTGGCTGCATACTATCAGTTCTACCCTGAACCTCATCAGAAGGATTCCCTCCTATAAGGAAGGCTAGTGGTGTAAATCGTTCTCAGTACAGGCATCAACACATTGGAACTCATTTCCATCCAAGAACCATCTGAGCCCTAGGAAGGAAATAAAGACTTGTTATGTTAATGAGAATTTGTAGAGTGCTCGTTCACCAACAGGTCTCTTGGCGCTATGGAATAAAGAGTGCAGAACCAACTGGAGCAGTGCAACCCAAAAAGTCTAACATATTAGGTCAGAATGAACCCCTCCATTCAAGAATGTGTCAAGACAAATACAAAAAAGCAAATCAGTTTCCAAAGAAAAAGACAGAAAATGCTAACAAGGTCCACTTCCATGGCCAACTGTAATTAGTATTGGCCATGGATTAGACTGGTGTCCTTTCCGGATGTATTGATTGCCCATCTGTCTCATCTGCCTGCGACCAGAAGAGTCAGTGGGTCTCTTCCTTGCCCTCACAATGGAACCATAGAATATTCACATCGTGACATCGTCCCTTGGCTGACTTAATACAGTTTATCTCTACAGGTTCTGCTCCTGTCCCTCACCAGCCTCTCAACTAAACATGTTCAGTCATTATAAACTCCTTAGTATACTAATATCTTGCATCAGGGATGATTATATACAATCCTTCACGGCTGACCTGTCTTGACTGCTCTACCCGGCACAGACTTGACTGATGGTTCTGTGGTCATCCACAAATTCCTTGCAGAATAAGTCATAGCAAACAACTAATGTAATTTGTGAGCTCACTGTCACCATATGCAGCACTGTAACCCTGAGCTAAGAGCCCCATTCTGGTTCCTCACATACAGCATCACAACCCTTCACACAAAGACCTCACTGCAAACACAACACCCTGCCACGCAAAAACAGATATGCAAATTGGCGCCTTTCAGGGTTATAAAGCACTTTACATAGGGAGGAATTATACGTGCAATGTTCTGCTGGAAGAATTTTTAACAGAGGCAAAGTGATAATGCCTTGTTCCATTAATTAACCCTGCATGAGGGAACCATCTTAAAAACTCTTTACAGACTCAGCTTGGTAACTCTCTAGTCTGCTTGTGAACTCCATTTGCAGAGTGGCTTTCATAGAAATTCAAAACAAAATTCTGGGTCCAGTGGCATCACCTTCTCAGTACTTCCCCAATATATTGAGAATCAGCAATGTGCATGTAGAGGTAGTGTTATAGTGCCAACCTAGCTAGGTCACAAAAGTTTTCTATACAGCACGCAAGGCCAGGGATACGATTCGAGACCATTCTCTAAAGAAGGCTCTTATCCGATCTTCATAACAGAGGCGCTATCCCCAAGTCCTTGATGTCATTGCCTAGGCTGTTCAATTTGAATCCAGTCTGCACTGTTTCAGGTGTTTGTACAATTAACTTACAAAGACAATGTGTATTTGCTTCTACTTATCCTTTGTAATTGTTAAATTCTCTAGATTGAAGGGCGGAGTTATTCATAGTGCGGAAGGTGAATTAACACTGGAGCATAGAGATCTCATGGGCTCACTGCTACCCAAGTTTAGATGTTTTATTACTTTCAAACCAGGAAATTGTGCCCTTTTCAGGATAGCATTAGAGCCCATTGTTTCTTGCTACACTACTCTTTGGATTTCACTAATGCTGTACGTAAAAACTCTTGGAAAGTTATTTGTTTCTGAAAATGTTGTCATATTTCCACCTGCAGCTACTTTATTAGTACCTACACAAGCATTGAAATTTGATGCAACCTAATCCCCAACGCCCCTTTCTAATTGGTTTTGTGCTGCCTAGACTTGTTCCATTGTGCAGCTCCATCAGAAATGGTGGCCTGCATGGAGAAATATTCGGTAGATAAGGGGGTGTGTCCTTGTCAAATTAGCATCATTCAAAACCTGTCTTCTTGGACCTCTGGGACCAATGGTAGGACTGAACTATTTTTCTGAACTCACTTTAACCCCTTCCACGCTCATGACGAGCTGGGCTCGTCATGAGGTAGCCTCCTCGCACGCTCATGACGAGCCCAACTCGTCACGTAACATGCGATTTTAAAAAACTCTGCGTACGGGCGGAATTCCGCCCGCACGCATGCGGTTAATCAGCCCGGACTTCCTTGTCAGGGGATGGGATTCCATGTCTGCTCAGAGAAGAAGCGCAGATCCTCCATCACACCCTATCGCTGCCATAACTTTTGAGCGAGCATGCGCCTCATGCACTTTCTACCTTCCAAGAATCATCCTTTACCCTCCAACACTCTTCTTTGTCTGTTCCCATTTTATGTAGGATTGGTAATCATCACACCACACTGACCATGGAAAATGATGGGAAAATTAAACCATTTATATTTGTGCCTTCTTTTCTGAACTCCCTACTGGACATCAGTGAATGTATCTGATTCACCAGCATGGTTCGCTGCATGAAAGTGTCGCTTTTCTCAAATTTATTTCAACTGTGCTACATTTGAGAATTCTTACAAAAGGGCACATTAAGGTTGGGGCGTTAATATCCTAATATGGATAAGATCCCTAATCAGACCCTCCAGGATTCCGCGATTTCGCGGTTTTCCACGAAATCGGCACTTTTGTAAAAATGCCGCGATTTTTACAAAAGTGCCAGCGAAATCGGCACTTTTGTAAAAATGCCACATTTTTACATAAGTGCCAGCGAAAATGAAGGAGGGAAACTTACAGATCTCAGGAGAACAATGCAGATTGCATAATGTATTCCGAGAAAGATACATACTTCAGTAGAGTCCTATGAGTAGAAATTCATTTTTGAATATGTTTTTGGCATAAGCATAACACTAATATTTGTAGAGCACTAAATAAATTCAACACATTGGACATGCATTAGTATTTGCACAGGCTAACTCCCTCCTCGGTGGTGACTGTGGCTTTATGATTCTCCAGGGTTCTAAAATCACTACAGTAGCACAATATTGAACTACTGAATGAGGAAAAAGTGCCCCACTCAAAACAATATTTGTGTTCCCGTCAGTGCAGTTATTACTAAAGTGCGAAGTGCAACTTCAAAGTATAGCAACATTGCTAAAATGCTAGGGGTAGTGGAAGGGACATAAAAGGCAATGACTTCAAATCAGTTTCCATTGTTTTAATGCTGAAAATGAATGATTAGGAGTAAAATAAAGTGCTGCAAAAATGCCACTAAATTTCCATATTTGTGCAGCTAAATTTCCATATTTGTGCCGCTAAATTTGCGAATCCATTCCGCTATATCCTGGGGGGTCTGGCTAATGCATTCTGAACTGCGCAGCTACACAATGCAATATTGTATGTGTAAGAAACCTGGGGCCAGATGTAGGTAAGTTCCATTTACCGATTCTTAAATACCGAATTTTACCGATTCGGTATTTCAGAATTGGTAAATGGTATGTAGGAAAAAATCGGTAAACAATACAGAATTGGTAAGATTCGGTATTTACCGAATCAGTAATTACCGATTCGGTATTTGCCATTCATTCCTATGGGCCTTGAGGCCCATAGGAATGAATCTCAATTACCGAATCGGGAAATACCGATTCGGTAAAATTGTATAGTCAAGGGTGGCAGGGTGTCACTTTGACACCCTGCTACAACCCTGATTAGTGCATGTGTGCACATGTGGCATACATACATGCCCTAAGGGCATGTATGTCTGTCACATGGCACAGGTGTAAATGCACATTTATGCATTTACATAGGAATTCGTTCTTTACCACCAACTAATAGTTGATGGTAAATAACGAATCCTTAAAGCCCTGAAGCACTGTTTACAGTGCTTCCTACATATCATTTACCGATTCGGTAAATACCAAATCTATAAATGATGATTCGGTAATTACCGAATCGGTAAAATGCCTCCTACATCTCAAAAGGCTTTTACCGGTCGGTAACGGCCAAATTCGGCCGTTACCAACCGGTAAAAGCCTACCTACATCTGGCCCCAGGTTGTTAAGTTGTGGGGAAGAGTGATGACAGTCGTGGTGTGAGATGTGATGTGACATATGTGACTGAGAGCCTCATTTTGCTGCATAGAAAGACCAAGAAAGTTACACTGGTTTTCCTGAAGGATAACCTTGGTCTAACTTTGATTGCTTAGTCTGAGCATCCCGTCAATCCCCAGAAAGTGCCTTATGTCTCCAAACCTAAAATAGGTAAGAAATCAGAGATCCAAAATGAGACAAACTAGTGCAGGAGAAAAGATGTATGTGGCTGCTCACGTGCTCCCCTCCGCCAAGGACAGGGCAAAAGATATGTTAAAAATAAAACACAACACATCGGGAAGCCTGAACTTCAACTAGCAATTAAGAGAAGAACAGAAGGCAGTGAAGCAAAAGATCAAAGAGAATTGTTATTTTAACAGACATCAGTTGAACCATAGCACTAAAATACATAAAAATTAGACATGCTTATGTACGTTTTTTTCTCAATACAATATAGTGGAGATTAATCATTTGTCAGATGCTAATTTCTCAAAAACTGCTGAACAGATTTACACCACATCACAAAAACCACACTGTCTGAGTAAAGTTCCTTTTTGCCAAATGTGGTGAAATTCTCTTCAGCTGTTTTTTTCTGTAAGGGAGAGCAAAGTTTCCAAAATAACAAGGTCATTCAATGTTTTGGAACTCCCCTTTTTCATGGGCCCCGCATAATGGAACCTAGGAGCTACTCATAAATTGACAGTGGTGCCATCCACTGTCATGTGTAGATAGATAGATAGATAGATATATAGATAGACTGATGTATAGTAGAATAGATAGATAGACAGACAGACAGACAGACAGACAGACAGACAGACAGACAGACAGACAGACAGACAAACAGACAGACAGACAGACAAACAGACAGACAGACAGACAGACAGACAGACAGACAGACAGACAGACAGAGAGACAGACAGACGGACGGACGGACGGACGGACAGACAGACAGACAGACAGATTTACTGGCCTTCGACTATGCCTAGCACCCATCTCTGTGCACACACCCAACCCTCATTCTCCTCCTTTTTAAAACTTTTACTATGTTATAAGTGATGTAATATGTAAGGTTGTAAGCAGTACCATGGTACTCTGGTGGCACACATCCCATAAGCTTCCCGCAAGCCTTCAATGGTACCCAGAATCTTCCTTTTCGAAGCTTGGGCAGTACTGCTGTCCCTTGGGCTGTAAGCTTGTACAGTAGCTCCTGCTGGGGTACTGCAGCAGCTCGCAGGAGGGCCTCGCTGGGTCTCGCAAAAGCACTGCAGTACCTGGGAGCCATTTTTAAAAACGTTTCAATCACTTGGTGATGGTCCCTCTGGACCCCAACCCACAAGAGTCAGGGTGTCCCTTTTTTCAGGTCAATGCAAAATGTCAAAGTTACTAAAGAATAAAAAAAATACCTTTCCTATGAAATGTCAGGCCTAAAAATAACTACACTGGCGCTAGATTAAAGTTACTTTATGATTAGGCGACAATGACAGTGACAGCATAACATTTTGACCTCAAAAAATAAAAAAAATCACCATTTAGAGTTAGTAGAGTTAACTATAACTTGCGCCCCCGCCAATGCACCACTTATAACCTCACGTGTTACATCACTCTTAAAAAGTTCTATGACATCATTAATTGCATCCAATGAGTGTATAACTTTGTTTTCTACTATATATAGTAACAGGTATCAACTTCTCCACCTAATTTTTTACTCCTGGGGCACCCATCAAGCAATATGTTAGGGCCACAGGTGGGAGGCCCATCCTGCATGCTGCGAGAGCCGGCGTTGCCCCCGACAGGAGGGAGCAGTTGTTTTTTGTTTGCTTCCACTGAGTGGGAGTTATCTGTGTTTCCCTGCCCACAGGAGTTGTGGAAAGGAAGCAGAAGTCTGCTCCCACCTGGAGGGAGCATTTTTAAAGATCCCACCGTGTGAAAGCATAAATGCCTTTCCTGCCCTCATTCCTGCAGGCAGATAAGACATGTCTTCTCCTGCTCAGCAACAGCTTTAAAAATGGGAGAGAGCAGACAAACTTTTCCTTGCCGGAGCTGATGCTGGCAGGGAAACTACTGTGTTCCAGGGGTGGGCTCCCTGAGACACAGTAATTGTGCCGGCTCCAGGGAATGGGGTATGCAGGGTGCTACAGGCCTTTCAAGTTCACTTCAGCTCATTCTCTCCTTTTATGCACTTTAGACACAGGTGATGGCCTATTAAGGCTTGGTAAGGTGTGCTGCGCACCCCATCCCCTTAATTGAAGGATTGGGCCCAGGGAATGGGGTCCCTGGGCATTTGAAGTTTTGGGTAGGTTGCCCCTCTCCTTTTTTAAAAGTTAGCCCCAGGGGATGGGGTCTCTGGGGCCCAAAATGGGTTTGTGGAAGGTAGCACCACCCACGCCCCTCCTCCTCAAATCATTTTTACAAAAAGGCCAAATGGCCATTATCTTTTTTTCTGGAATCCTGCAGGCGCCCCTAGAAATAGTGTCAAAAACTTGCTGTTTACTCTCATTTTTGGTCCCGGGGACATCCCTCAGGACCCCCCTCCCCCCTCACGAGGGCTAAAACAAATTGCAGGACAGGGGACTAAGTACCGGATGCCCATAATAGCTGCCAGCAATGTTTTTCTTCAGGTTGCTGGCAGCCAGAATGCTTGCTCCAGTGGGTGTCTGACTCCCGCAGGAGTAAAATGGCCAAGGGTGAAAAAGCACCCTGGGCCAATCAGAAGGCTTTATTTTTTAAAATAGGGTTTGAAGGAATCTTACGAATGTCCCGGGATCCCAACTGTTCAGATATTCAAATAATTGTGACTATTAATATCTCAAAAACTTCTGAATGGATTTACACTAAATCACAAAGAGCACGCTTTCTGAACCAAGATCTAGCATCTTGCTAACTTTGGTGTAATTCTGTGCAGCAGTTTTAGTGGTGGCGGTCTTCTAAAAAGTCAATTAAAAATGCATGGGGATTTTGTGTTTTTGGACGCCCTTTTTTTGGACCTCGTTTGGCAGAGCACCCCAAAATTTCCAGGAACCAACTTGACAGAAAGTACCACTTTATGGGAAAGTTGTGTGGAGATTTGTCAAACTGCGTCAAAGTTATTAGCAAACCAAAAAAGGTATTTTCTATGGAGATATGATCCTAACTACAACTACTATTTATTGGTGGAGCTGTCAATCGGGTAGGATTCTCAGCAATCCTCTTGGCAATATTTATTTATTGTTTAGTTCATTTGTAGAGAGCTTGCCTACTAAAGGGGCTTTCCAGCACTAAGTCAGGAAGAATAGAAGCACCCAGGAACATTGAAAAAGGCAGGTATTTTATTTCTTATGAAAAACTCAAGAATTTGCAGTTGGAACTCCAATCATAAGCAAGTTCCAGAGCTCGAGGCCAAGGTATCTAAAGGACAGACCTCCTTACCTTGCTATTTTCACCCGAGTAGCAGCAGTGAGGCCCAGGTTGCGTGAGCATATCACACGCTTAGGAACATAAGGCGTGACCACGTTATTAATGTAATCTGATCTAGGAGTCAATCCTGGATTTCTATCTAGTCAAAACCCCAGATTCTTCACAACCTGCTGGGGGAAGGGACAGGACCTAAATCTTCGGGACAATCTGACAGACCCCAAAGCTGTGGTTGATTACCCAGCTTCATAGTGGTAACAGATTGAATAGATTAATGCAGGCGCATTTACAAAGAGCTTTCAAAAAAGGCAAATGCCAATTTGCAAAGGTTCAGAATTCAAATTCCAATTAATTGACTGATTGAACATAAAAGGTAATTGACAAATACAAACCAAATCCCATCATACAATGGGAAATATACCTAATTAGAAATACTTTACAAGTAAGAGCACATGCTGCAAGCGAGCATCGTGTTAAAACTATTTATAGCACCACAAGAGAATTCAACCAGAAAAAAAATACTAAAATATGCACAAAATGACACTCAGACACAATCTAAATAAGAAGTTCAGAATGACCGAGACCATCACACTAGTCACCTATAACAATTGTGTCAAGATTCTTGTAAAAATAAAGTACAATGTGCCAGCATAAAATAGCTACTCAAGCTACATGACAAGCAAATAGCGTAGCAATCACTTTGTATCTACTCAAACGGGTATCATACAGACATTTGGAGACAGCTATCACTATGGTCCTAGAAGAGTCGCTTTTTCAGATTCTAAATGCATTTACATGGTCAGTCAGACCTAGTAGACAATGCATACGCACTAGCCAGCTGGATCTCAGTTTGGAATGTTTTGTGTGAAAAAGTAATAGCTGTTCCTCCATCTCATCAGCGAGAACACAAGCCATGCACAAGACAGACGTATACTGGGACGACAACCATGTTGAGGTAAAGGTGCCAATTGGCAAAATGGCATAGTTAAATTGCAGAACAAGAGATCTAGCATGTGAGGGATACAATAATTTCAAAACTCCATCATCCCTAGGTATGCGTCTGTGCAAAAGAAAATACCTCGTTGAGGTACCCGAAGAACTAGAAAGCCTGCTGCGGGTGACAAGATGAGCCCAGAATCTTGATTTAACTACTACTGCCATAGATGAGAAAATAGAAGAGGGATTAGACCAATGAATACTTAGCTCTAGTTCATACAAGGACTCTTTAACATAACCCAACTACTGAATCTTCTGGTTACTGTGGTGGCTCAAGATATCAATAGGGCCGTTTCGGTATGGGTGTAGTTCATCAATAGACCAAGGTAATCAATGAGTGGAAAAGGTACTAATTCTACCGTGATAAAATATTTGTAGATAATGATTGGAAAATTATAAACTGATTAAAATAATATTCCCAATCACTGTGCAGATTAGGATTTTTTAGGTCCTCATCATTTGCCCTTGATCACCTTCGACAACGATGGCAAGAAACATGTCGACCAACATACACACTTTCTTTAGAGCTGATACAGACCATCACTTCTGGTTACAGCCATCACTTTTGTATTTAACCTCGACAAGGGGACTCACTCAATCATTATTAGGGGACTCCTGCGGGCATGACCTTCTCAGCCTGGCAAAAGTGCCTCAAGGCGCTCTCCCTTGTGATGAGGGGGAGTTTCAGGGATTGTCTCAAACCCAGGCACTACAGTTTTAAGTCCTGAAGTGCCTATGGCCGAGTGTGAACTACTGACATCTCATCACAAGGTGGGCTGAGGTAAGCAGTCTCACTGACCCCACCCCACTCTCTAATGAATGAGGGACTGTGGCCGCTTCTCATTGACTGAGCTTAGGTTAGCCCATGAGAAGAAACAGAAGTCCCCACCCTCCTGCAAGACTTCACTCTCCGGGAGCTGCAACACAGCTACATTGTATGTTTTTGAACGTTTGGTGCCTGAGTGCATGAATGAAATTTGATGTGAGTGTTGTAAATGAGTGTGTATGTGCGAGTGTGTGAATGCATGGGTGTGAGTGAGTGTATATGTGTACATGTGTGGCCCACCCACCTCCCTCCCTGCTAAAAAGACCAACTGACACTGCTTTAGCACCGGTTACTTTACAGATGGTCACTTTTATTTTTGAGGCACGGGAGATTATGTGATTTGTCCACCACCATAGGATGTTGAGCTGAAGCTCTGACATGAACCAGATTCCCAAATTTCTAAGTTGGCAGCCATAGCTATAACGCCACATCCTCTCAGTTGTCCCTGACCATAACCCCAGGAACTTTTCCAAGGTGGCATGAAGTGGCCTATTTACTGGACTGTTGTTCCATTATGTCTCTGCAAAGGAATTGTTGTCTGAAAACATTTTATCCACACTAAAAAATATCAAAAGGTTTTCACAAACGCCACCTTCTGATACAGGCACATTGTGTGGCATGCCAGAGACGATTTACCTGCAGCATTCCTGTCCTTAAGAACAGTTAATTAATCCTCAAGTTGTGCCTATGAGCAAACTGCAAATTCTCTTCAGGTTCACAAACATGTTCATGAACGTTTTGTGGGACAATTGGGAATGTCTGTGTGGGTATGTTTTGCTCATTGGACACCGTTTCCTCCAGAAATGTTTTCTTTGTCAATCATACTTTACGAGTCTGCATATTGAGTTCATCCCCAGGCTTACACGTTCAAAACACTTTCAATAAAACAGTTTTAACCTAATGTAATACTACTCATTTTATTAGCATTGGAATTCTAACTGTTGAGTGGAATCACAAGTTTTGAAACCTAAGGGTCACAGGATGTAAACCTAGTGGCATCTTACCCATGTAGCAACTCTGGCATATTGTACACAGAGGGCTGGTTAGGAGTGTCTTTGTCAGATACTACATTTAAATTGCACAAAGGAGTTCGGAATTTATCAGGTGCTACAATTATCGCTTATTCTGACGTTTTTGGGGATAACATGCTGATTTTGGCGCAGGGATAAATACCAGGGGCCTCATTTATGAAAAATGACGCATCGCTGCGTGAAAGCAGCGATGCATCAGTTCTCAGTGTGCACTCCTTGCGACATATCTGATGTCATATTTAATGTATGATGCATCATGTCGCAAGGAGTTACAGATACGTCAGTATTTCTGATGTGTCTGTAAGCACAAATGTGACTCATTGCTGGAGTGTGTCACAAAAGTGACGCAACTCCAGCAATGCAATGTGAAAGGGCCTGTGTCAGTCTTACGCCTGCTGTGAGGCAGGCGCAAGATTTTGACGCAACGGCGTCCTAGAAGTGACGCAGTGAAATCTCTTTACTGCGTCACTTCTACTAGGCTTTTTGCGGGGGAACGCCCCCCCTGCATACATTAGACATGACGCAGGTATAATGTAGCGCAGGGGTTTACGAAGTGACGCATCTGCTTAGATGCGCCACTTTCTAAATAGTACGCAACAGGAGGAATGTTTTACGCCGCCGATGTGTCACAAAAAGTGACGCATCGGAAGTGCAAAACTGACGCAAGGCCTCATAAATGAGGCCCGGGGAATTCTTCCCCCTTTAAATTCCAGCAGGTTTGACCTACCTAAACTTAATGAAGGTTGCAAATTTTGTCAACCCTGGTAATTACCGGATGTGATAAACTGTCCATGACTTACAATTGCAATTTTGACAAGGATCGCAATTCAACCGGCAACATGTAATCAGGCTATTAGCAGTTATTTCTCGGTCATTTCACTATTTTGCTGCACGTACAGTTTCCCACGTGCTTCTGCTAATCAGCATCCAAGCTAATGATCAGTACTGGTAAAGCATTTTTAACTAGTGCTGCTGACCTGTCCATCTTTTAATAATAGCTGAGCTAGGGCATGGCTGCAGAATGCATTGAACTTGTGGCCTTTTAATTAACCTGGTTCCATTTCTGAACAATTCTCCAAAGGCCTTCTTTTAAAAAATACTGCACTGTAAAAGATGAATTGTAGAGTAGTGTGCACGTAATGCTAGAGTATATCAAAGGGTACATTAGGAGAAGAAATTCACTTTCACTTCGATTATTCATAAATAGTTTATTCCTGCACTTTTAGACATAAAAATGTCTCCTCTGGCTATGATGTTTTAGAAATACCCCTTCTTCCTCTTTATTTTCCATCTCTCTGTAGATTATTTTGCTTATGAATGTTGTCCACTCTGGACTCTTCCACTTTAGGAGGTGAAAGGTATTCCGATAACAGGAGGTTGCTCTTTGCTTTTGTTGATGAAGTATCTTTCAGAATTGTGTTTTTAGCACTCATGCACTCAAAGAGCTCAGAGTGAACCAGCCCCAGCTGTTTTCTATTGAACCACGTTTGTTTGTGACTTGTACACCATATTTTCCCCACGCCACATGTCTATATGTATATATATATATATTCAATGAAAAAAGCATAGGTTTTAGGGGTGTTATAGTTAGTTGGACATTTCACTCGTACAAAACCATTGAAATTCCCCCGTTATAGTTAGTTGTACTAACTATAACTCGCGCGCCCGCAATCCACTGCTGATGATGCCACATATTACATTGGTCAGTGACATCACTGATGACATCACTGAGGACATCTCAAATGACATCACTGATGACATCATCCAGTGAATGTGTTTTGGTTCGATATTTAAATAAGTATTATATATATATAGCAATCTGCCTTGAAGACTGAGTAGATGTATAAGTGTCTGAATGGAGGATTTAGTAGCAATGTGATTGACTGTCTAAGTGATGAATTTAAAGTGTCTCACTAAATTTATGGGATAGTGATTAAACTGTGTGAATACCTGTATCACTCTATCTCTAGTTGTGTAAACTACTACATAAGTTGGTTACTAGCTATGTGAAAGTCTATATTAGTTATTAATTAGTTACGTGAGTATTTGTATGGGATAGTGAATGAATGTGTGTGTGGTTGGGTGGGAGGTGTATGACTGTCCAAAGGTGTGTAAATAGTTGATTTAGTAGGTATATGAGGTTAAGACTGTATGTGGAAACCGTTATTTGGGTGAGTGAATCTCTTTATGGGTGTGGTGATGAGTAAATACATTTCTCAATGATACATGTCCAACAAACTAGAATTATAAAAGGCAGTGTATGTGACAGTTGTATATAAATAAGTAAACATAAGACTCAGTGATTGTATGTGTGGCGTATGGATAACTGTATACTTCTAATAGTGATTTTATAACACACTAAGTATGAGTTACTGTCTATATCAATAAATAAAGTGGTGTTTGTGTAAGTGTGTAGCTTAGTAAATATAAGTATGATCAATTGTTTGCATAAGTGAGTAGGATGACTGCATACGTGAATAGGATGTGTGCTGGTGTGTAATGTTGATGTAGGTGTATAAGTATATTTAATAGTGTTCTATTGATCTTTGTTAGCATGTATAGGTAAGTGTTTAGATGTGTGTGTAGATGTACGAATCACTGAGTGGGTTTTTAGAAACTTGTATTGGTGTGTTAATGGTTTCAAATATGGTACTCCATATTTTATAATGAGTGTTGAAAGGTTATACTAGTGTATTGTGGAAAAGTAAATTTTGCCATGTTCTGTGTCCCTACGTGTCATCCATCATATGTTATGTGTGCATGATTAAATATGCATATGTATTCCCTATGTTCGATTCAAGACGCAATTATAGTTGTGTCCACCTCTAGTATGCCAGTTTCCAGTTCTCGTGAATACTACGAATATCAGGTCTATGTAAAGCTACGTTGCCACGTTTCTCAGTGTGCACGTTATTCCATTATAAAGTCCCCGTTTCTAGGCCTCAAAAGGGCCTGGACACCAGATTCAGCTCCTGTCTCCTGAAACCTCGCTGAGGAGCGATACAGCCCCCACCTGTATCCTCGACCCTTCACTTACTTCCTGCCTCGCAGTGCCCGGCTCACCCTGGCTCTGCCTCTGAGTCTGCCAAGAATATGTTATGATTCCAGTTATCAGTTCAGTCCTCCTTCTCTGCATTCCTAAAGCTACTGAATCGCATCGATAGTTTCCGTCATTGTCTAGCCTTCACGTCTCCACGTTAGAGAAATACTGCATTTAATGGTCATTTAATATTCTTCATCACGCACTACATGTAGAATAATGCATGGTCCAGTCTTAGAATCAAGTTAGCCTTTCCCCTCCTGACTTCTAGTTTATATCAACATGTTCTCTAAACATCAGATACTAGATACTGCTTAGGTACATGTCGCCCTGACTCTCCAGACTTCAGTCTCTGCTCCTAGCACAGAGTTCATAGCCCCCAGCTTCTCCTAGTAACACGTCATTGCTAGTTTGCGCGCACCATCAGGTTAGAGGTCCCGGCTCCTCAGATAGCCCCCTCCATGGTTTCCGCCCCATTCATGACATATTCTGTTACGTTTACATCACATGTCTATGTATACGCCCTGTTACACCTCTTTTCACCCTTATCTTTCGCGACTGCTACGCGTCACGCCTTTTGCTCCACCCACTGCTACGCCTATTGCAATGTAATGCTATGTGTTTGCGTTATGTATATATGCTCATGCACTGTTATTAAAAAGTTACCTTTCCCTTGTCCCGATCCTGACACCAGCAGCGCTGCTGGGCCTTGCCATCCTATTCCTGTATTTGCTGTATTAAACCTGCAAAAAACTCCCACTACCTCGAATCTTGACTCTTATTTATTGAGCTATCTGTTATTCATTTATTCATTCAAAAATAGGGTATTATTTATTTACCAACAGTATTCATGAAACAGCCTAGAGAGGGAGGTAGGCTTGCCTCTCATCGAGATACCTGTAGATCAAGAAGGTCCCTATGTTCACAGTCAAGTATTAGGGAAAGACAGAAAGTTTTTGATTGATACAGGGGCAAGTAGGACCACAATTAGTCACGCCGAAGTTCCAGGGGCTCCGCTCTCAGGCTCAAGAAATGTTTCCCTTGGATTTTCAGGAAAACCTATCGTAAATGAAATTTCAAAGCCAGTTACTCTAGAAGTAGGTCCATTGTCCCGTACTACTGATCTGTTACTTACTAAGTCATGTCCAGAAAACCTATTAGGCATTAAAACACTGAAAGAATTAGGTGCAGTTATATGCTGTTCCCCAGAGGGAATACGATTGTTCCTACGTGACTTTAAGGGTCACTATGTATTACGAGATTTTGATTCAAGACTGTCTAATGTTCCACAGCACTTATGGGCGCAAGGTCCAACTGATGTAGGTTACATGCAAATCACACCCTATCGTGTGACTCTCAAGCCAGGTGTAGTGTTACCACGAATCAGACAGTACAGATTGCCACCTGAGGCTGTAGCAGCCTTATCCAAAATTATTGACGAGCTCATGGCTCAAGGAGTGGTTGTAGAAACTGACTCCAACGTATGTAATTCTCCGATCATTCCAGTCATGAAACGTACTGATCCAAATGCACCCCCAGTATATCGATTAGTGATTGACCTACGAGAGCTTAATAAGTGTATTATTCCTCAGTACCCAGTTGTCCCAGATATCTCTTCCCTATTGACAGCCATTGATTCCGAAGCCACGTTCTTCACTGTCATAGACCTCAAGAACGCATTTTTCAGTGTCCCTATTCATCCAGACAGCCAGTTCCTTTTCGGATTTTGTTTAAATGGAAGGAGCTATAAATTCACACGAGCTCCTCAAGGTTTCACAGAAAGTCCTAGTATTTACAGTCAAGCACTTAAGAGACAACTAGACAACATTCACATGCCAACTGACACTGCCCTGCTCCAGTATGTCGATGATCTCCTGATCACAGCCCATTCTGAACGTGCTTGCGAGCGAGCATCCCTTACAGTCTTGTATTTCCTAGCCGAGATGGGGCACAAGGTGTCCCCTTCTAAGCTTCAATTCTGTGTCCAGCAAGTGGTATACTTAGGACACTTACTGTCCAAGAGGGGTAGGCAGTTGACACCAGACCGTATCCAGTTAATAGCGAGTCTTCCTCAGCCCAAGACCCAGAAGGAGGTACGTGCTTTTATCGGCCTTACTTCTTACTGCAGACAATGGATTCCTCAGTATGCATTTCTAGCCAAGCCACTGATACAGTTAACGACACAGGAGGCAGCCGTATCGACTGTCCTCCCTTGGACATCTGAACATACACTTAGTTTCAATGAGTTAAAGAAAGCCCTATGCCAAGCTCCAGTTCTAGCGACACCGAACTACAGTAAGCCTTTTACACTTTTCGTCACTGAACGCGAAGGTACAGCATTATCTGTTCTCACACAAGATCAAGCAGGACAATACAAGCCCTGTGCTTATTTTTCGAGCACATTAGATCCTGTAGCCCAGGCTCTGCCTGCGTGCCTCAAGTCAGTTGCAGCCGCAGCCCTAGCTATCAGACAAAGTGATTCCATAGTCTTAGGACATACCTTGACAGTACAAGTTCCACATTCCGTGGAAGTTCTTTTAAACCGAACACAAACTCAGCACTTGACAATTGCACGTTTAACAGGTTATGAATTGACACTGTTCCAGCCACACATAGAAATCAGACGCTGCAACATCCTGAACCCTGCTACACTGTTACCATCAGTTACTTCGAATTCTGCCACACATGACTGTGTGGAAGTAGTTAACATTACGACAAAGCCAAGACAAGATCTGACAGATACTCCGTTACCAGACCCCGACCTGACACTTTATGTGGATGGTTCATGTATGAGAACAAGTACAGGAGAACTAGTCGCCGCGTATGCAGTGACTACTGACACTGAAGTTATTGAAACACACCGTATTGACACCCTGTCCGCTCAAGCAGCAGAGCTAGTTGCTCTGACACAAGCCTGCATACACGCCAAGAACTTGAAAGTTAATGTTTACACAGATTCACGCTACGCATTTGGAGTTGTACACGACTTCGGAGTGCTCTGGCAGGAGAGAGGTTTCATGACTTCTCATGGAACCAAGATTCAGCATGGTCTCCTTATTCAAGCTCTGTTAGATGCCATACATTTACCGACATCTATCGCTATCATGAAGTGCAAAGCACATACGAAAGTTATTGACATTATTTCTCAAGGTAACGATTTAGCAGATCGCACAGCCAAGCTCACAGCACAGACTCTAGACATTCCAGTTAACATGACACACACTCCAGATCCGATTACATGCATGACAGTTAAGGACCCTACACAAGATGTCATAGATATCCAGTTACATGCTACTCCCGAAGAAATCAAGAAATGGTCCGAACAAGGAGGGGTCCAGACAGATCAAGGATGGTTAACGAAGGGTAGAGCCACATGGTTTCTCCCCGACTCTATGGTTCAAGTCATTATTAATACCGCACATAGTCCAGCACATTTAGGAGAAAAAGCTATGTTAGACAGTATCCAGAACATTTGGTTCAACAAGCATTTACGAGCTGCAGCCAAGCAGAAAGTCCGTACCTGTATGATATGTTGTCAGTTTAATCCAGGTAAAAGTGTCCCGGTGGAACAAGGTGGATTCCAGCCTCCTGACCACCCTTTTGAAGTCCTCCAGATGGATTATATTCAGATGGAGCGATGTCGAGGTTTCAAGTATGTCCTTGTAGTTGTATGCGCTTTGTCCAGGTGGACAGAAGCATATCCAGTTCCAGATTACACAGCCACGACCACTGCCAAACAGTTGGTTCGTGAGTTCTTCCCCCGTTATGGACTCCCAAGGGTCGTATATTCTGACAACGGCCAGCCATTCTCATCTGAGTTGATGAAGCATGTTTCCCTTTTGTTGGGGTACCAGTGGAAGTTTCATTGTGTACGCCATCCTGAAGCAGCCGGTCTCGTAGAGAGACATAACCAGACTCTGAAAATCCGAATTGCAAAAGTGTGTAAAGAGAAAGGTGTGGACTGGCTAGTAGCTCTGCCAGTCGCTTTATTTTATATGCGCATGGTCGCACATTCCAGATCAGGTCTGTCTCCGTATGAGGTCGTTTTCGGCCGCCCCCCTAACATGTGGGGTACTCCTAGACCCCGAAGTATTACCGATGTTTCAAGTAATATGCTGACAGATTACCTAGCTTCCTTGATGTCTGCCCTCAACTCTTGTCGTTCACAGGTTGCCGCCGCATTTCCAGACAATACCGAGGTGGCACCGCATGAAATTGTTCCAGGATCCATGGTCCTTGTCCGCAATTTTGACCGCTCAAGTCCGCTGGAGCCACGCTGGAAGGAGCCCCGACAGGTCCTCCTCACCACCCGTACAGCCGTGAAGTTGGAAGGTCGCAAAGGCTGGGTGCACCTTTCTCATATAAAAAAGTTTTATGGACTGAAACCCGTTTTAAAGAACATTTCCCAGGATTTGAAGGATTGCCAAAATATTGTTCTCAAGGACTGTCCCGCAAAAGACAATGTTACTACACCCCCCCTGTTAGAGAAAACTCCGCAACAGGAGTATAAGTTAAAACTCCGGTCTAGTAAAATAAGTCAGCCAGTTTGATTGTCTAAGTCCTCCCCTAGGTGAAACGGTTAGACTGTTTCTGACATGTATAAAATAGACCCCCATAGTGAGAGAGTTAGTCAAAACTCAATTCGATGTATCGTTTTTCTATGTTTTATATTGTTTCTCAGCATTATGATTTCCTGCACCAGTTATGCATTTTTCTTGTATTTCCCAGTTCTTCATGTAAATAAGTCTGCTAATGCTACAGTAGAGCACACGTTTAGTGATCTGCCTCCTCATGAACTCTCTTACCGCCTCGCTATGAAAAATAATTCTTTCATCCGCATGTTACATTACTCACACCAGACCAGCAATGCCACTAATTGTTGGGTGTGTGGTCGACTCCCCCCTTTCCAGATACCGAAGGGAGTTCTGCCACTTTTTCCTTATCCATTTTCACATAATGGTTCGTGTGGAGCATGGTCCACGTTAACGTCATCCTCAACAGATATGTCTTTTCTTAACAGTACATGTTTTCCAGACAAGCAAGGTCTTCCCCACAGAACCGGGTTAGATCTAGAAAATGAAGTGTATAATTTAGGTAACTATTCTTCGAATTTCATGGTCCTGAATGTTCAGTCTGATACTACTCCAGACTTACCTGCTATTTCAGTACTGCCAGTCAAAGGTGAATTATGTGTCCGAAATTATGGTTCCGTACATGTAGGACATAGTGATTGTACTACTATTGTCAAGTATAGTGACAGTGGGAAATCCATTTTCAAAGCTTCACGTCATTCTTATTTTATTTGTGGTCAAACTGCATGTGTTCGCCTGCCCCTCGATTGGGAGGGAACCTGTTACATTGCCTTCCTACTGCCACCAGTTTTCCTAGCCCCACCTGATTATCATAGAAACACACATCTAGTACACATTAGACATAGAAGGGAGTCCCCAATTGTCGATTATACTGAAACTGCTCTAGAACAGTATACAGATTTCAACAGAGGTTTCTTTTTCTTTATAGGACCTATCCAGAATAGTAAGCTAATCCGTAGGTTAACCAGAACCCTCGAAGTTGTAGTAAATGAGACTGCCTCTGCTCTAGGTAATTTAACTGAAGAGCAATCTGCTATGAGATTTGTCGTTTTACAGAATCGTCTCGTCCTTGACGTCATACTGGCCGATAGGGGCGGGGCCTGTAGAGTCATCGGATCTAGTTGCTGCATTTTCATTCCAAATAACGCACCGTCTGTTTATTCAGCTATAACCAGACTCCATAAAATTGCCCATCTGTTACACCAAGATCCAGGCACCTGGACATGGTCCGGTTGGTTCTGGAATATAATTTCCGCCTGGGGATGGAAAGTCTTGTCCTTTCTAGGTATTGCAGTAGCGATCATATTCAGCTGCTGCCTCTGTATACAATGTGGCCCTGCGATTTGCGGCATTTGTGCTACCTCTTGTATTCCTAGTCCCAAGCCCCGTTCTAAATCCCGTTCCAGGATAATTCGAGACGAGCAAATGATACTGTATGAAATGATAGATGGTATCATGAATATTGATGTTTCCTGATGGAAACGTAGTGACAAGGAGGGAATGTGGAAAAGTAAATTTTGCCATGTTCTGTGTCCCTACGTGTCATCCATCATATGTTATGTGTGCATGATTAAATATGCATATGTATTCCCTATGTTCGATTCAAGACGCAATTATAGTTGTGTCCACCTCTAGTATGCCAGTTTCCAGTTCTCGTGAATACTACGAATATCAGGTCTATGTAAAGCTACGTTGCCACGTTTCTCAGTGTGCACGTTATTCCATTATAAAGTCCCCGTTTCTAGGCCTCAAAAGGGCCTGGACACCAGATTCAGCTCCTGTCTCCTGAAACCTCGCTGAGGAGCGATACAGCCCCCACCTGTATCCTCGACCCTTCACTTACTTCCTGCCTCGCAGTGCCCGGCTCACCCTGGCTCTGCCTCTGAGTCTGCCAAGAATATGTTATGATTCCAGTTATCAGTTCAGTCCTCCTTCTCTGCATTCCTAAAGCTACTGAATCGCATCGATAGTTTCCGTCATTGTCTAGCCTTCACGTCTCCACGTTAGAGAAATACTGCATTTAATGGTCATTTAATATTCTTCATCACGCACTACATGTAGAATAATGCATGGTCCAGTCTTAGAATCAAGTTAGCCTTTCCCCTCCTGACTTCTAGTTTATATCAACATGTTCTCTAAACATCAGATACTAGATACTGCTTAGGTACATGTCGCCCTGACTCTCCAGACTTCAGTCTCTGCTCCTAGCACAGAGTTCATAGCCCCCAGCTTCTCCTAGTAACACGTCATTGCTAGTTTGCGCGCACCATCAGGTTAGAGGTCCCGGCTCCTCAGATAGCCCCCTCCATGGTTTCCGCCCCATTCATGACATATTCTGTTACGTTTACATCACATGTCTATGTATACGCCCTGTTACACCTCTTTTCACCCTTATCTTTCGCGACTGCTACGCGTCACGCCTTTTGCTCCACCCACTGCTACGCCTATTGCAATGTAATGCTATGTGTTTGCGTTATGTATATATGCTCATGCACTGTTATTAAAAAGTTACCTTTCCCTTGTCCCGATCCTGACACCAGCAGCGCTGCTGGGCCTTGCCATCCTATTCCTGTATTTGCTGTATTAAACCTGCAAAAAACTCCCACTACCTCGAATCTTGACTCTTATTTATTGAGCTATCTGTTATTCATTTATTCATTCAAAAATAGGGTATTATTTATTTACCAACAGTATTCATGAAACAGCCTAGAGAGGGAGGTAGGCTTGCCTCTCATCGAGATACCTGTAGATCAAGAAGGTCCCTATGTTCACAGTCAAGTATTAGGGAAAGACAGAAAGTTTTTGATTGATACAGGGGCAAGTAGGACCACAATTAGTCACGCCGAAGTTCCAGGGGCTCCGCTCTCAGGCTCAAGAAATGTTTCCCTTGGATTTTCAGGAAAACCTATCGTAAATGAAATTTCAAAGCCAGTTACTCTAGAAGTAGGTCCATTGTCCCGTACTACTGATCTGTTACTTACTAAGTCATGTCCAGAAAACCTATTAGGCATTAAAACACTGAAAGAATTAGGTGCAGTTATATGCTGTTCCCCAGAGGGAATACGATTGTTCCTACGTGACTTTAAGGGTCACTATGTATTACGAGATTTTGATTCAAGACTGTCTAATGTTCCACAGCACTTATGGGCGCAAGGTCCAACTGATGTAGGTTACATGCAAATCACACCCTATCGTGTGACTCTCAAGCCAGGTGTAGTGTTACCACGAATCAGACAGTACAGATTGCCACCTGAGGCTGTAGCAGCCTTATCCAAAATTATTGACGAGCTCATGGCTCAAGGAGTGGTTGTAGAAACTGACTCCAACGTATGTAATTCTCCGATCATTCCAGTCATGAAACGTACTGATCCAAATGCACCCCCAGTATATCGATTAGTGATTGACCTACGAGAGCTTAATAAGTGTATTATTCCTCAGTACCCAGTTGTCCCAGATATCTCTTCCCTATTGACAGCCATTGATTCCGAAGCCACGTTCTTCACTGTCATAGACCTCAAGAACGCATTTTTCAGTGTCCCTATTCATCCAGACAGCCAGTTCCTTTTCGGATTTTGTTTAAATGGAAGGAGCTATAAATTCACACGAGCTCCTCAAGGTTTCACAGAAAGTCCTAGTATTTACAGTCAAGCACTTAAGAGACAACTAGACAACATTCACATGCCAACTGACACTGCCCTGCTCCAGTATGTCGATGATCTCCTGATCACAGCCCATTCTGAACGTGCTTGCGAGCGAGCATCCCTTACAGTCTTGTATTTCCTAGCCGAGATGGGGCACAAGGTGTCCCCTTCTAAGCTTCAATTCTGTGTCCAGCAAGTGGTATACTTAGGACACTTACTGTCCAAGAGGGGTAGGCAGTTGACACCAGACCGTATCCAGTTAATAGCGAGTCTTCCTCAGCCCAAGACCCAGAAGGAGGTACGTGCTTTTATCGGCCTTACTTCTTACTGCAGACAATGGATTCCTCAGTATGCATTTCTAGCCAAGCCACTGATACAGTTAACGACACAGGAGGCAGCCGTATCGACTGTCCTCCCTTGGACATCTGAACATACACTTAGTTTCAATGAGTTAAAGAAAGCCCTATGCCAAGCTCCAGTTCTAGCGACACCGAACTACAGTAAGCCTTTTACACTTTTCGTCACTGAACGCGAAGGTACAGCATTATCTGTTCTCACACAAGATCAAGCAGGACAATACAAGCCCTGTGCTTATTTTTCGAGCACATTAGATCCTGTAGCCCAGGCTCTGCCTGCGTGCCTCAAGTCAGTTGCAGCCGCAGCCCTAGCTATCAGACAAAGTGATTCCATAGTCTTAGGACATACCTTGACAGTACAAGTTCCACATTCCGTGGAAGTTCTTTTAAACCGAACACAAACTCAGCACTTGACAATTGCACGTTTAACAGGTTATGAATTGACACTGTTCCAGCCACACATAGAAATCAGACGCTGCAACATCCTGAACCCTGCTACACTGTTACCATCAGTTACTTCGAATTCTGCCACACATGACTGTGTGGAAGTAGTTAACATTACGACAAAGCCAAGACAAGATCTGACAGATACTCCGTTACCAGACCCCGACCTGACACTTTATGTGGATGGTTCATGTATGAGAACAAGTACAGGAGAACTAGTCGCCGCGTATGCAGTGACTACTGACACTGAAGTTATTGAAACACACCGTATTGACACCCTGTCCGCTCAAGCAGCAGAGCTAGTTGCTCTGACACAAGCCTGCATACACGCCAAGAACTTGAAAGTTAATGTTTACACAGATTCACGCTACGCATTTGGAGTTGTACACGACTTCGGAGTGCTCTGGCAGGAGAGAGGTTTCATGACTTCTCATGGAACCAAGATTCAGCATGGTCTCCTTATTCAAGCTCTGTTAGATGCCATACATTTACCGACATCTATCGCTATCATGAAGTGCAAAGCACATACGAAAGTTATTGACATTATTTCTCAAGGTAACGATTTAGCAGATCGCACAGCCAAGCTCACAGCACAGACTCTAGACATTCCAGTTAACATGACACACACTCCAGATCCGATTACATGCATGACAGTTAAGGACCCTACACAAGATGTCATAGATATCCAGTTACATGCTACTCCCGAAGAAATCAAGAAATGGTCCGAACAAGGAGGGGTCCAGACAGATCAAGGATGGTTAACGAAGGGTAGAGCCACATGGTTTCTCCCCGACTCTATGGTTCAAGTCATTATTAATACCGCACATAGTCCAGCACATTTAGGAGAAAAAGCTATGTTAGACAGTATCCAGAACATTTGGTTCAACAAGCATTTACGAGCTGCAGCCAAGCAGAAAGTCCGTACCTGTATGATATGTTGTCAGTTTAATCCAGGTAAAAGTGTCCCGGTGGAACAAGGTGGATTCCAGCCTCCTGACCACCCTTTTGAAGTCCTCCAGATGGATTATATTCAGATGGAGCGATGTCGAGGTTTCAAGTATGTCCTTGTAGTTGTATGCGCTTTGTCCAGGTGGACAGAAGCATATCCAGTTCCAGATTACACAGCCACGACCACTGCCAAACAGTTGGTTCGTGAGTTCTTCCCCCGTTATGGACTCCCAAGGGTCGTATATTCTGACAACGGCCAGCCATTCTCATCTGAGTTGATGAAGCATGTTTCCCTTTTGTTGGGGTACCAGTGGAAGTTTCATTGTGTACGCCATCCTGAAGCAGCCGGTCTCGTAGAGAGACATAACCAGACTCTGAAAATCCGAATTGCAAAAGTGTGTAAAGAGAAAGGTGTGGACTGGCTAGTAGCTCTGCCAGTCGCTTTATTTTATATGCGCATGGTCGCACATTCCAGATCAGGTCTGTCTCCGTATGAGGTCGTTTTCGGCCGCCCCCCTAACATGTGGGGTACTCCTAGACCCCGAAGTATTACCGATGTTTCAAGTAATATGCTGACAGATTACCTAGCTTCCTTGATGTCTGCCCTCAACTCTTGTCGTTCACAGGTTGCCGCCGCATTTCCAGACAATACCGAGGTGGCACCGCATGAAATTGTTCCAGGATCCATGGTCCTTGTCCGCAATTTTGACCGCTCAAGTCCGCTGGAGCCACGCTGGAAGGAGCCCCGACAGGTCCTCCTCACCACCCGTACAGCCGTGAAGTTGGAAGGTCGCAAAGGCTGGGTGCACCTTTCTCATATAAAAAAGTTTTATGGACTGAAACCCGTTTTAAAGAACATTTCCCAGGATTTGAAGGATTGCCAAAATATTGTTCTCAAGGACTGTCCCGCAAAAGACAATGTTACTACACCCCCCCTGTTAGAGAAAACTCCGCAACAGGAGTATAAGTTAAAACTCCGGTCTAGTAAAATAAGTCAGCCAGTTTGATTGTCTAAGTCCTCCCCTAGGTGAAACGGTTAGACTGTTTCTGACATGTATAAAATAGACCCCCATAGTGAGAGAGTTAGTCAAAACTCAATTCGATGTATCGTTTTTCTATGTTTTATATTGTTTCTCAGCATTATGATTTCCTGCACCAGTTATGCATTTTTCTTGTATTTCCCAGTTCTTCATGTAAATAAGTCTGCTAATGCTACAGTAGAGCACACGTTTAGTGATCTGCCTCCTCATGAACTCTCTTACCGCCTCGCTATGAAAAATAATTCTTTCATCCGCATGTTACATTACTCACACCAGACCAGCAATGCCACTAATTGTTGGGTGTGTGGTCGACTCCCCCCTTTCCAGATACCGAAGGGAGTTCTGCCACTTTTTCCTTATCCATTTTCACATAATGGTTCGTGTGGAGCATGGTCCACGTTAACGTCATCCTCAACAGATATGTCTTTTCTTAACAGTACATGTTTTCCAGACAAGCAAGGTCTTCCCCACAGAACCGGGTTAGATCTAGAAAATGAAGTGTATAATTTAGGTAACTATTCTTCGAATTTCATGGTCCTGAATGTTCAGTCTGATACTACTCCAGACTTACCTGCTATTTCAGTACTGCCAGTCAAAGGTGAATTATGTGTCCGAAATTATGGTTCCGTACATGTAGGACATAGTGATTGTACTACTATTGTCAAGTATAGTGACAGTGGGAAATCCATTTTCAAAGCTTCACGTCATTCTTATTTTATTTGTGGTCAAACTGCATGTGTTCGCCTGCCCCTCGATTGGGAGGGAACCTGTTACATTGCCTTCCTACTGCCACCAGTTTTCCTAGCCCCACCTGATTATCATAGAAACACACATCTAGTACACATTAGACATAGAAGGGAGTCCCCAATTGTCGATTATACTGAAACTGCTCTAGAACAGTATACAGATTTCAACAGAGGTTTCTTTTTCTTTATAGGACCTATCCAGAATAGTAAGCTAATCCGTAGGTTAACCAGAACCCTCGAAGTTGTAGTAAATGAGACTGCCTCTGCTCTAGGTAATTTAACTGAAGAGCAATCTGCTATGAGATTTGTCGTTTTACAGAATCGTCTCGTCCTTGACGTCATACTGGCCGATAGGGGCGGGGCCTGTAGAGTCATCGGATCTAGTTGCTGCATTTTCATTCCAAATAACGCACCGTCTGTTTATTCAGCTATAACCAGACTCCATAAAATTGCCCATCTGTTACACCAAGATCCAGGCACCTGGACATGGTCCGGTTGGTTCTGGAATATAATTTCCGCCTGGGGATGGAAAGTCTTGTCCTTTCTAGGTATTGCAGTAGCGATCATATTCAGCTGCTGCCTCTGTATACAATGTGGCCCTGCGATTTGCGGCATTTGTGCTACCTCTTGTATTCCTAGTCCCAAGCCCCGTTCTAAATCCCGTTCCAGGATAATTCGAGACGAGCAAATGATACTGTATGAAATGATAGATGGTATCATGAATATTGATGTTTCCTGATGGAAACGTAGTGACAAGGAGGGAATGTGGAAAAGTAAATTTTGCCATGTTCTGTGTCCCTACGTGTCATCCATCATATGTTATGTGTGCATGATTAAATATGCATATGTATTCCCTATGTTCGATTCAAGACGCAATTATAGTTGTGTCCACCTCTAGTATGCCAGTTTCCAGTTCTCGTGAATACTACGAATATCAGGTCTATGTAAAGCTACGTTGCCACGTTTCTCAGTGTGCACGTTATTCCATTATAAAGTCCCCGTTTCTAGGCCTCAAAAGGGCCTGGACACCAGATTCAGCTCCTGTCTCCTGAAACCTCGCTGAGGAGCGATACAGCCCCCACCTGTATCCTCGACCCTTCACTTACTTCCTGCCTCGCAGTGCCCGGCTCACCCTGGCTCTGCCTCTGAGTCTGCCAAGAATATGTTATGATTCCAGTTATCAGTTCAGTCCTCCTTCTCTGCATTCCTAAAGCTACTGAATCGCATCGATAGTTTCCGTCATTGTCTAGCCTTCACGTCTCCACGTTAGAGAAATACTGCATTTAATGGTCATTTAATATTCTTCATCACGCACTACATGTAGAATAATGCATGGTCCAGTCTTAGAATCAAGTTAGCCTTTCCCCTCCTGACTTCTAGTTTATATCAACATGTTCTCTAAACATCAGATACTAGATACTGCTTAGGTACATGTCGCCCTGACTCTCCAGACTTCAGTCTCTGCTCCTAGCACAGAGTTCATAGCCCCCAGCTTCTCCTAGTAACACGTCATTGCTAGTTTGCGCGCACCATCAGGTTAGAGGTCCCGGCTCCTCAGATAGCCCCCTCCATGGTTTCCGCCCCATTCATGACATATTCTGTTACGTTTACATCACATGTCTATGTATACGCCCTGTTACACCTCTTTTCACCCTTATCTTTCGCGACTGCTACGCGTCACGCCTTTTGCTCCACCCACTGCTACGCCTATTGCAATGTAATGCTATGTGTTTGCGTTATGTATATATGCTCATGCACTGTTATTAAAAAGTTACCTTTCCCTTGTCCCGATCCTGACACCAGCAGCGCTGCTGGGCCTTGCCATCCTATTCCTGTATTTGCTGTATTAAACCTGCAAAAAACTCCCACTACCTCGAATCTTGACTCTTATTTATTGAGCTATCTGTTATTCATTTATTCATTCAAAAATAGGGTATTATTTATTTATTTACCACAGTATGATAAGACGTATCAGATTGCACATGGATGATGTAATCAGTGATGTAATTTGAGATGTCATCAGTGATGTCATCAGTGATGTCACTGACCATGTCATGAATGCTGTATTATGTGACATCATCAGCAGTGGATTGCGGGCGTGCGAGTTATAATTAGTACAACTAACTATAACGGGGTAATTTCAATGGTTTTGTACGAGTGAAATGTCCAACTAACTATAACACCCCTAAAACCTATGGTTTTTTCAGTGAATTTCTAAGGTTTTTTAAATGCTAATTCCTAACTATAACATGTTTGAAACCTATGGCTTTTTCAGTGAATTTCAAAGGCTTTTTTAAATGCTAATTCCTAACTATAGCATGTCGGAAACCTTTGTTTTTTTTCAGTGAATTTCAAAGGTTTTGTAATTGACAGTTTTTAAACGTATTAATTCTTATATTTATTTTTTTGATACTGATTTACTAATTTTTTTAAAACTATTTCTTTTTAGATATTTTATTTTTTAAATTACATTATAATTACATTATACATTACAGTACAAAATATACTTTCTCAGAATGAATTACTTTAGTTTAAATACTTTGCAAATAGGCAATCGTGTTTTAAGTACAGTAGTTACAGTTGTTGCAATGGGCAACACAAATTGAAACACAATGCAACATTGAGCTGAATGAGAATTTCTAGTTAAATGCAATTAGTTATTTATGGATTACTTTTCTAACCACAGGATTGGATCCTAGATTCAGTCCTGGGACATCTCCTGTAAACAGTTGAGTAAAAGCATTTTGGTTACAGTAGTGATTTTTAAGGAATATTATTGTATTTTAAAGTTGACACTTAGAAACCTTTTCACATAGAATCACCAATGTTATCCTAAGGGAGGAAATTCACTTAGCAAGTAAGTAGTGTTATCATTACTTTTTCTTACTCAGTGGTGGATCCTGGATCCAGCACTGGTGCATCTCCTGCAAACAATTCAAAGAATGTGTTTAAGTCATACAGGCGATTTTTAAGGAATATTTGTAGTTTGTGAAAATAGATACTAAGAAACTTTTCTGGTGAAAACCAGACAATGTATTCCTATTGAAGGAAATACAAGTTACTTGTAAGTATGTTTAGAATTACTTTTCAGGGTCAGTGCTGGGCTAAAAGATGCAGCACTGAATTCTCTCCTGATAACAGGTGAGTAATTCATTGTTTGGATGATTTTAGGTGAATATTTAAAAGTTCCAAAACTCCACACTTAGAAGAATTTCCAAGTGAAACCAGTCAATATTAGCCTATGTAAGGACATTCAAGTCACTGGTAAGTATGGTTAGAATTACTTTTCAGGATCAGTGCTGGGCTCAAAGATGCTGCACTGAGGTCTCTCCTGATAACAGGTGAGTAAATCGGAATTTGTAGTACATCCAGTAAGCACCAAAGACCTGCGTAGCAGAAAGATGTAAAAAGGGGCACGGCCTGCACCACCTCTCTGCAACTCAGCGCAGTGGCGCTTCCTGGAAGCACCTGGTGGGCTACTTGGCCCCCATGGTCCCTCAGGTCTGAAGTGGAATTTTTTCTCCAACTTAAAACGCGCCACTGGGCATGTTTGCACAAATCACGTCAGGCTCCTCCCTTCACCACTGTGTAAACGCACCCTGTCACCATTCTAAGTTGAGAGATTACGTCCCCTTCAATCCTAAGGGTCCCTAGGGTCAAACTAGCCCACTAGGTGCCTCCAGTAAGCGCCACAGAGCTGCATTGCAACGAGGTGTAAAAAGGGGCGTGGCCTCTGAACACATGTCTGCAACGCAGGTCCCTGGCGCATACTGGAGATACCTGTTTTGCTATTTGGCCCTGAAGGACCCTCAGTATTGAAAGAGAATTATTCCCCAACTTAAAACGTGCCACAGAACGCGTTTGCACAGTGGTGAAGGAAGGAGGCATGGCCTAAGGTGATATATCTGCAAGCACATCATGTGGCGCGTTTTAAGTTAGAGAATTAATTCCTCCTCAATCCTGTGGGTCTCTGGGGGCCAACTAGCCCACGAGGTCCCTCCAGTATGGGACAGGAGGCTGCATTGCAGAGAGGTGTTCAGAGGCCACGCCTCTTTTTACAACACTCTGCAATGCACCTCCGTGGCACTTACTGGAGATACCTGGTGGGCTAGTTACCCCCCAGGGACCCTCAGTATTGACAAGGAATTAATTCCCCATCTTAAACAGCGCCACAGGGCAAGTTTGCACACATGTGAACTCAGGCCCCGCTCCCTCCCTTCACCACTGTGCATACGTGCCCCGTGGCACATTTTAAGTTGGGGAATTAAGTCCCTTTGAATCCTGGGGGTCCCTGGGGTCCAACTAGCCCACCAGGTACCTCCAGTAAGCGCCACAGGCTGCGTTGCAGAGAGGTGTAAAAAGGGGCGTGGCCTGGAGCACCTCTCTGAAAACGCAGCCCTGTGGCGCTTACTGGAGGTACCTGGTGGGCTAGTTGGCCCCCAGGGACCCCTAGTATTGAAGGGGAATTAATTCCCCAATTTAAAATGCGCCACAGGGCGCGTTTGCAGAGTGTTTCTGTGGGGGCAGGGTCTAGTGATGATCGCAGGTGGCCCCCCTTTTTTTGGGCCCTGAGGACCCCACCTCCCAGGGCCTGACCCCCAAATATAAATGTTTACAATTTTTTTACTGGAAGGGGCCATGTGGCCCCCCTCCTGTGGCCGATTCCGGGCCCCGGGGACCCCTTCCCCGGGGCATGGCCAATTAATTTAATTTTTTTATAGAGAGGGGGCTGCAATACACCCCTCCCCAGGCCACTTCAAGGTCCCGAGGACCCCATACCCCGGGGCCGGCCTTTTAAAAAAAAAGAATCTAGCCCAGGGAACCCCATCCCCTGAGGCTGGCCCTCACCGTTGGGGACCCCCCAATACCCCCACGGTCCCACCGGCTTCCCGCCTCCTGCGGGAGCCAGCATTGCTTTTCCATATGGGGAGCAGCAAACATGCTGCTCCCCATATGGAAAAGCAATGTGCTTTGCTTCAGGTTTCTCTGCTCTCGCTTCAATGAAGCAAAGCAGTTTGCAATGGCAGGGCGGGAGCCGCGAGGCTCCTGCACTGCCATTGCAAACAGCAGTGTCTCGGGGCGGGCTCCCCGGGACACTGCAGGAGCCGGGGGGGGGGGGGTGCCGGTCCCCAGGGCCTAGACAAGGCTCCATTGTTCAGAAGCCCCAGGGACTACCACCCCCTCAGAGCCCCCCACCCATTTGAATCAAGCCCCAGGGGTGGCAGTCCCCGGGGCTGTGGGGGGCCGTGAGCCCCCCACCTATGTTTAGTTATAGCCCCGGGGGTGGGGGTCCCTGGGGCAGTGTGAGGGGGATTGGGACCCCCCACACTATTTTTTTAACATACCCCCGCGATTTGGCCCCCCCGGGGGCTAATAACCTTCAAAGTGCGGGAGCCCGCGCTACATTTTTTTTTTCAGCAGCGGGATGCGCAGATCCTATGTGCATCCCAGGATTGAAAAAAAAGGCCTAGGGGGTCAGGGTGTGTCTAACCTGCCCCCTTTTCATGTTTTGCAGCGGTTTTTGGGGAGTTTCTTGTGTTGACAGTCAATTAAAATACAGCTCGTGTACGGCACGGTGCGCGTAGGCTGCGCTTAGGGTACGCGGAAAGGCTCTGCGGGTCCACCGTGCCCATAGATATATAAATGCCTTCAACTGTCATTTTCTCAGGAACTACTGAAAGGATTTACACCAAATAAGGAAAAGGCACGAGTCTGAACCAAGAACTACATCTTTGCTACATTTGGTGCAATTCCGTTCAGCAGTTCGGGCTGTAGCTGCGGCTAAAGGTCCTATGGGAAATTGCATTGGGAAAACGTGTTTTGGGACCCCCCTTTTTTCTTGGCCCCCGCTTGATGAATCATCGTGAAACTTTCAGGATAGGAACGGACCGGAGCTCTCCAAAAGTTTGGAAAATTTGGGCAGATTTGTCAACCGGTGCCAAAGTTATTCCAAATAGAATGTTGCAGATTTCCTATGTATAATAGGTCCTAACTATAACTACCTACTGGCGACCGCTAGTAGGAGGTAATATATGTGTGTGTGTGTGTGTGTATATATGAGTGTGTATATATATATATATATATATATAACTGCTCCAGGAACACCACAAGCGAGTCACTCTTAGGGCGGGTGCTGCAACGCGGTGGTGTACCGCGATATTTATAAAAGCTCCACAATCCTTTCAATTCTCCGAAAAGAAGAAGCAGCACTCCCAGGATATCAGCAAAAGCGAGTTTTATTTCATTCTCAAGACAGGCGCATTTCGGGAAAGCTCCCTTCCTCTGTGTCAAACATTTACGCACTGCGCGGCGCCATTTTTAAAACAAACGATCAAACACAGGTGGTGAACACAAACTAGGGATGCTTGCGCAAATCATGCAATGGTGAGCGCCATTTGTAAATGGGATATTTACATCAAAGTGAGCATTTTCAAACAACAGTGCAATTCATTAGCTAGCTGCAGTTAAACATCTGCACAATTACACGATGTTGTCATTGTTTACTATCTTGCCGTGGATCGGCTATTGCAACCCAACCGGGTTGCTGCATCCCTCCTGTAAAACAATTACATCAATCGATGCATTATTTCATTCCAGTTTTCCACCAGATTTTAAAGAACTTCATCCAAAAACGTATTCTGTGTTGATCTAGAGCGGTACATTTATCTCCTTCAATCTCATTTAGAAATTTCATCATGCTGATTCTAAGTCTCCCTCACACCATACCACCTTTCCCCCGATAGCATAGATAAAGAACATACATGGCTCTTTCAATACAGAAACTTATCCTTAAATATTGCATACTAACTGTTTCGGTGCATGCATCTATTTAAAATCTTTTAAGAAACATGAAAAAACGTGCAAAAACATACAGAAACAGTATGTAGTGGATCCATAGAATATTTCACCTGAAAACAAATTGCATGGTATACACTTTACGCTCTTTCAACTGTGATTCTTCTGGCCCAAATGTACTGCCATCTCCTCCCCACTATTAAGGCCCCCAGGAACCTTTGTTTGCAGATCCACTATATATCGCGATTCCAGTCTCCTAAGCTTTTGTAACCTATCCCCTCCCCTCCTCCGAAGCCGCAGAGAATGCCTAGAACGCCACATTACCGCACTGGCCCCGACACCAAACAGCACAGCAGCATCTCTCCCCAGCGTCCTCCCAGCACCATGCAGAGCAGACAGGACGACCGAGCTGACTAAGGTACAGCTACAGTTTTCCCCTCACAGACTCACCCTGTTCCACCGCATCTGCTTCGTTAGCGGTCCGATCATAAACAAAAGGAAGAAACTCTCATAATACCGGCATGTTCTTTCCCCGAAACCAGAAGCCTCCCGCAACCGCAAATCAAGCGGCCGCCATGTTTCCCCGCCCTGATCGTGACGACTCTGAGGTCAGGACTGAGACATTCAACAAGATCGTCTTTACGGTCACGTCTCTCCCAATACAAAACAACTTGAAATTAAAACTTTACTTAATCTCATACTGGATGAGATCAGAGACATGAAAAAATCTCAAGAGAATGAGATAGCCGCTCTTCATCTTCGCCTTGGAAAAATCGAAGAGGCAGTGGCGGGCAACCCTGCAAGACTTCAAGAAGCCGAATCAAGGATTGCTCAGTTGGAGGATCTGATGAGCTCAATGCTCCTGAGAGTTAACTCGGTGACAGAAGACAAAATTGTCCTTGAGAATAAACTTGAAGAATTGGAGAACCATTCACACTGCTCTAATCTTCGGATTGTCGGAGTCCCAGAGGGGAGCGAGGGAGCTAATACTCTCTTATGGGTTGAATCATTCATAAAGCAAAAAGTGCTTCCTGATTTTACTGGAGATTTAACATTAACTAGGGCACATTGGGTTCCTGCTCATCCCATTCCTAATTCTAAGTTCCTTCGTACAATTTTGACTAACTTTGCTGACTATCGAGTAAAAGAGAACATTCTGACTAAGGCGATCCAGCAGAGACAGTTTTACAATAACGAGGGGACTAAATGTCAGATTATTGCAGATATGTCTGTGGTGGGGGCTCGCAGATGTAAAGAGTTTGCAAAACTCTTGTATCTATTTAAAGCTCAGGGGGCCCAGGCGTCTATTGCGCAGCAATCTAAGCTCAGGGTGTTAGTTAGAGGAAAATGTCATATGTTTTCGCGCATAGAGGAAGCCCAAGATTTATTGAAAGAGATCTCTAATGCAAAATGAATTTGTGATACTCTTGATTTTTTAATGTTGGATTCTCGTTTGTAAGGTTTTCATTGCTGTGGGGGGGTAGATCACCCAGGGTGCAGGTCCACGGCACCCAATAATGTAGAAGGGGGGAGATATGTGGATTGCGGGGCTTGTGGGGATGACCACATCTCTGGGACAGTACACGGGCTTTGGGGAGGGTGGGTGTGGGACTATTGCAGCACAAAGAGCATAACGAGCAGATGCAAACAACAGTTAGTTAATTGGAATAGGAGTCTGATTAAAAAATATTTACTGAGATATTGGAGATATGAACCCAACTAGAAAGTGCTGCATTATATCGGTAAATGCTAATGGTATGTTAAATAGACAGAAATATGGCGGGCTTATAAGATGGCTTACCACATTAAACCCTCAAGTCCTCTTTATTCAAGAAACCCATTTAAAACTAATTTACCTAGGCTTTTTATCCTGGGGGTATTTTCAAGAGCCTTTTTTGCCGCAGCGGAGGTTGTGATAAGAGGGGTAGCCATCTATTTTAGTAAAGATTTGGCCTGGGAATTTTTCCAAGTAAAGAGAGATCCCCGGGAAGATGGATATGGGTCATTGCGAGGCTTAACGGCCGTACTATGAATTTCCTAAATTATTACAGTCCAATTACGGATGATCCATCCGCTTTATTAACACGTCAGGAACTTCTTATAGGGGTCCCTGGTCAGATGATTCTGGGTGGGGATTTTAATTACATTCAAGATTTAATGGAAGACACCTCAAACAAGAATAAAAAACAGCTAAAGCCAAAGACTAAAAAAGTCCTTGAGGCGTTTATACAAGATTTTCAGCTAAACGACTCATGGCCTAAAATTAATTGTGGTAACCGAGAATATGCTTGCTTTTCTCACCAGTTTCAGACAGCTTCACAAATAGACTATGTCTTAACATCTCACTCTTTAGCTCTCGCAAAAGCTGAATTTGGGGTGAACGCTTTTGCGGACCACTCTTATGTTAGAGTGAAACTAAAAATTGAGGACTCGGGGAGGAGGAGGTCCAGGTGGCAGATGGACCGCCTTCTTCGCTAAGATCTTCGATCGGTAGAACATTTTAGAGGGTGGATACTTGATTTCTTGAAAAGCAATGAAGGGACTGTTGAACTTTTCTCAGTATGGGGTGGATTTAAGGCAGCAGTTCGTGGACAGATAATTGCCATTTCAGCAGCATAGATGAAAAAACAGCGCATGAAAATTGCGGAATTACAGCTAGCCCTGGAAAACAACTCAAGTTTACGGAATTCCCCCTTATGGGGTCAACTGGAAAAAGCTAAGAGGGCATTAAGGGATTTTTTTATCATAGAGGAAATTAATAGCTCACGGACCTATCAGAAAAGGGTCTACGAGGAAAGTCAAATGGTGGGAAAACTCCTTGCATGGTCCATGAAGACACAATAAGAATCAGCCCTTTTCACAGAGATTTTAGATCCCAAGACCAGTCTTTTAGTGACTGAAAAGATCGCTTGTGTTTTTGTTGAACACATCAACAGCTTTACACCACTAATCACAAAGTTCACCAAGAAGCAATAGATGAATATTTTGCAGGGGTAGAACTTCCAAGGCTATCTAACAACTTAGCGGAACAAATGCAATAGGATATACTTCCTGCAGAGATTTTTACAGTCTTAAAATCTATTGCTGGAGCGAAGGCTTGTGGCAAAGACGGACTGCCTATCGAATTTTGTAAAGCATTTGATAACAAACTGATCCCTTTTTTGAGGGAACTGTTTAATTATATAAAGCTTGGAGGAATGGTCCCACCTGAGTTTAAGAGGGCGATTGTGGTGAGTTTTGTGATAAAAGATAAAAATCCCAACAATGTTAATTCACAAAGACCAATTAAGCTGATTATATGATTTTGATGAAGATATGGGGACAGCATTTTACCCCACTAGCCCAGGAAGTGATTCACAAGGATCAGTCAGGGTTTTTCGCTGGGAGGACTCTGTGATCCAATACAGGGTTTCTGATTCAAGTGCTCGATTATTTTAATATCAATAAGACGCCAGCTTGTATTATGATGATCAACGCTGAAAAGGCGTTTGATCTTGTTAATTGAGATACCCTATTTTTTGGTTTATATAGGTTTGGTGTTTCATCTCAAGTTGTTACTATGCTTTGGAACATCTATCAGGGGGCTCAGGCTCACTTAGTAATTAATGCAACCCAGGTAGGGTCAGTGGACATCAATCGTGGGACCAGACAAGGGTGTCCGATTTTGCCCCTATTATTTACGTTCATTATAGATCCTCTGGCTACTAAAATTCGAGCAAATATAGATATTCAAGCCCCGATTCAGGGTATGGCAAAATTAAAACTGTTTGCTGATGATGCTATTTCATATCTTAACCCTGAAAGGCAGAATTTAGACCCGACCCTAGCCAAATTTAACCAATTTGAACATATTGGGGGCTATAAGATTAACCCAAATAAAACCGAGATTTTAACACTGAATACAGATACTGAGTTTCTTCCGGCGAATATAAAACAGCAGGCTCTTGGATCAGATCCAATACATTATCTGGGCATTTTTGTTCAGAGTCAGTATGAGCAGCTATTAAAATTGAATTTTGAGGCAACAAATAGGAAAATTGAGAAACTATTGTAAAATTGGTCACACCTTCCGTTAACCCTGATCGGTCGGGTCTCACTTATTAAAATGTCTATACTTCCTCTCTTGATTTTTCTGTTTTCCTACATACCAATTAATGTTAATGCTAGTTATTTTAGAGGGCTTGAATCTATGATCAGGTCATTTGTATGGAACAAGTAGGCTTCCAGAGTTAAACTTTCAATGTTACAACTTGACACTAATTTAGGCGGGCTGGCTCTATCGCATAATAGAACATAACCATGCACAAAGCGAAAGAGGCATGAGGCAAAGATGACTGCACCTATCATTTAGTCGGGTCGAAGTCAGTGCTACTTTTTTGGGTGCCAAGAATCTGACGTTCAATACCTCTAAACCTACTAGGATCTAAGATCCTATGAAACATAAACAAAACACTGTGATTCAGCACTCCACATAATCATTATAAAATACAACATTACACAATGCAAAACTATCATTCCATTCAGCAGGTCTGGTTTCAATTTTCTTTATTTAATTTCTTCTTAAGATCAGAGTAGCCAACGTGTTTCATCCCTAAGGACTTCTTCAGGGCAAAATTTAAATAAAAGGGGCTTTAATTACCGAGAGCATCATACTAATTAGCGAAAATTAAAACGACTGCACATTAGTCTATTTTATAAAAGGGAACACTTGCCATACATTTTAACATTGAAGAAGTATGTGAACAAGCCTCTTGTAGTTAAATTCTGATTGCACACAAGTGTGCCTCTAAGGGAGCAGTTTGCTACAAACTTCAGCACTAAGTGAACACAAGAAAAATACCCTTTTATCTCATTTTGCTCTGCAGAAGTCCTTGGGGACGAAAAGCGTTGACTACACTGATCTTAAAAAAGAAATTAAATAAAGAAACTTGAAACCAGACCTGCTGAATGGAATGATATTTTTGCATTGTGTAATGTTGTACTTCATAATGATTATGTGAAGTGCTGAATCACAGTGTTTTGTGCATATTAGAACATACTATGGGTCAGCAGTATTAGATTTAGCAGCATGTGCATTGTCCAGGACAGGTAGATTAGACAATTTCTTCTTGGATAAGATGATACAAGAAGCTGGCTCACAAACCCCAACATTCCTTAAAACTGCAAAACTCCCCAAAACAATTAGTTACAAAACTCTCCTGAATTTCTAGTAGACTACAGTCCTTTTTCAAGCAAAGCTACTTTTCGAGGCTCCACGCATTGAAGCTTAGCGAGTGTAAAAGCTTGGGTCTGCATTTCCACTCCAGTCATCCTAAAAGTTGGTAGGATTGTGGTCTGGAAGTATTGGGGCATTTTATTATTCAGGAGAGAGGGATCAAAGGGCAGGAAGTGTAGATCAGATGTCGTGATCACAATAAGCGGGTCTTTTTTCAAGATTTACAGATTATAAACGTTATAAATAAAATAAATCTTTTATGTGGTGGTGCTCCAACTAAATCTGGGATTGCGCTTATTTTTTGGCAATGTTAGAGGAGAGGGTAATTGGTATAGGCTACTGCGCTCCCAAAGTGAATCATTATTGATCGACAAGTTTTTGAAGAAAGTAACTCAGGAGACCAAATGTTCCTTCTCCAGTTTGGAGTGGCAGGCCCCATCTCTAAATGGTAGAAGAGCATTAAGAGCGGCCAGTTTTAAAAGAATGGCGTTTTTGTCTCATTTGTTGGCTTATTTTACCCCCAAAGCGTTGAATAAAATCTATCCTGAGGTAGAGAAGAGGTGTTTTCAATGTTTGGTTGAATATCAAGGAGGATGGAGACATATATTCCTCACCTGTTCAAAACTAGAGGGGTTTTGGGATCAGATCTTTGCGGCCATAAGTCGGGCATTCCAGAAATCACTCGACCCAACAGCTGAGGCATCCCTCTTTGGTAGAGCGAGCCTGGAGGTCAATTTGTCTAAATCGGAGGAGACATTTTTAGCCATCTCGACTCTGGCTGCTCGCTCCCTAGTTTTACGAAATTGGAGATCGACAGTAGCTCCCTCTTATGAGAAATGGCTAAATAAGATGAAGCGTAGCAGGACCTTTGAGGAAGCTTATGCACTGAGCGTAGGGGCTATCAAAAAGTGCTCCTGAAATCTAAGACAGGTCTTTTGATGGGGAGAGAAGGACATTTTAAAATGAAAGTAAAGTTATATGGAGGGAGTTCTGCTGGTTGGCTTATGATAAGAACTGTTTTTTATTTGTATAAAGATATTTTGTTTACAACTGTATTACATTCAATCAATTGAAAAATTTGCAGTCGGCATTTTAAGCTTGGTTTTGATGGATTTAATTAGATGTTTAGGCATCGTTCTATTGTAACTTATATGTCTTTGTTTTCTTGGTTTCTTATCCTGCTCGTTCTGCTCAACAAAAATAAATTATATAAAAAAAAAAGAGAAAAGGGCAAGAGGACTAGTATAAGGACAAAATATCTGCCACAAGAAATTTTCTGTTTGAACAAGTCTTTGCAGAGAAAAAGTGTGCAAATTTTATCATGGGCTTAATTCTACTATTCGTTCTTCTAACTTTGTCGGTACAATAGCCATCCAATCACAGGTTGACCATGTCTTGTTCTGGAAATTGTACAGCACTTTGCTACATTTCAGCGAAATTCTATGTAAATACCACATACATAGATGCTACGTTTTATTTTTATTTTGTATGTTTTGTTTGCACCATATCCATATTTTTTTCTGCTTCCAGTATAACTTGCTGGGATAAATATTGACTTTGGCAAAAGAGTGTAGGTTTGGAGTTTGAATTTGAATGTGTAGCTAACGATCCAATACTGAACTTACATGTTGCACTGCTCATATCTGATAAAAGACAAAACGAATTTCAGGAGCAAGAGTCATTAAGAGGTTGAGCAATCATTTGCACTGTGTGGATTACCAGTAGTATTAAAAGGGAATCTGCAAAGATAAAAAAGGAATATCCATAAGAATATTTTTTTTAAAAACTGATTTTTATTTTTAGTAATATACTCAAAGTTAACATCATTTTTGGTCACAAAGCAGGGTATTTTTCTCTGAGGGCTCCACATTCACTGAACTACATTAAAAGATGCTGGAAAATGGTTTCTAAACTAGCACAAGTGTAAGGAATTTCTAAAAAAGAATAAGAACATACATTATTTGGATAAATAATACCTTTTTTTCCTTAACACTGTTCTTAGGGAATCCCTTTTTCACACCAGGTTTTGTTATTAAATGCATGCTATGTAAATAGTAGTAGATCCTTTGTTTCTGAAGAGCACTGCCATCTTCTCACTAGCCCTTATTGAATGTTATGTGTGGCTCGGTGTCCAGAGACCAAAAGTAAAAAGCCTGTCCATTGTATAAAACATTTTGCCATCAATAGCAATGACAAACCCTATTCCCAGCTCCCACAACAGGTGCAGCAATGGACAGCTATAACCATTAAAAGGCACGAGGGACAGCAAAGCCCAACAAGTAAAAGGAATGGGCCCGAAATGTCACGATTGATCACTCACCTAAGAATCTAAAAGAAATGCTGTAAGACGGGTTAGAAATACCTTTTTTGAGCTTCACTACTTCTACACATCTAGAGAGAAATACTGCATAAGAAGGGGGTTTAAAATACCGTTTAAATTTGATAATAATAAAAGGCTTGATAGCTGCCTGATATTATTTACTAAAGAAATTACCAATGCTAACCACCCTCCAGGTTCATTTTTTTGGTCGGGTCTGTAGCCACGTTAAAGTGCAGACTAAAGACTACGTCTTCTCAAAAGTGATATTGCAACACTGAAAATATTTAAAATCTATGGAACTGGATGGAACCTTTCAAGGATCAATGAATTTATGGTTATGATTTAAGATTGAAGTTACCAAAATTAATATGAGGTGTCATCACCATTGATTGAAGAAAGAATACATTCAAGACAATAGGGAGAGCTGAAATATCATCTGAGTTGATCAAATAGGAAGACCATGCCTTCTTTATACTGTTGACTGCCTGCTATGAATGACCTACCCACTTGTTTATGTGGATTACATTTACCTGTTGTGCAGTCAAATATAAGAAAGTGTTGATTCTGAGCTGGTGAAACCACTTTGTACTACTTGAATGATCACGATGCAGTGGTGTAAGTTGCCTCTTCCTCGGAGCACTTCACACCAGTGCAGGGCACTTTAGAAAGTGTGGTACAGACAGGGCACTGGAATTATGTGACAGAAGAGGGCCAAATTATGTGGAAGGGTTTACTAAATTTTGGGGGAAGAAGAGGTAATTTATGCAGCGTAATGTGCCACATTTTGTGATAGTGTTACCTCATTATTTATCAATCATATACAAGAAGAGGCAACTGTGGTGTAGATGTCACACATCCCCACCTATGAAGCACAGTTCTGTTAGATATTGGTGCACGCACAATATTTTACATCCGTTGCCACGATGTACCTCAGCATGGTACCATAAAATATGGTAACAACTGCTCAAACCATATCAAAAATAAATACTGGAGCATTCTCACACCAGTAGAAAGATAACTATAAAGTATGGTACCCTGATAAGTTTGATTGTAGCCACTCAGTAGCATTTAGTCCTTGATAACTCCTCCTGAAAACAACAGTCCAGAGCTCATGGAAGATGGTGAGTTGTTTCTTTACTTGGTTTTAGCACCATCAAACATGGAATACAGTGGATTCAATCATAAAAGATACAGATAATTCACCCGACTCATGTTTCATCCCACCTCGGACGTTTCCATGGCTGATAGTGTACCATACAGAAAACACAGAACAAAGGGAAACACAATTGATTATCAAGGCAATAGTATTCCTGTAAGTTGTATTTTATAAGTGCTCCCTTGCACTCATGTGTATGCACCTACATGTCCTTAAAAGCAGAATTGTGGATACATAGCTTCCACTTAGCAACAGAACTTTCTATGTATGGTAAAAAAAAAAAAAACACTATAGCTCTTGGAAACATACTATCAAAGCAAGGTGATACTAAATCAGTGGTTATCGTAAGTTTAAAAGCCAGTCCAAAAAAAGTGTGAGATTTGCTCAGGCAGTGCCCACCACCGACATCCTTAATGCTAGAGAAATCAAAGAAGAAAAAAGTAGTCTTCAATATGAACCTTCACCATGGAGGAGGATAATTTGGGATTTAAAAAGGCTATTTTAGTTTGACACAAAAGAGGAGAGATGCAGCAACATCCTTAATTACATATATAAAGGAAATTGTTCCATAACATGTTAATCCATCTGAGCAGGTGTATCCACTTCAAATGTTATCCCCAGAATAATTGAGAAAATTACCTAAGAACAACTCAAGCAGTCAAAAAACAATCAATACAACACCATCAATGTATAAGATCCATTTTTGAAACAATATAGCTTATTGCCTGCAATATTGACCACCAAAAATCCACTAACCTGTTGTCTACTGTATAGCTTCCAATAAATAGAGTAATTCTCTAACACCTCTTCATAAGCAATTCTCTTCAAATATTTGCCAAAAAGCTTTAAGTTCCGTAATCATCCACTCTCATAGATGCTACAGCCCGGAGTTGAAAAAATTGACATTACAACTAAAAGTAGACGCATGGATGACTTCATACATATAAACAGACTAGCCTGCAACATTCGCTATAAAATGGCAACTGTGACTTGCCATAATGTAGTAATCTTATATTAGGAATGAAATTTGGACATAATGCCCAATGAGTAAGTAAACATACCAAATAATACGCTAGGGGCCCGATGTAGGTAAGTTAATTTTTCCGGTTCTTAAATACCGATTCATACCGAATCGGTATTTATGAATCGGAAAACTGAATGTAGCAAAAAAATCGGTAAAAAACTACCGAATCGGTAACAATCGGAATCCACACTCGGTAAATACCGATTCGGTAATCTCCGAATCGGTAATATCCGAATCGGTATCACCCATTCAACCCTATGGGCCTCCAGGCCCAGAGGAATGAATGGGAGATACCGAATCGGAAATTACCGATTCCGAGATTACCGAATCAGCATTTACCCAATCGGTAAAATCCGATCTCGAAAATTCGAATAGAAGACATGTGAGCCAGGTAACCAATCAGGGACACCCTCCACACCCCACAACAAAGCAACTGAGAAATCAACCAATCAGATGCAAGTACCACACCCCAGTACCTGGAGGTGGCCACACCCATGCAGGTGCAGAGCTACAGAACTGTTTGGAGAGCTGGAGGGAAGACAGAGGAGCAGGCTGCACTGAGCCCAGCAGAGCATCACCATGGAGTCCCAGGAAGGCCAGAAGGATGGAGGTGATAGAAAAAAGAAGCTAAAATTCAGCACAACTGAGCTCCAGGTGCTGGTGGGGGAGGTAGTGCAGCATTACAGCCAGCTTTTGGGGAGACAGTCCCTGCAAGTAGCAGAGTCTGTCAAAAGAAACACCTGGCTGGCGATCCAGAGCAAAGTAAATGCCCTAGGGGTCACACATCGGGAAATTGAAGATATCAAAAAAAGGTGGTATGATCTGAGGATCACCACCAAAAAGAAGATTGCAACCCAGAGGAAAGAATCCTTAGCCACAGGAGGAGGGAAGAGCCGTGCACCAAACCACACTGAACTGGAGCAGCTGCTGGAATCCACCATGGAGCCGGAATGCATACACGGGATTGGGGATGCTGACAGCTCAGCCAGAGCTGCAAGAAAGAAAGGTAAGATGCATGGACATGAATCCCCACCCATTCCCTGGCCCCTTCCCCAATGTGGGTGACTGAATCACAATCCAGAACACATGTCAGCACTCACCACCATTGGATCATGGTAGTCGTAGTCATAGGAACATACATCAAAGCAGCCAACACAGAATTCAGCATGCCATGCCACACTCCCCATACACAAGCAGTTGAGGCTTAGGAAATTGTGTGATAGGAATGTGTTTAATGAAGACACACAGGTGATCATTGTCCATGTCTGCCCACAGGAGAGTCATTGCGCAGTGCAGCGCAGGGAGGGGAGGCGAGTGCACCACCTACGGCTGCGAGGGAGAAGCCTTCAGACACATCAGGACCCAGCACTGTCCCTGAGGACACTTCCACAGCGCAGGCACCCACAGCATTGGAGGAAGACACCACAGCACAGCCACTGTCACCCCTGCTGTTTGGGACACAGACTCCGGAAGCACCTGCAGGTGCCACAACACCAACCTCAGGGTCTTCTGTGCATGTGAGGCCAAGGAGGCAGGATGTTCCACCACTCAGGATCCTAGAAAGCTCTGATGAAGAAGAGGTGGAGGTTCACACACCTAGCACTCCACCACTGGCTGGCAACGCAGGGCAACAGGGGTCATTAGGATCTGTGCGTGCAAGTGTCCGTGGTCGTAGGGCACGTGAGCGAGACGAGGGGCAGGATATGCAGGGGGTCTTTGCTGGTTTGGAAACCACTATGGTGAAGATCCAGCACTTGCAGGCCAAAGGGATCATGGCAGTGCACAGACAGGTGCGCATCCTGAACAGCAGGATGTCAAACATTGATCGGGGGATATGCCCCATGGCACTAGGAATGGAGTCCATGGCAAAAGGAATGGAGTCCATGGGAGAGGGGGTGAGGGAAATTGGTGTGCGCATGGGTTCCCTCTGTGACATGCTGGAGAGTGACCAGACAGAAAGGTGCAGGAATAGGCACGTACTTAAGCAGCAGAATAAGGCCATCAACCGGCTGGCAACTGCAACCACCCTGCTATGCCACCGGTCAGTGAACATGCAGACTGACATTGTGCACTGCTGCAGTGACTTGTCCAGGGGGATGGGGAGAGTGACCTCTGCTATGGAGGTACTGCTGACACAGCAGACAGCCACTGCTGGTAACACGTGTGTCGGGGACACAGAGGAGTCCACAAGCAGGAGTGGATCCAGCACGCCTGTACGGGACGTTCGTCGGAGCAGCAGGCTCCATGCAGAAGACCCTGGCACCACTGCGCAAGTTGACCCCGTAGCTCCCACACCATATTGCGTAAGCGCAGGCATTAACAAATAATCCTGAACACAGGACAGGTCACAGTGATGTGAACTTTGGCCACCTAGTGTGAAATGCGGATGTTGTTTGATTCATGTGGTCTGGTACATGTGAAGTGCAGTAGTGCATATTAAACTTCAGGAACTAAACATGCCTGTGTCTCCTCACTCTATTAGAAATATCTGGTTGTGATTTCAGCGCGTCTCAGTCTGCCATCTGTTGCTGGTGCTGCTCCTGCTGCATTGTGATCGGCTTGTTCTGTTCCATCATCTATGTCCTCATGATATGTGATTTCTACCTCTGTGCCCTCCTTGGTGGCAAGATTGTGCAGCATGGCGCAGGTCGCAATAATTTTGCAACAGACCATTGGCGTGCATTGCCGTGCACCTCCACTCTTATGGAGGCAGCGAAATCTGCTTTTAAGCAGTCCAAAAGTGCGTTCCACCACGCAACGTGTTGTTCTGTGTGCCACGTTGTAACGCCTTTCACTCCTGGTGGATGGATTCAGGTAGGGGGGGAGGACAAATGAACGCAGGGCATATGCACTGTCACCTGGGTGGAAAATGAAATAATGATTAGTCACATACTCATGATTGATCCTTCTGCATTGACTATCAGGGTGTCTCACAGTTATTTACCTAGTAGGTATCCATCCCCACAATCACCAGCAAGAAGGCGTGTGTATATCCCACTATTCTGGAAGATGTAGGAGTCGTGGGTACTCCCTGGAAATTTGGCAACAATGTCGGTAATGATGTTGGCAGCGTTGCAGATCACCTGCACATTGATTGAATGCGTAGACTTCCGGTTTCTATAAATGTATTCTGTTGCTGCAGGTGGGCATAGTGGGATGTGCGTGCCATCGATACAGCCTATGATGTGCGGGAAGTGTGCAAGTTGGTAGAAATTGGTTTTGGTCTTTGCTAGTTCAGTAGGTGTGTCAGGGAACTCAATGTAGTGTCCCATCCTCTGCATCATGGCGTCAAGGAATTTCCTGAAGAAACGTGATAGGCGGCTCTGGGACACCCCACCTACCATAGCAATCACATTCTGGTAGCTCCCAGAAGCAAGAAGGTGTAGGCAGCACAGCACCTGCACATGGGGTGGGATGGCGTGTGCTCTTGGGGTTGGGTGTTCCAGATATGGGTGGAGGTCCCTGATCAAGTCCAGGATGGTTCTGGGGTGTAGCCTGTACCTTTGCAGGATCTCTGGTTCAGTCAGTTGGAATAGGGTGATCCTCTGCCTATACACCTGCTCCTCCCTTAGCCAGACCCTCTCTCCTGCTGCCTGTATCCGTAGCCGCCTTGTCATTATGTAGAAAGAGGCCATTGTGGTTGCACTGTTGCATTTTGGGGCCTTCTTTTATATCCTGCACCTGGTTTCCACCTGCTTTCATTCCGTGGTAAATACCGACTCTTAAATACCGATTTTCATGGTATTCATATTTTTTGGGTTTCCTACATCTCGATATGCCATTTTTACCATTTCTGATTTACCGATTCGGTAAATAGGAATTCGGTATATTCCAATTCGGAAAATACCCATTTCTTATCTTACCATTTGTCAGTTACTGTAGCATGACCAGAAAGTGTTATCCCAACATGCACCATGATACAGTGACTGCTCCTTATTTAAAAAGTTCCAAAGCATTGCATTTATGACTCTTGCCGACACTATCATAAAGTGCCCGGTGTACCCTGGACAGATACAGTCACTGACACACTTCCTTATCCTACTATATTGATATAGAGGAACCCGTTACCTTGGACTTTGATAAGTCCTATGTGCACCTATTACAGAAACATCAAAATGACACTGTCACAAAGTCACCAGATATTCCCTCATCGTTGTTACAGACCTTATTTAAATACATCCGTGTATCAATGTATAGGTCAAAGCTGTTACCAGCAACCCATATGATTCTATTTTTTACAAAACTATTCCTGAATAAAACCTACTATGTCGCATAAACAGTGTCTCATTAGACAAAACAAATGTCCCTTTTCTTTAAAATACGCAATCACGCATTAATTCTTAAGTGTGTGTATCTAGTTCTCAAGGGTTAGAAAACAGATCCCACAGGCTATTGTCGTATTAACCAAGGTGCTTCAATCTTGGCCAATTCCGTGTTGACTTGCCGAATATCACCCCATATCAACATATTAGCCCTTGTTTGTAACAATCCCACAAGCCACAATGTAATAATGAATGGCTAAGCTCAATAAGAGTACAACCTCCCAGAAGAAAAAAAGGTTCAGCTCAATATGGCGAGCTGTCATGGTCTTACTCGAGGCAGCAAATGATACCCAAACAACTTATACTAGCAACCTCCATCGTATTTGAAACTATGTGGTCTTACCGTACAAGCACAATCAATGGTCGAGTGGGTCCTGCATCTGCAAAAAGTTAAATGCCAGCACCACGATTGATTTAATCGGTTAATGAACATTCATGTGATCCATGAAGATGGAAGACAGACCTACCGCCATCCGATTCATCATGCACCTTTTTTCCTTTATGCACCGGATATAAACCAAAGTCCATAAATGGACAGGCTGACAAACGTATTTCATTAACATCTTACAATGGTGTTAAGCCCAAGGCATGTCAAGAGCTCAGTCTCTTCCTTTCAGCACTGGATACAAAGCAACATCCATAGAAGTGTTGCTACATTTTTAGCAACTTTTGAACCAATTGAGCTTTTTGTTAAAATCTGCATATTATGCAGCTGATGATCGATTATGTGGCCTTACTGCAAGCACATACCTATATGAAAAACACTGCAGCCACACAATTGCATAATTTCAGTGGCCCTGGCTACATACAGCTTTAGCTGTTTATTGGCAGATCTATTGATTCCAATATACAAAGATGGGGGTTTGTGCCAGCCCCTTGCTCATGATTGGAAGGTTTTCTTTTTTGTCATACTTGTGTCCACTTGAACCTATGGGTTTCCCCTCTGTCCTATCCAGAAGCATTTAATTATGGCAATGTTCTTTTTGTTTGACTTCTATGCTTCCACTGCTGGCGTTGTTTGTAATAAGGGAACATTCTTTTTCTTTTCCATTAACCAATCCATGAGAGTGAATCGGATTTATTGCTCTCTTCCCTCTGTGCTTCTTCACCCTTCAATTTTCTCCATCCCCACTTACTCTTCTTGTTCTTTCCGCTTGTCTTGAGCTGATTCATAGCTTCCCCCACCCTTCCCTAAACCACTGTTTTTTTAAATAACATGCTGTCCTACCCTACCTCATTATCATCCCTTGCCCCTCGTCACCTCCTTCCCATGCACTTTTCCAACTTCATTTTTCTTTTTTTCTAATCTTTTCTTGATCCTACTGTGCTATTTCCTGAGGTCCATCTTAAAATGTATCTTTAACCAGTTGAAGATGGCCACCCACGAGTTTGCCTGCTAATGCATATGCCCTGGGCACCATGAAATTGGTTTGTAATATTTTAACAAACTAATTGAAAGAGCGATGGGCACACATTCAACACGGTCATCTTTAAAAGGATAGTTAAAATATTACATATGCAATTAAAGCTGTCCCCATGGATGCACACACAGCTGTGGCAGACATTTTTGAATTAATTTTTTATTCCTTAACAAGCTTATTTTATATTGCAGCAGCTACTCAACATCAAGCATTTGCAATGCAAGAGGTCTTGCATACACGCAAGTTTGACCTATTGCCATTGTAAATTACAATGCCTTTTATTTATGTTTTGGGTTTTTACAACATAAATAAAAGACATTGGGCCAGATGTAGGTGGCCAAATAGCGAGCGCTAACGCTGAAATTTGCAGAATTTCAGCGTTTGCGATCGCTATTTGGCAGCGAGCAATGTAGGTAAGTTGAAACCTACTAGCAAAATAAGGAATCGCAGAATTGTGATTCCTTATTTTGCTCTTGCATTTAAGGAATTGCAAATTGAGATTCCTTAAATGCAATGTAGGTAGCACAAAAGAAAGTGCACTTTAGCATTAAGGAATCGCTAAATACCACTGACTTTAAGTTGGTGGTATTTAGCGATTTACTTTCAAAAAACACTTTTTTGCTTTTTTTAAGTGCCCTGTGGCACACATGTATGCCCTTAGGGCATGTATGTGCACCACATTTCAGGGTGTTCATTTGGAACCCTGGCACACTTGAAATTGTGCCCGCAATTTCGAGTGCCTCTTGGTGACTCGCAAATTGCGGGAGCAATTCCTATACATTCCTATGGGCCTCTTGGCCCTTAGGAATGAATGGGAAAGTATTTCTTATTCGCGAATCGCAATTTGCGATTCACAATAAAGGAATATTAAGGAATTGCAAAAAATATTGCGATTCCTACCTACATGGCATTTTGCGATTCCTTAATAGCAATTCCCTAAAAATCGCTATTAAGGAATCACAAACATGAATTTACCTAAATCTTGTCCATTGTCATTTACAATACTAATAGCGTAAACTCTCGCAAATGCAAGACCTATTGCATTGCAATAAAGGGCCTTATCAACCTGCAATTTCTGAGCTATTTTGATATTTAGCAAATCTGAGTTTCTGTGCAGTTTAAAGCTAGTTTGTTACATTGCATTTTTAATCCATGCGATCCTCCTTTATAAATATGAACTGCAGTTATTTCCTATAGTTTTGACATATATTAAAATATGTGGATTGTTTCACACATATATTTGTAAAAGCAATTTTCTTGCATGGATGAGGTGTCATTGACTTTTTGCAGTGGAGAGCAGCACACAGACAATTTCCTTATTGGACCTCCAATTTCTGTTGATAATAGCATCAATTTCACTAGGTTTACTGTATAATAATCAGCCACATGGAGTGTACAGAAATGACAGGTGGGAGGTAATACACTTTTGGACATGTACATAATTGACCAAATTGATGAATTGGTGCACTGTGGTCTTGAACTAAGAAAACAAGAAAGTGCTGGAGTAAACTACATATCCGCACTTCTCTCATACTTAGCTGATGATTGCTATTAAGAAGGCCATTTCCAGATTACATACAACCAGTCTTCATATGGGGGTAAACAACTGACATAAATGATGGTCACCTGTATTCTCAGATTCTTTTCTCAGCCCCAAAATTAGATTTTTCCTTGTCTCTAAAATGACTCCTTCATTTCCCGTAAGAGTTCATGGATCCTCATAGCCTAGCAACGTCATAAACAGAGGTGACACCCCAAGGTTTTAACAAAGATCCTTGATCTGCCAAGCAGCCTGTATTAGAGTGATGGCCAGAGCCTGAGGTCCTCATTAATTTGAGAGAGTATCCTCACTTACGGCCCTATAGAACCAGGGCGGGGTACAGATCTTAACACATTGTATTCTACTACTTTCTTCTCCCTCCCTTTCATAGACATAAGAATGTGAGACCGGTGTCATTTATCACTCTTCTTCAGACAAGACCCTAGCAGCCATTTGCACACAGAGTAAATGTAAATGTAAATGTGTGGGACTTGTAAAGCGCACTGCTGCCCGTAAGCGTCCTGGCGCTGAAGACCGCTGGGGAACCTGTCCTGGCTTTCCCTGTGAGATGGTCCCTTCTAGGTATCTCCAAGGTGAAACCAGGCATCCCCGGCGTCTGTGGGGGGCCGTTGTAGAGATGTGGCAAGCTTAATGCCCAGAGTTGCCGAGTGTGATCCCTGGTTAGAGTAGGCACCGAGGCGAGAATTATCGAGTCCGCTGACCCTGGTCCACGACCCTGCCGCTTCAGGAATTGAACCCTGGTCCCGGGCTGTTCTCTGCTTCCGGGTCTGCCGCCTCTAACCAGTGAGCCACACCATTCCACTCCAGAGTATGCTTTGTGTCAGGATCACTTAATTCCTATTTTAAGCCAGGGGTAGCTCAATGAGCAGATCGCTTGCTGCTGGAAAACAATGATGGTTTAAGAGTTTAAATATGGTAAGGCTGGCTTGGCATTCCATCCTCTCCAGCATCTGTAAATTGAGTTGGCTAATAGTAGTAGTCATAATTTACAGTGCAACAGAAATGTGCAATGAACCACTATAAGAGAACTGATTTATTAATGTTTACCTAACGAGAAGTTTTCATATAAACAGGCGTTGGGGTAGGAACACCTGTCATTGGGCAGTGTGTCCACCTCATAAAGGGACCAACAGTCTTTCTGTCCACTTTGGGCAAACTGGGAGATTAAACCTCAATCTGCTCCCCCTCCCCATGGATCCACAAATCAGGGGAAAATGTTATGCTTTAAATGTGGTGAGGGTGGCTCATCCTTGCATCAGGCCATACCCCACCTGCAAATCCCCAGATTGAAGTGTTTACCCCAAATCTGCCCAAAGATGGCGGGGTGAGGTGGAAGGTAGTTCACAAGATGCCAAGGATAGATGTATTTTTTTAAAGAATGGGGTGAGTGTTGGTCCATCCTGTCATCTGGCTGTACATCAAACTCTAGCTCCTCTAACTGTCTTTCTGCACCTCTGATATCAACATCATCCACATAATTGTGGCAAACATGTGGACATTTGGATTCTTTTGGTCTTAAATTTGCTATACAAGCTAATAGAGAGGGGGTTAACCTGGGTGTCAACATGTTTGTGTGGTGCCCAGGAGTGGGACTGCAGTGTAGTGTCAAAATAGGAAACCTCACAATCTCTTCATAATTTTGTCCCTGATGGTCTGGTAGAATTTCCGGCCTCTAATTGGACAGGCAGAAAAGTGGTAAACACCCCAATCTGCCCATTGGGTGGAGTAGGGAACCAGAAGCCCAACAGACTACTAAAGAAAGAAAAGGAAGTGCAGTGCCATTTTAGCATCAGTCCCCAATCTCCAGCACCAGACAGTATTTTTGTCACCAGGAACGTGAGAGGTAGAACTCAAAATGTACCCCCTCTCTGCTAGCTCATACGTCACAACTACACCCAAAGAAATCCCACTTTCATCTCACTTCCATGATTAACAGCTGCATTACTCAAGCTCTGGATCAGTTGGCAGCCAGACAGCCCTGCCACACCGGCCATTTCTGAAACCTACTGATCTAGGGGATTCCAGGGTGATTTGGCTTGTGTTGATCCCAGCATATTTTCATACCCAGCATGCCCTGGGTATGTCAAAGTTTTGGTGAAAAAAGAGGCTTTTTCCCCACATTTATGTGACAGAACCCTTGGGCACTCCCAGCTAACGGCCAAAGTCTTACCACCCTGCGCACCAAGAATTCTCTAGATTGAAACACTGGCTTCCATGGGTGACTGGAAGTAATGCATTAGAGCAGACGAAAATTATAACCATGTGAAGGCCTCATTGACACCATATGAACAACACACAGTCCAAGCCTCACAAACAATGTACTGTTGTTATTGAGAGAAGTGAGTGAACACTGAGTGGTAGGAAGTTTGTGGATCACTGTAGATTATGGAACCTCCTCTCAGAATGTAAGGAAAATCTGTTATTTTAGCCAAAGTTTGAAATTTTTAGGTCCTCCTGGGTACAAAAACATCGTAGAATCCAAGCAAGTCACATCGCCTCAGTCTTTACTGGGTGTATAGTTTCTGGAAATGTCGGGTTTGGAAGATTTCCCAGGGTGTTGGCCTAGCACTAGCCCAAATACTCCTGCTTCCCTTCTCATTAGAAGGGGTCAATTTGCAAGGCAAAATCTTGCTGTCTCTAAACAGTGTTATGGAGCCTTTACTGCTTCAGGCAATTGACCCAGCCACAGAAGTGGGGGTATCTTTTTTATCGGGAGAAGTGTGGAAATGTTGGGTGGTGGGAATTATGGTGGATCCTTGAGTCCAGGGAGTGAAGGTTTCTGATCCCAACAGTGCTCTGAGACCATAGTACGTCAATACAACACCATGCACTCGTCTGTAAAAGTAGCATAACATGCCACAAATTGAGATTAAAACACTCTTTCCAAAGCTAATATGATTTTTGTAGTTGTGGTGATGTTTTCAAGTAGCCTTTGCCTATCAAATGTTGTTGAATAACTATGGAGCTTAGAAGCCTCGCATGGTTACTGAAAGTCTGCTAAAAATTACTTCAGTACACGCTGCAAGTCAAACATAAATTTACTGAAGTTGACACTTTGTCATCAGCTGTACTGCAGTCTTCAAATAACCGTTTTCCAACACATTTGAGCGCTGAAATTACGTTTCTTTGAATCCCTAAGCTGACAGCTTTGGTGACTTCAGATGTTTAATGATTCTGCTGTTATTCAAAGCTAGTATTTTCTCTGTACTGTCACATCCACGTTTCAGTCAATCACAGCGGGTGTCTCTTTATTCTGGTCGATATTTACATCGTGTGTGATTGAGCTCTCCTGCACTGGAACATAAAGGATCCTCCATACACAAGAATATTTTCACAAGAATGGGGGCCTTCAGCTCCTCTTAAATGTAGAGATATTGCAAGGGAATGGCCAGGACGCTGTTCTGACGACTGTGACAAATCAGAAACTATAGAAATTGTATGATTCCCACTTGCATGTTTTTATTTAAATTCTTTCAAATTAAGGTACTGTTGCCTTACATCTGATGAAGCGCCAGTTGCCTCAGGAGAGGAAAAACACATTAAGATTCCCCTTTCTTTTGGCATATTGTTTACCATATTGAGAATGTTGATAAAAATGCATTTATGTACAAACACTAGCCTGCCTTTTGAGAAAGAACGTTGTGATAAAGTTGATTAACACCAGAAGAAAAATTGCTCTAAATTGATTTTGAGACAAATGAGATACTTTCGTTGTGTAGCCATTCCTACATATGAATTCATTTGAAACGTGGGTGTTCAATACAATTAAAATATTGTGCAATGGTTGCAGATCTGTTTAATATTTTCAAGGATGTGTGGATAGTGGCTAAGATTCATGCCTGTGGAGCAGCATAATTTTGCCCCGCCCTTTTATGTTTAACTAGGCCTTTTAGACTTGGCTTTTTCAGCGGGTTCACCCCCAGACTTTTTGCTTATTGATCTCCTGTTTTTGACTTTGTTTTTGTTAGTTCTAGGACAATGGGCATTTTACCACTGCTATTCAGTGCTAAAGTGCATATGCTCTCCATGTAAATTGTGTTTATGGATTGTTGTTTCCATTATTGGCTTATTTGATTTACTACTCAGTCTCTAGTGCAGTGCACTATTTGTGCCCAGGGCCTGTAAATCAAATGCTGCTTGTTGGTCTGCAGTACTGATTGTGCCACCCACACAGTCAGCCTTTCAAAGGTGTCAGAGACGTGCCACTGCAGTGTCTGCATGCAGTTTTTACTCTTTTCCTTACACATAAGGCACCCCAAAGGTAGGCCCAAGGTTTCCCCGTGGTCATGGTGCAGAGTATGTGAATTGTAGGACATGTACTGATTTGTGTGACATGTCCTGATAGTGAAATACTGCCAATTTTGATTTCTCTGTTGAAAGGCTATCTCTCCCCTAGGTTAACATGGGAGCTGCTTGGTAACAGTACACCAAGGTAGCTTGCCAGTGGAGGCTAACTGAACAAGCATTGGCAATGCCAATCGGTCTCACCATATTTGTTGAGTTTAGTGGTGTAGTTATTAATAAAGTGTAGTATTATAATGCTAATGTTATGTTAAGTAGACATGAACAGAAACGTTTATAACGTATTGCTTAATGTTTTATTTAAAATATTTGTTAGTGCTATTTTTTAGCTTTTTTTTGTAAAATTTGTTCATTACGAATAACTCCCCACCCAGGCTAGAGAATCGCAGGGAGAACAAATGGACCCTGCCATCAGGGCCCCGGGTCCTAATGCAGCACCCGGGTGAAGGGAGGCACTATATTCATTGGTAACAACGTCTTCTGCTCCGTGATGGTGCAAACATGTGGTGCTGACATTTCACCTGATTAAAAGACATTGTTCAACATGGAAGTTGTGCAAACTGTTTGTACAATTGTCACTGCTCATGTAATAAGCAACTGAGTAACATGATTGTACCTTTACATGAGTCTCACCTTTCACGTTTGGAAAGGGTAGAGCCTATTATTAGCATTGCAAAGAGTATTGGATGGTAAAAAAGAGGCTTTTTTTTTATTCGGTGAAGAACATTATGTAGCCTGGAGCAAACTCCGCCTGCTCCGTCCTTTTTTCTACAAGCAGCAAACATCAATCTTCTCATTTGCACATTGGTGCAAATTGATAAATAATAGTGAATAATCTCCAAATGTGAGTAGGTTGTGCTATGAGGTTTTCATAAACGTTACGAAATTAAAGCAGTGCTATGCACACTTTCCAGGCTAAATAAACCACTTTGCATCAACACTTTTTCCCTTTTTTAAAAATAAAAAGTGGCTGTGATAAAGATGAGACAAACTATGTCTTGGATACTCTAAAGTTGTGGGACTCCACTGCTGAACCCCTGCGTGCAGTCTTGCCAGAAACTTAACGCGTTTTGTCTAATTAACAAAATATTTGTTTTTACATGAGGAAGAGGTGGTCCCCACAAAGCGTTTTCTGGGACACAAACCGAGCACGTTACCCTTAACCACTTGCATGCGCGGCGAATGTACGCGCTGTGCGGCCGTTTTAAAGAGTGGGCGGGATCATGACGGCCCCCAGCCGTCATCAGCACACGCCCACCGTTATGCATGACGGACGGGGGCCGTCATAAGCATGGAAGGGGTTAATTACAGCTCAGCATTTAGTGGGAGAAATAGTCCTCAAAGTTGTTTTTTGCAGTAAAGACTTTTCCACTGTCATAATGAGAAAATAAATGATTTTCCAAACATTTCATCTTTGATAACGTGTACAAATCCTGAACTTGTCTCCAGTGAGGGTGGAATAAAAATTGTGCCTCTTCCAGGAGTGGTCTCACAACAAAGATTAACATGTAGCTGCCGGGGCAGCTCAGATTTACCCCGTCAGCCTTTTATCATGTTCTCAAAAATTAGCATCGAAAGCAAATTACTCAAAGGTTAAAATGAGCATCGGTTTTTATATATTATACTTGTATATTAATTGTGTAAGGCACTTCATGTTCTTTACAGGAGAGATTTATGCTTCAGAAGCAGCAGTTTCTAAAATGAAAATATGGGCTCAGAGTAACAAGCTTTATTAAGGGTGCACTCATTTAATTATGATCAAATAATGCATTGTACCCACCTGGCAGCAATGGATTGGGAAAAATAAAAACATCTGTCCTGAAGGAGACTGTTAGGGAGTGAATTCGAATAATTACATTTTATCCTTGTCTTTAAAGATCGTGTATGTAAGTGACAGCAATGGTGACACTGTTCAAAATTGAGACATTTTAGTTAAAACAAATAGACATTTTAGTTAAATAAGCGAAGCTAAGGAGAGCCTACTCCAGACAATGTGTTTTTTAGGATTATACATGTGATGGGGGTCCGGTCCGCCCTGTGGGCGGGGCTGATCAGTGTAAAATAATATATAAATATACCTGCTAGACTCAGTTCTTCTATCTATCTATCTATCTATCTATCTATCTATCTATCTATCTATCTATCTATCTATCTATCTATCTATCTATCTATCTATCTATCTATCTATCTATCTATCTATCTAATTGTCTGTCTGTCTATCTATTGAACTTTTGCGTAAAATTTGTTTTGACTAACTGCACAAGTAAGGCAGCCGTATGGATGTGAAATCATTTGATATATCTGTATATGAACTCCCACAAGCTCAAAAGCTTGGGCTGAAAACATATTCATCCCACAGCCATCACCGCCTTCCAAATGTCGCTTTCTTCCAAGTTTTTCTTCTAATCCACCCCCTTCTACCACCCTGTGCCATAGTGAACCTGGGAGGGAGGGATATTTAGGGAAATATTGAAACCATAAATTCGAACTGTGATATTGTCAGCAGCATGTGCGATGGCCGTGCCAGGACCAACGTGAAAGTTCTCAGAGGTAGACAGGAGAAGTCACGAGGACGTGTGCCCTCCCGAAAAGAATCATTTATATAAATATATGTTTACCATCAAAAAAGCAAAAAGCGGAATTAATTTTCTTAACTCTCTGACTGTGGTGTCCAGGCCTGGCTGGCCACATGTTACGCGAAGGATAGGCCTCTAGCGTGGCAACGCAGCAAAGAGGGACACAGACACTCAGTTACAGATACTGGGCTAAGACTCGAGCGGTCTTACGCCCCTTTATTTTATCTCAAGGGCGAGCCCGCCCTCAGGGTGCTTGCATTCGTGTGGGTGCTGGGTGAATGGCCCGGGTGACACCGTTACTACATCCCTCCAATCACATTTGCAACCTCAGTCCTTTTCGCACCACTCAAAGTCCTTTAGCCTTTTGCTGGGGACAGGGTTTGGTGGGAGACCATACCTCTGGCTCTGGGGTTCCTCTTCTGTTCCTGACCCCATGGCTCCTCCTTCTGACTCAGGGGACATGGCCCCAGGACTCCGCTGTTCTCCTCCCGTTCCTGACTCTTCTTCTTCTTAGCGTGGCACGGGGGCAGGACTGCTGATAGGAGTGCTCGTTGGCGCCGTTCCTCCTTCTTACTCGGATTCTTCAGTGGCACCATCAGCTATCACCATTTCACTTTCCACTCTCTTGAACCAAGATGTGTTCCTGGTAACCACACGAGTCCCACGCATTGCCGATACCATGGTCCCTTGCACAATGATGACCTCCCACACTTCCGGCTCATACGTGGTGCGGTACTTCCAGCTAGGGTAGCGGTCCTTCACGATGACCCGGTCACCAACTCGGATGTTAATCGGTCGAGATCTGCAATCCTGGCTCGCTTTATCATTGGTCACCTTTCGCTGAGACTGGGCAGCTTCAGGATTCATCGCTGGGGCACTCCACGAGGGGTCCGCAGGGATGCTGTCCCTCGGCGCTCTTTGGAACATGAGGTGGGCCGGTACACGACTGGGTGGTGCAGTGCGGCGTCTAGCAATAAGCAGTTAGGAATTGCTGAAGGCACTGTTCGACGTCCTCCCATTTTTCCACTCTGATCCAGAGAGCTTGGTTCATTATTCGCATAAACACTCCACCTCACCATTTGCCTGGGGCCACTGTGGCGTGATCTTGTGATGTCGAATGGCACGGGAGGCCAAGTACTCTTGAAACTCTTTTCCTTGAAATGGTGGGCCATTATCTGACTTGATTTCTTCCGGCAGTCCCATTGTGGTGAAACGTGGTCAAGGCGCTCTAGTGCGGTCCATACATGTTGAAAGGCTGTTGACGACACCACTTCCACCACAAGGGAACTTGGAATGCGAGTCGGCGAGAACCAGGGTGCTTCGGCCATCGGGAAATTACCCAAAATCGAGACTCACTTTGGTCCAGGGCTCCTGGCATGGGTCTTCAGTAATCACAGGATGGGGTGCCGGGTCACCTCCCGTGATATTGCAAAAGTGGCAGGTGCGGATGACCTCTTTGACCATGGCATCCATGCCGGAAACCAGACCTTGCTTCATCACCTGGCTTTGTCTTCGATATCCCCTGATGCCCTTGGTGCACCAGATGGACCACTCTCTCTTGAAGGCTCTTCGGAATCACTAGGGTGGTGCCTCGCAGCACAAATCCGTGAAGACCCTCGCTGAGCTCGCTCTGCGCTTTCCACATCTGTTGCAGAAACAGTCTTTTGTCCGCTGTCAGCGCACTAATTCAGTCGAGAAAGTGACGCAAGTTTCTGTTGGCCAACGTGGTCTTGACCTTGACAAGGCACTCATCAGACTCAGTCGCCTTCCCCATGTCCTCAAGCGTGAGAGAAACTGGGCACGCTTCAAGGGATACATTCCGGACATACTCCTCAGTGCAGTCTTCATCAGATAGCGGCTTGAATGGCACAGGCAGGCTGGGGTGCCTCTACAGAAAGTCGGCAGGATTGTTGACCCCGGAGGAAAGATCACATCGAAGTTGGGCTGCCCACCACTCGTTCCGGGGAGGAGCCAGCTGAGATGTTGTGGAGAAGAGGGGGATGAGAGGCTGTGATCCGTGACCACTCTAAATTTGTGTCGATATAAATAGAGATGGAAATGCTGGCACGCCCATTTGATGGCAGGGCCTCGTTCTCTATCTGCGCATAGCGCATCTCTGTTCCAGTCAGCGCCCAGCTGGTGTATGCAGTTGGGACCCACTCCTTGGACTCTGTCTCTTGCATCTGGACCACGCCCAGCCCTACCGGGCTTGCATCAACCACCACTTCGGTGCGCCGATGGGGGCAAAAGTATGTCATCACTTTGTCATTGATGAGTGCGGAGTGGTTCGGAAAGAGAACCCAGGTGGGGGATGAACCGGCCACAATACGTGGCCATTCCTAGGAAGCAGCGGACCTCTATGGGCGACGTGGGCCTCAGGGCAGCTCGTATGGCCGCTGCTTTCTTAGGATCGACCTGCAGGCCATCACTGGAGAAAATGTAGCCGAAGAAATCCACCGTCTCCTGATAGAATGATCAATTTGCTTTGTGCAAGGTGAGTCCGTATTCTGCTAGCCATTGAAGAGTGGCCCTGAGATGCACGTGGTGCTCCTCCAGTGTCTTAGAGAATAATAGGATGTATTCACTCAAATTTATAACACCTTTCAGTGAGTGATCAGACACTCCAAAGCTCAATCTCTAATACCGACGTAGTCCCACATGAGTGGAGAAGGTTGTGATGTTCCTACTGTCGGGTTGGAGCTCGAGCTGATGGTAGCCGCCATTGAGATTGAGTTTGGTGAACCACTTAGGCCCATTGAGGTCTGCCACGATGTCATCCATGGTGGGTGTAAGATCATGTTCCCTCTTCATGGCCTTTTTCGGAAGACGCATGTCGACACAGAGTCGAATGGCTCCCGACTGCTTTGGTTTGCGAACTACAACCAAAGGCGACACCCAAGGGGTGGGGCCAAACACCTTCTCTATCACGCCTAGCTGCTTCAGCTTCTTCAACTCCTCCTCTACTTGAGGGCATAGGTGGACCCAACAGTGTCTCAAAGCCACGGGCTTGACTGTCGGATTGATGTGCAGCTTGAACGTTTTCCTTTTGAGGCATCCCAGGCCCTTGAATAACATGGAGAAGTCTTTGAGAATTCCACGGCCGTGCAGATCGTGCACCTTGTTCGCGACAAAAAACAACTCCAGGTCCTCCGCCATGAGACAGCTGAGGAGGGTTCCTCGCTTCCCTTCCATGGTGTGAAACCTTGTGTTGAGGCAATGGCCCTCATTGGCAACTTCGACTTCCATGACTCCTCGTAGGGGAAGCTGCTCGTTTCCGTTGTATGTGTATATTCTCGGCCTGGACGGTAAGAGCGGAGGAAGCAGTGATAGCCATTCATATTGATCGATGTCCATTACTTTTACTGATGCCCCGGTGTCTATGAGAGCAATCACGGGGACTCAGCCACTATGATGGTACACATGGGTCGCGGCTGGCGCCTTGTGCCTTCTCGTCCAACAAATGACACAAAGAACACGAAGTGGTTGAGCTTTCCACATTGGGAGCAGGTTTTCCCTTTCGCAAAACACCACCCTGATGAATGGTGATCCAACGCACAATTATCACATGCACTTCTTTGGGGCATTCTTGTAGGTCCTCTAGACGACGTCGGCCATGTCTGAATAGTGTCCACTCTCTCCTCCTTAACCACAGGGGGTCGTGGTGGTGCATGGCCGGTTGAGAGACGCCTTGATCTCATTTGCACGAGCATTTGACAGCTCGTGGGACCTGGCGAGCACAAGAATCTCATCTAGACTGATGCCCGGTTGTCGTAGTATCAGGCGACGCAGTGTCACTAAACGACATTCCTAAATGGCTTGCGCTCTGATCTCCTCCCTCTGGTCTGGCAGCGTGCAGGAACTCACCAACTTCTGTAGACGGGTGTAGAAAGCATCTATGGTCTCAGCTTCTCCTTGTCATGCTTGTCGGAGCTTGAAACGCCTGAAGTCAGGTCGAAGTGCCTGTTCACGGCCGTAACCACCCTATTGTAGTCATCATCCGGACCTGTGTTGGGCAATGTCTCCAATAAATCATACAGCTCACCCCCTCCTTAGCACATGAGAAGCGACCTCTTCACCCTTCCGTCGGTCTCCTGCAAACCCACAAAGTAGTGGTCCAGGCGGCCGATCCAGGACTTCCAGCTCGCTGCCGCTGTGACAGGTTCTGAGAGTATGCTGAATGGTGGTAGGGGGGAGGTCATGGCCTGACCTGGTCGAAGATGATCCGGTACGGCCACCTGCTGCGGAGCTGGTGGCTGTACCCCAGGGGCGTTGCCTCCCCCCCTGTGTCGAGCGCATTCATCTCTGGTCACCTGTAGGCTTTGCTGAATCCTTTGGGCGCGTGCTGCAGAGTGCAGTGCCACTGGTTTTGGGGCACCTCTAAATCACTGCCAGTTGTGGCAAGCGTGGCTGGACGCCGACTGAATTGTAGTGGTGAGGGTGCCAGCACGCAGGTAGCTCCAGGCGATGTGGGCAGTGTTCTAAACAACCTCCAGGCACAGAGGCTAGGTGTGAGGCACCGGCACACAGGGGAGCCAGCTAGATTAGTAGTGGTGCAAACGCCTGCAGGCGGCGAGCTTCTGGTGCTTTGGAGGGCGGTCTGTGCAATCCCCAGGTGGAGGTGGGCAGATAAGGGGCACTCGCGCATGTCTTTGCTAAACTGCTGCCCAATGCACATGCAGGCTGAAAGACCAGGAGGAAGAGACATACGCGGGGAGGCGCTGCTGAGGGCCCCAGACTTCTTCGCCGCTCCACCCTCGCGAGGAGCTGCTCTTCAGCCCGCCGGCTGCAAGCTCGACCACGTTACTGTGGGAGCATGGCGCATGGCTGGGCCTTGTTCACACTGGGTGCAGGCTCGACCACACCGTAGTGGGAGCAGCGTGTCTGGTGTTCGGGCAGACACGTGGAAGGCAGGAGTAGCCTCACCTCGTGGTCATAGACTCAGGTGCTGCTGGCCATCCTTCCGCATGAACCAGGCATAGGGGCAGGCCGACAGTCAACCGTGCTGTGCGGGGTGGGCACCCACCGATGAGGCACACGACACGCGACATCCACTGATGAGGGGGAGCCACTCACGCTCCGCGGGGATCCTCTTTGGCGGCAGCCAGCCGCGACCACCAGCACCAGGAGCGATTGAGGTCAGTGGGGCACGGCAGAGGCACGGGTGGGTCCCACCTTCGTCACTAATGTGGTGTCCAGGCCTGGCTGGACACATGCTGCATGGAGGATAGGCCTCTAGCGTGCCAACTCAGCAAAGAGGGACACAGACACTCAGTAACAGGTACTGGGCTAAGACCCAGAGCGGTCTTACTCCCCTTTATTTAACCCTCGGGCAAGCCTGCCCTCAGGGTGCATGCGTGCGTGTGGGTGCTGCATGAACCGGCCGGGTGGCACCGTCACCACACCAACGATTAGCAGGCAGAAAGGTGGGACTTCAGTGGGTTTTGACTGTTTTCCTTGACAAGAGCAATAAATAAATGATGCAGAAAAGTAAAACAGAAAAAAATCATATTTAGAAACAGTAAAATACAAATTGAACACAGCCTTTCAAACAAGAGCATTTCTCCATAAAGACAAGCGTTTTGCAAACCTGCCGCCTTTTGATAGCGCCGTAACTTTTCTCTAAATCTTTTTATTTACAGTTTACCAACAAAAGCGATAGAAAAATATATAAAAATATAACAAGGGACGGACGACGGGCTGCTTGTACAATGAGAGCGTGCATCATGCACTGAAATGTTGCAGGAAAGTATGTTGTGCCTGCAGTAGTAAAAAACTCATTAAAGAATTAAAGAAAATAGTGCTTACAGACTAAAAAAGATGTACTGTGTAACAACCGAGGTAAAGGGGCCAGTAGCCATGGGAGGTTACAAATGAAGACAAGGCCGTACTAATGAGGGACTATCAAGCAAATTACTGAATCAGAAGGCAGCATTTATGAAGGACAAGGATAGAAGCCAATGACAAATGTGGGCGGAGAGTGGTCAAGGCGACTCTTCCATACTCTACGACAGCAGTTTTGCTTAACAGCGCATGTGCACTAACTCAGGCTTGACCTAAAAATGGGGTTAAGAATGCATAGGCTCAGGATTTAAAAATACATCTTGTAGTAAAGATGATTTTTATATTATATGTTTGAAAATGCTACTTTTAGAAAGTGGGTATTTTCTTGTATAATCATCTATGTGCCTCTGCCTGTTGTGTATCCGCTGTCTGGGTTTTAGACTGACAGGGGCTGGTTTGTGCATTTACACTAGCCAGACACCAGAGGGGTTGAGGTGTATCCGGCCTTGCCTGGGTGACTCATAGCAAGGATGAATAGACCTGGCTGCATTTAGAGTAATGGGAGGAGATGTTGCTTACACCTGAATGGACTGTGTCTGTCTTCCACAATGCTTTCTCCCCCACCCCCGGAGTGAGCCTGGCCTGAGCGAGGCAGAACTGGATTATGTATGCCAGTGGAACTTTGTTTGTGCCAACTTCAAAGGGAATTGTGATATACATATTGGGGCCCTGACCCCAGAAGTTTAGATTACTGCTGGACTAAGGAACCTACCAAAAAGAAGAGCTTGAAGTGCTGCCAGGAGGAGTATTGCCCCGTTGCTGCTTTGTTGGGTTGGCCTGCAGTGGCTGCTTCTGTCTTGAGCAGGGAAAAGACTGGACTGTTCTTTTTGCGTGCTAAGTCTCTCCAAAGGATCGATGTAGAGCGTGCCTCCTATTGGAAGACTTCAATATCTTCTTGGAATGGCCTCTGGGACGGTGTGTTTCAGTGGCCCAGAATGAAACCGCAGTCCCACGCTTTTACCGAGATCGCCAGCTCCATGACCTGAAGGAGCTGCAGAGGGCACCACCACACTTTGCACCACAACCCTGGTCTCACGACGATGCCGGCCTCCGATGCCACTGAGCAGCTGCTTGCACAATGACCTGCGGGCAACACACTCTGCACTGTCTTGCTACTCTCTGCTGCCCTGGTCTTACCAACAATGCCACTGCAAGCTGGCATTGCTACCACTGCCTGCACCATGGTTTGGGAGCACCGCTTGTGATTTACACGACACACCACCCCATCCCACTCCGCAGTCTATGTCCACCAACGCCAAATAATAACACCAGATCCTCAACTGGCAGAGTGGCTTCCACCATGACCTGTCAGCCACGTGAAAAGCACCAACCCACTTCACACCACCTCCCTGGTCTCACTGATGCCCCGGGCCGACTGCCACAGATCCAGTGTCTGCATCGCGGCTTGAGAGCACCACATGCCGCACCGCTATGCTTCACACCACAGCCTCGATACCTGTCACGGCCGGCCCGCACCACCGCGGTCAGCCGGAATAAAAACATAGTGTTTGGAGGATCTTCTGACACCACAGCCGGTCCACACCGCTGCGGTCGGCTGGAACCCTTGGATTTGGGTGCTCACAACACCGTGATATCTCAGGACAGAGCTATCAACTTCAAGGAACTATATATAAGGTCTGTTCCTGCATTATTCACATTTTGATCACTGTATGTTGGATTTGTATAAATGTGGTCTTGTTTTACAAAGATAAATACTGGATATTTTTCTAAAACTGGTGTGGTGTCCTTTTATAGTGTTTTCATTGTATTACTGTGTATTTTGTTCAAATGCATTACACATTGCCACTGGGATAAGCTTGGATGCTCGTGCCAGGCTACCAAGGCAATGAACAGAGGTTTTGTGCCAAGCTACCAAGGGGGTGAGCAGGGGTCATTTTAAATGTGTAATCTCCTTATTCTGACTAGAGTGGTGGATCCTGCCCTGGCTTAGGTGCATAACCTAGCCAGCCAGAAAACCCATTTCTAACAAGTTCACATATATGTTTATGAATAGACTTATATACTTGTATGATGTAACTTTAATAATGTAGCGTAATGCACTTGAACAGTTTCACAAAGTGCATCTACTGTGTAATTTCAGCATTTATATGAGTGTGTATTAATGTTTATTTTCCAGTAACAATGAGTCAAAGTTCTTATATATAGCTACATCTGTGTGGTGTGAATAACATTGTATTTCTCATAAGTTTACATATTTCTTTCATTAATACTCTCCATACATTTTATAACTGAAAATGCATCATTTGAATAGTGCTCTACACCTATATTGTAACAGTATATGTATTAGTAATCATGCATTTAAGTGTGAATTGAAATGCTTGCCGAACTAAAGTTGACCAAAAGGCCTTAAGCTTTTGGATTTCGCAAGATTTAATGCTTAACGCGAAAGCTTGCTTACAGTGCAATATTTGTTTCTCCTCTGCAGGTGCAGAAGAATGATCTAATTGTTAAAGAAAGGCACATTTTTTGAAAGAGGTGTGAATTATGAAGGAGTTTCTCTTGGCAAAGATAAAAAAATTATTGAGAAAAGGGGGGACTACTGTCCGAGCAGAGTATGTGACAGGGCGAATCCAATGACGTTTAATATACTTTACCTTTGATAACTTCTACAAAGGTTCTGCTATGCTGACACCTTTCTCTGCTTCCCTAAATTAATAGGGTTTCTTTGATCCTGATTTAGAATACGGTTTTGTAGGTTTTCTTAGATAACCTCGCGTATATGCAAGAGGATGGAAACTTTCAATCTACTAATCAAGTTGTTATCCTCATTCTATGCATTGCAGCTGCTGAATTATTCATGCTTCTTGTTACTGAGGATCAATTTTATTCGCAGTTTCGACTATCTTCTAATGATTCCGTATTTTCTCATTTCAAATGATTTTATTGATTTTCAAAGAGAATAAGAAAACAGACTTGCTTATATTGGGTGGTGATAAACAACAAGAGAAGCGAGCATTGAGAAACAACCAAGTATAAATAATAGGACACAATAAGGCAAAAAGATAAAAGCAAATTAATCATAGTAATAATACAAAGTAATTATGATAAAACAGTGCCTAACAAACATATGAAATAATAATGATAAGAGGTCTGAGAATACATATAATGGAAAAGTTTTGTTATATGACTTGAGAAGTAAGAGAACCAGTATTCTGTGAATAATACTTTCCCATGTGCTTTACCAAAAAAAGCAAAGAAGTGGTAGTCAACCGTGTCGCTTGTATGGAGATAGGAGTGGAATCCACCGTCAGTCAATGGTAGGTGTAGGGGGGGTCAGTATGTTGAAGAATGATTAAGAGAGGGTGTGACTGGGGACAAGTAAAGGTGGTTTATTTGAAGCAAAATAGTTGTCTAACCTATTCCAGATGTGTCTGATCGGAGTTTTCCAAGGGGACTGTTGGAGAGCGATATTGTCAGCGCCCCTTAAATGTATAATCCAGTTAATCCAATAATCGCAAGAGGCATTGTTTGTGTCCTTCCAGTTATTTAAAACAATTTTTATTGCTGATGTGAGTAAGAGATCCAATAGAGCCTTATCTGACTGGGCCTATAGTGGTGAAACCGGCAATCAGGGTGGCAAACTCTTTTTTAGGCGGCAGTTGATTAAGGCAGAAACAAATTCAAGCACTTCGTCCCAAAAAAAGGATAAGGTTTTGCAGTAAAGAATGAGGTGTGCTAAGTCACCTACTTCTTCATCGCAATTCGAGCGTAGATGTTGTTTGTGTAGATGTGCAGGGGTCCATTAAGCTTTGTGGAGTGGCCAAAGTTTTGTTTATGATAAGACAGGGGAGATTTTCTGGTAAGTAACTGAATTCCATATTTTGGTCCAATGTGATTCTGTTAAGGGGTTAGAGGTGTGTTGTCCCCAAAACGTAATTAGATTTTTGTTCAAGTTTGTGGCTTTAGGGCGTAGGAGTTTATAGAAGTGGGAGACTTGATGTCCCAACTTGTTCATTTTTGTAATTAAGTTTGGGAGAGCTTGGGATTATCTATGCAGCTTAGATTTCGACAAGGCAGTTTTAATTTTAAGAAAGTTATAGAATTCTATCTAATCGAGGTCATAAATGCTTTGGATTTCCAAGAAAGTTGAGGGAAATTATGAGCCTTTCAATTGGTGGGGGAAAAATATGCCTTTATTTATCCCGTTTACAAAGCAAATTGGCTTGTCCCTGTATTTAATATTGCGGTTGTTCCATAGAGATTCCATGTTTGAAAGGTTTATGCTTGCGTGAAGTTTCTTGTCTACTTTTAGTAGGGAGGTTTTTGTGTTTTTAAAAATGGATTTAGATCTAACTAGTCTTGTGGTATTAGTGGTTAAAAGGGTGAGTGGGTTTAGCTTCTCTAAGATGGCTTTTTCATTTTCCAACCACACTGGGGTGTAGAGACTGGGCGGGAAAAGCCAATATGACCCTTGTTTCGCTAGAAAAGAAGTTTGATAAGTTTTAAAGTTGGCCAGGTTAACATCCCCCGGGGCTTTATCTAGCCTACGTTTTTTTAGGGATATTCTAACCTTCTTTCCTTGCCAGATGAATTTCAAAATGAGGTTACTTACTATGTGAAGATAGTCTTCGGATAATAACGGGGGTAACAGTTTGATCAGATAATTGACCAGTGGGGTGATCAACATTTTTATTGTTTCGATCCAGCCCCACCAGGTGATGAATTTGGGGGACCATTTGTCTAAATGTATCTTCATTTTATCTAGGGTAGCAAGTTCATTATGGCCTAGGGTATCAATTAAGTTGCTCCCAAATTCGACTCCCAGGTATTTAATGTAACCAGGCTAGCAAGCCAGTCTTGAGTCACCTAAAATTTCTTTTGTGCTGAGTATATTTAAGGGCTTACCTTCAGATTTGTCTCTGTTCAGCTTATAACCGGAGTGTTGAGCGTAGCTACCTATAGTGTGCATTAGTGCAGTGATTGAGGGTCCAGGCTTTTCTGTAACTATCAGGATGTTATCCGCTTAGGCTGCTAGTTTAACTTACAACTTATTGAATCTAATCCCGGTGATGTCAGTATTGTGTTTAATGTCCCGTAGAAGGGGTTCTAGGGCTAATAGAAATTGGGACGGTGAGAGTGGGCAGCCTTGCCTAGTGCCTTGTTGGATGGCGAGAGGTTCGGAGAGGGAACCAATGACCGCAATCCTCTCTAAAGGATTCACATATAATGCCATTACCATTTTGATGAAGGGGTCAGCGAGGTCAAAGGACCTCATACATTGGACTAAGAAGGGCCATGAGACTCTGTCAAAGGCTTTCTCTACGTCTAGGTTTATAGCTACAGTTGGTGTGTCTTTGTGATTCGCATTTTTGAGGACGTGAAAGAGCAGGTGGGCATTGTCGTTTGACATGCGATGCTTGATCAAGCCTACTTGGGAGTTACTTATTAGTTTAGGGAGGAAATCATTAAGTCTGGTGGCTAGCATTTTCACGTAAATTGTTCAGTCCACGTTGATGAGTGAAATTGGTCTGTAATGTTAGGGATGTAAAGGATCCTTGCCTTCCTTGGGGATAACTATAATATTGGCTTCTGTCATTGAGTCGGTTGTAACGCCTGAGCTAACTATGTTGTTGAATACTTTTAGCATGGTTGGCTGAAGAAGATCCATGAAGGTTTTGTAAAATTTGGCCGTGAAGCCATCTGGCCCCAGCGCTTTATTATCTTTTAGGGATTTGATGGCCTTGGAGATGTCTAAAGCATTTATTGGTTTACACAGGGTGGCCCTAACAGGTTTCGATAGTTTGGGGAGTTTTATGCCTCTTCCGAATTGTGTACATTTTTGCAAACTTTTGGTTGTTATGATATAAGGATTCATAAAACTTTTTAAAGCAGTTTAAAATTTCCTTTGGGTTAGTATGTGTTTGGTTGTTCATGTCTTTAATAGACGTGATTCTATGTTGGTTCCGTTTGTGTTTGAGGTAAGATGTGAGCATCTTACCTTCTTTGTTAGCTTCACAGAGTTTAAGGCTTTTAAATTTGTTTATCCATACCCCCGCTCGTTCACTCCAAATTTTGATGTATTCATACTTCTTCTGTGTTATTTGAGTTAGGGTATTGTTGTTTAAGGAATTGGCATGAGAAATTTCCAATTGTTCAATCTCCTGATATAGCTTGATAAGTACTGAGTTATAACATTTGTTAATTTTTGTTTTAATTTCAATGAGGACCCCTCTCAGGGTTGCTTTCAGCACATCCTAAAGAGTGTTAACGTTTGTCTCCGGAAGATAGGTAATTTTTAGATACTTCTTAATTGAGTCTTCGATCTTGTTTTCATCTTCGGGGTCAGTTTAAAACATCATTGTTGAAGCTCCATCTTTTAAATAAATGCTTGGGGTGACTACCAGCTAAAATGGTGTTAATACATGAGTGATCAGACACTAGTTTAGGCGCAACATTGGTTTGGTTCAGTAGATGGGTGAATGAGCCTGGGAAAAGTATACAATCAATTCTCGTGTATGAATTGTTTGGGGTTGAGCAAAAAGTGTAGTCCCTGGCATCTGGACGTTGGAGGCACCAGGAGTCCTTGAGGTTAAATTCCGAGCCCATTTTCTACCCCACGCCTAGTGATTTTGTGGGATGAAATTTTCATGTGGTCTGGCAATCTATTATAGGGTCTAATGGAAGATTAAAATTGCCGCCAACTATGATTAGCTCGTCTTGGGGTAGGCCTTCTATCTTTTTAGAGACATTTTCCCAAAAGTTGGGGTTGTCTGTGTTAGGACCATATATGTTTACGACTTGGATGGTATCATCGCCTCTGCGCAAGTACGTAACCAGGAGCCTGCCCGTCTCATCATGTGAGTAAGATTCAAGGGTAATATTGGATTTGTTTGCTATCAGTGTAATAACACCTTTCTTCTTGTGTTCGGCTGGTGAGCAGGCCACTTGCAATATCCAGTTGTGTTTTATGGATTCAGAGTCTTTATTTGACAGTTTTGTCTCTTGTAGCAGTATGATATCTACTTTTATTTTAACTAAATAGTCTATAATTTTCCTGTGTTTAATCGGGTGGTTAAGCCCCTTAAAGTTTAAAGAAACAATGTTGAGGTTATCTGACATGCCATGTGACATTTAATACGCATGGTTTGGTGAATTGGCTTAGGAGTAATTTGAGGGTAATGCTTGTTTGGAATAGTGACTCCAGCGAGATCATAAGCTCATAGAACTGAGTAATACGGATTGTTGGTAGGGAGGTGGAACTGCATGTGTATTGACAAGTGCATGGGTAGATGACTACTGATTGAGTAATATGCACATTAGGTAAGACTTGAAAGGGAAGATGAGCGGAAGAGCAGGGCATAAAGACAAAAATAATGGTAAAAATAATGATAATGAAACAGAAAATGCAAATACAATTATCAAAAACAAGAACCTCATAACCCCTAACTCCCTCCCACTCACCCCCATCCCTGAGGACATCAAATGTCGAGGGTGCGACGGCAGGAGTGTCAATCCATCAACTTGGAGAGAAAAAATTGGTTAAACATTTAAAGACCTTCTAAAGAGTAGATCTATGAACCTACACGAAGATCTAATCCAAACTTGAGTTTAGTACCATGACTATTAAACCATTACAGTAATGTACCTTGAGTTTGGAACTCTGATTTCTAAAACATTTTGGTAATGTACCTAGGGCAACCAGTCTGTTGTGAACTTCTAGTTATATTTTGACGAACTGATAGAGATTATTGCTTCCAGACATAAAGTTGAGCAACTCATAGTAAGATAACAGTAAGGTTAAGTAAACATACTAAGTAGTAATTTGTTAAGATGAGTGAGCATGAGTAATAAGTAGAATTAATATATTCAAAGATATGGAGGGCCAATCCCCACTGGTAGGCACATCTTAGTTGTTGCAAAGAAGAGAAGGAAAAGCATAAAGATAAAGGATATATGATTTCCTTTTGTTGGAGAAGGAGCAAACTTGATCCATGTCCTGTGCGGTTGCACCATCTTGGAAGTTACATAACTCACTGGGGTAAGTGAAGAAGTGGAGCCGTCCATTCTCTGTGATTTTGAATTTAGAGGGACCTGTAAATGAGAATTGGATATTGCTTTCTCTTAGCTTGTCTCTTAGCATGAGGAACCCCTTTCTTATATCAAGGTTTAATCCCAGTTTGTCGATCAATGGTCAAAGGGTTTGTTCTGTCTTTTTTGCTACTCCAGGCATTTTGGTGACTCACCCAGCACCCAGGGGCGTAACACAGGCCCCTGCATCCCCTGCAGTGCAGGGGGGGCCAGCGAGCTGCAGGGGCCCCCTCAGCATAGTACTCAGGCCTGAGCGCTCAGGATTAAATCCAGAGCGGGGGCCCCTCCATGTACATTGCAGGGGGGCCTCTTTAACTTTTGTAATGCCACTGGAAATACCAACCATACAAAAAACCTGACATGTTGTTCTATAGAAGCATTGCTTTAAAGACTGAAGGCAACTTCTTATTTTAACATCTGCGTTTGTTCACTCTGAATGACTAATATTTCAGGATGCTAAATTGGCAAGGTAGCACTGTGTTTCAAATGTATTACACTAAGGTAATTTGCATTCCTGTTTTTTTGTTCTTTTTAAGTGCAGCACAAACAATGAGATATTCACTTGCTCAGCTAAAATGTGAGATATTAACTGCATCAACATCCCAGTTAACAATACTGCTAAATTTGAGGGAAATTGTTTCTCACCCACTTAGTGTCTCTCACAAAATTAGAGCTCTGAGAGAGGATGAGTTTATATGTGAAGAGTACTGGATGAATATGTATGCATGGAGTTATGCAGATCAGAAATCCATTGCTAACAAATACTCCTATGAAAGCTAGGCTGGTCGATTAGGTCTAAACCAACTGGAGATCGACTACTTTTGATAGACTTTGCAGCATAAGAGGGGTTTGAGATGTGACCCCACCTCAAAATAGTCCTACAGTAGTCTACAGTATGTGAAATCATGCCCTTAAAATGTTGTGCAGATTCTGCTTATGTCTTGCCTTTGATTGCAGTTCCACTTGTTATCTTGCACATTTGGCATAAATGTACAGCAGGAGACTCCATTTCTGTTTTCAAAAAGCTACACAAATGCCTGACGCTTTGCTAGGTGCTAAGCTCAAAACACATACAGTTTGTAAGGTCAATGTGGGTAGGTTTATGATATGTAAATTCTTCTAAGCAAGCAGCCATAGCTGCTATCTTACTAGTAAAAGCAAAACACAAACTTCCAGCAAAACGTTAGAGGTACTGCCTTGAGTGCCCTTCACACAGCACGTCCATGCTGCAGCTTGTGCTATAACTTTCAGTAATGTATGTGTGGTAGACAGTGTGATTTCTTCATAAAGAGGCGAATTACTCCCTTCTACACCAGTATGCAGGGCCAAATTCAATTCATATTACAGCTCCTGATTTGCTTAACTTGGGCTTTAGAGAAACAGGTGGGATCCTAGTTATGTATATGGTACTTTTAAGTGATTCATATGCATCAAGATTGGTTAAATTGTGATGTGTGCGATCACATTACTTTAGATTGTCACTGGTGGAAAACATGTTGCAAAGAGTGTTTGCACCTCTCTTTGTGCAATAAGTAGTTGGGAAAATAGGATTTTGGTCCAGTCTCTAATGTATAGGGAAAGGGCATGAACTAACAAGGCCAGTAGAATGCCGAAAATGGACTGTGAGGATATTGTAGGATTTACTGGTGATAGAGAATTTGTTCTGATAAGATAGTTAGTAAATGGAATTATACATATTTTACAGATTATTTAAGATAATAACTGAAGAAATATAACTTTTCGATCTGTGTGAAAGATTCAGTCAATATCAATTTAGTATGTCTCTAATTACAAAAGTGGCATAAATAGGGGAAATATCAGCTAGATCCATTTTCTAACAACTATAGTGCATGGATCAGGTTTTTCCTTTATCAAGAAATGTACTACATAAACACTTTATTAATAAGAAAGATATACTTCTTATTATTTCAAATGGTTTAAGAATTGTATTTGCTCCCTTTTGCCCTGTACCAAGCTAATAAAGATTGGTTGAATTCCCTAGTCTGCAAATACAAAGCACAATGCAGAAGAGGATTTGCTTCATTTTCGCTGTTGTGTAATTGTAGGAGCTTGGGTTATGTTATGTTATTTCCACTTAATATAGCGCAACAACTCATACCTGCAGGTATATTTAGTCGCTTAGCCTACACAGGAAAACCTCAACAAACTGAAACAGCTAGTTCTACTCAAGTTTTATAAACGTGGAAAAATCTGGACAAATGTGGATATGGTACCGAGCTTGTTTCAAAGCTGCAGGGGTGGTGAAGGAAAAAGACCTATTGCCGAATCTGGAAGTGCGGATGAGAGGAATGGTCATTAGTGCTTTATCACTAGGTCTAAGAGTTCTGACGGGACAGTAATTGCGCAATTTATCGTTTAAGTAGTGGGGGCAATGCCCATCAAAGACTTGTTGGGTGAGGCAGCAGATATTAAATCAGTGCTTTTCCTGACCAGAAGCCAGTGTAGGGTTCTCAGAATGGGAGCCAAGGGAGACCAGCTGGAAGATTGCAAACCAGGCATTCAGCAGTTTTGCACCACCTGAAGTTTGGACAGTAAAGTGTAATTTCCGGCGATAAGATTAGGGCCTGGACCAGAATTTTCCTTGCAGATATGGTTGCCCAGCAAAGACTTTCCTCAGCAATCACAAGACAGCAAAGCAAGCCCTACAGATTGCAGAGATCTAGTTTGACGTCCAGATTTTTCACAGCTTGCTTGGGAGAGGGATCTGCACCGAGTTCAGGGGCCACCAGTCAGGTGACCAGAGGTCCTGGGCTTTACTGAACAGCAATATATTTGTTTTATTGCTGTTCATTTGGAGACTATTCATCGTCATCCAGGCAGCATTCCTCAGGAAATCAATGAAGCAGTGTTTTACTCCATCAAGGTCAACAAGTTGATGAGCTAGGTATCATCCACTTATTTTATGACATCAAAGCCACAGGATTTAACAATCAGGCAAGGGGGGCCACATAGATATCCACGTAGATATTAAATAATGTTGGGCTCAGAGATGAGCCCTGAGGCACTCTCTTGTTGATGGTGATGGTACAAGACTTAAACGAGCCCAGCGAGATCATCTGTGTCCGTCTGTCTAAGTAGCCAGCAGCCATAATACGGGTTAATCAGAGATAGGTTACTCGTTGAGGGGGTGAAATCCTACCAAAGCAGCAACTAGCAGTTTCAAAGAATCTGTGGTAGAGTGATGTGAAGTCATGCGTCATGAGGGACGTGCGATGCAACGGCCTGGGTTGAGAATGCATCACACAGCAGTGGTACCGAGGAGACTGCAGTCTGCGATGCAAGATCTGGCATTAGGGATGTGTCGTGTTGTGATGGCTCTGAAGCAGAGCTGTAATGTGTTACGTTGCATTGGTTCTGCTCACACAATGACCGCTGGGCTGGCAGGGCACCTTCAGACCCACTTCCAAGGGTCCAGGACTGGACTGGCACCACTTGGGGGTAGAACTCATAGCAGACAGAGCCCAGGTGTTGGGCTCAGGGTGGTTGGAGCCTTTCCTGTTCCTGAGATTCTGATCAGGAGGCAAGTTAACTAGCCCTTGGAGTCACTCAGGTAGTCCAGAAATCAAGATTCAGGTGCAATCCTTTCAATAAGGCCACAGGCCAGCAGGGCAGCAGAGTGGTCCTTCTTGCAGAGCAGAACAACAGTCTTTCTGAGTCTTTCACAGGTCCATAGGTGTACTGAAGAGTTGGGTCTGAGGGTCCATTATTTATAGCCAGTGCCCACTGTTAAGTAGGAAAAGGTTCTACACCTACAGAGGTGCTTGGAATTTCCTGCCTCCCTGCCCTGGCACCAGCTTGTCTTCAATCACAAATTACTAGTGCGGTAAGAGTTGGTGGCAGCTACTACCCGCTGGGCGCCGAGCACTGAATCACTTTGAATGCAGCTCGTTTTCAGAGGCTGTGAATTGTTTTAAACGCACTTTGCGCTGTGTACTTGAGCTGAAGCTCTAATTTTAAAAGCCAGTTTGAACTGATGTAGTGATTGTATGCTGTTTTAATTTTCACTCTGACAAATAAGAGCACTTACTCGCACTCACCAGTGATCCTTAACTGTCACCCGAGGACTGTTTCCGCCTAGTTCAAAGGCAACCGGCACTCCAGCCAATCGCGGTTGTCGAGGGCGGGACAGGGGCGGCACCTCACGGAGCGTCGAGCGGTTAGCGCTCTAGACCTCCGCTTCCTGGAGGGTATTTAGCCACTCGGCGGCCCCAGCGCGCAGCGATGGCGCGCAGGGTAGGCGCCTCTGACTGCGCCAAAGACGAGCCTAAGACCAGCCCGTCTGTGCCCGTCCGGGCCAGGCCGGGTCACGGGGCACGAAACGCTGCTACAGGTATGATCTCCGCGGATCAGCTAAGGGCCATGCGCCCTAGTAGCAACAGTAAATGTTCCGTTCTAAAGCCTTCCCTAACAGGTTCACAAGCATGTCCTCATTGTGCTTTTGCCCTATCCAATGTCCAGCCCTACCCAGAGGTATCACACAATCCTAAGTCACCTACTCAAACCTCTGTTCAAAATCCCTGCATTTTTACTTTTTACACTGTTAATTGTAGATCACTGCCCCAACATAAAGCAGACATTTACCACCTCTTAGCTGAAGAAAAACCATGTGCGGTATTTTTAACGGAGACCTGGTTGCATGACGGTGCAGGTCCCGATGTAGCCGCCGCATTGCCCTCTAACTATGCTATTGTTAGAGTAGATAGAGAAAGACAGGTAGGAGGGGGTATTGCTGTGATTTTTAACAGGGAGTTTAACTGTGACCTTGAAATGGTCAACATTCCCGGATGCGAAGCAGCATTTTTTTAAATCTCACTGAACCCAAACTTTATGTTTTCTGGTTTTTTAATTTACCGCCCTCCTGGAAACAGTAATGTTTGGGCTGCGAATTTGGTTAATTTCATTTCGCCTTACTTTTTGAATGCCCAAAACCTGACTATATTAGGGGATTTAAATCTCCATTTGGAGGACAAATCTAATAGCATAGCTGTCAACCTCTTGGAGGATTTCACTACTTTGAACATGATACTGCGAAATGAGGGCCCTACTCATAAAGCTGGGCATTTGTTGGACCCCATTATATCCAACATACAGGAGTTAAAATGGTTAAAAACTGACCCTATTTGTTGGTCGGACCATTTTTTAACTCTTTTTAGTATTACTCTTAGAGAACCTAAGCTGCCACGCTCTGCTCGGCCTCCGATTTTCATGAGAAATTGGAAAAGGTTGGACCTGACCGAGTTGCAGAATGCATTAAAGATATCCCCCCCCTGTTTTGGGTGCTGACATGGAAACAAATGCGCTGGAAGCCCACACTTGGCTGGAGAGAGCAGTCGACACTTGTCTGCCTGCTGCCAGGTGCAGAGGCAATGTTCATCGCCCCCCGGCTCCCTGGTACACTGAAGAACTGAAATTAGAAAAAACCAAGTGTAAGGCACTCGAGCGGAAATGGCGCAAACATTATGATCCTCTAAAAAAAGAAACATATCGTAAGGCCAGAAACCTCTATCACTCGGCCTGCACCAGAGCCAAAGCTTGCTATGTAACAGAGACCATCAACACTGCTGCCAATAAAGCGTGGACTCTTTTTAATACAGTCAAAGAACTAGCCAGAGCTAATTCTATGGCGGCTGCACGCCCCCTTACCCCTCAAAAATGTCAAGATCTTGCCACGTATTTTGTGGAAAAGATTGAGACCATTATCGCTAATATTAATCCCCCGGTGAGGGATGACAGGGAAGTTCCGTCTCCAGTAAGTCCAACAGGACACCGGCTTGACTCTTGGCCACCCATCTCCTTGGACACCCTGAAATCCTTGGCTGCTTCCATTAAGTCGGGCTCTCCTTGTGACCCTCTCCCTATTAGCATTCTGAGCCAACTGGATGACTCTGCTCTGGGGATTATTGCTGAGACATTAAATGCCTCCATTCATCTGGCAACTGTCCCAGCGTCCTGGAAGCACGCCATGGTCAGCCCTCTGTTGAAGAAGCCGGCTGCTGATCCTGAGGTGCTGGCCAACTACCGCCCGATATCCCTGTTGCCTGCTTTCTCAAAAATCTTGGAGAAGCACATTCACGGTGTACTCTCAACATACACGGAGAATAACAACTTACTCCATTTTTCCCAGTCAGGTTTTAGGGCGGGCCATTCCACCGAGTCCGCCCTCTTGGGAGTCACCGAGAAGATCAGGGGACTCTTGGACGATGGGCAAACGGTTGCTCTTGTCCTGCTTGATCTAAGCGCAGCCTTCGACACCATCTCACACAACAGACTGCTTACCAGGCTTAGTGAGGATGGTGTCGGAGGGACAGCGCTGGATTGGATTGGGTCCTACTTGAGCAACTGGACGTTTCAGATCTTGTCCTCGCAAGCTCAGTCAGACACCTTTTTCTCACCCCATGGCGTGCCTCAGGGCTCAATTTTGAGTCCGCTATTTTTTAACCTGTATCTCCGCCCTCTCGCCGATCTAGCAGAGCGAGTAGGTCTAGAACTCATGACCTATGCGGATGATTCGCAGATTATTTTTTCTCTTACCAACTCAGAGCCTTCATCCCCCTCTGCGCTGAAACTAGGTCTTCACGAAGTCTTCAGCTGGATGTCAACGAACCAGCTGAAGCTCAACGGGGAGAAGACGGAGATCCTTCTCCTAAGTAAAAACAGAGAGCTGTGGCAGGATACCCATTGGCCGCCATCCTTGGGTGCTTTTCCCATCCCGGCTACCCATGTCAGAAATTTAGGGGTGTGCATCGATGATTCACTATCGATGAAACAGCAGGTCAATAAAGTGGCTGGTACTTGCTTCACTATCCTCAAATGGCTGCAGAAGATTATCTGGATGCTGCCTGTGGATACCCAGAAGACCGTAGTCAATGCACTGATTACATCTAGGCTTGACTACGGTAACATCTTATACCTGGGTTCCAACTTAGCCGTGATTAGGCGGCTTCAGCTTGTCCAGAACTCCGCAGCCAGGCTGCTGTGTAAAATCCCTAGGACAGCAAGGATTTCGAAGCACCTTAAGGACCTGCACTGGCTCAGAGTTGAGAACCGGGTCCGGTTCAAAGCTTTGACCTATATGTTTAAGATCAAGGCAGGGACCGCACCAAAGTACCTGCAAAAACTGGTTAGGCCCTACGCTCCTGCACGCAACCTCCGTTCTTCAAATGGAGCAAACTTTGTGGTTCCTAGATTTAAACTGGCCCGAGTGGGGGGAAAATCTTTTTCCCATCTGGGACCAGTCCTTTGGAACTCCCTTCCCTCAGCCCTACGTAAGGAGGAAAACCTCGCCAGTTTTAAGAAAAACGTTAAAACCTGGCTCTTCAATAAATAATTGTGGTCTTTGACCGTGTTGCTTTCTGTGTTTTCGGCCTCTCAGTCCTGGCGCCGGGAAACCCTTTGTGGGTATCTGCGCGCATTATAAGTGCAAAAAATAAATAAATAAATAAATAAATAGTGTCAACCCATTTGTGAGTGTGCTCGGGCAGAGCTTTTGTGATGTGCAAGTGTGGTAGGTGGCAGCTCCTCCCCCTCTTGTCCCATGGGCTCTGCTTTGAGCCCTACATTATTTAATGTATTTCTCATCCCTCTTGCTCAGTTGGCAGCGGTCCATGGTCCAAATTCATATCCAATGCTTATGATACTCAGATCTTGTTCTCATGTGGCAAGGGACGAGAATTTTCAGGGAGTTTGATTAAAACTTGCCTGACAACTGTCATTCATTGGTTGGCTATACACCAGCTAAAATGTAAGGCGGAAATGACAGAGATCTTTTTTTGGCAATACCCCTTCAGATATTTGGCAGACCTGTTGGCCCAAAAATGCCCAACCTCAGGTCCTCAGGAAGGCATTGCAAAGAACTTAGGGGTCAGATTTGATGACTGCATGTCATTTAGGACAGAAATTAAGTCAGTGGTGGTAACCTGTTTTGGGGTATTGTGTTCTTTAATTTCTTTTTTTACATTTTCTGTCCTTTTCTGCACAACAATATCTGTCACCCAGGTCCTCGTAAATTCAAATCTGGGTTATGGTAATGCTCTTTATTTTGGCATGCCGCATAACCTGTTGAAGAAGCTTCAGGTGGTTCACAACGCAGCAGCTTGTTTCCTTTTTAATCTGCCATTTAGAACGCAGGTATCCCCTCATTTGCAATCCCTGCACTGGCCTCCTATCAGGAAGAGAATCTTGTTTAAGGATTTAGTACTAGTGCTTGGAGTATTATATCTGTCTGGTGAAGAATATCTTAGAACAAAGTTCAGCTTTCACGTTCCAGCAAGATACCTGAGGTCTGGCAATAAACTATTGCCAGCGACCCCCAGAATTTGGCAGTCTAGAGCGTAAGGCAGATCTCTGGCTTATCTGGGACCTACTGTATGAAACAAACTCCCTCTAGAACTCTGTGCTGTTAGTAATTCAGCAATGTTTAAAAAAATACGGAAAACTTGGCTTTTTAGACAGGTCTAAAACGACCTGTGCAGTGCGCCAGGACACTCTGCTGAGTAGATGTGTAAAATACAAGTTACTTTCATCAACATCATCATCAAGTCAGAGATGGTCTATACTGCCTACACCTATTCTCCTTTGTCTCACTATATGTGAGCAATACACAAAGGCCAACTGTCAGCTACACCTAGTCATGTGACCCTTAATTCAATTAGTGGGATCACAATTTATTTTCATGATATTTTATAGAAAATATTTAGTTTTTATCTAAAACCATCAAAAACAGAGGGACAATCATTCGTAACTTGGGTCAGTTTATATTGATTGTACAACCCACATCAAATCGACAACGGCATTACATTACCGCAACATTGAAATGTTACATATAACATAACATCAAAAAGTACAAAAAACATAAATCAAACAATGCGCTAGTTCTGAATTTTGACAACCATAGGGGTACTATATGGAATACTTTGTCAAAACTCATAATCAATTGGCTAAGAACCTGGGAGTGTGTACTAATTTTCTAATTTAATTCTATGTCAATTAATTAGGGGTTTGACAAATTATTTCATAAACTACCTCTTTGGTTTTCAAAATTGACAACTAGGACATTGTTGGATTTATGTTTTTTGTACTTCCATTCTGATGTTCTCTTTTTCTGTGCTGCAAAGGGGACTTGGATGTATGTGATGTGTAGCACAACCCAGAAGGTATTACAAAGTTTACAACATTTAAGACATTTAGGGCCAGATGTAGGTAAAACTTATTTACCGATTCTTAATTACCGAATTTTACCGATTCGGTAATTAAGAATCGGTAAATAAGAAGTGGGGGTATGTAGGAACATCCAGATGTTCCAGTTACCGAATCGTTAAGAATCGGTATTTACCGATTCGGTAAATACCGACCGGTAATGCTCCATTCATTCCTATGGGCTTTGAAGCCCATAGGAATGAATGGGGCATTACCGGTCAGTATTTACCGATTCGGTAAATACCGATTTTGACAAGGGTGCAGGGGGTGTCACTTTGACACCCTCTAGCACCCCCACAAAAGGTTCGGGGGCCATATGGCAGGCATACCTGCCCTAAGGGCAGGTCTGCCTGTCATATGGCACAGGTGTGCATGCACACATGTGCATGCACACCTGAATCGGTATTTTAACATCAAATACAATTTGATGGTAAAATACCGATTTTGTAGGCCTTGTGGGACTCAGAAGAGTCCCACCTACATATCAATTTTACCGATTCTGTAAATATACCGGTCGGTAAATTTACCGACCGGTATATTTACCGAATCGGTAAAATTACCGATTTTCCCTGTTTACCTGCCCCTACATATCAAATGCCAAATACCGGTCGGTAACGGCCGAATTCGGCCGTTACCGACCGGTAAAACCCTACCTACATCTGGCCCTTAGTTTTACAAAATTCACATGTTCACCACCACGTTCCAAAAGATCCCTATCACCCTTGGATTCCCACAGGGTTATAATATGTCTACTGTCATCTTCAACTCCAGCATGGAGGCCCTTGTGAGTCTACTAATAAAGAATCCTGATCTCCAGACATCCAATGGCTCAAGCACTGGTTGCACCTCAGACAGGTCTGAATGTCAAGCGTCTACATGAAGTTCAACTCCACAAAGACAGAATTTCTGTTATTTGCCAAGAACAATAAGGAAGAAATAGTACATACCTGGCTCAATGAAATGAACATTGATGGCTTACAATCTTAATTTTCACGAAATGGCAAGTAATTTCGATTCACCCTGAACACCAACCTCGCCTTTAAAGAACACATTGCCAAAAAACAAAGACTTCTTGGCGCTAGCTGTCTCTTCTAAAGAAAATGAATAGTTTCTTCCATTAAATGACTTCACAAGTGCTGTTCAAGCCCTCAAACTCCCACATCTGGATGATGGTAACACCCTGCTTCATGAGCTCTAAGACTCCACATTAGCCCCTGTTAAGGGCATCTTACAAGCTGCAGCAGACCTCACCCAGAGTCTGAGGAAATGTGATCCAATAACCCCCATTCTGATGGAACTCTTTTGGTTCCCCTTACTGGCCCACACCTTCATCATAACCAGTAGCATCATCGCAAACCCATCACACACAGCACAACTGCTTATTTTGCAGACAAGCTCACAATTTTAGGTAGCTCCAAGCACACTTGTAACAAGGATAGCATTAGACTGAAAGCAAATAAGAGTACAAAAATGAAAAACAAGACAGCAGTCCTTTTCCATCTAGGCACACAGGATCTGTTCCAACATCCCTGTATTTATCAGGACCAACACAACTTTGCTCCAATTTAGTAGAACGTTGAATAAGCACATCTTTAAAGAATACTACATCACGGTGAAGTATACTTGTGCTAGCAGAATCCAGCTATCTCTTATTTCATTGACTGTTTGTTGTCTTTGACCGTGTACAACGCTCAGCTACCTTTAAGCTAGTTTTGAATTATTCAAATACCACATGCATACATACATACATGCATTTCAGACCAGTATTTTACCATACGGACGAAAACAAAGACACATATTTCAATTTTGTTGTGCCTGGTTAGGTGGCAGACATAATAATATATAACATTTTATTTATGATAGATATGTTGAATTAATATTGGGGGTTTGAAGTTTGCTGTTTCATGCTTGCAAAGTCCACAGTTCGACTTAGAAGTACATTATGTTCCAGAGTTTATCTTTCTTGTTACAGAATATATATTCTAAGGGGCAGATTTACAAGACCCTTGCGTTTATCTTTCTTGTTACAGAATGTATAATCTAAGGGGCAGATTTACAAGTCCCTTGAGCCGCCTGAGCGTCACTTTTTGTGACACACCGGCAGCTCATTTTGCTGCCACATATTTACAAGGACAGAAAAAGCCACCCTGCGTGGCTTTTCCTGTTCTTGTAAATACGCCCCTTTACACGCAGCACTTTGTGTGAAAGGGGCATTCCATGGGTGTTGCTGTGGATGTTCCCACGCCACACCCATGGAACCGGACACATTTACAAGAAATCTTAAGCCTGGAAATGTGTCTGAATGCTACTAATCCTCAGGGGAGGTGTAGGGAGGTGCAAAGGTGAGAAATGTATTAATTTCTCCTAATTGTTTTCCTCTTTCTATGCATTCTGCAGCACACATAGAATGAGGAAATCACCTCTGGTGATTGTTTATGTGCAGGAAGGTGTACCTTTTGACCATAAAAAATTAAGTTTTGCAAGTTCAATGTGTGCTAGTGCAGCACACATAGACATTGAAAAACACCATTTCAGATTGTTTATGTGCAGGAAGGGACACCTTCCTGCACATAAGCAATCATTCCCGAGACACAGGCATCCTTGCACCATGGTGCAAGGGTCCCTGCTTCGGAGCATGGTAGCCAATTTTGCGCCAGTGCAGGGGAAAGCTCAGGGATATGACATATTATAGTAAACATGTTGCATCCCTGTGCTTTGAAAGTGCCTCTGGTGGCGCAGCCAAAGGGCTTGCGGTGCTGCGCCGCTGCACTTTCTGGTAAATCAGGCCCCAAGTTTGCAAGGCATGTCGAATGAGCAGCAGTCATTGGCCTAGATTAATTAGGTTTTTAGGAGCAGTCATTTGGTTGAAGAGTTGTGGAAATAATACTTAGGTATTTATAAAGCAGGTGTTCTTTCAGTAAAACTTTGGTAAGGGTAAGAGATTGTTGACTTGTTTTATTGATCGGTGAAACCTGTTCCAGACTTATCAGCATTGTCTAAGAAAGAGTGGATTAGCAAAGGTTTTTTTCCTGAATCACTAAGCTTCAAGTCTAAGATTTCCTTTACGTCTGATATTCAGTTTATGGGTTAACTACCTGAGAGAATTGTGGTATATATCATGCATGCAGTTGTGTACGAGTATCTTGCTTGGAATGATGTGATCACATTTTGCTTGTTAGTTAGCAGGTGAATTGCTGCTGGTTGTTTAACAGAAGTTCTGTTGTGGGTCCATTTCCATAGTCAATATCAATAATTGCTTGGGATTACATTTCAGCTATGAGGTCCTCATTCTTGATTAAATACTTAGATCGCCTGCGTAAATCCAGTTGGTAGAATAGTAGCAAGGTTTCTGACTCATGCATCCAGATTTAGACAGCACATAAAATACATGTTCTCCTATTGCATTCAGACTAATAATGTACATTACTCACTTGTGCTCGCTGTATCCCTCTCTGCTAAAGTTTCTCAAAGTCTGGTGACTGTGTTATTTGACTTTTATTTTCTGCAACACACATTATATGTGCAAGGCAGACCTCTGGTGTCCTGATGCGCTCTTCTTTTACTCTCCATCTGTGAAGTTAAGCCAGACTCATAGAACATTTTATCCTGTTATTACTATGGGCCAGTGCCCACAATGGCGTTCAGATTCAAGTACTGTGGGGGCTGCTTTTCAATGGGAAGCAGAGAATAATAAGAGGTGTTTCACTAGATGTGCCATGTCCATTACACATTAAGCATGGTGAGAGGCGAGTGAGGTCCACTCTTTCAGAGCAAACAGACCCAACTTTACAGGTCAATCTTTGATTAATGCACGCAAACACAAATTTACGATAAGCCCGATGCATGAAGTCTTATCCACTTAAGTGATAATATACCACACAATGGAAAATAAACAAAAATGGTAGACCATGGATATGTAAACGAGAATATTTACTCCTGAATATTGTCCTACAAATATTGTAGAAAAAATATTGACAACTAAATATGAAGGTTTGCATATAGAGATACGTATAGATGTACTTTATTGAACTTCACATATACATATGTATACATATATAAATACATATGTACGTATGTATGCATGTATATATATATATGTGTGTGTGTGTATATGCATGCATAAATATATATTTATATATGTATGTACGTATGTATGTATGCATATATATAAATATATATATATATATATATATATATATTTATATATATATATATATATATTGTTACCAACAATTGATTCCCTTGACAGTGCGCTGCTCGACCGGTGCAAGTTAGTGAAATGGAATCAAATTTCACAATTAATTTCCCAACAAGAAGATACTCGCACCCCAGGAGACCTATATTCAAGGCTGTTTTATTCCATTAATGCCATCACCATAAACAACCAACACATTTCGACCTCAACAGTCTTGATCACTGTTAGTTTAGTACCCCTACAATTTCAGATTATATACTATTGCCCACTTGGACCATAATGAGGCATTGTGGGACATGTAGTCTCATATAAAAACATTAATGTTTATTCATATCCTCGACTGTCAGATACATGGTAGTGTTTTCCTAATTGGTAAAGAAAGTATCTCAGATCATTATAAATTATAGTAATGGCAATATCAATGACTTAATGGGTCTCCGTTTAAGCTGGGTTGGCTCTTCCAATTCCCTGGTTAGTTAACCATTGTAGTTTTCCTCTCTACAGTTCAGTGCCATACTTCAGTATTTTTATGACTGAGTGCCATGTGTGCTATATTTTGCAAGAATTCTCAATTGATGGTTTGAGATCTATGAGTCCCATTGATTTCAATTTGCAACAAGTGGTTCATTGTCGTTGTTCCAGATGAGTGCCTTACTCTTTTACAATATAAATGGCCTTGTATACATATTGAAATTCAACTTCTTACAGCTCTATCACAGTTGCAGAAGGTCCCATTGCAGAATATAGGTGCACATGTAATTCTTCATCCTCGTTCAATCAGTATGATTGTTTGGTACAGAATCAAATTATCAATCTGGATTCAAGGAGTCTAAGTTTTCCTGTTCTATCCCCGCCCCTCTCATTGGCGGGTACTGATGCTATGCCCCACTACTTCATTTGTTGCCAGCTATTTCCTGATGTGTGTTCATATGTTTTGTAATTACATAGTTGTTATCATTGTCTTTTATTGTCGAATATGTTCTAAGATCCTCTTCTTTAATTGGCAGATGGTGCTACCAATGTATCTTAGGCCTCAATTACATTCCAACATGTAAACTACATAAGTTGTTTCATAATTGATCTTTTCATTGTTGAAGAAAGTTCCTCCCTTAAAATCCACAATTTCCTTGATATTTTTCCATTGCGACACGCTTTACATTTATCACACTTGCAAAACAAAATGTTATGCTCCTGTAGCCATAATCTGGTAAAATGGCTGTTAACCAATTTGTCATTTAATGATGCTGCTCTTCTGTAGGTTATGTTAGGTCGATTTCTCAAGTTCCAATGTCTGGGTCTTCCATGAGGACATTCCAATGTTTATTCATAACCTTGATGATTTCATGATTCTCTTTACAGTAAATTAGAATCAATCTAATTTCTGAGTTGTCATTGTCCTGTGTATCACTGATTCTCTCTTTCCTGTCTAATAGGGTCTGCTCCTGAGGTACTTCCTCTGCTTTTCTTTTTCCTTCCTTGATGTATGCTAGTTTGTAGCTTCTTTTCAAGAACTTACATTCCCTTTCTTTTATCTTGTTTGTTAATTACTTCTCGTCTGAGCAGTTGCGTTTCATTCTTAGAAACTCCCCATATGGTATACTTTTTATTAGTGATTTCGGATGGAAGCTGGGTCCATGTAGGATACTATTCGTTGCAGTTTATTTATGATTCACAGTATTCTTGATTATTCCTTGTTCTATGTAGACCTTTACATCAAAAAATTGGGGACCATTTATTTCTGTGCTGGTGTTACAGGTAAATTTCAGATCTATATCACTTTCATTCAGAAGATTGAAATACTGGAGGAATTGTTTGGTTCTACCATTCCATATTATGAAAAGGTCTTTTATAAACCTCAACCACCACATAATAATCTTTTCTGTATGTTGGTCATTCCCCTCTCCTCAAGCCACCATCTTCTCCCACCACCCCATGGTGAGATTTGCGTAGCATGGAGAGAAGGAAACTCCATCATAGTTTCACAGGTCTGGCACTACAGTTGTTGATCAAATATATAGATGTTATTTTAAAAGCATATTTCGGCCATCTCCGTTATCATCTTGGAATGTTCCAAATATTTGATATCCTTCTGGCATAGGAAATACCCGAGTGCACTTTAATCCTATCTCATGGTTAACAGATATATAGAAGGACACCACACCAATGGTGACAACGAGGTAGCCATCTTGCCAGTGTGTGTTCTCCAAGATTCTCAGAAAATCCTCAGTATCCTTTATATAGGAATTTTGTATGGTTACCATAGGGGCTAGAGTGTGGTCCACATGCTTTGAGACAGATTCATGAGGGCCACTGCAGCTAGATAATATCGGTCTGCCAGGCAGATTCACTAATGTTTTATATACTTTGGGAAGGAAGTAGATCATGGGGATCGCCGGACTTTCGAATTTACTGAAATTTTACTTCCTCCATGCTCAACAGACCTTTCTCTTGATATGAGTCTTTCTTTTCCTGCAGGGTCAATGTTAATTCATTGATTGGATTGTGTTAGAGTTTATTGTAGTTGCCTGGGACATTGAGTTGCCGTAGTGCCTCTTTTCTATATTGTCTTATCCATTATCACAATATTTCTGCCTTTATAAGCTGGTTTGATTTCTATTTTGTGATTATTCATTAGATCTTGTAAGGTGTCTTTTTCTGTTTTAGTTAGATTTTCTTTTCGTTTGTCTTATACCTTATTTTTTAGGTTCTGCAAATCTATTGTTAATAATTCATGGCGCAGGTCAATCTGTTACGTTGTTTAAGCGTGGGACAGAACATCGATTTGAATCTATAATGAGTCTTATCATGGCCTGTAGTGTTGATACCTAAATCCCTAAGTATCTCTGACTCTGGCATGTCCTCATCCTGTAGGTTGTGGGATATATCATATATTGTTTTCAGGTCTACAACCTGATCACTGGATATACCCACAATTCGTGCTGCCCCCTCCGGATTCAAGGATGCTGTAGTTTTATGTTTTGCAAAAAACTTCGCTAGTTTCAGTTTGTGCATACATTTGTAAACATCGATTCTTGTCTCCACATAATCATGATGTTTCTCAGGGCAAAATGTCAGGCCGTTATTTTATACCTTTTGCTGATTTTCAGTTAGTTTATATTGTGATAGGTTAATTATAAGATTGTTTTTCGATTGTGGCTCCATTATTTTATGTGTTTTTTCTGACTGCTACGTAGGGGGTATTTTGTTTGTATTTTCAGTTGCCTCTCCTTGTTTTTCTTCTCTTGGTTGACTGGTTGTTCTTTCTCTTCCTCGTCTTGGTGCCTGTCCTCTACCTCTCCCCCTTGTATTTCCCTGTCTTTGATCTATGTACAGCAGTCTTATTTCCTCTAAAAAAGAGGTATTTTTTATGGATGTGGCAGCGCCTTCCCCTTCACTTAATTTTGCATCTGATTCACTCACAGTTGCATCTGATTCATTGCCTTTCAATTGTTTTTCTTGCAGTTGTTTTTTAAGTACTGTGAATCTTTTAGCAAAGGTAAAAATGGTACCGATTTCGCAATCCCTCTCATCTCGTTGAAATTTCCTATGTTTCATTTCTTCTATCTCTTTCATATTTGTCCATCCTTGTTTCCATATTTTTTCTGTAGAAATTGCTTTCCTCATCTTTCTTCAGGGATTGTATTTAGACTTCAATGTTTCCAATTGCTTTGTGAATCTCCTCCAGATCTTTTTGTCATATTTTATTATTATTTGCATCATCGTTCTGGAGGACTCCACATTGTTCCAGGCCCATTCTTCTAACATTTCCGGTTTGGTATCAGGATAATTTTGTTGTGTAAAGATCCGTAAACCTCTTGGCACTCTATAGACCTCGATGTACTTCTCCATTGTAATTACTTCCGATCCTTTACTGATTACTTTTCTCATTGCTTTCTCAGGATGTGAAAAGAGTTATTTCAAATTGATTTCTGTCACATGTACTTTTTTCTATCTGTTTGTCCTTCCTTATTACTCATAAAGAGTGTTTAAGCCTTTTGCTGCCTTTTCGAGACTCTTGCTTCCATTATTCTGATTGTACTCAAATCTTTTTCTACCAATCTTGCTGTGTGGCAACCATGAAAGAAGTTTACTTCATAAAACAGGTGATCATTTTTACAACATTAGGTTTCATTTGGCTGCCGCTGAAATTCTAATCTGTGCTTAGCGTGTTAAATTGGTGTCTCTGTACACTCCCGGCGGAAATGTGCAAAGTCGATGCGTTTGGCCTTAGGCATTCAAGTGCTGTCTCGACGACAAGCCTGCTTCCTTCCTCCCCAAAGAGCGTTTCTTTCAGCGTCTTACCTAGCGGTTCTCTTCTTACTCCAGCTACGTCCTTAGGGCCCCCCTGGTTCGGTCCTCCCCATTTGGCGTGGCTGATTCCTGGCACTGGGTTAACTCTTCCCTTTCGATGATCGGGTGAGTTATGCTGTGCTCTTTTGTTGTTGTGTTGGACACCGGTGTCGATTGCTCCTAAAATTCCAGAGCTTAATCCAGGCCTGTGGTGGGGCGCCGCTGCTTCTGTAAATTTGCTAACAACAATTGATTCCCTTGACAGTGCGTGGCTCGACCGGTGCAAGTAAGCAAAACGGAATCAAATTTTGCAATTAATTTCCCAACTCCAGGAGACATATATTCCATGCTGTTTTTTTCATTTAATGTCATCACCATAAACAATCAACGTGTTTTGATCTCAACGGTCTTGTTCACGGTTAGTTTAGTCCCTCTACAATTTCAGTTTATATAAAATTGCCCACTTGGCCATAATGAGACATTGTGGAACATGTAGTCCTATATAAAAACATTATTATTTATTCATGTTCTCGGTTGTCAAATACAATGTAGTGTTTGCTTAATTGGTAAAGAAAGTATCTCAAACCATTATAAATTATAGTAATGTCAATAACAATGCTTTAATGGGTCTTAGTTCAAGCTGGTTAGGCTCTTCCAATTCCCTGGTTAGTTAACCACAAAATACTAACATAAAAATAAGCAAATAGGGGCAGGGTAGGAATACCCTGACCCCTCTGGTGCTGGAGGTCCCTAGGGACCCCGTCAGGGCCAAAAAGCATTCTTTTTAAAGTCTTTGCAGTGAAATCTCACTATGGAGTCATGAATCCAGGGCAAAAATAAAACAAAACAAGCATGGTCTCCTGGGTGGGCATAGAAAAAAGGTAAGGGGGTGCACATGGTCGACCATTTGATGCTCCTTTTATACCTGGAGACCACCACCTCCTAGGGCATAATTTAATAAAGGAAGGGGGCGTGCAGACGCCCGTCTTAGAGCTATCATATGCCCTGGGAACATCACCTTTTTGAGGTTTACATTTTCTAATCGGGGGGACACATGGACATCCTCGGCCCTGGGGACCACCACCTCTCCTGGACTGGCTCATGCAAAGTAAAGACTGGCTCCCTATGTCCCAGGGTGCCCAACACGGGACAAAGCAGTTTGCTCTCACTTTGCGGGTGCCCGGACAGTTCCGGCCAACCAAGAGCAAACACTAATTCCACTCCCACCAAGTAGGCGCTGTCAAAGTGCTCCCATTTGCTGGGAGTGGAGTTTTCATTTGTTTCCCTGCCAGCTGTAATGCAGGCAGGGAAACAAATGACAGAACTGCTCTGGTACATGGAGAGCTACATATTTAGCAGCTCCCTTCATGAAGGAGCAATGCCTGCTCCCGCAGAAGGCAAGAAGCTCGCTCGGACTACAGGGCATTGAGGCTTCCCCGTGGCCCCCATCAAAACACTGGGTGCCCTGGGTGGGGCCAGGGCACCCAGGTAGATGTGGCTGGGGCTCCGGGCCGATATCAGCCCAGGGAGGGGGACGCACAGCCCCCTCCCCCATTAAATTTTTGCTAGACCCCGGGGGATGGAGCTCCCAGGGCCGAATTGGCCCGGGGCTGTGCGGCCACCTCCCCATTGATTTCTGGCCAGCCCTGGGGGATGGGGTCCCTGTGGCCAAAAGAGGACCGGGGAAGGGGGCCATGCATCCGTCTCCCCAGTTGAATTTTGCCCTGGAGATGGGGTCCCGGGGCTGAAAAAAGACTGGGAAGGGGAAACGCATGTCCCTCCTACCCTATTAAGCTTTAGCCAGGCCTGGGTGGCTCTGTTGCTCCTTTCTCAGAAATTCAACCTCAACTGGAAGCTTTTACGTATTTAAACATGGCAGGTGCCCCAGTTGAAGCTCCACTTCTGTAAAGGACAAATGATTCAGACTTCCTGGGCTTGACAAAGGCAAAACAAATATGTTTTCTCTACAGTTCCACATTGAAACACAATCTGAAATTCTTCCTGGAGGTGCATGCTATCTGTAGTCTTTGTGAAGAGTTGGTTCTATCTTGTTCTTACCAGGTGAGAGCCAAGTCCATGGTTCTCCCTATAAATTGCTACAAGCATTCAAATGTGCAAAATCTCTTGGATGCCTTACCCACTTGGCCTCGCCAACCTTAGTAGCATGCAAAGGTTATCCCTGCTTTTGCCAGGATGATGGACAGTTTAAGAAGAGGCCCCCAGCGCATTTCTCACTGATTTTAGTGATGCATTCTTGATGCTGAGGAACATGAGGACATCCACACCAAACAAAAAAAGAATTACTTCATATATTTTAGATGACAGACCCTTGTTTGGTGGAGATTTACCTATTTGTTATCTCATTGTCTTCTCTATAGGAATATTCATGGTATCACAAATTTCTGGATAAAGATGCATGAGAAACACCCACATTGCCAAAACGCACAAAAGGACACTGATGACATTTTCTCGTGCTCTATTATGCAGCTGAAGATTAGAATATGCACTAGATATTTACCCAAGGAAGTCACACTGAGTAATTAACCAGTAGAATGCACCACACTTGGGTATATATTTTGTGCAAAACTGTGGACTTGTGTTAGATAAAGGGGCAGGTGCAGTTCCATTCTGATCCAGTCACTGACACAGCTAATGACACACCCACACAGACACTTAGACAACCACTCTCAAATTCAGGCCCTCATACATACACTGACAGACCCACTCAGTCACTGATACAACCACTCACAGACCCACTCAGGCGCTCAGACACCCACTGAAAGATCCACTCACACACCAACTCACAGACCTTCTCAGACTCTCTCACATGCACTCCTAGTCCCACTCGGACACGCATGTACCCACTCATAGACTTACTGAGATACTCTCATACCCACTCACAAACCCACTCAGGCACTCATGCACACACTCACAGAACCACTCAGACTATCTCACAGCAACTCACAGACCCACTCAGACACTCATGCCCCCACTTGCAGAACCACTCATACTCTCTCACACCATGTCACAGACCTACTCAGAGACTCATGCACTGACTCACAGACCCACTCAGAGACTCATTCACCCACTCTCAAACCCACTCAGACACTCATGCACTCACACACTGACTGACTCACACACTCATGGAGGCATTCGTAAACCCACTCAGACACTCTCATACCAACTCACAGAACCCCCTCAGACACTCTCTCAGACACTCATTCATCCAATCAGACAGCTACTCAGACACTCATGCACCCATTCACAGACCAACTCAGACACCTTTGCATCCACTCACACACCCAGTGAGACACTTATGCAACTACTCCCAGACCCACTGAGACACTTACACACCCACTCACACAACAATTGAGACACTCACGCACTCACTCACACACTCACTGAGCAACTCACATACTCGCTCACACACTCACTCTCAAAGGTTACATGTTATAGTTAGGAAATAAAATAATAATACCCTTAAAAATTCACACAAAAAATCAAAGGTTACAGGGACATTATAGTTAGCGAATAACATTTTTAAACAACTTAGAAATTCACAGAAAAAACAAAGGTTACAGGGACGTTATAGTTAGGAAATAGAACTAAGAAACATTAGAAATTCACTGAAGAAACAAATGTTAAATGAACATTATAGTTTGGCTCAGGTTTCACTCATGGCAATTCAGCAGTTATATTTACCTGAGCTAACTATAACTAACGCCCCTGCAAACCACTGCTTATGACTTCACACATTACATCACTCATGACCTGGTCAGGGGCATTGTGGGGGCATAAATTATAGTTAGCTCAGGTACTTGTAACTGCTGAATTTCAATGGTTTTGTACGAGTAAAATCTGAGCCTAACTATAACGTTCCTGTAACCTTTGTTTTTTTCAGTGAATATATATATATATACATGTATATATATATAACGCTCCAAGGGGTGACCAAATTCGAGTAGCACTCCGACACAGCACGCTTTTCTCCCCAAAAAAGCTTTTAATGGTTTGCACAGATAAATTCACAGTCTCTGGATGCATGCGACCGCAGCCTGACGCGTTTCGTGATTCCACTTCCTCAGAGGCCACAGCGGTCGAGGAAACAGAACGGGCCACACCCCGTATTTAAGCCAAATCACATGTTGATATTCAACTGCTCTGGATGAGTCAATGCGTAGGCATCTGGGTAATGTAGTCCGTATCTGTACTCCTTCAGAAGTGCCGTGTCCCATTATCGAAGCCCTTGCTGTATTTAGACTTCATGGCCCCCACGCCACGGGGTGGTGCTGCTCAGCGGCTGGACGGCCGCTCAAATATAACGCTCCAAGGGGTGACCAAATTCGAGTAGCACTCCGACACAGCACGCTTTTCTCCCCAAAAAAGCTTTTAATGGTTTGCACAGATAAATTCACAGTCTCTGGATGCATGCGACCGCAGCCTGGCGCGTTTCGTGATTCCACTTCCTCAGAGGCTACAGCGGTCGAGGAAACAGAACGGGCCACACCCCGTATTTAAGCCAAATCACATGTTGATATTCAACTGCTCTGGATGAGTCAATGCGTAGGCATCTGGGTAATGTAGTCCGTATCTGTACTCCTTCAGAAGTGCCGTGTCCCATTATCGAAGCCCTTGCTGTATTTAGACTTCATGGCCCCCACGCCATATATATACAGTATGCAACTGCAAAGTCAGAAATAAACACAACATGACTGACTTAATCATGCATACTGGGACAAGGAGACAGTAAAATTCACAGCAACCAAACAACTCCTTCCGTGGGTCATAGGACAGTACAACTGGATATAAAGCAGCCTCACAAAATGGATACCCAAGTGTTAAAACCTTGCCAACAGCACAAATCTGGATCTAGCATGGAACTCAGAGAGGAGGGGAAGGAAGCAGCAGAAGAAGACACAGATGCCATTGGACAAGAGATCATGCACTACAACACAGGGCCAGTAAATAATTTTACCCCCCGGGACTGCAGGATTCAAAACGTACAATTCGCACTTCGTGGTTGGCTTGCTTTTAAGCACTGCAGATGCATTTTCCATGTTATCCCCATTTATAACCTTGTCAGCCAATACTCAGATGCTTTTTATGGTATTGCTGCACTTTACAGATGCAATATTCACCTGATCCCAAAGGAGCTGCTAAAACATGTACCTTGTTTTCCTTCCCTTTTAGTATCCATTCACTCAGTGGCTGCTCAGACCATTTATATTCAGAATTCACTCAATCCGATTTTGCAGTCAAGAAGGCCTTGTGGCAATTGTTTTATGAGTAGAACTGAGCAAAATATTAATTAAGCAAGTGAAGATCACAAAATTTCCAAATTTGGCATCACACAATGGAGATTAGCAGCACAAAATGAAACATTCCTCAAACAATGAGAATTAACACCAACATCTCATCGGTGAAATTTCCAGCAGAAGTCCTTGAATATGATACTCTGGGTACACGATGGAAGCTTCATTCACAATATACACTTCCTAACACGATAACTCAATTTTGATTAATTTACATCATTCACTTGATGCCCTGCGCAAAAAAGAAGAAAAATAGTTTTCAGCGGGACACTGATTGGGAGGTGGACATGAGCTGGAGGACGATGAGCAGAACACCTAAAACTGCATCCATATTTAAAAAATGGCAAAAGTGACATAATGACATCATAATATTATTTGACATTTCTAAGTGATCCAGTAAGCTTGTTTAAGTGCAATATTATGAATTCATCCGTTCTATTCATCATCAAAACTATCAAACTTTAGAAACAATTTTCACTTGACATTGCACATAAGCACGTTTTTAAAAACACTACCACACCTGTATCAAAGGAAAGGGGGTGATATTGTTTCTTTGGGCATAGAGTGGAATGTTTGGAGTGGATGTGGAGAGAATTTGATGAGGCATGAACTAATGTGTCTACGCTGGAAGTTAATTACAATTGGAGGGAGGATGGTGTCCTCACAGGAGACAATGAAGTGATGGCTGTAACATAAGGGAACTAGCCTGGAATAAAGATTTTACCTCATAACCGAGTGGTTCCTAACCCGTCTGTATGAAGGCCCTGCCCTTCGACTACAACATTTTGGCAATGAAAAATAAACAACATAAATCTTGTGTCCATGCTCATTTAGGCTAAGGACTCTGCCCTCTAATTACTACACCTCCAGCATGTTTTTCTCCTTTTCTGTAACCAGTCCTCCTACATCAGCTCCTGAACATCTTGCACCTAATTTGCTGTTCATTGAATTCTTTAAACCCAACCACATTACATATCAATGTTATTTGTGGTCTGTCTTCCCAGCTTCAACCAGAGTTGTGCTCTCTCTTAATACATGGACCATTATATTGAATCATAATTTAAACTATGTATGCTGTGCACAGTTTGTGACCCTTGTCTTCAGCGCTTTTATGAACAGAAATTAGAGATGAACATAAGAACGCCCATCTTTGGGGCTAGGGTAAGGTATTTTGGAAACAAGGATGTGATGATAGTGCTGAAATTTGCCAAGTTATATATCTACAGGGAATGGCAAGATAAATGCTCGAGGGGTTCCCAAGGAAAACTAAGGGCTTGATTTGGAACCTTGTGAATGGGCTACTCCGTGACAACAGTGACAGATATCCTGTCTGCCGAAATATAAATCCCATAGGATGTAATGGGATTTATATTTCAGTGGACAGGATATCTATCACTGTTGTGATGGAGTAACCCGTCCACCATGTTCTAAATCAGTCCCTAAGAGGTGCAAGTTAATGTATCAGGCTTCATAATTGGTGGAATGCTTCTAGTGTGGCTGAATTGCCCACGCCTGCTTCTTCAATGATAGAAGAAACCCCATACATCTCCACTGCTATGGCATGTCATTTAATTCTTCTGACACCTCTGGATAGTCACTGCGTGGATGTGCGGGGACATAGACAAAAAGGAGGGATGCCCTGCTAGGGCCACCACCAAGATTACCCATCGCCATGTATGCAAATGTAAATTGATCAATTAGGGTTTTCACAATTCTGTTTGGATAGTTCATGCATTACTATGATTTGCACAGACATTCAGGTATTTTGAATACTTCTCTAAGCAGATTTCATGTGACGTAAGAAAAGGGGGGACATGCCCCTGTGGACACATAATCACAAAACAAAACGGTAGATAGAGGGTCTGAGGGATATTTTTAAGACCAGCCTAGGTTGCACTCCCCCGAACATTAATACATAACAACGAAACCTAGGGGTCTGGAGCTAGAGAAAATCTCTTACTAAAACTCAAAAGTCACAAGCAGTGACTAATTTGGATTTAGGAGAACAACTTCCAAGTAATTCAAAAGTAGGACAGCTAATAACACAGGACCATCAGTGATTGTGAATCGAACCATCCACTGGTATGTAGGATTCCCATCAACGTCTTGCAATGATCAATAATATCATTTGGTCTTCCTTCCAGGGAATTAGATTTATAGAAATAGATTTTTTGCACTGTTCTTGGTTTTATTGTGTGGTCAGAACTTGATTCTGGCAGAGGGTACGTTATTTGGTCTCAATGATCTAGAGACACACGACCCTGGAAGGAAGACCAAATGATATTATTGATCATTGCAAGACGTTGATGGGAATCCTACATACCAGTGGAGGGTTCGATTCACAATCACTGATGGTCCTGTGGACACATAGTCATCAAGGGTGCCATAACACCCTTTGATACCTTTATCCACTGTAGTCTCTTCTTGTCTGGCAAATCGCACATCATTTTCACCCATTAGGGAACATTCACTTATGCAAGAAGTTGATTGAGAGTAGACCCATTGCATGATTTACGTTTTATGTCATTTGTCCCGAGACAACACAGAAAGGACGGCAGACTGTTAGACAAATTTATATTGTAAGGAAACAGGCCTTTTTGCAAGTTCCCCCTACTTTTTTCCACATTTGTACTATTAGGTGCTGCTTTTTTACTCTGAGAGAGTACTGAGGCCTGTTAACCAGACCCCAGTGCAAGTGTTCTGACCCATTACAAACGTTATGATAAATTGGATACCTTCAACTGGCAAGTACTGACATACATATAAGTCCCTATGATATGGTATTCAGGGTACAAAGGTCAGGTAAGACAAAGTGCCCACCCAGGGATCCAGCACTGTTTGTGCCACTCGGAGAGTGACAAACAGCAAAATGGCCACCAGCCTGTCCCTGCAGACTATAAGATCAGTGTGTTCACTGCTAGCTCCACGTTGCCATTAAAACTAATGGGAAAGCCACTGCTACTAAGCTCCTCACAGTTGGGAGAAGGTGCAGACATCTTGCGAGTGCAGGAATATTGTACTCTGAGATTTCCAAATGCCATACATCACAGGAACGTTGTCATCAAAGAGCAGGGAACCTACTAGCTCATTTGCTAGTGACCTCGTTGTCCCCTCAGGCACTGTCCCAAGATGCACTGGGCACCCCTAGCACACTGAATCTCAGTACATGCCCGATTCGGAGAGAGGACCAAGAGAGGACTACCCTCTTGCCTTTGAAGCTGCAGCATCTTTAGAAGTTATCCTGCTGCTGCACAATGGGCTAGTCAGTTTAGGCTGTGCCTCTGGCTCCTGGCTGGAGGATAAGTTGATCCCCTGCTTCCGATTGAAGAAGTGACTCCAAGGGTCAGTCGGTTGGCCTCCTGGAACAGCAACGGGGATAACAAAGCTGAGGTACACAAATGAACAAAGCAGTAGCCACTCCTGAGGAATCGCCACTAGCCGCTGCCGGGCACACCAAGAGACAAATTTGAGCAGGCCAAAGTTACACCTGTGTCTGCCGGACCCGGGAGTGCTATAAGAGACCAGATTTGTCACCTAAGAGAGTCAAAAGCCCCCACCAAGGATATTCACTCGGATCTCTGTGTTATGAGATCAGTACCCCAAACACAGCTTGACTTCTACTGTTGCAAAGAGCATGTCATGAGACCCTCAAATACCGTGGTCAAAGTTACCTCACCCCACTTTTAGATCAAGAGATCAACCGCACTTCACCCCTGTTAACTGCGTAGCTCCAGAAACATCATTGGGCATCTTTTCTGTCTGCATCCCCAGCATCAGGACCACTGCATTTTCATCTATGGTGGCCATTTCCTAAAGGTCGGAACCGGACTGGAAAAGCCACTGGTAGCCAGGTAACTATCCAACGTAACTCTACTGGACTCCTAGATATCCGCCCTGTTGGATTGAGTCTACCTAGCCGGGCCAGAGTCACAGAACTAACTGTTTCAAACTATTCAAAAGTTTGAAAAGTTTCTGTTGGCCAATGCTTGTCTGTAGTTGGATTTAAAAATATTTATTTCTTCTAAAATCTGCATCTATGGAACCCTCTGGGGGATTTTGTTGATCAAGGAACCTAAAAATGCATAACAATATGCTCTATTTTTATAAATGTGTGTCTCTTTCTTGTTGTGTGACTTTCTTATTCCGTTCTTTGGCACTGTTAAGTGCTTTGCAATAAGTTCCTTTGTTTAGCCTTGCTGAGTGAAGACACTGCTACCCAGAGTTGAGCTTAAGTATGTTCCATGATAAAGCCCCCACAGTCATATCATGTAATACACCGAAAACCTCACAAATACTAATTCGGTGGCACTTATTCTAGTCCTGATGAAAACCTGGGACTCAAAGTGGCCTACAGAAAACGGCTGAAGTATAGTAACACCAGAAATGGTGTAGGGTCATTGACACTCTAAATCTGTTTTCATCTATAGAATGGACACCCATTACTAAAGGATTACCTGGGTATTCCTAACATATTTTTATATCTCAGAAGACCCCAGGCTTAATATTATCCGAAGTGCACCTTGGAGTATGGTTGAGATCATCCTGGTTTATTGGGACCAGGATGAGACATGCCACTAATAAAGTGGGTGAGGGTCTTTACCAAAAACAGTAGAAGTTTCCCTGTGGGGTACCTTCCATTATGTTTCATTTTTTATTCTGATTGGAAGTCTTGTTCATCATAGCTTGTAGGATACTTTTTTTGCGACAAAATAATTGATTAGAGAGACAGTATCCTATATCCTGGAATTCCTCTCTCCCCTTCCCGGTGATAAAACCGCTTTTTATGATCAGATTCAGGTACTTCGCTATTCCAGAGTAGCTCTGTGTGAAATGATAACTCTGGACTTAATGGTGCAGGTTGCTTTGAAAGCAGCAGGATGATGGGTGTGAGGGTAGAACCAGGGATTATTTTACAAGGTGGTTACTCCTTGACACAACCCATATCTCCAGGTTGACCAGGGTAATCCTCTGAGAAGTCAAGAACTAGGGTGTGCTCCACAATAACGAGTCTCTAAACCAGGGGAGAAGAAGCTTGAGAATTAGAGGTTTGGGTTCCCTTGCTATTAGCTAGAGTGGCAGACACCCATTCTCCGGCACATTTGTGCAGTATGCCGAGCGCTCATATCATCTTTATGCAATCCCCAATCATTAAGATAACCTCAGCAGTGGTGCATAGTGCTGTACAGCAATATACACCTTGCCCTCTGCAGTATGTTGTTCCCAACGACCCAGATGGACAGTGAGCAGGGCTGAAACATGTAGACAAGAGATGATTGGGTCATATTATACCCTAACAACGTCACATTTTAAGCTTGTTTTTAATCCTGTCAAAGGTATTCACAATAAAGATTAGATTAGAGGAACCCACAGGCAATTTTATCTGATAGTTCTCTTTAGAACAAGTGCTCCGCTTACAAAGTGCGGTGAGCCCGCCCACACACACTAGGAGTAGTGGGTGAGGATCCGATGATGACGCATGCCATGGGTGTGACCTATGGGTGAGGATCCTTATAAATCATCTCCACAACTCTAAGGTCCCACATTGAACCATACTTCAAGGGTTGTATAAGGTAGGATAACCCTCTCCTGTTGATAGGAGTCCTCTCTCTGTATTCTACTGCGGAGCAGAGCTGAGGTTTAAGAGCGCTTTTTTGCTTTCCAGTCGCAGGAAGGCATGTTGAAATATCTCATTGTCATCAATTTACTGTGCCTGTGACTGAAGAGGAAGCACCTGCTTTGTAATCAGGGTAAGCAGGGCCACTCAAATTATGTGACAATGGGCAAATGATGCTGACTTTTTGTCATTTTTATACATGTTAACAGAGTACAGACAATGGTTTAATCTAAAAAATATCAGTTTAATATCTAACTACAGCAATCAGCAACTGAGTGGTGACCTGCATCTGCGTGACAAAATGCCTTCCACTATGCAACACCTGTGTAGATTTCTAGTGACTTTTTATTTGTTTGAGCTAAACACCATTGTGTAATTAAAATCTGCAAATTATGCAGAAAAATTATAGATAGGTGTGGCAAGTGTCAAAATCCATAAGTATGTATAAAGCTCTGCTGTCACAGAGTCGCATAATTCCATTGTCCCGCAGCATAAGGACACTGGGCGCATTTATAGTGCCATGAACAAAGGGTAGGGATCAGTTCAGCTTGTCCACTGCATGGTCCTGGAAAATATTTCGCTAGAAATTGTGTTGTTGTCGCCTTGAGAGGACGCACGTGCCCTAACTTCCAGTCCTCCAATGGGTCATAGATTCAATAATTCTTCTGGCTTTCCCCACATCTCTATGGTATCTCTCCGCATCCACCAACGATGCACGTGGCTAGTCCGCCCACATGAAGGGAGACATCTTTTATTTTAAACCGAGGGCCGGTTTCATTAATGAAGGAGATGAACCGCTGTTAGCGGAATCGATCCAGAATCAAAAACGCCATTTGTTTCCAGATGCCGGCGAAGAAGAAAAGAATATTTGTCCATAGCTAATCGTTTAAAACATTCTGATGGTTTTGCAGCTTTGGCGGATCAATAAAAGTAATCCTCGCGGGATAACTAACAGCACATGTGATATTTGTGGTATTGAAATCAATGGCTGCGTGCTCATACTGACAAAGTGATAGGCGGACGGGGGTGGGCGGAGGTGGGCTTGAGGGTGCATATGCTTTTTTTTCTCCCACAACGCGCCTACTGCAGCCTTTATCTATGGGCTGCACACCGCATTCTGCCAGCAGCATATGTCACAGTCCTGCGAAGAAGCATCTGGAATTTTAAGATTAAAGGGCGCATTTATATCCCCCCAGTGTGCCTGCTTAGGTGCCCCCACCCACACATCTTTAAAATGCCACATGCTTGCTTTACACTATGCTTATCGATGAGAAAGAAACAAGTAGTGAGCAATAAGCACCGCACTTCTCTTCAGGCGACATAACACCTACCATTGCGCGGAGAAGATACACTTTTCATTGGAAAAAGCATCACCTTCCACAAATAGTAATCAGACACGGGAAAGGAGTGTATAGGGAATTGTGGGAAATTAAGTTGGCAAATCTGTCTCTAAGCCTTGATGAGGGTTTTCGAATATCAAGTAGACCCTTCAGGATCATGAGAACCTTTCCTGCTTCAGATGCTTTTGTCGTTAAAAACTGTGGCACTTAGGACAGCCGGCAACCAAATGTTTTGAGCCTGATTTGCAATTCATACAAATATTCTCCCAGCTCTACCTCTGATTTACCTCAGCTACTTACTACCTGGGCCGGACTGACCATAGTGGGCACAGGGTGTTTCCCGGTGGGCCAGAAGGGTGGAGGCCAGTTTTGGTACTGGGGGCCAATTTTGCAGAGGTGCTGCAATATCCGCCCCCTGTCACAAAAGAGGGAACGCCGCTGCTTATCACTAGCACCCCCCCCCCCCCCCCCCCCGCCGCCACCCCCGTCCCCCTGCTACCGGGGCCGGTTGCTGTTCCCAGTCCAGCCATGTTTACTACAAGAACATCTCCAAACAAACAAGCACACTGATGGTTTGAACTGCCAGAGTGGCTCCTGGTGATGCAAGACACTTCATTCTTTGTCTACTGCTCGAGATGAACAAGAGGGCGAAAAACAAATGTCTGATGCCAGGGGTGCCATACATTCCTGGTGCTCCACAAAAGTGATTGCAAGGCTCCTGTACCATAGTAGGCATGTCCACCCACTGGTGGAGTTGTTTGGCACTATTGACAGATAACAGACGTTCATTGTTCACTAACTAAATGGGGACCATTTTATGGACCATTGAAGGATGAAAGGCTACGTGGACATGTGCCTGGCTTTAAACCTATCACCACAGTGTCAAACACAGATCCCTGCAGTAAATGCACTAGCCAGTGAGCTACCAGACGCGAAAATGGCATCTATGCCTTTACAATGTGCAATTGTGAAGGGATCTAGCTTTGCTTCATTGGTAAAAATGTTCTCACTGCATGTTAAGGCAGAAAATTGGAGATCTGCCCTACAATATGAGTCTCTAGATAGTGATTCTTTTACACAACTTAAGCACATACACTTCAGTGCATCCAGGGACATAAAATTGCATTACTGAAACACGCACTAACAAACATTGGCAAAGTCAATATGTTTTACCTATGCAATAGCTACTGGCTTTGCTAATGTGTTTTAGCCAGGTGGTACACCAGCGTGGCTTCTGTTCAGCATGGCTAAATGTTAATGGCATAGAGGAGAGTGGCATTGAGTGGAGTGTTGTAGAGTGTTGTGTCGTAGCGTGGACTAGAGTGTCATAGAGTGGAGTGGCATAGAGTGGACTGGAGGGTTGTGGAGTGGTGTCAATCAACCAATCAGGTACATGTATAGTGCGGCTACTCACCCATGAGGGTCTCATGGAGGTTCAATCGAAGAGCCAGGTCTTAAAGAGTGAGGTGGCATAGAGTGGAGTGGTGTACAGTGGAGTAGTGCTATTAAGTAAGTATTATTGTTAATTTCCGTCCACTTGCTGCCAGCTCTCCTCCAGCTGAACAGAGGAGGACAAAGGCTAGATCAACCCGACCAAAGGAATATCACGTTTTATCTAAGCACTGATTTCTAGGCAAAGACAGTTGGGATGCTTTACGGATACATAGGGAAAAGGCTAAAAAAAACTCATACACTGAAAAAAAACCTAGGTACAAGGTTGTGCCTGGAGAACTATGTCCATCCTAGAGGATATGAAATGTAAACTTGCACTCCTCTAATCTGCTGCATCAAACCTGCTGGAAGTTAAAAAAATCATACTACTAGTTCTACTAGAATGTTCACAAATAATCATACATGCTGTGCAGATAGTGATGGTTCAAATGGGAGGAAGTGTTCCTCTCAGGAGGAAGTGCAAGATTGCACTTCCTCCCCAAATGTTGACATCCTGGGAGGCGCCAAGAATAAATGCCATGATTTGCTCTTAACTCTTATATACAAGATATTCTGCATCTTCCACATAAGGCAAATTCATACGTCATTAACCTGAAGGGTGTTCACTCACTAAGTGATATTTCTGCTGAGACTTAGAGGTGTCTTAAAAATAAAGTGGTCTACTGCTTGTCAAAAATCGTTACCAATGTTCAATATTTGTATAATGAAATTTTAACTGTATGAAGATTAAAGTGGGTTTGCAAATCCAGGAAGAGCAGCAAGGAAGATTGTATTCTTATAAACTTTTCTCTGCCCTCACTTTATCAGATTCATATTATCAACATTAAACAAAATGCAGACTCTAAACATCCGTATGGGAGGGAAAGTTGATGCTTTGCCCTTGGGTTATATTTATAAACCAGATTTATCCTTTATAAATAAAGTGTCTCACGATTCTGAAGGGAGAGGGAGCGCTTTTGAACAAAGAGACACTGTTGCTATAAGCAACAGGTTTGCTCCTCATGACACTTCAGGTTTAAATTTATTTTATTGGTTTTCAGGAAAGGAGAAAATAACCAGATACTTAACAATATACTCACCAACATACACTGACAGGTGAGGTAAATAAAGCAAGGGATGGGGTTGAAACTGGGGAACAAAAGTAGAAAAAAAGTGGAAGGGTACTGGGAAGGGGCACAGTCGGTGTATACACAGTGAGGTATACACAGGAAAATGTGGGGAGGGTCAATGTTGGGTGATTGCTGCATCGTCGGAGGACAGTGGCTTTAAGAATGTCTCAGGATGAGTAGCTGGATCCAGGGCATGTATCCCTCAGTGAGTTGCGCTGTTCTCCAGGACCATGCTTCATCAGGCGCGGTGCGTTCTTCAGGGTGTGAGGGCGTAGCCCGCAGCTCCGACGTTTCTGAACTTAAGTAAACTGAATAGTTTACCTAAGTTCAAAGACCGACGCCGAGGGAGAACTGACAATGCATGCCAGCCAGCATGAGGTCAGACCGCGCGTCATGTTGACTGACATGCATTGTCAGACATGGGGGCAGCAGCACAACACAAGTGCGCATGAGTGGGGACGGAGGGCGAATTTTCGCACCGTGCCCACGCATGCGCACTTGTGTTTTAACTTGTTAGCGCATGCCCATTAGGAGCCCCTCGGTCTCCTAATGGGCGTGCTGCAGGCGAGGATTAACTGTGCCCTGGCGCTGAAGATTGGTTTAGGGGTTGCCACTCAGTGCTGCTGTTCCTGTTCCGGTTCCTGTTTGGAGATGAGGTGCTAACGCGGACCAGGAGCAGAGGCGGTCAGATAAGTTTTCTTAATGTTATCTCCCTTGGCGCACCCCCCACCGTCACCCCCTCCCTCCGCAACCCCCCCGCCACCACCCCTCGCGAGTACTGCATTGATTTGTCAGTTTGTTAAAGAAGATGAAGATAAGGCGTGTAACCACTGTTCAGGAGACCGCTTCCAGGCACCGAGGGTAGATCAGTGCTTAGTTGAGTCTGTGTGTGAGAGACTACAGGCCTCAACACTCACTGTCACTCCCACATGTTATTGAGGCTTTTGGATACAACGCAAGGGTGGGCAAAGGGACTAAAGTGATGAGCTCAAGAAAAAGGCCAGATACCAAGGAACAGGAAAAAATGGCTGAATGCCAGCACAGTCCCACTTTCCTTTGCAGTGTAGGCTGTTGCAGTGACGAACAGCCTACAATAACACCAGTGTCTGTGGGGGGGCTGCTTGCATTCTTGGGTCTGTGCTGAGCACCCCCAGCTGCTCAGAGGGCCCAGCTGACGTGGTGTTATGTACTGGAGTCTGTCACCAGGCAATGTCGGGCCTAGACAAGCTGAAAGACATGAAACCTTTTGAGTGCAGTGCATTGAAGGGAGAGTGATGTATGTGTGAGTGCAGGGTGAGCAGTGTGCCTGTGTGAGTTCAGGGTGAGTGATGTCTGTGTGAGTATAGGGTGAGCAGTGTGCCTGTGTGAGTCCTGGGTGAGTGATGTCTGTGTGCGCGCAGGGTCAGCAGTGTGCCTGTGTGAGTGATGTCTGTGACAGTGCAGGGCCGGTGATGTCTGTGTGAGCGCAGGGTGAGCAGTGTGCCTGTGTGAGTCCAGGGTGAGTGATGTCTGTGACAGTGCAGGGTTGGTGATGTCTGTGTAAGCGCAGGGTGAGCAGTGTGCCTGTGTGAGTCCAGGGTGCTTAAGAATGCACCATTTGCCCACTCTTTTTTTCAAAATGTTCTCGTGGGAGAACCCCCGAATCCCCCATAGGTGGTTGGGCCTCGCTCGCTGCGCGCGCTCGCCACAGTGCAGTATTTACGCCCACCACTTTGACTAAAGAATATCGTAGCGCTGGCGCTTGGTAGCAAGTAGGACTGCTAAAAGCGTTTTCTTGTATTCCTATTTGTGCTTTGCTTTTAGCTTCTTTTAAAAACTGTTTTACACTGTGCAAATTACCTGAATTTGGCTCGCTCACTCCCCGTTCCACCGCAACAACCAGTGCTGTTTGTTGTGGAGGGAGGCAAGCGGCACCACTTCCTGGTTGCTCCATCTGAGGCGGCCATCTTCGGTGGGTTGACGCGCTAGTCTCCCACTCCGCCCTGATTACTTAAGGGCTGGGCAGCATCGCGCTCGAGATTGACTAAAGAATATCGTAGCGCTGGCGCTTGGTAGCAAGTAGGACTGCTACAAGCGTTTTCTTGTATTCCTATTTGTGCTTTGCTTTTAGCTTCTTTTAAAAACTGTTTTACACTGTGCAAATTACCTGAATTTGGCTCGCTCACTCCCCGTTCCACGGCAGCAACCAGTGCTGTTTGTTGTGGAGGGAGGCAAGCGGCACCACTTCCTGGTTGCTCCATCTGAGGCGGCCATCTTCGGTGGGTTGACGCGCTAGTCTCCCACTCCGCCCTGATTACTTAAGGGCTGGGCAGCATCGCGCTCGAGATTGACTAAAGAATATCCTAGCGCTGGCGCTTGGTAGCAAGTAGGACTGCTACAAGCGTTTTCTTGTATTCCTATTTGTGCTTTGCTTTTAGCTTCTTTTAAAAACTGTTTTACACTGTGCAAATTACCTGAATTTGGCTCGCTCACTCCCCGTTCCACCGCAGCAACCAGTGCTGTTTGTTGTGGAGGGAGGCAAGCGGCACCACTTCCTGGTTGCTCCATCTGAGGCGGCCATCTTCGGTGGGTTGACGCGCTAGTCTCCCACTCCGCCTAACCTCTTTAGCCCGCACCTGTCCGCGCAGCGGTGACGCGCAGCGGTAGCGCCGTAGACGCGCCGAAGAGGCGCCAAAGAGAAGCCAGTCTGCGCCAGTCCGCGTCCAGACGCTTCCTGCTGACTGGTCCCTGGCTTTGCCCGTCATGGTAGGCCCTCTGCTGTCCTATGACTCATTATCCCTTTATGCCCTCCGCCCGTCCCTCAATTCGACATGTGCCCACGCTTTCCCCCCTTCCCACATTGATTATGTTTGTACAAACTGTAACTGGCGCCTTTCTGTCCCTCCTACTTGCCCGCTACCTTCCACCCAGGAATGGAAAATGTTTCTCCTAAATTGTAGGTCCGTTCGCAAACATCACACCGAGCTCCACTCTTTGATTGAAGATCTTAATCCTCATGCACTCTTTTTAACGGAAATGTGGCTCCATATGGACAATGATCCAGCCATCGTTTGGGCTATTCCCCAAGGATTCACGTTAAAGAGACTAGATCGCCAGACTGGGAGAGGTGGAGGAGTGGCCATTGTCTATCGTGATAGCTATAAATGCCGAATCACCCCTACAACCTCGCCAACCTGCGAAAGTTTACACTTTTCGCTAGATCTGTCCCCCACCACTACCTTCTCTGGCATCCTAGCCTACCGTCCTCCTGGTGCTCTCAACAATTTCATTAGTAAAATCACGGATCTTGCTGCAAGTATCGTGTTATCCTCACCCAACTTTACTGTGTTGGGTGATCTCAACCTGCACCTAGATGACCCCCACGACACTGCAGCCAATACTCTCTGTTCCAACCTTCAAGCGCTAGACCTACAGCAAAAGGGGTTTCATGTAACTCACAATAGAGGCCATCTGCTGGACCATATTTACAGCAATATTGGTGATCTCACAGTTAAAACCCCTGTCCCGCTACCTTGGACGGATCATTTTTTGATACCCTTCACTTGGCGTACCAATCTCTCTCCCTCCACTTGCGGCCTCGTTAAACATCGAGGTAGGAAATGGCCCTTACTTCCCCTCCCTGCTTGGGAAGCCTCCCTAGTTAAAGACACACCCGGGAAGGCGCTGAATTCCAATACAGCAGCCAACAATTTTGATGAGTGGATCTCTTCCACACTCGACACGGTCCTCCCTATACAGGCTAGTAACCTTACAAAAAGATCTAGAGCCGCTCCATGGTTTACCCCCACCCTTAAGGCCATGAAACTAACCTGTCGGAAACACGAAAGGGCCTGGAGACAGGACTACTCCAAATCTAGGAAGGATGATTATAGAGCTGCTATTAGGCTCTATAAACAGGAGATAAAGATGGCACAAGCTTCCTTCTATTGCAGTAAAATCAACGAAGCCGCCAATGCCCCAAGGGAAATTTTTAAAATCGTTAAAACACTTATTTCACCTCCTACGGAATTTCCCTCTGCTGATGGTGCCCAAAACCGCTGCAATGAACTAGCTGTTTTCTTCTCTGAAAAAATTCAGACTATATACTCTTCTTTTGGGGAAGCTAACAGTGACTTGGAACTTCCCACTACCCCTACTTCTGGTGCCCCTGTCCAGTGTATGTTTGACACAATTCCATCACTGGACATTCCAACACTAGACAGACTCATCTCCAAAGTTACCTCAGGCTCCCCTAATGACCCAGCACCCCCTCAGACCCTCATCAAGGCAATGGACATAATTCGCCCGGTCATATTGGACGTTCTCAACACTTCCATCTCCTCAAAAACCGTACCTCCCTCCTGGAAGTGCGCGATGGTGAGGGCCCTGTTGAAGAAGCCCAATCTTGACCAATCCAACCTGGCGAATTATCGTCCTATTTCCCTGCTCCCTTGGCTGAGTAAACTACTCGAGAGGCACGTGAATAACATTTTGATGAACTATTTGGAGTCAAATGGCCTTTTACGTGCCTCTCAGACTGGGTTTCGGCCCTTACACGGGACCGAAACAGCCCTCCTAGCGGTAACCGAGGAAGCAAGAGCAGTGTTAGACCAGGGTGGCAAAGTCGCAATTATCTTGCTAGACCTCAGCGCCGCGTTCGACACGGTTAACCATGTCACGCTATTACAACGACTGGCGGACATGGGCGTGTCGGGCCCGGCGCTGGACTGGCTGACATCCTTCCTGGCTGACCGCTTCTTCCAGGTTTTTGAGGGCGAGGCAGTGTCACCCAAACATCCTCTCAGGTGTGGGGTTCCTCAGGGCTCATCCCTGAGCCCCACCCTGTTCAATGCCTACATGGAACCTCTAGACAGGATTGTCCATCCTTTCGGTGTGCGTATTGTCACCTACGCGGACGATACCCAACTGGTGGTCTCCCTAGACCACTCAGAGGTATCGTCCAACACCCTAGGCCCCTGTCTAGAGGCTGTTGCCAGATGGATGCAATCCTCCTGTTTAAAACTTAACGGGGAGAAGACAGATGTCATCTTATTGGGTAATCCCTCCCCCTCTGTCTTTGCATCCATCTGGCCACCATGTCTGGGCCCGCCTCCTGCTCCCAAGCCCCAAATAAAAAGCTTGGGGATTTGGTTTGATACTGCATTGAACTTCTCAGCCCAAGCTACGAAGACCGCAGCTACCTGTTTCGGCCTGATGAGGATGCTACGGAAGGTGCTCCCTCTGCTTCCATTCCAGGCAAGGAGGATTCTAGTCCAGGCCCTTATACTATCCCGCCTGGACTATGGTAACGTCCTCTATATGGGAGCCCCTTCCTTTGTCATTCAAAAACTCCAAGTCACCCAAAACAGCGCGGCTCGTTTGCTTTACAATCTCCCTCGCTGGCAGTCAGCAAGGACCGCCCTAGGGGAACTCCATTGGCTCCCCATAGCGGCCAGAGTACAATTCAAGGCTATGTGTACTCTACACAAAGCCTTCCATCACCTTGGTCCTGCAATTCTACAGCCCCTGATCACCCCCTATGTTCCGTCACGTGCCCTCCGATCCAGTACCCTCCAGCTGGCCTCCTCCATCAGAGTGAGGAGAGCCCGCTGGGGAGGCCGTTCCTTTTCATATACCGCAGCTAAGCTCTGGAACACCCTCCCCTTATTCCTCAGAGGAACTACCGATCATCTCTCCTTCAGAAAAGCCTTGAAAACTCACCTGTTTGCCAAATCCCGCTGATCTGCCCAAGCCCGCGCTAAGTAAGCTTTAGTCATAAGCGCTACGAGGCCTCCGGGTAGATAGCGCTATACAAGTGCAGTTTCAATTCAATTCAATTCAATTCAATTCAATTCAATTCAATTCACCACTTTCAAATGTCACCAGCCGCCCCTGTGCTTCATGGCACTTTAGAGGAAATAGAATGACTTCCTGCCCTAGAAAAGATAAATCCCACATTTTCCCCAGGTGCTGTAAAAAATATAGAGGAGCTAGTAGTACTAGTAACCATCCATCCCTCTGTACAACTACTCCTAATTTGGGCCAAGGTCATAATCTTTTCATGGAACATTGCGGGTCTAGTCAATAAATTGTATTCTACCAATTGGCAGAATTTTACTATAAAAGCCTAGATTATATGTATACAGGAGACTTGGGTGGTTGGTAAGATTTATGTGGATGACTTTTTATCTTATGCTATCTCTGCCATTCCTTCCAATGCTGGCGGGATTAAGTGTGGTCTTCTCATTCTAATTTCAGTTTTACTTACACTTAAAGTAAAAAAGATGTTTGTGGGCTCCCCATATTATCAGTTTGCTTTATTGTCCATAAAAAGATAACTCTGATATTTTATTTATAAATTACTACAATAGTAAATTGGATGCCAACCGAGCAAAAGTAGTAGCTAATATGGAGAATAATATTGAAATCTTTCTTCAGGCCAGTTTTAACTATACTTTTATAATTTGGGCTGAGCCTATTTGATTCAGAGACACGTCCCTTTTTTTTAGAGAACTATGAATATGCCTTCCTTTAAGACAACACGGCAAGAAAGTACAGTCTCTGCGCATGTTTGGGTTGACCACTTTACTATAATTTATATTCCCTCAGATATTTGTGGTACTTCCCCTAACCGTAAGTCGGTCCCCTTTCGCTGTTAATTTCTACCTTGGAAGAGATAACCTTGGCACTAGATAAGAGCAACAAGGAGGAAACTCCAGGACCTGACAGTGTCCCGGTGCACACTTATAAGCATTTACATTTTCTTGGGCTCCCTTGCTCACTGTGGTATTAAACGCAACTAGAGCTGGGTATCTCCCCTCAATGTGACCTGGTTCAATTATTGGTCCAATCTTTAAGCATAGTAGTAAAAGCGACACTAAAGGTTATCAACCATATTGCTCTTAGACTCATCTGCAAAGCTTTTGGGCAGATTTATTTTGAAGAGATTGGAATAATGGGCAGTAGAAAATGGTAAACTGGTAGACTCACAATATGAGTTCAGAAGGGGCATAGGCACAGTGGAACAGTGCCTAAATCTAAACCTATTGATGGGATTGGAGTAATGGGCAGTAGAAAATGGTAAACTGGTAGACTCACAATATGAGTTCAGAAGGGGCATAAGCACAGTGGAACAGTGCCTAAATCTAAACCTATTGATGGGTTAATATACAAGGGGTAAGGGTGGGTGTCTGTATATGAGTTTAAGGGATCTCAGTAGTGGTTTCGATTTAGTAATTCATAACAAATTATGGCACAGTATGAATTTGCAAGATGCCCCAAGAGACATAATTTCTCTATTTGCATATATGTATGACAATTTTACGATGCAATTTGAATCTAATGCAGAACACACTATGCCATTTAGGTTAAAGAGGGGGGTTAGGCAGGGTTGTGTACTTTCACCCTTCCTCTTTTCTCTTTATATAAATGTGGTAGAAAAGGATCTTCAGGATTTAAACTCTGATGCATCAAAAGTTGGCACACGTCATGTACTCATTTAATTATGCGCGTAAATTATGTTGGAATGCCTCATTAACACCATCACCTATGATCTGGAGGACAGCGATCCAAAGGTCAAAAGAAAAAATTGATACAATCACCTGTGGGATGGGGAGGTTGATGGGGTCAGGCCCATTACGTAAAGTGTGAGCGCATTACCAATGTGCAAGCCTTCCCTTATTTTTGGGATACAATTTTCTTAATGTATTAGATAGTCCAATCAAAAACAAATACGTCAATCTAACTTGTTGAGAGCCACAATTCATGCTTAGGTTTATCAAGCCAGGCACAAAGCCCATAAGAGAAATGTTAAATATTTACAGAAGTAAATATCTTTTGTTTGAGATGTATGGGGCTGGCCTCTGGGGCTTTGGAAATACAATGATCCTACAAAAACAGGAGAATACATTTTAAAGACGATTAGTTGTGGTGCCACAGTCAATTCCTGAGACCATTATTCATAAAGAGGTAGGACTCCCCTTTATTGAGGACTCCTTATATGTGAAACCTCTTCTTTTTTGCCATGCAGTTTGGATGAAAACGGAGACCTCATTAACTAAGGCTATTATTAAGGACTTCCTCGCTCTGGGTCATGCCTTTACAATCATATGGCTCTAAAATATTAGAGATATTTTAAGTCTTATCACTGATTTGGATTTTAACTTTTAAAAACTCCTATATATACAGCTCATTACTTTAAGAATGAACTAAAGGCATTATTCATTGAGATTAGAGAGAATGAGAGAACTGTAAGGGACACAGGGAAAATTATGCTCAAAGGACACGTATCTGTTTATGAACAACACGGGATCCAGCTCTACCTTTATACTGTAATAAATACCTTTCACAGGTATATCCCATTCAATTTTCATTTGGAGATTATTCAGCATATGGTTGCATTCCCAAAATTGGGGTATTATTAGATGGATAAGTTGCCCTGCCCCTGTGATTGGAAGTCAATTCAGTCAACTTTGCACTTTCTTGTTTATGGCCGTTTATGAGACGAAAAGTTTAACTAATCAGGAATAGTGATTTACAGAGTTATCTGACTGATATGTATATGTTTTAACCATTTTTCTTTGTATCTTATTAATGTTATGGTGTTTTGGATATAAAGACTTATGATGAATAGAATTATGAATAGAATTATGGACCGCGCCCAACGCCAGATCCCCTGGACCTCGCCACGATGCCAGACTCGTTTACGACGCCACCTCCCTCCACACCCTCAACACTGGCCGAAACCACCGCTGCGTCCAGGCCACCCGAAAACACACCCACGGACCCTTCTCCTGTCACACCTGCAACTTCACATGCGACAGAACCACCAAACCTCCAAGTACCAAACCCAACCACCTCCGCTGCATACTCCTCAACACCCGTTCCTCACGCAAACACACCACCGAGCTCTGGGACCTGCTCGACACTTCCACCCCAGACGTTGCCTTCCTGACCGAGACCTGGTGGAACGACTCCTCGGCACCTGACATCGCCATAGCCATCCTGGACGGCTACAAGATCTCCCGCAGAGACCGCACCAACGGAATTAGAGGAGGAATAGCAATCGTAAACAAGTCCACCCTCCAGGTCCACACCCTCGCTGACGACTCCCCCAAACCTGCCGAACACCTTCACTTCCGGATCCACACCGACCCCAACACCACCCTCCGAGGAACACTCATCTACAGACCTCCTGGACCCCGGGCCCTCTTCAGAGACTTAATCACCGATCTCGCCAGCACCCACGCACTCGCCTCCACGGACTACATCCTCCTCGGGACCTTGAACTTCCACCTCGAGGAGAACAACAACACCAACTCCGCCACCCTGATTGACAACCTCGCCAGCCTAGGCTTCCGACAACTCATCACAGAACCCACCCACGCCCCCTGCCACAAGCTTGACCCCGTCTTCTCCACAAGCACCCACATCGCCTTCAACCACAAAACCGAACTCCACTGGACCGACCACCTATGCATCCACTTCACCTTCAAGAAACCAACTAAGCACCCCCGCACCCAACAACTGTTCGCCACTGCTGGAGCAAAGTCACCGAAGACCAGCTGACCTCCACCCTCGCCCAGAACCCACCCACTGACCCCACCGACACAGACGCCGCAGCTCAAAACCTCAGACAGGTGATCGACGACTGTGCCAACACCCTCGCCCCACTCAAGAACCCTCCATCAACCACCCCAGCAAGAAAGCCGCATAGTTCACCGAAGAACTCCAGACCTCCAAACGTACATGCCAGAAGCTGGAGAAGAAATGGCTCCACGACCGCACACCAGAGAGTCACGCAGCCCACAAGGACGCCACCCGCAGACATCACCACTTCATCAGAACAGCCAAGAGATCATCCTTCAAAACCCGACTGGACAACAACGCACATGACAGCAAAGAACTTTTCAACATAGTGAAGGAACTCTCCAACCCCAGAGCCAGCACCAACGACATCCCGCCCTCGCAAGATCTGGGCGACTCACTGGCCACATTCTTCAATCGCAAGATCGCCAACATCCACGAAAGCTTCAACACTTCATCCACCTCGACCGCAACAGACCCCACCCCGAACGCCACCTGTACCAATCAGCTGCCACCTGGTCCCACGTCAGTGACGACGAGACACGCAAGGTCATGAACTCCATCACTCAGGATCTTCATCAGACCCCTGCCCACACCACGTTTTCAACAAAGCTGGTGCAACCATCGCACCCCAACTACGGAAGGTCATCAACATCTCCTTTGACACAGCAACATTCCCGGAAAGCTGGAAGCACGCCGAAATCAACGCCCTCCTCAAGAAGCCCAAGGCGGACCCAAAGACCTCAAGAACTTCCAGCCCATCTTCCTGCTCCCCTTTGCGGTGAAGGTCAAGAAGATCGCCAACACACAGCTGACCCGCCACCTCGAGGACATCAACATCCTAGACCCATCCCAGTCCGGATTCAGACGAAACCACAACACTGAGACAACCCTCATCGCCGCCACAGATGACATCAGGCGCCAACTAGACAACGGGGAAACTTCAGCCCTCATCCTCCTGGACCTGTCAGCCGCCTTCGACACTGTCTGCCACCGCACACCGCACACCAAGAAGCCGGAATCCAGAAGAAGGCCCGGGACTGGACCACATCCTTCCTCTCTGGCAGAACCCAGAGAGTCCGCCTCCCACCCTTCGATCCGAAGCCACCGACATCATCTGCGGCATACCCCAGGGCTCATCCCATAGCCCGACCCTGTTCAACGTCTACATGGCCCCCCTCACACAAGTGGCCCGCCAGCACGACCTGAACATCATCTCCTACTATGACGACACCCAGCTCATCCTCTCCCTCATCAAGGACCCGCACACCGCCAAAACCAACCTCCATGAGGGAATGAAAGCTGTCGCCGAGTAGATGAGGGGCAGCCGTCTGAAACAGAAGTCAGACAAGATGGAGGTCTTCATCCTAGGCCCCACCCCCTCTGCGTGGGATCACTTCTGGTGGCCTACCGCACTGGGAACAGCTCCAACACCCATGGACCACGCACGCAACCTAGGATTCATCCTAGACTCCTCCCTTTCCATGTCAAAGCCGGTCAACGCCATCTCCCCCTCCTGCTACAACACCCTCCGCATACTTCGCAGGATCAATAAATGGAGCCCGACCGAAACCAGAAGAACGGTAACCCAAACCCTCGTTAGCAGCAGGCTGGACTACGGCAAAGCACTCTATGCAGGAATCCCGGCCAAACACCTGCAACGACTACAACGCATCCAAAACGCCTCTGCCCGACTGATCCTCAACGTCCCCCGCTGCAGCCACATCACCTCCCACCTTAGAGACCTGCACTGGCTCCCCGTCAACAAGAGGATCACCTTCAAGCTCCCCACCCACGCACACAAAGCACTCCACAACACCGGACCAGCCTACCTGAACAACAGACTCAGCTTCTACACCCACGCCCGCCAGCTCTGCCCCGCCAGCCTCGCCCTCGCCGCTGTCCCCCGCATCCAATGAAAGACCTCCGGCGGCAGATCCTTCTCCTACCTCGCCGCCAAGACCTGGAACACCCTCCCCACCCATCTACGGCAGACCCAAGACCTGCTCACCTTCCGAAGGCTCCTCAAGACCTGGCTCTTCGAGCAGTAGCAGCACTCCACCCCCCTCAGCGCTTGAGATCTTCACAGGTAAGTACCGTGCTTTACAAATTCACTGATTGATTGATTGATTATATGAATAGAATTATGTTTAATGTTGCATTCCCCTCATGTTCCTCAAAATACTTTAAAACGGTAAACACTGAAGAATTGTTTCTACATACTCTAAAGTATGTTTTATGTACATTAGTATTCTAACACCTGCCACAGTACAGACCAACAGCAGTATTCCCATACAGGAGGTGAGTGTAGTGGCGAGGAGGACTCTGTCCTTTATCTTACCTCACTGGCATATCACCGGAACGTCATCCTACACCGTGAAAATTGTCTGCTTTTAATCTTACTGCCTATGCCTAATGTTAAGCAGTTTTTAGCCACCTCTACGTTTTTTCTTTTTATCTTCATTCTTTTTATGGCAGGTCTTACTAAACCTTGTTTCAGCGCATTCTCCTTCCGCTCTGCATATCTGACACTGTGTCCTTGTTCCGCTACGGCTTGTGCCGTTTGAGCGGAGGGACCGAGTGTCTCATGACAGGAAGTGGAGCAGTACACTAGAGGCAGGTCAGCGCTCTAGTCGTTCCTCTAGCAGGTTTTGCAGTCCACTTCTGCTTTCCTAGGCCTTTTTGGTCAGGAAAGGGAGCGGACGAGCTCAGCAGCGCACCAGCGGCACGCTGAAGGTACACTGAAGGCAAGCCCGTCTGTGCCCATCCATGCCTGACCGCTGCCAGCCGCCAGAATACCTGCCCCGTTTTTCCCTCTTAACATGTTCATGGATATATTTTGATATTCATATAAAGAACTTCTACAGCTAAACAGTAACAATATGTTTAACAACCCTTGTTGCTATGTCTACATGGAGAAGCTAGTACTACACAAAGAAATCCTAGTTAAATGCAAAAACGGTAGCAATATATCCCCACAGAGGCCATCCCTTGTCAACCCAGAAGGTGGTAACTTAGGGGAGGCATACAAACAATTACAAGGACTATATTTGAACGCACGTTCAATCCCAAAACACATGCTAGAAGTTTGGAGTCTTTTAGACTCAGAGAAACCAGAAATCTGTTTCATTACAAAAACATGGCTTCATCCCATTGCACTTCCAGATATCGCAATGGCCCTCCCACCGGAATACAAGCTACTTAGACAAGACAGGAATATGAAAAGAGGGGGTGGCTTAGCAATAGTGTATGGAGCAAGAGTTAAGGTCAGCACACTGGAATGTCTTGCCTCCGACTGGATCGAACTCTGTATCTTTAGACTTGAGACACAAGAAAAAGGATCAGGGAGAGGTGCCCTTGTTTTTAGATCCCCAGGTCCCAAAACCAACTTCAGAAACCGCCTGGTTGAAAGCATTGCTCCCCACATACTTGCTGTAGATAACTTTCTCCTCATCGGAGATCTCAATTTCCATGTAGAGCTATCCATGGACACAGGCACAACACAGCTAATCACTAATCTCAATACTTTAGGAATGAAAAAAGGGTACCTGGACCCACACATATTGCAGGACATACACTCGACCTTATGTTCCCCAATGAAACCAATGTGAGCGTGGACCCTCTACTCCCCTTGATCTGGTCAGATTACAGTCTCCTGAAACTCAAAATACAACTAGGCTCCACTCTGAGGAATAAGACCTCAGAAAAGAAATTGACGAGACCATGGAAGAAAATGAATCTCGACTCCTTTTCATCTCATTTCAAGCTACCCATCTTGAAAGAGCAAGACAACATAGATCTCGCACTAGATGTCTTGGAGACAGCTATCACGCAGTCTCTAGACAATTGTACAGAGATCAATGAACATCAGCAAAACACACGGTAGGGCTAATAACGCACATTCATGATAGACTAGCAGACTAACAGAAGAGCAGCACGTAAATAGAGGGCAGTGAAAACCATAGAGGACAAAATAGCCTATAAACTCATGCAGAGACAAGATCTAAATATTTTTAAGGAAACCAGGAACCCCTACATCTTAAACAGAGGCAACAGAGCAGCCAACTCCCAAAAAGAACTTCACAGAATGATAAATGAATTTACTAATCCCTCATCTTGCCAAAATGCCAGTCCCCCCTCACAAACCTGGGTCGAGGAACTCTCTCTCTTTTTTAGAGAAACAATTGACAAGATTTATAACTCCCTCTCAAATCCTAAGATTGTAAAACCTAATATGGAGGAGGACGTTATCTTCACACACAAGACTGCGAGTCTTGGGGTGTTCACCAAATTAACAAAGGATGAGGTTGGAACCATACTTATCAAAATTAAATAAGAGTCCCCAGAGGGATCTACCTTGTCCCCTGCATTACTCATTAGTCTCAGCAAGCTCTTTAACTTGTCTCTAAATCTGGAAAAAGTCCACATTAAATGGAAATCAGTAAGGGTCAAACCAATCCATAAAAAAACAATCTGCAGATCCAAAAGTCTTCCACACCTATCAACCCATCTCTCTACTGCCATTCTTTGGTCAAATAATGGAATCCCTGGTCAACAACTGCTGGACCCTTCCCAATCAGGTTTCAGGGCAGGTTTCAGTACTGAAACAGCCCTGGTGGAGGTACTAGACAAAATAAAACTCTCCTTGGACAATGGGCCAACAGCAATGCTGGTCCTGCTTGACCTGTCGGTGGCCTTCAACACTATCTCTCATGCCATTTTAATACAAAGGCTTGAAGAGATTGGAGTAGGAGGTAAAGTCCTAGGCTGTCTGAAAAACTTTCTTAAAGGTCATAACAGCACTGTCCAACTTGCCTCTATAGTCTCCAGCAGCTCAGAGGCTGATAAAGAGTCCCTCAGGGATCAGCACTGAGTCCCATTCTGTTTAACATCTATGTAGCACCTTTGGCGGAGGTCATCCGGTCATATGGGTCGGAAGTAATTTCATATGCAGATGACACCCAGCTAATCCTCCCTTTGGGACCTAACCCGCAAGACACAAGAACCAGATTTATCAACTGCATGTCTCATGTATCCAACTGCATGCATAAAAAGTATCTAGAACTCAATGCCTTCAAGACTGAAGTGATTCTTTTTGGCAAATCACAATCATTCTGGTCAACGGCATGATCACTCACCAGCATAGGTCCCTCCCCATAGCAAAATCTACGGTGCAAAACCTTGGGATTATAATAGATGATAAGCTATCCATGAAAGACCACGTAAACCAGACATTGGCCACATGCAAATACTACGAAAGATCTTCCAATGGATACCGCTGGAATCCAGGAAATGCTGGTGCAGGGTTTAATAGTTAGCCGGTTCGATTATGGCAATTCCCTCATGGCCTCTATTAATGAAGACCTATATACTAGGCTCCAGGTAATGCAGAACACCGCCGCCAGAACAGTCTTGAATCATCCTTCCCGATCCCCTTCGATACCCACCCTGAGAGCACTGCTCTGGCTTCCAATCAGGAAGCATACATGCTTTAAACTTATGTGCATAGCAAAAAAAACCTGCATGGAGCAGGGCCAAGCTGTTTATCCAAGAAAATCAGGTGGTACTCACCAAGGAGAAACCTTAGGTCTGAAGGAAAATATTTTCTCACACCTCTAAAAGTGCCCTCCACTAGAAATGGTGGTAGGTCTTTCTCTCACCTGGCCCCCCAACAATGGATTAATTTCCCAATACATATTCGTGCCATGTCAGACAATAAACAGGTTAAAACGCAGCTGAAAACATGGCTATTCTTAATCCAGCTTTTCCATGTCGTAGGACCCTCCCTCAATGGTCCGCTACAGTGCCATGAGAACCCTGAGGGTGATATGTGCGCTTTAGAAAGGGTCATAACATGACATAACAACTGCACTTTTGATGAACCATTTGAGTAAAGATTGTTGTTGATGTAGTCAAGTCTTTTATCTCCCAATTCATGCTTCCCTCCTCTTTCCTCTTCATTTTGACATCTCTCATTTACATCTGCTACTGTTGTGGAAATGTATAAAATATACATAATGCCTCTGGGGGTTGTGAGATACAGGCAAATAACAAAATGCACATAAGCATTTCCCAGCTCTCTCCAATCAACAGGCGACAGATGATTCACGCTCACAAAAATGGTCTGGACTCAGCGAGAATCCAGCGATAATTATGTGATAAATAAAACGAAGCTGTAAATTTTAAAAGTGTAAATTGTTACTAGAATATACAAATCGATGCTGTCAAAGAAATTAAAAGACAATTGTGAATCTTAAGGCTTGAGAAGAAAATGTGACGCACTGTATATTGCCTTAGGAAGTTCAAGTGTAAGCCACACATGAATGCCAACGCATGAAAATTGTGGAGGAGTGTTGGAATGATTGAAAGAAACACAAGTGTTAGGATGACAAAGACCTCCTCTGCATGGTATGCAGGTGTGTTCCTCTGTCTTGAGTCCTTGACTGTGTGAATCTGGTATTCTGGCTTTTATTGTGGCCTTGGTATCACAGTAACCTTGCGTGTGCACAGAGGCCTATGTCGGTCTCTGACTATGTGAGGTCCAGGACCTGCCCTGTGAACTGGAGATGGGCAGCACTCATACTCTAATAGTTAACTAAGGATTACTGTCTCTATCCTTGGTGTGGCACATGAAATGCTACATAACATGTTCTGTGAATCCTTAGTATGATCAGACCTTTTCCTCTGTGTCAATGAGAGTGTGATCTCTCTTGTGTAAAGTTTGATGTTATGTGTGTAGGTCATTTATGTATGCATGCAGTACATGTGTGGTATGATGCAGTGGAAGGAAGTGGAAGAAAGTGGTATGCAGTGGAGTCAAGTCTACAGACCCTTGATATTCAACAACCTTGGCCCTTGGATGTGCCTAAGGAGGGCATCTAGGAAAAGCTTTGTACCTCTGCACCTATTTATATATTTATTAAAATGTATGCAGTAAACAAAAGTAAACTTTTAAGTGCATCATTATTGACCTTTTTTTGCAAATGTGTCGAAAAATATTTGATTCACATCTTTTTGAAATGAGGGACTGTTTTCCTCACCTCTACAGATGGTTGTATCTGAACTTTACAGGACAAAACACTGAGGCCATCAAACAGCACTGTAGGGATGCACTTGCAACAAAACCCTCTGGGGCTAAGCGATATCTAAATTGAAATCCTGATTACGAAAAACGGGTACATAACGCCAACCCAAAAAGTAAATAAAATAAGATAATCACTGTAGAGGATGCACAAGAAATTGACAAGCAATATGAAAACGATTGCAATGTTAGGAGATTTTCCAATTTAATATGGCATCTTCCTAGCGGTAGGAGAAAGAAATTCAGAGGAAATACCTTTCCTAAAGTGGACCTTCTGACAACCACTGCCTGCTCTTTTCTTGGGGTGTATAGCGGCCCTTTATAGTGGTCTCCATCAGAGATGGATTTAGGAGCTACATAAACTACAAACCCAAAATAGAAGAAAGATGGAGCAAACATAATAGTGGATGCCTCAAGTATTGACACCCAATGGAGATGTTCATCCCCCCAAGCTACTTCCAGAATGACTTATGAGGAGCAGACACATTTTTTATAGAAACAATCACCAACAGAGAGTCAACGTGAGCTTCAGGAAGGCACTCAAACACAATTAACTTCAATTGTATCTAAAATCACTCAGGGTCAGACATATATCATCTATACGATTCACATATTTTACTCTGCAAATTAACAATAGAAATCCACTTTTAAGAACAACTTGAGAGTGGTTAATTCAAAAACCTCTAACCAAAACATTCATCTGTATTATTTGCCAGCATTGTCTAGCATTCAGCTGCATTTCTTAGCATTGATATGTTATTTATTATGTCTCAACATAACTGGGTAAAAAATGAATATCCTTTCAGTGTGAAATTTGTGGCTTGTGTTTCAACATTATCCTAAATGTGTTTTGGGATCACAAGAATATTTGCATAGGTTTGACCACTGGTTCCTTATATATATCTTGTTTGTGCCCAGGTTAAATTTAGATTTAAATTGACATGAAACTATCGAAAGTGCGAGTGTTAGAATTTAATTATCATCTGCCGAGGTGTGATCTAAGAACTTTTTAATAAAGCTTGGTACAACGCAAATGGTGTTGTCCCTCCTTCAAATTTTCACGTTTTCACCCTGATGTTGGGGATCTAAGACCATTGGCCGATCATGTCATGCATCATGAATGATCTCTGAAATGTGTATCTGCTCCTCGGTGGGAGCGGCCTTTGGATGCACAGGGATATGCTCTGTTTCATGTACCAAAGAGTAAGCATTTACAAAATTCGCTTTTGTGTAATTAAGCGAAATTTTGCTAAATTATGTGAAATTATGCAAAACTATACAAAATACAAATCCATCATCTAGCACTATATTTTAGCACATAATGCATGCTCCCATAAATTTTTGACATGGGGACGTATTTTGCATCAAGAAAGTGATGCAGAAAATACCAGTGCATGAAAAACAACTGCTCGGGCAGTCCGGGCACCGGTTATTGGTGTTATTCCCACACTTTAATTTTACTGCAAACGGCAGCATAATGACTTACTGGCATACTGATGTATCTACGTACATTTCACATAGCAAGCATAATGTGAAATTCCCCAAAATAAACAAATTACGCTGGCATAATTAAAATTTCGCCCGGGTCTACTTCAGAGGCCTATCAGAAAGTAGATTCAGGTAATGCTTTGAGAAGCTACAACTCGTACCAATTTTAGATTCCATCAACTGCTGTGAATGACTGACTTCTGATTCGATGGGAAGCCACCAATAATTTATTATTTTGCTTAAGACTTACATAATTTACATTTATTTACTTATGCAATTATTTTCTCTTTTTTTGATGCAAGGAGCATGCTAATGTAGCTTCAGAATGATTCTGTTCTACATATTCCTGCAGATGTATGTGTATGTATGTGCAGGTACAGATTTACTACGCTTTGAGACTCACAAACATTTCTGGAAGTATGCTTGGAAAACTGTGCCAGGCACTGATTGCAGGCATACTTCTGATAATGTTTTGTGATTATTTTGACGGGGCTCTCCATAGTAGAGAAGTACACACATGGGAGTGGGAGGATTCTAAGCAAATGCACATTTTTTTAATTTTTCCCCTTGCTGAAAGATATTTCTCTATACCCCCATCAAATGTTGGCTGATCTTTTGCCCTTTTCCACCCGAAAGGGGAGTTATAGCTCCCAGTGCTGGACTAAATCTGGACCCTTTTCCATTGTGCAACTGGGATGAGAATGTCCACAAATGTATATGTTTGCAGTGGCGTAGCTAGACATTTTGCCCACTGTGGCGGTCCCTGCGGCGGTCGCCCCATGGCTGTGTGTAAGACGGCTGCAGCTAAGAGTGGGGGGGGGGTGGAGGTTGCTCGCGATTCCTGTGGCAGCTGCCCCGCAATGGCCTCAGCTAACGGGTGGGCATGGAGGATGCCGCCCCAAAACTCGTGCTGCCTGGTGCACACCATCCCACCCCCGCCCACCCTTGCTTCGCCACTGCATGTTTGTGAGCCTCTTCAAACTTACAAGACAATCTGCTCCTTGGGTTGCCCACAACAAACCTCATGAGTGGGATTTACATATGTAGATTTTTGTGTTCACTAAAATGGGTTTTGTGCCTGCCACACATCCCTTTTGAGGATTTCTGTTAGGTCTTCAAAGTTACCACCAAAACTGTCTTTATTAATAGAGCCTGTTGTCTGTAAAGCAACTTGTCTAACTGTTGCTCAGTTTTGTATTTTTACAGAATATTCAAGAACACGAGGATATTTTGCCAAAGAATACGACACAATGCCAACATGAAAATTAATGAGCCAAATCTATCCTGCCAATGTTATGGTCGGTGTAAAACATCTCTACATATTTAAATGCACGTTTTATGTGTTTGTTTCAGAAATCCGTATAACTCCATAAGCAGGGCTTCACAGTACTGTTGGAATTCAGATACCTTCAAGAACTCACCTCCACTTTTCTGTCACAGGACTTATACATCTGCAGTATGTTGAGCACTCTGAAAACTGAAGTATGCAGACCACTTATCATTACTAAACTAGACAAAACCGTACAAACTGTAAAAATAAACAGAGAAATGTTGTTTGCTATGGGAGCAATTTGCTTATTATATAGCGCCTTTTTGCCACAAACTGTAGCCATCTGGTGCTACTATTATGGAGCAGTGCTCTTTTCCTCAATCTGAGTGGACCAATCAGCGGATGAGTGGACCATCACCAGCTGCACTAAGCCCTATTACTGACACTCAGTTAACATTCCAATTCTTCTGTGAGTTGTAATCATGACAACTATCAGTGTAACCATTTGGATTGAAGGTGTAAATTACTATAGTTTGTAAAACAAGAAATAGAATGGTGTATGGTGTCACTAATGACATGGAGTAATCTGTTACTTTTACGTTTACCTTCAGGTTGCACAAAAAAATACAATACTAGCATTTGCCATTTGAGCTCATTTGCCAGCCACCAACCTGCCTATAAAGGACTATTTTCCGGTGTCTCTGAGACCAGTGTAATTTTGAGGGTTTTGGGGGGTCACGAGCAAGATTTTTTTTTAAGTCCTCTGTAAGGAACAATTTTGAATATTTATACTCAATTCCTGCTAATTCAAGGCTGCATGGTGACAAACAATACCACATTATATATTACATTTTAACGGTGTCCCTCAAAACCAGTTGAAATAGGTTTTGCCTGGAACCCCAAAAATCCTTAGGCTGACACTGGGTAGAGAGTCAACTTTGTATGTAGACGTAGTCAAAGAGAGAGCATAGACAGAGATCAGATGGAGGGAAAGTTGACTTTCCCCAAGAGGTCCTGGGCAATTGCCCACTTTGCCCATGGCTTAAAACTTCTCTGTGTGGTACTCATTGTCAACTAGGCAATCTATGTGAGACGTACTGAAGCAGTGCATGGAACCACAGTAGCCACAGACTTCTTCAACTTCACTCAATTGCCAAGAACCTCTTTTTCAGGTTCTGCCAAAGAGAGCGCAGAGAGCCAAGACTTCATCTTGGATAATGGCGGCAGGATAGAATGGTTAGTTCATCTAGCACGTGTTTCACTCACAAGAAATCAAAAAGAGATTTGACTGTAAGTTATGTAAGCATGCTTAGTAACATATGAACAAAAAATGGTTTTGAATATAGAGTGAGGGAGATACTGCTCTTGTTATTTATGCTCAGACCTTTACGTGGACATTCTGCAGGGACACAGTTTCAATGGGAGATTAACATTTGCATAATGTGCATAAGGGCTGTAGTGCTGCAAGGGGAGAGATTGTCTTGCCTTGACGAGCTATGCCATGCAACAGTCGGTTTTTCTCTAAGTTAAAGATGGAGGAGCGATACTTAGGCACACAGGCGCAGAGAGTTTCAGGCTCTTGTGGATGCAGCCTAGATGATTAAGAGGCAGCGTTGGGACAGAATTGATTTAGGTCTTTTAATGAATAGTGTCCCACTGGGGAGAAGGGGTGGAGGCTACAGGCACTTATGCAGGGTTAGCACCTCCATCAGGGATGGATGTTGCGTGAATCACAGGATGCCACATACTAAATCGGCAACACCAGTAGGGAGAAGAACATGGGTCTGCAAGCGCAACAGCTCACAAGGCCTCATATGTAAAGTCTGCACCACCAGCTTGAAGAATGATTCGGAAGGTGCCGGCAGTAGAGAAGATCTAGGCAACCTACAATCTTCCAGTGGTCTTACTCGGTAGTGGTACCAATCTCTCAACTCAGCACAGGAAACAAGGAATTATAATTTTGGTCAGGCTGGGCCGCTGCTGCAGGCCTTCATTCTCATCCGTCTACGATAAACACATTTCCGCATGACAGTAGGCATAGATTTGCTGCTAAGTAGATTAGGTTCTCCATATATCATGCCGTCGATAACTTCTCTTTGACTTGCAGCAACAACATTGTTTTCATCCACCTTGGAGTATAATCCCTAATCCTTCAAGAAAGATAGGCAATGTTTTCTGCCTTTAGTATCAGCCTTACTCTTTGTAGGTGGGTAGACATCTTCCAAGTCATACAGTGACCAGTGCAGGAGCTACAAGGGTCACCATATGTTTATAAACAGTGCATTTGACACCAGATCCACTGGCCTCTCAGACTGCCTCCAAGGATTAGGAGGCATTCAGTGATTTAAATTGTGTCTCTCTTCAGGTATTATACAGTTCAGAGGCAACCAACTGCCACAGGTGCCCTGTCACTCTGGTTTCCATAGGGGTGGCAGGCATACCCTATTGTCCACTCTTTTCCAGCTCGGAATGAGACAATCCTCAATTCTATCAGTGCTGTACCTAAGCTATTGCTTCTCCAGCAGTTCAGCACCCATGGTGTACAGGAGCTGATATCTTTAGTTCTTTGTTCATGTGTGGTACATCTCAATCCACCGGCTGGCCTAATGGAACTGGTTTCATTCACGGATGTTGAACATTTAGAAGCCTTACTTCCACATTTAAATATGCGGTGAACAAATCTTGACTCAACTCTTTGGCTTTACAATCATTTCAGTAGGACACGGGAAAAGAGCAGCAGTGCAGTGGAATAAGCAGAGAAAGGGAAGATATCTGCTCTGATTGCCACAAACCCCTAGGAAGCACTCTGCAAACATTGTGGCTACAAGCACTAAACACTCACAACTCTGACATAGGGATTCAGAGAGACTAGTCATGTCAGTTGCACAAATATACAGTGTGTGAGCCAAGAGACAGCCTCTCTAGGATCAAAAAGGCCTGCCTTTTCAACTACTGATCAACTGGCATTAATTGTTAGTCATGATATTGTCACCAGAGAGTAGTCACCAATGATAAAAATAGAATGACTATTGGTGTACCCCGATTGCCCAACTCTCACACTCTGTTGGAAAGGAACATCCAACACATGCAGAACACCAGCTTTGCAGTGCTTAATTTGAGCCGGTGGTTTCCAATGCTCGGCACCAGCACTTAATTGTCAACTATGACAAATGCCATATGGTGGCGCTGTTTGTGTGATTTAGAGATAAGCAGAATAACAATTATTTTATTAATTCAATATACATTAAAAGCAACTAATGTCTGCCGCTCAAACCATTCTTATAGCTTTGGGGGCCTCGAACAGTCTGAATTGTCACACTTGAAGCAATCTGATGGTTAACAGTTGTGTAGGTACCGGGATGGCTCCGCTGACGTGGGCAATGGGTGGTACAAGCTGCAGGGGGCTCCTGACGGGAGCCCTGGCACTTATTTCTTTACAAATTAAGCACTGCAGCCGAGGTTACATGACTGGAGGTCACTGCATAGGAAAACATACTTGGATTATCAGAAGGAAAAATGAGAAGGTCGGCACACGGCTACTTGACCGAGGACTTCCAACCCTACACTGCCAATGGAAAATGTTGACCTCAACCGAATAGTTGATGCAAAAATGGGCTCATTATGATTTAGGCTACAGTCCACCCTCCCCGAACACCACCACTGGCAAGCATTTGCCTTTCCACACTTTAAGTCTCTGCGCATGTGCGTAACCTACATTTACACAACAATGCACTGAGAACGAGCGCCATAACAACTAGATTTTTTTTTTATAACAAAATCAGTAACAGAAAAATGAAAAAATGCGGGAGCGTGCAGGCTTATTGATGGAATTATTCAACTCCTGCTGTTCCTCCAGCTGCTGTTATTAATTCACACAGACACCTTTTGTTCTTACTAGGGCTTGCTCTAGCGCCTCAAGCCCTTAGAATGTGGATTATAATTTAGACCAAGTGCCCTCAAGACACTTTCTAACACTTAACACTGGAGTTTCCCTAGAATGGCCTTATCCGCTTGTCATTGCTGTTTTTTTCTCTTTGCACAGCTAATTGTTAAGTACCTTTAGTTCTTCAGTTGCACATTAAGAGCTTTCTCCCAAGGCAAAGATCTGCTCTATTGCTTTCTGCCTTGTTCTTTTTCCCATATGAGGGCATGTTTGGCAAAGTGCCTACTTTGCTTGTCCCATTCACCTTTGTGAATGCAGTTTTCTGTTGCAAGTTTCAGTCACAGCTCTTTGGCTGACATACACCTTATTCAGCAAAACTGTTTATAGATTTTGATGCAAGCTTGCCCTGTTCATTACTGATGAGACAGCTAATACGGCCAAACCACTAGATGGCGCCAGATTCTAGATTTTCCGTTATTTTTCTCTTTCTCTGGAGGAAATATATTTAACTTAAAAAAGTGCTTGTACTGTGTGGGACCAAAATCAAATTTATGACTGGGTTCTCAAAAACGTACGACAGGCCTAAGCAGCACTACAACAATCAAGAGGTGTCATTGGAGTCACCTGAGGTTAATTGAATAATCAGCAATGAACATTATATGTCCATACAATTTGTCAGCAATAAATAAACACTAACATATAGAATTAGAACAATGTAACTGACCCCGAGAGAACTTTGAATGGAGTCAGAAAATCCTCATAAATACCTCTGTATATGCAAGTGTTTATGAATGCAAGCAGTAAACAAATCTTACAATAATGAAATGAGGTGATGGAGCACTGCTCTTGTGTTGAAAACATGCAATCTTAAAAGAGACAATTTAACACAAAAACAAGTTTTGGCTATGAATATCATTTTTCAGATAAATGGCAGTCCTAATACATGAGTCTTTTTATGTAAGTGTATCCATAATGTACAGTTCAAAACTGAAAGTAAGTCAATGTAACGTTTCAACACCATTTGCCAGAGCTGAAGTGGTCTTCATTAGGACATGGATCAATCACATTATGAAGCAGCACCCTAATTCAACCTTGTACATGGTCAACAGTATTCAATGAAACCATGACCAAAAATAAAAATGAAAATGAATGAGAGGAAGCCAAAAAAGTATTTTAGGTCATAAGATGGAGGAAACATCCGCTCTGCATCTCGATGATTATCCACGGTGCATTTTGATCTTGATAAACATTTAAAAAGTACATGATCTTCAGTAGCACTATTTGTTTGATATACAGTTTAAATTCCAGAGGCTCCTACGACTGTGGGACTGCCCTTTGTGGCTTTGACAAGCCTGAAGATCACAGAAGAGCTACACTACAAACTTTGTAGGATTTTGGACCCACAATGCTATTGGACAGCTATTTACCCCGAAAGTACCAGTTTAAGAGGACAGGAAGTAACCGCAAAGAACAGAATTCTGCCTTATTTGCCACATTTTTATACAACTTCTTAGAACTGTTGTTGAAACTGCTGGTTTAACTTCTGTTTCTTTATTTTCAACTGTGTTCCTTTTGGAGGTGAAAGATTGGCAGGCAACAGGTACTGCCCCTTCCCAAAAAGGCATGTTTGCTATCTCTTTGTTATTCACATGGAGGGGTATATTTTATTCATGTATAGTGCAACGTAGCCAACAGCCAAAGTTGGTGTGCTGCACAAGGTGTAGAAAGCAACAAAGAGCTATATTTATCATAAATGTCCTGCCGCTTGTGTCATCCTCTCCACCAGTGCACAAGTAGGCTGCCTGGCACCTGGCACATCCTTTAGACCATGGTGCTGATGGGTGAGTGTGCTGTCTAGCATAGGATTTGTTCTAGAAGCTTACTCTTCCAGTAAAGAATCATATGCCTAGATACATTCTGATATATTTCACATATTGGATGTGTGGTGTACAGTGCATCACACCTGCAAAGTGTGAAATGTTTAAAGAAATAAAAACATTGCTCCTAGATTTTCCTGCTTCAGAAATGGTAGCAGGTCTAAATATTGGACAGTCAGACCCAACTCTTCAGTACATCAGTACAGACTCAGAAGAACTGCTGTGCCGCACTTTAAGAAGGACTTGAAACTTGAACTCAGGGCTACCAGAGTGAGTCCAAGGGCTAGTTGGTTGTCCATCTAATCAGAGCCTCGACACAGACCTTCGCATGGCAAATCCCCTCATCGCCGGAACCATCAACTGTGATTCAGGACTCTGCATTTCAGCCATGCAGCTCCTTCGGAACTACCAGTGCGGACGCATCTTCGACGCAGGTCTTCACAGAGAAGGCAAATTGTCTACAGCATCCTTGATGTTGACACAAAACTCCTCATCACAGCCTCGCACCTCCCCGGAAACGCCCCTGAATGACGCATCCTTGAAACGGGTTCTCGCAACACTCCACAAACCAGGATTGAAGGTACTTTGTTCAGTGGGCCGAACTTGGTCCCTGTATATCTCCCATGCTCCATCATGGTCGTCCTGAACTTGTGACTATATCCCTGTCCGGCGTGACCAGATAATCATTGTTGGTGCTTTATGCTTTTAGGAACTCTTCTTACTTAAAAATATAAAACTGCATATCTCTAAATCTATTGATTGGACTTTTGTCACTCTGATTTCAAATAATTTACTACATTTTACGTCCTTTTTCTAAATTGATGTGGGGTATTTCTTGTGATGTGTTTTCACTTTATTACTGTTTGAAGTGCTGCATAAATGCTTTACACGTTGCCCCTATGTTAAGCCTGACTGGTTTGTACCAACTAACTAGAGGGTCAAACACAGGTTAATTTGGGGTTTGCTAGTATTTCAACCTGACAGTGATTGTGGTTGCTGCTTGAGTAGGGTTTCACCCCATCCAAGCAGTAACCCAATTTCTAACACCAGTCCCATAGAAATGAAGCCGCCACTTACTATGAGGGCTTAAGAACAGTGCTTATGAACAGCACTGATGTTTTATTAGTGTTCTAAGAATGATGGCTATAATGACACTGCAATGTCATTAATTCTACGAGAGAGTTAGTTATGGACAGGACTGCACTGTTAGTGTCCTGAAAGAAGTTTTGGTTCTTAATTCTATGAGAGTGGTAGTTATGGACAGGACTGTGCTATAAGTATCTTAAAAGTGGTGGTAGTGCACAGCTCCGAGGTCATATGAATGCTCCATGAGTTATGTTTATGAACAACCCTTCACTATTATTGATGTGAATGGCAGTGGTTTCTTAAAGCAATGGAATATTATTAGGGCCTCATCTATGAGGATTTACTGAATGGGTAGCGCAGCGTGCCTTCCTGCTGCACTGCACTAAGGTAAAAGAAAGGGGAAGGAATGTGCTGTATCTATTATACAGGGCACATTCCTTTCCTTTCCCCCTGGCCCCGGCGCACAATAGGCTGCCATGTGCCAACGCAGGCATATTTGCACCATGGTGCAAGGGTGCCTGCGTTGAAGGGGATGATTCCTGCACAAAAACAATCACAAGAGGCTTTTTCCTTTTTCTATGTGTAATAAAGATATTTCTCCTTGTTGTGCCTCCCTTACGCCTCCCCTGGCGAGGAGTACGTTTTTGGCACTGCCTCAGAATTACGATTTCTCGTAAATCTGGGGAAGTGTCAAAATGCCATTGATGTTGCTGGGAACGTCCCGAGCAACACCCATTGCACGCCACTCTAACGCAGGAAACTGCGTTTAAGGGCACAATATTTACGAAGCAGAATTAAGCCAAAAAAAAGTAGGTTAGTGCTTCCTCATAAATATGGAGCAGGCTTTTGTGCCATGGAATGTCACAAAATTCACAGAGAGTGTTGCATACGAACACCTTGCCTGGTATACCTAATGTCATATGAAGAGTAAGCCTTGGTAGCCTTATGTCTTACCCCAGCGCACCATTATATGAGTCCCCCAAAATCTCCCTTATAGATTTCTGTCTGTCACACAGTAGTCAATTTTCCTGCCGGCGTTTATCACTGTTTCTTACCGTTCGACTGTGCTAATCTGTCTAGCTCGATTTCAGGCCATCTGCCTCTGTATGTGTCTGTCATACTGTGACAGTCTATATCCTTGTGCCCATCTCTCTGTCTTCGTGTCGCTCTGTCTTTAGCATTAGGTTTTTGTTTTTGGTTTTGGTTTTTTGCTGGAAGCGTTTTTTTCTGCGTACACCTCTCTTTCTCTCTGTGTCTGCCAGTATTCTAATGTCTGTCTCAATATGTCAATCTATACCCTTAAGTCCCTATACCTAACCTATGTATTTGCATCCTGTTGTGTGTGCCTTTCTCTTTCTGTCTGTTTTGTTGTAACTGTGTGTCTTTGTGTGCTCTCTTTTATGTTGTGTAGCTATTCTTAAATCTGATCCTCTGTCCTTCAATATTCATGTGTATATTTTCTGCTTATTTTCTTGTAACTTTAGGTCTACTTCGGTGTCTGTGTCTCTTTTGTGTCTAATGAAATTCTTGTGACCTGTCTCTTGTGGCATTAAGAATCCCAGATTCCGATTTAAATTTAGAAACCCAGCCGAAACCAATGAGGCCTCAATCTGACACATGGCAAACAAATAATCTATCCATTCATGTTTTTATTTAATATTGAATTCTGGTACTTTGAGTTTGTTTTACAATTGCTTGGCTACAGCACCAAAGGCTAAAGGAAAATCAGGACTAGGCAGTTATCTTAAGCAAAAATGGAATACATCAGGATCAATGCATCTCTACATAGGAACCTTGATTATTTTTAATAAATGGCAAAAAGCGACACATTCATGTTTGTGTGACTCCTGCATATGAAAGTCAGAAGGGAGGCGCGCGGTCTTTGGCGTTTCCTAGTGAGGTGTGCACACTCCTAAGAATGATGGGACTCTGAACAGGATTCCTATTAGTGTCCCAATGCTACCTCCGGGCGAGAAGTGCATGTATGCCGTAATCAGAAAGCATTTATTAACAGTATTTATTCATTGGTTACCAGTAGCAGCAAGCGACACACACTTCCCATTTAGGCCTGCACCCCCCTCGGGGCAAAAACAAATAGTTATTGGCAATCTGAGTTGTCTGTCAGTACAGTAAAGCAAGAGGATGTTTTGTTCCATTTCAGTTTTCTATTACTTGGGCTGTAATCAGAAATGTCTTATGTAGCAGGAGCCTGAGGGGCCACAAGGTTAGTTTCCATGATAGAATGTGCCACAGGGGTAGCTTTTTTTTCTACTGCATAATTTGAAATACCGGCAGTATGCAGCGTTTAGATCTTAGGAAAGGGAACGTCTAAACACTATGGAGGTTGTCTGTTAACCCATATGGGGTACAATAAGTTGGGTATTTAGATATAATATTGGAAACAAAAATATTGTGGGACAAAATACTGTGTCATGAATATCAAGGACAAAAATATTGTGAAACTAAGTTTCTATAGGCAAGCAAAAAAAAAAAATATATTAGAATTCACTGAAGAAACCATAGGTTTCAGACATGTTATAGTTAGGAATTAGCATTTAAAAACCTTTGAAATTCACTGAAAAAACCATAGGTTCAGGGGTGTTCTAGTTAGCTGGACATTTCACTCGTACAAAACCTTTGAAATTCCTCTGTTATAGTTAGTTGTACTAACTATAACTCGCGCGCCCGCAATCCACTGCTGACGATGGCACATATTACATCATTCATGACATGGTCAGTGACATCACTGATGACATCTCAAATGATTTCACTGAGGCAGTGTATGTGACAGTTGTTGTATATAAATAAGTATACATAAAACTCAGTGATTGTATGAGTCACCGTATCAAAAACTGTATGCTTGTAATAGTCATTTTATAACACACTAAGTATGAGTTACTATCTATATGAATAATAAAGTGGTGTTTGTACAAGTGTGTAGCTTAGTAAATGTAAGTATGATGAATTGTTTGCATAAGTGAGTAGGATGACTGCATAAGTGAATAGGATGCGTGAAAGACATGTTATAGTTAGGAATTAGCATTTAAAAAACCTTAGAAATTCACTCAAACGACCATAGGTTTTAGGGGTGTAATAGTTCGCTGGACATTTCACTCGTACAAAACCATTGAAATTCCTCCGTTATAGTTAGTTGTACTAACTATATTTCGCGCGTCCGCAATCCACTGCTGATGATGTCACATATTACATCATTCATGACATGTTCAGTGACATCACTAGTGACATCACTGATGACATCTCAAATTACATCACTGATGACATCACTGATGACATCATCCATGTGACAATCTGATACACCTCATCATACAGTTGCATAACCTTTCAACACTCATTATAAAATATGGAGTACCATGTTTGAAACTATTGATACACCAATACAAGTTTCTAAAAACCCACTCAGTGATTCCTACATCTACACACACATCTAAACACTTACCTATATATTCACTCATTCATGCTAACAAAGATCAATGGAATACTATTAAATATACTTATACACCTACATCAACATTACACACCAGCACACATCCTATTCACTTATGCAGTCATCCTACTCACTTATGCAAACGATTAATCATACTTACACTTACTAAGCTACACACTTATACAAACATCACTTTATTTATTCATACAGATAGTAACTCATACTTAGTGTGTTATAAAATGACTATTACAAGTATACAGTTTTCGATACAGTCACTCATACAATCAGTGAGTTTTATGTATACTTATTTATATACAACAACTGTCACATACACTGCCTTTTCTATTTCTACTTTGTTGGACATGTTATGTTATGTTATGTTATGGGTGTCTTATATAGCGCTCGGATACTCCAAGGAGTGTCCCGGCGCTTTCTGACCCATAGCTGAAACAGAAAGGGGAAAATAGATAGAAAGCATGCCTTATTGACTATAGAGCCAAGTTTTCAAACCTTTTCTAAAGGACAACAGGTTCGAAGTACAACGGAGTGCCAGGGGGAGGGTGTTCCACAACTTAGGGGCGAGATGTTGGAAGGAGCGTCCGCCTACCCTAGCTTTCCTGATAATAGGGACCGTTGCCAGACCAAGGGATTCTGATCTGAGGGATCTTGTCGGCTTGTAAAAGGTAAGGCGTTTCTGAATGTACTTGGCACCTACAGCATAAAGTGCCTTGTGCGCCAATGTAAGTGCCTTAAAAACAATCCGCTTTCTGACAGGAAGCCAGTGAAGGGAGAGTAACAAATCCGAGGCTCTAGCATGGCGGGGAAGGCCAAAAATGGCCCTTGCTGCCGAGTTTTGGACCACCTGTAGTTTTTGCAACAGGTAGTCCGGAAGACCCAAATATAATATATTTGAGTAATCGAGCCTGGAACAAATTAAGGCCTGAACCGTCGTCTTCCTATGGACCAAAGGGAGCAGAGGGAGAAACTTGCGTAACATTTTAAGAAGACCGAAACAGGTACCAGTTAAGCCTATGATCTGGGACTTCAATGATAGCCTATTATCAATTTTGACCCCAAGGTTCTTAGCAACCGAGGAGGAAGATGAGGGAGGGAACATATTCACAGGCCACCAATCCTGCCATGACGGGCCAGCCTGACACCCGAAAAAAAGAACTTCCGATTTGTCAGGGTTGCACTTGAGGCTGTTTCGCTGAAACCAGTCGAAAACAGCCCCAAGGCACCGGCGGATGCCCTCTCCATCAAACTCGGCACCCTTTCTACAGGTGAAGAGAAGCTGGGTGTCATCAGCGTATGATATGATCTGGGCCCCAAAAGACTCCGCCAGCACCGCCAAAGGAGTCATAAAGATGTTAAAAAGGGTCGGGCTAAGCACCGACCCTTGAAGAACGCCGACCTCCAGAGGCGGAACTTCGGCAGAGTACGGGGGGGCCCAGACCACCTGTCGACGACCCGCTGGATAAGATCTAAACCAGCTCAACACCGTCCCTCTCAGACCGATCTCATAGAGTCTGCTGAGGAGACCCTCATGAGGGACGGTGTCAAAGGCCGCCGACAGATCTAACATCACCAGCATAGCTCTTCCACCTGAGTCAAGTACTTCCTTGATGGCTTCATTTACCTCCAGGAGAGCAGTCTCAGTACTGAGATTGGAGCGAAAGCCTGACTGGGTAGGATGGAGCAAACCATGAGTTTCAAGAAAAGTGGAGAGCACAGAGTGAACATGCTTTTCCACGATCTTTGCCAAACCCGGTAAAAGAGAAATTGGCCTATAGTTTGCATGATTCTCAGGATCAAGGCCAGGTTCGTTGAGATGTCATCAGTGATGTCACTGACCAGGTCATGAATGATGTAATATGTGATGTCAACAGCAGTGCATTGCGGGGGCGCGAGTTATAGTTAGCTGAACTAAATATAACAGGGGAACTGCTCTGGTTTTGTATGAGTGAAATGTTCAATTATTACTTTCCCTATATATATATATATATATATATATATATATATATATATATATATATATATATATATATATATATATATATATATATATATATATATATATATATATATACACATATATATATATTAATATATATATATATATATATATATATATATATATATATGTATATATATATATGTATATATATGTATGTATATATATATATGTATATATTCAGGGTACGTAGATGTGAAGTCAAGAATAGTAAATGTTTTCTTACCTATTGCACTTACCTTCTCGAAATTTTAGTGCTCAACACTATATTCTGTCCACATCATATTTTTGTTTCAGATATTCTGTCAGTGATCCATAAGTTGTCATCTAAACAATTGGTCTGGACTGCTGCTTTCATGAAGTGTCTGTAATCATTCAGATATGCCTTTCTCACTTTAAAGTTCGGTACAGACCGTAAACAAGAAGGGACAAAGCCAATAGGTCTGGCTATTTGAGACAAAAAGCTTCTTTGTTGGCAAGTTTATGTATGTGGTAGTGCCAGTGCGCATGAGTGAGGAGGTGAATACAAGAATGTGTCCAAGGCAGGATACATTTAAGGATTATGGGGCACATGCATCAACCTATTTAGGAAGTGCAAACGGTGCAAATCGGTAAATTCGGCCGTTTGCACTTCCTAAATACGTTTTTGGGATGCATTAAACACTTTTTCAGAATTCGCATTTTTTTGCATTTCTTAAAAATGCGAATGCATTTAAGGAATCGCATTTGTGCGATTCCTTAAATGCAATGCATCAATTAAAAAAAATATGTGAATGTTGAAATTGGAAGTGCAAATTACCACGAGGTTGACCCTCGTGTTAATTTGCGAAAATCTTTCAAAATGCAAAAAAATGCATTTTTTACACTGTCATGTTACAGACACACATGTCCTTAGGACATGAGTGTTTGAAACATGCACTTTCAAATACATTTCAGGGGTGCAGGGGGGGTTCCTTTGGACCCCCCCCTGCACCCTTGGAATGCATCAACAAATTGCGAATTCGTAAATGCCTTCCCATTGACTCCTATGGGCCGTTCGGCCCATAGGAATCAATGGGATTTGCGAAAAAGCAGTTAGGAATTCGGTATTTATTTGCGATTCGGTAAAAATTGCGATTTTTACCGAATCACAAATAAATACCGAAAAAAATGATGCATAGCATTTTGCAATTCTTAATTTGCGATTCGGTAATTTTCGCAAATTAAGAAATGCAAAATGTATGAATGATGCATGTGCCCCTATATGTATGGATAGAATAAAGGAAGCACACATTAATGTGTTAATAAAAGGACAGATTAAACTAATGTTTGAATATATGTATACAAAATGGATGAATGGGTGAGTGAGGGAATGATTAAATTTGTACAGTGCACAATACAAATGACAAAAAAATAGAAATATTTATGAAAAAGAAGTAAAGTTTTAGTTTTCCAGAATTCGTTTTTGTATGGCAAACAACACACATGCGTGTTCGAAATTAAGGAATGCAGAGTTCCTACCAGAAAGACATCTGCGTCTGTTTTTAGAATGCCTTTCAGTGGGCAGTGACAGGAGTTTGGCAGTGATATCTGTGGGCAGTACCCTTTGTGTGAGTTCCAGTCACAGAACTCAAAACCCAGGGATGTTTGGGTTGGTGCGGAAGTCCTGGCCCCACAAAGCAGTAGGTTCTGAAGCTGGGAGGGGCGTGGGAGCATGCCCTCTACACACTGAACTTGTGGTGGCTCAAGAGTATTAAGAAGTAGGAGAGGGCCAGACTTCTTGAGCCATAATGCATATACAACACATCTTTTTTTCCATTCATGTATGTGTAGTTTTTCATTACACCACTACACCAGTGAAACAGTTTGATGCTTGTAAACATGAAAAACTGCATACGACACGGCTGACAGTTACAACAAAGAATGACTGCATTTTAGGATTATCAACATGTGAATGAAGCTTACCATAACGAAAGGCTAAGGGGTGCTGACCTTTTATCCCATTCTCTGTTTATTGATGGCATAAGCTATGAGAGTCTTTAGGCAGACCTAAAAAGTGATAGAAGGCATTTAATGGGAAAACAGCCTTCATAACATGGGCTGAGCCACTTGTGCTGTTTCCCCACAAGCGGAACCACGCTGCGCATATGCCTTATCTCTGCATATGCGTGGTTAAGGCAGTGCACGGTCTGGATGCTGGGATGGGCTGGCACAGGAAGAGGAAGAAGCGAGAGAGATTAAGTGGGGTGGGACATGTTTTTGGAAGGGTGGGGGTAGTTTTTAAGGGTTCGGGGTAGTTTTTAGGGATCAGGGGTGTCGGTAGTTTTTAGGGATCAGGGGAGGTCGTGGTAGTTTTAGGGCTGGGAGTTCGGGTAGCATTTAGGGCTCGGTCGTTTTTAGGGCTTGGTGGGTCGGCTAGTTTTAGGGCTCAGAGTGGGGTCGGGGTAGTGTTTAGGGCTCGGGGATTGGGTAGTTTTTAGGGCTCAGGGGGGTCGAGGTAGTGTTTAGGACTCAGGGGTTGGGTAGTTTTTAGCGCTCGGCGGGGTTGAGGTAGTGATAAGGACTCAGGGGTCAGGTAGTGTTTAGGGCTCGGGGGTCAGGTAGTGTTGTGGATCAGGGGTTGGGGCAGTTTTTAGGGCTTGCGGTAGGGGGGTTGGGGTAGTGTTTAGGGCTCAGGGGGTAAGGGTATTTTCTAGGGCTCAGGGGAGGTCATGGTAGTTTTTAGGGCTCAGGGCAGGGGGCTAAGGTGGGATCTTTATCACACATCCCTTTACCAGTCATGCTTTTACCACAAGATTGCGTGGCATAGGCATGCGTGATAAAGGCATGCGTGGTAAAGGAATGCATTGTTCAGATGCATTAGTTGTTGGCGCAGCATTGTAGAGGCACGTGTTGTTTAGCCATGCATTCCTCTATCATACAACTTATTGGAAGTCGTGGAAAGTGGAGAAACACAAGGTCATCCTTACCTGCCCTGACTGCGTTAGAAGTGGCATACATAGCTTCGGTGCTGCATAAAGTAAGGAGATCAAAGAGGAAGTTGACTAGAGAACAGTTAAGTAACCACAGGAAGGGGAGAAAAACCTCGTCCCGAACTTTCTGCTGTCTCGGAGAGAATTGAGACTGTATTCTGGGTGGTTGGCTTCAAAGACAATCCTGTAAGTCCATCGTGTCCGAAACGTACTGTCCTTGAACAAACAGATCAACACCATCCATACATAGAGCTTCACAAAATATACAAGATTGCCTCAATCAATGCTATGTTATTTCAATCCAGCAACAATGTTGCATCTTTTCTGTGTGAATGTTGCCCCACACCAAACCTTGCGATGCCAAACACCCTTCACCCAAAGGCACAAATGAATAAATATGGAGCTTTATGCTTAACTCTATAGAATATTTTGTAGTGAGGTGATTGGTAGCAGAGTCTGAACTCAATGTAATTCAACTTTTTGCAGAGAGAAATAAAATAGGTTTTGCCAATTATGAACCCCGTCAAATAACTCTCATTATCACCGCTCAAGCACTGAAACAGCAATCTATTTCAGTTCTGATTAACCATGATTTGATAGCAGTCCACATTCACCGACAATACATTTATTAGCATTCCATAATGCCTCCTCCGCTTCAAATCCAATAAAAGACAGCTAAATGCTTCCAGAACTCTATTCTCCTTGCATTTCCACCCCTCGTGTGCTCTCATTAGTCATCAGTTACCAGCAGAAAAATAGGAAAGTGTACATTCGAAGCATATTAATTGCGTTTCTTTTTTTAACAAACTGGGATACCGGGATTTTTATTTAATCCAGATTAATTTCATTTCGATAAAAGGACACTGCAGATAACAAAAAGATTTTAACTTCTGCTTGGCTGCATCTTCCATTTCTCGTAAAGATAAGCGTAATGCAGATTAACAACTGTTTTAAATTAAAATCTACTTTCTGAGCTCCAGCTCCTATGAAGGGAGCAGTGATCTGGTTTTTGCATGCAAGGTTGGAAAGTTGTCGTTTTTGAACTTTATAAATTAAAGGATAATCTCCCTAGCATATTTAACAAGGAACTTTCTGCACAGTTTTACTCTGACAGCAAAAAACAGGCCAGGGAGAAACAACAGGCAAGCTCCACAGCAACAAGGCTGCAAAACACCAATGGACAATAATGTTTTTTTTTTCACCCAAAATTTAGTTCTGGTTGCTTGCTCCACAATGTTCACCCAGTGTCAGTCAATGTTCCTGCAGAGAAGGAAATTGATCAATCCGCTCTAATTTTGGAAAGTAAAAATTCTGATCATTTTAATTATATTCTCAACAGTATTTATCTTCGGAATTTTTGAAGTTGGAATGATCTCATTCAAGTTAAATTTAGTAGATCATTTTTTTTAGCAATGTCAAAGATTTTACTGAATGCAGGCGACCTGCTGGAACTTCAATACAGCAGATGGCAAAGTACTAACAGACCACGAAGACGTTAAAAACACTTGGAAGAAGGAGCCCTGACTGGACCTGCAAGACACACCAAGGTTATAGTAAACAGCAGACAATTCCCTGCAGATCTCCTTCAGAAAACACACATCATTCTCAGGGGAATTGGCTTTTACAACACGGGCTGAGACACATTTGCCGTTTCCTCGCAAGCGGAACCACGGCCGCCTTAACCAAGCATATACCTTAACTACGCATACGCTTGGTTAAGGCAGTGTATTGTCTAGATGCTGAGATAGGTGGGCACCAGAAGAGGAAGGATCGTGAGAGGACAAGGCCTGGTAAGTAGGGCTGGGTTTTACGGGGATGGGGGTAATTTTTAAGGATTGTGGATAGTTTTTAGGGCTCAGGGTTTAGGCGTAGTTTTTAGGGCTCAGGTGGGCAGTGTTGTTTTCATGGCTGAGGGTCGGAGGTGTTTTTAGGGCTCGGGGGTTTGGGGTAGTTTTTAGGGCTCGGGGGGTCAGGGTAATTTTAAGGGCTGATGGTTGGGGTAGTCTTTAGAGCTCGGCGGTCTGGGTAGTTGTATATCCTCGAGTGGGGGTTGGGTAGTGTTTAGGACTCAGGGGGTTGGGGTCTTTTTTAGAGCTCTGGGGTGGTCGGGCTAGTTTTTAGTGCTCAGGGTGGGGGAGTTGGGGTGTGATCTTCACCACACATATCCCTTTACCAGTCATTCCTTTACCACGAAATTGCATGGTAATGGCATGCTTGGTAAAGGAATACATTGTTCAGACACATTCCTTGTTTAGGCAGCATTGTAGAGGTACGCTTGGTTAAGCCATGCGTACCTCTGCCATACAACCCATTATCAGTAGATAAATTGGCAAACTACCCCAAAACAAATGCTCATCTGACTGCCAGGGCTTCAATTTGATGACATCTTGCGGATGAGCCGGGGTAAAACTGTGTGTCAAATGCGGTTTGACTGTTAAATATATGAATTATATTTGCCACTTTGTGTCATTCAGGAAAGAAACACTTGCTACTTGAATTATATGTGCTGAGACACAGCACAAAGATGATGAATATTCTCATTAATGTAATGGAGATGCCTCGACAAGTTATCTAAGACATGTTATTGGTGCAATGACCCTCACAACACAATGACAGAATAGTTAGTATTTGTGGGAATGTGTTGCCCTAGTGAGCATCTATAATTATATGTTTGTGTGGCACTATATCAAGCTATCTAGTTTTAAACGTAAAAAGTAACGTTGATATTGAGTGTCAAAATAGCATGATAGTGTATGCAAGCAAGTAGAGATTTACTATACTTAGTTCCCCACACATGGAGCTTTCTATACCTTCCCACTGGGATGAGAGATTGGTAGAATGGTTTTGCTTCTAGAAGGAGTGAAAATATGTCTATATCAGATGTGTTTCAAACTATATTCTCGTGCTGTGTGCTATAGGCACTGTGCCAGATTGTACTAGGTAGTATGTGCAGTGTAGTGTACAAGAGTAACGTTTTCAAAATACTGATTTTCTAACACAGGTTGAGGAGTAGGGATCAGGAAGTATTAACAGTTCTTGATGGAATGACGTTGTGGGTGGGAGCGGGGGGAATGAGAAGACTGGATGGCTTTTTTTCTGTTTATTTTTTGTTCTTTCTTGGGATTATGCTTATCCATTATGTTAATATTGGACTCATAATGGCTTGATTGACAAAATGTGATTTTCCTGATCCTTATGTTAAGCATTCGCAGGTAACTGTTTTTGTACAGGCTGCTTACATTGAGTGACCCTGCATTGCGGTAATGTGCCTGTTGTGGAATGGAAAATGTATATTATGATGATGCTATGCCAGTGGAGAAAAAAAAATCAAAATAAAAGCAAAAAAGATATAAAAAAAATAGCTCTTGATGGAATTTTGATCAATGCTCTAATTTGATCTGATTTGAATAATGGCATTCACTACATAGTGAAGAGGCTTTGCAAAGTTGGGAATGGTGATGAAGGACATTTATTGGATACATGTACTTAACGTGGATTTATAGTCTATTCTTTTGTCTATTGCTTTGTCTGGAGGTGACGTGAATGTGAAACCTATGCCCAAAGATGATTACCTAGTTGGACAAGATAATTACATTGAGTTGCAAGGAATGAGATTGGGCTTCCGAGCTGGTCTGAAGTTGATGGGCATGCCTGTTCCCAAGAAGGTGGCTTTCCTAGAAAACCTTCTGTTGGCTGTCTGTATATCAATTAGTGCCTCGCCCATGTAAACATCCTTCTTCTGCATAGACCGGGTAGGGATGTAAATTATCACTCCTACCTTGGATATGTCCAATAACATAAACAAAAAGGTCTGGATGTATTCTTATTACTTAAAAATAAATCACACAGGACCAAATCATTCACCAACAAAAAATAGTGAAAGATAGAGAGAGTACCTCACGGTAGAACAACCCGAGGGTGTTCCCGGTCAATGATTCCCGGTATACCCACTTCTCATCATCGGCGACTCTCTCTATTTGTGAAAAGACAAACGTGCACTCAACAGGAAAGTGGTGCGGACGTGAGAATAGTGAGAAAATGAAGACAAAGCACAAATAGTGATCAACATAAAAAGGTGTACAAATACACGTAACGAAACCCCATGTAAACCACACCAAAAAACAAATCAAATGGGTGGTGGTGCTTTGCTTGCTGATACCGTTTTATTCTGATGCAGCAAAGCACTACCAATTAAAATTGGTTACTATTATACCAACACAGATTATCTCCTCAAGCCGACATGTTTCATCGCTCCTTCTTGTGGCGATTTCATCAGGGCAACTGAGGGGTTTGTTATTCTCAAGCTTTTCACATTAAAAATGGACCTGTGTGAAACAAAAACACGCTCAGGGCGTGATTCAAGTCCCTCATCCAAGGGGCACTACTAATACAGCATATATAGACACACAGTTTAAGCCTGCCTTACCTGGAGTGCGCTATGTCAGCACATACCAGCGTCACTCCTCAGGACTCCGTGCCAAATGTTCACGTGTCCGTGACCGTGACCTGGATAATTCACAGTCACCTATTTGAGTTAAAAAGACACAACAACAGCGTTTTCAGAATCCCCACATGTATGCGCATGCAGACCCTGTCTTGCACTGACCAGGGGTTTACGCCCTTTCCTGAAGACACTCGCGTATTCCATCTAAATTGGTCTGTGAATGCTGTCTGGCGATAAGATATATAAACCACCAAACATATCACCCCTTGTTGTCATTCCCATTGGCCATCACCGCACTTTAATACTACTCGAACAGCCTCTATTCACTCGAGCTTTCTCATGTTTAAGACGGCATGGAGTGACAAAAACATATGCCCACCCATTCCCTTTCGTAATGTCAACAGACTCCGTATTTGTACCAGCACTGGGAAAGAAAGGCATATATGGCGTGGCAAAAGTCCCCGCACTCATTCACTCGGTCAAACACACACTCTTACTCAAGCCGCGTCCCTCCGGCGCTTCCGACGGTCCACAAGCACGGACTGATTGTCGGAAAGGAAGTAACCAGCGAGAGCGGAGCCCCGCCCCTCATGGTTACGTGTGGAGGCCATCTTGGAATGGGTTCGTTTCAACAGTTAAGGTGGCATATTCTTTGCCTGGACACGGTGAGCAGAGTGTGAACCTGATGTGAAAATTTAAAAAATTTAAAAGGCAGTGGCACCCAATCCCAATGTAAGTAGAACTGGTCACATAATGATACCCTGCACGATGATGCTGAAAACGAGGCATAATTCACGGGGGAGGTAGAGAGATAAGAGGCAACAGTGTCACGGGGCTCAAGGATGAAGTGGAAAGCGTATGACAGAGCCCTGTCAGCGCCTACTGATCTTATTCCACTCAATATTTTCATTGAGTCCCTCCCGGTCTGCCCGTTCCAAATATATCCACTTGGCCTCCTTTTTCGCCAAGATATTCTCCAAATTGTGCGAATCGCCCACTACCTTTTCAAGGACAGTCCACTTCAGGTCCCTAGGGTCATGTCCTGATGTATTAAAATGTTGTACCAGCCGCGTGGTCAACTTCTTAGCGCGGATGGTGCTTAGATGTTCCTGCACACGTATTTTTATTTTCCGGGTAGTTAGGCCAATATAATAGAGACCGCAGCTGCACATCAGTCTATAAATGACGTGTGTCGTATTGCAGTTGCTGAATCTATTAAGAAACCATGTCCTACCACCACGTAGGGTTACCATCTTGGTGGCCTCTGTGAGCCCACAGACAGAACAGTTTCCACAAGGATAGTGTCCAGCTGGTACAGTGCTGGTATTAGCTATGTCCCTATTCTCTCTGTAGGGATTAGACTCATGGAGGACCACATTCTTCTCCACCTGACCCACATAAATGCAGGCCAGGCTCGGAGCAAATGTGGCCCCCATGGAAGTTCCAGAGGTCTGCAAGTACCTCCCACGGTGGTCAACGATATAGTAGTAAACTTATCATCTTACGAACTATCACCTATTGAAAGGACTGTGTTAAACAAAGGACTCGGTTATGTTCCGACACCCAGCCATGACCCTTTTCTATGTAGAACTGAGGTATCTGAAATGATGAGGAAAATAAAACTCCATAAGTTCTTTGAGCATAAGGAGAGCACGCCACTTTCCCTCTTTAATACCAACCTACATAGGCCATCTACTTTTTGCCCGCCCACATCACTTTTGGGACCTGAGGTGGCTGTAATCGAACAATGAGTCATCCAGGAAATTGAATCCCTGGAACAAACTACTGGACAAAAACTGAGTCATAATATGACGAAGACAGAATGGCAGGCGGTTGGGACTTTACAAAAAAACTTGGCTATCACCATCAAGCCGGCCGATAAAGGCGGGGCCGTAGTAGTACTCAACACTACCGACTACGAGACGGAAATACTGAAACTGTTGGGTGTCCGTACAAATTATCATCCTCTCACGCGGGACCCCACACCTGAACTTGCTAAAACCATCAAGCAGTTGGTTGCAGATGCCGTCGCAAATAAATGGATCTCACCCAAAGAAGCGGATTTTATCATCAACAGTAGCCCGAGGGTGTCGGCATTTTATATCTTGCCAAAGATCCATAAGCCCCAACGCCCGCCCCCTGGACGCCCAATCGTCTCAGGGATTCAATCCATCTTGGAACCCCTCTCCCAGTTTGCCGATTTCTTTCTGAGAGAGGCGGTGGTCACCCAAGAGTCTTATGTACAAGATACGACTGACATCTTGAACATCTTGAAAGACATATCCTTTGACCCTGCCAACCAATTACTGGTTACAATTGACATCGAGTCATTGTAGAACAGCATCCCCCAGGACGCCACGCTGGTGGCAGCAGCACGGGCCCTGGGGTCGATGGAGTGGTTTTATGACACACCCCAAACCTTCGTCATGCAATGTATTGAGTTGGCACTCACGAGAAATTTCTTTGAGTACCAGGGACAAATATACTTGCAGACCTCTGGAACTTCCATGGGGGCCACATTTGCTCCGAGCCTGGCCTGCATTTATGTGGGTCAGGTGGAGAAGAATGTGGTCCTCCATAAGTCTAATCCCTACAGAGAGAATATCTCCCTGTGGAGGCGCTATATTGACGACGTCCTCTGTATCTGGACGGATACAGGGGACCGGCTCAATACATTCCTACAATGGCTGAACCAGGTGGACCCCAGCCTGCGGTTTACTTGGTCCATTAGTAATGCTTCTGCGGTGTATCTGGACATAGACATCACTGTAACAGATTCCAAGTTGGTCACTAGTGTCCATCACAAGGCCACGGATAGGAATTCCCTCCTCCATTACCATTCGTTCCATCCGAGGTCGTTACGTGACAATCTTCCGGTGGGACAATTTCTGCGTTACCGCAGGAATTGTTCCTCCACAGAAACTTTTCTTGAGCAGTCCTCTGAACTTGTGAACAGGTTACAACAGCGAGACTACCCAGCCAAAGTCATCAGACATGCACGGAAGAGGGCTTTGAACACTCCGAGAGAAGCCCTACTGGAGCGTAACAGAAAAGAGAAGCAAGTGTGCTTACCAGTAGTGACCACCTTTGATCCCTTATCGAGTAAAATTAGACAGATTATTCGGAAGAACTGGTCCATTCTTGACACAATAGAAAACAAGATGCCCATGCCGCGATTTGCCTTTAGGAGAGCCCCTAATTTACGAGATAAATTGGTCCATACACGCAATAGGGACATAGCTAATACCAGCACTGTACCAGCTGGACACTATCCTTGTGGAAACTGTTCTGTCTGTGGGCTCACAGAGGCCACCAAGATGGTAACCCTACGTGGTGGTAGGACATGGTTTCTTAATAGATTCAGCAACTGCAATACGACACACGTCATTTATAGACTGATGTGCAGCTGTGGTCTCTATTATATTGGCCTAACTACCCGGAAAATAAAAATACGTGTGCAGGAACATCTAAGCACCATCCGCGCTAAGAAGTTGACCACGCGGCTGGTACAACATTTTAATACATCAGGACATGACCCTAGGGACCTGAAGTGGACTGTCCTTGAAAAGGTAGTGGGCGATTCGCACAATTTGGAGAATATCTTGGCGAAAAAGGAGGCCAAGTGGATATATTTGGAACGGGCAGACCGGGAGGGACTCAATGAAAATATTGAGTGGAATAAGATCAGTAGGCGCTGACAGGGCTCTGTCATACGCTTTCCACTTCATCCTTGAGCCCCGTGACACTGTTGCCTCTTATCTCTCTTCCTCCCCCGTGAATTATGCCTCGTTTTCAGCATCATCGTGCAGGGTATCATTATGTGACCAGTTCTACTTACATTGGGATTGGGTGCCACTGCCTTTTAAATTTTTTAATTTTTCACATCAGGTTCACACTCTGCTCACCGTGTCCAGGCAAAGAATATGCCACCTTAACTGTTGAAACAAACCCATTCCAAGATGGCCTGCGCACGTAACCGTGAGGGGCGGGGCTCCGCTCTCGCTGGTTACTTCCTTTCCGACAATCAGTCCGTGCTTGTGGACCGTCGGAAGCGCCGGAGGGACGCGGCTTGAGTAAGAGTGTGTGTTTGACCGAGTGAATGAGTGCGGGGTCTTTTGCCACGCCATATATGCCTTTCTTTCCCAGTGCTGGTACAAATACGGAGTCTGTTGACATTACGAAAGGGAATGGGTGGGCATATGTTTTTATCACTCCACGCCGTCTTAAACATGAGAAAGCTCGAGTGAATAGAGGCTGTTCGAGGAGTATTAAAGTGCGGTGATGGCCAATGGGAATGACAACAAGGGGTGATATGTTTGGTGGTTTATATATCTTATCGCCAGACAGCATTCACAGAGCAATTTAGATGGAATACGCGAGTGTCTTCAGGAAAGGGCGTAAACCCCTGGTCAGTGCTAGACAGGGTCTGCATGCGCATACATGTGGGGATTCTGAAAACGCTGTTGTTGTGTCTTTTTAACTCAAATAGGTGACTGTGAATTATCCAGGTCACGGTCACGGACACGTGAACATTTGGCACGGAGTCCTGAGGAGTGACGCTGGTATGTGCTGACATAGCGCACTCCAGGTAAGGCAGGCTTAAACTGTGTGTCTATATATGCTGTATTAGTAGTGCCCCTTGGATGAGGGACTTGAATCACGCCCTGAGCGTGTTTGTGTTTCACACAGGTCCATTTTTAATGTGAAAAGCTTGAGAATAACAAACCCCTCAGTTGCCCTGATGAAATCGCCACAAGAAGGAGCGATGAAACATGTCGGCTTGAGGAGATAATCTGTGTTGGTATAATAGTAACCAATTTTAATTGGTAGTGCTTTGCTGCATCAGAATAAAACGGTATCAGCAAGCAAAGCACCACCACCCATTTGATTTGTTTTTTGGTGTGGTTTACATGGGGTTTCGTTACGTGTATTTGTACACCTTTTTATGTTGATCACTATTTGTGCTTTGTCTTCATTTTCTCACTATTCTCACGTCCGCACCACTTTCCTGTTGAGTGCACGTTTGTCTTTTCACAAATAGAGAGAGTCGCCGATGATATGAAGTGGGTATACCGGGAATCATTGACCGGGAACCCCCTCGGGTTGTTCTACCGTGAGGTACTCTCTCTATCTTTCACTATTTTTTGTTGGTGAATGATTTGGTCCTGTGTGATTTATTTTTTTTTTGTAAAAGTTTTATTTTATTTTAAGTTGCACAGGAAAATAAACAGAGGGCTGCGGGGGAACCGCACATAACTCAAAGTCATGGTAAAATCTTTGTACGCACAGCAACAGTGACTCAAGCCATTCCATATGCATATCCAGCCCAGGCGCGAGACCACATAGCAATTAGGACCATTGTACACAGTGTTCTAACAGTTTGTCATTAGGTCAGTCCAGCTGAGACACCCAGCGCCGCACTGCGCCGGGCCCTAGCCCTCCAGGAACCATACAAGCGGTGCAGATAAGCAGTTCGTGGATCCTCCACAGCCCAAAGACAGAAACAACCAACATCCCCACCCCACCCCCTCCCTCCCCCCAGTGGTGACGCCATTCACTCAACACTCAATCATACCTACATTACACTTGAAAGAGGTGCATCGACCTCAAAGAGGCCGGACAGACGGCCGAGGGCAACCCCTTAGACAGAAACGTAACCAGAGGACCCCACTGATACCGGAAATTCTTATACTGGCCCAGGAAGATGTCCGCCACTCTCTCCAGACTGAGCAACCTCCACAGCCGCGCGTGCCACAAGGAGACCGCCGGGGCCTCCTTCTTCTTCCAGGCCGCAGCCAGTGTGAGCTTCGCTGCACCGAGGCACAGCCACATAATCTTTTTATCCGCCCTGGTCTGATAGATGAGGCCAGGGTCCCGCAGCCCAAGCAGGACACAGGCCATAGAGTCATCAATGGGATAAGGCAATATGTCCTTCATGTGGGAGAGGATTTCCTCCCAGTACGGACGGATCACCGGGCAGTCCCACCAGATATGGCGGAAGTCCCCCAAAAGCCCGCAACCCCTCCAGCACTTATCCGAGGTCCTCGGGAAAATGCGGTGAAGCCTAGTCGGGCACATATACCACTGCATGACCGTTTTGAGATGGGCTTCCCTCAGGTGCAAGGAATGGTTAAAGGACGACAAGTCGCGCCACAGCGCCGACCATTCCGCGTCTGAGACATCTCGCCCCAGCATTTCCTCCCATTGCCCCATATAACGAGGTCGAGGAGCTATAGCCGATTGAAGCAGCAGTTGGTAAAGGAAGGAAATGGCCCCCTTCATGGCAGACGTCCGCAAAATAAAGGCTTCGAACGGCGTCGGTGGTCTCGTAGCCGCCTCCACCACTCCAGGCGACGTAGCCCAGTGAAGCAGCTGCACATGCCGGAATTGCTCAGTCTGGGCAACCCCATAATCCCTCATGCAGTTAGCGAAAGTGAGGGTGTCCGGGCCGTGGAACAAATGGGTCAACGCCCGACACCCCCCCTCCCTCCACACCGCAAACGGCCCCTCATGTAGCGCCGGCGGGAAAGCCGGGTTGAAATGCAAGGGCGTGAACGGCGAAGGGAACGTGGTCCAACGGTCATCTCCCGCCAGTGAGTCCCACACCTTCAACACCGTGCCGGTGGGAGTGCTGATATATGCATTGAGGGGGCGGTCCTTCTTCGGTTTCCAGGCCAGGTCCCAGATTGACCTGCCGGCAACGCATCGGTCCATATGGAGCCAGTGTTTCTCGGAGGTCTGTTGCGACCATTCTACCAAAACTCTTAGTTGCGCTGCTTTGTAATACAACTGCAGGTCCGGGAGCCCAACCCCACCCTCCGATCTCGGCCGACGGAGAACCGCATAGGAGACCCGTGCCTGACCCCCCTGCCACACAAAACGCAATAAAGAAGTCTTGAGGCGCCGAAAGAAATCGCTGTCCACGGGGATAGGCAAGGCTTGGAACAAATATAAGAATTTGGGGAGGAGGACCATCTTCACGGCATGGATTCTGCCCAGCCACGACAGAAACTTCGGCTTCCACCTATCCAATTCCGCCTGGGATTTCGCCAGCAAGGATGGGAAATTAGCCTGGAACAGCCCGCCCACCGTCGGAGTCAGGTGGACCCCCAGGTAGACAATCGAACCCGTGGCCCAGGACAACGGAGTCAGCGGCAGCACCCTGTCCCTCTCGACCTGCGACAGGGTAAGATTCAGGATGTGCGACTTGCTATAGTTGACCTTAAAGCCCGCCACTCCCTCAAACTCCAACAGGGCCTCCCGGACGCAAGGAAGCGAGCTCTCCGGATCAGTAACAGAGAGTAAGACATCGTCCGCGAAGAGCGAAATCTTATGCTGTTCCCCCGCGAATGGTAAACCTCGGATCCCCTCATGCTCCCGCACCGCCACCGCCAGCGGCTCAATGCTCAGCGCGAATAGCAGGGGGGACAGAGGGCAACCCTGCCTGGTGCCGCGAGTGTGAGCAAAAAATGCCGACACATGACCATTCACCGCAACCCGGGACCGGGGGCAGCAGTAGTTGGCCCTCACCATAGTGATGAAGGTCTCCGAAAAACCAAAGGCAGTCATGGTATTGAAAAGGAACCCCCAATCCACCCGATCGAAGGCCTTCTCGGCGTCCAGGCCCACTAGAACCGCCGGTATACGAAACCGTTCCGCTTTTTCTATAAGATGTACCACCCGACGCGTGTTATCATGCGTCTGGCGCCCCTTGATGAAGCCAGACTGATCCGGATGGATCAGCGCCGGCATAAGGTCTTGGAGCCTACGCGCCAGGATCGCCGAGTATAGTTTGGCGTCCAGATTAAGAAGCGCTATCGGGCGAAAGGAGGCGCAGTGTGCCGGATCCTTCCCCGGCTTTGGCAACACCGTAATCATCGCCTCTGCCAGGGAGCCAGTGGAGGAACCAGAGGAGGCCACATCATTAAAAAGGGCGACCAAGAAATCACAAAGCTCGGAGGCGTAAGATTTATAAAACACAGCCGTGTAACCGTCCGGGCCAGGCGCCTTGTGAAGCTTCAAGTTCGTAATAGCCGCTAGCACCTCCTCCCTGGTAATCGGTGCCCCTAAGAGCTCATTCCATTCCTTAGACACCTGCGGAAGGGTTAGACGCCCCAGGTATGCCTTCTGGGCAGCCGTTCCTAGTTGTTCCCCCCTGTATAGGTCCGAGTAAAAGCGACCGAAGAGGGCCGCCTTCGTCTCGTCCCGATGCTGCAGTTGTCCAGCAGAGTCGCGAATCCCTCCAATGTACTCACGTTCCCGCCTGTCACGAAGCTGTCGGGCCAAGTGCCTCCCCACCTTATTACCACAAGAGTAGGACTGTCGGCCCAACCGCAGTAGGGTAAACTCCGCCCTGTTATTGTAATGGGCCCTCAGTTTCCCCCGTACCGCCGTGAGAGGCCGGAGGGTCACCCTCGAGGGGTTGAGTTTATGTATCTGCTCGAGAGAGGCCAGTTCAGCCTCCAGGGCCTCCCTCTCCCTGCGTCGCATCCTATTGAGTTGTGCGTTAAGGCCCAAACAAGTGCCCCTGATGGACGCCTTAAAGGCATCCCACGTGTTGGTTACCGAGGTATCCGACGGTGGGTTGAGGGCAAAGAACTCCCTAATGGCCACCCGCAGCGCCTTGTTAGAAGCCTCGTCTCGAAGCACCGAGGCCGGGAAATACCATTTCCGTTGCCCGGAGCCTGTCGACGACCAGCGCAGAATAAGTACCAGCATGCTGTGGTCCGAGACCGAGAGGGGCAGTATGGTGGAGTCAAGGACATCTCCTCTAAGAGCCTGGCTAAGAAATATATGGTCCAGTCGGGAATATGAGCGGTGCACATTAGAAAAAAACGTGTAATCCCTGGACGTTGGATGTAGAGATCGCCACCCATCAATCAACCCCATGTCCACCACTTTTTGCCGCGACACCTCTGAGAACACACCAGTATCCGCCCTGCGAGCGCCAGAGCAATCCAGCGCCCCGTCCCACACCAAATTACAGTCCCCCATGATAAACAACTGCCCTTCAACAAAATCACCCACTTTCTGCAGTAAACTTTGTAAAAACTTATTCTGGCCAGTATTAGGAGCATACAGCACAACAAAGGTACAGAGCCTCCCCTGAACTAATCCCCGCACCATCAACCAGCGACCCTCCCTGTCCGTGCGCACCGCCACAGGCTGGAAACGCAGCGAGGCATGGAAGAGGAGGGCCACCCCCCTGTGCTTTGTGGAAGCGGAGGATCTGTATATCATGGGATATGCCTTATGCTTAAGCCGCAGCTCATCCGTGCGGGTAAGGTGAGTTTCCTGCAGACCCACTATATCCAAGTGGTGGTCCGTTATGTATTTCCACACCTTATGCCTTTTCTGCGGAGAGTTCAGTCCCTTAACATTCCAGGTCCCTATGCTAACAGGCATCGGGAGACAAAAAACAAGAATCCTCTATACCTCGGGGGCAGGCCCTCCACCCCAGCCGGTAGATGCCCTGTTTACAACACATGGCAAGATCAAGCCCCCGCCAACCCTCCGCCCCACAGTCCCAACCTCGAGTCCCACGCCCATCCGCCTCGCATCCCCCACACCAACAGCACCTCTCAGTCTCCCAATCATCACCACACAGCACCATCCACAGCACAGCCGCGTCACCACCAACACCCCCCCTCGCCCCCAACCCCAACACCCCAAACAACCCCACCAAGACCCTCCCCCCCCCAGAAACCCCCCCACAAACCATCAGAAGTCCAAAAGAGTCCTCCATGGGACGGCAAGGAGACAGCGGCCGATGTCCCCCACGAGTCTCGTATCTGGGCGTCTTCTCCCAAAGTACATAGGAACCCACGATACCTGTAGGGGTGCGCCCCTCCGGCGCCAGCCAGATCCCTCTTCAGAAATCACGCCGCCCCGGAACCAAGCTGAGAGGCAGATAGCGTGGCGGTGGCAACCGAGGCCACCGCGTCGACCCGTTCTTGCAAGCTGGTGGGCCTGTCAGGCACCCTCCTCCCCCCCTCCCCGCCCACCCTGTGCCAGGAGGGGGACCGCCGCCGGCCCCTTGCGGAGGGACTCCTGTCGCCAGGTGAAGCATCCGGTCTGTCGATCCCCAGTAGATCCATGGCCGCTTGAAGAGACCTGATCTGTTCAAGCCTGTTGTTCCAACGAAATATGATGCGGAACGGGTGGCCCCAGGAGTAAGCAACGCCGCGGTCCCGCAGGAAGGCAGTCACAGGCCTGAATTCACGCCGCTTCTGAAGAGTAGAAGCTGCCAAATCCTGATACAGCTGTGGGTGGTGTCCACGAAACTGGATAGACGTAGCCTCCCGGGCCTTCTTCAGAATGCGCTCTTTCAACTGAAAATCGTGGATGCAGACTAGAATGTCCGGCGGAGGGCCCCCCCCGCGCCTAGGAAGACCAACCCTATGGGCTCTGTCCATCTTGACATCCGTAAGTTCTTCGTCGCCCAAGATCTGCCGGAACAGCTCCAGGATATAGCCTCTCAAATCGCCGGACTCCCCGTCCCATGGTACCGACTTAATACGGATGTTGTTCCGCCTGGAGCGGTTCTCCAGATCCTCCGCGTGGGACTGCAGATCCAGATTCTGGTCCCTAAGACGCAGCACATCCTGTTGCAGCTGATGGACATCATTAGCCAGGGTAAGATCATGGTCCTCCAGGGTGGCTACCCTCTCGCCAACCCCATCCAGGTCTCTCCTCACCTCCCGAAGGTCCGACGCGAGCTGGGACCGCAGCTCTGAGATGTCATCTTTAATGGAAGCAAATAGCTCAGTCATAAATGCTTTTGTGACCGGCGCCTCACCGTCCCCGGACATGGAGGAGGAGCCCGCCCCAGGCGATGGCGGAAGATTGGAGCCCCTGGCCAGGCCATCCTTGTTAGGCTTCCCCCTCCTCTGGTTGTTCGCCATCACAAGGTCCGCCGTGTGCGTCCCCTCAAGTTGATCCCAAGTCGCCGTCGACCACAAATCACAGTGGCAATCGCCGGCCACGAGGGCCTCCCGGCGTCCTTCTTCGAGGTGTTAGGGCCGCTATATCCGGACCTCTCCACTGATCGGCCCGCCCTGTAGATCTTGCGACAGCCCCCCCCAGGTCACAGTTCAATGGTGTGCGTGCCCCCACAGACCAGAGAGCGCTTCACATGTCCGGGCCACCGCTCCCAGATTCAATGGTGCCCAGGTCACTGCAGGGCACAGGCCCTCCGAGCCGAGCCTCACGCAGGTCGTAGATCACAGCCAAGACTCCAGGCGTTACGCCTCCTCCTCCACTATAGGCCGCCGCCGTCCAGTGTGCCCCGCAAGCAAGCGTAGGCCGCACTCGGCCGCAATCTGCAGGCGACTCGCCCCGGGGGGGCCGCCCAACCCGCCCAATGCCGCTTCTTCACAGCTCCCGCCCAGCAGTCCGGCACAGCCGTCGCCCTTCGCGGGCCAGATCGCGGTCCCGAGCCCCCCGGCTGCCTCCAGGCGCTCACCTCAGTCCGCGCTGCAGGGCCCCCGCTCCGCCGATCTGCATACAGCCCCCAGCTCAGCCGCCGTGCCCCCAGTGCGGCACACGGGAAGGGGGCAGCGGAGCAACGCCGACCTCCGGAGGTCCCGTCGGCCACTGAGGCTAAGGAGGCGCCGCTCCAGGTATCGGGCCGACCTCCACCACCTCACGGCAACCGCTCAGCCTGCACTTCCTGTCGGCTTCCTTTCTACGCCAGTCCGGCGTCGGACAGGCCCTTCACCGCATCCGCACCAAGAGCGCGCTTCTCCTCGCGGGACGCTCCGAGGGGCCAACGCTGCCGCCAGTACTCAGCCGCTATGCTCCGGTGCCCTTAGGCTACAAAACCACCGGTCCAAGCACGGTCCCGGGGGTGCTATTCGGTGCGTTGTAGAATTCGGCGCCGGAGGGAACGCAGAGAGCGTCTTACTCCGTCGCCATCTTGGCCACGCCCCTCGTGTGATTTATTTTTAAGTAATAAGAATACATCCAGACCTTTTTGTTTATGTTATTGGACATATCCAAGGTAGGAGTGATAATTTACATCCCTACCCGGTCTATGCAGAAGAAGGATGTTTACATGGGCGAGGCACTAATTGTTTGAAGACTTTTTGAGTGGGGGCTGCCTCGCACATTCCCATCCCCCTACACCCCTCTTATTTATGCGGCTGTCTGTATATGTCATGATCAGGGTTGAACAAGGAGAGCTACTAATCAGACTTCCTTGATCTGGGACAACTGCAGTGATTGATATGTTGATAGGTCTAGAACTCCATGTAGGAAGACAGAAGACATTATGTTTGATCGATGCTCTGAACAAGATACTGTCTGTTTTATATGCGATTTGGGAGACAGACGTTTTTTCTTCAATGTACGGCAAGATGTACAGGAGCATTCTAGACCTACTAGATTCAAGTGAATATGTCTCCAATTTATAAGGGTTACAACTACTTATATGTAGCATTCCGGTAATATGTAAGTAATCCATTTTGTTAGTCAGTGTATTTGAAAGACGATCAACATGGTGGCATGTTAGTGTCAGTACAAATGCCTAGGTCGGTATCAAAGTAGAGCCAAGATTTTAGGTGCAAGGTTCTATGGGGACTGATGCACTGGAGAAGGGTGAGTGAAGTTAGGTGACATGGGTATTTCAAGGGATATTAGTTTTGTCATCAGTTTAGGCAGTTAGCTGGAGTCATGAAGGCAGCTAGATGGTTAGCTATTTCGTGCGGAAAATGCTGAGGACTGGTGGCTTTAAGATACATTTGGTTGTTGTGTGCATATGAATAGAGACCAGGCATTGTTTCCAGGAAAGATTGGTCAGATATTTGATGGAATCCGAGAAGATGATGACGCTCATGTACGAACATTTCTTCTCAGAGATATGAGCTGAATGCTAAGCAAGTGGTGTGATAATAGTTGCCAAAAGCTATGTGAAACTTTGAGGATGTTATAAGAGAGGAAAGAGGACAGACAATTTGAACATTGTGGAGGTAAAGGAAATGTTGATGGAGTAGGTAATAACAATACTGAGGAAGTTCATGCCTTCTTTAATGAGTGTGAGTCTGGGGCTATTCCTGGGAACTTGATGGTGTTAGATGGATCCTAGGAAGGCTTTGTTCTGGTTCTAGGTCATTGAGTAATGAAAGACTCAACAAGAGAGTCTGGAAAGGGAACTGGTAATGGAGGATAGAAGTGAGTTTAGCTGGTTGGGCGGCAATGTTTTTTTAATTTTGAAGATTTCGTTCATAAATAAGAGTTGGGGAGATTCACTGAGATATTTGGAGTGAATACTTGAAGAGCGGGGTAAGTTCTGTATAACCCCTTAGGATTGTTGAGTGAGAGGTGATTCGTGAGATGTTTTACTGTTATTCCCTGCCTTTAAAAGGACTTTAAAGAAGGTGCCATATACTCTACTAGCATGCCTTTATTACTGTATTATGCAATTTTCACCCTGCAACACACCATCAGTGGCAAACTGATTGTGCATGGTTAACTCTGAGTAGAACCACAGATATCTGATACACTTGTTAATATGGAAAACGATGATGCGGATATTAAAAATAATATATTCATTTATGTAAATGTGAACACATCTTTATTAACAAATTCACCTGTTGTGAACTCCACATCAACTCCGACTCGCAAATATGTAGTCAGGCCAGCATTGAGATCTAGCCCCGAGGTTATTGATTGACTGGTCACAGGTGAGGTGGCATGGAGCCAGCAGACAAACACACAGACAGGAAGCCTTAGATCAATCCCACAGATAGGTGGCCAAAATAAAGCACACATGGCTGGCGTGAGGGAGTACACGCGCTCCTAACACATCATAAAGTCAGATGCCACATAAGTTAGGAACATATAAACAATCAGAACACTGCATATGCAGTGACCTTGAGCTCCCCATGATGGACATCTTGACATATTACCCACTGGCAGGATTGTGTCCATGCAAGGTAGAGCCCCACCTGTATTATACATTAGACAATTATTCATGACTCGAAATGCAGCAACCTACAATCCTCAACATACAAGGATCATCAGAAACATTTTATTACCTATGATGAACTGTATTTAAGAGAGCCACAGACCAATTGTAAATTGAGATAGTCCTCAGAGCCTATATCTGTAACTGATCTCCCGGGAATAATGTTTAATTTTTGAAGCTCCTCTTGTCTATTGTTTTTTCGAGGTATTTCATGTTCAAGCTACATTTTGGTGAGTCACCACAGAAGCTGCTTGGTACCTTGAACCCAACTGCAGCCAAAGGAAGGGGACACTACTTGGACAGAATCACATTTGCGCAACAAGGAAGGTGAGCAGACACTGCAATTGTTTGGAAGTTCTGCTGAATCCTTGGGACAGAGGTCCGTCCTGAAGCAGCCATCACAGAGGGTATGAGACCACATCTGTACCTAATTATAAAGCATCTGGCATATGTGAAACTAGAGAGAAGCATACAAAGATAACCTGAGAGCTCTGCCACTGACATTATCTGGCATATTCCCTTTTTTATATGTCCTAGCTGAGTAGGGTGTGATACAGGGTGGGATTAGGACATTTAGGGAAAAAGGTTTGGACCTGGGAAATTAGGTGTAACTTGTGTGTGGCCAAGAGGGGCCTGTGGTCCTTGAGTTATTCTTTTTCCATACCTATTACCATTATCTTTGTCCCAGAGCTGATATTGGCAGACTCTCAGGCTCACTTAGTACCATGTACCACACAGACCTTCCCCTGGTCACAGGATAGCATGCGCTTGGAGCAGGCTAACCGATTTTTGACAAATCAATCATTTTTTCTCTGTCAGCTTTTTGTTGAATTGGTAATATACGTATGATATTATGATGCTACTATTTATTGCAAATTGTATATAGTTGATATCTTGCAGCTACTGTCCTAAGGGTTCATGTTTTGTCATCTATTTTTTTTATACTTGATAAGAGGGTGTTATTATTCATTAGGAACTGTACTTTGCGAAAAGTTGGCACTGTGTAGATACTGTTTCATTGCATAATTTTCACCTAGGTTGCAGCCTTTCATATGAATTGTCATCTGTGTTTTTTTAAATGCTCATATTGAATTGTTTGATGCATCTGTGGATAGCACCATGTATGTTTGTCCCCATGGTTAGATCAAAACAAAATAACTCTCCCACAGGGGTTAAAAAGGAAGTATATGCTACAAAATAGAGTAATCTATCCTATACTACTTCCATGCAAATATTACTCGCAAAAGATATATGGTAGCAGGGTGCAACTAGGGAAAGGCAGTGGTGGGGGGGCACAAAGCATGTATGGACGAAAACCCTCACTCACCCGAGGGTGACATGCTTCATCATTGGGTTGCTCAAACACAATTGGACTGCAAGTTACCCAGTGGGCTACAACTTCCCCTCAGGGAAGGAGCAGGAGTGTTTTGTGTAAAGCACATAAGATTTCAATACCTCAAGGGTGAAAGTGAGGGACAAAGTACAACCAAAAAAGGTGGGTGTATAAAACTATCTCCGTAGGGACAACAACTTTATTATTACGTCCTACGACATAGAGGATAAAAGCAATGTGTGACAGGATTATGGATGTGTACCCTGTAATGTGATCAACATGTTTCTGCCCTAAATTACATCTAAGTTCAAGGCATTTATCAGGACCAAGATATCCAGTCACTCTTCTAGAAAAAATGTGCAAAAGTAAAATAAGAAAAATACTCTACTCTTGACTAACCATGCCTTGCAGTACCACTCAGTGCGGTAGGTCCAATGGCCCTAGGATCAATGTGTACAGTCCGACTCTACCATCTACAGAGCCTCTCACCACGTATATTCCTCTTACCTTACACAGTGGTGCTCCATCATAGATTCTGGAGGGAGGGATCAAAAAAATGACAGATCAAAACAAAACCCCCCAAAAAGATCAAGTAGCAGATTTGTCCACAAATTCTCTAGAGATATCATGGATTCCCCAATAAAATGCATGGAAACCAGGTTCCCCACACAGACAAAGAAGCGTAAAAGTTGTGAGAAGAATGGCACACAAACACAAAGGCACATATATTTCCCAGTCCTAAGAAGGGAATTGTTGACACTAAAGCAATTGAGCATGCTAGAAAACACATACAAACTAAATACACAGGTCAAAAGAGAGACAGGAGAGAGGCATTACTAGAGTTATGGGCCGTCTTCGAAGAGGCCCAGAGCGATAGCCCTGAAATACCAACAGCGAGAAAAGTATGACCACCTCCTCCCCCACATGCAGGTATGGAGGTGTTCACGCTATTTACCCACGCATTATGATATTCCAATCTGCCAATAGCAGAAGCCACCGAAAGATGAACAGTTAGGCCCAAGCACAAGAAGTCAAAAAGCCAGTGAGCCCTGACAATTCCAGCGCAACCAAAGTCCCTCTGAAAAATCCCCAAGCGCTCGACCCCCCCGGTCTACCACGTCCAACAAATAGAACCTCAGCAGCATGGAGAACACGCACTCACCCTGGTTCAGGTCAACATACATGAGTGACAGGGAGGTTTGTGGCAGTTCTAGACAGTGACACAGCAAGTGGGGGTGAGGAAGGGAGCCCCAGATCCCGGGCGACTGAGAATGAGGGTGAGGCTGTAGGATTTGCCCAGGTAGCCGGGGAAGCGGATTTGAGGGTGAAGCTCAGTCAAAAAGAGAAGCACATAGCACAGAGCAAAGGAGGTGAACTAGATGGGACAAGGAATAAGGCGCAAACTAAAGTTAGAGAGAGAAAGAGCACGCACCCAGGAAGCACAGCAGTGGCCCCCCATATAGGGGGAGAAGGATTAGGTACAGGGCACTGATATGGGAAGAATCTGAGGCAGAATTAAATGAGAAGCTTCTGTCAGGAATCAGAGGCTCACTAAACGGTCAACATAGGACAGGGGCCAACCAGGAAACAAGAGACCAAAGAATCCTGGTACTGACCCAACCAAGATGCAGGAAAAATAAGATGGCCCCTTTGTGTGTTCACCTGAGGAGAGGAGGCACGAGGATGTACACTGTTTCACCTGAGAGCATGACAAGGACAAGTTGACGCCAAGGGAAATAATAGCAAGAGAGGAAGGTGAGATCTTTGCGTGCCCATTCTGCCACCTACTAGCCTGCTGGACTGATGAAAGGGACGAATAGAACAGACCTTGGCAGGAGAAAGGATCATTTGAGCCAGAGGACATGGCTGTAGTGGAGGAGTGCTAGTGAAGGTCTCTATGCCACTCTTGGCTGACTCGTGGTCAGCAACTTCCAAAATATGCCCCCAATACTGTTATGAAGGAAACAAAGTGCAGCTTCACAATCCGACCACGGTACTGCCACTCCCCGGCGAGTACGGGCCGCAATACTGACTTGAGCGGTGGCTCGTGCTGCAAAGATGTGAAAGGCCAAGAGCGGTCACTCGTAGCATGCACTCCGCCCCAGGCGGAGACACACGCACGCTCGCTGAGCGTTACCTGTGGGGGCGCAGTCTCTCTCGCCTCTCCTCGTGGCTTGGGCATCACACTGTCAGGCATCGGGTTGGCGGCAGCTGCTCCTCGTAATGAGAGTTGGGCTACCAGGTGACAGCCTTGCAGCTGATCGGTGCTCAGCGTGACTCCGTTGATCTTGGGCAAAGGACCTCGGACCCACGATGGGGAAGGTTCACAGGTCTCTCCTTGGCAAATGCAGGCTCGGGCCGGCGGCGGTGATTTCTCACGGCTCCCCCATGGGACGACGGTCCTGGCCGATGGCGATAACGATCACAGCACTTCTGGTCACGCTGTCTATCGAAGCAAAGTGCAAGACTGCTCCGGGGCACACGGTCACGGGGCAATTCTCACTTGGAAACTTTGATGTTCCTGAGTTTCCAAAACAGGGAGCCAGCTTCTCTCAGGCCCTTAGAGACAAGTTACTTCAGGACACAGCACACAGCAAAGTCCTTTCAAGCAGGGGGACACAGCAAAGTCCCTTGTCCTCTCCTTAGTCAAATCAGCAAACTGCAGGCCATCCCCAGAACACACAGGAAGGGCAGTCCTTCTCTTCAGTCTCTTCAGCTGTTCTTCATTGGCTGAGGTTCCTCTTGATCATGAAGTAGTCTTAATCCTTTTTCAGGCTTGAGTTCAGTCTTGAGTTCAGGGGTTTCAGCTCCCACATGTATACCCCTAAATGCCTTTGAAGTCTTTGTGTTCAGGGAGCTCTGAGCCCAGTCCAAACCAGAGCTGGGTGTCTTCCTGCCAGTGGACACCTTCTTTCTATCTTTGATAGTGAAGGTCTGGGCCTCAGACACTCCACAGGAGGATTCTTTCGTGGCAGCAACAAAGCCCTCTTTGCATCAAAGGGGCAACTCCCCCCACCACACCAAATGCAGGCCATCCTGTTGCTGTCTCACCTACTCCTCTCTGGTATCAGGACACTCCCCAAACCCAGACAGTCAATACACAACCAGGCAGAGGCATTCAGCATAAGACAAGAAACCAACCACTTCTAAAAGTGTGGTTTCTAAACACACAATTTAAAAACCATGTAAAGTGCACTATGTGTCCTGCACATCTAACCTGGGCTTCTATTGGAATTATATAACGCATACTAGCAAGCCCATTATCGCCGTTATAGCGGCAGTTTCCTGCCACTAAAACGGCGATAAGTTTAACAAGGTTCTTGCTAATATGCCCCATCTTCACAAAAAAATGTGTTATTAAATTCTGAGTTAAGGCACACTAAACTCCATCTCTCCATACTATGCCTATGGGATGATATGCTGGAAACATGTGACCCAGCATTTCCCATTCTGTCCTATGGGAAAGATGGCCTTGCAACAGTGAAAAACGAATTTGGCAGTATTTCACTGTCAGGACATGGCACACACCTCAGTACAAGTCCTACCTTTAATATACACTGCACCCTGCCCAGTGGGGTACCTTGGACTACTATAGGGGTGTCTGATGTGCATAAAAAGTAAAGGGCAAGGCCTGGCAAGTGGGTGCACTTGTCAGGACAACAAGGCAGTTAACAAACTGCGTGCAGGCACTGCAGTGGCAGGCCTGAGATCTCTTTTTAGGGCTACTTTTGTGGGTGGCACAATTAGTAGCATTTGCAGTACCAACCCTGGCACACATAGTGCACTTTACTAGGGACTTTACTAGTAGAACAAACATACCAATTATGGACAACCAATTACCATAACGCTTTATACAGGGAGCACTTACACTTTGACACTGATAAAAGTGGCAAAGTGTGCAAAGCATCTAAGTTGGCAACACAATGTCAGAAAAAGGTCTGGGAGGCAGGCAAAAAGGAACTTTAGCCAAAAAGGGCCAAGTTCAATAGGAGGGTTTATGGCAGAGACTGTGAAGCCAGGGGTGAGCATAACAGATTTCTTGGATAGAATGTGGGAACAATGGGTACAAGAGGCAGGATAACCATGCGCCAATACAGGCCCACAGGTTGAATTCTTTTGCAATATTCTCAAAAATGGGTTGACTGCCGAGATACAGAGTGGGCTGGACAGCATGGTTGGGTTAGATAACAAACCTTGGTGGGAGATTTAAGCCACAATATTACATTACCTTTAAAAGAAACAAAAGAAAAAGATAGGGAAAAACAAGAGCAATCCCAGCGAGACACTGCTAAATTGCTCCAACACAAACTGAAAAAGACCGGCCTTGAGGGGGCCATGTTGGCCACAAGTGTTCAAATGGCACCAGTCTTAATGGGAGGTCCGCTGTAAAACCCCAAAGAGTTTCAACTCAGATATGGCAGCAGAGGCCATGGATGTTGGAAACAACCAGACCCCAGGGAGTGCTACTATTGCCACTGAATGGGCCACCTGCAGACAGATGCCCGTTAAAAGCATACCACAAGCAGAGATCGATGGGCCAGGGCCACCCACCACAAAACCCTACAAATGTATATCCACAAAGCCAAACACAGGAGAATCAGAATGCACTCTACACTCAGCTGCAGGGAGGTACATCATCTGCCACACCCATGCATCAGGGATCAGGTAGTTGGACGAACACATAGGAGCAGCAACCGCTGACAGGGAACTCAGCTGAACAGGGACCAGGGCCACAGCCTTGGCAGGGAGGGGTAACTGTGTGGGGAGGTAGCCCCTTCAGGCAATCACAGAGCCAAAATGCACAGTAAGATAAACCCTTGCATAAGTAAGAATAATTAGCATCCATTCACCCTCTTCCCCTAAAAACTGTACCAAACCAAAAGAAGGACCAATGAGACAACATTGGGAATTCAAACTTTTACTTGCACTGAGGGATTCCGAGCAACCAAGGGCTGTTGTATGTGTTCTGCCAAGCGGGTAGCCTCACTACAATTCTACCTTATGGGTGGCTCCCAGAGAAAGTATTCAAAATCGGACTCCCAGGTCCCTACATCTAAAAAGCCAATGGGGACGGGTTCCAATGACCAGGTCAAAAGGTCCCCATTCATGGGCATCCGGTCCGGGGACAATGTTTACTTCATGGTGTGTAGTCCCAACCGTGCCTCCAAAAATATAGAAGCCTCCAGCCAATGGAAGCCCCCTTTCAATTCTAAAACAAAGCTATCCTCAGTAGAGGGAACCAGGATTCTCATATGCCTGGGATGGTGGAAACCCTACAAACTCCACAGTGGGCGCACAAAGAACAAATAAGCAGAAAGGCATCTGCATGTTGTTGAGGCAGTTTGAGGGTTCACCAGGGAGGCCAGGTATCCCAGAATTGCTGAGGCAGTCCAGCTCATCATCATCACCTGACAAACTTTGACAAAAGTTTCTGGTCAAAGCACCAGGGTTTTCTAAATTTTTTGTTCCCAGCCCTGTTTTTTCAATTTTTACCTTTTCCAATTTTGAAAGTCTAACCACCGTGCCACACACCTCCAAAATAGCGACAACAGCATACCAGCTCATTAGGAGATCCTAGCCACAAGCCAGAGACAGCAGGCCTAAATACGTTGAAAAGTAGCAGGATGTGGTTAGAGAAAGAGAGGGATGCCCGGGAGAGTGGTGGGATTCCCAAATGTCCACTGCAGCACGGGATGCGCTCACCCCCATAAAAGTCCTATCGACTAACAGATGCTCCAAGGCTTGCATGCACCATCTTAAAAAAGCAGTAGGCTACAACCTTGGTCACTACAAGATGGCATAGTCAGGGGTAATCTCTGACCCTCTTTGTGTCATGACAAATGATGTAGTAGGTCACACGAGACTATGGGGAAAATGCCAAAAACTAATGAAAACAGCTCAATGTTAGCCCAAACGGAAGATTCCAGAGTAAGGGTGAAGTCGAGATACCTGGTGCCACATGGGAGGGTAACGTTGCAAACCACATGCTGGGACCAGGAGATACATACACATGTGATCTCCGGGGCATGTTACACCCACCAACAAAACTCAATTGTGACACGTCTCCTCATCACCTATTCCCACACACATGTAGCTGGAAAGACGCCACTCACACTGCCGGTGCCTTCATGCTCACACCAGGCGAGACATGCTCTTAGGTAATTAATACTAGTATCCAAACAATGGTTCAAGTAAAACAATTTAAAATAGAAATAAGTTTGAGAGAAGTGAAGAAATAGAACATAAACCTAATCGAAAATGTGAACTGAAAGGAGAAAGGAAAAGTGGTGTTAACAGGCCAAGAAGGCACAACTTACCCATTTACAGGCAGTTTCTTCAATTAGAAAATTTGTTTTCCAAAGTCAGCATTCAAAATTACAATTACATAACAGTAATGGTGCTCATGGGGTTACACAAACAGTGCAGGTAATACAGACAATGCAATGTGTAAACAAAAAAAAAGTGTCTGAGGGAAAATTAATCAAAAGCAAGGTACTGGACGAAACAGAAACAACACATAGCAAAAAAAGTGTGTTCTTTTCAATTAGAGCCACATCTTAGCATCAACAGCATTTTGAGCAATCAGAATTTCTCAGGTCATCATGAGGACAGTACATCAAACATGAGAGCGTCCACAGAATTTCAATAGAATATCTGTATCACAAAGGCGAGTTTCTCTAAATAAATGATGAGAAACGCAGAGAGTACAAAACTTCACTGCATAAGGGAGAAGTCGCATTCAGATGACATTTCCAAGAGCAGTAACATGCCAGGTATTCGCATAGGAGCTTTTGTGAAAAATGACAATTAAGATAAAAACTAAGCAATCATATAAAGTGTAGGATATCAAATACCGCTGCTTATCAGAAAAGAAAGATTTTCTTTACAGATGCTCTAGTCGTGAAACCAGTAAATTAAACACGATGGTCATGCTGGTGCATGGAGTCCGGTCCGATTGCTCATTTAGAAGCGCATTTCAGTCGCCAGGTCTGACATAGGCTCCTATGCGAATACCTAATCACGTTACTGCTCTTTGATATGTCATCTGAAAGTGACTTCTTCCTTATGCAGTGAAGTTTTGTACCCTCTGCATTTCTCATCATTTATTGTAGAGAAACTTGCCTTTGTGATACAGATATTCTATTGAAATTCTGGGGAAGCTCTCATGTTTGATGTACTGCCCTGATGATGACCTGACAAATTTTGATTGGTCAAAACGCTGTCGATGCTAAAATGTGGCTCTAATTGAAGAAGACATAGGGGCATATCAGCACGAACCTCGTTAAAATTATCGCCGTTTTAGCGGCAGGAAACTGCCGCTAAAACAGCAATAATGGGCTTGCTAATATGTGTTATAGAATTCCAATAGAAGCCCAGGTTAGATGTGGAGGACATCTAACCTGGGCTTCTATTGGAATTCTATAACGCATATTAGCAAGCCCATTATCGCCGTTTTAGCGGCAGTTTCCTGCCACTAAAACTGAAATAATTTTAACGAGGTTCTTGCTAATATGCCCCATACATTGTTTGCTATGTTGTTTCTGTTTTGTCCAGAACCTTGCTTTTGTATAATTTTCCCTCAGCCCCTTTTTTTTTGTTTACACATTGTATTGTCAATATTTCCTGCACTGTTTGTATAACCCCATGAGCACCATTACTGTTATGTAATTGTAATTTGGACTGCTGACTTTGGATAATAAAATTTTTAATTGAAGAAACTGACGTTATATGGGTACATTGTGCCTTCTTGGTCTGTTAACACCACTTTTCCTTTCTTCTTTTAGTGCACATTTTTTATTAGGTTTACGTTCTATTTCTTAACTTCTCTCTAAAACTTATTTCCATTTTAAATTGTTTTACTTGAACCATTGTTTGGATTATAGTGTTATTTAGCCCAAGGTTCAGGTCTTAGGGTTGCCCCTGTTATTCATAACTACTTAGGTAATTAGTGGCACCCATGGAGCCCCGGCTAAAACATGATGCAATCCATCCCTATGGCCCTGAGACCACCCCACAAATATATTGCACTAAATGAAACATCCATTTAGGAATAAAAAAGGGAGCAGGATCAATGGCTCATAAAAGAGATTATCTACCTGGATAACCAACACTCTCCATTTTCTCCGAAGACTATCAAAAAGATACCCAACTGGGGCCAACTATGCCTCCCAAAATAGCAACTAGTGGAGTGTGGAAGACACACCTCTAGAGAAAGAAAAAAAATACAGTAATCCTAATTATGACACACAGGTCATTTTTTTGGAGTTAACAATGAACCAAGCTCTTACCCAAATAGGTCAACTGCTGAATCTTCAAGTGCGCTAACACCTAGCTGCCACAGCAAACACGCCAGCCCAGACAAGCCGTTTGCATTTGAGAACTTTGAGCTAACACCATGAACTTTTTATTTGGACTGTTAATGGAAACAATAGCCACCAGAGGATCACAGATGCCTCCCAAGGGATCCATACCAAGACCTTCAATGACTAATAACAAGTTATGTGTTATTGCATTGTTATGTACCATCTGCCTATTATGGGTGCTACCGAACCTATTTACTGCTAAAGAACTGCTGAGTCAAATGGAGTCTATTAAAATATTATCACAGCGCTTGGGCAGGGATCTCTCACATGTCACCTGCAATTAGACTAATCCAAACATTAGCACCCCACATATAATACACAGCGACCTTTTGCACAACACATGGTATCAGCACATGGACAACAGTGGGCTAACAAAAATCAGCCAGGTCATGTTATGTCTGTTCATTGATTCCATATGCAGTAGGCACAGACAGACTTTCCTTGTCCCAAAAGGTAGCCCCCAGGAACGACAAAATGCTTTATCCACCTATATCTGTGCAGGACAAGGGCCAAGATCCAGCCCAAAAAGGTAGAACCACACAGGGAAGTAATAAATTTGACCCAATACAAAACCAGCCCAGCTGCACTATACCTCTTCACTAAACCTAATGACATCCAAACTGAGCTAGACAGGATGCACAGAAAGGCTACCATAGGGAAAGATACTGTTTGGCTCCAAGACTTCCCAAAGAAGGGATGCTTGAAGGTAGCAAACCCCCCAACTCATTGCATAACAACATCGTCTCCTTCAGCCATCTGTGGACCATAGGTGGCCCATAGTGTATCTGGAGCAGCCTTCTTCAGCAACAAATGGACCCCCAACATGGAGTTCCTGTGTAGGGCCACCAAGCTTAAGGATAGTAAGGGAATAAGTTGCAGGGGGGGATTGGAAGACAGCATAATCACCCCCAGTCAGGAAATCTGGGACATCGAGGTGGGTGGATACACTTAGCTAGAAGGGAAAGGCCACCCATAATTGTAGAGAAACTAACACTGTATTCCTTGTACTTCAGAAGTAAAGGAATGCTTTCAATGTGCATTCATAAAAACTGTGGCAAGATCCTGCGTACTCCAGATATACAACAGGGCACCTCCATGCTTATGGATTTCTAACGGCAGTGCAGTGAGTTTGCTTATACTCAGCTCCTCCCTGGATGGCACGGACTGTGTTCCCTAATCACCAAAAACACCCCGACCGTAATCATTCCTGGAGAAGAACTATCAGACTTATATCAGCACCCTTTAAGGAAGAAGACAACAACCTTGCTGTTCCAGGATCATGAGAAAAGTATTAAGGACTATTTTGGCTGGTCTCAGTACAAGGACATTCTAAAATAGTTCAGACTCTTCACTGAAACACAAGTTTCGCCAGGAGAGTTGATACCCTTTTCACTCTGCAGACAAAAAGCCAATGCCTGCTGGTTGCAAATAACCCAGTGGAAAATCCTTAAAATGATTAACTGCACTGAGTATGGCCTTAATTCAATGAGGCTATACTGCAAGCAAACCACCAGCATCGATATGTTTTGGGCTCGATGACCATGATGGAAGGAGAAGCGTGTGCCAAGAGTAATGCGGCCTGCTGCACCTTCAGTCCAGGGAATGACACAGACTATGGGATATTGGCACTTGCCATCCCAGCACTGCACGACTTACAAAGAGACATGAGTGCCCCTGACCAGGAGTGGTTTTTGAATTGGTTCTCCTGGCTCCCCCGGTGGACCTCCGGTCTGTGTACGCCTTGGTTGACAGTTTTTATTGTGTTCTTGTTGTTGTGTGGGTCCATACAGTTGGGAATTTTCTGCTACAAAAATGCAGTCCTCAAACTGGGAAAATGTAAATAACTAGGAAAGTAATGGTTGTTGACAGTGAGCATAAAATACAACAGCCCCCCAATAAAGTAACTGTCACAAAGTATTGGTTAGATAGAGGGATGAATGTTAATATGGAAAAAGTCAATGTTGATATGAAAAATGCTACATTTAAATGAACAAGTTTGCATCTTTATTTCCGAATTCGCCCATGGTGAACTCCACATCAACCGTGACTCACAACCACATAGTCAGGCCAGCACTGACACCTAGGCCTGAGGTTATTGATTGACAGAACATGGGTGGTATGGCACATAGCCGGTAGACAAACAGACAGGGAACCTTCTAGCAATCCCACAGATAGGGGCAGTGACAATGCAATGGTCAAGGGAGATTGGCCCAATAAAGCACACATGAGGTATGCATGCTTCGAAAACAGCATGTCAACTGCACATAAATTAAGAACATATAGCCAATCAGAACACCTCACATGTTGGGCATCTGGACACGTTACCCAATGCAGAATTTGGTCCACGCAAGGTCGAGACCTACCTGTATTATCTATTAAACAATTATGTATGACTCCAAAGTCAGCAATTTACATTTTTCACCATACAAAGATCACGGAAACATTTAACTGGCTATGATAAACTGTATTTAGGAGAGCCACAGATCAATTGTATATTGAGACAGTCCTCAGACGATTTGCCTGTAACTGATCTGCTGGCCACAATGTTTAATTGAATGAATGGTTACTGTTTTGCCAAATGCCTCTTTTCTCTTGTTTATTCAAGGTATTTCATGTTCAAGCAACATTCTGGTTTTGTACTTGAGGATGGGTGCTATCTCATATGTCCTCTAAGAATTGCAGAGATTGTGGTGTATGAGCTTTCACCAAATCTGAGAGGATTGGAGTAGGGATGTCACTGGATGGTAGAGCTGAAGAAACATAGAAACTGTTTGACTTTGGGGCACAACTTCATTAGTGGGCTGATGTTCTTGGATTTTTGTGATAGGAAGGTGCGGTGTAGAGAGGAGCATGAAGAAGTGACAGCTACAGCACAGGTGTATCAGGCCAAAAGGTGGATTTTTATGTGCCTGTCCATAACCAGGTTTTTGCAGTCTTCATTTAAATAAAGGTAACCGGTTATGCCATTGAACTCTGGGTATCGCATAGAGAAGAAAGCAATTTTTCACTATTAACCTTTTTAACTCAGTTATAATTCATCATACTTCTGTGCTCACTTGATGGACTTTTGCCAGCTCCATTATTCACAATTGTGGCCATTACCTGCCCCATTGCAGTGCCCCAACATGTTGTTTTGTGACGCACTTGCACTGACAAGTAAGTCAAAATGCTGTTGACATATACAAGAAATGTAATGTTGACTGCCCTAATTAAGTTACTGACTGTAGCAACTTGCTTTTTACACAAGCCCACCCGTGCTTGCTTGTTGTGAACATATACATCTTCTACCCCATTTCACTTATGTCACAGTGTGTTTGCACCTCGTGAGCACCTCCCTTACTTCTAATGGAATCATGCAATCCAACATTCTCTACATGTATATTTGAGCTGTGCTTTTTTGGGGTTATTGAACCACTGGTTTTGTGAATAGAGTTTTGCAGTGGCCTTTGGTATGGTTAAGGGTTGAGGAAAGTAGGCAAACAACATGAGAATCTTATGTCGCTAGTAATTCAGAGCCTAGTTGCTTATTTGGCTGGTATACACAGATGTTGGGCCACGTCCCACAAGGATTGGTGGTTGTTTATGCCTTAAAGAGGGTTTCTGTGCTTGTGATTGGTGGAATTGAAACAAGGGCATCAGTAATGCATGATTAAATGCCTGTGATCGACATTTCTGCCTCCAGTGCTGTGTGTTTTGAATGCAACAACAGTATGAATTGGAAATTGATGGGCTGTTGCTCGATATGAGTCAGATGAAGTTCCAAGTAAGTAACGTGGCAGATGAAATGGACATGACAAACTGCTTGTGGATTAAGAAGTACATTTCAGAGACCTGGATGTATTTTTAAGAGAGGACCAATCTATGGTGAGAAATGCTGGCCTGAAGAAATAGCTGTGAGTGAGTGTGAGCGGTTATACCCCGGTTATTAATTAGATGGACAAGTTGTTTTCTGGTGCATGAATAGTAGTTGAAGGTACTGTTGAAGGTTGGACAGTAGAGGCACATAATGGAGGGTAATACACTGGCATGTTGGAAGTACTTAGAGTAAGCCTTTAAGGGGGATATTCTCAAGAACATGCGATAATTATCGCAAAAATCGGTAAACACAATCTTTCATATCGCCGTCGGTCGTGAGAAAAAAACTCTGTGTCAACGTCATATTCTCAACATGGTGGCAACATGCGATAGTATCCCAACAACATGACAAATGTCCATGATTAAAGTCACGGGATGGCGATAAAAATCTAAACCCTAACGTGAAAAAACTTGTGATGGGCACAACTGCGATACAAAATTCAGCGATAACAAGCACCAACCTGCAAGTCACACAAGTCAGGCTGCCAAAATTACTTTAAAAGCAGCAACCAAAAACACAAACAAGACCCAAACAACTGCGAAGCACCATGGAGGTAGCCGGAGCAAGTACAGAGGACAACCAGAACCCCACAAGCAACACAGAGGACCAGCCTGGGACCATCATTGGGGAGACGGTGGCAAGAGTTGGGGTACCGGACACTGCACAACATGACCTGAGCCAACAGCCACAGGGTGAGTAACGAGCAGGGACTGGGTGGACGGGGGAGAGGGGCACAATGGCACACATGCACAAGTAAGTATAGCACATCTGCTGACAAACTATGCCCAAGTGTCACAACTCTGACCAAGAGCCCAATTTACGCAAGTATGCAACATTTCAACACTGAATAAGCCTTGAAGTGAAAGGCACATTGCATGAAAGGGATAAGGGCCAGCCAAATCAGAGCCGAAAGGGCAACTCACCCACAATGCAGCACACACACATAAGATGCAGAGCACCCCAACATTGACAACAATGTGGTACAAACTGCAACACTTTCCCAACAGAAAGGGGGTCCAACTGTTGCTGCTTGTGTGTAGGAAATGGCTATTCACATTTGGCATAGCAGGAAACTGTGAGATGATAATATACAAGTACAACCTCACATCCCGGATGGCTTAGAAATGCCAAGTGTCCCGCTTCAAATAGGCGTCTCCTCATAAACAGTCACAATGTACATTGCCATGCAGTCTGACAGTAAACTTGTACAATGCGTGAATATACATGTGAACACAATGTCAATCTGCATCTGCCTTCACATGGCAGAGGGAAAATCAACACCTCCTGCAGAGCAGACCCAACAACACAGCACTGATGATGAATAGGACCTCCCCAACATCGACACCGACGCCCTCTAACAGCTCATGGACAGCTCCGGCACCCCACCTCCAGGAGCAGAGCAGCCCAGCTGCATCGAGGAGACCCCCACACCCTGCACAGACCACACAGCAGGAAGCACCCACCACCACAGTTGTCTCCCAGGACCCCCACAACCAACACATGGCATTCCAATGCCATGTGTTAGGGTGCCTAGAGCAGATGGCTGATCAGCTGCGGGTTGGGTTCGACCTCATGGCAGGCAAACTAGATGCCATGTGTGGGTGTCTTCGTCCCATCAGGGACCACATACAGTCCCTAACGGACACCCGATGTCCGCTCCATGCTCTCCATCAATCCATGGCTGACATCGCTGGAGTCATGACTCTGAGCCAAGAACAACTGTCTGTTGAGTGGCTCCAGCGATGTCACCTGGGAGTTGGGACACATAAGGAGAATGATGGAGAGCTTGGAGCAGATGCAGGCGTAAAGAATGCACACCAGCAAGATGTAGCTGGCATCTTCCATGCCCTGCAGATTCTCTTCATGGCATTGCCACCACAAGGCCTGGCGCAGATGAATGCTGCTGCTACCACTTCATCCACATCTCCGCCCCCTGAAATGCCACACAGTGCAGCAGACATTCCACCTCTGCCTCCTGATGTGTCACTGCCACACAGTGATGCAGACAGAACACCACCACCCACATGTGAAGCACCTGACACATCAGAGAATGAAGATGAGGATGAATCTGGCTTTGTGGTAAGAATGAAGTGGTAGCATTCATCTTCGCCATATGGCCGGTTTCAGCTTGGTTCTGCCCTCAGTAGCATGCCCTGGAATAACACCTTCCACTGTCCCCAGATACACTCCGCAACACTCACCTTGGACTTCGACATGGACTGCCATATTTTGTCTGGTTACCAATGACACAGCAATCACACTGCGGACTGAAGTCTTCCACTTCCAATGAACTTGTCAATCCCTAAAGGACTCTGGCTGGCCCTCCACGGGGCAACAATATAAAGTAGGGCAGGCATGGCCCTGTTCTGCTCCAGCTTCAACACACCACTGAATGTGAATAAAACATTCTAATTCACACAGATGTGTAATGGCTATGATCAATCAAGTATGTAAGTATGGATGAATGTAGGGACTGTTGCCCACATGCATCAAACTGAATTGCATTCGCAAACGGTGCGAATCGCAAAAATCGGCCGTTTGTGAATGCAATTCATTGTTTTGGGATGCATTATGCTTTTTTGCTTTTTCGCAATTTAAGAAATCGCAATTTATTTGCGATTTATTAAATTGCGATTGCATTTAAGAAATCGCAATTTTGCGATTTGTTAAATGCAATGCATGAATATTTTTCAATTGCTAAATCGCAAATAGGAAGTGGTAAATTAACATGAAGTTAAACTTCATGGCAATTTGCGAAAAGATTCAAAAATGCACAAAAGTGCATTTTTTAAATTTTCATTTTACCCTTGGGGCATGTGTGTGTGTAAAAGCTACTTAAAGGTACATTTCAGGAGTGCAAGGGGGGGTCCTTTGGACCCCCCTGCACCCTTGAAATTGCATTCTCATTTTGCGATTCCTTAATTACGAATCGCAAAATGAGAATGCCTTCACATTCATTCCTATGGGCCTCTAGGCCCATAGGAATCAATGCAAAGGGATTCCTTAATTGCGATTCGCAAATTGTGAATCGCAATTAAGGAAAATTAAGAAATCGCAAAAAAAAGCGAATTCTTAATGCATAGCCGTTTGCGAATTCTTAATTGCGATTCCTTAATTTTCACAATTAAGAATTCTCAAATGGGAACATTGATGCATGTGGGCCAGTGATTCAACAAGAAGGTACTCCCTGGGTAATGCTATCAATGCACATGTATTGCCTGGACCCAGATAGCAAGTGAGTCACACATTGTCATTCAAATTAACACTCATCACAGTTGAATACAAGTGAAGGTGCGTAGACTTTATTAGCATATGCGTGTCAGTATGGGCAAGATAAGTGCCACAACATGCAGCCCAATGCAGCAGTATGCCAGAATGAGGAACGTTGCCAAGCGCCGCTGTCCACTCCGGGGGAGTGACTCACTTTTCACAGTTGTGTGTTAACCCGCATTGTTGTCCGCTCATGTAGTCAGAGTCCAGGCGAATGCAGCCATGTCCACTGTTGTCGTAGGATATGTGATCAGATCTCCAAGATGCAACAAGGTGTTGGGTCATGTGCAATTGGTTCAAATCAGTTGTGGCAGCAGGTACGTAGTTACTCGTCCATGAAAGCGATTGCAGCTTTGTAGGCCATCATTTCGAACATGAGGTCATTGTCGACTTCATCAAACAGGTCGGCGAGTCTATCCATTAGCAGGTCCATACAGATGTGCTGCGTCCACACCCTTTCACCAATTAGCACTACAGTCCAATAGGGGAGCGGTTCAATGAGGTCACTGCACGCGAGGATTTGTGCAATCTCCCAGGTCCAGCTGCCAGCATGTATACCAAGTATCAAGGCATCCCATAAACGAGCATCACAGTGACACTCCTGGTCATGTGCCAACAGGGGGTGCTCACATGTCAAAATCCAGTTAATCTAGCGTCCTGTTGGATAGGCAGACATCCATACACCACTCAAATATGCACGATCGACAATGCAACGCAGGCTGAATGCAAGTGACATTGGCAAGGCGGAAGCATAGCCGGTAACTGATCCGCAGCATGCCAATGGCAGTGCCCCCAGTAAATGCAGCATACGTGTATGGTACAGTTCAATGTGACAGGGGTTGTGCATGTGTCCGGGATGTTCTGCCATTGCGTCAGTGGCTCTGGTTGAAGCGGCACTGTTCTGACCTGCACCAGTTCTGTGGATGAAATGCCACAGCTCGGATCAATGAGTTGTTTTAGTGTGCAACAGTTGTAAGCCTGGGATGGTGTGGGAGTAAGTGTGAAGGCCATTCCATGCAAGATAACAATGAGCAAGTACTTATGTCTGTGGGGTGTATATACGTTGTTCTTTCATCGGGCTGTGGGTAGTGTGGGCGTCATCATCAGCTCGAATGGTATCTATCAGGGGGTGCCAGGCACATGCAATTCTGAGGTCGGAGGTGCAGATGTGCTCTCGCCTGATAGTTCAAACAAATAAGCTTTCATCCCTAATGTTAGTTTGTCATCTGCGTGCATTCAGGAAAGGTAATATGGTTTGTTGGGGGTGGGGCTTGGGATGTGTGCGACTTTGGGATTCACGTTTGACATGTCTTGCATGTGGCACATGAACAGCATCACTGTGTGTTATGTTGCCTCACAGCTGCTCTTCCCTCCCCCCAAACCCATTTACTTATGTGCGCTGCACGTTTGGATCACTTGCACTCCTACGGCACAGTATTGTAATGCCTGTATGCACATGTCCACAAGCCTGACAACAACACTGTGATGTTGGCCGTTGAAGTTGGTGGGCTACGTGAGTGTAGGCCTATGGTAAGGAGCGGGCAGACACAGATGTAGAGTACATGCCTGGCTGAACTGGCACTGCTAATCTGGCTAGGCAATTGGCCCATGCTGCGGCAATACACATCCACACAACACTTGGCATGTATGATCCTGGACCCCGAGCGGTCTTGCATTCCTTCATTACTCCGTTCATGCAAGCCTACCCATCATTCATACATAATGACCACACAGACTCACTTGGATCACTTGACAGCCTCTGAGGCGGAAAGCCGGAGGTGTTTGTAACCTGCTCGATTTTTAAAACTGTCACTAAATAACTTGTTTGCACTGTTCTTTTAAAATACAAACGCTCTGCCTTACCTACTGGAAGCGCTGCTGACACGCGCTAATCCAGCTCATCAGCCTCGGGGAATCACCATTACCGAGAGCACGCCAAAGGCGAAGCCACGCCCCCTGCGAGGCCACGCCCACCGACTAAACCTATAAACGCTCTCCTAGCGCACCGATCCCCAATCACTTGACAGCCTCTGAGGCGGAAAGCCGGAGGTGTTTGTAACCTGCTCGATTTTTAAAACTGTCACTAAATAACTTGTTTGCACTGTTCTTTTAAAATACAAACGCTCTGCCTTACCTACTGGAAGCGCTGCTGACACGCGCTAATCCAGCTCATCAGCCTCGGGGAATCACCATTACCGAGAGCACGCCAAAGGCGAAGCCACGCCCCCTGCGAGGCCACGCCCACTAACTTCCAGCACAAATGTGCCGACCCCCCCAGCGCAGCGGACGAGCGCAGCGGGAGCGCCGTTTGCGCGCCGAAGGCGCGCCTAAGGCAAGCCCGTCTGCGCCCGTCCGCGCACGACCGGGCCTAGGGCCAGATCCCCTGGCTGTCAGAGCCTCCGCCAAAATCACATATTCCCGCCGTGATCTTTTAAGCCTTAGACCTTCCCTCGCATCCTCATGCAGATATATACATGACATGGATGGACCCTTTGTCAGATGCACGAACTGCCAGCCTGCTCAGCTTCAAATCCCGACACGAGTATTGAAGCACTCAACCCTCAAACTTGCCTCACTCAACTGTCGCTCTCTGCCTAAACATGCGACACAAATCCACCATCTCATAGAAGACTGTGAGATTGACATTCTCTTCCTAACGGAAACGTGGCTCACCCCACACTCTGACTCGGACACAGTGTCAGCCACACCTCAGGGATTCCTCATCCAGTCCCTCCCTCGACCACTTGGCAGAGGGGGAGGCATCGCCATTATTTACCGTGACTTCTTCACCTGCAATGTTAGCGATGCACAAATCCCAGACTCGGAAAGTCTTCTATTCTCAATTAAACTTGACCCTACGAACTCCCTCTCAGGGATTCTAATCTATCGTCCCCCCGGCCACCCCGGCCCTTTTTCCAATGCCCTCCTAGACATGGTAGCAACACAGGCTCACTCCGCTTCGAACTTCATCTTAGTAGGAGATTTGAACATCCACTTCGAAGACACGGCAGACTCTGGAGTAGTCGACCTGATCTCCGAACTAGCGGCCTCGGACCTCCGTCTCATTAACTCAGGAGCCACTCACATCAAAGGCCACCTGCTGGACCCAGTGTTCACCAGCACCCCCGCGATGCAAGAAATAGACTCCATTCCCCTTCCCTGGACGGATCACTTCTTGGTCCTATTCCAACTCCCAGGACCCCTCAAGAAACCTCAGAAACCCCCTTCCTTCACCAAAGGCAGGACTTGGTCCAAACTACCGATTGAAGAATGGGCCAACACCCCGACATCTACCACCCCTACTCTCGACAATATCCCGGACAACGCCGACAGCAACCTCAGAAATTGGATCACGACCTCCCTTGATTCTGTGCTTCCACTCAGAATGCGCGAAGATAAGACCAACAACATCGGCTCTGCCCCGTGGTACACCCCAGAACTCCGCCAGCTCCGTAAAAATTGTAAAAGAGCTGAACGGCTTTGGAGAAAAGACTGGCACAACGCCAGCAGAGAGGCATACCATTCCTCAGTCAAAACCTATAAAACCGCAATCAAGCTCTCCAAAGCCTCTCACTATGACACCAGGATAAAGGAATCCTCCAATTCCTCTAGGGAATCTTATCTCATTGTGAAGGAGCTTCTGAAAGTTCCCATCGCCTCCTCGCCCATCACCCCTCAGGTAGATAGAAGTAATGACCTAGCCTCATACTTCAATAACAAAATTGCCCGCATCCTCACATCCCTCCCTCCCTCCAGCTCCCCTTCCCGTAGAAACACTATTCAACCCCCCAATGAGACGGGATTACGTCCCCAACTCGAGACATTCAAGCCGACAACGCCCAACGAGGTGGAAACAATATTGAATAAAATAAAAAGTGGATCTCCTTTAGACCCTGCACCTTTGAGATTCCTTAAAAACGTGGCCCCCGCTATCACCCCCACAATCACGGAGCTTATCAACAGCTCACTTACTCAAGGATCAGTCCCCCGCAGCTGGAAAAAGGCAGTGGTGAAGGCACTTCTTAAAAAACCTCAGCTCGACCCTACCGATATGGCTAACTATCGGCCCATATCACTCCTCCCGGGGATTAGCAAGATCACCGAGAAACTGGTGAATAGTCAACTCTCCAGATTTCTCGAGACTAATAACATCCTGCGGCAATCCCAAACTGGGTTCCGTCCGGGACACGGCACAGACACCGCCCTGCTTGCCGTCATCGAGGAAGCAAGGCGCATTCTAGACTCAGGGGGATCAGTGGCAGTGATCCTCCTGGATCTGAGTGCTGCCTTTGACACGGTCAATCACCGTGTTCTTCTTCACCGACTGACTGAAGCAGGGCTCACCGGGACGGCACTCAAATGGATAGAGTCCTTTCTCACTGAACGTACGTTCCAGGTTTGGGACGGCGAATTCCACTCGGCCACACTCCCACTCTCCAGCGGGGTTCCTCAGGGCTCCTCCCTGAGCCCCACACTCTTTAATGTGTACATGGCCCCCTTGGAAGATGTGGTAACACCATACGGGATAAAAATCGTGAGCTACGCCGACGACACACAATTAGTCGTCTCCCTCTCCCAACTTGACGACCACCCAGACAAATTACCAAACTGTCTTACCGAAATTCACGGGTGGATGTGTGAATCGTCTTTAAAACTCAACGGTTCCAAAACCGAGGTGATGCTCATGGGCAAACAATGGGCGACCATCCCCCCGGCAATATGGCCAGACGTGTTCGGGGAAATCCCCACCCCGAAACACGAAATCAAGACCCTCGGAGTCTGGCTAGAACCCGCCCTCTCAATGAAGACCCAAGCGGCCAAAACCGCCGGAACCTGTCTGGGGCTTCTGCGAACTGTTCGCAAAATTCTCCCCCTCCTACCGCCCGTGTCCAGAAAACTAATAGTACAGGGCCTCATACTGTCACGGCTGGACTACAGCAACTTGGTCTATCTAGGTGCGCCGGAAGCCACCTTAGCGAGACTGCAAAGAACCCAGAATGCTGCAGCCCGCCTAATTATGAGCGTTCCTCCCAGAGTATCCGCCAAACCCGCCATCAAGGCGCTGCACTGGCTGCCAGTCCGCCAAAGGGTGGAGTTTAAGGCCATGTGCACGGCCCATAAACTAATCAATGGATCGGGACCCGCGATCCTTAGGGGTCTGGTCACCCCCTACACTGCACCAAGGGCCCTACGGTCGGAGAACGAGCACCTGGCCAACATCCCTAAATTCAAAAGAACACGCACTGGAGGCCGACGCTTCTCTGTTAATGCGTCCACCGGTTGGAACTCTCTCCCACGTTCCCTCAGACTGGAACTCAACTACCTGACATTCAGGAAAAAACTTAAAACCCTTCTGTTCCCTAAATAAACCCTCTACCTCCCACCCCCTCAGCAGGACTCAATATTAACAGCGCGGGGATGCCCTCGGGTCACCAGGCGCTATACAAATTGCTAAATAAAATAAATAAAATAAATAAATAACTAGTGGAACTGGCTACGGGCACATGCGCCCGGACCCTTTTTATTACCAGGATCACATATCCAGTGACGCCTGTGCTGGATGGGTGTGGGGTGTGTGTGAGCCAGTCCACAGGGAGTGGTTGGTGCTGGCAACAACTTGAATAGTGATCACTATTAAAGCGGAAACAGAAAACACCAACATAACACAGACAACTACGAAGCATCTTGGAGGTAGCCGGAGAAAGTACAGAAGTCATTCAATATTCAATCAGAAGGGGCCATAACGTGTTGTGCACTGAGATAGGGGCACCAGAGCTGAGCGTGCTCATGTGAAGAAATTGTCAATGATTGTGTCCCTTCGGGGTATTCCTACTGCAGCTGCAGTGGGGTGTGTTACACCTGCCTCATCTTCATCATCATCGTCCCAGATCTTCCACACTGCCTGAGTTGACATTGTTGCATCTGCAGTACGTAACTCAATCAAAAAGGGTCCATGGGTTGTGGTGCACAGAGTTAGTTTGCATCCGCAGTAGGTAGCTCAATCAAAAAGGGTCCATGGGTTGTGGTGCACAGAGTTAGTGGCACCTGAAGCGCTCAGGGGGTGCACAGCCTGCAATGATGTGTTGTCCGTGAAGGTCAGGAATGGATTGGATGTGTGTGAGCGCTGCTGGCTGCATTGTATTCGGAGGCAGAGGTCAGCGGGGGCCCACAGCCATGTGGTGTCGACTTGTGCTGCACAGAGTTAGTGGCACCTGAAGCACTCAGGGGGGGCGCAGCCAGTGATAATGTGTCATCCAGGCGGGCCGCACCGGGAGCAATGTCTTTTGCCTACTGAATTGTGCCTCAGTGAGGCCATGTGGTGTTGACTTGTGGTGCACAGAGTTACTGGCAACTGTGGCATTCAGCATGTGCGCAGCCTGCGATGATGCATGGTCTGGGCGGGCCACACTTGTCGCAATGTCTGTTGCCTACTGGACTGTGTCATCTGCGATTGCGACTCGATCTGAATTGTGAGCCTTGCTGACCACAGTGTAGGTCGAAGGCAGTAATCAGTACAGACGTAACTCTGCGGTGCTGTGCCCCTGGGTTCACTGGGGGCCTGTGTCGAGGAGGCAGGGAGTCACAGCGGTGGCCTCGTGGCAGGGTGAGGGGCGCCACCCTGGCAGATGCGTTGGCCATTCTGGAAGTGAACCACACCCAGAGCCCAGGCCTATTTATTCACACTTCTACGCTGGACTGGCGTACGCTGGACCAGCCCACTCTGCTTACGCTTACAGGGGACGACGACACAGCTACATGACTGAGGTCTTCCCCACTGCCTGAGGTGACATGGTTGCGTCCACAGTACTACAAACACCAGCAGTATATGTCCACATGGACAGGTCTGTGCTCTGCATACTGAGGTCTGGCCAGCACATCACCACCACACTTGGCATTGTGTGCATTCATATTCATGGGTGACTTGTCTCCTTCACACATACTTGGTTCCCACCTCTCCCCACAATCTGCATTTGTGTGACTGGGGGCCATGCCATTTTCAGAAGTTCATCTGTCTTGTTCTGTGCTGCCTCGGAGGTAGTCTGGGGGGTGTCCGGGGGGAGGCCTGGGGGTGGTGGAGGTGGGTGTTGTGGACCTCTTGGGTCTCCGAGCTGCATGATCAGTAGCTCCATGACATGTGTTGGTCTTAAGATGTGGCTCTGGGCAGGGCTCCCTTTCATACTGCAAGCTGTCGTCCTGCTTTACACCCGTAAAAGGCAGGTGTTAAATCCCTGCTGCTAACGCGCCTTATCGCCTGCTTTTGGATCGCATCGCAGATCTGGCTGGTCATTGAGAATATCGTGAAGTAGTGTTTTCATGTGTTTTTTAACGGGAACGCGTACTCTGCATATGATTAGCGTTAGGTGTCGCTCTCATCCACGGCGATGTTTTTTGCAGAAGATATCACTGGAAAACTGGAGACATCGGCAGTTTGCACCAGCTTTAGAAAGGGGCGATAATTCTTTCGCCACTTTTGCTGCGCTAAAGTGCCGATAACTCGGCGATAAGTCCTTGAGAATCTGCCCCACAGTTGGGTCAATGGCTTATATTTGTTATGAAGGTTTATGAGGTTAGATTATGTGATTTGGCTGGATTCAATTGCAAAAGAAACTATATGAACAAAATGGCGATGCCCTTTGTGTTTCAGCCCCTTGACCAAGAGTAGCTTAATTTTTTTCCAGAAACGAAGAAGAGAGGGCGCAAGATGACTCCTTGCTGGTGCATCTCCTCCCACAACACACTGTAGCCTGTAACATGTATTTCAGGGTTCTTGCTCTATCTTTTCATGTTGTTGTAGATTCCTTCATTATTTTTGTTTCATGTGATATGCATGCAGGCATACAGTTTATATAAATTGTTTTTCTGTGTATATTTGCTGAATGTTGAGAGTGCATGCACAAAAATTTCTGCATGATAAAGCGTTTAAGATTCGGCATGTTTAGCACTTTGTATATCATTGTTGGTCCTGTCCCGGCCAATAGGACCCGAAAACAGAAATGTCTACACACTGGCCCTTACAAGCTGACCCGCCTGACAGTTCCAGACAACCTGAAATTCCAATCAAACACTGTTTCACTTTATTTCAAATATAAGTCGTCTTTCGAATGTGCAATTTTGGCGCCCAAACCTGATTTGACAAATTCTGTACAAGTATTCCTGCTTACAAATTGTAGACTCTTGAACTGCACCACCGCCTGTATTCTTTCCTGACGATTACATAATTTATTCAAAGGGACCTTACTTTTTTCACATAACACAATGACTGAGAAACAGTATGGAATAAAACTGACAAGCTTTAGTATCATTTGTGTCGGAGAACGACCCATTGACCATGCCATACAGAAAACAAAAAAACAAAAATATGACAGACCGAACATTTCCATATGTTAGTAATAGAAAGAACACCATTGACAGTGAAGTCACTGCCCAGTGCTGCTGTCCATGGTGCTGAAATATTATGTCTCCAGCTCCTAATTGCTAATGCTGTGTGTACGATTTATGGCTCCTTTTTTTCTCCTAAGTGGGTATTCAAGTCCGAGATCTTTCAGATTACCGAGCTTAATGTATGCAACTGAAATATACATTGCTAAACGAATGCTGTATCGCAAGTGAAAATGCACACATAAATCATATGTTCATTTAATTCACATTAACATGCCTCATGTAGAGGGTGATGTCTACAGATTCAGACTTTCTCAAACTGTTCGGAATTTGTTACAAATGCAAAAAGGAAGTACAAATACATTAGAGGATTATTTAGAATGTACTCCGCGGGCATTTTTTTTTATGTTTAGGACTGCCAAACACATTGCAACCTCTGACCACTGCTCCAATGCCAGGGACCGCTGGTTCCCTACCATTCCACATCTCTCAGCAAGGTCCTTCCCAGTTGATTATCTGTGGTATTCCAAAGAAAAGTAACAATTCCAATTCTTTCTCAGCCTTTCATTCATTGGCACTCTCAAAAATGATTAACAAATATTTATATAAGCAAGTAGGGTTATATCTGAGGGCGGTATGCGCTCGAATAATGATTGACTTTATACATGCCATCCAGAATATGCATATTCATTACCTGCTGCTTTCTTAATACACTATGTACTCCTTTAACATTGTGGGACCACTCTTACAGGGTGATATATTCAGAATATTGCCCTTGGGCCAGGAATGCAATGCAGTACCAGGTCCAGATGCGTGTCCTAAACACTCTTTTTCACACGAGCTGGAACCCCTTTCAGAAGATATTACAAAGCAGCTGCTCAGCAAAAGCGTGCATGATCATACAACCAAGGATCCTCTTATCGGGCTCCTTGATGGTCAAGAGGAATTACTCATTTAGGCTGATTCGAAATGTAATATCTTTACAACACAGTGGCTTGGAGCAACCCAAAGCAAACAATTGCTAAATAAGATGTGAAACAAACCCCCCTTGTTATATTTCTATTAATCACATTAGCCTTCGTGTTCAGCAGTGGCGGCCCATACAGGTACGCATGGAGAGGTGTGGCTCACTGGTTAGAGGCGGCAGACCCGGAAGCAGAGAACAGCCCGGGACCAGGGTTCAATTCCCGACGCGGCAGGGTCGTGGACCAGGGTCAGCAGACTCGATAATTCTCGCCTCGGTGCTTACTCTAACCAGGGATCAACCTCGGCAACTCTGGGCATTAGCTTGCCTCATCTCTGCAACGGCCCCCTACATTTGCCGGGGATGCCTGGTTTCACCTTGGAGACACCCAGTAGGGACCATCTCACAGGGATAGCCAGGACGGGTTCCCCAGCGGTCTACAGCGCCACGACGCCTCAGGGCAGCAGTGCGCTTTACAAGACATTTACATTTACATGGTGAGGCGTTAGGGGGCGAAGCGGGGGTGGGGGTGGAAGTGACAAACGACTGAATGGGGAAAAAAATAAAAATAAATAAAACCACTCACCTTGTGCTCGCCGCATCTCCAAGTCGGCACCTGCACGGGTCACTACTGGTATTCAGCCTAAGCTGTCTAAACCTAATATTGACAATATACAAGGTTTGCATGTAGAGTTATTGAACATAAGCATACCCTACACATGGACAATCTTTTAAAGTTCATGAAAAATGCAGTAGAGACCTTGGACAGGTGGACTTTTCCCTCTTCGACATAAGACTCATTTAGTAAAGTCATCAATTGTACTAGTTCCCCACGTCCAAAAGAGTAGAACTTAGTAAGCCCCTTAATCATTCCTGGCAGATTAAACCAAGCTTTAGGTAAGTGATACTGCCTCGCTTTCCCCTTCTCTGTGCTATATTGCACCTCCTTATTCTTCTTTCTGCACCCTGCCGTGTGCTTTCTTCTGCATCCCACCGCACCGTTTCCTGTATTAGATACATCATCAAAAATTTGGGACACTTTTGGCAAGATCTGAAGGTGTGACTCTACATTTAACAGAAGTAGAAATACACTGTGTAAAGCAGACATTTCTTCTGCATTAAGCAAAGCAAAAAGTGTGCTGCTGCTTGCATTTTTCACCCACTGATCACACGCTGAATATCTGTGCTTTGTCAGCAGATATGTCTGTGTCTGCAAAGCCTTTGCGTCCTTACATAAACTTACGCCTACAGAATAAGACGAGCAACAATAGCGGCTGCTTCACTGCCACTTTTGCTAGTTTTTGTTTCAGAAAGAACAATTTGTGTTTTTATAGTGATCCTGTTCAGCATCAGAAAAAAGAATTGACAAAGCCTGTAGTTCCCAAGGCGAGATGTATTGGCTTTGCAAATACCTAATAATAAAAGGCAAGCACTGGTCTGGACAGTGAGTTATTCAGTCTGTTTGCGTTTTGTCATCTGTCCCCCAGACCACCATTTTGTTTATCATCACTACCCTGAGAATCCAGTTCAGAAAGAAAGCACATGGCCCAGTTTGCTACACCATAGTATGAAGTGCCCAGGGTACGCGTGTTGGGGGGGAGAGGGCGGGGAGTTCAAACACAAACACCATGGTTGTGGCTCAATGGCCCCTTTGGAATGGGGTGTGATCACATGTAAGTACAGTTTTACTATTCTGAGCCCCACATATATGTAGCTTCAGAATATATATCTACTTATCGATATATACTTACAGTCCCAATGTTTAAGATAGTTGTCCGGCTTCATACAGTTGTCCTCCATTTTCTGACATTAAACCATTAGATATTAATCTTCTATGCTACCATGTACAGATGCTTGTCATCTCTGTTCTTATTTCCACATTGTGCTGATATCTTTGGGCACCCCACGCTTTATAAGAAGGTAAATAATTATATCCGAGAATAATTACAAGCATTGACTCCAGCACCACCATTTTGCCTCTTCGACCATTCGACAAGATGGCGTGGGGTGATCCGGTTGTTTAGGGTCCACCAGAGTCTGTTACAATTCAGCAGTTCAAAGTCTGTTAAGTAATCGATGCGATCCGTGTGGGAGTAATGGAGAAGTTTAAAATGTGAGCCGAAATAACAAGTTCTTCACCTGCTGTGTTGAATCAAGCAGAAATTGCAGTCTCGCCTACTATTTTCATGCTCCCCAGTGGTACTGGGAAACATATTCCTTCCATTTCTATTCTGCGTGTGCTCTTATTGTGCAGTGAATTAACCAGCCAGTCCCTTTGTGATCACATCTGATCTTGTTAGCACTTCTAGACAATTGATATTTTGTGTTGACATCATGGCATGCAATATTACACCCCATTACATCTTACAACACCTGGCATGCTAGTAAGTAGAACATTTTGTGCATTTATAAAATGGTTCTCCCTCGTAAGATACCCCTTTCCATCTTCGAATTTAACTTGAATAATAAAATATCAAAAACACATAGATGAATGTTCTAATGACTTAGGGGAACTCTAATGATGCACTGTATAGAGTTACTCAACTCGAAAGCTTCAGCAACACATCAGTGAACCCTATCATCTCCCAGCCATCAGTAAATATAATTATAGTCTCTGATCTAACAGGAAGCATAAATGGCTTGAATTAATGCAACGCTAATATCTGTACTCTGTCTCCTAATTGAAGCAGGATACAGAGCGAACAGTTGTAGAATTGAGCACCAGGGAAAAGAGAGCAAAAGCACAATTTATCACTATAGACAGGGCCTTTCACCCAACATATGTGCTATATGTTTTGCAGATGTGCAGATTGCCTCAGAATGAAATTGCACTTGAGGCAAAGAATGGCTGCTACCTTGAGATCATGGTTTAATGAAGTGCATTCTTCCACCAATGCATTTGTGCCTTCAATTATGAACAGATTTATCATTGGTTTGTACTAAAAGGAACTGTTTTTGGAAGAAAAGAGAATGCTTACCAAAGGGGAAATTTAATAGCACTTTCTGTAGATTGCTCAAGATACAACAAGAGTAAAACACAATGGAGACATCGATCTCCAGTCGCATTTTGGTGGGGCTAGATGTTATGCACAGAAAACGTGCGACAACGCGTGTATGAATCAATGACTACTTGTGTCTTCGATTTAACAGGGTGGCTTGGCCATATAAACTTGGTGATTGCCTGTAATAGGGTGGCTATGTACAGATTGACTTGGCCTTATAAAGTTGGTGATTGGCTGTAATAGAGGGGTGGTGTACAGATTGACTTGGCCATATAAACTTGGTGATTGCCTGATGACTCCCAAAACAGGTACTAAGATGACAATGTTAGAGAGTTGCAATTAGCTATGGCTCTTCAGGATAGAGTAAGATTCTAATTCATTAATGATTTAGAGGGCCAGGTTCGCTGAGTCTTCGTACGGGCGATAAGGTAACACAAAATGTGCCTATTATGTACCGTCCAACACAAAAGGCATTTTGCTCTAGAAAATTCGACTTTTCACAGCACAAAAAAATATTTTCACTGCTTTGTGCCAAGGTTGAACCGTGTAAACGCATAGATTTTGATGCAAAGCCCCATCTACTGATATATTCAGGCTGGGTTTTGCATAAAAATCTAACGCTTAGATGATTCAGGACAAACAAGGGTAAATGTGCTCGTTTGTGAAACAAAACCCTCAACCTTGCATGTGTGCAATAGGCTACAGCACTCATCCAATGTATGAGGCTGTCTCTACATAGGAATTTGAGCCAGAAGGGTATGCCTTGAAGACGTGATGAACATGAAGCATACAGCAGAATGACAAGTTTAGAAACAAAAACAGTCGGTATGACATGCTATTTTTAGGACGAAGTCTCCTTCTGACAGAGGCAGAAAAGTGTGTTAATTGTTCTTCTGCAGAAATATGTTCATAGTGTGAAGGTTATTGCTCCATACTAGGACATATTCACAGGGCCCCTCACCTTCCTTCAAATAATTAAAAGTGAGCAATCATATGTCCATACCATTCTTGACAGGTTCACCATTTTTAACTCTGCTACTTCTTTTCCTCCCCAACTGCCCTCTCTGGACATTTCCACTTCAAATTTTTCTTCTGTTCATTTGTCCATTTAGAGTCCCTCACTCACCCATTCCTTATCTTGCCCTTGACTGAGCTACCTCCTTATCAATCCATACCTCTTGAAAAAGTGTACTGTGAAATCCCCCAAAATACACAATTTATAACAGTGTAATTTAAATTTCATCCCGATCTAATAAAAATATTGTGAAAACATTTATGAAGAACCCATCTCAGAGACATATTGGATTTATGAGATAGAGAGCCACTTTCTTAAAATGGATGCTACCAAAATACAGTGTAGACACAGAAGTACCGGATCAGAATGTCCCAAGATCATCTTTTCCACATAAGTAATGGAATTACTGTCAACAGCTATTATGAACCAGCAGTTCGACAAAAGTGTGCATGCTCACACACCTAATGATCTACACCTAAATGTGGATGATTGTTTGTGCAAGCCTAATTTCACGTTATTCCTGATTATTTTATGTCTTGTATTTCATGTAATTTTTGTGATTCTTCTGTTTATAATTTTCATGCAATTTTCACATGAGCGAGACTGGTTTGGGCATGTCCGTCTTACCAGCATTATAGGCTTCCACGCAAAGCTGTGCACTGTGCCCAGCCTACGCAACCACTCACAGGAATAAAAATGTTTAAAGGAAAATTTGTGTTAAATTCTGGTCTGCATCGGGCCTCTATGATCGTGGGCCCCCTGGGCTACTGCCCAGTGTGTCCATGCGTTAAGACGGCACTGGGCTTGGGCATAAATATTAGAGCATGAAGTGTGAAAGTATATGTATGCCACGGCGCATGTGCTGCCTGCACTAGCAATGTTCACAGTGTGACTTTAGAACCTGAATGTAAAATACATTGAGCAGGTATCTTGTGTGACTTTTGAATGCAGGGGTATGCTTCCTCACATTTTCCACACAGGAACACGCAGGAAAATTTCACATAACACGTAATAGTTTTTTGTAAATATTACATGTATTTCATGTGGAAAAAGTTGCAAATTTCCTTACCCCTAGTTAGATTACAAAGTTTCTACAGTACTCCAAGACCTCAAATACACTCTGAATCCTCACCAACAACTGAACCAGCAAGATGGATCTAATACTAGCATTCATCATCAAAGGCTCCTTACATACCACATTTTTGCCAGAGTTTTGCGGAGCATGAACATGTTGGAAACAGACTTTTTGCTCCTTCTCTTATTTTTCTGACCCTGTTTTTGTTGGCTCCAGCATTCATCATTAAGGGCTCACACGACCAGACTTCCAGCCGTGCAGTTTTGTGGAACAACAGCACAACCCACGTCAGCTGTGCTACCACCCTGTCAATCTTGCAGTTCAAAGTCAAAAAACAGGGAAGTCCCTTTGGACTTCCCTTTTTTTTTTACTTTGGCCTATTGTGGTACCCCTCCCTATGTATAGTAGGCCCCTCTCTCTTATTCTGAAATCTTGCAGTTCAGCCAGTGTAAACTGCAGATCTGGGGGCAAGGCCGTACAAAGACCACCCAGCCTTACCATGTTGTGGGTGATGTAACCATCACTGATTTTTCCTACCTGTGGCCTCCCTGGAAGACACAGGAGGAAAATGTAGAAAGCCCCCCACAGGAAAAGAGAAAACTCCAAGCACATTGGGGCCCTTTGAATACATTTAGAGAAAACAAACACTTACTTCAAAGGTTTATTTTCTCTAATCTAAATATAGTATCAGCTGGCAAACCTAAAGTGCTGTGAATGGGAGTCACCACAAGCAGAGCTCCCCTCAGAGCCAGACACAGTGGGATCTCTGAATAGAGTAGCTGTTCTTCATCCATGGCATCCCCCACCCTGAGACACAGATGGACCATCTGTCAGGGCCTACATTTTCCCATTTGCTATTACCCAATATGAATCACTTAGAGTATGTTTCTCATCTTCCACCTTTTACTGTGTATTCTTGCTGACATACAGACCTTCACCAAGTAAAAAATAACACTTACAGATGCCCTTTTAGACGTTATCTAGGACATTACTTTAAACCAAAACACCCTCTGGATTCTTAGTGACCTAGGAAAGTGGCCTATGTGACTCTCCATCAGACCCTCTCCTGCTCAAAGCTTTGGATAAATCTTACTTTCGCTGACAGCCACCATCTTAGCAAGAACCCTTATCATTAAATGTCTGACATCCGACATCTATCCCTCTGACCTCAAGATCCCTTACATCAGACCACTCAAGAAATAAAGAGAACCTCAATGCACTGGGCCCGGCAAACTGTTGATTGATTGCCAATGGTCCTTTTTTGGGTAAACTGATTGAAAGAGCTGACTTAACTCTAATTGTTCAATTCCAAGAAGAACATGGCCAACTATCAGACCATCTAAGATGCTTCCACTCAAAGTCAAAACAAGCTTTATTCGATTTATATGAATCATAAAAGTACAAAATAAATATTTCCATCATAAAACAATTTTTTTTAAATCCTCAGAATTATCTTCATAATAAATATTACAGCAGGCACCCCCTAATTAAGTCAATTCCATTTTAAGACAATTCATTTCATATGCAACCTACCAGTGCACCCTCCACCATAACTCTTCCTAATTATACTTGATCTTTCTATAAAATGCAAAACTGTGCAACAATCAACCAATGAATCCAAAGAGAGTAAAAACCTTAAGCCATCTAAATAAGAACAGGGACATAACGGCTTTAAGATTGGAAGCAAATATCTAGCTCTAAGAGAAGTGTACAATGTGCAAAAAAAGGATAAAGTGTAAAGTGCTCTGAAATGTAAAATTGTCGCACGGACAAGGGCATAGAGTATTTGACCAGGTTCATTGCTGGGGATACGTCAACAAAAAATGGACCGAAGAAAGACGAAATCTAGTCAAATAAAACCTGTGTTGAGAGTTCCTCAGATGAATCAGATAAAAATGAGGTGGGTCAAACATAATAGCTAAATCTAAACTACTCACTGATTTTAACTGCTACAATGCTTGAAAAAGAAGGGAATTAGCTCGAGTTGCATAGGCACTTTTTAATATAGATTTGGCTTGATGAGGCATATTTCAGGGATTATTAAAAAATTCACTTAAACCCAGTTTCTGGAACAAACTCTTTAAATAATTACACCAGGGGATATTTTGGCCGTTTGCATTAGAGAGACAATCCACTACTATGGACTAGTAAAATCCATTTCAGGTGTTTTCCAGATCTTGGCCCATAGGAGTAAAGGGGCAAGTCCTTCTCGGTCTGCTACAGCCTCTAGATGCAGCTCAATATGGTAAAAAATAGTTGAGGCACTTTTTGGGACCATCAAAAGTCTCCTGATAAAAAAGAATTCTCAATTCTCTGGAGTTTGAACAATCAGCATATCCCAGAATCTGGCCCCATAAGTAACAATTGATGAACAGCCATATCAAGAGTCAACAACTCTCACTTTTTTCTGGACAAGTTGAGCTGCAAATCTAAAAAGTGCCTCTACTACTCTCACCGTTGGTAAGGCTCTCAAAGTGAGTTGTGAATCCCATGAAAACGGAGCAGTATAAACAATTCCCATATAAGAAAAATTATTGAACTTCTCTATCTCATGCCTCTGGACCACAAACACTCATAGATTTTGTTATTTTTGGCCCACAAACCATTTAAATTACTTTTTGTGGTATACTTTAAAATCCAGAAAGGCCATACATTCTAAAGAAGTGTCCAAGGATTTTTAGAGGCCGTTTGCTGTCCTAGAAATAAGGACTGCATCATCCGCATATAACAGAGATGTAATAAAATGTTTCCCAATCTTGGGAAGAATCCAAGATTGTTCCCTAGCAAATAATCCTCCAACCCATTAACATAAACAAGAAATAAAAATGGGGCAAGAATACTTCCTAGGTGGACACCTTCTCTATGTAAAATAGACAGAGTCTTCTCCCCATTGGATCTGTGTAGAATCTTAACTGTAGTGTCTGAATGGAGCCTACATAATAAGAGAACCAATGGTGGCTCTACTCCCATATCTCCCAGCGTAGTCCACAATTTGTCACCGTTGAAAGAATCAAACGCACAAGATAAGTCCATGAAGACAAGATGTACTGGGCACTTCTTGGACTCAGTGTAGTGCTGACAATAAGTGACAAATTGAGGCACTGTTGTGCTGTGCCCATACCTCGTCTAAAACCATATTGGGTTTTTGACAATATGTGATTCTGTTCAGCCCAATCTTTTAGACTATCTAAACGAACCCTCTCCAATAACTTGACTGTTGAATCAATTAATGATATGGGCCTACAGCACCCTGGGTCGTTTTTGCCCCCTTTCTTAAAAACAGGACCCACTATTGCCTCTTTCCATGACTCTGGGATGGGACCAGCAATGGAAGCTCTGATTAAATTTGGTATATTCTTTAAAACAATCAATTGGTATTCCATATGGACCCAGAGCTTTAAAATGGGAGCCCTGTGGGATTGCAATCTCCTCCTCTTCAACTGTAACCAATTTACTAAATTCAATTGTTTGGCTCACACAATCTGCTACAATTTTTCATGGACCCTTCTGAGCACCTATTTTGGTATCATGATTAAAAATACAATTAACATATTCCACACACATGGCTCCTAAAATAAGAGAATCAATTTTTTGAGAGGGAACATATAGATAAAATATCGGGCTATTAATAACATTCCAAAGTGTTTTCGAATCTTTCATAGGAACATGCTGCCTCTAGATCGTGCCATGCTCCAATCCTCAATTAAGCCTTCGTCTGCTCTATCACTACTTTATATTTCTTTTGGAGGGCTTTTACCAAAGTTTTGGCCATCGAAAAGGCCTGCAGAGTGCCTTTTAAATCTTTATGAGCTTTGGAACGGGCTTTATTAAAGCAATGTACTAACTGCTTCTCCTTTAAACTGGCACTTTTCATCATCAATTCTTTTGAGATGACAATACATAAACTTTGGAAATCCTGAATAATGACCTCCGGGGGGGCTCATGATTTAAACAACTTAATATTAAAACCAGATTCTTACATATAGGCTTATACTCAAAAGCCTTCGTGTTTACCTGATCCCCTTTCATTCTGACTGCCTGATTGGGGTCATATTTGATTGGTTATCAAGCAGCCGACTTCGCCCGAGATCTAATTTAATGAGGCCATTTGTGGATTATGATCCATAGCACATTGTGGCACAACTTTATGGCATTCTAATAAACTAAGACAATTTCTAGAAAATAGCATAAAATCAATAATATGTGTGTATATCCTCCTATACAGGTCGGACATTGCCCACAATTTTCTCTTGAGCAGTCATTAAAAAAAATTAGATAATTTGAAGCCACAAATCCGTTTATCTCCATAAATTGAATGACTGAAGTGAGTCAGCGGGTCACCTTCAATGTTTTCCAAACCACACACTCACAACCCATTGTATTTACACAGGGTACAATTAAAATCACCAATCCACATAATGCATAACGGATATCTCATAGAAGTTATTTTACTGATTTTCTCTTGCAGGCTATCTGCAACCTGGGGATTTCGCTGATCAAATATATTATAATAAAAATATATAATTAAGAAATCTTCAGGGGGTAATTTGCTCACAACAAATATTTATTCATTTGACACTTTACAGCATTAAAAACGAAATCTCTAACAGATATAGCCATTATCATTATATAACTAAGAACATGTGAGTGAAAAGGAGAAAAAAGAAATACAGCAAAGAGAAATAAAAACAGTACAGCGATATGAAAATATTTTCTCCAGTATGCATTGTTAATTTCGTAGCACACACTGCATTGCATTTTGCGATGCAGGGCGCGGTCCGAAATTCATTTTATTAATTAAATTGGTTACTTACCTGCACGTATCCATATTCTGGTTTTTAGCACCCTCCACCCTGCCCCTCCCCCACCCCGCCTTCCTGCCCCACCGTAGCTCCCTCCACGGGCCGCGGCTGCTGTATACTGAAACTAAGGTTAGGAGTTGTATATGCAGTGCGCCTGTCGTTATAACATAACGCCCTTCTTTGTCCACAATGACATTCTTAGAATGTCATGGCAGCCCTTTGCAGATCAATAGGACCACTCCTCTAGCATAGTTAGAACATAGCAAAATATTTGCCTCACCACACCATCTGGCTTTCATCCCTAAGATGTAACTCCTGTAGAAAATAGATATCTATATGGGTGCAGATAATATATGCATGTACATGGCGAGATTTGCGCTAGTCGTTAAGACCCCAGATATTCCAGGTAAGACATTTTATGGACATCTAAGTTGCATCTGTGTATTGTGCACGATGTTGTGCTGCTGTAGTCGTGTGGTACATGAGATGTGACAGATCAAATAATTTAAAGAAAGAAAGGAACAATTTGAAGAGTCCTCATCCACCCATCCCCTCCCACTCCAACCCCCGAACCTGGTTGAGCTTCAGACTCGTACACAGTTCCCTTCCTTCTTTCCCAAACACTACATCGGAAAACATCACTGAAGACCGTGGAGGCTGGGTGACCAGATGAGTCAAGGCCCAATTTTAGCATACAGAAGCATTGAGAATCAACAAAGCGATAAGCATCTCGGGTACCTGCAGGCAGTGCAGGAGACACAGTGCCACTCATCTCTAAGTAGTTAGAGTCGGCACTCTCAGTGATAGTCCTGCCAGTGTGCCTGTATGCCTGGGCTGACTCAGTCATTTTCATTAAGAGGGTCCTCTGAGGAGCATCTCAGTAATCTCGCTGGGAGACACCTTTTTCTTGGTTAGGTGTTTCACAAACTCAAGGGCCGACATGACATCTGTGAAGATGTGCAGTTTGTTGGTCTGCAGGATACGGAGCTTAGCAGGAAAGAGAAGGACATAGGAAATGTCCACTTATTGGAGAAGTCTTATAGCAGGGAGGAACTTCTGTCTGGTGTTGTGGACAGTGATAGTTAAGTCCGGATAGAAGGAAATGAAGCTACCCTGATGGGTTATGGGTTGCCTCTCATGGACCAGGCGGAGAACTGTGTCTCTATCCCTGTAGTTTAGTAGGCGTGCCACTATGGGTCACGCTGGTGCACCCAGAGGGGGCCACGGGTCCACGGATTGGTGCACCCTTTATGGTGAATACAGGCAACAAGGCATTCCCAAAAAGTTCTGAAAGGACTGACTCCACTAACCCTCCCATGGTGGTGATAGTAGTGGATTTGGGGATGCCAGTGATTCGAAGGTTGTTACGCCGTGACCTCGCTTCAAGGTCTTCCTTCTTGGCCCTGATGAGGCTGAGGATTTGTCCATCTGTAGCAGATGTTCCTTGGGATCCACATGAGCATCTTCAGCATTGGAGACACAGTTAATCTTTGTTTCATATGGTCTAGTCTATTGATAAGTGTATCTAACTCTAAGGCTGGCTTTTGTCATCAATTAACAATTCTTTTATATCAGTATCTTGAACGTTGCAGCTTTGCAAGGATTCCAAGTGAGTCTCTGAGTGAGTCTCTTGGTCCGCATAGCATGTGGACCATTTGCCCTCAAAGGTGAGCTCATACTGCCTTGTTTCCTGTTTGCCCATGCCTGTTGCAGGAGTCAATGTTATAGCGTGGGGATACCGATGCTCTCCCAGCAGGTAGCGTTCACAAACCAAAGTTCAGGGCTCTTCCACCTGCGGTGGCTGGGTTGTAAGTCTGCATCACATTGGGCTTTGCCTCACCCTGAGTGCTGCCAGGGGGCACAAGCAGGCCTAGGCTCTGTAGGGCCCATTCACAATGTATTCTGGGGACAAAAACTATGCACAATCAGGCATGTCTAGGTGCCCAAGACTGTCATGAGGTCCCTCCCTCAATTGGCTCAGGAGATGATGCCCAGATTAAATAATTCATTGGCAGCAGAGCGTGAGCTGGTTGGGAGTCGGTCGTCCTGCTCCAAAACCTGTGGTAAGCAGCACTATCAGTCCCAAAATTACTGGGGCACCCATGCAGCAGTCTCTCACCACCAGCCCAGGGCCTAGGAGACTTACAAATCAAGCAGCACCTCGTTGACCATCCAGTGTGCCACCGGGCATGAGTGGGCCAGAAGGCATCTCTGAGGGAAGAACATTGAATTGTGGCCTCCAGCAGTGTTTGCACAGTGGCTCAGACCTGGCCGACTGTGATCCGCAGCCTGCCCAGAGGTCCGGCAGGCGGCGCAGTGGTCTTGCGTTCAGAGCAAGAGCCGCACAACAGCAAGCCCGGGATAGCGCACTCACCGGTAGTTCAACTCCGGCTGTCAGCAGGCGAGCTCCTTCTTTCATTTACTGTCAACTTTCACTGCAGAGGTAGCAGTGGTCCAGTCACTCAGCAGCCACTCCTGAGGCATCGACCAGCCACCAGCCCGGAGGGTCTGCCTGTAGCTCAGGCGGCACAAACGCCCTCATCTCATGGCCCAGCTCTCTCGCCTTGCGGGCTGTGTTAGGTTTGAAAATCTCCATTCCCGCTATGCACTCATTTCAGGCCGTATTAGGTTAGCAGTGCGTGGCTAAATAAACAACATGTGTGTTCACGTTATGCAACCAGCTCAGTTATGGCTGTAATGTGTAGGTTTCAATAAGCAAGTGTGACTCCATTTTGCATTTCGTAACCTCTATTAGACTGCTTTGACTATGCCCAGGTTAGGCCTTGCTGTCAATTTGCCTGCCTCAGCAGAAAACTGTATTTTGTTATTATTTTCTATGTAGCTCAAGGCTGTTTTCTAACTTGCTAATAAATAGGCCGTCCTGCCTTGTCATGCTTATCTGAATGTGTAGTTACTGCTCCAACATTAGGAGATGCTGAAAACTGGCACCATGGCCGGTGTTAGCTCATCCTGCTGTGCCTCTTTGTTCATGTTCAGCCCAGACCAGTATGTTTTCCATGGTGGGTAAGGTTTGGGGCCTCACGAGAGGAATGATTATCCACTGTAGACTGTTAGGTGTTCAGTCCCTCGGCAAACATCTTAGGGTGCAGGTCATGATGAACTCCTCTGCAGAGTATTACCAATAAAACTAACTGCTTGTATTCTCCACTGTGTAACGGACTCTTCATTCTTGGGAAGGCATAGCAGGTGGCCACGTCCTTCAGTCGCCAGCTGTCTCCCACAGCTCCATGAGGTAGGCCCCAGCAGCTGCTCTGACAGCCTCTATGAGCTCGCCGCTCTTACAGATCTTCCGGGCTTGGGAGCGCCCTTTCATCGTCACACCCATGGTCTGCAGATGATTCTCCCGAAGCAGGGGAGACTTAATACACTGTCTGTGCAGGATTTTTGTTGGATGTTGGAATCCGGTCAGCAGAGCCTCCCTATTGAGCGGCCATCTTGCTACTCGGTCAATCTCCGCCTCCCCGCTTAGAACAAATATTTTATACCAAGGGGAGAAATTCATTAATTTTATCTTATTCCCAGTATGTTTAACTGAAACTAGCATTGAATGAATAACATGTATTTGTGGTTACTCAAAACCATTAAAATAGAGCAACAAATTACAGGTAATCATAATTGTTGAAAAAGAAACTTAAAATGGGAGCAACATAAACATAGTTAAAAAATGTAAAGTTCATTAGACCATTAGTGCTTGCCCACAATTCTTGCCTGGTCTCGCTCATAGGGCTAGATTGTCTCTAAGATGTGGGAGTTCGCCATCTGGGCCAATGTCCTAGCTATGAGAGTCCATTAATTTCCGGCGTGTCTCTTGAATGAATTTACTGAACGTAGCCATGTCTTTCACTGTTTCCATTGTGAATAGGTGGTAAACGGCCTCCTTTACAGATCTGATACCATGTTTCAGTAAGGTTGGCTTTAGATAGAGGTTACGCTCTGAGGACAATGCTGGGCAGCAGAATAAAATGTGTGCAAAGCTCTCATATTTGTATTTACATAGCCGGCACTCCAAGTGCTTTATCCAAGATGACCCCAAGGGGTAGAGATCTTTAAGGGGGAGAGGATGTAATCTAAGCGCTAAAATCCTATTTAACGCCTGTTTTCCCACCGCCTGGGTGAGATGGAGTTTGGAGTTCCGTTCTGTGTGAGGGAGTTTTAAGGACTCGTGAAAGCCTCTTGATTCCAAAGATTCCAAGTCCGAGGTGCGCGAGCAGAGGCGAACCTGTTTTTTTATCGCGCTTTTAATAGCAGCGTACTTTATTGATTCAGGGTCCCAGTTTTCCACTGCAAGCTGCAAAGCATCTTTGGCGACGCAGAGGCTATTTGACCACGGATTATCTGGTTCCAGGAAAATATTTTTTATAAAGATTTTCAGAGTGTTTTCTCTTGCCGCAATGGCAAGGAAGAAGTATTTGCTCATTGCGGCCAACTCTTCATATTTTTGTTGGGTTAGGTCGAACTCCAGCCGCATTAAAATGTTTCGGGTGCGAGCGGGAAGATTAAATAACTTTTTATATGCTGAGCAGTGGATTTTTTCTAGTGTGCCTGATAACTTACCAGGGAAGGCTTGTTGTGCGTAGTTCAGTGAAGGTATTAACTTTGCCCTTAGTACTCTTCGAATTGCTGTTGTTGTAGGGCTATGTAAGGTGGCATACAGTTTGCTTAGGGCATATGTAATGCTTTTCCCTTTTGCCCGAATTTTATCAAGATGTACTCCTGGGCGCCCTGTCTCGCTAAGCCAAACTCCCAGGTAGTTATACTTTTGTGTGCAGTCCAAAGACAACTTTCCTATCCTCCATTTTGTCAGTTTTATTTTCGGATAGGGTCCAAAAATTATTATTTTTGATTTGGATGGATTTACAATCAGTTTGTTCTTAGCATTGTAATTGTCCAGGGAAGATAGTGCCTTTTGTAGGCCGATTTTAGTGTGGTCTAAGAGCACCAAGTCGTCAGCATATTGCAATAGTTGTATCTTCGTGTGACCGAGCCGTGGTGTTGCTAATGATGCTCCAGTCAGAGCTTTGCCCAGGTCTGCGATGTATAAGTTAAACAGCATCGGAGCTATCACGCAGCCTTGCTTTAGTCCGCAGTCTGTGTCAATTTTCTCCGAGGCTGCCGTATTTATTAGTTTGATTCTAACCCAGGTGTTTGAATATAGTGATTGAATGGCTTTTAATAAGAGGGGGTCGATGTTCCAACTTTCCAATTTCTGCCAGAGGATCGAGCGGTCCACGCCATCAAATGCCGCCGTGTAATCAATAAAGCAAGCAAAGATAGGGAGGGTTTTTCGGGCCACGGCCCTCTGTGCAAGATATGAGAGCACTATGATATTGTCCACTGTAGAGGCTCCTAGTCTAAACCCTGTTTGGTAGAATGGTAGGAGGCCCTCCTTGCTGACCCACTTTGAGAGGTCCAGTAGCAGGGTACTTGCATAAGCCTTACATTCAATATCGAGCAGGGCAATCATTCGGTAGTTTTGTGTGTTGGATTTCAGCCCTTTCTTATAAATGGGGTGAAGTAGTGATCCTCTCCACGAGTCGGGGACATTCTCCATCAGTCGACATTCGGCGTATAGCCCAGTCAGCTTGTCAGTCCAGAAGTCTGTGTCTTGCCTGAAGAGAGCCCCTGGCAGGCCGTTGAGTCCTGGTGTCCCATTAGGTCTAATTTTTTTTTAAATTGTTTTAACTGTCTTTTTGTCAAATAGTGTCAGCTGCTTCACATTTTTTGTGGGATTAGTGGAGTAGGTTAATTGAGTCAATATATCCAGGTCTGTATTTAATGGAGTTATACTGCCTTCCTCATTATACAATGTTTTGACGTGGGCTATCCAAGTGTCAGAATCGATTGAATTCTCCCTCTGATTACCTCCTTGGTTTAAGGTGTTAAGATAGTGCCAGAATTCTTGCGTTTTGCTAGGACTCAGTAGACCAAAAATCTTTAGCCATTTCGCCTCGATGTGACCCTGTTTAGCAGCCCATACTTGCTTCGAGTGCGTTTTTGCTATTTCTTGAAGTTGTCTTTTGTCCAGAGCTGAGCCAGTTTTCAGGTAAGCCCTTCGTTTGGTTCTTAATTGTCTCGCACTTTCTTTGATTGAGGAGATGTGTCCAGGATTATGCATGGGGCGTGTTTAGGTTTTGTTGATTGTTCCACCTTGTAGATGTAAAACTAGGTTGTGAGTCAACTGGTCCCATTCTCCTATTTTGCCCCTTTTTGTTTAGTTTAGTTGCCCGTCTGCCCACACTTTTTCCATTCTTCGAACTTGTTAGTAGGCACCATGTCCCATTTGATCCTCCTCATCAGGGTGAACAGTTCAGCGCCATCTGATGAGCCTACACATTTTACCGTAAAGTGGTTATCTGCTGTGAAGTTTAAGTTAATTATTAATGCAGCATGGTCACTTTCCTTGCGTTGTTCAACTTTGTAGTCTGTCATTAACCTCTGTAGCTGACTGCTTACTAGGATATAGTCAATGGTGGTATGATTGTTATATGTCGGCGGACATAGGGGTCCTGGAGTATCCTTTAAGAATAAGGAGTGGGCTGATGACAGTTGATAAGAAAGCATAAGTGTATTAAAGGCCTCTGTGGCTAAAGAGTTCTTGCTTTCTGTTGACCTGACCCCAATGTTGTGGGTATTGAAGTCCCCAAGTATTATTGATTCCATTTGTGCAAATTGTAAGAGAAGATTTTCTATATGGCATATTAAGTGGAAAAGTTTATCCTTGGCACTCGGGCCATGCGGGTTATAGTAAACGTTGATCAACAATATTGTTAGAGGGCCCTTGGTTGTTGAAAAGCCTTTCAGGATGCCTGCCATATACATATTTGAATATGTTTTTATTTCACTGTATTGTATTTTCCGAGAGAGCCTAATGTAAATTGAAATGCCTCCTGACGGTCTACCGAACATGTTCTCCTTGACAGCTGGTAAGTGGTAGTCCGCAAATCCCCTAATTGAAACTGGTTTAATGGCCCATGTTTCTTGAATACACATTATGTCCACTCCTTCATGGAACGGTGGTGTCGTCGTGTCTTGCAGTAGTTTTCTAATCCCTGCTACGTTCCAGGACATAATGGTCATGCTCTGTCTGATGATTTTCTCAGTTTTATTCGTGGCTGGTCGCTCCACTTGCCGGTGCAGTGAGCCGTTCTTAGTTGCGTAGGGGCAGGAGTTAGGAGTTATGATTTAAGGCCCTTGGCACCCAAGACCAGTCTTCACTAGAAGTGTTTTGTATTGAGCAGCACCGGGTACCTTTGCCCGGGTTTGACGTGACTTTAATTATACCATCACTTGGTAGAATTGTATTTATATCACTATTAGTCCCTTGGAGAATGGACCGTGTTTTTGTAAGAGGCTGCGATGGCTCCAACATTGGGGGCTTCCTTAGTGTATCCGGGGGCTGTGGGGCGTTTAATTGCTTCAAGTGGCAATGTTTCAGTGGCATGGGATATTTTACCGTCACCCGACTCGTGATCTTTATGCCCCAGTCTTCTAGTTGATTTTTGTTTCTTTTCAGAGCGCTAGCCATGTCTGGGTTGGAGAAGAGCCATTCTGTAGTTTCGTTAGTGTCGCCTGGTCCTTGAGTAAGGAAGGACACACTTTCGATGTCTGTTGTTTTTATAGTTTCCAGACCTGGGATATTAGCGCAGAGTTTTAATATGTTACTGCGATTTAGTATGTCCCACTTACCCTGAGAAACATATTCCGGATAGAGATATAATTTCAGGTTGTCCTGTGCAAAGGGAGTCAGATTCTTATTTGTTGCCACTATCTGCGATTCTAGAGCATTTGGGTCGTTTAAGAGTTTCAAAGCCAAAGCATCGGCGTTGCCCTCTGCATATTTTGTGCTGGTTTGAGTCAGTTGCTCTGTGTTGTCCAGCTTTTTTAGCTCAGGCAGTGCTTTCCTCGTTCCATGAGTTACACTCTTAATAGGGTCTTGATAACCCCATCGGCATTAGGGGTGGTTAGTTCCTTCTGTTATGGTGCTAATTGTGCCGCCGATGGCTTCATTGACCATTTTCGTCCGCGAGGGGCTCCCTGGATGGGATTCGTGAGATCCTCGGGGGGCTTGCCTACCGCCCCAAGGTGTCTGATCATGTTGAATGTTAGAGCACCCACTGATTTTTTCGTTGCTTATGTCCCTAGCTTTGGGCCGTTGGCCTGTGCACACCTCCGTCTTTCCCCCAAGAGTTGATTGAAGATTAGTTTTATCTAAGTCCGATAACCTGATGGCATTTTCATCGGGAATGTGAGATTTTAAAGGGGTGATGGCCTTAAAATCGTTGTAACTGGAAGTCGCTTGCTCTTTGATTTCCGGTAATAGCCACTGTCTAATTAAGCCCTTTTGGTTGCAATTGTTTTTTCTTTGTTTGTTCAGTTTTTTTAGTTTTTTCTTATTTTTTCGAGAGAGGTGGCTGGTGTCTGGGATTGACACGTGCATAGTGTTTGAAGTTTCTTGATCTTTATCTAGAGCACTGCTCGCGTCTGTTGTTGATTCTGGCACCCAAGCTAAGTGCTCTACCGCCATCCTATTATGAACTTTCTGATGGGCGTTGTCGTTGGGGTGGGGGATCTGCGGAGTTCCAGCCAAAGTGTAATCCTTGTTATTTGGCTGGGGGAGTGCAATGTTCCGGTGCCTGCTAGTTTCTGTTTTTAGATCTTTGATTAATGTGTTCATTATCCCGGGGAGCTTTTCCAGGTTGCGCAGCACCGGACTGCATCCGCAGTCCTGCGATTTGAGTATAACTGATGTATTTGCTTGGGCTCGTTGGATCAGGGAATTCAAGTCCTCTAGTTTGGAATCTATGCCTGAAATCAGGCCGGCGACTGTATGGAGAAGACTTATCTGAACATCCAGTTTATCGGCATGCATTATGGCGGCATTTACCATTGAGGACAAGACGTCATTAATTAGTGCAAGATGATGGTCCAATGTGCCCGGTAGTTGTTCCATGGAAGTTTCCACCGCCCGTCCTCCTGGGCTGAGTCGTACGCTTATGTTCGGTGCGGGGCAGCCTGGGTTCGAGGGGTGGGTTGCTGCTGCTACAAATGGTTCAGCATGCACGCTAAGTGATGGAGCGCAGTTCGTACTAGCTCCTTTAATAATATTCGGATCCGTTGCCCAAGGTTCGTCAATCTCTCCTTCAACCGGAATACCTGATTGCATGTCACGTGGCCATTCAGTTCCTAAGTTGAGTGGGCTATTTTTGCTGGTGTTATTGCTAAGCAAATTTGATGTCGTCGTTACTTGGGGTATTAAGCCGCCCGACACCATAATTATTTTGGGTGATAGTGGGATGACCGAGCTGACTGAGCTACTAAGGGGGTTGGATCCTGGTGGTGTAATCAAGGCAGCTGTGTTAGGGCTAGTTATGGCGTTCTTGTTACCTACCACTGTATGCCCAGAGTTCGACGTTGTGTGACACAGAAAAGCTCTTATGTCTCTATTGCCCTTAGTATTGGCTGATGTTTTCCTGTCACATCTTGTGGTTGGGCACTTATTAGGCATGGGCGACTGTAGAGTTGCGTCCTGGTCTTGTTTATGCTTAGTCTCAAGCGCCCATGGTGGGCTTGGAGAAAGTTCTCCTTTATGATCCCATTTCTCCTCTACCTCAAGCTCCACCTCCACCTCCACCTCCACAGACCCGTCTGTGTGGCATGTCCCCATGTTAGAAGGTGCTCTACCCGTAGGATAAAGTATTTTTTCCTTTTGGCGTCTTGCTGACTTATGAGGGCGAGGATTCTCCTGCCGGTGTAGGAGGTTCGAGTTTCTGGTTCGCATCTTTAGGGGTTGGTCTAAGTCTGATTCTAAGGAGATGGGGGGCTCCCCAATGCTTGTAACGGCCCCTCTTGTTCCCTGGCTTGCTACTTTCTGCGTTTGGAACCAGAGCGACCACCTTGACTGAGTAGGTCTCTCCTCTACCTCTTCTCTGCCTCGCTTCTGCTGATGAGTTAATGCCACGTGGGCCCTCCTGAAAATTCTGCTGCTCCCGCCGTAATGTGAGGGCAGCACGCGGCTCTTACTATGCTGTGAAATAAATTGCGACTGTCCGCCTCACTGTCCACCTCACTAGTGGGCTTCTCGTGGCTTCTCACAACTTCTCACGCCTAGGTGGCTCACAGTTTTCTTGCCTGCGCTGTAAGGTGATTGCTCTAGGGGACAGGCCACAGTGTAGAGTTATGACAGCTACTCACCGCGTCTCGCAACCGTCATGTTGTGTGCTCTCTGCGTGTACTCCGCCTACAGCAAGGCAGCTCGCGTTTCCTGGCACTCTGTTTAGTTGTTTAGTTGTTTAGTTGTGTGGTCATGGAGCTCTCCACCGGCTCTCCACCACGCCGGAGAAATGTTAGCGGCCGCTCTCTGCCGCGTCTCAAATAATTCTGCCGGTGTGCAGCGCCGCGTCCTCGACTCCTCTTGTGCTTCCCGCGGCGTCCCACGGCATCCCACGGCGTCCCACGGCGTCCCGCAGCGTCGGAGCCCACAGGACACACAGGCTCGCAGAGCTCGTGGGATTCAACAGGCGAGGGGGACCCCGGTCCCGGTCCCGGTGCTCCAGTGCACTCACCCCTGCCTGGATAACTGGATAACTTTCTTTCTTTCTTATTGTTCTGCGCCGGATAACAGAGAGCGCGCCCGACAGCTGCCGACCAAGGCACTGCATCGGGAGAGGCGCAGGGGGCACAGATGCAGACACTCAGGGGTCGGGATTCTGACCGCGGGAGTCTGACCGCGTCTCTTAGCGGCGACTCATGGCGTCTCGGTTAGCTGCAATGACCGCTGTGCTTCCCTCCAGCTCTGCTCTGCTCTGGACTGCTCTGATCTGCGAAGTTGCAAAACCTGGACTGGACTCAGTGTGCTAATCGCTGAAACTAGCATTGCTAAATCTCTCTTTGCCCTTCCTGAGGTTGCTGGAATTGCTGGAGTACAGAAGGAGCGAAATCCATTTAAATGAAAATCTATTACTGACCCTGTCTCATGAAAGCAGATTAGATCAAATCTAGATGCAAATGCAACCCATTCATCGTTCCTGAATTTTGAGTTAATACCCGCTATGTTCCAAGATAAAACAGAGAAACAATGGTTAGATTTAAAAGGTATTAGATGGGATTTTTCAGACAATACTAAACCTAAAGGGCAACTGTAGCATCAATTGATGATTTCTCCACAATCAATACTTCTTCTAAACCTATTTGAAAACCAACAGACCCAGAATTAGCATTCACTGTCTTTTCAGGTTCGGCTTCTATTGGAGCCCTCTGAAACTTTCAGTCAATGTCTGCTAGACTCCTTAGCGTCTCAAATCTATTCGGGTGGACTACAAGATCCAGGTGTACCTGTTTGGGTATAACATCCAGCATATCATGTTGCCTATTCCTTACAATGACATGAGAGGGAGGAGGATACAAATAACCCAAAGAGCTGGCTTGGATATTATGTTGGTTCGAACTTGAATTATGCAGGCGCATCAACAGAAAAAACAAGTTTGGGGTCCTAAAATTAATCACCACACAATCTCTCTCTTGGTTTTTCACAGTGGGTCCAATCCACCCCACTCTCCTTACCATGAGAATTCCAACATGAATGGGCCTAGGGGGTCTGACGTTCTTCATGCACTACTTGGCAGCTTTATTAATAAGTCTGTAACAATCCTCCCTAACCCCTTCATGCAATATAGGGGCTCCTGTTAGAATTATAGGGTATGGAATTATAGTATATGGCGTGTTCTCTGGAGGCAAGTGTAGATGATTAGGGGAGATTTGATTTTGATGGGAAATACGCCTGAGCTGTTGGTCGGGCGGGGATCTTCTCGTACCCAATAACTGCTTCTTGGGCTGTAAAGATTGAGAGGGAGAAAGTGTTGGCATTGCAAACCCAATCACTTCCCTGGGTGATATATTTGAAGATGGTTGTGTCCTAAAATTATCAGCGGTAGCAGAACTATATTCAGTGGAACTTCCACTAACCGATGATGATGGCTGAATTGTAATACGTTTACCTACATCAAGCTTTTGTAAAGCAATGACCTCCTGGTTAGGAGTTAAACCATATCTCTCTTTAATATAGACCTCTAATGAAAGCAACGTATCTTCAAACTTCCCCAGGTGGGTTGTAATGGTATTTAGATCATCTGAAATAACGTGACCTAACTGTTCATGGGTCTTCTCCAAGAAGAAAGAAGCCCCACCCCTCCCACCTGGCGAACTCTAGTTACATCCATTGGTACTGGGATGGATGGCGCTTTCTGGGCCTTTTTTGAACGGTACAGGGTTTTATTTTGGTTTCTGCCCTTCTTCTGCCTTCTTGCATTTCCCCCACCCTAGAGTCAGATGCTAGTTCATCCAACCTGTTCTGGACTGGAACTTGATTAACAGAGTCCAGGTTTTTGGCGGATATTCAATGATCACCATAGGTGAAAGTGGAACTATCATTGCATGCACTTGTCGTGATCCCTCCTGTTGGAGCAGAGCAGCTGTCTCCAGGGCCAAACGTGGGGGGTGGGGGGAGGAGAGGATAACGATAAACTTCTCTCTGACCGTTCTATTTCCTTATTATTACTCCCACAGCCCTCTGCAAGTAACCATCGAGAGTAGCACCCTAGGCACCTGGCACAATATTTTGTTTTCACCTACCCATTATTGGTGTATGGCAGCTGCGTAGCCAAAAAAAATCAAACTTTAAGCTACAAAGAGTATATATAACCCAGTGTCACAAGCGCAGGATGCCACGTATAATACAATATCCTCAGTTCCTTCCAGTTGGGCCTCTAAAATGAATGAACCAAGAGAGTCGTGCCCAGCTCAGCCTCTGCTGGCCGTGGATGGGCACAGACGATCCCACTTTTGGCCCAGTCTTCACCCAGGCACGCGCCCGGGAGCGTCCCACACATGTCCCGCTCCTTGGGGAACCTTCTGCACTTTTCAGATTTACCACCAGCAGTTTTCCCCTCCTCTCTGCCGCACCGGCCACTGGGGGAAGAATTCCGGCCCCATGCAGCCTCCTCATTGCAGGCAAACAATCAAAGGCACAAACTGCGCTATGGGGAACCTTCTGCGGTTTTCAGTGCAACTGTCAGCAATTTCCCCCTCCTCTCTGCTGCACCGGTCCCTGAGGGATGAAGTCCGGCCCCAGGCAGCCTTCTTGTTGCAGGCAAACAATCAAAAATGCAAAGATTCTACTTCAAAAGAACAACCAAATGCTACCAATGGTACCATATTTCCCCATAGGACAACCTGTAGTCTGTGGTGGACAGAAATGGAGGTGAAACATTTTAAAAATTGGATCATCTACTCCCCATGAAACATTCAACGATCATGCCCACCTACTGAGACTAGAAGAACTCTGCACCTGCAGAATTATCATCGAGTGGATTACCTCTGACATCACAAATGTAGAATCATTTTGCTTTCCTTGTTTCCAGGACTTCCATAAAGCAAAGACTTAGGGGTACATGCATCAACGTTTTTTGCAAGCGCAAACGGTGCGATTCGCAAAATTCGGTCGTTTGCGCACGTAAAAAGGCCTTTTGCGATGCATCAAAGTGTTAGGCACTCGCAATTTAAGAAATCACAATTTATTGTGAATTCTTAAATTGCAATTACATTGAAGGAATCACAATTATCAATTCCTTTAATGCAATGCTAGAAGCATTTAGAAATAGCGAATTTGCTATTTGGGGCCACTAAATACAGAGGGGCAGATTTATGAAGGCCTTGCGCCGCCGGTGCGTCATTTTTAACATGGGAAAAAGTGACACACCGGCGCCGCAAGGCCTTCATAAATCTTCCCCAGAGAAATTACTCTGGTATGTATTTTGCAAAAACCTTGAAAAATGCACTTTAGTGCATTTTTCAAGGTTTCAGGTTACACATACACATGCCATTGGGGCATGTGTGTGCGCAACATGGGTGCACATCACAATTACAGGGGTGCAACAGGGTGTCATTTTGGCACCTTTGCACCCTTGAAATTGCAAGCGCAATTTGAGAGTACCTATTGGTACTCGCAAATTGCGCATATAATTTCCCATTCATTCCTAGGGGCCTGCAGGCCCATAGGAATGAATGGGAGGCCATTCCTTAATTGCGACTCGCAATATGCGACTCGCAATTAAGGAATGTTTAGGAATCGCTATTTTAATAGCGATTCCTACATGCATAGGCTTTTGGGAGTCCTTAACTGCGATTCCTTAATAATCGCAATTAAGAACTCGCAAAAGCTTTTCTTGATGCATGTGCCTGTTAGGTCTGCCTTCAGGCTCAACCAACTTACCTCACCTCTCCAATGCTTACTTCATCATATTCTTCAACCAACTATGTAATACTAATAACACTCAAAGATAGAAAACTTGCAAACCTAATTCTCTCAGTACAAAGGGGCCTATGTATCAATGAAAGGTTTTGCGATTTCCAAATAGCGATTTTTAGAGAATCGCTATTTGAGAATCGCAAAAAGATATTTAATTTAAAAATCCCAAATAATTTGCGATTCCCTCATATTCCTTAATTGCGACTCGCAAATTGCGACTCACAATTAAGGAAACCCTTCCCATGCATTAATGGAAATTGCGTGCTCAAATTGCGAGTACCCAATAGGTACTCGCAAATTACGCACGCAATTTCAAGGGTGTAAGGGTTCCAAAAGGACACCCTGTTGCACCCCTGAAATATGCATGTGTGCACATGTGGCGAACATACATGCCCTAGGGGCATGTATGTGTGCCACATGGCACTTTGAAGAAAGCAAAAAAGTGCTTTTTTCAAAGAATTCGCAAATTACCACCACCTGTCAGTTGGTGGTAATTTGCGATTTCTTATGCCAAATTCGCACAACTTAGGTGCTTTCTTCATCACATTTAAGAATCACAATTTGCAAATCCTTAAATGCAATCGCAAAATAGAGAATCGCAAATTTTGCGATTTTCTTATTTGCGATGCCCTTTTGGGATGATACAGCCCAAAAGGCCTTTTCCCGTTCGCAAACGGGCTGATTCTGAGAATCGTCCCATTTGCGAACGGGAAAAGGGCTTGATACATATTCCCCTAGATGACTATTTCTGAGCTGTCGACCAATGGATTTAGAGTAAGCGCCCAACCCCCCACTCATTTTTGCTCCACTACAAGCCATTATGCGGTAACCCATAATACCACAAGAACGTACCGAGCAAGCCCAACCCATGGAGTGCCTACGACCCGTCAGCAAAGTGCTGTGGCACCTAGACAGGTACACAAGTAGACAAGGCGCTATATAAGCACAACTACAATACAATACCTGTACTGTCTGTATCCACACCACAAGAATAAGAATGGTGCATTATTATGATTTTTTTTTTTTAAAGTATCAGCCAATGAACGTCAGAGAGGGTTTATCTGGTAGACGCTTTGGAAGCAATTTAAAGCTGGGTTTCCTCGTGCAGAATACATAATGGAAGCTTTCATAAGATTACATCGCACAACAATACTGAATGCGGCCCGTTGAGTTCCGCTGCTTTGGAAGAGAGATAAAAGAAACCGAGTCACGACAAAGGAGCCCGTCTCCATAATCTGGTTTCATTTGAAGATTTCTTGCATCGTCTTTTCTTCTGTGCCCTTTCCACCGGATAGAAGGCACTAACCAGATTATTCCATTCTTAGCAAACTTAACCCAGAACCCCAGTCCCGACCCTGACTTTCAGATATGTGATACCTCACAGGTACCTCGTCGAGAGCCATTTCTCAAAGAGACAGGGGGGTTTCAAATCCAATCTCTGCCGCCTTTTCATATCCTCAGCATGTTTATCTTTGACTTATTTTCCTTTTGAAATGCAATGCTACATATTTTTGTTTTTTATTTTAAACCATCGTTATTGGGATTTTTAGTGCATTGATCGTACAGCAATCACGTAGAGCCTCACGGTACAGCAGCACAGGTACAATATTATGTAACACAGATGTTCAATGCCAATGTAGCCACGTGCATCAAGATGGTGTAAACAAGAATATAAAACCACAACCCTGAGCCCATCTTCCCCTCACATGAGGCAACAGGGGGGCAATCCAGGCCCTCCCTGATCTATGTAGAAGTGGGGACTTGACAGTCCACCATCCCACAGGCATCTGACCCCTGTATGTTTGTAATGACTACTGGGGTGGAAGTGCCCAACAGCTGCCATACAGGGGAAAACCTACCCCCGGGATCCTCTCAAAGGGGCATTGGGGGGACAGGTCAAGAAAGAGGAAGATGTATCAATCCCATCGGAGGAGGTCACCTTGCTATGTAGAGCTAACTGATCTCTCTGCAGTTTCTGGCAGCTTCGCTAGGAGCTCGTCCCACTCGGCGACAATGGGGGTCTTCTCAGTTCCTGAACCTCTTCCCGCCGAAGCGCCTCTACCTCTACCTCACCCCATCAGATCACCAACTCCCGTCACTGTGCCATGCTTGGAAGCACAGTTGCTTTCCCGTGCATCGCGATGATGTTTTTGACAAGCATCAACACAAGTTCTATGATGTGGTTCATAGTGCCGCCCACTTTTCTGCACCTATAAAGACCCAGGGGCAGATTTATGTCGGACTTGCGCCACGTTTACGGCGCCGTTGCGTCACGCAACGGCGCGGAAACGTGGCGCATCCCTGTGACCTATTTACAACGTGACGCATCTAGGCAGATGCGTCACGTTGTAAAGCCCTGCGCCACATGAAACCTGCGTCAGGTTTCATGTGGGCGTTCTGTCGCAGGGTGGGCGTTCCCTCGTAGGAAAGCCCCGTAAAACTGACGTAGTGAAATCTACAAGATTTCACTGAGTCAGTTTTACGACGCTGCTGGGTCAAATCCTTACGCCTGCTTGAAGCAGGCGTAAGGAGTGATGCACCACGTTATGTATGGGTGGCCTCTGTACATTGCAGGAGTTGCGTCGCACTTGGTACACCACAAGATGCGTCACGCATCTACCCTTCCTTGCACCATGGTGCGCCGCATTGTAAATGCGGCGCATCTGTGGTGCCGCAAGGAGGGAATTGCGTGACGCATCAGTTCTGGCGCATCCCTGTTGATTTGCAGAGATGCGCCAGAACTCATAAATCTGCCCCCCAGTATCCAACTAGCAGCATCGTCTAAGTTGGAATGCCTCGTGGCTCATGCGAGGGTCACACAGACCTCTGTCCACAACCTGCGGTCACACAGGTAGCTCCAGAACATATTAGCATATCTGCCCATGGGCAGTGGAGTACCGGTACACTGGAACCACTGCGATATACATTCAGTGTAATCTGGCAGTTCTTAAATAGGCCCTGTACAATATATTATACTGAATATATTAGAACGGCGCATGCAAGAGACCTTACGTGGGTAGCTCAGTGCTCTGCTCCACTCCTTTGCGGACAGTGCACAGCCAATATCCCATTCCCAGCTGTGCTGTAGTGACACCAGTGGATTGTGTGCTGTATAGAAAATGGCTTTTGAGAGCCAGGATATCAGTCGGTGTCCATTTTCCATGATGTACATGGTCTGTATCAGGGGGTGTGGGGTCAGTTCTGTGTCTGTAATACTTCACGGATGCTCCCTCTCAACCCCAAGGTTCCTATGTGTTAGGAAAGGTAAGTCAAAAGGGATCATTGCTTTGACTTGGAAAAGATCACCTAGCATGCCCACCCCAGCTGTCTTCCAAAGCTCTGCTCCCACTTGGCCGACTGCAGCCCAAAAGGTACACATTGAGATAAGGGGTATTTTCTGGGGCATACCAGACATCCTGGGTAACATTTGCAATACTCTTATGATGACTCCTATGCGCCACCTGGAGGAGGCTGTTCAAGGGCGCCAGGAATACCGCACTGGGGAGAATGAGTTCCTGAATCTTGGTCTACCTCCACACCCACCTCTACTAGGTTATTGCCTGCGAGCCATCGGGCCAATAGAGATGGGCTGCCAGGGAATAGTGCTCAAACTCTGGGCCCCCAATCCACCATGCTCAAGTGGCAGCTACAGTGTGGAGAGAGCCAGTCTTCATCCCCCCTTTTTCTAGCTCAATCTACCCAGCATTGCATTCTAAATTCAGAAGTTACTGTGGGGGTATGGAGTGGTGTTAGACTTGGCATCTTTTGGCGTGTTTTCCCTGTTGTTTTTCCTTTCTGACCTCCCGGTTTTGACTCTGTTTCTGCTGGTTTAGTCTCTCTGCATAATTTCTCACTGCTGTCCAGTGCTAAAGTGCAAGTGCTCCTGCTGTAAATTGTTATGGATTGATGATTCCATGATTGTTCATTTGATTTACTTGTCAGTCCCTAGTACAGTGCACTGTGTGTGCCCAGGACCTGTGAATCAAATGCTGCTAGGGGGCTTGCAGCACTGGTTGTGCCACTCACACAAACATCCCTTCAAAGGTAAGTCAGACCTGCCAGTGCGGGGTCTGCACGCAGTTTGTAAACTGCCATGTCGACTTGGCAAGTGCACCCACTTGCCAGGCCCTACCCTTCCCTATTCTTACATATTAGTCACAGGCCCAAGGTACCCCTGTGGGCAGGGTGCAGTGTGTGTGAAGGTAGGACATGCCCTGCTGTGTGTGGCATGCCCTGATAGTGAAATTCTTCCAATTTTGTTTTTCACTATTGAAAGGCAATCTGGCCAATAGGAAAGCATGGGATTTATAAAATCTTATAAATATAACTTCCCATTGGGACCGGATAGGAAAATAAAGTTTACTATGCCTGAACCCGAATGTAAAGATGCATCTTTTGGTAAAGGCAATTTTATATTCTGTGTTTTAAAATACCACTTTTAGAAAGTAGGTATTTTCTTGCTTAGCCATCCTGTGTGCCTCTGCTAGGATGTGTATTGACTGTGTGGGTTTGGAGTGACAGGGGCCGGGGATGTGCAGTGGCTCCAGAGAGTCTGAATGAGTCAGGACTGGGCTGAATAGACCTGGACTGTATTTAGAGTGGTGGGAGGAGACTTCCTTGCACCTGAATGGGCCTGGTGTGCTGCAGACAATGCTCTCGCTGCCTTCTGCTGGAAAGATGGGCCAGAGTGGGCCAAACTGGTTTGGACTAAGCACAGACACTCTCTGCCTAAGAGGACAAAGGCATTTGGGGTATAAATATTGGGGCCCGACCCCAGAACTTTAGAACTCTTTTGGACCAAGAAGACTGCCAAGATGAAGAGCTGGAGAAGCTGTGAGGAGGAACAACCACTTTGCTGAGTGCTTTACTGTGTTGGCCTGCAGTAGATGCTTCTGTCTTGGGCAGTGAAAGGACTGGACTGAACTTTCTACAACTTCTTAATTGAGTTTCTCCAAGGTCTTGAGGTAGAGCTTGCCCACTGTTAAAGTGTTCTCAGGAACAGCAATGACTTCAAGTTCTTCTGCCCTCAGCACTGGGGACTGTGTGTTTTGTGCTGCAACAGAAGAAAAAGCAACCCGACGCCATCTACGACGCTGCTGACTACATGTCCTGAAGGCACCTTACAGGGCACTGCAGCATGCCGCGCTGCAACCCTGGTCTCACCTAAGATGCCACCGAGCCGCAGCTTGCACCATGACCTGTGGGCACCGCACTTCACCTCGCTTCACGATGCCGCCTATGTATCCCCAACGCCGACATCGATGCCGCTGCTTGCACCGTGGTTCGTGGACACCGCTCGTATGTTACACGACACACCATCCTCATCCCGCACTGCAGCCTTGGCCTGCCTGCACCATCGACTCCAGTTCGTCAGCAGACGACAGCGCTTCAGCAACGACGATGATGCTGCTTGCACCGTGACCTGCCAGCACTGCAACGAGCACTGCATCACTTCGCACCGGCGGCCTGGTCTCACTGATGCTGCTGGACAACCATCACCGAGTCACTGCATGCACCACAACCTACACCGCTGCACTTCGCACCGCAGCCCCGACGCCTGCCGACACCATTTATTTATTTTATTTATTTATTTGCATGTTTGTATGGCGCTGTGAATCGACTCCCGGAGGAGTATCTCCGCGCCTTTGGCAGCAACTAAAGAACAGCAACTGACTCCGACTCCATGCTCCATGCTCCCGACTTCAACTGCGAGGAGTTCGATCTGCAACATGTGTGACTTCAAGGGCCCAACGACTCCTGCACCAACCTCCGGAACCGATGCCTGCGGACGCCAGCTCTTTGGGGCTCATCGAGAAGTCGCTGACATCCTGCATTTCTAAAGGTACTGTTTTGCGGGTCTTCCCGACACTGCAGGTGGCCCACGATGCTGGGGTCAGCCAGAACTGTTTGGATTTGTTGTTCACAACACAGTGAAAGCCCAAGATGGCGCTATTGACTTCAAGGAACTATGGGGTATATTAGCAAGAACCTCGTTAAAATTGTCGCCATTTAAGCGGCAGGAAACTGTGGCTAAAACTGCGATAATGGGCTTGCTAATATGCGTTATAGAATTCCAATAGAAACCCAGGTTAGATGTGCCGGACATCTAACCTGGGCTTCTATTGGAATTTTATAATGCATATGAGCAAGCCCATTAATATAATCTGAGGTCGCAGGGAGGATATAGTCTTTGTAAGGTTACCATCTATCATGTCCTGTGATGTATCAAACATTTTAATGCCCAAATATCTGAAGGTCTGCGGCTCCCACTGAACAATGTGAGTCCCAACCCTGATGACCAGTGCATGGCAATCAGGATGTATGGGAAAAGGCAGGTCTTGGTCCAGTTAATGCCTAGCCCAGAGGCAGCTCGAAAGCAGGCTTGGATATTTGCGACATTGGTAATGCCTGTACGCACGTTCCTGACGTACACAAGGGCACTGTCAACATATAGCAAAACAGTATGAAGCTGGCCTCCAACCGGTTTTCCCCAGGCATGTCCAGCCTGCCGTAGCCATAGTGGCTCCTGCATCAGGGTGAGGAGCAGGGGTGTGAAAGAGCTGCCCTGATGCATGCCCCTACATATCAGAAACGACTATGAGATCCATTGCCTTATCCTGACTCTAGCTTTCAGCTCTGTGTAAAGGTGTTTAATCAACAGTAGTAGCCTGCCTGAAAAACCCATCCCTTGCAGCACCTCAAACGTAATCCTATGTTCAGGGTGTCAAACTCCTCGACATCCAGTACGAGGCACACCGATTAAGGCCAGTGTGAATGCCCCCCTTCAGCAACCTATTCAATCTCCGGATACTGAGTATAGCAGACCTGCCCGCTTTAAAACAGTTCTGGTCTGTGTGTACCATTATAGGCATGTGCTATGCAGATGCGCCGCTAGTATTTTATAATCGCTGCCCAGCATGGAAAGTGGTCTATATGAGACAACTTCCGCCAGGTTGCAATTGGACTTCGGGAGCAACAGTAGGAGGGCTTCTCTCAAGGATGGTGGCAGGTGTCCCAGTTCTGACCACTTGGGACTAGATTTCGATGGGTAGGTCATCAGGCCCGGGGTTTTACAGGTAGTGGAGACACGAATGGCTCCGTTATGGGGCAATCCAGGTCTTCCCTATGTCCAGCAGGTATTCTCGGCAACGTAAGCATTGGGGAAATTGCCTAATTCCGGACCCCAGCTGAAAAGGGACTGGACTGTAGAGGGCCATATAATGCTCACAAAAGGCGCCATATATCGCCTGTGGTGGCGACCGAATAAGGGGAGATTCAGATGCAGGTAATCGGGTTGATGTCCTATGTGTTCCGAAACAACCACGACAGCGGCAGGCCTAGTTTGTCCCCCTTTGCATGCCTTTTAGTTTGATATGACTTGTAATCTTTTCAACTTAATGACTCTGGTAGCCGTGCGTGGCAATCCCGTGCATAAAACAGCGCCACCCACATTGTGCCATCTGACAGCGATGCCCTCTCAAGACCACCCATTGCAGTGCGCGAGTTCCATGCAAAGGTTGCCCCATGCACGAATAACTGTGTGAAGGCAATGGGTGCAGATCACTGCTTTCAACTCTTCCTACTCCACCAGGCATGGGGAAGATGTGTTCCTATTGTCTGTTGTGTATTTAAGAAGTGCCTCATGAACCGTTTAATGGAAAACCGGGTCCTCAAGCACAGAGTGCTGCAAGCGCCATGTAGGCACTAGTGGGGAGGACTCCCGCCATGTAATATGTAGTAGTTTCATGAAGCTTTATTCGGTTCAAATAGATGACCATAAAATCACAAACAGAATACAGCAAATTTAAAAAAGATAATAAAACTATAATTTCATATTCCATCTCATCATATCGCATCAAAAATAATAGTAATATGTAGTAATAGTGGGTTGTGGTACAACAGGGTCTGGCATAAGTATTCTGCCCCTGTTACCTTAAGCTGTATTGTAGGATGGTAAATTATATGGTTGAGAAGGACATAAAGGTCATGGGGCAGGGAATAAAAGGATTATTCTCCAGTGATCAGGTTCAGGGTCCTCCAGCTATACCAGTGATCAATGTGTAATTCATTGTGAAAAGTGTGTTGCTGCCTGTTCTATGGGGAATGTGGGGTGGGTGGGTTGGGGCCGATCCAGGACTGGGTCCAGTACGCAGTTAAAATCTCTCCCAATCACCCATAGCAGGTAAGACCCTCTTGCCAGCATTGATGAAATGCATGCCAGGAACTGTAAATGGGACACATTAGGCCGCACAGGCTGCCCAGAAACAGCTCCCATCCATCCAGAACCCCGTCCATGAAGGCATATCGCCCATCTCGGTCCACTTGTGTCCTCATGCTTTGGAAAGGCATTGAAGGGTATATCCAAATTTATACCCCCCCTGCACATGACCGAACTAAATTCTGCCAGTGCACCTACCTCTCCAATGCTTCTGCAGTCAATGATCCTCCCCTCAAGCACTGTGTGTTTCTAGCAAAAAGGCTATGTGGGACCCTCATCACTTTATGTATTGGTGGACAGCATGGCACCTCCTGGCTGTGCCCATGCCCCAAACATTCCAGGTTAGAAATGATATTCTACTCATGGTGACACACCCTGTAAAGGGAGGGGCACAGGCCAGAGGGTGGAACCTTGACCCCTATCCACTGTGGGATGGAGGGCAGTCCCCGGGTGTAATACAATGAGGGGAGGCTCAAATTAAACAATAAAACAACTTTACCAAATCCCAACCCCAGGGTGGCAGAGCAACTTCTGGCTGCCCAAGCAGTTAACGTAGCACATCAGGCTTATGGGACCTGTGCAATGTGTGTAATGGCAGCTCAAAAGGCACAGGGTTCCCAAAGTGGGGGGTATAAGCATACCAGAACCCTCAATGTCTGAACATGGTAATGTTCAGTGGGGGGTCTTCAACTACAGTGGAGAACTGTCCTGCCCCATTCTGCTTGGGGTGTCACAAGGCATGCTCTCATGTGCATGAACCAGCAATATGTGGGTCAGTCCGAAGCGACATGGGCGACCCATACCAGAACCCTCAGTGTCTGAACATGGTAAGTTTCAGTGGGGGGCCTTCAACTACAGTGGAGAACTGACCTGCCCCATTCTGCTTGGGCTGTCACAAGGCATGCTCTCATGTGCAGGAGCCAGCAATATGTGGGTCAGTCCAAAGCGACACGGGCGACCCAAGAGGGATCTCCAAAGGGTAGAGTCACTCTCGTTAGGCGAGACATGCCATCACTGTTCAACCCTGTCCCATGCGTCACTTTCCATTAGCCAACACTTTCAGTTTAGCTGGGAACAGATGTGAGTGCCTAAGTCCATTTCCCATAACTTGCGCTTTACTCCAAGGAAGGACGGTCTCCTGCTCTGAACCATGAGTGTGTAGACTGGAAAAAATAGGTTGCTTGCACTGTCACAGTCCAGGCGCCAAGTGGCCTGCAGCTTCCGGTCAACAGCACAGACTTCTCTGGTGTGGCATGCAGTCCTCCAGTGCCACCCAGGAATGCCAACTGCTTCGAAGGGGAAACAACAGTTGCCGACAGCCCCATGCAGACATAGGGCTCAATGAGGCAATGAATTTATGGACTTATGGACTCCTTGCAACGGTGCCCCACCAGGTTGCATCCGCTAACTTGCTGCGCATTTACATGCCTCCACAATGTTATATTTTATAAATACAACATTGCACATCTGTTGACAGTGTTGTTTTACTCATTTCAAATACTTAGTGGCACTTTATGTGTTTGTTTTGTGCTAATGGCTTGATTGCCATGATTATAAGGATCATGTTTGTGTATTGCAAGGGAAAGATATATTTTTGGGGTAGTCTAACAGAATATTGTGCTTTACATATAATCGTACTAAATTATTGTAGCTCGAGCATTGACTACCACAATATTGTGTCCCACGCGCTCAGAATTACTAATCTTTCACGAAACACAACGCAGCAAGAGAACTGTGTTATGTGAAAGGGAGAGAGCAGAAATGGGCAGCTCTGCTAAGAAATGGAGCATTTCTGCTCACTCCTTGCACTGGTGCACTATGGGCAGCCTTGCACCAACAGAGGCACCCTTGTGTCATGCAGCAAGGATGCCTGCGTTATGAGCAGGATTGTTTTTGTGCAGGAAGGTTCACCTTCTTATGCAAAAACAACTTTAAAAGGCATTTTCATTTTTTTGTTGTGTGCTGCAGAAGATATTCCTCGTGTTACGTCTGGATCTGGTAGACACACCATTTTCACGCATTCCCAGGTTTACAAGTGTTTGTAAATCTGAGAATCCGCAAAAAATCAATTTGTGGATGCATGGGAATGCCCATACTCCACCCATGGAACATCTCCCTGGCGGAGTGTGATGTCATATTACGTATGGTAATCTTCATTACTCCGGGTCCCGTAGTCCTCGACACCTTCACAACTAATGAGATGGATCCATCTCCTGACAGAAAAAGAAAAGAAGGAATGCTGGACCTACCCCCACCCTTCCCCCCCTCCCGCCGGGAGTACAAAAGGGTACAGGTCCCAGCATTCCCTCTGCAATACCAAGCCCAAAGATGAAGGCCGGCACAAAGGGAGGGAGGGAGGGAAGTCATGAAGGTGTCGAGGACTACGGGACCCGGAGTAATGAGGATTACCATACATAATATGACATTACCCCCAGGTCCCTCCGTCCTCGACACCTTCACAACTAATGAGACATACCAAAGCCGCAACCCGGCCTTCATCCCAAAGAAAAATCACAACAAACCACCAGGACAACACAGAAATCCAGAGATTTATTGGAGACAAAGAAATCAAGGGCGAACACAACCCAACGCCCCCAAAGCAAAACCACCCTCCTCACCCAGCAAATTGGGAAGGCGATAATGCCGGATGAAAGTATTGGGAGAAGCCCAAGTGGCCGCCCTACAAATGTCAGACAGAGGAACACCCCGAACCTCAGCCCAAGAAGCAGCCACCCCCCTAGTGGAACGACCCTGAACACCCACCGGAGGAGGGGAACCAGAAAGGGAGTAGGCCAAAGAAATGACCTGCTTCAGCCAGCGACCAATCGAGACAGAGGAAGCCCTACGCCCCCGGGAAGCAGCCCCAAAGGAGACAAAAAGGGAATCAGAAACCCGAAAAGCAGCCGTGCGCTCCAAATACACCCGAAGAGCCCGGCACACATCCAGCAAGGACCAACAAGTACCCCCCGGGGAATCAAAACCAGGGCCCAAAGCAGGCAAAACCAACTCCTGGGACCGGTGAAACTGAGACGCGACCTTAGGAACGAAGGAGGAGTCAAGGCGAAGAACCACCCCATCCTCCGAAAAGGACAAGAAGGGCTCACGCGCCACCAAGGCCTCCAGAAAAGAAACCGAAAAGTAAGTCCAGCGCGGGAGCGTCATCAAGCTCCTCGCGCTTCCAATCCAACTGTCAGAATGACAGAAAAAAAGAACAGAGGGAATGCTGGGACCTGTACCCTTTTGTACTCCCGGCAGGAAGGGGGGAAGGGTGGGGGTAGGTCCAGCATTCCTTCTTTTCTTTTTCTGTCAGGAGATGGATCCATCTCATTAGTTGTGAAGGTGTCGAGGACGGAGGGACCTGGGGGTAATGCAAGGCAGTGCTTTACGCTGCAATCTGTTACTGTTAGCTTTACAAAGTCACTCAAGGTAGCACAGATCACCCCTTGTGTGGCTTTGTAAATCTCAGGTAGGGGCTTGAGTTGCCTTACAACGACTTACGCCACAACAATATGAGCCAGAGTATATGCAGATAAGTTTCGATTTATTATATTTAACTCCACATACATGTACCTTAACAATACATATTCAAGGTACAAATATGTGAAGTTAATAATAGTATATCTATATTTACCTAGATGTGCAGACCAGCAGCAAACTGCTGTCATGAATATTCTGGCTACAATATTTTGGTTAAAGCATGTTTTTGTGCTCTGACATGCAAGCATTTTTGGTGTATAGCAAATGTGTGAAACTTTAAACCAGTACAAAAATGAAGATGTACTAGCCAGGAGCCATCGGAACCCTATGGTCCCTCTATTGAAGATAGCACCTCACTATTCAGCAATGGGGATCCTGCAGGACCGAGATCTAAAGCGACCTCCTTTCCACCAAACAGTTAAGGCTCTTACCGCTCTATCATTTCAGAGTCTCGCCTACATATGCAGTCCAGAAACACCAACAGTTCTCAGCTCCATATTGGTAATTCTGCATCCCTTTCGGTATTCCTGGGATGCAAGATTATCGCATCATTAAAAGAAAGGCTTGATTGGGGTTAAAAATCGGCCTGGGCATGCTAAAAAAAGTGGCCCACATTTGCATATTGCCTTTTCGCAAAACGCTGCTTCGGCGAAGTTTTATAAAAAGAAGGGGGTGGGGCTCTCTGACAGAGGCATGTTTTCTAAACTTCACTTAGATCAAAATAAATGCAGGGATTAGTTCACACTGGTGAAACACATCTGAAAACAAGTGAGACCACTTCTGCTCAGGCCCCCTGTGCCGCTCAATCTGCATATATTAATGGGCCGGCCCAGCGAGAGAAAGGGAGTGACACCTCTGCCCCATTGATAAAAGGGATGTAATGGACACCCATCTGCCTCCAGAAAGGCCACTCAGACACCCACTGGGCCGCTGGCGGCATCAACCCAGACACTGCCCAAATCGGCCCCCAAGCTGCCAAAAAAAGCTGCACACAGCTCGAACTCGGATACCGGCCCCATGGCCATTGCCCGAGTGCTCACCTTACCAATCCGCCCCTGATTAAAAGTTCCACCCTGTGGAGTGGGAAAGTAACATGGAAATGGGTGCTTCTATACCAATTTCAGTTGAAAAAAGGGGTGTTAGGCCCAAATGACTGGAAACAGGTAGGGCCAATGATCCATTTGTTTAACCGCATCGCTGCGGCGGCTTTTCCCGCTGTGTGCGGCAATTTTTAAATTACTGCGTTACATGTCGAGCTGAGCTCGTCATCGGCACAGGAGCGCCGTAGCTGATGACGAGCTGAGCTCGTCATCAGCATGGAAGGGGTTAAAGAAAAAAGTACCTGGACTCCAAACTATTTAATGAAAAAAATTGACCACTCTATATGCTTTTAGTGGCACGGGCTATTTATTTACCCATTTCTTTTTTTTAATTACTTCTTAGTTTGAGTAGGAAACTCTCTTATTTCCAAAAGAAACATGAACAAAGTCTACAAATTATAATCACATTGAACACATTAATCACATATAGACGTTTACAATGGACAACATCAATAATACTCCAAAAACATTCATAAGTTGCTCAATACGTAATGTAAGTAGTAAGCGAATCACGTTTGGTTATACAATTTATAAATAATTATTATGTACAACCATAGACACTGAAACATTCGTAGATGAATTCAATCTAGGTATTCTGATTTAACAGTTTTAACTGTTTTATATCAGTTAAAGAATATGCCGACACGTTTCTGGCCACGGTTAATTCCTTTGCGGGCTTTCATCAGGGCTCCTTAGTACAAGCATATTGAAGCAATCTTCTGAAGATTTCTTGTCGGAAGACAACAGTATGATTTGAATCAATCCTGGGGAGGCGGGGCCGGGACTTTACTTATTTTACAACCTTTTGGTGGCGACCGGCGTGTGAGTTAAAGAGTAATACGGCTTTGCCTTGCATGATTAGGATAACAAAGTAGCTGTAAATCATTGAATGATCACGATAAAATTAGTAAATAAATAGCCCGTGCCACTAAAAGAATATAGAGTGGTCAATTTTTTTAATTAAATAGTTTGGATTCCAGGTACTTTTTTCTTTAAACAAATCTATACCAATTTCGACATGTAATACTGACCTACTGGGAATTTTTTGTGGATAGAGCCTGCCAGTTTTTACCTAGCAAAAAGTACCTGCAAAAGTTAAGGAGGGCGCTCTGTTTCCAATTTCATCTAATACTGCATCAGCAAAACCTATAATGAGGGTCCTGGTGCTACAAAGTGACTTTCATGATGTTAGAGCAATTAAAAACGCTTAAATACATATTTTCATAGTTATTCAGCATACACACAGCTCACCTTTTATAGGCACATTTGTCAAACAGTTACATAGAGATAAGATGCAATATTGAATGTTTTATATGTTTGTAGATGCTACTTACCTTACCTTCGAAGCATTAAAAAAAAAATGAAAATGGCATGCATTTCAGCCTGTCATAAATTTGGGTTTAGCGTTTCCCTGTCAGTTGCACATACTGCTCAACTCAAGTGCTTCCTTGAAAGACTCAATGCCCCTAAATTCTTATAGCAGGGATCTGATCAGTTGAAACAGCGGTTTCATACTCTTTGATAAGAAAGAGTGGAAATCTCCTTATCACACTTAGTAGAATAGCAAGAGTGCCATGATCCCTAGTAAAAACAAGCAAAATAACCCTCCTCCCCTTGTGAACAGTGGCAGCTGCTGCCTGGAAGCAGCAGTGGGGTGGGGTGGGGGAAGGGGCAGGGAGGTGCCGGTGGATGGGTTTAAAAAAAACTCACTTACCTCCTGGTCGTCTGGCTGGCCGGCGGCCACCTCTCCTACGTCCGCTTCCTGGCTTCTTGGGGGAAAAGGAAGTAGGAAGCACCAGGGCTCCCAGGCTCCTTGCAGCCAAGCACAATGCTGCAATTCAGCATTGTGATTGGTGTGAGTGCCGTAATATGGCGCTCAGCCAGGGGCTGGAAGCGGTGGCCATGTTCTCCACGCAGGCTGTAATGCAGCCTGCATGGAGAACACTGTATGTGCACATGACTGTTATGGGCGGCCCGAGAGGGCCGGCAAAGCAGTCATGCTCACATAGGGAGTGCAAACCACTACTCCAACTGCTCTGAGAGCAGCCCTGCCCCACAAAGATGCCGCAACGTGGAAAACTATAATGATAATAACCTCGAGTTATCATTTTATTTTGCCTTTTTTTACACTGCAAAAAGCAGTGGGGCGATGCTCCTCCAGCGTAGCAGAGGAGCCACAATGGCTTGTGAGTGATGTTTTGGTTGTGAAATAGCTAGAATTCAGAGGATCCCTTGGGTTTTGTGAATAAGTGCCACTGCACCTGCTGCACCGTTGATTGATGGGTAAACCCTGGATACTCCTCTGGGTAGATTTATTTAAAAATAGCACATAAAATCATATGCTCAGACAATCCTCAATAACTTTTATAAATTGGATGTGGCATGTACAGGCCATGTGTTGAATGTTAGAAGGAATACATCCATTTCTCCTACTAAACACCTGTGTCAGGGAGGCATTATTTATTGCCTCAAATCCAGGTCTGACAGTTGTTGTATATCTGGCTTTCCATTAAAATCCGCAGGTTGTAGCCTTGGAATGCCCAAGTAACACACACAGAATTCTCTCTGGATATAAAGTATCTGAGAGAGGATGTGGCCTAATGGTTAGAGTGGCAGACCTCGAAGCTATGGAACCAGGTTCGAGTCTCGGCAGGGACGCTCAACATCCTGTGATTCTAGGCAAATCACGTAATCTCTCTGTGTCTAAAAAAAATAATATGTCAGTCCGTAAGGTAACTAGTGCTCATGTAAAGCACTCTGATACCTTTGGGTTGAGTTCATGCTATATAAATCAAAAAACAAAAAAAAAAGTTGGACAAAGTCCTATTTAAAGGACAAACTTCCAGTACAAAAAATAGTTTGTGCTGGAAAATAAGTGCTTTATCACGACATTATGTCGCTCTACTTCAAGTTGCATGAGTTTGTAGTGGCACATATTCTTGATAAATCTCCACCCTCCAGGTAAAGCTCTCCCTCAACATAATTTTCTTCCTTTGTGCAGAGCAACATTTGTTTTTGACCCTCAACCTCTCAACTTGTAGTTCTAAAGAAGCTGCTGTGTTCCAAACAACAAACTTCTAATCAAACTCAAATAGCCAAGGACACTAATCTGCAAGGTCTGAAATAAACAATTAAAATAATCTATTCTAATTTTAAAAGTTTCCTCAGCACATCCAATCTAGTGCTAACTCTAATTCAACTCAAACAGAACTTTCACCAACAACTTCGGTCAATAGCCTGCCTTATTCTTCAAACAAATTGCAAACGGCAGGAGAGTCAGATGCAAGACAGCAGTCACCCGCCTTCACTTGTCAAGCAAAATTGCAGTCAGAACAGAGGCTCACCGAAGTACTAAACCGGGCCCTTGTCAGTTTACCTACTGTGGCTAAACAAATTCCACCTTGTAAAATATGAGAAAGCAGAAAAGTGCAAGAATGTCTGCACACTATTGTTAGAGCAAGAATTTCTTAACTTGCCCTTCATTTAGACTTGTTTCAATTGCAGACCAGTGTGCACTACACACGTGTACCTATCAACACTCTGAAATTTCGTGGGAGATTTACTAAGTTTTTAGGCTGTGTTTACATCACAAAAGTGATGTGATGCAAATCGGTGCAAAAATTTTTTTCTGATTGACTAAACTTGTTTAGCTCTAAAAACAGCGTGAAAGTAATGTGAAGCATAGCATAGCACTACTTTGCCTTACTAAGCACCAAGGGGCATACCATAGGTGGTGCATGGGTGTTCCCATGCCACCACTCATGGTTTCTGACGCTAATCCCTATTTCCAAACTAATATTATAAAGAGAGAGCCCAAACCTTTGAGGCGAGTAATCTCAGTAACCACAGCACCAATCACAACAACCAATACAGCGTTGGAAAGGGCAGTTGCAGCAGAAGGACATAGGGTATGCAGACGGATAAAAAAATGCATAACAAAAATTGCAAAAAACTACATCATCCAGAAGGCCGAGGGCCAAAATAACATCAAACAGGAAATGATGTAATAATGTGACTCACTATATTGAGACTGAGAGCCTGGAGCCAAATTCATCGTGAACAAGGCATATGCTATCCCGAAATGCGTAGATTTGTGCCTGCCTGCTTGAGAAACTCCATGCTGTGAGGATTAAATAAAAAAGCACATAAGTGAAGACAAATGCGAGTTTGTCCCGTTTTTCTCCCAGCTGGGGGAATTGGTTGTGGATTTAAATGTGACGTGGTTCTGCCGCGGGGATTTACGAACCGGCGAGAGGGTGCTGCAAATTCTGGCTAAAAGGAACCGAGGGGTTTCAATATATATATATATATATATATATATATATATATATATATATATATATATATATATATATATATATATATATATATATATATATATATATATATATATATATATATATATATGTATATATATATATATATACATATGTATATATGTGTATATATATATATATATATATGTATATATATATATATGTGTATATATATATTCACTGAAAAAAACATAGGTTTCAGGTCTTATATAGTTAGGAATTAGCATTTTAAAAAACCGTTGAAATTCACTTCAGGCGCCTTGACGCCCATTGGGCTAAGTTCGCGCATGACAAGACTCCTCTCAATTCAATTCAATTCAATTCACTGAAAAAAACATAGGTTTCAGGTCTTATATAGTATAGTTTTACTCGCACCCGCAATCCACTGCTGATGATGTCACATATTACATCATTCATGACATGGTCAGTGACATCACTGATGACATCTCAAATGACATCACGGATGACATCACTGATGACATCATCCACGTGACAATCACATACACCTTTTCATACACTAGTACAATCTTTCATCAGTCTTTGTAAAATACAGAGTATCATATTTTAATCCATTGTCACAGCAATAAAAGTATCTAAAAACCCACTCAGTGATTCATAGACGTATACACAGATCTAATCACTTACCTGTAGATTCACTCATACATACTGTCAATGAACAATAGAACACTATGAAAAATACTTATACACCTATATCGACATTACACACCAGCACACATCCTATTCACATATGAAGTCATCCTACTCACTTTTGCAAACAATGGATCATACTTACATATTTACTTAGCTACACACTTATACTAACACAACTTCATCTATTCATTTAGATAGTAAGTCATACTTAGTGAATTATAAAATCATTACTACAAGTATACAGTTATCCATACAGACACTCACACAATCATTGAGTCTTATGTATACTTATTTATATACAACAACTGACACATACACTGCCTTTTATTTTTCTAGACTTAAGACAAAATCCTAACTTAAGTCTGTCTTAAGTCTGTCTTAAGTCTGTCTTAAGACAAACTTAAGACAAAATCCTAACTTCTGTGAATACCAAAAGTAGTAAGTTCATTCTGTGAATGTCAAAAGTAGTAAGTGCATTCTGTGAATACCAAAATAGTGGTAAGTTTAGGATTGAGTCTTAAATTCATTCCGTGAATCGGGCCCAGTATAAGGCCTGAAACCTATGTTTTTTTCAGTGAATTTGCAAGGTTTTTTAAATGCTAATTCTATTAGCGGATAACGTTTAAATATGTTAATATCCTTGTGGGACCATCTGAGCAGCCCCAGGGGGTCCCACAAGGCCCCCCCAGGCCCCAAAAAAATAATTTTGGGGGGGAAAATCGCGGGGGTACGCGCACTGTATGTTTATGTTTATGTTTGTTTGTGCGATTTGTATAGCGCTCAAATACCTGGGGGTGTCTCGGCGCTGAGGATTGGGCAGTAGATGAACAGAGAGCAATTAGCATGTGAATAACCAGGTTTTCAGTTGTTTTCTAAAACTGAAGAGGGAAGGACTATTTTTGATGCTAAGGGGGAGAGCATTCCACAGTCTTGCAGTGGAGATGGTGAAACCCCTGTCACCCCAGTTGGCCCTTCTTGTTCGTGGAACGTTGAGAAGATATGCAGAATTTGAGTGAAGAGTTCTAGGTGTTACATGTGGTCTAAAAGCATGTTTGAGAAACTGTGGGCCAGAGTTGTTAATGGCCTTATAGGCGATGCACAGCGCCTTGAACTTAATAACTCTTAATCGGTAGCCAATGAAGTTGGCGGATGTAAGGGGAGATGGAGCTGAATTGAGAAATGCCCAGTAGGACTCTAGCTGAGGCGTTTTGCACCAATTGAAGCCTATTAAGGACCTTCTCTTGCGCGTTGAGGAGGAGGGCATTGCAATAATCGGTGCGTGAAGAGATGAGGGTGGAAATTAAGGTTTTTCCTGCAGAGGGGGGGAGATAAGGGAGGAGATTTTTAATTTTTCTCAACGTGTAGAATGAGGTAGATACCACTGAGTTGACATGGTGGTTGAAGAGTAGTCTGTCATCGAAGATGACGCCTAGGTTTCTGACCTTGGTCACGGGTTGGGGTGGTGGACCCATCTCATTGGGCCACCACTGAGGGGACCAACTCGGTTGAAGTTTTCCAAATGTCATAATCTCAGTTTTTGCCGAGTTTAATTTTAGGCAGTTGGAGGACATCCATGCACTAATGGCCCGCATTCCCTCTTGAAAGTTGGCTGCCACTTTAATACCATCCTGGTGAACTGAAAGAACCAACTGGGTATCATCGGCGTAGGTTGTAAGGTTGATGCCGTGTGCTTTGATCACCCTCGCTAAGTCCGTAACATATATGTTAAATAGAGTTGGACTTAGCGAGGAGCCCTGTGGCACTCCACATGGGAGGAAAAAAGGGGGGAGATAAATGAACCCAGTTTCACTGCCTGAGTACGATTCATCAGGAAGGAGGTGAGGAGATCTTTGGCCTTATGTCTGATACCAATAGCTGAGACACGGTCGATCAGGGTGGTATGATCGACCGTGTCAAATGCAGCAGACATATCAAGCAGTATCAAGACTGCTGCTCCTCCATTATCCAGGGTCATTCTGAGTTCATCGGCCGCCTTTATGAGGGCCATCTCAGTTCCGTGCCCCTGTCTGAAACCAAACTGGGAATCGTCCAACAGTTGGTTGGTATGAATAAATTCAGACAGCTGTCTGTTCATTATGCTCTCAAAGATCTTGGCCGGGAAAGGGAGGCACGAAATGGGTCTATAGCTGGATGGTGATGAAGGGTCTAAGGTGAGTTTTTTTAAGAGAGGCCTAATAATGGCATTTTTCCATACTGAAGGGTAAATACCCGTATGAAACATGGTATTACAAATATTGGCTATGGCCGGTGTAATAACCTCTGGAATGAGGTTAAGAATAGCCGGTGGACATGGGTCCAAGGGTGAGCCAGATTTAATGGTAGAGATTAGATGAGCGATTAATTTAGGGGGGCCTGCTGAAATTCTGAGAAGCTGGGGGAGTCGAATGTAGTGTGGTCAGGGGAGGAGTTTATGGCAGGGCCGTATTGAGGGGTAAAATCAGAAAAAATGGATGTAACTTTATCCGAAAAAAATGATGCCAAGGAATTGCAGAGTGATTGAGAGGTGTCAGGGGAAGGGTTAGGTGGGTTGGACAAGTGATCAACTACCTGAAAAAGTTTCTTGGCTGAGCTTTTTGCCATATTAATTTGGCTGATATAATAGCTGCTCTTTTCGGAGGATATCAGTTGTTTATATCTAGTCTGAGCGTTCTTGTAGGCTTGCTTATCTTGGAGATTGTAATGTTTCCGCCAGTGTCTTTCCAGGTTTCTGCAATATTGTCTTTGCAGTCGGAGAGATTCAGTGAACCAGGGGGCAGAAGGCGTCCTTCTGTTACGTAGTGTCACTTTGGGAGGTACCAGAGTGTTGAAAGTCGTGTCAAGGATGGCGAAATAGTTGTTAGATGCTATTTCAGGGTTGGATTCAGTGATTTTGAGGGAATTAGCCAGTGTGTCAGTGAGGCGAGTGAAGTACATGTTTTTCCAGTCTCTGATGACTGATTGCGTAGTGGAAGTAGTATGATTAGAGTGGGCTATCCTGGCTTTGATGTTAAAGAAAACCGCAGAGTGGTCTGTCCAAGTAAAAGGAATGGTGCTGGCTATGGTAATATCTGGATGTTTGTGAAGATCCCGTCCAGAGTGTGGCCTGCTGTGTGCGTAGGGGAGGTGACAAGTTGGCGTAGTCCGACTGCTAAAAGATCAGTTGTGAGCAGGGTTGTGTCACTGTCCGTCGTTGATTCTAAGTGAAAGTTGAAATCCCCAAGTATAGTGTAATGGGGGATTCCCGTGGCGGACTCTATTAGCTGATTGATGTTGGCAAGAAAATTAGTACGTGGACCTGGGGGGCGATAAAGCAAGATTCCCATAAGAGCTTGGTTGTTGGTGAGGATGACAGAGAAGGAGACTGATTCACAGCCTGTATGGTGAAGGGCTACTGTTTTTACACGAAACAGGGTTCTATGAATGATGGCTATACCACCTCCTTTCTTTTTTCTCTGTCTAATCGGCATACGCAGAAGCCTTCAGGTAGAACTGCCCTAACGTCAGGTCCTGAAGCTTCATCACCCCACGTCTCTGTAATAAAAAGTAGGTCGCGCCCAGCACAGCCTCCAAACCGGCAGTGTTTTTCCTAAGCGGCACAAAAGCTGCATTTATCAAGTATTCTGCACTTAGGCAGTGTTTCCTCGTTTCAACGTTCTGCCGACTGCCAACTTTCCGCGTGCAGCCGCGGTACGTTTTGTAAATTGCTCCGGTCCTCTTGACTCCGCCTCAGGCCAGCCGAGCTAATGCTGCCCGCATGCACCGGCAGCCTTCTTCCAGCCCCGCTACGCCTCCAGCCTCCAACCTCCAGCCTCCAGCCCAACAGCGGGAGTAACTGTTCGGCGTCCAAACGATGTCCGTCACCGCTCCCGCTCGGCTCCTGCTGACAGCCAAAATTCAGTGTTCCGCTCAGTCTCCGTCACTAGCCTCCAACACGGCAGAGGGAGTGCCTGCTCGGCGTTTCAACGTTCAGCGACATCCGACAGCCGACTTTTCCGCCTGCAGCCGTGGTAGGTTTTTTACGCTGCTCCGGTCATCCTAATGCTCGCTTACGGAAAAAGCAGTCTCTCCGTCTCCCTGTGAAGAATACAGCGGGCGGCAGAGCACCTCGCGCTACCTCCTTCACCTGGCGGCCTCAGCCCGCCATCTTGACTCCGCCCCTGATGTTAGTCACGGTACTAACTGGGCAGTCCTCGGCCTGTTCGCAGGCTCACAGAACGGAGGACTAACTGACAGCCAGACGGCCGAAGCCGAGGCAAAGCAGGACCCTGCTGTAATGGCACCCAAGCTGAACACACGATCCAACCGGGCAGGCAAAGCTGGGAAGCTGGACACTTCTGGTTCAACATCAGGTACTGTGCCTACACTTAATACTAATTCCAAAATCTCGGTGGGGGCTACTGCTGCTAATATAAATATAAATCCCACAGTAACAGCGCTAACTGGGACCGGTGCACCAGCCATTAAACAACTAACTAGAGTAATCGAACCAGACACTGATACCGGTAGTATTCCAGAGCCTTTAGACAAACTATTTTCTAAAGTTATGAAGACTCTTCACCATGCCAGTGCTCAGCTTTCTGGGGGAGCTACCAACGCCATTAAGGAGATAGCTACCACTGCGTCTAAAGAGACTGGAAAAGCGCCCAAAGAGCCTGGAAAAGATGGCTTAGTAACCCCAAATACCATTGTGGCTTCGAATGTGCAGGAGGTGGGAACTCGACTGAACCAGGAAAACTCTGTTAATGGTCTAACTGCTACAGGGGGGTCCTTTACTGAAGAAACCGAGGCACCTATCACTGATAGTATCAGAACTGAAATGACCGATATAGGGCCAAGCAGTAATATTGTTAGAGACACTGCTACGGAAAATAATCCTCAATATGAGATCGCTCCAGAAACTACTGCCTTCACAACTACCCACCTCGAGCACATTGACTTAACGGATCTAACCCAAGCTACCCAGACTCCAGCAGAACTTGTGCCGGCAAAGCTAGCTGCCGAGGAACTAAGTGATAAGCTTACACAAGGAAATAGGGTGCTTAGCGCAAACGATAACATACTGGCAGAGGAAAATGAACTAGCAGAGGAGAGCTCCAGCCCGGAATATGAAAAGCTACCCGAAGGAGATGACAGCGAGACCGAGGCTTCTTATAATAAAGCCAATACTATCACACTGCCCGGATTAAGAAAAACAAGAGGGAAAGCTAAGACAAAATGGAAGAAGGCTACCAGTAAATCTCTGTCTTCCTCTAAAGCTGGTCGCAAAACTAACGTAGATGACAGCCCCTTGAGGAAGTGGATTCAAGCTAAGGGGGGTGGTCAAGAAGATGGCATTGCGGCTCTCTGGGACTAGTCCGGACGAAGTTACACATTTAAGAGATTTAAATGATAAAAAAGCTATGGAGGAAATAGAGAATGCAAGATCGCTCCCAGTGGCGGATGCAACAGATACTACAGCTACCACAGCTGCATCGTTGACTTCGTTGACTTCGGGGATTAATGCCCAGGATATGTCAAGCTTACCAGCCAAATCTAACTCTAGTTCGGGGCTAGTAACAAAGCTGATAGATATAAACAACGAATCTTTGAACTCAAATAGTGATAATATCGTAAATACTGATAAAGACAGAGTCATGGTGCCAGGCTCTCTTTGTCTTTCCAACACGGAAATGCCTAACTCTAATCTCTCTCCATTACCAAGCCCACCTCAGGCCCCACCGGGGGTATCTGCCGCTCAAATTGGTGATTGTCATAATTCTGCTACCACTGAACTAATCATGCAGACTCTTATAGCACAAAGGCAAGAAGGTCAACAATATTTTTTGCAGCTAAGAGAGGACAACACCAAGCTACAGTTTTTTATGAGTGAGGTCTGTCAAAGATTGGGAGGGGTAGCACAGGAAATGGAAGATCTTAAACAGCGAGTAGTGGAAGTAGAAGAAGGAGCTACTAAAACAGAATCAACAACCAGCCTACATTCCGCACGCATATCTAAACTGGAAGCCAAGGTGGAGGATTTGGAGAACAGGGCACGCAGGAATAATCTCAGATTGTTTGGGATCCCTGAAGGTTCAGAGGGGGCCGACCCCCGATCCTACGTGGTAAAATTATTTCAAAAGGCATTCTGTGACTTGTCGGACTGGGACTGGGACTCTCAGCTACAGCGAGTTCATAGACTCCCTCCTTTCAAAAAAAACAGGGGCAACAAATTCCCGAGACCAATTTTGATTTATCTTGGAAACTTTTTGTTAAGACAAGCAGTATCACTGAAAGCCAAATCAAATAGCCGGGTAACTGTTGATAATATTACTTTCTTTGTACGCTCTGATCTGAGCAAGGGAACAATGGATAGACGTTGGGAGCTGCGCAAATTGATTGATTCATTCAAGGCTATAGATTGTACGGTTTACTTGCAAGAGCCGGCTCGACTTAAGGTGATCAGGAACGGTCAGTAATTTTTTTTTCACTGATCCAGCAGAGGCAATAGCTGCTCTGGAAAAATTCTCACTCGAGAGAGGAAAACGATAACTATACTATTGCGGAATAAGCTAAGACTCAGCAATGACCAAATGACCTTTACCTGAACCTTTTTCCCTTTTCTGTTTCTGTTTTTTTGATCTTTTTGATCTCAAATTAATGTACAGGGAATACAGGACTTTTGACACGTAAAAATCAAGCTTGGGTTCAGGTCATAATTTCGAACTTTTAAAAGAAGGCTTTCTCTTTTTGGCACTTATGTTTGCATCTTACTCTAGGTTGATGCAGTCATTTCGAGGTCTCTCTTAATTACTGAACTACAGTACTAGAATTATTGGCGGGTGGTGGCCGCTTCAGCGCTTTCCACTTCACAGTGCTGCTACTCCAGCGGCAGCAGGGGATAGAGGGGTGCTCCTCCCCAATGGACTGGAGGGTGGGATCGCCGGGGTGGTATGTGGGGAAGGGTGGGATCACATATAGGGGGAACAATGTTATTGCAAGAGTGACGTTTGATGCAATTAAAAGTAATACTGGTACAATTA